>NC_138209.1:54582155-55782155 GCF_964194415.1 Vipera berus | reverse complement strand
GCAACCATTTAACCAAAAAACCAGAGTAGGGCCAGCAGCAATGGGGACCCCAGCTCCTAACTTGTGTTTGTTTACATTACAGGATCTGTTCTTTTGTAAGTGGGGCCGGATGTCAATGCTGCAAACATTGACATGTTTTTGCGCTGACAATATAACAGACAGCCTGTTATTTTAATTGCTTCATTTGGGAGGGAAGAATCACCCAGAAGTTGTGATAAGATTGCAAGCCTGCATACAGAATGGGAAGTGAAACCTCATATGTAAAACTAATTGGATAATGTGATTTATGACGTGTAGATAAGGGCGGGGATTTTGTGTGTGTGTTATGATGGGTTTGGGTGTAGATTTCAGATTCTGGCATCCTTCCATGAGTGCTGATGTTTCATTTCATTACTAAGACTTTTTAGATAAATAATATGCCTGCAATTTGTTTAATTTGTCTCATTCCTCAGAACCATGACAGTCATGCTGAAGCCCATCTTCAGGGAACTTCTCTCTAGTAGAATGTGTGCTGTTCTGTATGTGGTATTTATAATGCCTGTTGTATGTGGCTTTTTAGATGTTGATTGGGGTGTGTTGATGGATGGCTTTTAAGTCATTGGCTGTCATTTGCTTGTGCTGCCCAGCCCTTGCCTTCTAAGTACTTGATAGATTGGTGGTAAACCAGCACTGCTGTTGACCGACAAGGGGCCTGTTTTGCAGGCTTCAGTCACTTCCCTGGCTGTTTTGTGCCTGCTCATCCAACAAACTTAATAGCTGCAGAATTGAATGTGTGTCCTTGTTCATTATAGTGTGAGGTTACCAATGAGTTCGGGTCTCCTAAACTGACTGCTTGCTTTTATTCTTGTAATCTGATGGTTAGCTTTCTCCCTCTCTTCCTACAGACACAAACTTAACAACCATAATAATTTACTTAACAATGGAACAAAACTCACTTAAAATTTGTTTCACTTAGCAACATAAATTTTGGACTCAACAGTGTTGTAAGTTGAGGACTACCTGTGTATTTCCTAACAACTGAACCCCATGACATTGGATTTTTTTGTTTTCCACAGAAATAGCTTTAATGGCAACCGTATCTTCCTCAGTCATCTCATGGTAAGAATAAAGTTTGATTTTCAGCTGAAGCCTGTTATGAAATGCACCTTAGTGGATATAAGGCACTACCTGGAAGCTTACCACATCAGCTGTCATGGTTTTGATAAATGATACTAATCAAACAAATTGCAGGCATATTAATCTAAAAAATCTTAGTAATGAAACGAAACGTTGGCACTCATGGAGGGATGCCAGAATGTGAAATCTCCTCCCCCAAACCCATCATACACACACAATCCCCGCCCTTATCTACACATCATAAATCACATTATCCAATTAGTTTTACATATGAAGTTTCACTTCCCATTCTGTTAATGGGCTTTCTAATCTTCTCACAACATCCGGGTAGATTCCTCCCTCCGAAATAAAAAAATTAAAGTAACAGGCTGTCTCTTATATTGTCAGTGCAAAAACATGTCAATGTTTGCAGCATTGACATCTGGCCCCTTTACAAAAGAACAGATCCTGTAATGTAAACACAAGTTAGGAGCTGGTTTTTGGTTTGTTGGGGTGTTTCTCATAAAAGGTTTTGATAAGTCTGTCAGCTTTCACATCACTAGATTTCACCCAAATGGTTTCAGACAATGGGTATCCCTTCCATTGTAATAGGTACTGCAATTTTCCCTTAAAGATTATAGTCAAGAATAGGTTTCACTTCATAATGGGTCTAACCCACTAGTATGAGGGGTCCAGGTGCTTTCTTAGGGGGAGGTCTTAAAGTGCAGGCTCGAAAAGGTTTCAGTAAGCTACAATGGAACAACGGGTGAATTTCCCCCAAAAGTCTGGGTAGTTTCAATTTTACTGTGACCGGGTTGATGATTTTCACAAAGGGGAAAGGCCCCAAGAGTTTCGGTCCCAATTTCTTATTGGGTAGTTTAAGGAGTAAGTATTTGGTCAACAAACAGACCTTTTCCCCAACTTGGAATGTTCTTTGGGGAGCCCTCTTTTTATCACCATGATTTTTATAAGTCTCAGAAGTCTTTTTAACGCCATTTTCATCTTTCTCCAAACCTCTTCCCACCCCCTCACCCACTGATCAAGTGTCTGGGAATCAGAGGGCACCTGAGGATAGTCAGGCATCTTTTCCTGTGGCTACTCTGAAAGGCGTGTAGCCTGTGCTGCTGTGAACAGAATTATTGTAGGCCTCCTAGGCGAAGGGGAGGAAGTTAGTCCAGTTTGTCTGTTGATAGGAAACACAGCATCTGAGATATTGCTCCACCATTTTGTTAGCAGATTCTGCAGCCCGATTGGTAGCTGGATGAAGAGCAGATAAGCCTTGAGATGATCCAATTAATTTAAGGAAATTCCTCCAAATTTTCGCCATGAACTGCACTCCTCTATCTGAAATTATTCCCTTAGGGGCACCATGCAGTCAGTAGATATGTTTCAGGAACAATTTAGTCAGTGGTTGTGCAGATTGGAGTCCTTTACAGGAGACAAAGTAAGCCTGCTTCGAAAACAGATCTATCACAGTCCATATGACATTATTTCCTCTACTGTTGGGTAGGTCTACAATAAAGTCCATAGCTATTTCTTCCCATGGTTGAGAAGGGTCTGCCACCGACTACAGTAGCCCAGGGGTTCTCCCTGGAATTCTTTTCATGGTAACACATATGGTACAACTCTTGACATATTTTCCACATCTCGTTTTAGCCCTGGCCATAAAAATTGCCAGCAGATGAGGTGTAGAGTTTTTAAATATCCGAAGTGTCCAGCCTGTTTTACATGATGGCTGTATCTGAGAACATTGAGATGGAGGGTTTCAGGTAGATACAATTTTCCCCCCATGTATGCCAAACCATCCCTGCCTGTTAGGGAGGTTTGATTATCTTTGAACCATTGATCTGTAAGGAGCTCTCGTTTTATCTTCTTCACTCCCGGGTCATTAGGATTAGGGTTTCTGCGTGGCATGAGCTGTGCAGCAGGTTGCGCACTGGGGATAACTGCCTCGTAGACCTCTTTGCGTTCACTTTTATACTGTGGCAGTCAGGATAGCGCATCAGCTAGGACGTTTTTTCTTCCTGGTATGTACTCTAAAGTAAAGGTAAAATGGTTAAAGTACTGTGCCCATCGCACCTGCTTTGGGGACAATTTGCAGGGAGTTTTTAGTACCTCTAAATTTTTGTGATCTGTCCATACTTCAAAAGGCACCTTGCTCCCTTCTAAATAGTGTCGCCAGTTTAATAGCCCCCACCTAATTGCGAAGGCCTCCTTCTCTCAGACTGTCCATCTCCTTTCACCTTCCATGAATTTCTTAGAGGTGTAGTCACAAAGTTGTAGGACTCCACTTTTATTCTTTTGTAGTAACACAGCTCCAACTGCCACGTCGCTGGCATCCGCTTGAATTACAAAGGGCTCCCTGGGGCACGGGTGCTTTAGGACCAGTTCAGCCGCAAATAGTCTTTTTAAATTCTCAAAAGGTTTCTGACAACTCATAGTCCATGCTAGTGGCTGGCCAGGTCGCAGTTTTCCCCCTCCCTTGCCTGTTTTGAGTAGTTTTGTAAGGGGTAGAGAAATCTCAGCAAAAGAGGGAATGAATTGATGGTAGAAATTGGTAAACCCTAGGAAGCTTTGGAGCTGAGTCTGTGGGGGCTGCCATTCAATTATACTTTTCACTTTGGCTGGGTCCATTTCGATGCCCTCGTCAGAAATTCTATAGCTGAGATAATCTGGTGCAATTCACATTTCGATAATTTGACATAAAGTTTGGCATTCAATAGTTTCTTTAACACTTCTCTGACCAGTCTTATGTGATCAGTCATATTCGTACTGTATATCAGAATGTCATCAAGATACACCAGAACCCCTTTGTATAAATGATCATGTAGGACCTCATTAATCAACTGCATAAACATGGCTGGGGCCCCCTTCAGTCCAAATGGCATGACTTTGAATTGGTAGCTTCCTAAGGGGCAATTGAAGGCCGTTTTCCACACGTCCCCCTCCCTTATTCTTACCCGCTAATACACTTCTCTCAGGTCTAACTTGGTGAAGATGCTCCCCTTTGCCAGGTGGGTAAGTCTTTCAGGAGGGGGATAGGGTATTTATTTTCCACACTCACAGCACTCAGGCCTTTATAGTCAACGCAGAGACGAAAAGACCTATCTTTTTCCTTTGAAAAACCCCCCTTCCCCCTCCCTCCTCCCCTCCCTACCTCCCCCCTATCTCCCCCCCTCCCCCTCTCCCTCCTCCCTCCCCTGCCTCCCACCCCTCTACTTCCCCTCCTCCCCCCCTCCCCCCCCCCCCGACTTCCCAGAGCAAAATACAAGGTATATATCTAAAAAGCAATCATAAACAATCATATACTAACAATTATAAACTCTAAAATCCATCACTCTCTAGCTTATATAGAGTAAACCAATCCTTAACAATACTAAATATGTATAAAGAACTAAAATAAAAGAAAACTAGCATCATTCCCATCTATGTTCTTCCACAATTCACTATTACCTAGACATATTCTCACTTACACATCACAAGCACCTATCCCTATTAACCTCTCTAGCCAAAATAGGCTATAATAGATAGTTCTTACACAAATTAACCCGCATTAACCCACAAAATTTTCTTCCTCTTCCTCTGTAGTAAATTGTCCATTAATTCCAGATTGAACATTCTGTTACCATAGATATCATCCCAAAACTCTTAAAAACACAGCTACCACTTGACTATAAGTATATTGTGGAAGTTCCATAGATTTCTACTGGTCTTATTTTTTAATCTTTTTTGAGCGTTTTAAGGCAGCACGCGTCACCCTCTGTTCTCTAGGATCATCCAAAAGAGTTGCAGCTTGATCTCCTCCTGTACCCTTCTCGTCTATCTGTCCATCTTCATCCTCTTGATGTTCTCCTTCTCCAGAGCCCTCTGCAGCTTCCAGAAGTGTTGATGGGGTTGCTTTTAAAACATTGTTGTAAAAATCATGCGCTTGCTTCACAGTACCCAAACAGTACCTTTTGCCATCATACATGAAGCTCAACCCAGCTGGGATCTCCCATCTGAACCTTATATCTCTTTACTTGAGCTCTTGCACAAGAAATATAAAGTCCTTCCTTCTCTTTAAAATCTTTGGAGGAATTTCTTTTAGAACCAAAACTTCTTGACCAGCAATCACAACTTTAGTATCATAGGCAGCTTGTATAACTTCATCTCTAATTTCCCTTTTTACAAAATAAACCACCACATCTCTAGGCAACTTTCTCTGCTTAGCAATCCAGGAATTCACACGAAACACTTTGTCCATGCCTTGTTTTATTTCAGATGCTGGATGGTTCAATACCCCCTCAAAAGCCTCAGAAACCAGCTGCTTTAAATCTTCCTTAATATTCTCTTTTAGGCCTCTAATTCTAACAGCAAACTGCATCTGGTAAAATTGAGCCAAACTCTGTTCGCTATCCATTTTGTCTTTTAAATCTTCAATTTCCAATACTTTTGCTTCTAATATAGCATTCTTTTGAGTCAAGTCTTCCACTTGATCATCCAGCACCTCCACACATTTAGCTACTTTATGCACTGAGGACAAAATGTCTACCTTCATCTCTCTAAGTTTCTGCTCCATCCTTTCTTCCATTCTCTGCTCCAATTTCTCCAATTTCTCCTCCATCTGTGCAAATTTAACACCCATTGACTCCAAAATTAACTGGGTATGTTTTTCAAGATCCTTCAATGTCAGTACATCAGGAGAATGCAACGCCTGCAGTAATGATTGTTGTTGCACCGGAGAATTTCCAGCACTCCGAAAAGTTCTAGGGGGAGGTTTAGCCGCCATCTTTTACTTACAATTGTGACGCACTTGCACTTTAAGTTTTAAGCATAGTCCATCAAGCTTGAGAGTAAAATAAAATAATCCTCTTCATCTCTTCACCTTTTCCTCTTGTACCGCTCTGCCTGCTCCTTTAAATCATAGTCCTTTCTTCAGGCAGGGATGGTTCGCAGACGCCTGGCTCTGCTCCAGGAAGTTCGGAGCAGAGACGACGGCCAGCTGGGAGCAACCCAGGCTTCGGGGGAGTTCGATCCTTCAGCCGCCCAAGCTCGAAGCTCAGGCGGCCTCGGAGAACTCTACCCCTACCTGGGGCCTCACCCCCTCCTCTTCTCCCGAGGAGGGGGCTTCAATTTCGCCCGAACAGCTGATCGGCGCTGTTTCGGGCGAAAAAACAAACAGCTGAGCCGCGGGCAGCCAGAGGAGGCTGTCTTCGGCGCCGCGCCGCCAGCGGAAGTCAAAATTGTATTTTAAAACTTTTCAATAAAAAAAAAAAAAAAAAAAAAAAGAAAAGACCTATCTTTTTTTCTCTTTGAATAACAGAGGGGCTCCCACAGTAGACTTGGCCCATTCGATGAATCCCCTCGCTAGGTTTGTATCGACATACCGCTGCATCTCCTTCATTTCAAGGGGGGACATAGCGTACATTCTTGGTCGGGGGAGTTTGGCCCCTGGTAACAGTTCAATAGAGTCAAGGGACGCGGTGGCTCAGTGGGTTAGGACGCTGAGCTTGTCGATCAGAAGGTCGGCAGTTTGGCGGGTCGAATCCCGAGTGCCGCGTAACAGAGTGAGCGCCTGTTACTCGTCCCAGCTTCTGCCAACCTAGCAGTTCGAAAGCACGTAAAAATGCAAGTAGAAAAATAGGGACCGCTCCGGTGGGAAGGTAACAGCGTTCCGTGCGCCTTTGGTGTCTAGTCATGCCGGCCACATGACCACGGAGATGTCCTCGGACAAGCGCTGGCTCTTCGGCTTTGAAACGGAGATGAGCACCGGCCCCTAGAGTCGGAAACGACTAGCACGCATGTGCGGGGGAACCTTTACCTTTTTAACAGTTCAATAGAACAAACATTGGGATGGTGAGGAGACAAGGTATCGCATTCTTTCTCACTAAACGCCTCCGCTAGGTCCTGGTACTCGCTGGGAATGAGCAGCTTGCCAGGTGGCCATAACGTAGCCATGCGCGCTTGCTCATTGGTGGGCTAAAATCCTCTGTAACATCTGTTGAATCAATGGGGGGATCGGGCCCTATGGGTAATCTCACAGTTCTCATTCCTTTTTCCCACCAGATAAATGGCTTTCATTTGTCTAGCCAGGCTAGTCCTAGGATCACAATCTCAGACATCTTTGGAGCTACCAGGAAGCGAATAAACTCCCAGTGCTCGCCTATTTCCTGGCATAAGGGCTCCGTTAATTGCGTGACTGAAGTCCCTCCCATTAGGGAGCCATCGGTTCGCTCAAACCTCACAGGTTTGGAGAGCGGCTTAGCCCGTATGCCCAGTCTCAGGGCACATGACAGGCTAATGATGTATCGAGAGCAGCCAGTATCGACTAGCACTTTCAGGTCTACTTGTGCCCCTGACTTAGGGATTATGAGTTTAGCAGGCAATAAAAAGGGTAGGATGCGTCGACTCACCATCGGGTCGTTCTCCCCTTCATTGTCGCTGTCCAAAGAGGGTAGAATGGGGGTGGATCCAGTTTGAGTTCTGGTGTCCTCCCGTGTGGGGGATGTGACCTGGACAACAGGTTCCTGTGTCATCCGGTTGGATTTCTCTCCGTTTAGCCGCTGTGCAGGTCTCTCTCACTGCTGGTCCTGGTCTGTTCTGCCATTGGGGGAAGGGGACCGGGCATTTCGCTGCTTGATGTCCCTGCTGTCCGCATCGGAAACACTTAATTGCCGGGTCTACAGGTGGCTTGGGTCTTTCAGCCCTCACAGTAGTAGGAGATCTTCAGGGGAGGATTGCCATTCAGGTTGTTCTGACCTTGGCTCAAGTTAAGCTGGTGAGGCTTCTTATAGCAGACGAGCTGAACGTCTAATTTCACTGCTGCCTGGTACCATTCATGCAGTTGGTCAGGTACAGCTCGGTAGATGCATGCCATAGAAAGGTGGTCGTCTAATCCTTCTCTGAAAAGATGAATTATGGATTGCTCAGGCCATCTCTCTATCTGACCTGCCATCTTTTGAAACTCCCACACATACTCTAGGGCAGGCCAGCCAGCTTGCTTTATCTTATGGATTTGTTCTTCTGCTTTGAGGGCAATGGATGGGTCTTCAAATCTTTTCCTCAGCCCCAGGAGGAAAAGGTGGGGGTCCTCCAATTCAGGAGCCTGCTCGTTATATAAATTGTTCAACCATTCAGATGCTTCTCCCTCTAAGCTGGCTGCAATCACATCGACCATCGCACCTTGTTCTGGGTAAAGGTGACCCCAGAAATTCAAGTGAGAACGAACTTGGTTGAGGAAAAAAATCAGTTTCTTTGAGTGCCCATCGAAGGTTGCTCTGAAGGGTGGGCTCATCATTGGTTGCTGGAGGCCCCATTGCTGCTGGCCCCACCCTGGTTGTTGGTTAAATGATTGCTGGGGGCCCCACTGCTGTTGTTGTGTCTCCAGTTGCTGCTGGCCCCACTGGTCCTGCTGTATGTTCAGGGGTTGCACGTTTGGGTCTTGCTGCTGTCACCCTTGCTGTTGTCCTCCCACCAGCTCTTGATCTCCAGGCTTCTGCACCACCCCCAGCTGGTGCAAGGCTTCTATTATCTGGGGCAAGCTCAGAGGTTGTTAGCCTATCACTTGTGGGGGTTTCCCAACCTCCCATTGTTGCAGAGGCCTCAGGCTGGGGTCCTCTGTTTCTATGGGTCTGGAGGGCTTGGAAGGGGACTCCTGGGGCTGGTAGGCAGTCTGATCTGCAGACAGGATTTTCCACTCACCCAGATTCTCAGTGGCTGATGATCTGGCATCTCCCCCCCCCCCCATTCTGCTTCTGGGGCCTCTTGCAGCACAGTTTGGCCTCCGTATTCTGCACTGGAGTGGTTCCAGGTTGATGACAAGATAAGCTCAATTATCTGCTGAGGTTTGGAGATCGGCCCAAATTCATCTTCCCACAGAAAACTATCTATTATTTCCTCTTCAGAAGTTTCGCCAGGAGCCAGGCTTTCCCTTTCCAACCTGAGGATTCTTCCCTGAATCTTTGCCAGCTTATCTCTTTTATCAGAGACAGCCGTGGTGGTTCAGGACCCCCCTTTGAAAGGAAAGAGATTCTGGCATGATGTCATGGTTCCACTAAATGATACAATTCAAATAAATTGCAGGCATATTATCTAAAAAGTCTTAGTAATAAAACGAAACATCGGCACTCGTGGAGGGATGCCAGAATCTGAAATCTCCTCCCCACAAACCCATCATACACACACACAATCCCCCGCCCTTATCTACACGTCATAAATCACATTATCCAATTAGTTTTACATATGAGGTTTCACTTCCCATTCTGTACACGGGCTTTCTAATCTTCTCACAACATCCGGGTAGAATCCTCCCTCCCAAATGAAGCAATTAAAGTAACAGGCTGTCTCTTATATTGTCAGTGCAAAAACATGTCAATGTTTGCAGCATTGACATCGGCCTCTTGAAGCCCACATTCATTGCATCAGCGTGGGAATATAAAAGCAGGCTCAAAAAATGACTTTCAAATATGTTAATTTAAACTATCATTTTAATATATTATGGACTGTTTCAAGTTGCTGTTTTTAGTGGGTTTTTGTAACTCATTAAAAATTAGTATTTAGTAATAAATACCAATGCTTCAAATTTTGTTTTACAGATACCGTATTTTCCGGCGTATAAGACGACTTTTGAACCCCTGAAAATCACCTCAAAAGTTGGGGAGGTCGTCTTATACGCCGGGTCGTCTTATACGCTGGAAAAAAAACACCTTCGGATCTTTTTTCTGCTGGGCGGCGGGATCGCTGGGTGAATGGAGGCAGGCGATGGCGACCCGTGGTTAAGCGGCCGACGGCGAACGGCGAACGGGTGATAGAGGGCAAACTCTCGTCAGCTTCTGGGGCGGCTACTGCAGCTGCTGCCGTTGCTCGCTCAAGGACTGGCCGTGCTAGCGCCTCCAATGCTTGGCTGTCAGGTCCCCGACGAGAGGAGCGGGACTAGCCCGCACCCGTCGTCTCGAGCAGCCGCTGCCCTGTTTCCCTCCCTGTTTCCCTGCTCCGCCTGCTCTGTGATTGGCCCAGCTTTGCTCCTTTCCCGCCAAAGGGGCGCCTCGCCTTGTCTCTGAGCTATCTTGCCTGCTGCGCTGCTGCTCTCAGTTCCGCACTCCGAGCAAGCAATTCTTGTGGTCAGCGCGAGTCAGGCGGTGCCTCGGCGGGAGCAAAGGCTCTCCCTTCCTACGGTCGAGCGGGGCGCCTCTGAGGACCGCCTGCCCGTCCTCTCGTCGGGGACCTGACAGCCAAGCATTGGAGGCGCTAGCACGCCCAGTCCTTGAGTGAGCAACGGCAGCAGCTGCAGTAGCCGCCCCAGAAGCTGACGAGTTTGCCTTCCATCACCCGTTTGCCGTCGGCCGCTTAACCACGGGTCGCCATCGCCTGCCTCCATTCAGCCCAGGGCTCCAGCCGAGCGGGAGTCGTGTTTCTGCGAAGAGGCGGCGGCCGTGGCGGTGGCAAGGGACTCGAGAAAACTTCCTGTTCGTCGTCCTTCCCCAGCTCTCTCCCCCGCGGGGATGCGTTTCCGCCGGACGGTGCTGTCGGAGACAAGCCAGCCTGGTGGCCGGGATCAGAGCTGCGCGCCGGACTAAGAGGCCGTTTCGTGAGGCGAGAGGGCGGCAGGAGGGGGGAAGGAGGAGGAGGAGTCCCCAGAAGAGGCAGGCAGGCGCGGCGTCCCAGGCGGGGCGTGGGCGCGGCAGTCGCTCTCCCGGTTTGGCAAGTTTCCCGGCGGGTGACCGAAGAGCAGCCTGCAACTAGGAGTGCGAGCCGCCGAGGACGGGAGAAGCAGCCGCTCGGGCGCATCAGCGCAACCGAGACGAGCCAGCAGGCAGCCGCCGTGAGCGCGGTGCTGAGGGGCAGCGGCAGGACGGCCTGGCCCAGCGCCTGCAGGACGGCCAGCAGCCCCACGCGCACGCGCAGCAGCAGCCGCCGGCTCAGCAACAGGTCGGAGCGCAGGAGCCGCACCGCCAGGCTGCCCAGGAAAAGCAGCCACACCGAGAGGCTGCACGCCCAGGCCAGCTCCATGAGGGGCAGGGCGGGAAGCCGGCCGGGAAGAGGGACCGGGAGCCCGGGCCGAGCGCACCTCGGCCGACAGTGAGAGGGAAGCGGCACGTGAGTTCTAAAAAAGAGGCTGCGGGCGGAGCTGCCCCGCCCTGCGCCGAATGGGAGAAGTTCAAGGCCTGGGGGGGGAAGCAGGAGGGGCGCCGGCCGTGGCGGGGTGGCGGCTGCCCTCCGGCGCTACCTGCCGCCTGGGAAACGCTGCGCCTCGGGGGCCGGCAGAAGCGCGGGAGCAGCGGGAGGGCCGGCGGGTAAGTATTTTCCGGCGTATAAGACAAAACCTTCAAAATCTTCTTAAAAGTAGGGGGTCGTCTTATACGCCGGGTCGTCTTATACGCCGGAAAATACGGTAGTCCTTTGACTTACAGCCACAATATTTGTTGTTAAGCAATCTAGTTACTAAGTGAAGTATCATGTCACCTATTTTATAACCTTTTTTGCAATAGATGTTAAGCAAGACATAATGTAACTGCAAGTTGGGATCTCCCCTGCCAGCTTCCCCACTCACTTTGTCTGTTTTTTTCAAGAGGCAACTGGACTTTCTTGTTTTTCTTTGAAGATGTTTTGCTTCTCATCCAAGAAGCTTCTTCAGCTCTGATTGGGTGGTGGGGAATGTAATTTGCATTCTTTTAGTCGTTGAGGCCACTTGGAGGTTTGTCTGTGTCTTCAGGGTCCTGAATAGTGCAAATGGGTGTAGAACCTTCTTGGAACTGCTGAAAGTCTTTTTTTTCATTGCCATAGTAACTTCAAATGGTCATTAAATGAATGGTTGTAAGTTGAGGACTATCTGTATTATAAAATGAACCAATGAATTTATTAAACTATTCCATATTTATGAATTTAGATTGGAAGTCCCTTCCTTCCTTTCTACCTACTTACCACAAAACTGCTTATTCTGCTACTTGCCCTGGGTACTTTTTTTCTTAAATGAAGGGTAAAATGTGAATTGTAACCAAAAAAGACATCTAAATTCATTTAGAATCAAAGACCTTATCTGAATGTGGATATCCTACTAATGATATCCTACTATATATTTCAGACACTACTCTGTTAATGAAAATAGGAATCCTTAATCCTCCACCTTTTCTTTGAGCTGGAGTTCTATATACAAAAGCAGATTCCCTGATCTGAACTAGAAGCTCTCTGCCAATTCAGCAAAAGATTGGTGAAAACTGTTAGTATTTCAATGGTCAAAGACTGAGATTTTTTTCATTTGCAATTTTTCAAATGTTATTAACATTGATTTGATTACATTAGTCACTGTTTCAATATGGATTCCCATAGCAGAATGGGAATTTAAATTTTTAGCAGAAAGCACATTTCTATAGACTTTATACAAACACAAAGCTACTAATAGGGCCAGCCCTATTTTGTAAGGATTGAGTCAGAGTGTTGAAGGTCATTTGAAGCAAGAAAATACAAAGGTCTAATCCAAAGTAAACCAGCAGAATCAGCATTATTACTTAGGGAACAAAATACAAGCTTAGGTCTTAGCCTTTTTGCAACTTATATTCAAGCTAAAGCACTTTCTGTACAAGCTAAAAGCTTTCCACAAACATACATACATTCTTCCTAACCTATACATTCAACCATAACAGAATTTTAAAAGTTGTCCCTGGAGGACAGAATTTCTACAACTGAAATTTCCAGTCTGAATATTAAAGGCCAAGGAAAATGTTGACCAAACCAACATGCACACCCCAGGAACATTTCCATTTTACCTGGCGTTCCAACTAATGCTGCTTTTGCACCTGTTAGAGTTAATAAGCCCCCTTCCTTCAGGTATTTTGTAGCCAAGTGAGTAGAGATGGTTGATGTCCAAACACTTTGCTTCCACATCAGGTCACTGTTTTTGTATAAAGCTAATGGATGGACAAGAAGATATGGAACACATTAGACATCATGAAACATATTCACCTTATGCAGAGAGCATCACCAACTGTTCTCTTAGCCCAATGAGGTCTTGTTCTGCATAAGACACCTGAGAACTGCTCCCTAGCTTAGCTGCCAGACATGAAATAGGAATTTAACTCCAGCCTGCCTAATCAGATACTTGTGGATTTAACAATGAGATGGGCATACATTAAAAAACAACTGATGGCATTCAGACACGTGTAACATTCAAAGGAAGTCTTCAGAACATCTAGATCATTCTCCCAGTTCAAACATAATTTGTCAAGTGCAATATATTTGTGCTCATTTCTCAACACTTTTTTTAATCTGTTTTAAATTTAATGAGACACCGATGACTCAATCCTGCTTCAAGTTCACACTCCCCTATTAACCATCTGGTTTCTAGACAGACAGGAGTGAAAAACAGACAATGTACAGCAATGCCTTTGATCAGCTTCATAGGTTGCTAACTCCATTTCCCATAACCAACAAACTGGGACTTAAATCTTCTTACATACTAGGATTGCAAGTTAAAGGAGGCAATTTTATTTTGCAGGAAGCACGATGCCAGGTCTGCAGTTCAACCATTACACAAAAGATGCATTTGAACAATCTGAACTGTTTCTACTAACATCAGGTTATGTAAAGGGAAGATCTACACTAACCTATTGCTACCCTACATGGCCCATGCAAATCTTTTTGTTAAATATTATGCGTATGGAATATAATCCATATCTGAGAGCCAGTAGTGCTGGCCAAGGAACCAGGAGGCCTGAGTTCTAATGCCACCTTATACATGAAAACTGGCTGCATGACTTTGGGCCAATCATCAGAAGACTATAAGTTCTAGTCCCACTTTAGGCATGAAAGCCGGGTGGGTGATTTTGGGCCAATCACTCTCTCTCAACCAACCCACTTCACAGGGTTGTTACTGTGGGAAAAATAGGAGGAAGAAGGTGTATTATGTATGTTCACCACCTTGAGTTACTTACAGTTTTTTTCTTTTTAATAAATTTAGACATTTCTAAAATTCTGTTTTCACTTTGTCATTATGGGGTACTAAGTGTAGATTAATGATAAAAATAAATTCCAACAACTGCAGAATCAGACTACAGCATAACAAAATTGACAAAAGTGAAGGGGATCTGAATATTTTCTGAAAGCACTGTATAACAGGGGTGTCAAACTCAATTTCATTGAGGGCCACATCAGCATTGTGGTTGCCCTCAGGGGGCCAGGTGGGTATGGCCTACTGGGTGAGCGTGGCTAGAGTGCGTATGGCCTGCTGGGTGGGCATGGCCAGCTCTACATTGTTCGCATCAAGGGTGCCTATGGGGGCCTGGGCAGGAGTGGGACAGATCTGAGGGTCTCTGGCAGAAGGAGGGTCTCTGGGCCAAGGCCAAGGCAGTGGGGGCCGTTCCCTCACTGTTTCCAGGATGGCTTCACGGGCCACATGAAACCACTTCGCGGGCCTCATCCGGCCCCCGGGCCTTGTGTTTGACATGTCTGCTGTATAAAGTAATAAAGGTGGGATAAAAATCAAATAAGTAAAATAGAAATCCCAAATACTTTCTAGTCGCTATCTTGGCAAGCATACACAGCTTCAAGGCAGACTCAACTGTGCAACACAGCCCTACTGAAATGCATTTAAACTTAGAAAATTAGAAACCTGCTGTGAGGTCTATTTTTCTCCCAACAGGCTTTGTTTTCAATGCCAGCCAGTCCAGGACACTGCTGGAAGTCAGGAAACAGATGTTGTCTCACAGCTGCTATTGTATCAATGGAATTTCAGAGCTGGAGACATCAGGAAGGCATTAAATGGGGCAGCTCCAGCATTCTTTGCTGAGCAGCTCCATCACAGACCAGAAAGAGGCCATTCTGAACGACCACGGGAAAGAGAAAGCAGAGAGCATTTTGTGAACTTACATTTTGCCTTGGCACTGCCTCCAGCCCATCCACCAGCCACACAGAGGATTGCATCCACCTTGTTTTCACCCAGGACTTTTCTAACATCTTCCGTCACCTTTCAAAAGTCAGAGTTGGGGGAGCAGTTACAGAACAAGCACCAGCAACTTTGATTTGTAAATATTTCAACCAGCCCTCACCAAAGTGGTATACTGACTCTCTAAAATGAGATAAATATTTCTGCATATGGAATCATTAGAACCCTGGCTTTGTTGGTATTAAGCTTTCGGCAGATTGTAACCTGTAATCTGAAATCATCCGGCTTTAGCACAGATTTTATTAAACTAAAGTAGCCAGGTTGCAGTTTTTTTCTTACTTCTCGTACTCAGATGTAAAGGAGTAGAAAGAGCTCTACTTGCCTGGTTAACAAGGAGAACTTTCCAAGCTCCTTCCTTACCTGCGACAAAGCAATCATCATATTCTTTTCACCATTTTGTTTTATTAACATTGGGAATTTGAAAAATAACTGATATGAAAATAACAGAAAATGGGATCTAAGGAAGGAAAGTGTGGCTTCTTTTCCTTGGGGGTGAGGGGTAGGAGGGCAGGGATGTCACTTTGGTATGAAGAAGATGCATCAAAATTTGTTTGGATGAGTTAAGACTGAGCAAGACTTACAAAACAGGTTTTGGAAAGCTACTGGGAAATATAAGACTGATTGTTTCAGGAGTGAAATATGACAGAAAGCTGCAGAGCAGACGCTAATGTAACTAATGGAATGGGGAATTTTGCAAAACTTTTCGTGGTCCTTTTCCCCTGAATTTTCATCTCATTAACATGCATGAACCATACATCCCTACCGCTAAATAGGAGCAAGAATGCAAAGCATAATGCTTAATATAAGCCTATGCTTTGTAACGCTGGTCTAGCCCTCTTTTCCATTCTCAGCTGTGGATCTCTCACAAACAGTGGCTCAGCATGCACCAATAATATTACTCCCAAGAGGACTGTCAAAAAAGTCAGGATGGCGACTTTGATGGCAACACAGGAAATCCTTTTATGTTTTAATATGCACTGAAAACACAGATACAGTAGTAGCCAAAATTGTGGAAACCTTTTGGGAAAAGTGTACATTTGAGGTTTGATGGCTAATAACACCACTTTTTTTGGAGTAGTACCATAAAATTATATCTCAATGGAAAGATAATTTAATCAAGAATGTAATGCAATAACTTTTATGAAGGATTTGCTATTAGCAATTATAAAGAAAGTGAAACATGTAGAAAAAATATACAAAAATTATCATTATAGAAAAAATGATATACAAAAATTATCACCGTGTCAGTTAATATTTAATTGGGTAACCTTTAGCATGAATTACGGCCTTACAGTATCTTCCCATGGAGTGAAGCAAGTCCTTTAGTTCTGCAACTGTTATAATAAAACCTATTGCTGGGTCACTTCTGACTAACAAGTTTCTTTAGTCGGCCCCATAGATTTTCAATTGGGTTGTCTGGGCTATTCCCAAGCCATTCTAGCAGTGGAATATGATTATCTTGAAACCACTTTTTGCACACAGCAGCAACATGACATGGAGCTGAATCCTGTTGAAATATAAATGCTTCATTGTCTTGGAAAAGATCATGTGTGGAAGGCTTCAGTTTGGGCTCAAGTATTTCATTAATATATTTTTGGCCATTTATAATCCCATTAATCACACAAATTCTGCTCACACCTTTTGATGTTGTACAACCCCACACCATAACACTGAATGGGTGTTTCACGGTACATGTAATGCTATCAGGATGCAAATCTTCTCCAATTCTTCTCCTTACCTATTTTATGCCATCACTACCAAACAGGGAGATCTTGGTCTCATCACTCCAAATAACGTTCCCATTGTTCCTCTGTCCAGGTAACACGGGTTTTAGCCCAGTTTAGTTTTTTTCAACCTTTGAAAGATAAAAATGCTTTTGTGGAATTCTAGATTTTAGGCCAAATTCCTGCAGTCTACGCTGAATAGTCCTTGCACTCAACTTCACATTACATTGTGCCGTTTCATCTTGTATACACCCAGATGATTTTCTTCTGTCACATAGGCACAGTCTTTTAATTCTTCTATCATCACTTGCTGTTGTGCACATTTTCCTGCCTTTACCAGTGTGGTTTTGTAGTGACTGAGTCTCCTTATACTTCTTCAAAAACTTAGAAATGTCACCTTTGGTTAAGTTTCCACCAATTTTTCTTCTAATTTCTTTATAACTGTAGCCTTGTTCACTTAATAATACTATTTTACTTTACTTTCTGGGCAACCAGTCAACTCTTTGCACCATTACTTTAATTTTATTGCGTTTTACAAGCTCACTAAACTTAAGCAAGTTGTGCTTCCTTTTTCTGCTTATTTGGCTATAACTTTTCATAGAATACAGTGCAGACAATTGAACAAATAATGTTGCATTGATTAAATTATCTTTCCATTGATATATAATTTTAATCTACTACTACAAAAAAAGTGGTGTTATTAGCCATCAAACCTCAAATGTACACTTTTCCCAAAAGGTTTCCATAATTTTGGCCGCTACTGTAGTTCTTGACTTACACCATAATTGAACACAAAATTACAGTTGAACAAAATTACAATTGAACCCCCAAAACTTACAGTTAAGTAGGTTTTACCCCATTTTACGATCTTTCTTGCCACAATTGTTAAGTTAGTAACATGATTGTTAAGTGCCAGAAGGTCACAAAAGGGAATCCCATGTCCCCAGGATACTGCAACCATCATAAATACAATATAAAGCAGTTCCCAAGCGCCCAAATTTTGATCACATGACCATGGGTATGCAGCAATGGTCATAAGTATGAGAAATCGTTTCCCCTGTTTTTCAGTACCACTGTAATTATATGGTCACTAAACAATTGGCTGTAAAGTCTAGGATTACCTATATGACACATCTAACGGAGGTCTACAAATTGGACTCTAGGATGTTTTCCTTTTTCTCCAATATACTAATCAATACAAAATCCTCAGGTTTACTAAAGGCCTAACTCCTGTAATGGAATAAACAGTTGTGAAATGTTTCTTCAGGGTTTCCAACACCAGCACTCTTGTTTTAGCAGCCACCTGAAAGGCAAAACTTCAATCAGAATAGTATCCACCCTTCAGTGCGTCCTAATTTTTATGGATATTATGGGAGAACAGCAGTGTTAGTTTATGGTAGTCAAAAATGAGGAGTCTAGTAGCATATTTTTGGAACAATGGTTTTTCATTTCAATGCCTTCATATTTGTTCCTCTGAAAAGATGCCACCAGACTCCACCTGATTTTGCAATGATTTAGAACAGGATTTCCCAACCTTAGCAATTTTTAAGATTCATGGACTTCAATTCCCAGAATCTCCCAACTAGAATGGGATTTAGGACAATTAGGAACAGTGATTGATTACCTGCCATTTGTGTTCCTAATCTGGCCCTAAGAAATGGAATCTACTTGCAAATATTTCAAGCTTTGGGTAGGAAACTGAAGTCAATATTTCCGCAGTTTTCTCTGGGCTCTTTTCCAATCGCAAAATGCCTAAAAGCTTGAATCCCTTTTTTTACCTGCTCTGCTTGTTCCACAAACGAATCGCCCATTTGCACCACGACGTTGGCGCTCGCCTCTTGGTTTTCTGCTAAATCAATGCTGAGCACCCACTGCGGGGGGAGGGGGGGAAAACACAGACACACACACACACACCAAGATTTTGTTTTGATGTTTGTAACATATACTTATATGTTGGCAAGCATTTGCCCCAAAGCTACGCTGCAGAGAGCGAAGCGCTTCGTTGCAACCGCCTCTCCGCGCCCGGCCAGTCTTTTGCTAAGGGCAACGCAGCTTCTCTCCCGGGCCAGAAGCATGCAACACCTTTGCGTGTACGTTCCTTCGTTTGCACAGCGGCCTCCCCACCACCGAGCCGCCCCCCTTCCTTGCATCCGAGGGTGCAAGAAAGTCGCCGTCTCCAAGGTTTATTGCATTAAGGCCGGAGCTTCGCAGAGCGGCTTTTGCCAACCTTTCCGCACCCCGCCAGGTCTTTACCCAGTTTTTCGCCCGTAGGTGCCGCACGCAGGCGGAGCCCAGCGCCCCTCTACCGCCGTAAACCAACGCCCGGGAGGCCTCCCCTGCTGCCATGACCGCTACTCCGACGACAAGCAGCAGCTCTTGCGGAGAAAGGAAAGGCGGAAGGCGGGCACCCGAGCTCTCCGCCCCCGCTGGGTGGGTTAAGTGGCGGAAAAAGAGGCACGCCCCCTGCTAGGCTAACCTAGTTTGTCTCATCCGCACAGGGAGGGCGGACTTTCCAGAGCTGTGCTTGTCAGTCTCAGTAACTTTAAGCAGCGGGGAGCCACCTCCCAGAATCCCCTCAGCCAGCATGCTGCTTCAGCGAATCTAGCAGGGAGATGTGCACAAATCCTCCAAAGGCGGGAGAGTAAACCTGGCAAGAGTTTCATCTTATTTGGAACGTGGCTCAAGATCCAAAACAAATAAACTCACTTGGAATTCCAGCAACAAAGTTTTTATTTCAAAAGAAGCGTTTGCAAAGGCTTGGTGGACTGAAACACAGTTCAGCCGCACCTTACAGAGCTGTTTGACACATTTTTATATCCTATCCCCGACACAGATTCCCACTCCCCTATCGCACTCAACACCCCTTCCTTAATCATCCGATAAACTTTCTGGACCGCCTAAAACAGGGGTCCTCAAACTTTTTAAACGGAGCCAGTTCACGATCTTTCAGACCGTTGGAGGGCCGGACTATAGTTAAAAAAAAACTATGAACAAATACCTATGCACACTGCATATATCTTATTTTGAAGTGAAGAAACAAAACGGGAATAAATACAATATTTAAAATGAAGAACAAGTAAAGTTAAATCAACAAACTTACCAGTATTTCAATGGGAACTATGGGCCTGCTTTTGGCTAATGAGATGGTCAATGTCCGGTTCCATATTTGTCACTGCTAGTCGTAACAAGTGATGCAAGTGTTCATCCGTTAGTCTAGATCTGGTTGGAGATTTCAGATGTTTCATTCTGGAAAAAGTCTGTTCACAGACATAAGTGCTGCCAAAGATGGTTGCCATTTTAAGTGCATGGTTCCTGAGATGAGGATATGTCTCAGAGGGGAGAGATGCATAGAAACTATGAAGGCTGCTTGACTTGAATGCGTCTTTCAGAGAGTCACAATTCTGCAGTTCAGCCAGTTCCATTTGGTAAATTGTATCCACATTTTCAATGTCAATAGAAAATGGGTTACGGAAAAGCTGTATGTCCTGTTCATGGAGATGAAGCTCTTTAAATCTAAATTGGAACTCCTTTTGCAATTTTTCCAGTGAATCCACACATGTTTTGTTTGGGAATGCAACCAATGGTTTTTCCGCTAACAGATTTTGAGTTGTGGGGAGATGGCAGAAGTTTTCCTCCTTCACTTGTTTGATGAGGAGGCCTAATTTTACTTCAAATGCTTTGACATGTGATTGCATATCACAGATGAGCTTCCCTTTTCCTTGAAGTTGCACATTGAAACTGTTGAGTAGCTCTGTTACATCTGTTAGAAAGGCAAGGTGCCATTTCCATTCTGCATCATTGAGCTCTGGTACTTCTTTGTTTTTTGAAAGCAGAAAAGCTGTAATCTGTGGAAGTAAGTCATAGAAACGTTTCAAAACTCTCCCTCGACTCAGCCAACGGACTTCTGTGTGGTACAGAACATCTCCATAGTCAGCATTTAGCTCAGACAGAAATTCCTGAAATTGTCTGTGGTTTAGTGCATGAGCTCTAATGAAGTTAACACAAGATATCACAATTGTCATAACAGAGTCCCACTTCAGTGATTTACTACACAGCGCTTGTTGGTGGATGAGGCAGTGTATGGCTATTGGATGAGAATAATTATGTTTGTCCATCTCTTGGTTAATGCGAGCAATTACTCCTTTCTTAGACCCCACCATGCTAGGAGCACCATCAGTTGTCACACTGGCTAGTTTAGCCCAGTCCAGCTCCAAACCATTCACAGTTTGGCAAACCTTTTCATAGATATCCTCTCCTGTAGTTGTTCCTTTGATGCTTTGCAGTGCAGCAAGCTCTTCTGTGACTTCGAAATTGTCATTCGTCCCACGAATAAAAATTAAAAGTTGTGCAGAATCACGAACATCATTGCTTTCGTCAAGTGCCAAGGAAAAATAGGAAAGTTTTTTTGTCAGGTTTTGCAAATGCTGATACAGATTGTCTCCCATTTCTTCAATCCTCCGTGTAATTGTAGGTCCTGAAAGACTCACTGTACTAAATAAATCGGCCTGCTCTGGACACATCTCTTTGGCAACAGAAAGAAGGCATTCTTTAACAAATTCTCCCTCCACGAATGGTCTGCCAGTGCACGCTATTAGCTTGGCAACTTGAAAAATTGCTCTCAGTGATGAAATATTTATTTATTTTTTTATTTTATTTTATTACATTTGTATACCGCCCTTTCCCTGAGGACTCAGGGCGGTTTACAGGGAATTAAAAATCTAACATACAAAAGTTAAAAACCAAGTTAAAAAATATTAAATTCACCCTGTACTCTTAAAAACCCCAGTTAAAAATTTTCTCCTCAGCCTGGGCCCGGGAGCTCAAAGAGCCAGGTCTTCAGGCCCCGGCGGAATGATCGGAGGTCGGGGGCGGTCCTCAGCTGTGAATATACAACCTTAGCCAATGAGAGATTTCAGGAATGCAAAGCTATCGTCAGGTTGGAGATTCTCTTGAGTAGAAAATCCAACAGCACCCAGTTTTCGCAGATTTCTCTTTCTGACTTGCTCAATCAGTTTCCTGGATTTTCTCATTTCAATTTTTAAGTTACCAGACTTCTTTGAAGTGCCCAGAATATTTTCCAGCTCTCTGGTGCCCTCTAAAGCCTTCAGATTGGTTAGTTTTTTTCGGATTTGCAGGAATCTTTCCAGGGAATGTTCAACTTCAGACTGCAATACCAAGAATTTGTCATCGTCTTTCATTTGACGCTGCTCCTTTCTATTGGATTGGATTGGCAGGACTTCGGAAGACACTCTGATTTCATCCAATTCCTCAGCATTATTTTTGCAGCTTGAATAATCATTTGATAGGTCATTTCTCTGTTCTTTGACATGATTACTCCTGGGGCTTGAAAATGCACTGAGTAGACATGTTCCTGTCATTGGTGAAAAAGGGCCATTTTTCTTTCCTTTTACTGATGATGTTGCTGGCACTTTTTCTGGAATAAGATTTTCCAGCTTCAAAGCTCTTTTAGCATGCGGCATCAGGACCGCTTCCAAAGCCTTTCCTCTGCAGCGAAGCTGAGCCTCCCGCCCTAAGTCCGAACGGTGCACCAGCTGCTTCTGCTTCACAAAAGTATTTTGCTGAGCTGTCAATGTATTTTTCAGTTTTAATATTTTATCTTTTCTCACTTCTCCGGCCAAACAATCATATTTATCTTTATGTTGAGTTTCATAGTGTCGACGCAAATTGTATTCTTTGAACACAGACACTATATTCTGGCATATCAGACACACAGCTCTTTCCTTGTACTGTATGAAAAAGTAATCATAAGTCCACTGTTCTTTGAATATCCTACACTCAGAGTCAATTTTTCTCTTTCTTGACATAATTGTTTCCTAGGGATTCCAAATTGCTATTAGTAAAATACCAATAAATATATACAGCGCTACAAAAACAATATACCAGCAACATTCCCCCCACATTAGGTGCAGTATAGTTCCCCACATTAGTTTGTAGTTCCCCTACATTAGGTTGTAGTTCCCCCACACATTAGGTACAGTATAGTTCCCCCACATTAGGTTGTAGTTCCCCCACATTAGGCTGGCAGTATGTTCCCCCCACATTAGGTGCAATATAGTCCCCCACATTAGGCTGGCAGTATGTTCCCCCACAGGCATACAGCCTCCAGCGATACAGTATGGCTGGAGGCTATATGCCTGTGTACTGCCCCATTTCAGTGTTCCGACCACCGCTCTGGCCATAGCAGGACCGGAGGATCAGTGGTCAGAACACCGAAGGGACGCGCCGCTGGTAAACACTTACCTACCAGCGCGCGTCCTTGCTTCTTCTCTTCTTCTCCGCTCCTCCGCGCTCGGTTGCCATGGGCGCACGCATGGGACGTCAGTGATGTCGCTGCGTGTGTCTGCTCCCGGCGGTCCCCGCTTGTGGCCCGCGGGCCGTAGTTTGAGGACCCCTGGCCTAAAACCACTGTCCTTCCCGTGTTCCAGGAAGCCCCTTCTGTCCATATCCTATCTTTCACCATCTAATTTTCTGTTACCACAGTCCATCTCCTGTAGTTGTTTCGATATTTCCTCTTACAATTTGTAACTTCTGCTTTACACATTTGTACCTGTCAATACTTAGATAAAATATTATTTCTGATCTTCAGTTCGCTTCTGCTTCAACCTGTAGACACATTAGAAATTTCTGAATAATACTTTTATTCCTTTCAATCCACCCTTTCTTTTCTTTATCCTTTCAGAAATTTATAAACAAACAAAAAATACACTTTGCATATATGAGCTACGTTATATACTTATATGTTGGCAAGCAAGCTTAAGCTATAATGATCCCAGTTATAAAAGGGTCTGGGATGTTGTTCTTCCTCCTCATTATTCCTCAAACATATTTCCTCATTTTTATATGGTGTAGGGGAGGGGTTTCTCCTAAAGACATTCTTTTAGTAATGGCAGTTTCTATTAATCTCTGTACCATTCAACTTGTATGTTTGATTAGCTTGTATAGACCTTAAATCTATCCATTCTATATCCCGTAGAATTTGAATATCACTATCTCCCAATATAACTGAATTTAAGTTAGGTTGTGTTTCTGCTGCCTAAATTTCAATTTCTCCTATAATTGGGTATGTGGGCTAAAGAATCTGTTGACGTCAGACCTTTACATATTTTTAACCATCCTCCACTATTACTATGTCACAAGTTTCTTCACAGGGACAGACTGTCCACAATCACAAAAGTGATAAGAACATTCGGTGACACCATTGCAATCACTGAACCAACACATTATGTAGAAGTTTGTAGAATGCAGAGGTCCACAGCTTCTTCTGGAATCCTTGGAATAACATAGGCCACCACTCAGATTGAAAAAGCCATAAAGCTGCTACTCCTGCAATGAGAAAAATCACAAACAAACCCAGGCTATTATTTCTTTACCTCACAATGACCACATCAGTTTTTGTAAATTTTTATTCAGAGCGGGTCTTCTCCAGGAATTATTTTCCACTCTTTTGGCTCCACCCTTTCTTTTCTTTCAAACTGCTGTTTCAATTGTTAGGAGGACTTGGTAGGGACCACCCCAGGCTGAAGTAAGTTTTTCTTTTTTCTTCACACCAGCTTTTTATCAGGACCCAATCACCAATCTGAAACCTGTGGTCAGCAAACTCCAATGGAGGTGTCTGGGCTAACAATCCTTGCTTGCTGAGAAAAGACAAAGCAGAAAACAGCCCCAGTATCTAATTCTTTATAAACATGTCATTAGTTTTATTATGTCGTGCGCTCTAATGAGCAGGAATGAAGACACACAGCTGAGTACAGAGAAACTCATTCTTTTATTAGCTGGAACTGTACTGAGGACTTGGGTGCACCCCGCCACATCAGTGATGTCGCTGCGTGCGTCTGCTCCCGGTGGTCCCCGCATTTTTAAAGTAAACGCGGGCCGCAGGGATGTCCTGAGACAAAAACACCGGGCGGGCCGGGTAAATGCGCTCCGCGGGCCGCTTGTGGCCCCCGGGCCGTAGTTTGAGGACCCCTGACCTAGCTCGATCACCTTCTGCCAAGGGTCCAGCATCTTCCAGGTCCCTGGAAGTGCCTTCCTCAGGGTCTGCCAGGGTGACGGCTTTGCAGTAGGTCTCTACTTCACCTTCTTCCATTTTGCTGGTAGGAAGGGCAAATTGATTGCGACCTACCTTGGTAGGGTAGCTGTCTCTCTGGGCTGGGCACTATGCAGACCTCACTTTATGTAAGAACCTGCCACAACTAGGTCTCCCAAGAAAGCAGAACTCTTGAACCAGGCATTGTCTCGAAAGGAGTTAGTGATAGCAAGGATGTACACTGAGGTCAGAGGAAATAGCCCATGTAAGCAGTATATCAAAAGCAATATTTGTTACTCCTCCAACCCTGGGGTCCCAGTATCCATTTGAATCCCAGCCAATCTACAGGTGGCATATTGTTTTGGTAACTGACTCTTTTGGCATGCTCTTCAAGTACTCTCTTGCTTTCATTTCCCTCTGGCTCCAAGCGCAAACCGTCTCTTAGATAAGGGTGATGTTATTCGGCTGCATTCCTTCTTCTGGGGGAAGGGCAAAGTGGTAAGAAAGTGCGAAGCATCCCCAAAGCATCTGCCCTCCCAACAAAATGACAGGCCCCCAAAAATGGTTACAGAAGCATGTAAACTATAGGAAGAGAAGCAATACATTTCTTTGGGGATCTGACAGGACCTCAGGAAAGTAGGATAGGGCAGGGCTTTTCAAACAGTGGTCCGGGTATCACCTGTGGTACATTGGCACCTGGCAGGTGGTACGCGACCATCCTAGAAAAGTGGTAGCGGTGGAGGGGAATGGCAGCACTGCACAAGCCTGAGCGAGAGATGGCTGGAACTGCAGGGCTGTCAGGGCTTGGGGGAAGCACCAGGATCAGCTGGAGCTCGGCACCAATCCTGGCACTTCTGCTGAGCCCAGAAGAAGCACCGATCAGCTGGAATGTTGCAGCATCTCCATGGTCTTGTGATTTACATTCAGATGCTTGGCAACTGATTCATATTTATGATGGTCACAGTGTCCCAGGGTCATGTTAAGTGACCAAAACCTGCTGCAACCACCCAGCAGACAGGGGGAATAAAAACCAAACACATCCCCACCCCACCCCCACTGCCAATCCTCAACAGAAATGCTCACAACAATGAAAACCTCGGACAGGAGGAAGAGCACTGCTGGGCAGGCAGGCAGGTGTCTTGCTTGGCTGTGGCTTGGGGGGCACTTTTTTTAGTGCCATTGTAACTTCGAACAGTCACTAAGTGAACTGTTGTAAGTTGAGGACTACCTGTACTTCATCACTTGTTTCTTTTCTTTTCTTTTCTTTTCTTTTCTTTTCTTTTCTTTTCTTTTCTTTTCTTTTCTTTTCTTTTCTTTTCTTTTCTTTTCTTTTCTTTTCTTTTCTGTCATCAAGTTTTTGACACCTTGCTAGGCGACTGGTGGTATTCGGATGTTCCCATATCCTAAAAGAGGTACAATGGGTGAAAAGGTTGAAAAGCCCTGGGATAGGGCATGCAATACTTAGTGCTGGGATGGAAGACCATAGGGAATCCCTCTTGTATAGGGTCATTTTTTAAAAGATTCTAGAACAAAAGCAAAACTATATTATTTCTGTATTGTTACCAACATATGGCAAATTATCTGGAGCTTAACTGAGGTTTCAGTCCAATTCAATTCAATTCAATTAAGGAAGCTGTGATGACTCAAAGAAAATCAAGACAGGTTCAATCTTTCCCAGAAAGAAAAGAGGCATTTGAAGAGCTGACCTTTGACCCCTTTAGCAATATCGCTTTAGAATCATAGGGCTTTCTAGTTCAACCCCCATTCCAAGGCAGGAGTCCTTATACCATTCTGGAAAAATAACTATGGATGGAAACTAATTAAGGAGAGAACCAACCTAGAACTAAGTAGAAATTTCCTAACAGTGCAAACAATTAATCAGTGGAAGGTAGGAGTGCTCCATCACTGGAGGTTTTCAAGAAGAGACTGGACATTCATTTGTCCAAAATGGTACAGTAATCCTGCTAGAGTAGGGAGTTGGACTAGAAGACCTCTAAGGTCCCTTTGTTATTCTGTATTTTCTTTATAACTTCCAGCACTGGAGTACCCACAACTCTGGAAGACAAGCTATGTAATGTATTGGGATTTTACTTAAACTGCTTCCACATGTCTTTTGAATGCTGCTTAAGGTTGCTCAATTGAGGTGTCTGTGTAATGGTCACTGATTAGCCAGACATGTGGTCTCCAAAAAGATCATTGGATGATTTGGGGCGGGAATGGGTTCCTTTAAACCTATTGGCCACCACCTAGTGGCCAACTGTATAAATAGCTGTGCAGAAGCCTCTGTTCCAGTTCTGTTCCTGTTTGCCTCAATAAAACAATGTTCCTGTTTGCAACCTCTCATCTTGCTTCCTGCCTCCAAAGAACTCACCACACAACAAGCTATTCCATTTAATTGTTCTCATTGTTAGGAAATTTCTCATTAATTCTAGGTTGGATCTCTCTTTAATGATATTCCATGCATTGCTTCTTGTTCTACCTTCAGATTGAAAGGAATAAAATTATTATTCAGAAATTTCTAATGAGTCTCAAGGTTGAAGCAGAAGCCAACTGAAGATCAGAAATAATATTTTATCTAAGTATTGACAGGTACAAATGTGAAAAGCAGAAGTTACAAATTGTAAGAGGAGATATCGAAACAACTATAGGAGACAGACTGTGGGAACAGAAAGTTAGATGGTGAAAGATAGGATATGGACAAAGGGGCTTCCTGGAACATGGGAACAACAATGGTTTTAGGTGGTCCAGAAAGTTTATCAGATGATTAGGGAAGGGGCATTGAGTGCGATAGGGGAGGGGGAATCTGTGTCGGGGATAGTTTATAAAAATGTGTCAAAGAGCTCTGTAAGGAGTGGCTGAACTCTTGTGTGTGTTTCAGTCTACCAAGCCTTTGCAAACGCTTCTTTTGAAATAAAAACTTTGTTGCTGGAATTCCAAGTGAGTTTATTTGTTTTGGATCTTGAGCCACATTCCAAACAACTTGGGGGCTTGTCCAGGATATCTAAACAGTCCCTGGATCACCGGGAGTGGCCACCCCTAAGGGGACAGGCACCATGTCTATTTTCACAGTTTCCTGAAAGGTGACCACCCCTGGCCCAGTACCCGTGAAGAACCGGACACTAAATAGTGGATTCCAGGAACAAAGGAAGTCAGGTCAATTTTTTTTTGGGATGCCCCGAGGGTCCTGGAAGACTGGCAAGACATACATACACTAGGTGTGAATGTCCTGAGGGTCTGAAGGACTGGCAAGGCAAGGAGGTGGGTCAAATACCAACTGCTGGGAAACTCTGTACACAGACCCAGGTAAGAAAATCAGGGCATTTTCACAGTTACCTAGGTGGCTGAGTGGGTAGGGTGGTGTGAATCTGAGACCTGTGAGAAGGTGACTGAGATGCCCTGAGAGCCATAAGGGCTGGCAAGGCGAAGTGAGAGCGGACTCCTGAGCGAAAAGGAGGAAGTGAGATGGTCTCACTAGGTTGGTAAGGATAAGAGAACCAGACGGTAACCACTGATGGGTAAGAGGCCTTCCAAGAGGCCACAAAAGGATCAAAGAGGGGACTCCCAAGGTCAGGGAAAAGGAGATAAAGATGTGGGAAAGGGACATAATATTTTCATCCCTCCTCACAGTCCCCTGGGGAAGATCCTGGCTGGATGCAATCATCCTCCTTATAGTAGAATGGTAAAAGATTTAGATAAAGACCTGATGATTCAATACTTGGGGACAGATTTATTTGGGGACAGAAACAAATAGATGAGGGAACTCAGTGGCCACAATTTGGTAGTTTTAATTACTTCATTTGAAGGCAAGGTTGGCAGAATAAACTATATACTTGAGGTAAAAGTAAAAGTATTATGATAAAGTATTGCTGTTTTAAATGTTAGCAGGATGGGATGGACTACTGTAACGCTCTCTACATGGGGCTGCCCTTGAAGACCACTCGGAGGCTTCAACTGGTGCAGAATGCGGCCGCGCGAGTTGTAATGGGGGTTTCCCGATACTCCCATGTAACACCTCTACTCCGTGAGCTGCATTGGCTTCCGGTTGCCCTCCGGGTGAAATTCAAGGTGCTGGTTATCACCTATAAAGCCCTACATGGCCTGGGTCCGGGATATCTGAGGGAACACCTGCTGCCGGCATCAAATGCCCTTCGCCCAGTGCGCTCCCACAGGGAGGGTCTGCTCAGGGTCCCGCCGGTAAGAGACTGCCGGCGGGTGACACCCAGGGATAGGGCCTTCTCGGTGGGAGCGCCTGCCCTCTGGAACCAGCTGCCGGTGGAGCTGAGAACTGCCCCCGACCTTCGATCATTCCGCCGGGGCCTGAAGACCTGGCTCTTCGAGCTCTCGGGCCCAGACTGAGGAGGAATTTTTAATTTGGGGTTCTTTTTAACTGACTACAGGGTTAATTTAATATTTTTTAATTTGGTTCTTAATTTTTGTATTTTGGATTTTTAATTCCCTGTAAACCGCCCTGAGTCCTCAGGGAATAGGGCGGTATATAAATATAACTAAATAAATAAATAAATAAATAAAGGTACCATGACTCAATATTGTTATTTTGAGTGGCCAAGAAATCCTATTAAAAGCACTAGTGCATTTTTGCTCAAAATATGGAAGTTTTAAAAATTAGCTATGTCAAGCACTAAACATACTGTATAGGTTAATAAAAGAAATTTATATGCCTGTTGGATCCCAGGCAATATATAGTACATTTTTGTTAGAGGAGTGTGGAGGTAGTGTATGTGTGTCTGTGTTGTGTCTAATAATAATAATAATTAATAAAAAGGCCTTATTTACAAACAAAGAGATTTTTTTTAAAAAGAAAGGACCTCATTGACTTGTGAACAGCTCCTTGAAATTATAATAGACCAGCTCAGGCTGGTCTACCTAAATGCCAGGTCCGTAGCTAACAAAGCTCACCTTGTTCGTGACCTAGTGGAGAGTGAGCACGCGGACCTGGCTTGCATCACGGAAACCTGGCTGGGCCCAGAGGGTGGTGTCCCTCTGGTTGACCTCTGCCCGCCAGGTTTCCAGGTGCTGCACCAGCCTCGGGCCCATGGGAGGGGCGGAGGAGTGGCAGTAATCATCAGGGAGACCCTTAGCCCGCGAGAGACCACCGTCCCTCAGATATCCGGGTGTGAGTCTCTCCTTCTGAGATACGGCCCAGGGGCGCAGTTGGGCCTGCTGCTGGCGTACCTACCACCTAATCGTGCAGCGGCAGCCCTGCCCAGGCTACTCGATGTCCTCTCAGGGTTGGTGGTTGAATTCCCAAAACTCATGGTCTTGGGCGACTTTAACCTACCATCCCTGGGAGGATCGTCCGAACTAGCTCGGGAGTTCATGGCTTCCATGGCGGCCATGGACCTGTCGCAAATAATTTCTGGACCGACTCATGAGGGAGGCCACACCCCCGACTTGATCTTCTTGTCTGGACTTTGGCGTGATGATATCGGTGGGGGCGCCACGACCGTTACGCCCCTGTCATGGACCGATCATCACCTCCTACGGCTAGACTTCCCCTTTGCCACCCCCCGCCATGGGTGCACGGTGCCAACCAGATGGTACCGCCCTAGGCGCCTAATGGACCCTGATAGGTTCCAGGCAGCGCTTGGGAACCCACATGCACTCCCTGCTCACAGCTCGGCGGACGCCTTAGTGGAAGCCTGGGAAAGGGCAGCCACGGAGGCTCTGGACCGAGTTGTACCCCTGCGGCCCCTGACCCGGCGCAGATCCCAGCGAGCCCCATGGTTCACCGCGGAGCTCCGGGAGATAAAGCGTCGGAGACGGGGCCTAGAGAGCCGTTGGAGATCCAGTCAATCCGAATCTGACCGATTGCGACTAAGAATCCTCACCAGGTCTTATCTCGCAGCGATAAGGGTGGCGAAATCCAACTACTTTTCCACCCTCATCGCGTCCGCAGATAATCGCCCGGCTGCCTTGTTCAGAGTGACTCGCTCCCTACTGAACCAAGAGGTGAGAGAGGAACCCTTACAGGGTCGAGCCGAGGAATTCGGTCAATATCTGTTGGATAAAATCGCTCGGATTCGAACTGGCCTGGACTCCAACTGGGCAGAGTTGGAGGAACAGGACATGGACAGTCTTGTCGACGTCATCTGGGAGGAATTTGATCCTGTGACTCCGAAGGAAGTGGACAGGATTATGAGGAGGTTGAGCTCCTCCACATGCTTACTGGACCCGTGCCCTTCCTGGCTGGCTTATGCAGCTCGAGAGGGGACACGAGGCTGGTTTCTGGCGGTCATCTCTGCTTCTCTGAGTGAGGGTCACTTCCCCACCGCCTTGAAGGACGCGGTGGTGAGACCTCTCCTCAAGAAGCCCACCTTGGACCCAACCTCATTGAATAACTTTCGTCCAGTCTCCAACCTTCGCTTCCTTACGAAGGTTGTTGAGAGCGTGGTGGCGCATCAGCTTCCTCAGGTCCTGGATGAAGCGGTTTATCTAGACCCGTGCCAATCGGGCTTCAGGCCGGGCTACAGCACGGAGACGGCATTGGTCGCTCTGATGAATGATCTCTGGAGAGCCCGGGACAGGGGCCATTCCTCTGTCCTAGTCTTACTAGACCTTTCGGCGGCTTTCGATACCATCGACCATGGTATCTTGCTGCAGCGCCTCAGGGGACTGGAAGTGGGAGGCACGGTTCTGCGGTGGTTCTCCTCCTTTCTCCAGGGTCGCTCGCAGTCGGTGCTGGCAGGGGGACAGAGGTCGACCCCGAGGCCTCTCGTTTGCGGAGTCCCTCAGGGGTCGGTCCTCTCGCCTCTCCTGTTCAACATCTACATGAAACCGCTGGGTGAGATCATTCGTGGTTTTGGAGTAGGGTACCATCAGTATGCTGATAACACCCAGCTTTTCATCTCAACTCCAAACAGTATCAGTGATGCCCTTGACGTGATGTCCCGCTGCCTGAAAGCGGTCCGGGAATGGATGGGGAGGAACAGGCTTCAACTCAACCCGGACAAGACTGAATGGCTGTACGTACCGGCAAGCCAGGATACTCAGATCATTCCATCCCTTAACATCGGGGATGAGTTATTACCCCCTGTTGATAGGGCCCGCAACCTGGGTGTCCTCCTAGACTCGCAGCTATCCCTGGAAGATCACATAGGAGCTGTGACCAAGGGGGCCTTCTCCCGGGTTCGACTAGTGCGCCAACTACGACCTTATCTGGACCTGGATGCCTTACGTACAGTCACCCATGCACTTGTGACCTCTCGCCTAGACTACTGTAACGCTCTCTACATGGGGCTGCCCTTGAGAGCCACTCGGAAGCTTCAACTGGTGCAAAGTGCAGCTGCACGGACACTTTTGGGGGCCTCCCGATACTCCCATATCACACCTCTCCTCCGTGAGCTGCACTGGCTTCCGGTTGCCTTCCGAGTGAAATTCAAGGTGCTAACAATGACATACAAAGCCCTACATGGCATGGGTCCGGACTACCTATGGGAGCACCTTCTGCCAACGTCAACACCCCTCCGTCCTGTGCGCTCCCACAGAGAGGGCCTCCTCAGGGTGCCACCGCTCAAGGAATGTCGGCTGGTGGCCCCCAGGGGGAGGGCATTCTCAGTGGGTGCGCCAGCCCTCTGGAACTGCTTGCCTACCGAAATCCGGATGGCCCCCGACCTCCGCACCTTCCGGCGCGATTTAAAAACTCACCTGTTCCAGCAGTCCGGCCTGGCCTGATAGCTCTTGGGGTCTCAGTTGTTTTTACTATTGTTTTTCACTATTGTTCAATCTGTATACCTACCTTACTCTGTACACCGCCCCGAGTCCCTCGGGAGAAGGGCGGTATATAAGAACAAATAAATAAATAAAATAAATAATAATAGTTATTGATTTGTCAGAAGAAAGTATGAAATAAAATATCTGTATGTGAAATTGTTTATGCAAGCAGTTTGAATGGAAGTGAATGTGTGGATATGCTAATCTTCCCTCCAGTGCTTTTTTTGTAAAAGAAAAAGGTGCCGGAACTCACACATGTCATACAACCCACCTTGCCTACCCTACAAGGTTCCATCCAAAAAAGGTGTCGGAACTCCGTTCTGAGCGTTCTATGACAAAAAAAGCCCTGCTTCCCTCTGTCTCTGTGTGTGAGAGAGTTTCTCCCCCACCACAGACTGTGAAAGAAACAGTAAACTGCAGAATTTTTTTGTTTCTCTATTGTTGCTGTAAAAGTGAAATGAAAAAGCAATATAAGCATTTGCATGAGAAGAGTCTCATGGAGGATGTGTGAGAGAATTCATGGAAATACATGTAAAGAAGAGAAAACTATTTTGTTAATGGTGAGATTTTTGTGTAATTCTTCTTTTTCTGTCTCCTCCCCCCCCCCCTTTTCTGGTTGTGTTGCTTTAAGAGCAAGAGAGAGAGAAAGGAAAAGGAGGGGATCTGATCTTTTAAACTATTTTTCCCCCTCTGTTTAGAATTCTGGTTTGAGGAAGCTGGGTGGATGTGAAATTTAATGTTTTAACCTCCTTAATGGAAATTTGTTTCCATCTGAATGGAATCTGAGTAAATTGAAATTTGACTAAATTTATATTAAAAACAAAGAGTTGATACTAGAGTTTGATACAAAACTATTTCAGTAACTCAGAATATCTTATTAAGCTTGTTTATTTATTTATTTTTTGTGGAGTTGCTTTTTGTTGTCATTTTATTTTATTTTATTTTATTTTTTAATGTTTTTATGTCTGTGTGCAGGACACACTGATAGAAAATAATACCTAAGAGAATTGAAGGAATTGTAATTCAACCCTTGTTTAAAACGAAGGAGTTGAGAAAAAATTGGGATTATAAATGAGCTATGTTGTTTTAAGTAAAGATTTGTGTGCAAACAAACTCAAGCAGAGTTTGGTGAGCATTCCTTTGTTGGCTCTTTACTAAGAAATTTGTTTGTAAATACGGACAAAGGAATGGCTAGAGGAAGGGGTTTTTACGCAGAAGTGGAGGGGAAAAGGCAGCCAATGGTATTTTTGTCTAAAATTGACATTTGGGGAAGTCTTGTTGGTTAGCATTGTTGAATAAAGCAATAGCTAGGACACTGAAGCAGCCACTGAACGGAGGGATGGTTGATACTTTTCTATGGTTAATATATGGTTGGTTATATGATAAGTATGATATGTAAATAAATACATAAAATGCTCTATAATATCTAGTGGTGAGGCTATTTCAATGCAGTCAAGATGATTTTAAATTACCTTAAGTGGGAAATTCCACAATATGAAACTTGTTATGTACTGGGCTTTTGGTACCTCACCACTTGCAACCCAGACTCTGGTCCTGCAATTGGTCAACTTTGGGCGGCAAGCATGGGTTCAATCCGATTGGTTGCTTCCAGAGGGTCTGGCTATATATTGTGGCGGGGTGCACCCAAGTCCTCAGTACAGTTCCAGCTAATAAAAGAATGAGTTTCTCTGTACTCAGCTGTGTGTCTTCATTCCTGCTCATTAGAGCGCACGACATAATAAAACTAATGACATGTTTATAAAGAATTAGATACTGGGGCTGTTTTCTGCTTTGTCTTTTCTCAGCAAGCAAGGATTGTTAGCCCAGACACCTCCATTGGAGTTTGCTGACCACAGGTTTCAGATTGGTGATTGGGTCCTGATAAAAAGCTGGTGTGAAGAAAAAAGAAAAACTTACTTCAGCCTGGGGTGGTCCCTACCAAGTCCTCCTAACAATTGAAACAGCAGTTTGAAAGAAAAGAAAGGGTGGAGCCAAAAGAGTGGAAAATAATTCCTGGAGAAGACCCGCTCTGAATAAAAATTTACAAAAACTGATATGGTCATTGTGAGGTAAAGAAATAATAGCCTGGGTTTGTTTGTGATTTTTCTCATTGCAGGAGTAGCAGCTTTATGGCTTTTTCAATCTGAGTGGTGGCCTATGTTATTCCAAGGATTCCAGAAGAAGCTGTGGACCTCTGCATTCTACAAACTTCTACATAATGTGTTGGTTCAGTGATTGCAATGGTGTCACCGAATGTTCTTATCACTTTTGTGATTGTGGACAGTCTGTCCCTGTGAAGAAACTTGTGACATAGTAATAGTGGAGGATGGTTAAAAATATGTAAAGGTCTGACATCAACAGATTCTTTAGCCCACATACCCAATTATAGGAGAAATTGAAATTTAGGCAGCAGAAACACAACCTAACTTAAATTCAGTTATATTGGGAGATAGTGATATTCAAATTCTACGGGATATAGAATGGATAGATTTAAGGTCTATACAAGCTAATCAAACATACAAGTTGAATGGTACAGAGATTAATAGAAACTGCCATTACTAAAAGAATGTCTTTAGGAGAAACCCCTCCCCTACACCATATAAAAATGAGGAAATATGTTTGAGGAATAATGAGGAGGAAGAACAACATCCCAGACCCTTTTATAACTGGGATCATTATAGCTTAAGCTTGCTTGCCAACATATAAGTATATAACGTAGCTCATATATGCAAAGTGTATTTTTTGTTTGTTTATAAATTTCTGAAAGGATAAAGAAAAGAAAGGGTGGATTGAAAGGAATAAAAGTATTATTCAGAAATTTCTAATGTGTCTACAGGTTGAAGCAGAAGCGAACTGAAGATCAGAAATAATATTTTATCTAAGTATTGACAGGTACAAATGTGTAAAGCAGAAGTTACAAATTGTAAGAGGAAATATCGAAACAACTACAGGAGATGGACTGTGGTAACAGAAAATTAGATGGTGAAAGATAGGATATGGACAGAAGGGGCTTCCTGGAACACGGGAAGGACAGTGGTTTTAGGCCAGGGGTCCTCAAACTACGGCCCGCGGGCCACAAGCGGGGACCGCCGGGAGCAGACACACGCAGCGACATCACTGACGTCCCATGCGTGCGCCCATGGCAACCGAGCGCGGAGGAGCGGAGAAGAAGAGAAGAAGCAAGGACGCGCGCTGGTAGGTAAGTGTTTACCAGCGGCGCGTCCCTTCGGTGTTCTGACCACTGATCCTCCGGTCCTGCTATGGCCAGAGCGGTGGTCGGAACACTGAAATGGGGCAGTACACAGGCATATAGCCTCCAGCCATACTGTATCGCTGGAGGCTGTATGCCTGTGGGGGAACATACTGCCAGCCTAATGTGGGGGACTATATTGCACCTAATGTGGGGGGAACATACTGCCAGCCTAATGTGGGGGAACTACAACCTAATGTGGGGGAACTATACTGTACCTAATGTGTGGGGGAACTACAACCTAATGTAGGGGAACTACAAACTAATGTGGGGAACTATACTGCACCTAATGTGGGGGGAATGTTGCTGGTATATTGTTTTTTTAGCGCTGTATATATTTATTGGTATTTTACTAATAGCAATTTGGAATCCCTAGGAAACAATTATGTCAAGAAAGAGAAAAATTGACTCTGAGTGTAGGATATTCAAAGAACAGTGGACTTATGATTACTTTTTCATACAGTACAAGGAAAGAGCTGTGTGTCTGATATGCCAGAATATAGTGTCTGTGTTCAAAGAATACAATTTGCGTCGACACTATGAAACTCAACATAAAGATAAATATGATTGTTTGGTCGGAGAAGTGAGAAAAGATAAAATATTAAAACTGAAAAATACATTGACAGCTCAGCAAAATACTTTTGTGAAGCAGAAGCAGCTAAATATTTCATCACTGAGAGCAATTTTTCAAGTTGCCAAGCTAATAGCGTGCACTGGCAGACCATTCGTGGAGGGAGAATTTGTTAAAGAATGCCTTCTTTCTGTTGCCAAAGAGATGTGTCCAGAGCAGGCCGATTTATTTAGTACAGTGAGTCTTTCAGGACCTACAATTACACGGAGGATTGAAGAAATGGGAGACAATCTGTATCAGCATTTGCAAAACCTGACAAAAAAACTTTCCTATTTTTCCTTGGCACTTGACGAAAGCAATGATGTTCGTGATTCTGCACAACTTTTAATTTTTATTCGTGGGACGAATGACAATTTCGAAGTCACAGAAGAGCTTGCTGCACTGCAAAGCATCAAAGGAACAACTACAGGAGAGGATATCTATGAAAAGGTTTGCCAAACTGTGAATGGTTTGGAGCTGGACTGGGCTAAACTAGCCAGTGTGACAACTGATGGTGCTCCTAGCATGGTGGGGTCTAAGAAAGGAGTAATTGCTCGCATTAACCAAGAGATGGACAAACATAATTATTCTCATCCAATAGCCATACACTGCCTCATCCACCAACAAGCGCTGTGTAGTAAATCACTGAAGTGGGACTCTGTTATGACAATTGTGATATCTTGTGTTAACTTCATTAGAGCTCATGCACTAAACCACAGACAATTTCAGGAATTTCTGTCTGAGCTAAATGCTGACTATGGAGATGTTCTGTACCACACAGAAGTCCGTTGGCTGAGTCAAGGGAGAGTTTTGAAACGTTTCTATGACTTACTTCCACAGATTACAGCTTTTCTGCTTTCAAAAAACAAAGAAGTACCAGAGCTCAATGATGCAGAATGGAAATGGCACCTTGCCTTTCTAACAGATGTAACAGAGCTACTCAACAGTTTCAATGTGCAACTTCAAGGAAAAGGGAAGCTCATCTGTGATATGCAATCACATGTCAAAGCATTTGAAGTAAAATTAGGCCTCCTCATCAAACAAGTGAAGGAGGAAAACTTCTGCCATCTCCCCACAACTCAAAATCTGTTAGCGGAAAAACCATTGGTTGCATTCCCAAACAAAACATGTGTGGATTCACTGGAAAAATTGCAAAAGGAGTTCCAATTTAGATTTAAAGAGCTTCATCTCCATGAACAGGACATACAGCTTTTCCGTAACCCATTTTCTATTGACATTGAAAATGTGGATACAATTTACCAAATGGAACTGGCTGAACTGCAGAATTGTGACTCTCTGAAAGACGCATTCAAGTCAAGCAGCCTTCATAGTTTCTATGCATCTCTCCCCTCTGAGACATATCCTCATCTCAGGAACCATGCACTTAAAATGGCAACCATCTTTGGCAGCACTTATGTCTGTGAACAGACTTTTTCCAGAATGAAACATCTGAAATCTCCAACCAGATCTAGACTAACGGATGAACACTTGCATCACTTGTTACGACTAGCAGTGACAAATATGGAACCGGACATTGACCATCTCATTAGCCAAAAGCAGGCCCATAGTTCCCATTGAAATACTGGTAAGTTTGTTGATTTAACTTTACTTGTTCTTCATTTTAAATATTGTATTTATTCCTGTTTTGTTTCTTCACTTCAAAATAAGATATATGCAGTGTGCATAGGTATTTGTTCATAGTTTTTTTTAACTATAGTCCAGCCCTCCAATGGTCTGAAAGATCGTGAACTGGCCCCTTGTTTAAAAAGTTTGAGCACCCCTGAGCTAGGTGGTCATGCGGGGTCAGAAAGAAAGAAGACTGGAAAGGAAGGGCTCAGAAAGTGACCATCACATGAGGCGGACAAAAGAAAAAAGCTAAAAAGAAAAACCCAGAGCTACCCCTCCCAAAAAGGAGAAAACGAATCCCAAATTGAAGCTGGTGGAAGCAGTCTTAAAAGCAGACTGTGGAATATGTGAGAAAGTCCTTTGAGGAATTAAAAGCCCAGCTGAAGGGGCACCCAGTGTTGGAGGAAGAAACAGAGGAAAGAGCTAATGAAGAAGAACCAGTGGAGGCTTCCAGTTGTGGTGGAATAGACACAGTAAGACGGGGCTCCATCTTTTGTGTTTGGTTTCGCCCCACTGGGGACCATGGAAAGGGTAGAAAGTTACCCCGTAGAGGCGACAAGCAAGGAGGAGACCCTCGTTGATCGCAGGAGGGCAGCGGCCCTTCCACTTGATCTGAGAAAGCCCTCCAAACCAGCGGGGGAAAGACTGGCTACATTTATATAGCCAGTCAGAAGCTGCTGAAAACGGAAGACAATAAGCAAAGTTACAGCAACGTGGATGAAACTGGGTGAGACTCTATCCTCTCTTTAAGACTTTAAGACTTCTTCCTGGAAAAAATTGCCCAAAGCACCCACCCTGATGAGGAGGGAAGGGGAATTTCCACCCCATTTTCTCAGGAGAAGAAAAGTGGTGAATTAATTACTTGGGAGAAACAGAGAAAATTACAAGATTAATTTGGAATTAATATACATTTATGGCCTTAAATTTGGGGAGTAAAAGTGCTTTTGAAACTTTTTTTTTAAAAAAAGAGATTTGAAAAGCTTACATTATAAGTTGAGATTTAAAAAGCTGGAAAACGGCACTAATGACATCTAGTGGTGAATTACTGGACTACAATTTGTTATATATAAAGGAAACTTGGCTTGAAGCCTAGATTTAGATAAGACTCTTGCTGACCTTGGAAGCTTTCACTGTTGAAGTTTGCAGCTAGGAAAAGGGAAAAATACAGGAACATTTGGGCTGCTTATCAATGTGGCAGAGATGATGAGCTATTTTGAAACTGGCTTGCCTGAACTATGAATATAAATATTACCTGACTTTCAGAGCTGTGTTGTGTAACTATTTTCCTGCAGGAGAAATACACTTTATTGCTTAAGATGATGGAATATCTTGGATTACAAATCCTTGATAGATGAACAATTTTTATTATAAAGACCACCTACAAAAAATGAAATGGATGTCCCATACTCAACTTGAAATGGTAAAAAACCATCTCTAATACCTGTTCCCAAAGACTTCAGTTTGACATACTACCAAGAAAATATAAAAGACTATTACTTTAGCTTGTGATGAGACTAAAAATAACACAAAGGAGATAAAAGAACAATTTTCTAATCTAAATTTACAAACTCAGAATATGACTACAAAGAAGGAACTAGCAACCCAGAAAATAGAAGGAAAACTAGAGGAAGCAGATCCAAAGATTGAGGACCTAAAGGAAGAAACCAACTGACAGATTCAGACACTGAAGAACTAAAAAATAGAGAGATGATTTGTTAGCCCTTCCAAAAAATGGTGACTTGAGGGCCTTTTATCTCAAGCAATATAACAGAGGGAGATCTATTTGATGACTTAAAAGCATGGATATGGAAGGTAAGTTGGCAAAGAAAGAAAGCTAGAATAAGGCTAAAGAAAATTGGGGTTTTAACTTATTAGTGAGGATTAAAATAGAATATACTCAAATAAACAAGATATGTACTTTGAATACTAGATTCTGTTATGAACTGAGATAAAGAAAACTTTGGTCATTTAAAACTTGGAAGTATAAATATTAAAAGTTAAATTTGAATATTGATTAAAGATTGGATGTAAAAGTAATTAAGATATATATAAGCTAAAAATCTATTGATAAATGTAATAAATATGTTTTTACTTAGCTGATATAATAAGAACTGTACTAGCTTAAATATGAGATAGTAGACATTAAGAGAAAAAAGAGGAAGTATTTGATGTTGAAACAAGAAATTTTGGTTACTAAATTTAAGACATTTGGAAATTAATAGAAAATAAGAATGTTATACTGTATTATTAATTAGATGATGTAAGATAATGAGAAATAGAATATATTCAAATAGATAAGACGTATATCCTGAATATTAGACTTTGTGAAGAACTGTGATAAAGGGAAATTTGGTTACTTAAAATTTGGAAATTACAAATATTAAATGTTAAATTTGAATATTAACGGGAAACTAAAAATTAGGAAAAACTAATTAGGAGATTGATTGTCTATAAAGACTGAATGTTAAAATAACCAGGGTGTATATAAGCTAAAAATTATTGATAAATGTAAGAATGTTATTTTTATTTAATTGATATAATAAGAATTGTATTAGTTTAAGCATGAGTAAATACTAAGGGGAAAAGAGAGGAAATATTTAATGTGGTAGTTTAAGTCTTGTTGTCAGAATCCATTTATATTCCATTCTTAAATCCCTATCTGTGCAACCCTAAATCTCACCCCTCACTGGATTCTGCCATTCCCAAGGAGGAGAAGAGAAGATGTTAATTGGCCATCCCTATCCATTAGATGCAAGGTTGTTTATTCAGCCTGCCTGGAGGCCATCATCAAAGACCAGGGAAAGAACCTTTGAACTGAGAAGAACAAAGAAAGAGGTGGGGGGGAGAGATTCTGGTTTGTATCTCCGATTGGAATCTGAAGGGGAGGAAGTAAATGTTGTAAAGGCATGGAAGATTCCTTTTCCCATGGAAGGTTTTGACACCTGAACCTTAATTGATTTGGGACTGACCAAATGGACTGAGGGGAGGGGTTTTTACTTGGGGACACTTTAAAAGTATCAATCTGCAACAGTTTCCAGATCCTGTCTAGATTATCCACTGACAATCATGTTTTAGTAAAAGTTCCTGCTTGGACAATCCTGTCTCCAAGAGTTCTTCTTTCCTAAGACCTGGATTGGGGTGGGTCCTGACACTTATACTAAAGATACTTGTATGTCATTGAATTATCTATTAATTCAGCCATCACGTTGCTTTTTAAATACTTAAATGTAAAATAAGAAAATCAGTAAAACATTATAAAAAAAGAAAGATTGAGCAAGAGGTTTCTGTGAACAAAGAATACATGAGTGAGTGAGAGGCTTGCGAGCAAAGTGTGAGTGAGTAAGAGGGCGAGCAAGTGGCTTTTGCAAGCAAAGTGAGTAAAAAGTGAGCAAGAGCTTTTGCGAGCAAAGTGTGAGTGAGTGAAATAGTGAGCAAGAGGCTTTGTGAGCAAAGTATGAGTGGGTGAGCATGAGTGAGAGGCTTTCTTGAGCAAAATGTGAGTGAAAGAGCTAACAAAAGATGTTTGTGAGCAAAGTGAGTGAGAGCGAGAGTGAGAGGCTTTTGTCGGCAAAGTGTAAATGAGTGAAAGAGTGAGTGAAAGACTTGTGAGCAAAGTGACTGAAAGAGAAAGTGCGAGTAAAAGGCTTTGGCTTGCAAAATTAGTTATTAAAAGAGGGAGCAAGAGGTTTTTATGAGCATAGTGAGTGAATGAAAGAGAGAGGCTTTTGCGAGCAAATTGTGAGTGAGTGAGCAAGAGGCTTTTGCGAACAAAGTGAGTGAGTGAAAGAATGAGCAAGAGGCTTTTGTGGGAAAAATGAGTGAAAGAGCGAATGAAAGGCTTTTGCAAGCAAAATGACTGAAACAGCAAGCAAGAGGCTTTGCAAGCAAAGTGAGTGAGTGAGAGAGAGAAAAAGAGGCTTTTGTGAGCAAAGTTTGAATGAGTGAGCATGAGCGAGAGGCTTTTGCGAGCAAAGTGTGTGAGAGAACAAGTGAGCAAGAGGCTTTTGGGAGGAAACTGAGTGAGTGAAAGAGAGAAAGAGGCTTTTGCAAGCAAAGTGTGAATAAAAGTGTAAGCAAGAGGCTTTTGAAAGCAAAGTGTGAGACAGAGAGAGCAGGAGGCTTTTGTGAACAAAGTGAGTGAGAGAACAAGCGAGTGAGAGGTTTTTTCGAGTAAAGTGTGAGTGAGTGATAGACCAAGAGAGTGAATGAGATGTTTTTGCAAGCAAAGTGAGTGAGTGAAAGAACGAGAGAGAGAGGGGCTTTTGTGAGCAAAATGTGAGTGAGTGAAGGAGCGAGAGATAGGCTTTTGTGAGCAAAGTGTGAGTGAGGAGAGAGAGTGTCTTGTGAGCAAAGTATGAGTGAGAGAGAGCAAAAGGCTTTTGTGAGCAAAGTGTGAGTGAATGAAAAAGAGTGCAAGCGAAAGGTTTTTGCAAGCAATATGAGTGAAAGAGTGAGGAAAAGGCTTTCGCAAGCAGTGAGTGAAAGAACAAGAGAGAAAGAGAGGCTATTGCAAGCAAATTGTGAATGAGCGAGAGAATGAGGCTTTTGTGAGCAAAATGTGAGTGAGTGAGTGAAAGAATGAGCAAGTGGCTTTTTGTGAGCAAAGTGTCAGTGAAAGAGTGAGCAAGAGGCTTTTGCGAGCAAAGTGTGGCTGAGTGAGCACAAGTGAGAGGCTTTTGTGAGCAAAGTAAGTGAGAGAACAAGTGAACAAGAGGCTTTTGGGAAGAAAGTGAGTGAGTGAAAGTGAGAGAGAGAGAGAGGCTTTTGCAAGCAAAGTGTGAGTAAAAGCAAGCAAGAGGCTTTTGTGAGCAAACTGTGAGTGTGTGAGCATGTGCAAGAGGCTTTTGTGAGCAAAATGTGAGTGAGAGAGTGAGTAGGAAGCTTTTGCAAGCAAAGTGAGTGAGAGAACAACCAAGCAAGAAGCTTTTTGGAGCAAAGTGTGAGTGAATGATAGAGCAAGTGCAAGCAAAGTGAGTGCAAGCAAAGTGAGTGAGTGAAAGAATCAAAGAGGGGCTTTTGCAAGCAAAGTGTGAGTGAGAAAGAGAGTCTTGCGAGCAAAGTGGGTGAGTGAGAGAGCGAAAGGCTTTTGCGAGCATGAGCAAGAGGCTTTTGCAAGCAAAGTGAGTGAGTCAAAGAGAGAGGCTTTGTGAGCAAAGTGTGTCTCTCTGTGTGTGAGAGAGAGAGTGAGCAAGCTTTTGCAAGCAAAGTGTGAGTGAGTGACAGAGTGAGCTAGAGGCTTTTGCTAGCAAAGTGTTTACTAGTGAAAGAGGGAGTGAGTAGTTTTGGGGAGCAAAGGGTGAGTAAGAGGGGGTATTTTATGAGTGAAGGATGAGAGAAAAATGAGAAAGTGAGGGGGAGAAGGAAAAAAGAAAAGGCATTGACTTCTGACTTCCTTTGTTGCAGTATAATGAAGCATTAACACTGAACCTCAACTTTTTACTTTTCTAAAGAATTACAAACTAGCCATTTCTATAAGAACAAATGAATCTAATCAGTAAAGCCCCAAATCCCCCCTTTTTTAAATTCATCAAGTTTTTGACACCTTGCTAATCATTGGTGTTACTCAAATATTGTCATGTCCTAAAAATGGTACAATATGTGAAAAGATTGAAAAGCCCTGCCCTAGATAATACCTGAGGATGGTTGGTATTAGATTTATGGGACTGTGACATATACAATTTTGCCTTCCATATGGTCTGGTATTTGCACCTTGGCAATTTTAGTTACACCTATTCAACTTAGTTTCAGAATAAAATCTATTTTTTTATGCTACGTGAACTCTGTGCAAACCTTTTGTTGAATGGAAGTCCTTCCATTATGTCCTTCTTTGATTTTTGCCAGGATTAAGAGTTGCTAAATTAAAATATGCTCTTTTTTAAATATTTCAGCATTGCTTGCAATTTATGCAAATGTTATAGTAGATGTCATTAGCAGATTACAAAACTGGAGTTTCCTCCATGTCTCCACTTGCTATTCAAAAATGCATAGTCCTAGATTTTTCTTAGCAGGTCAAGGAGTTTATGCTCTTACACGGTAAAGTTCTAGTTATGCTTATGTTAATCCAAAAAACCAAGTTTTTGCAGATGCTCAGTTTATTTTAAATCAATTTGCTATATTTTATTCTCTTACAAATGCTAATTCAAGTTTTTTTAATAAGTAGAATGCTATTATAGGTAGTCCTCAACTTGCAACCATGATTGAGCCAGAGGTTTCTATTGTTGGGCAAGACAGTTGTTAAGTAGTTTTGCCCTAATTATGACTGACTACCTGTACTTCATGGTCCCCTAACTTGATGTGGTTGAAATCATTTATTGGTCTTTTTATTTTGATTATTATTATTATTAATGTATCAAATGGCCAAAAACCATTTGATACATTGTGATAACTTTCATTTTTAGCTGTTCTCAAACCTCCATGAACAAAAAAAAGAGCATTTCCAAACAATGCTCTTTTCTATGACTATGCTGGTATTTGCATGGCTCAAAACCACTTTTATAATTCTTGTATTAATTGTTGTGAGAGGCTTTATTTTCTGTGCTTACTTGCAATGTTTACCCACAATTATTAGCTGTAAGGATTTGATCCCAGAGATCAGGTTATTGGATGGTTCTTTTCAATCAAAGCTTTAAAAAGAACAAAAAGGAGAAATGAAGGACTCAGGATGGAATTAGGCAAGTTTGTTAAAGGAATTGCTGGGGCAGAAAGTTGCAGCTTCAATGAGTGTAATGAATGGTGGGACACTACTCCTAGCAACCCCTTCATGGATTACTGCCTTGTCGTGGTGAAGGGGCTTGCGTAATTCAATGGAGCTATGAGCTATGCCATGCAGGGCCACCCAAGATGGACAGATCATAGCAGAGAGTTCTGACAAAATGTGATCCACTGGAGAAGGAAATGGCAACCCACTCCAGTATTTTTGCCATGAAAACCCCATGGACAGTACCAAAAATAAAAAAGATATGATGCTGGAAGATGAGCCCCTCAGGTCAGAAGGGGTCCAATATGCTACTGGGGAAGAGCAGAGGGCTAGTACTAGTAGCACCAGGAAGAATGAAGTGACTGGGCCAAAGCTGAAAGGACGCTCAGCTGTGAATGCATCTGGTGGTGAAAGGAAAGTCAGATGCTGTAAAGATTTTTTCTCCATAGGAACCTGGAATGTAAGATCCATGAATCAAGGAAAGCTGGACGTGGTCAAACAAGAGATGACAAGACTGAACATCGACATCTTAGGAATCAGTGAACTAAAATGAACAGGAATGGGTGGATTTAATTCAGATGACCATCAGGTATACTACTGCGGGCAAGAATCCCTCAGAAGAAATGGAGTAGCCTTCACAGTCAATAAAAGAGTAGGAAAAGCAATACTGGGATACAATCTCCAAAATGACAGAATGATCTCAGTTCGAATCCAAAGCAAACCATTCAATATCACAGTAGTCCAAGTCTATGCCCCAACCACGGGTGCTGAAGAGGATGAAATTGACTGGTTCTATGAAGCCCTACAGCACCTTATAGAACTAACACCAAAAGATGATGTCCTTATCATCATGGGGGATTGGAATGCTAAAGTAGGAAGCCAAAAGATAACTGGAATAACAGGCAAGTTTGGCCTTGGAGTACAAAATGAAGCAGGGCACAGGCTGATAGAATTTTGTCAAGAGAATATGATGGTCATAGCAAACACTCTTTTCCAACAACCCAAGAGATGGCTCTACACATGGACATCACCAGACGGTCAACACAGAAATCAGATTGACAATGTGCTCTGCAGCCAAAGATGGAGAAGCTTTATACAGTCAGTAAAAACAAGACCAGGAGCTGACTGTGGCTCAGACCATGAGCTTGTCGTTGCAAAATTTTGGCTTAAACGGAAGAAAGTAGGGAAAAGCACTAGGCCACTCAGGTATGAACTAAATCATATCCCTGATGAATATACAGTAGAGGTGACAAATAGATTTAAGGAATTAGATCTGATAGACAGAGTGCCTAAAGAACTATGAATGGAGGTTCGCAACACTGTACAAGAAGTAGCAACTAAAGCCATCCCAAAGAAAAAGAAATGCAAGAAAGCAAAATGGCTGTCTGAGGAAGCTTTGCAAATAGCTGAGGACAGGAGGGAAGTGAAAGACAAGGAAGAAAAAGAAAGATACACCCAATTGAATGCAAAATTCCAGAGAATAGCTAGAAGAGATAAGAATGCCTTCTTAAATGAACAGTGCAAAGAAATAGAAGAAAACAATAGAATAGGGAGGACTAGAGATCTCTTCAAGAAAATTGGAGAGATGAAGGGAACGTTTCATGCAAAAATGGGCATGATAAAGGACCAAAATGGCAGGGACCTAACAGAGGCAGAAGAGATTAAGAAGAGGTGGCAAAATTACACAGAAGAACTATACAAGAATGAGCTTAACGTCCCTGATAACCACGATGGGGTGGTCACTGACCTCGAGCCAGACATCCTAGAATGTGAAGTGAAATGGGCCTTAGGAAAGCTGAGCAACAACAAGCTACTGGAGGTGATAGTATTCCAGCTGAGCTATTCAAAATCTTAAAAGATGATGCAGTAAAAGTGCTACACTCAATTTGCCAGCAAATTTGGAAAACTCAACAGTGGCCACAGGATTGGAAAAGATCAGTTTACATTCCAATTCTAAAGAAAGGCAGTGCCAAAGAATGTTCAAACTATTGCACCATTGCACTCATTTCACATGTTAGTAAAGTTATGCTTAAAATTCTACAAGCTAGACTCCAACAGTATGTGGATCAAGAACTACCAGAAGTACAGGCAGGATTTCAAAGAGGCAGAGGAACTAGAGATCAAATTACCAACATACACTGGATCATGGAGAAAGCTAGGGAGTTCCAGAAAAACATCTACTTTTGCTTCATTGACTATGCTAAAGCATTTGATTGTGTGGATCACAACAAACTGTGGCAAGTTCTTAAAGAGATGGGAGTACCAGACCATCTTATTTGTCTCCAGAGAAACCTATATGTGGGTCAAGAAGCAACAGTGAGAACTGGAAACGGAACCACTGATTGGTTCAAAATTGGGAAAGGAGTCTGGCAAGGCTGTATACTGTCGCCCTGCCTGTTTAACCTATATGCAGAGCACATCATGAGAAAGACAGGACTAGATGAATCAAAAATTGGAATTAAGTTTGCCGGGAGAAATATCAACAACCTAAGATATGCAGATGGTACCACTCTAATAGCAGAAAATGAAGAGGAACTAAAGACCTTCTTGTTGCGAATGAAGAAGGAGAGTGCAAAGGTTGGGTTGAAACTAAACATTAAGAAAACCAAGATCATGGCATACGGCCCTCTCAATTCCTGGCAAATAGATGGGGAAGAAATGGAGGTAGTGACAGATTTTATTTTCCGGGGCTCCAAGATCACCGCAGACAGGGACTGCAGCCAAGAAATTAAAAGACGCTTGCTCCTAGGGATGAAAGCCATGGCAAATCTAGACAGCACACTAAAAAGCAGAGACATCACCCTGTCAACAAAAGTGTGTATAGTCTTCCCAGTTGCAATGTATGGCTGTGAAAGCTGGACCATAAGAAAGGCTGAGCGCCAAAGAATTGAAGCCTTTGAACTATGGTGCTGGAGAAGACTCCTGCGAGTCCCTTGGACTGCAAGGTGATCAAACTGGAGACCAACCCTGTCTGCTCTTTAGAAGGCCAAATCCTGAAGTTGAAACTCAAATACTTTGGCCACCTAATGAGAAGGAAGGACTCACTGGAGAAGAGCCTAATGCTGGGAAAGATGAGGGCAAGAGAAGAAGGGGACGACAGAGAATGAGGTGGCTGGATGGAGTCACTGAAGCAGTAGGCGTCAGCCTAAATGGACTCCGGAAGATGGTAGAGGACAGGAAGGCCTGGAGGAACATTGTCCATGGGGTCGCGATGGGTCAGACATGACTTCACAGCTAACAACAACAACTCCTAGCAAAAAGAAAGTTACAAGTTAGAAGGATACTGTTCTGTACCAGCCTACTACCGGCCCTACAGATAACGCAGGGACAACCCCTTTACAAGAAGGCAAGAGGCTGGAAGTAAGCCTGCCAAATTTATGGACACAAAAGCAAACAGCAAAAACAAGACACGAACCATGAAACAGGAGCTATTCAAACGGTTGCCTTCAGCAAACCAGCCCTCCCACGCATTCCCCTTTTAAACAGTTCAGGGCGTGGCTTCTCTCTGCCTCCTTCTGAGGTGCCCCATTGCCTTCCTCTGTTTACTCCTGATTGACTGCCTCCTGCGTCGGGCGTCCTTGAACAAGGCCAGCTGTGGGTCATCTTCATCCACGCTCTCAGGCTCACACAGCTGGGTCTGCATCGTGACCAGGTGGGAGGGGCCTGGCTGAGGGCTCTCATCAGCAAGCTCTCCAACACCCTCAGCAACCTCTCCAACACCCCCCTCCTCCTCCTCTGAATCGTCCGACCCAACTGCTGAAACCACAGGCTGACCCTGAATCACAACACTATCCCGCACCGCAGGGCCCTTCCCCCGGGTCTGCCGATCCGGATGCGGTTGGGATGGAAATTGTTCATGAAAAGCGGTCACCAAAGCAGGGGCATGAACGGCGGCCGTAGGAGTTCCCAGGTGAACTCCTCTGGTCCGTAGCCTTTCCATTCAATCAGGTACTGGAAACGACCTTTCAGCCAACGGGAGTCCCTGATGCTGGCGACCTCGTACTTGGGGGTACTGTGAGGGTACTGTCTCCATCACGAGGTCCTGATGGGGGAGGTTTCGCTCGGGGGAGTGGACAGGCCGGTTGCTCGGGGACCAACAGAGACCGATGAAAAACTGGGTGCACGCGCAGGGAACGTGGCAGAGTTAAGCGATAGGCAACCGGATTGATGACAGCCTCGACTGGGAATGGTCCTAAATATCAGTGATCTAACTTTCTCACCAGCTGTGTTGACGGTAGATTCCTGGTGGACAACCAGACCCGATCTCCCACCGATAGTGGAGGCGTATCCCGCCTTGACCGGTCAGCAAACCTTTTGTAATCGGCCTTGGCCTTCTCTAACTGACGTCGCACCAATCGATGGATCGCCTGTAACTCTGCCATGAAGTCGTTCGCTGCCAGCTCTGGTGAGTCCATGGGAGAAAGGAGGAAAAACCGGGGGTGATATCCCACATTGGCCAAGAACGGTGTCATCTGTGTGGAGGTGTGCTGTGAATTGTTAAATGCAAACTCAGCTATGGCCAGATAGTCCACCCAATTGTTTTGCTGCAGATTGACGTAGCAGCGCAGATATAGTTCCAGGATACCGATGACCTTCTCAGTTCCCCTGTCAGTTTGAGGATGATGCGCGGACGAGAAGCAAATCTTGATATCCAACACATGCATCAACTCCTGCCAGAAGCGGGCTGTAAACTGGGCCCCCTATCAGAGACGACTCTATCAGGGAGGCCGTGCAGCCGAAACACCTGCTGAATGAACATACGACTAGTGGCGCGGGCTGACGGTAAGCCACGACAGGGGATGAAGTGCGCCATCTTGGTCAGCATGTCCACCACCACATACACTGTCATAAAACCAGAGGATGGGGGTAAATCCGTCAAGAAGTCCATGGACACAGCCCCCCAGGGTCTTTTGGGTGTCCGCAAGGGCTGCAGTAATCCAGGCGGGGCCCCTGTCGCTGACTTGGCCTGCCTGCATGGGATGCAGGAGGTGACATAGGACTGGACGTCGTGTCGGACTCAGGGCCACCAGAAGGTACGGGAGACCAGGTTCAGGGTCTTGAACAGGCCAAAATGCCCCGCTGCCGGCTTATCATGACACTGGCTGAGGATGAGTCCCCTGAGTGGCCCTCCCGGAACGTAGAGCCAGTCACGATAATACAAGAGTCCATCCGTGACCGTCCAAGGAGAATCTGGCCCCACCTCCTCCTTCCGCTGAGCCACCCACACCTCCTGCTGCTGTGCCTCCCGGATCCGAGCCCGTATATCAACCGGCTCCCGCACCGCAGCAAAAGACTTGATGGGGATCACTGTCCTGGGCAGAAGCTTGTCTTCCACTCGGGAATATTCGGACTTCCTGAACAGAGCATCCGCTCTTTGATTGTGCCCGCTAGGTATGTACCAAACTCGGAAGTCGAACCTCACAAAGAAAAGAGACCACCGGATCTGGCGTTGGTTCAAATTCCGAGCGGTCTGCAGGCTTTCCAAATTCTTATGGTCCGTCCGGACCTTGATTTGATGCCGCGCTCCCTCCAGATGATGCTTCCAGGCCTCGAACGCCACTTTGATGGCCAGCAGCTCCTTCTCCCAGATTGTATAATTGCGCTCCGAAGGGTTCAGTTTTCGTGAATGGTACGCGCAAGGGAAGAGGGTACCGCTGGGTGTCATTGCCTGGAGTAACACCGCCCCAATGGCAATGTCGGAGGTGTCCGCCTCCACGACAAACGGCCGTTGCGGGTCAGGATGCTTCAAGATGGGCTCCTTCATGAAGGCTTCCTTCAAAGTCTGGAAAGCCCATTGTTCTGGAGCGTTCCACTGAAACCGAGTCTTCTTCTGCAGGAGCCGGGTGAGGGGGGCTGTCAAAGCAGCAAACCCAGGGATGAAAGCTCGGTAATAGTTGGCGAACCCAAGAAGTCGCTGAACATCCTTCACACGACGTGGGGGTTGCCAACTCTGCAAAGACTCAACCTTACTCGGCTCCATGGCAATGCCCTCAGGAGAAATGCGGTGACCCAGGAAATCAATGGTCACCCGGTAGAACTGGCACTTCTCCAACTTGGCAAACAGCCGATGTTCTCAGAGTCACTGCAGGACCTGATGGAGATGCTGATGGTGCACCTCACATGACGGGGAGTAAATCAGGATGTCGTCCAAGTAGATCACGACAAACTGATCCAACAAATTCCGGAAAATGTCATTCATGAAATGCTGAAACACGGCAGGGGCGTTGGTCAGGCCAAACGGCATCACCGTGTACTCAAAATGTCCATAACGAGTACCAAACGCCGTCTTCCACTCATCACCCGGCCGAACCCTGACGAGGTTGTAAGCTCCACACAGGTCCAGTTTCGTGAAGATCTTAGCCTCCCGGAGTCAGTCCAAGAGTTCGGGGATAAGGGGCAGCGGGTAACAATTGCGCACCATGATGGCGTTGAGTTTCCTATAATCGCAGCAAAGCCGCAATTCGCCTGACTTCTTTTTGACGAAGAGCACGGGCGCAGACACTGGCAAGGACAAGGGCCGGATGAAACCGCGAGCCAAATTCTTCTCCAGAAAGTCCCGCAATGCAGCCAACTCGGGGTCCGACATGGAGTACAAACGCCCCACTGGGAGAGGCGCATCAGGGACTAAATCAATGGGGCAGTCATAGGGCCTGTGCGGGGGTAATTGATCCGCCTCTGTCTCGCTGAACACATCAGCAAAGTCGGACAGTTCGGGAGGCAAGGAAACCCCTGGGGAACCCTCCACCTGGCCGGCACAGATATTTATTTTATTTTTTATTTTAATTCCATTTATATCCCGCCCTTCTCTGAAGACTCATGGCGGCTTACAAGCTTAGCAGTATGGCGAGAGTGGTCCACGCACTGCAAGCCTGGGAAGGTGACCAAGTTCTGTGACCAATAGATCTGTGGGTCATGCGCCCGGAGCCACGCCAGTCCCAAGACCATGGGGAAATGCAGATCTGAGGTGATATAGAACTGGATGGCCTCCACATGGAAACTGATGGCCATACATAATGGTTGCGTGGTGGCCGTAATTGGCCCAGACAGGAGCACTCGACCATTGATAGTCTCCACTAACATGGGCGGATTCACCGGGCACAAATGCTGAGTCCATAAAATTTGTGGTGTCCCCAGAGTCAATTAAGGCATGGACTGGAATCCCCTCTGGCTTGCCAGGAAGGATCAGACGTGCCTCCAATATCAGATGCCGTGGAGGTCCACAGGAAGCATCGGAAAGACATCGCTCAGTGTTGTTGTGGGACGCCCGATCTATCACACCGTCTAGATCGGGCTCGGGGCATTTCCCGACAGAAAAGTAGGGGACTTTCTCAGGGCAGACTCGGTCACTGATGCCTGCTGTCGCTTCTTTGGGCAAAAAGCAGCCAAATGCCCAGGGTCCCCGCAGTAAAAACACAACCCCCCCCCGATCGTCATCTGTTCATTTCAGTCACCGATAGACGAGACATGGCGGCACCCAGCTACATTGGCTCCTCCCTTTGAACTGGGGTCTCACGCACAACAGGGGCTGCAGGGGTCTGTGGGGTGGCACGGTGACTCCTTCGCTGCTGCAACCGAGCATCGATCCACAGGCAGAGATGGATCAGCCCATTCAGGTCTGAGGGAATATCCACACAGGCCAGCTCATCCAACATCTCCTCGGACAATCCATCCTGGAAGGCATCCACAAGCGCAGCCTCATTCCAGGTGGAATCCTGGCTAAGCAGCCGAGAATCGCCTCAGAGCTTTCAGGTGTCGAGTAGCAGTCTGCGTCTTTATAGGGTCCTCATACATCAGACGCATATGATCACAAAACCCCACAAAGTTGTCCAACAATGGACTAGGTTGAGCCAGCAGAGGCGTGCCCCAACGAGCTGCATCACCCAAAAGAAGGCTTAACACAAACCCCACCTTATCGCAGTCAGTGGGGAAATCAGCTGCTCTCATGCTGCTAAAGAGCTGGCATTGTCCCAGGAAAGCAGGAAACAGTTCTGGATTGCCAGTAAATTTATCCGGCATCGCAACTTGGCATTTTCTCCTGGGTGGGGGTGATGGTGGGGGTGCAGCATGGACCTGAGCTTGCAATTGAGCCACCTGAGCTGCCAACAAAGTGAGTTGCTGGGCGAGCTGGGCATTCTCAGCACGTAGCTGCTCCATAATAATAGTAAGGGGTGGGAGGCTGAAGGCAAACTGTTCTGTACCAGCCTACTACCAGCCCTGCAGATAAGGCAGGGACAACCCCTTTACAAGAAAGCAAGAGGCTGGAACTTAGCCTGCCAAATTTATGGACACAAAAGTAAACAGAGCAAAAACAAGGCACGAACCATGAAACAGGAGCTATTCAAATGGTTGCCTTCAGCAAACCAGCCCTCCCACGCATTCCCCTTTTAAATAGTTCAGGGTGTGGCTTCTCTCTGCCTCCTTCCGAGGTGCCCCATTGCCTTCCTCTGTTTACTCCTGGTTGACTGCCTCCTGCGTCGGGTGTCCTTGAACAGGGCCAGCTGTGGGTCATCTTCATCCACGCTGTCAGGCTCACACAGCTGGGTCTGCGTCGTAACCAGGTGGTAGGGGCCTGGCTGAGGGCTCTCATCAGCAAGCTCTCCAACACCCTCAGCAACCTCTCCAACACCCCCCTCCTCCTCCTCTGAGAGGAGGAGGCAGACCCAACTGCCGAAACCACAGGCTGACCCTGAATCACAACAGATACTAGCTAAAGCATGTAGATATATAAACTTTGTTAACCTGTAGCTTATAATAGTAAAAGACACACCTCTTTTGATAAGAAAGCTTATTAACATAAACATATAATGCATGAAGAAGAAATGTAAAATAGGAGAATCCAATAAAAAGAAACGTGTCAAGGAAGGAACCAATGTGTGATTCTTAGGGTGTTAACTTCCTTTTCATAACTGTATAAAATTTGTGCTCATGCATTGTTTGAGATCTTGGCTCCTTTAGCGGATATGACCCTTTTGCTGGAGTACTCCAATAAAAGAAAGCTGGAAAAGCCATTCCTTGTGTCTGCTGGTCTTTATTGGCTTTGGCATTAGGCTAGGACCCATTCTGGGTGCAACAGTAGGACCTTCATAGTTTTCATAAACAGGGTCTATCATTAGCCAGAATGAGATAGGGACATTTGGCCAGCTACTAAAGGTGGTCCTTTATAAGTTTATATATCTACAGTACTGAAAAAGTGACTTATGACTGGTTTTCACACATGACTATTTACAGCATCCTGATGGTCACATGATCAAAATTTGAGAGCTTAGCAACTGACTTATATTTATCACAGTTGCATTCTCCCTAAGTAATGCGATCACCATTCCCAATTGGCTTATGACAAGCAAGTCAATGGGGGAAGCCAGTTTTGCTCAACTATCACATGATTCACTTAACAACTGCAGTGATTTGCTTAACTGTGGCAAAAAAAAACGGTTGTAAATTTGGGCAAAGCTCATTTGACAACTGCCTTACTTAGTAATGGAAATTTGAGACTCAGTTGTGGTCGTAAATCAAGGACTACCTATAGCAGTTAGATGGGGAATCTAGCAGAGACTACCCATCTGTCAGAATCCATTTTTATCTCATTTCTAACTCCCTCTCCGTGCAAAACTCAAATCTCACCCCCTTACTGGATTCTGCCATTCCCAAGGAGAGAAAGGGAAGACAGGGTTGTTGCACTAATTGCAGGCAGCTGGTGTTACTTAAGTGGGCTAATGCCTCCTTAAGTAACACCAGCTGCCTGCAATTAGTGCAGGTTCGCATCCCACCAGGCTCAAGGTTGACTCAGCCTTCCATCCTTCAGAGGTAGGTAAAATGAGGACCCAGATTGTTGGGGGCAATAAGCTGACTTTGTAATAATGCCGCTTGGGGGGGGCGCGAAAGCCCTAATAAGCAGGCATATACATAGAATGAAGGCTATTGCTAAGCACATTGACTTGTGCTTAGATTTTAAGCCGCCCTGAGTCTTCGGAGAAGGGCGGGATATAAATGGGATTTTTTTTAAAAAAATTGCCCATCTCTCTCTCTTAGATGCAATGTTTATTTATTCAGCTGCCTGGAGGCCATCACAAAAGACCAGGGAAGAAACCCTCTGAACTATGAAGAACAAAGAAAGGGGGTAGGGGGAATTCTGGTTTTTATCTCCGAATGGAATGTGAAGGGGAGGAAGTAATAATGTTGCAAATGTACTGGTGGTTCTCTTTTCCCATGAGGGGTTTGACACCTAAAACCTAACTGATCTGGGACTGACCAAATGGACTGAGGGGGTGGGGTTTTTACTTGGGGGCACTTTTAAAGTATCGATCTGTAAGACAGTTTTCAGATCCTGTCTATCCTATCCACTGTCATCTATGTTTTAGTAAAAGTTCCTGCTTGGACAAACTTGTCTCCAAGAGTTTTTCTTTCCTAAGATGTGGATTGGAGTGGGTTCTGACTCCATCGCTTCAAACCTTCATCAGGATTTTAGGACCAGCCACCTGGTATTAATAGAAGAGATTTGTAGCTTAGGGTTGAACTGTTGAGTCCTTGTTGCTCTCTTAGCTTGATTGTTTTCTTACAGACTTTAGATGCATGTTCATATAGTTGGGTAATAAAACATCTGCAAGAAAACAATCAAGATCAGAGGGCACTAAAGACTCTACAAACCTGATGCCTCAAGTAGCAAATTGTCTTGGGCAACCCCTGATTGAAAGCCCTGTATTTGCAAATATAGAAATTAATGCTGATTGTTGTTGGGTTTTTGGCTGATTTTTTTCTTCTTTTTCCTGTATATGAGCACAGATGCTCCCATCAGCCATTAATAAATAAATAAAATAAAATAAAATAAATGGTCATTAAACAAACATTTGCAAATGGCATAACTGAGAGATGCCTCGTAAGGTCATTTTGCATTTAATCCCAGTGATGTTGCAAGAAAAGTATGTTTCTCTAGGCTGCAATCGATTTGTATCTTTTTTTTTCATAGCCTGAAAATTGCTCTAATGTTGTGCCTATTCATCTGGAAATATTATTTATCCAGTTAACAGTCTTGGAAAGCAGAGTATTGTCTGAGCAAGATGGCCAGGATGATATTTAAGAAACAGAATTCTAGGCAACTACCATTTGGTGTCCCAAAATCTAATAAATTCATCTTCCTTTGTCCAGAAGAGACTTAGAAGCAGGCTCTGAAGCTAAATACATTCCAGGTTAGATCTGGATGTCATTTCAATAATTAAAACTGGAGAGGAACTTGAGCCTTTCAATGAAACATTAGTCACGTAATAGATCCTGGATTGCCCTTTTAGCGAAAAGCACTCACTTCCTACAGAATTACCAGGCTCCTGTTGGCTGTCTCTGGAGTACTGCAGATAAAAATAATCTTTTGGGGGTGTTTAAAAACAAGGAAAAAAGCAAAGAGTATGCTTTAATCTGTGGATCGGAAAGAGACCTCCTGTGTAACCTTGCCATATGATTCCAAAACTGTTAGGAATGCCCAGCTGCTTTCAAAAGGCTTTATTTGCTCTCAGTGCTGCGTTGAGCTTTGCCTCTTTCATCCTGATCCTCGTGGCCATGGGCAGCCAGAAATGGATGACAGGGAAAATTCTTTGCAAAACCGGTGCTGAGCTGGTCAACGCCACAGACCCCGAGTTAGTCAAGTTCATGGGGGAAATTTACTATGGGCTCTTTGAGGGCCGCAAAATGCGACAGTGTGGACTTGGCGGCCGTCCTTCCAGATTCAAAAGTAAGTACCTCTTTTGTTTCCGTTTTTCCTGCATTTGCAAATAAACATATTCAAGTGAGGTTCTTTGATTATTAGTGATTATTCATCTCATTATTTGCCCCTAAAATTTTGTTTAGCAGAAGTTTTCCTGCTTGGGATGGGGGTTGGACTAGAACGGTGATGGCGAACGTTTTAGAGACCGAGTGCCCAAACTGCAACCCAAACCCCACTTATTTATCATCGGGTGCTGGATGGGCGTGGCCTACTGGGTGGGCGTGGCTGGCCTGGGCATGGCCAACTGGGTGGGCATGGCCAGCTCAATGTCACTCACATCAGGGGCACTTGTGTGGACTAGAAAATCTCCACAATCCTTTCCAACTCTGTCATTCTGTCTTCTCTTCTTCATAAGTTTGGATTGAAAAAGGAATTTTGTTTTTCAACATAATTTTGCTTGGGGAAAATGTAGGGGTTGAACAATTAAACCCAGAGTGGCCAACCAGATCTTGTTAACTGTACTTAAATTATTATTCTATGCAAAAATGCCATGATGTAAAGCAGGCAGGACACTTTGGATTCCTCAAGACCCTGCACCTAGCGAGACACCAATTCTGGTGGCTCCAGATGAAGACGGATATTGAAGCCTATGTACGGGGCTGCCCTGTGTGTGCCACTGCAAAGCCTCGTACCAGGAGGTCACCAGGGCTGCTGCAGAAAGTGTTGGATCCAACCTGACCATGGGAGGAGATAACGATGGACTTTGTCGTGGAACTGCCGGAGAACCGTGGTTACACAGTGATTTGGACGGTAGTCGACCTTTTCTCCAAGCAGGCCCATTTTGTACCATGTAAGGGGTTACCGTCTGTGCAGAAACTCACTAAGATGTTCATCATGCAGGTATATCGCCTGCACAGGGTGCCCTGGCAGATAATCTTGGATTGGGGGGTGCAATTTACAGCCCGCTTCTGGTGTGAGTTCGTCCGTTCCATCAGGTAATCTCAGGAACTCAGCTCGGCATACCACCCCAGTACCAACGGGGTAGCAGAACGGGCCAATGTGGTGGTGGAGCGATATCTACGGTGCTACTATCAGCAGAACGACTGGGCTGACATGTTACCATTCACAGAAGTGGCATACAGTAATGCAGTGCATAGCAGTACCGGTTTTACCCCCTTCTGGGTGGTACATGGTCTGGACTTCATCCCAATCCCTGAGAATACACAATATACAAAAATTCAAAAAGAAGAAAATTAAAATAAAAAAAGAACAAAATTAAAATGACAGCATATACTCCAACACTCCAGAAAAATCAGAAATGCTTGTTGGAGCCTGGCTGTGCAGCTTTTTTTAAAAACTAGTCTTCAGCATAGAAGTTGAGTGAATAAACTTTCCATGTGAGACAAACAACTAAAAGGATGGATGCCTGGTGAGATGGTGTCTACCTGAGGTGAACCTCAGCCTGTCCAATAATTTGGTTGGGAACCTGGAGGTACTTTCAGACCCAACTGTGGGGTGGCACGATCCAGGGTCAACAATGGGACTGGTAGGTCTGATGGAGAACCTCCTTTTTACATCTGGCTCCTGTGCATGATTCTTGCTTTGAAGGGTATCAGAATCCACCTCCACTTCCTTTCATTTTCTTGAAATTGACTTGAAAGACTTGACATTGACTAATGCACTTAAAATTGTAAACAAAAAGTTCTGCTTTCATGCTTGCTGGGGCAAATCCTCCATGCCTCCTCTTGCAGAATATTCTTTTGAAAATATTCTAGTAATTACATTCTGAGCAGTTAAAAAGAATTAATATTAGAGTTCCTGGGAGTTGGGCAGCATATAAATTTAAATGATGCTGATGATACTGATACTGATGTTACTGCTGCTGCTGATAGATGATGTCATTCTAAAGCAGCCTGTAGAGGTTTGGCCTCAGCACCCAGCTCTTTAACATTTATGCCATAGCTGCAGAAATCTACAGTACTACTAGATGGCAGGCAAAGACTACACATAATTCTTTTCTTTCCTCTAGGACCTAGAGCCGCATGCGGCTCTTTAAGCCGTCTCATGCGGCTCCCAGTCCTCCTCTGCCGTTCTGCAAAAAAGTCCCATTGAGAGAATGGGGCGGCGGAGGTTTGGAGAGCTGCTGCCTTTGTCCGCTTATGAAAGAAATGCGGACGAAGGCAGCAACTCTCCAAACCTCTGGTGCCCTGTTTGGAGAGTTGCTGCCTTCGTGTTTGAAAGAAATGGGGGCAGAGCTGGTGCTTGTTTTGCGCATGTGCATGCATGCACGCATGCACACGCACATTTTGCGGCTCCCACTTTTTTGTGTGTGTGCCGGAACCGGTTCCGAGTGGCTCTTTCACTGTTTCAGGTCGCCAACCCCTGACCTAGAGAGTCTAGGTTAATAGGTTAATGATTTTGCAGAAATTGTGTAGATGGCTGAATATGTGGGTGAAAGTTTGTTCTCCGAGCTTGTGAATTGGTTTCTGAACATTTCATTACCAGGCTAGGTAACATCTTCAGCAGCATTTAGGGGATCCTAAATGTCACTGAAGATGTTACCTAGCCTGGTAATGAAATATTTGGAAACCAATCCAGAAGCTCAGAGAACGAACTTTCACCCTCATCCTATACCTGAGCTATAGATATTCACCACTATGGCTGAATATCTCTCTGACAACCTCCCAAGCTACTTTCTCCAACTCAGTCCCAGAACATTCAGTCAGTCAGTCAATTTGTATGATCTCAAATTGACTCTGGGTAACTCATGCAGCAGATAGGTTTCACCAATTATTGCAATTCAGAGAGCTGAACATTTTGGTGTCGTTAGTTCTCAAAGCTGACATTCTTTTGTGAGGAACAAATGGGAAAAGGTATTGATTGGACTGAATGTATCACTCCAGCCCATGAGCTGGCTATATGGCAAACTTGAGTGGTGTGTCTCCCAGTCTGTGATATTTGAAGTTCACCCAGCAAAGTGTGTGGGCAGACAATTTATGTTCACCTGATTTGCTTCTGGTTCTGGTGCAAGATGAAAGCACAACACAAAGGTACTTGCACTGGGCATTAAAAAAAGTCCAACCCATATAAGGGGTCTTCAGTCACATGGTTGCAGCTATCATTCTGACTTTTCTGACTCCTGTTGTGCCGAGTGGTTTTCTCCTATTTACTTCTGAATTAGCATGAGAATTGTACCAATTGGTGGGATTTTCTAAAAGCTACAGAATTAGGATACAATATCAGTTTAATGGTATCTCTTCTAACCAGCTGCTCTGGAAGCCATCTTAGATAGCTTTTCAAGGCTTAGAACAGGGGTGTCAAACTCGCAACATCATGTGACATGTTGCAACGTATCATGACTTTTTTTCCATTGCCAGCAATGGGGTGGGCACAGTTTCGGCATGATGCATCTGGCCTATGGGCTGGCAGTTTGACACCCCTGACTTAGAAGATGATAATCCAGGCAGAAGCTGATTAATTGTTCACCCTCTCCCTCCCTGGACTTTAAGCCAATAAAAAGGGTTCTGTTGTTTCAAATCAAGGATGCAGCAGAAGGGAGATTGGAGATGATTGTTGTAAAGAAAAGATTTTTTTTTGTCTCAAAGAGGGATCATCTGAGCAGTGCTGCACATGTTAAAAATGACACACTTACTGAACCATGCATCACTTCCTCTGCATGAAAAGAGGGGAAAAAACAGTGAATCTGTTGCACTCACTCACTTTCCTCATTTGCATTGGCTTCCCCACAAACCAATACTTTTATTGATCCATGTTCAAACATATACACAGAATCATATAAAGATAGTTTGCTATACACAAAAGCAAGGCAAAGCAAAACTTTAAACAAGAAGAAAATGCCTACCCACACAAACAAGCAGGCAAAAACTGTAATTAAAACTACATCCCAAATTCCTCTGATTTTGTAAATCTTGAAAAAGAAAATAAAACTCAGCAGGCTTAAGTCATTCTCTGATGCACTGATATTAGAATACAGGTAGTGCTCAACTTCCCAACAACTGAGACCAGAATTTCCATTGATGAGCAAGAGGTTGCTAAGTTAATCATGTCTGATTTTAAACCTTTTTGCTATGGTTGTTAAGCAAATCACTGCAGCTGTTAAGTGAATCATGTCATTAAGCAAATCAGGCGTCCCCCACTGATTTTTTTGTGTAGCCGGTTCTTTGCAGGCATTGAGCAAGACGGAAGGTTCAAACAGCAACAGGCTTTATTGAAGGTCAGAACATAACAGAAGCAACATAGGAGCTGCTGCGCAGCTATTTATATGGTTGGCTGATAGGCAGCAACCAATAGGTTTAAAGCAATGGATTCCCAACCAAATACCTACTTAGCTAGCTGGAGACAACCAGTCTAGGCTGGCCCAGTAACCGTTGCAACATACATGTGAACTAAGCACTTAGCAATTGAACTAAACAATTAGCAAGCAGTCCAACATAAGCTAATACAGCATATAAAAAGGCCAATACATTACACCCCTTCCCCCTGGATGGTACACACATTCATTTGGTTACAAAATCTTGTAGGTACTTGGGGGGGGGTCTTCTTGCTCATTCGGAGCATCGGGGGGTTGCCAAAATCTCCCAGTCTACCGGTTCACCTGCCATGCTGGGTAGACCCAGGCTCTGCGGCTTGGTGGAGTCAAAATAACTCGAGTCCCTTTGGCTGGCCTGTCCCAGTTGACCCAGCCCAAAGTCTATAGGTGCCGCGACATCAGCAGGGTGGCTACTGGTTGTTGGATGACTGTCTGGCCCCTGTGGCCCAGTCAGGGGAAGCACTTTTATGGTCCCGTCCCCGTTCTCTTGTGCACAAAATGTCTCAGAGCATACGAACTGCTCTGCTGGAGTGTGGGGTTGTGGACTCCAGGTGTGCTCCCCTTGGGAGTCCTGAGCCAGTGACTTCTCTGTTAGTCGCCGGCGCAACTGATTGATATGTCTGTGAATGACTCACCCATCTTCCAGGACCATCTTGTAGGAGAGTGGTCCTGATACCTTGACAACTTTTGCTGCCACCCACAACTGCCCTTGCCCGTAGTTCTGGGTCCAAACCCAGTCCCCCACCTGTAAATTCCTAGGTGCCTTCGGACGTGCCATGTCAGAGGCTACTCTATCAGGGTGTAGTCTGTCCAGTTTGGTTATTAGCCTCTTGCCCCAGTGAAGCTCTGCGGGGCTCTTGCCTGCAGCTGTGCAAGGCGTTGTATGCTGGCATAACAAGGAATTGGCCAGCCTGTGGTGCCAGTCCCCTGTAGTAATGTGTTTGAGGGACTCTTTGGTTGTACGAACGCTCCACTCTGCCTGCCCGTTCGATGATGGGTGAAAGGGAGCCGATGTGGCGTGCCTTATAAGGTTGGCCCTGAGAAAGGCCTGGAATTCTGATGCGGTGAACTGGGCTCCGTTGTCAGAGACTACAATGTCTGGAAGCCCATGCATTGCAAACAGTGACCTGCATGGTCCTTGCAGTAGTCATATTGGTAATTGGAACCACCTCCAACCCTTTAGAGTGGCTGTTGACCACTATTAAAAACAACTGTCCCTTAAAGGGCCCAACAAAATCTACGTGGATTCTTGACCACAGTGTGTGCGTCTCTTCCCATCGGTGGACAGGGACTTGCGGCATGTCTGGCCTGGACTGTTGACATGTGTAACACCCATGTACTTGGGCCTCGATGGCTTTATCTAGCCCGGGCCACCAGAGGTAGCTCCTCGCCAGTGCCTTCATCTGGACAATGCCTGGACAATGCCTTGAAGTCATGGAACTTCAAGGCCTCTTTGTCAATTTGCGTGTAATTGCGCTCCACTGAGGACAAGGTCTTTGAGTAATACATGATGGGTGACTGTCTCCCATCCGCCGATAAGTCACTCAGCACAACTCCAACCCCATATGGGGATACATTACACGTGATCCAAACTGGCAGCTTTTCATTAAAGTGCATGAGCACTGAGTTCGAGGACAACAGCACCTTGACTGCCTGGAAACTCCTTTCGTGGAGCTTGGTCCACTGCCATTATTTTTTTCTAAGAGCTGGTGTAGCAGCTCTGCCACTGTGGCCTTGTTAGGGAGGAATGAATGATAAAAGTTTAGGAGGCACAAGAAGGCTTGAAGCTCTCCCTTGGACCTAGGGCTTGGTGCCAGCTGTTTTCAGCTTTGACTCTGCAGGATGGATGCCCTCTGCATCGATTCAAAACCCAAGGAATTCTGTAGACTGAACTTCAGATGGTTGATTCCAGAAGGGATTTTAATTTACTGGGATACGAAAAGATACAGACTGGATACACCACTTAAAGCATTCTTTGATAGCCACAGAGCCTTTCTGGAGAGAGATGACTCAGAACCCAAGAAACAAGACGAAGCGCAAGTGCAAAGTGAGACCAATCAAAGAGTAAGAGAAGAAACCAAAGAAACTAAAACTATGTACTCTTATCCAGAAGATGGTGCAAGACCAAGAGATCAGAGACAGATAAGATCGACTAGAATGTTGGAGGTGCGGTGACGAAGACGCAACATATTTTCACATATGGTGGACTTGTAAAAAGGTTAAGGCTTTTTGGATAAAAGTCTGGTGGAACATGCAGAAGATTTTTAAACAGAGGATAAAGTTTTGTCCGCAACTTTTTTTGTTGGGAATAATTACAGATGCAACAGTTGTGGACATTAAGTTGATGTTGAATTTAATTACGGCAGCAAGACTCTTAATAGGTCAGTATTGGAAGAAGGAGGAATTGCCGACTATAGAAGAATGGACTTTAAAGGTTTCTGACCTGGCAGAGATGGCAAAGATATCGGCCTATTTGAAAGATCATTCGCAAGAACGCTATATTATGGAGTGGAGAAAATGGATTGAGTATATCCAGAACAAATATGGGACTAAAAAGTTTCATGTAGCATTTGAATAAGTCTTTCCTTCTTTTCTCTTTTTTTCTTTCTCTTTTTTTATATATTTTATATTAATAGTGTTTGTAGTTATCCTATATGAGCTAGAGAGTGATAGATTTTAGAGTTTATGGTTGTTAGCATATGGTTGTTTATGATTCTTTTTTTTTGTTTTTTATACCTTGTACTTAGCTCTGGGAAGTCGGGGGGGAGGGGGGAGGGGTAAGGAGGGAGGGATAGGGGAGGGGTAGGGGGGTTTGTTAAAGACAAAATGTATGATAAAACTTTTCAATAAAAAAAAATAAAAAAAAAAGATCGACTAGAAGATTAAGACCCAGATATAATAGAAAAAGATGGAAGAAATTGGGATTTTTATCAATAAATATCAATGGCTTAAACTCCCCCTCCAAAAGGAGGAAAATTTTTACAGTTACAAAAATTAAAAATGGATATAATTTGTCTTCAAGAAACCCATATTAAGAGGCAACATATCAAAATTTTAGAACAACCAAAAATCAGCAAACTTTACTTTTGCCAGAATCCATTTATATCACATTCATAAATGTATGTTTAAAATATTGTGCGTCCCTGGATTCTGCCATTCTCCGGGGGGAGGGGGAGAGGTGAAGATGTTTATTCAGCCTGGCCGGAGGCTGCATTCCAAGACCAGGGAAACCCCTTTGATCTTAGAACAACAAAGGAGGAGAAGGAAGGGAGAAGAGATCTGGTTTGTATCCCCATCTGAAACTGACAGGAAGAAGGCAATTAGCAATAAAGCACGAAAAGATTCCCCTTTCCCACGAAAGGGTTTGACACCTGAGTTTAATTGATGTGAGTCTGACCAGATGGGGTTGAGGGGGGGGGGGTTGAAACAGAAATCCTTTATATAGTATAAAACTGTAACACAATGCCAGATCCTGTCTTGTATTTCCACAACCGATCACATCCTAGTAAAATCTTCTTTTTGGACAAACCTGGCTCTAAGAGTTCTTAATTCCTAAGATGTGGATTGGGGTGGGTCCTGACAGTATACAGGATCTGCTATAAGAGTCAACCTGGAAGGGAAAACCTTACCGGGGGACTTTGCAATAAATACAATGTCTGGTGACAAAGCAAGAGAGGAGGGAAGCCGCACGGAGAGGGAGTCTTCCTCCCGAATGAAATCCCAGAAACGATGGGAAGCTGAAGTGGCATATTCCCCCGGGGAAGAAGTGGTAGAGCAGCACGACCAAAAACCCCGGTGGTCTATGGGCGTTGGAAGGAAAAGTGAGTGGGAAAAGGCATCGGGGAAGTGACCCCGAGGCGGAGCAACCATCAACTGGAATGGAGGCAAGAGATGGAGAGCTCCCTGCACGTCAATGAAGAGGAGCGGATTCTAGAAAGAGCTATCGACCTGATGAAGGCAACCCTTAGCTCACTAAGAGAGGAGAAAGCTGAGGACCGCAGCCGAGGCAGCGCCTGGGGCCACAACTGGAGACGTAACGGAGGGGATCCAGCACCTGAAACCCCGGGGCCGTCCAATGGAACAGGAGTCGCTGCCTCAGCAGTACCCACCCACCCCAGAACCAGAGACGGGGAGCAGGATGAGGAGCGATATCGTCCGCGGTGCAGACAATGCTCCAGTCAAAGATTCCCGCCCCTGGAAGCAAAATTCAAGGGGGAGCCATCACGATTGGGATTTTTCCTAACCCAAGTCCTCAGCTATATGGAAGAATATGGATGGGATATCCCCAGTGACAAAACCCGCATCCAAATTGTGCAATCTGCCCTGGACGGATCGGCTGCAGACTGGGTGGTGAACCTGCATGACTCCAACACCCCTGAACTCAATGATTACAACCAATTCATGTCATCCTTGAGGTGGTGGTTCGAGGATCCTTTGGCTGACTGTAAGGCCCGGGAGAGAATCAAAACGGTGAGGAAGGGCAGGCGATTGGTGGCCGAATATACCCAAGAATTCTGAACCATCGCCAGCAAGCAGAACTGGCCAGAAGATATCCTCCTTAGCCATTTCAAAGACGGTCTAAACTACGACCTGTATGATGCTTGCCTGCCTCGAGGAGACCCACTCCATCTTGACGACTGGTATGTCCTGGCAGAGAAAGTGGAAATAGACCTACTGAAGAGACACCACAGAGGAAAACCATGGAGCCGCCTGCCACCTAAGCAAACACGCGAGGGGGAAAAACCACCAGCCACAGCCAAAAAATCAACGGGATGTTTCAACTGCGGGAGAGAGGGCCACCGCGCCGCAGAATGTCACTCAAAAGCCCCTCCATGAAAAACAGAGGCATCATCTTCCAAGAAGCTGGGGAAGTCCTAAGGCAACACAAAAGAATCCTCCATGAAGGGGACAGAGGCTGTAGAGTCCACAACTCCTGACAAGAACTGGGATTGGACTCCGGCCTGCACCGCAGGGATGGTGGACACCTCAGAAGACAGCTCAGAGGGAGAACCATTGGTAAGTGGACCCCTTCCACCCATACTTAAGACAGTGACTATATCAGCTTCCTCTATACCAGAAGCCGTCGAAATAAAAGCTCTGATAGACTCTGGTTGCATCCGCTGCCTTATCAGCCCAATGCTGGTGGAGAGATTGAGCATCCCAGTGAGGAGACTAAAACAACCAATCTCCTTTAGTCAATTAGATGGATCAATAGCAGGGGGGACCAGCTACCCGAGCCACTTTACCAATTCACTTATCCCTGGGGTCTCATGAGGAAGACATAACGTTTATAGTGGCCCCAGGCATGGAATGCCCAATGATTTTAGGACTGGAATGGCTGAAGAAATGGAACCCCAGGATAAACTGGAGGACAGCATAACTCAACTTCCCAAAGGGGGAGCAGAAAAGCTTAAAACCCCAAAGCATCCCCCCAACCCGGAGGGAGGAGACAGCATCAGTGGGGAAAGACAAGGGGTTACCAGAGATACCGGAGGAATACAGGGACATTGTTGAAGTTTTCAGTGAGAAACAGGCAGATGAGCTCCCCCCCCCCACCGCCCCACAAACTGCGCTATAGAATTCAAACCTGGGGCAAAACTCCCAAAACCCAGGATGTATGCCATGAGCCCAAGGGAAATGGCAGAAATGGAAAGATTCATAAAGAAAAACTTAGAAAGAGGCTTCATCGAACCTGCCAGACCCAAAGTGGCCGCCCCGGTTCTACTTAGGGAGAAGAAGAACCACTTTGGTTCTTACCGCTGTTTTATAGATTATAGAAATCTGAACACAATTAGTGAATGCAATCTGTACCCCCTACCACTAATGAAGGATATGCTACCCCACCTGTCAAAAGGAATGATTTTTACCAAACTAGACATGAAGGAAACATATTCTAGTCATCATCCTCAGACAGTTGGATCAGCTGAATGGTTAAACTCAGTATTACAGATAAAGTAATACTCAAGAAACAAATGGAAATAATAAAGCACAAATTAAATTTAGCTGAGATGGAATTAATGGCTCAACAGATTAAACAGGTCAAACAGAACTTTTTTAAAAAACACTAACAAGCCGGGAAGATGGCTAGCATATAGACTGAGAAAGGAAAAAGAAAAGAAAATAATAAAGAAACTCCAAGATACAAAAGCAGGGCTTTTCAACCTTTTCACCCATTGTACCACTTTTAGGATAAGGCACTCTCCAAGTACCACCACTCGCCAAGCAAGGTGTCAAAAACGTGACCAAAAAAAAGGGAAAAAAATGATAAAGTACAGGTAGTCTTTGACTTACAACAATTCGCTTAGTGACTGTTAGAAGTTACAACAGCACTGAAAAAAGTGACTTATGATCATTTTTCACATTTATGACTGTTGCAGCATCCCCAGGGTCATGTGATTTACATTTGGATGCTTGGCAACTGATTCATACTTATGATGGTCACAGTGTCCCAGAGTCCTGTGATCACCTTTTGCAACTTTTTGACAAGCAAAGTCAATGGCTGGGGGGGGGGGTGGCAGTTCATCACTCAGGTTGCAGGTTGCCTGTGTATCCATGGGTCTCTGGTGGAGTGGGGTGGAACTGGAGTGGGTGCCCTCCCCCCCTCCCCTCCCTCCCTTCCTCCCTCCCTTCCCTCCCTTCCTTCTCTGGGAGCTTGAGGTTGCTTCTTAAATGAGGCCAGTAAATATTCTCAATAACTTTTTGACTGAAATCATTGGTGATGACTTGTACTATCCTAAACCTTCCTGTCAAGTTCTGTGTTTCAATATTTCAAAGCTTGTGTTCTCAGGGAGGCATCCAGTAGGATGGAGCAAGTGCTTGCTTTTTTTTTTAAGAGAATATTTTGGGGACTCTGGGAATGTAGGAACTGTCTATCTGAAAAGAGAACCTTACTTTTTTCCTCAAGTGACAAGCTGCCATGGCAAGTGGTTGGTAGATGAGGAAAGCAATCTATCTATGCTCAGAAATGAATTTCAGTGTGGTTATGATTTTAATTCACCTTTTTTTCCCCTTTAAAATAGGGGTAGGGCTGCACCTAAACAGATAATTAGCGAAGACAGGAATCACAGAAACAATAATACTGCTTTTTTACAGCTTAGTTCCTTGCTTAGGAGGACTATTGTCCCAAGCAGCTTTCTGCAAGCAATTGGGATGCACAGGAGTGCGAGATTGGTGTTTCTGAGCACACGCAGATTTGCGCTCCTGGCAATCTCCCTCGCTTGGTTTCAGCTTGCTTTCTGTTGCAGAAATGCGCCGATTCACGCTCCTGGCAATCTCCCTCACTTTCCACTTGCGGAGGTCGGGGCCGGCTGTACAGAGTTGCCAGAGCTCCCAGCAGGTTGGCGCGACACCGTGTGTCCGGGAGGCCACATCCGTGGCCACTGATCAGCTGGCGACTCCATAAAGCCAGCTCCTCCAGTTGGCAGAGGTCAGGGCCAGCTGTAAGGAGTCGCCAACAGTGGAAGGGAGGGAGTCAGGCGGGCGCATTTTTACCTCCACACCCATGTTCTGATGGCTTTGCCTACCCTGGTGCACATCAGGAAGAGAAACGTGGGCCCCAATTCCTACCTGCTGCCGCGGGATGAGTCCTCGGGGAGGGCACGTGCCATCTGGCCGCTTTGCTTTCCCCTCCAAAAAGCTGGGCACATCGGGATGAGGAGAGGGGGAAAACTCTCAAGCCCTGGGAGGGAGGCAACGTGAGGGCCATGAGGGGTATCGCAAGCTCACGGGAGAGGAAAAGAAGATGGACACAAGCAGACGCAAACACCTACCTGCCAAAGGAGTGGATGGCTGTGTCCGTTTCAGGCTCGTGCTTGCTTCTGGGGGAAGGATGACACGGATCCCGCACAAGAGAGTTCAATCTGGTTACTGCACAATGAGTCCCAGGGGAGGGCAGGGCCTCGCTCTGCACCTGCGCTCTTCACGCACCCTGATAGTTTCCTGCAGGCCGCCGCCAGGCAGCATGTTTTCTGGCAGCAAGTGAGCTGGGAAGGAGCGGGAGGGAGGTGGGGGGGAGGAAAGTGATGCTGTGTACCACTGGTTGAAAAGCCCTGGTCTAGTCCAACAAAGAGAAGGACTAGGGATGACATGATAGCAGTCTTCTAATTTTTGAGACAGTGTTATAAAGAGGGGGACAACCTATTCTCCAAAGCATCTGAAGGCAAGACAAGAAGTAAAGGATAGAAGATTATCAAAGAGAGATCAACCTGGAACTAAGGAGAAATTTCCCGAGATTTGAGAACAATTAATCAGTAGAATGACTTGCCTCCAGAAGTTGTTGGTGCTACATCACTGCAGGTTTCAAGAAGAGACTGGGTAACCATTTGTCCAGAATGGTATAGGATCTTCTGCTTGAGCAAAGAGTTGGACTAGAAGACCTCTAAGTTCCCTTCCAACAGTATTATTTTATGTTCTATGTTCCCTGATGCCAAATGTGTATGGGTGTGCACATGATTTCAGGCAAAAGTAATAAAAATATGCACTGATTCCAAATGGAAAATCTGAGAATCACTGCCCCCTTTTCTGAGTGTGATATTGTTTGTTTATGAGATTTATTTACCTCTCCAACCTTTCTGGACTCTGCTTTTTCCTCCCTTGTCAGTGTTTCCACACCTGGTGAAAAAGGTGAACATGATGCTTCACATGACAATTATCCTCTCCTTGTCGGTGGCATCTTCCTTCGCTCTGGTCAGCTGCGGATTCTGCTTCTTGAACCTCCTAAAAATCCCTTTTCGGGCCATTCAAGGACCTGCAGGAGTAGCTTTGTGGAACTTGGTAGCAGGTATAGTAAACTCTTCTTTCTTCATACCAACAATCCAGAAATTGTGGGAAAGTGTAATGTGAGGGTCTGAGGTCTCCTTCTACAGTCCACAAATTCTGGCCATCAGGGATATCCACAAGATGTGGTCAGAAAAAGGCAGCCACAACACTGTAATTGCCTTGGTGGAGCAGTGGGCTAATGCCTCCTTAAGTAACACCAGCTGCCTGCAATCAGTGCAGGTTCGCATCCCACCAGGCTCAAGGTTGACTCAGCCTTCCATCCTTCCGAGGTAGGTAAAATGAGGACCCAGATTGTTGGGGGCAATTAAGCTGACTTTGTAATAATGCCGCTTGGGGGGTGTATGAAAGCCCTAATAAGCAGGCATATACATAGAATGAAGGCTACTGCTAAGCTTGTAAGCCGCCCTGAGTCTTCGGAGAAGGGCGGGATATAAATGGAATTAAAATAAAAATAAAAAAATAAAATAATTGGAAGTCGATGGAGATTCTCAGTCATCCAGGTCATGGTTGTCCCAAAGGTGCTTTTTCACAAGGTAACTGGACTTTCTTTTTTCTCTCTGAAGGTGTTTTGCTTATCATCCAAGAAGCTTCTTCAGTTCTGATTGGATGGTGGGGAATGGAAGAATTTCTTTTAGTGAATTGTTGATGCCACCTGGAGGTTTATCTATATCCTCAGGGTTACCTGAGAAGTGCAAATGGGTGTGGAACTGTTGAAAGGACTGTGTTGTAGATAGATGATGTCATATCCCTCCCCCTCTGTTGAGAGAGGGCTGTTCAATTTTGACTTAGATGGCCTCTTTGACCCCTCTTTCAAACCAGTGGTCCTCTTTGCAAAGTCCACATCAACTGCAGGTCCACTATAAGCTTCTCTCATTGAGGATTATATATTTAAAGGCCATGCAAGCATGAATTTAAATGTAATTTAACTACATTTTAAGTGTGACTGTTAGCATACTTGTACACATTTTAGGGCTTTGATGGTAAATGGCTGGGAGGTTTGGATGATGCAAAAATGCTTGTTGCTGTTAGTTGCGAAGTCGTGTCCGACCCATCGCGACCCTATGGACAATGTTCCTCCAGGCCTTCCTGTCCTCTACCATCTTCTGGAGTCCATTTAAGCTCACGCCTACTGCTTCAGTGACTCCATCCAGCCACCTCATTCTCTGTCGTCCCCTTCTTCTATTGCCCTCAACCTTTCCCAGCATTAGGCTCTTCTCCAGTGAGTCCTTCCTTCTCATTAGGTGGCCAAAGTATTTGAGTTTTAGCTTCAGGATCTGGCCTTCTAAAGAGCAGTCAGGATTGATCTCCTCTAGGACTGACCGGTTTGATCGCCTTGCAGTCCAAGGGACTCGCAGGAGTCTTCTCCAGCACCATAGTTCAAAGGCTTCAATTCTTTGGCGCTCAGCCTTTCTTATGGTCCAGCTTTCACTGCCATACATTGCAACTGGGAAGACCATAGCCTTGACTATACGCACTTTTGTTGACAGGGTGATGTCTCTGCTTTTTAGTGTGCTGTCTAGATTTGCCATGGCTTTCCTCCCCAGGAGCAAGCGTCTTTTAATTTCTTGGCTACAGTCCCCATCTGCAGTGATCTTGGAGCCCAGGAAAATAAAATCTGTCACTACCTCCACTTCTTCCCCATCTATTTGCCAGGAATTGAGAGGGCCAGATGCCATGATCTTGGTTTTCTTAATATTTAGTTTCAACCCAAGTTTTGCACTCTCCTTCTTCACTCGCAACAAGAGGCTCTTTAGTTCCTCTTCACTTTCTGCCATTAGAGTGGTATCATCTGCATATCTTAGGTTGTTGATGTTTCTTCCAGCAATCTTAATTCCAACTTTTGATTCATCTAGCCCTTCCTTTCTAATGATGTGCTTGTTCTGTACCAGCCTGCTACCGGCCCTGCAGAGAAGGCAGGGACAACCCCTTTACAAACGGCAAGAGGCTGGAATACGCCTGCCAAATTTATTCACATAAAACAGAGCAAGACAAGACACCAACCATAAAACACGAGCTAAGAAGCAGGAACAATCCAAGCGGTTGCCTTCAGCAAACCAGCCCTCCCACACATTCCCCTTAAATACAGTTCAGGGCGTGGTCTCTCTGTGCCTCCTTCCGAGGTGCCCCATAGCCTTCCTCTGTTTACTCCTGACTGACTGCCTCCTGCGTCGGGCGTCCTTGAACAGGGCCAGCTGTGGGTCATCTTCATCCACGCTGTCAGGCTCACACAGCTGGGTCTGCATCGTGACCAGATGAGAGGGGCCTTGCTGGGGGCTCTCATCAAGCTGTCCAATCCCCTCAGCAAGCTCTTCAACACCCCCCTCCTCCTCCTCTGAGTCGTCTGACCCAACTGCCGAACCCACAGGCTGACCCTGAATCACAACAGTGCTCTGCATATAAGTTAAATAGGCAAGGCGACAGTATACATCCTTGCCGGAGTCCTTTCCCAATTTTGAACCAATCAGTGGTTCCGTGTCCAGTTCTCACTGTTGCTTCTTGGCCCGCATATAGGTTTCTCAAGAGACAAATAAGATGGTCTGGTATGCCCATCTCTTTAAGGACTTGCCACAGTTTGTTATGATCCACACAATCAAAGGCTTTAGCATAGTCAATGAAGCAGAAGTAGATGTTTTTCTCGAACTCTCTAGCTTTCTCCATGATCCAGCGTATGTTAGCAATTTGATCTCTAGTTCCTCTGCCTCTTCGAAATCCTGCCTGTACTTCTGGTAGTTCTCGATCCACATACTGCTGGAGTCTAGGTTGTAGAATTTTAAGCATAACTTTACTAGCATGAGAAATGAGTGCAATGGTGCGATAGTTTGAACATTCTTTGGCACTGCCTTTCTTTGGAATTGGAATGTAAACTGATCTTTTCCAATCCTGTGGCCACTGTTGAGTTTTCCAAATTTGCTGGCAAATTGAGTGTAGCACTTTTACTGCATCGTCTTTTAAGATTTTGAATAGCTCAGCTGGAATACTAACACCTCCACTAGCTTGTTGTTGCTCAGCTTTCCTAAGGCCCACTTCACTTCACATTCTAGGATGTCTGGCTCGAGGTCAGTGACCACCTCATTGTGATTATCAGGGACATTAAGCTCATTCTTGTATAGTTCTTCTCTGTAATTTTGCCACCACTTCTTTATCTCTTCTGCCTCTGTTAGGTCCCTGCCATTTTGGTCTTTTATCATGCCCATTTTTGCATGAAATGTTCCCTTCATCTCTCCAATTTTCTTGAAGAGATCTCTAGTCCTCCCTATTCTATTGTTTTCTTCTATTTCTTTGCACTGTTCATTTAGGAAGGCATTCTTATCTCTTCTAGCTATTCTTTGGAATTCTGCATTTAATTGGGCATATCTTTCTTTTTCTCCCTTGCCTTTTGCTTCCCTCCTTTCCTCAGCTATTTGCAAAGCTTCCTCAGACAGCCATTTTGCTTTCTTGCATTTCTTTTTCTTTGGGATGGTTTTGGTTGCTACCTGTTGTACAATGTTGCGAACCTCTGTCCATAGTTCTTCAGGCATTCTGTCTATCAGATCTAATTCCTTAAATATATTTGTCACCTCTACTGTATATTGAACAGGGATATGATTTAATTCATACCTGACTGGCCTAGCGCTTTCCCCTACTTTCTTTAATTTAAGCCTAAACTTTGCAACAAGAAGCTCATGGTCTGAGCCACAGTCAGCTCCTGGTCTTGTTTTTACTGACTGTATAGAGCTTCTCCATCTTTGGCTGCAGAGCATATAGTCAATCTGATTTCTGTGTTGACCGTCTGGTGATGTCCATGTGTAAAGCCGTCTCTTGGGTTGTTGGAAAAGAGTGTTTGCTATGACCATCGTATTCTCTTGACAAAATTCTATCAGCCTGTGCCCTGCTTCATTTTGTACTCCAAGGCCAAACCTGCCTGTTATTCCAGTTATCTTTTGGCTTCCTACTTTAGCATTCCAATCCCCCATGACAATAAGGACATCATTTTGGGGTGTTAGTTCTATAAGGTGCTGTAGGGCTTCATAGAACCGGTCAATTTCATCCTCTTCAGCACCAGTGGTTGGGGCATAGACTTGGACTACTGTGATATTGAATGGTTTGCCTTGGATTCGAACTGAGATCATTCTGTCATTTTGAGGATTGTATCCCAGTATTGCTTTTCCTACTTTTTTATTGACTATGAAGGCTACTCCATTTCTTCTGAGGGATTCTTGCCCGCAGTAGTATACCTGATGGTCATCTGAATTAAATTCACCCATTCCTGTCCATTTTAGTTCGCTGATACCTAAGATGTCGATGTTTAGTCTTGTCATCTCTTGTTTGACCATGTCCAGCTTTCCTTGATTCATGGATCTTACATTCCAGGTTCCTATGGAGAAAAAATCTTTACAGCATCGGACTTTCCTTTCACCACCAGACATATCCACAGCTGAGCATTCTTTCGGCTTTGGCCCAGTCACTTCATTCTTTCTGGTGCTACTAGTACTAGCCCTCTGCTCTTCCCCAGTAGCATATTGGACGCCTTCCGACCTGAGGGGCTCATCTTCCAGCGTCATATCGTTTTGCCTTTTGGTACTGTCCATAGGGTTTTCATGGCAAAGACACTGGAGTAGTTTGCCATTTCCTTCTCCAGTGGATCACATTTTGTCAGAACTCTTTGCTATGACCTTTCCGTCTTGGGTGGCCCGGGCACGGCATAGCTCATAGCTTCATTGAATTACACAAGCCCCTTCGCCACGACAAGGCAGTAATCCATGAAGGGTAAAATAGGAACTCCTGAAAAATAATCACAAAGTATTTGATGTGGTGACATTGGATCCTCAGTAAAATCTACATGATGCAATTCATAAGATAACATGACTTTCTAGAGTGTAATTTGAGGTGGCAAGCTGCAAACTTCAACAGTTATAACACATTAAAATATTTCCTGTTAATAAGTGATAAATGGAAAAGAATTTGATTACATTTGCCCTTTGAAATAACAGGGTCTGTTAGGAGGTACGTAAAAAGATAAAGACTCTCTTCAGTCATGCTGAACTGCTGATGGTTTCATGGTTATCTCTATTTCTGTTGTTTTCTTGACCACAGCATAATCTTTCAAAAAAACTAAAGCTAAAATATTTTTTCAAAGCTTTTTAAATTTTCCAAACATTTTTCAATTATATATTTTAATTTTCAATGCAACCTACAACATGGGAAGTCCTAATCAGGCCCAGCTCCGTGCAGCTTTGGGAGGACCAGCCAAGCTTAGCATAATGCTTTACTGTAATCAAGAAGCCCAGTTCCATTCAAGTGTTTTAAAGTGATATAAAAGTGATATAGAACTGGTTTATTTTTTTCAGCTGAGATTTCTGTATAGTTGAATGAGCTTATATTTGCTTTCATTTAGGTAAGGGCGGAATAGGCAAGCAAAAGCATAACATATCACTGGTCCTCACACTTATGACCATCACAGTATCCCCACAGTCATGTGATCAAATTTCAAGCACTTGCAACTGGCATGTATTTATGATGGTTGCAGTGTCTCAGGATCACATGATTGCCATTAGTGACCTTCTCAGGGGACTGACAAATAAAGTCAATTCATGTTAAGCATGGATTTCCTTAACAACCATAGTGAATTCCTTAACAACCATGGCAAAAAGGTCATAACTTATTTAATGACTTATTTAATGAATGCATTGCTTAGCAATTGAAGTTTTGATCCCAAGTGTACATACATTGTACATCAAGGACTATCTGTAAGGAAAATAAAAGCAACTTACAGCTGAATATCTGCATCTAAGGTGCAACTGGCTAGTTTGTGCCTCTCCAGTGAGTAAAATCCGTGAGTTTCATGTCTTTTTGGAAGGAAGCCAATGCACCACTGGAGAAATTTGCCAGGCTTTTTTGGGCATTGAAAGCAAAATGAGCCTCTGGTCCCAGAGACATTTATATAGAATATAGAATTCTCTATTATTTATTATTTAGGCTCAAAGCTTGGGGAACTAGAAGCAATAGTAAACGAGGGTAGGTATGACATAGTTGTCATTACAGAAACCTGGTGGGATGAAACCCATGGCTGGAATGTACTGATGGATGGATACAAATTGTTCAAAAGAAACAGATCTACAAAAAGAGAAGGTGGAGTTGCACTATATACAGGTGAAACTTGAAAAATTAGAATATCGTGCAAAAGTTCATTTATTCCAGTAATGCAACTTAAAAGGGGAAACTAATATATGAAATAGATTCATTACATGCAAAGCAAGATAGTTCAAGCCGTGATTTGTCATAATTGTGATGATTATGGCGTACAGCTCATGAAACCCCCAAATCCACAATCTCAGAAAATTAGAATATTACATGCAATCAATAAAACAAGGAGTGTACATAGAACAATATCGGACCTCTGAAAAGTGTAAGCATGCATATGTACTCAGTACTTGGTTTGGGCCCCTTTTGCAGCAATTACTGCCTCAATGCGGCGTGGCATGGAAGCTATCAGTCTGTGGCACTGCTGAGGTGTTATGGAAGACCAGGATGCTTCAATAGCGGCCTTCAGCTCTTCTGCATTGTTCGGTCTCATGTCTCTCATCTTTCTCTTGGCAATGCGAGTCAGGTCAGGCGAGTTTGCTGGCCAATCAAGCACAGTAATCCCACAGTCATTGAACCAGGTTTTGGTGCTTTTGGCAGTGTGGGCAGGTGCCACGTCCTGCTGGAAAATGAAGTCAGCATCCCCATAAAGCTCGTCTGTGGAAGGAAGCATGAGGTGCTCCAAAATCTCCTGGTAGACAGCTGCATTGACCCTGGACTTAATGAAGCACAGTGGACCAACACCAGCAGATGACATGGCTCCCCAAATCAACACAGACTGTGGAAACTTCACACTGGACTTCAAGCATCTTGCAGTGTGTGCCTCTCCATTCTTCCTCCAGACTCTGGGTCCTTGGTTTCCAAATGAGATGCAAAAGTTGCTCTCATCAGAAAAGAGGGCTTTGGACCACTGAGCAACAGACCAGGTCTGTTTTTCTTTAGCCCAGGTAAGACGCTTCTGACGTTGTTTGTTGTTCAGGAGCAGCTTGACAAGAGGAATATGACATTTGAAGCCCATGGCCAGGATCCATCTGTGTGTGGTGGCTCTTGATGCACTGACTCCAGCCTTAGTCCACTCCTTGTGAAAGTCCCCAACACTTTTGAATGGCCTTTTCCTGACAATCCTCTCCAGGCTGTGGTCATCCCTGCTGCTTGTGCACCTTTTTCTTCCACACTTTTCCCTTCCACATAACTTTCTATTAATGTGCTTTGATACAGCACTTTGGGAACATCCAACTTTTTTTGCAATTACCTTTTGAGGCTTTCCCTCCTTATGGAGGGTGTCAATGATGGTTTTCTGCACAACTGTCAGGTCAGCAGTCTTCCCCATGATTGTTCAGTCCCTACTGAACCAGACTGAGAGACCATTGAAAGGCTCAGGAACCCTTTGCAAGTGTTATGGCTTAATTAGCTGATTAGAGTGGGACACTTTGAGCCTAGAATATTGCACCTTTTCACAATATTCTAATTTTCTGAGATTGTGGATTTAGGGGTTTCATGAGCTGTATGCCATAATCATCACAATTATGACAAATCACGGCTTGAACTATCTTGCTTTGCATGTAATGAGTCTATCTCATATATTAGTTTCCCCTTTTAAGTTGCATTACTGAAATAAATGAACTTTTGCACGATATTCTAATTTTTCAACCTATTGTCTTAAAAGAAAAACACAATAGCAAAGCTTTCAATAATACAAACAACTTTTTATTGAAAGGTAAAAGTTTGCATTTGGCAAGCTTTTGAACAATTAATGTGATTTTTGCTGTTCTATGCATGCTGATCATTTGTCTAACCTTGGCTGATACATGGTAAGTTTGAGAGTAACACATGCAGCACTCAGGTCATCTGTTACTCTGTTTATGGTGTCAGATTTGATATAATTCAAGGCTGAAAACAGCTGCTCACAAGCATACAGTAAGATGATCCAAACAAAGTAAGGAAAGCAATTCCAAGTGCTTTCATTGACTTAAAATTATTTGGCAGAGAATTCCACACTTTAAGGATTTCATTTTGAAATCTAACTGTGCTGTCCGTTGTCATCCTTGTTTTCACAGGATTGCTCTCAATAAGAGCAAGGCAGACTTTGGTTCCGTTTTTGCCATGAAGGGGCTTGGGAAATGTCTTTTTCCTGGTGAAAATAAGCCTCCGAGCCCTGATGCTGGCAAAGTGAGGCAGCGGAAGCCAGAGCAGACCCTTCCCTGTCTCCCCTCGCTTCCCCAAAGCCTCCCTTCACTAACCTCCTTTCCAGCTGTGTTCTCCGCCACCACGTGCAGGGCAACAAAAGAAGCTTGTGGGACTAACCAGTTTAAAAAAAGTTCAACTAGGCCTTCCAACTTTGAGAGATTTTTTTTTTTTTTGGCAAGAAGTTGGAAGGTCAGATTGATCTTTTTTTTTTTAGTCTGACAAACTTCTTTTGTTTCCCTGCACATGGAAAGGAGGTTAGTGAAGGAAAGTGGTTGCCCTGGGATCGGGGTTAAGATTTGGCATTGTGGATTTCCTGGGTTGTGGTAGAGGTTAGGGTTTGGCATTGTGGATTGTGGAGTGTTTGTGCTCTGGTGGGGCTATTCAAAACGCCCGGATTCCCTGTATTTTGAAGCACCCTGTGTGACTGCACGGAAAGGAGCACTCCGTTTCTCAAGTGCCCCATTCCAGGCATATGGAGCTTGCAGTCTCTGCCAGATCTCTGTTGGGATAAAGACTTTTAGTTCCTATACACCACTTCCAAATGCAGCCAGTCCCTGCATTTTGAAGTGCTCCATAGGTGCGGAAACATTTTTTTATCGCAATGGAGATCTAGCAGAAGGCCTTGTTTCTCAAGCCTCCCCATTCCAGGCATATGGAGCTTGCAATCTCTGCCAGATCTGGCCTTCTCCATTGGGATAAAAAATGTTTCAGCACCTACAGAGCGCTTCCAAATGCAGGGACTGGCTGTGTTTGGAAGCATTCTATAGGACCTAAAAGACTTTATCCCAATGGATATCTGGCAGAGACTGCAAGCTCTTTGGCTAAGTTTTCACAGGAAAAAGCCATTTCTCAAGCCCCTTCCTAGCGAAAACAAGCCTCCGGAGTGAGCATGCCTTGCTCTTCTGAGCAATCGTGTGAAAACAAGCCTCTGGAGCGAGTGTGCTCACTCCAGAGGCTTGTTTTGGCTAAGAAGGGGCTTGAGAAATGGCTTTTTCCTGAGAAAACCTAGCCAAAGAGCAAGGCATACTTGCTCCAGAGGCTTGTTTTGGCTAAGAAGGGGTTTGAGAAATGGCTTTTTCCTGAGAAAACGTAGCCAAAGAGCAAGGCATGTGTGCCCACAGAGAGGGCTCTGGGTGCTCCCTCTCGCACGCATGCCATAGCTTTGCCACCACTGGACTAGACAGTCACTTATCTGAAATGGTATAGGTTCTCCTGCTAGAAGACCTCCAAGGTTCCTTCCAGCTTTCTATTTCTATTATTTCTTGGCCAAGTGAGATTGGACACACAAGGAATTTGTCTCCTATGCATAAGCTCTCAGTGTCCATACAAGCAACAAGTGATAAATCATGATCAGAATCATAAAATACCATCATCATAAATCATGAGATACAGCACTCAGTGATAACCATAGAATACTAAATAAGCAATCAATATAAATCAAACTAGAATACTGTATTATATATGTAAACAGTTAAGTTAACAGTTAAGTTAGATGTGATTAAACCGTATACATGAGGAAAAGCAAATCTGACAGAAGAACACGCGGGAACTTTGACAGCTGTCAAAGTTCCCCCGCACAGCGCAGGCGCAGCCACTGACAGCTCGCGGCTGTCAAACACCGGACCATGCGGAAGCCTGAGCTGTCAAAGAGAGACGACGCGGATTGGTCCGGATTGACGCGGCGCCAAAACGAACACTCCTGATTGGCCCTCGCTGACAGCTGCCGGCTATAAAAGCCGGCAATGTTATTCTATGTTGTCTTGCTCTAAATAACCCCGTTTAGTAATTAGCCTGTCGTCCCGAGTGGTCCTTCGGCTACTTCACTGGCGACGAAGGTGGGATCGCTCCGAAGCTGAAGTCACAGCCAAGGAAGAGAGTTCCTGAGCTGAAGTCACGGCCGAGGAAGAGAGTTCCCGGCAAGAGCTGTCACTGGAAGTTTTAACTTCCATAGGAGCGACCCAGGACCGGACGACATGGCAAACTTCGGGCGTGTGAGGGAATTCGATACCCGCCATCCCGAGAGATGGCAATCACACCTAGGTCAGGTCGAGGGATTCCTCCTCGTCAGTAAAATCACTGACGACAGAGCAAAGGCCGCCGCGCTACTATACATCAGCGGACCTCCAGTGTATGACGCTGCCGTGGGCCTGTTCAGCCCGGTGCCCATCACCGAGGTCTCCTACGCGGACCTGGTGGACCAGCTGAACAAGTACTATATGCCGGCTCGCTCAGAACTGTACTGGCGGGTCCAATTCGCCCAGAAGAAACAGCGGCCAGACGAGCCCGCCAACGAGTTCATCGCTGGGGTCAGACACGCCGCGCGGAACTGCTGCTTCCCCGACCTGGAGGACCGCATCCGAGACCAGGTGGTGATCGGGTTGAGGGACGAGAGGCTGCAGAAGAAGCTGACATCCAAACCCGACATGAGCCTGGCAGAGCTGACCAGAGAAATAATGGCCTACGAGCACAGCCACAAGAAGAAGCCGACTACCACGACCCCAGAGAGCCCAGCGACCGTCTTCCAAGAAAGCGCCACCCTCAGCGACAGCGAAGAGTCGGTGGATTTCACCGACGGAGAAGCCCTGCAACACAGAATGGAACGCAGGCAACCAAGGAGAGGCGACACTTCGGATCGCCGAAGGTCCAGGAACCCCCCTCCGCCACCGCCGCGTTACGAGCAACGGGCCGCCTGTGCCAGCTGCGGGGGCAACCATGCCCGAGGAAGCTGCCGGTTTAGGAACGCTAAGTGCCACAATTGCGGGAAGACCGGCCACATCAAACCGGTGTGCCGCAGCAAGGGCCGTGACAACATCAATGATTTGGAGGCAAACTCCCTAGGTAGGCCAGCTACCCAGGCCAGCAGAGAAAAACCGCCAGGGCCCCTGGTAGAAACAATTGACAGGGTAAACAGCTTAAGCTCAAAGGTTAAGATCAGGGTAAGAATTCAGGGGGTGCCCTGCCTCATGGAAGTGGATTCAGGGTCAGCAGTCTCCTTAATTTCGCTAAAAACTTATCAGGAGATCTGTCAACAGGGAAAGGAAAAAATTCCTCTGAGACAAACCCAGGTCCACCTAGCAGACTTCCAGAAAACCCCCATTCCTCTGGAAGGGAGGGCTAAGGTTACCGTGCAGTACAAAGAATTCAAGGGTCCCTTAGAAGTCCTAGTTACGCCAGGGAACCGCACCAACTTGATAGGGTTAAACTGGTTCGGGCCGCTAGGAATCGCCATAACGGGGGTAAATACAATTCAATCACCCAGCCTAGAAGCCGTTTGCAACAAGTATGCAGACGTCTTCGATGGCACGTTAGGGAAATACACCGGTCCCCCCATCTCCTTACAGTTAAACCCAGCAATCCAACCAATTAAGATAAGAGCTAGGAGAGTACCCTTTGCCCTTAAAGAAAAAATTGAAAACGAACTCGATCGCCTCATAGGGCTTGGAGTGCTCGAACCTACGGAAGGGGGAAGCTGGGAGACCCCTATAGTCACCCCTATTAAACCTAACGGGGAAGTGAGATTATGTGCGGACTATAAAGCGACCCTCAACCTAGCCCTCAGTCCCCACGCTTACCCGGTGCCAGCAGTAAGGGACGTATTTGCTTCTATCCGCTCTGGCGCCATTTTTGCCAAACTTGATCTCACGCAGGCGTATTTGCAACTGCCTGTCACTAATGACACGGCGGAAGCCCAGACAATTGTCACCCACCGCGGTGCCTTTAAAGTGAAAAGGCTCCAATTCGGCATATCGGCTGCCCCGGGTATTTTTCAGGGTATCATGGAGAAAACCCTGAAAGGAATACCCGGGGTCTGCCCCTATTTCGACGATGTTCTCATCGCCGGTGAAAACGAAGCAAACTTAGCTGACAGGCTGTCAGCTGTGCTAAGCCGACTCAGAGAAGCCGGCCTCAAACTGAAACGGGAAAAGTGCTCTATTGGAGTCACATCCACAGAATTCCTAGGGTACAAAATAGACGGCCAAGGCATCCACCCCACCACAGAAAAACTAAGGGCTATTCAAACAGCACCAAGCCCAAAGAATAAACAAGAGCTCCAAGCTTTTTTAGGATTATTAAACTTTTACCATGCCTTCCTTCCCCATAAAGCCACTATCGCTGAGCCTCTGCATAGGCTCCTGGACAAGGGAACTGTTTGGTCCTGGACCAAAATACATGAGAATAGTTTCCAATCATTAAAAAAGATTATTTGCCACAGCTCAACGATCACCCTTTTCAGAGAAGACACCCCAATATGCATCGCTTGCGATGCATCTCCCTATGGAATCGGGGCAGTGTTAAGTCATTTATTCAAGGATGGTACACAAAGACCCATAGCCTTTTATTCACGCACTCTGTCTAAAGCAGAAAGGAATTACGCACAAATAGACAGAGAAGCCCTAGCAATAGTCGCTGGGGTTAAAAAATTTCACGACTACCTTTATGGGAGGCCCTTTACTATATTTACAGATCACAAACCCCTTCTGGGCATATTCACGTGGAATAAAACTACACCACAGATTCTCTCTCCAAGAATACTACGGTGGTCCACATTCCTATCAGCCTATTCCTATCAGTTAATACATAAACCAGGGAAAGAATTAGGACACGCAGACTGCCTCAGCAGACTGCCCATTCAAAGCAAGGACTCAGATCCAGCCCCAGCTGGACTGATTCTAGCAATCTCTCAGCTTCCAGAGTGTCCCCTGTCCGCAAACATTATAGCCAACAATTCAGCTAAAGACAAAATACTTAGCAGAATCCTCAAATGGGCCACAACAGGGTGGCCAGCACAAAACCCACACCCCCAATTCCAGCCTTATTTTAGCAGAAAAAATGAAATATCCACTCATAATGGATGCCTGCTGTGGGGAAATCGGGTCATAATACCAGAGAAAAACATAAACCAAACATTACACATATTACATGAAGGACATCCAGGCATTGTCAAGATGAAAGCTATGGCTAGAAGTTATGTCTGGTGGCCAGGCATAGATAAAGAGATAGAAAGATATGTGGGAGGGTGCTATACTTGTCAAGCGACCCGGAACGAGCCACCCCAAGCACCAATTCACAAATGGGAGACTACGAGGAACCCATGGTCACGAATTCATTTAGATTTCGCAGGACCTATCCAGGGGCAAAGTTTCCTAATTGTAGTGGACAGCTATTCCAAATGGCTAGAAGTCACCCCCCTTAAGAAAACAACGTCAGGAGCCACTTTACAAGCCCTAAGAAAAATATTCGCCACACACGGCCTCCCAGACACCATAGTTTCAGACAATGGCCCTCAATTCACTTCTCGTGAATTTCAGATATTCGCTATGAAGAATTGTATTAGGCTGGTCACGTCTGCGCCCTTCCACCCATCAAGTAACGGGATGGCTGAAATTATGGTACGCTCCACAAAAGAAGCTTTAAAAAAGTTCGTCAAGGGGAACTGGCAAAGGCGAATCAGCCAATTCCTAATGTCACAACACGCAACTCCATGCACAACAACTGGCAAATCACCAGCAGAACTAAGATGGGGGAGGAGGCTGATAACACGGCTTGACAGACTGCATCCTGACACATATCCAGAAGAAAACGAACAAACCCCCCCCATCCGCACATTCAAACCAGGGCAAATGATATGGGCACGATCTTACTCCGATAAAAACAAATGGGTCCAAGGGACAGTGCTACAACAAACAGGACCCATTTCTTACCTAATTTCCACACAGACTCAGGGCAACCTACGCCGCCATATTGACCAACTCAGACCCAGACAACCGCCGCACACACCAGACCCCCAAACGTCGGAACTCAACCTGCAGCCCCTTCCAGAAATACTACCAAACCAAGAGGAAGAGGAGCAAAGAGACGCACCACCGGCAGACCCAGACATCGCCCCACTTCCACGTCGTTCCACCAGAAACCGAAGGGCCCCCACCTACCTAAAGGACTACCAGTGGGCAGGTTCCAACGACAGAGGGGGAGAGAACGCTCCAGGGGAGGGGTAAGGGGTGTATTATATATGTAAACAGTTAAGTTAACAGTTAAGTTAGATGTGATTAAACCGTATACATGAGGAAAAGCAAATCTGACAGAAGAACACGCGGGAACTTTGACAGCTGCCAAAGTTCCCCCGCACAGCGCAGGCGCAGCCACTGACAGCTCGCGGCTGTCAAACACCGGACCATGCGGAAGCCTGAGCTGTCAAAGAGAGACGACGCGGATTGGTCCGGATTGACGTGGCGCCAAAACGAACACTCCTGATTGGCCCTCGCTGACAGCTGCCGGCTATAAAAGCCGGCAATGTTATTCTATGTTGTCTTGCTCTAAATAAACCCGTTTAGTAATTAGCCTGTCGTCCCGAGTGGTCCTTCGGCTACTTCAAATACTAAATAAATGCTCAGTATAAATCATAAGATACAAGGAACAAAGTTATAGTCTAAGAAGATAAGGAAATAGGTAACAAGAAAGATGAGATGGATAATAGTAATACAGCCCTACTAGGTAGTTTGACAGTGTTGTGGCAATTAGTTATTTATGTTCTAATCCAGCCTTCGCGAATGCTACTTAATAGCTTACTTGTGATGAAAAACCCCTTTTCAGTTAACAAGGCATGAGCAAGGCAGGAACTTGTAGAAAAAACCCCTTTTTATTTTAACAATGTAACCTATTGGCCTTAATTGCTGCAATCAGTTGCACAATGTAGTGACCTTAATTGCTGTACTTAAGTGAATGATTGCTTAACAGTTTTTGTTGCTGCAACCCAGACTGCCTGTCTCCAAGCTGTTAACTATGTTTTGGGCGGGAATTGTTACTTTAAATCTATTAGTTGCCGCCTAGAGGTGAACCGTATATATAGCTATTCAGCAGCCATTAGGGCTGCTTCTGTTGTCACTGTTGTCACTGTTTTCACCATGCTGCCTCATTCAATGCCTAACGAACCGAAAATATAACAGTGGTGAGGAAGGTGGGATGTGCTGCTTAACGAAGAGAGCCAGAATTCACTAGGGGGTGAGGCCAGCACCAGACCCTGGCAGGAACTACATTCCCCCCCCCTTGGTCTGCCAGCAAGCCATGCTGGAGACCACCCCGCCCTGAGGATCCGTCCTAGGGCTGCACAGAAGCCAGCAGCAGCACAAGGCATTGCGAGGACAAAAACAAGAAACAACTCACCATGGCCATGGTCGGCAAACTAGAAGAATTCGACGTGGCACATCCTGAGAGGTGGAGTTCTTACATCTCTTGCGTCGAGAATTTCCTTTGCACTAACCAGGTTAGCGAAGACGGCTTGAAGGCCACGACTCCCTGTGCGTGTGTGGGTCAGCCACGTTCGACATTGCCGAGAACCTAGTGGCCCCTACTTTGCTAGAGTCGGTTGCCTACATGGATCTCAAAAAGAAGCTGAAAGACCACTTCGAGCCGCGACTCTCCATCATTGCATGGAGACATGCATTTCAGCAGTGGGAGCAACAGCCGGAAGAGTCCGCCATCAATTTCATAGCCACCCTCCAACAGGCATCTCGACTATGTAACTTTGCTGACTTTGAGGAAAGACTGAGGGAATGGCTAGTCTGCAGCCTACACAACTGAGAGCTGCAGCAGAGGCTTTTCGCGAAGGAGACCCTCTCACTACAAGATGCCTTGATGGAGGTGATGGCCGATGAAGCTGGCGGAGGGGCCGTTAAAGCTTTGCGGCCCTTCAAGAACATGCACAGCCTAGAAATGGTCCACCATGAGGACACCGAACACATAGACGATTCTGACTTGGACCTCGAAGTCGACCAGCTGAGGAAGCAACCAGAGAGGGGGCCGTGGCCAGCTAACAAGGCAACTCCCTTTACCTTGATGCATGGGCTGTAGTGGTTGCCATAGATCAGGGGTGTCAAACTCAATTTCATTGAGGGCCACATCAGCATTGCCGTTGCCCTCAAGGGGCCGAGTGGGTATGCTAGGGTGGGCGTGGCCTACTGGGTGGGCGTGGCTAAAGTGCATATGGCCTACTGGGTGGGCATGGCCAGCTCTACGTCGTTCGCATCAAGGGTGCCTATGGGGGCATGGGCAGGAGTGGGAAAGATCTGAGGGTCTCTGGCAGGAGGAGGGTCTCTGGGCCAGGGCCAAGGCAGTGGGGGCCATTCCCTCACTGTTTCCAGGATGGCTTCGCTGGTCACATGAAACCACTTCGCGGGCCAGATCTGGCCCCCGGGCCTTGTGTTTGACATGTCTGTCATAGATGCTCAGAGTGCAGGTTCCAAGCAGCAACATGCTGGGTATGTGGCAAACCAGGCCACATTGCTGCCATCTGTAGAGGTCGCCAAAGAGACGGGCTGCCAGATGACGCATTAAGGAGAGGTACCAGGGCCCCGGGGCAACACAGAGTAGGGTTTTGCTCCAGCCAAAGGAGCGTATACAGGACTGGTGCCCATCACCCCCTTAAGCAGAAGCTTAGACTGCAGGTCAAGCTTCAGGGAGTTCCATGCAGCATGGAATTGGACACAGGGTCAGCCCTATCCATAATCTCCCAAGGGACCTTCCAGCACATTTGCAGCCACAGCGGCAGATGAGCCAAGCTCAGGCCATCGAACCTTTTGCTTACAGACTTCCAAAACTTCTGCATGGTGGTCAAGGGCGAAGCCTCGCTCCATGTACAGTTCAAGGGGTTTGAGGGTCCACTAGACATCATAGTAGTGGAAGGACATTGCACAAGCCTCATTGGCTTAGATTGGTTTGATGCCTTGGGCATCCAAGTGACTGGCATCCACAAAAGGCAAGCTGTGGATTTGTCAGCAGTTTGCTACGAGTTTGCTGATATGTTCAGCCCAAGTTTAGGAAAATACAAGGGGCTGCCTATTGCCCTTCACCTTGATTCTACAGTAACCCCAATACAGATCAAGCCTCGGAGAGTGCCTTTCGCCCTCAAGCCCATGGTAGACGCAGAGCTGGAGAAGCTCATGCAACAAGGGGTGTTACAACCAATTGATAGTCTGGTGTGGGAGACTCCCATAGTTATGCTACTTAAGGCCAATGGGGAGGTGCGTATATGCACGTACTATAGGTGCACGATTAATGGTGTACTTCAACAAGAGTACCCAGTGCCTGTGGTCAGCCACATTCTGGCATCCCTACAGGGAGGTCGCGTCTTCGCCAATTTAGATTTGGCACAAGATTACCAGCAGCTGCCCGTGGACGACACCACGGCAGACGCTCAGACAATTGTCACCCACAGGGGAGCTTTCAGGGTTAAGCGCCTCCAGTTCGAGGTCAGTGTTGCCCCCGGGCTTTTCCAGGGAGTGATGGAGCATACGCTCAAGGGAATCCCAGGGGTGTGTCCCTACTTCGATGATGTACTCATCGCTGGGGAGTCAGGGGAGATATTAGCAGAATGGCTTAAGGCCGTCTTTCAGTGTTTTTTTAAAAATCCCATTTATATCCCGCCCTTCTCCGAAGACTCAGGGCGGCTTACAATCTAAGCACAATCAATGTGCTTAGCAGGGGCTGAAATTAAAAAAGGAGAAGTGCAAGACTGGGGTAGACTCGACCAAGTTCCTTGGTTACCGCATAGATGCCACAGGCATTCACCCAGCGGATTCAAAGCTAAAGGCAATCCAGCAGGCTCCCAGCCCTAAGTCTAAGGGGGAGCTTCAGGCCTTCTTGGGACTCCTGAATTTTTATCAAGCCTTCCTCCCACACAAGGCCACAGTGGCAGAGCCGTTACACCAGCTCTTGGACAAGAAGGCCCAGTGGCAGTGGACGAGCATCCATGAGAAAGCTTCGTGGCAGTCAAATCACTGTTGTCTTCAAACTCAGTACTCACTCACTTTAGTGAAAAGCTGCCGGTCTGCATCACATGTGATGCATCGCCATACAGGGTAGGGGCAGTATTTGAGGCCTGATGGGAAACAGACTCACATATGCTTACTACTCTAGGACTCTGTCATCAGTGGAGCGCAATTATGCTCAAATTGACAGAGAGGCCTTGGCCATAGTGGCCAGCATAAAAAAGTTCCATGATTACTTGTATGGCCGCCATTTCATGGTCTTCACTGACCACAAGCCACTTCTAGGATTGTTCACCACGAACAAGCAGACACCTCAGATTCTGTCCCCATGAATGCTGAGGTGATCTATCTTCCTTTCAGCTTACAGCTATGAGCTGATTCACAAACTGGGCAAGGAAATGGGCCATGCAGATGGCCTTAGCAGGTTGCCCCTGCCTCACACTGGGGACGTGGTTGCTGAGACAGCCGCTGACAAAACACTTAGCCGTGTGTTAGACTGGGTGCACACAGGATGGCTGGACAATTGTCCAGGGCCAGAATTCCAGAGTTTTTTCATGAGGAGAGATGAGCTCTCAGCTCATAAGGGGTGCATTCCTTGGGGAAGTCAGGTCATAGTCCCGAGCTCGTTAATGCCCAGGGTACTAGAGTCGCAGCATGAGGGACATCCAGGAATAGTCCAGATGAAGGCACTCATGAGAAGCTACCTCTAGTGGCCTGGGCTAGATAAAGATATCGAGGCCCACATTCACAGCTGCTTCACATGCCAGGAATCGAGGCCAGAAATGCCTCAAGCCCCTGTCCACCAATGGGAAGCTACACACACACCATGATCAAGAATCCACATTGATTTTGCCAGGCCATTTCAGGGACAGTTGTTCTTTATTGTGGTAGATAGCCACTCCAAATGGTTAGAGGTCGCACCAGTCCCAATAATGACTACTGCCAGGACCATCCAGGAACTGCACAGGAATTTTGCAATGCACGGGTTACCAGACGTGCTGGTAACTGGGGCCCAGTTTACCACAGCAGAATTCCAGTCTTTCCTTGGGGCTAATCTAATGGCACGCCACTTTGGCTCCCTTTCACCTGGCCTTGAACGACCAAGGAATCCCTCAAAAGAATCATCACCAGCAACTGGCACCATAGGCTGGCAGATTACTTACTCTGCCAATGCACAACTCCCTGCACATCCACGGGCAGAAGCCCAGGTGAACTCAGATGGGGACGGCACTTAATTATGAAGCTGGACTAGGTGCACCCTGACCAAGTTGCCTCGGACACAGCACAGCCAAAACCACCTTAAAGTCTGCAACTTGGTGACCGGGTTAGGGCCCAGGGGCTTTGTGGGTGGTAGCTGTGGTTGCTAAGGTGTCGGGGCCACTTTCGTATGAAGTGGCCTTGGAAAATGGTCAAGTAATTCGATGGCACACTGACCAACTGCATCAAAGGCTAGCAAACCAGTCAATGGCTCAGGGCTCTCAAGAGGACCAACCACAAGGACAGTACGGCAGCGACCCGACGGCGAAGCCTGCACACTCCAACAGGACTCTAGCTGAGGAGACAGTGAATCAACCGTAAGTGAAATTCCTCCAGTCACACAACTGCACCCACTGAGCTGTACCGGCAAGCAGCTCCAGATTCCAGGATAATGGACTCTGTTCCCCAGATGGACTTTGGCTCGGGCCTACTGGGACAGGCCAGCCAAAGGGACTTGAGTTAACCTGAATGGCCATCCGCATGGTCTACCCAGCCTGGCAGGTGAGCACGTAGACCGGGCATCCTCAGTGACCCCTAGACGTGCAGAATGCTCACGACGACCGCCTAAATATTTGCAGGACTATGTCAAGCATTTGAGAGTATGAGCTATCTAGGGGGAAGGAGTGTAATTTATTGGCCTTAATTGCTGCAATCAGTTGCACAATGTAGTGACCTTAATTGCTGTACTTAAGTGAATGATTGCTTAACAGTTCTTGTTGCTGCAACCCAGACTGCCTGTTTCCAAGCTGTGAATTATGTTTTGGGCGGGAATTGTTACTTTAAATCTATTCATTGCTGCCTAGAGGCGAATCGTACATATAGCTATTCAGCAGTCATTAGGGCTGTTTCTGTTGTCACTAAATAAACCTGTTCCTGTTTTCACCACTCTGCCTCATTCAATACCTAATGAACCAAAAATATAACAAACAAGGCATTTATGAAATAAACTCCAGATAACCAGTCCTTAGATGTACAAACAGTAGCATTTTCTGCTCCCACTTGGCTGAGATAAGTACAAAGTATCTGAGTTCCCAGCAGTAAGGCTCAATTAGCAATTCAACCCAAACACACAAAGAAAGCCAACAAACCTGCAAAGAATTGGCAAAAATCCTGGCAAAAGAAATCAGACAGAGGAACAAGATACCATAGCATGAACTGTTGTCTGCAGCAACTGGTGACTCCCACACCTCTCCTCTTCTTAAGAGTCTCTTATTTTTCCTGGAGAGCCGCCCTACCACCCTCTGTTGTCCTGCATGCCTCTCCTCTCTGTGCATAGACACATATGGGACAGGCCCCATCTGTTCCTGCTCTTCACTCAATTCATATCAACACATTTGTCTCTCTCCCTGAGCGTGAGTAGATGGGCCTGGCTCTGTGTCTGGCTCTGAGTCTTCTTGCTCCTCAGAGCATTCTGCAAACTCTGATGTGAACCCAGGCACCTCTTCATCCGATTCATCTGATTCGGCTGCCAGATCCGCTGTTTTGCAGAGTGATGGCATGGGGAAGAACTGTCCTTGTGTCTAGTTGTTTTGGTGTGCAATGCCCTATAGCATGGGTGTCAAACTCAATTTCATTGAGGGCCGCATCAGCATTGTGGTTTCCCTTGGGGTGGTGGGTGGGAGTGGCCAGGGAGGGCATGGCCTACTGGGCAGGTGTGGCTGGAGTGGGTGTGGCCTACTGGGTGGGCAGGGCCAGATCTACATTGTTCACGTCAAGAGTGCCTGTGGGGGCCTGGGCAGGAGTGGGATGGTGAAAGGGCAGCAGGGCAGGACTAAAGCAGGACTTCCCTCAGTCCCTCCCTCCCCTCCCTCCCTCCCTCCCTTCCTTCCTTCCTTCCTTCCTTCCTTCCTTCCTTCCTTCCTAAGAACAGAGTAGCGGGAAAATATTTGAGATGAGGGAGGGAGAAAAACAGGCAAGAAACTCAACTGGGGAGGTGTCACCCTTTGTGAGGAATGAAGAAATGCACCATCACCTGGAAGTGGCCAGCACATAGCCCTCACCTACTTTACATATCTGGCTTGGTGGGCTCTGGGGGAGGGGATGCCATGAGCAGTGGGAGAGTCGACATTACCTGCACAATGCCGCCCAGCCCCCAGCCTGCCTGGTTTCGGCAGGCAACGAGGCACTCTCCTCACAGTGCTTAGAGGCCGAGCCAGGCAGCATGAATCCAAAAAGAAGTGCAATGCCACCCAGCCACCAGCCTGCACAATTTTGGCAGGCAACAGGGCGCTCTCCTCACAGCACCAAGAGGCTGAGCCAGGCGGTGAGAATCGGAAAAGAAGCGCAATGCCACACAGCCCCCAGCCTGTCCAGTTTTGGTAGGCAGTGGGGTGCTCTGCTCACAGCGCTGAGAGGCTGAGCCGAGCGGTGCTAATCTGAAGACAAGCCCAGCCCCCAGTCTGCCCGATTTCGGCAGGCAGCAGGGCGCTTTCCTCACAGCTCCAAGAGGCTGAGCCAGGTGGTGAGAATCCAAAAAGAAGCGTGATGCCACACAGCCTCCAGCCTGTCCGGTTTTGGCAGGCAGTGGGGTGCTCTCCTCACAGTGACGAGAGGCTGAGCTGGGCAGTGTGAAGCTCACCAGCTTTGTACCTTGATACCTGCTGAAATTGGGCAGGCTGGGGGCTAGGCAGCATTGCACTTCTCATCAGATTCATGCCACCCAGCTTAGCTCTCGGTGCTGTGAGGAGCGCCCCGCTGCCTGCTGAAATTGGGCAGGCTGGTGGCTGGATGGCGTCGCACTTCTTTTTGGATTCAAACTGCCTGGCTCAGCCTCTCGGCACTGTGAGGAGAGTGCACCACTGCCTGATGAAACTCCTCCCCCAGAGCCCATGAAGCCAGATATGTGAAGTAGGTGAGGGCTGTGTGCTGGCCACTTCCAGGCAATGGTGCATTTCTTCATTCCTTACAAAGGGTGACACCTCCCCAGCACGCACCCAGGGGCCAGTCCCTTGCAGTTTCCAGATGGCCTTGTGAAGCTAAGACTGAATGCGTTTTAGCATAGATGGGCACCACAAAATTGTACATTGTCTCCTGGCTGGCCTGGGCCGGGGCCAAGGCAGCGGGGACCATTCCCTCACTGTTTCCAGGATGGCTTCGCGGGCCACATGAAACCACTTCGTGGGCAAGATCCGGCCCGCGAGCCTTGTGTTTGACATCTCGGCCCTATAGCGTCATCCCGAGGGAAGAAGTTGAAACAGTTTATGTCCAGGATGTGAGGTCTATAGAAATTTTCACAGCCCCGTTTCTGGCTCATGCAGTATACAGGTCCTCAATGCAGTATACTTTATGACCGTTGAACCCCCTTGGTTCAAAAGGGACAGTTTAATTTCTCCAAAACCCAAAGGAAAAATGAAAAACACAACTCTGCTTATAGGATGAGGTATGCTCCTTTATTTTGAATCAGCATCCTGCTTTCTGTGGTTTTGGCATCTCTTAAAGAGTTAGGTGCAATCTTTGACTACTCAACAACTCAAACAAGAACAACTCCAGGATCAGCTTAGAAATGAGAGTCATCTGCTCTGTAGGGCATGTGCACAAATGACTATTTTTTACATTTATTTCTAGGAGGATGTACCATGCTGGCTGTGACTGCTTTTGTATCAGCTGTCAAACTGCATCGGCTTACAGAAAAAATTGCCAATTTTCGGGAAAATGGCTTCCAGTTTCTCATCCTAGAAGAAGAGTATATGCCTTCTTTCTGGCTTTGTGTAGCAAGTGCAACAATCCATGGGCTGAATCTGGTCATTGTTGCCCTCAGCGCAATTCACTTCCCAACTCTGAAAACAAAGACAGAAGAAGGAAATGTTACAGCAGAAGATATCATGTACTAAGTCCTTTGTTTCCCATTTGCCCTCTTCTGAACTTCCATGATCCTTTGATCATATGCATACTTTAAAGCCACTGATATCAAGCAGGATTTCTGGATCTAAAACAGGAAAATTAGTATCACAAACAGGTTGATTTCAGCAAATGCTGAGGTACGGTGACTGCTGTGTCTTTAAGCTGAAAGAGGATTGTCTCTCCCTCATAGTGTTCAAAAATTTAGGAGTCCTCCACCTTCTCCTGCTGGTTATAACTGTCATTCATAGCTCTTCCAATCACCAAAAGAGAAGTTTATTACCTCTGCCCCAACATTGTGCATTGCTTTGCTTCATGAAAACTAATTCAGTTTATCATTAGCCTTTGTTCAGAAGCTAAAGAGATCTGTATCTGCATCTTTGTCTGTATCACTGTTTCTTTAAAGATGAGGAACTAAAGGAGAACTTTTCCTTCTGCCACATGATTATTTTTCAAGTGTGTTAATTCATACTCAGATATGTTACTCTTTGCAAGATACTATAATCCTTTGCTAAAGATTTAAAGGAAATTCGCCTTTTTGAGGAGCAACAAAAATTAGATGAACAATTAATTTCCTATTACAATTTTTGTCTCTCTTGGGTGGACAAAGGTATTGGCTTTCCCAGCCAAGCGTCATGAAAAGTTTGGTGTAACTTAAGTATAATTCATAGCTGAGATTACAAGACGTGCACTAATGTTTTGTTGGAGAACTTGTCAGATGCCATTCCCTATGCAAGGAAGTGGAATCATGCAACTACTGTAAGCTCTCCAGTCATGGGACTCCATGGGAATTTTTGGATTGAAGGTCCAAATCTTCAAAATGGAAGGTGAGGCATTGTGATACAAGCCCTGCTTGCCATCTTATAGATTTTGACCATCTCTCAAATGCTGCTGTTGTTATTTCAGTGATGTCACCCATAAACCACTAAACATTTCATCCTTCTCTTCAGAATGAAAGGGAAATGGTGCTGATGAGCCAGTGGCACAAATCACTTGTTCTATGTCTCCTTTTATTTTTATTTCTTCATTTATTATTGTGTTTTATTTTATTTTGCATTTTTATTATTTTTACTGAGCCTTGAAGATAATTACACAGTCACAATATCCTTAGGATTTTGGAATTTAATTCAAGAGTCTCAAATAAATGGAATGCCAAACAGGAAAAACCATAACACAAAAAAGTCCATGTTCTCAGGCTGTGCCTATCAAAGCCACCTGAAACTGACAAATATACGCCAGATGAAAAATGCATAAATAAAACTAGTGACTAAACAAAACTGATTGCTATTTCTCTCTTGAATGATTTATTGTGAAAGATTCTTCACTTCAGATTCTGCAAAATTCAATGGATGAGGCAGGGAAATGCTTTAAGGCACTGCCTTGAAGAATTCTGAACTGGGAAATTAGATATTTGTAAGTAACATATTCAGATGGCTCAATTTGTCTGTACCTGCAAGTATCAGAATTGTGCAAGCCACAGTTTCCCTGTTATGCTCTTTGGAAGTGGTCTTTTAAGCAGCAGGACAGAAAAAGCATCGATACTTTTGAATTTTGTTTTGAAGAAAACTCCCAAGAATACCATGGATAATCAAGAAAACAAATAAATGAATCATCAAACAAATCAATTCAAGACAAAAAATGACCAGGCTCAAATGATCCTACTTAGGAGATCTTTTGTGAAGGCCTAGCTTTCTGGGAAAAGTGGAAGAGAAGACAATATCCAACAGCAACTATGAATATATTATTGAAAGATCTGAAAGATCAGGTTGGAGACAGTCTAACCAGGTAGGAGAGTATCCTGGAGAAGATCTATCTAAGTGGTCCCTAATAGTTGACACCAACTTGATGGCACATAATCAGATAACAGATATTTTCATTATCCACTTTTTTATCATACAATAAATAAGCATGCCAACCATATAACAAATCATATCCTTCAATATTCAATAATCTCTCTTGTGTTAAATTGAACCAATTACTAATTGATGATAATACCGCAGCTTCATAGTATAATTTAAGATTGGGCATTTTAAGACCACCTCTTTCACGTGCATCTTGCATTATCTTAAGTTGAACTCTCGGTCTCTTCCCTGCCCAAACAAATTTATTAATACCTCTCTGCCATTCCTCCAAATTTAAATCTTTTTTAAGTATAGGTATCATTTGAAACAAAAATAAGAATTGTTAATCACAGGATAAAACAGACTCAAAATATGCATTAAAGAACAAGAGACATTCTGAAAGTGAGATGGGCGATCTCTAAATATATATAAACAAACAAGCAAGCAAGCTAGCATTCAGGAGAAGAAAAGAGAAGCTCAGCTCTTGGATAAAAAGGAATCTTTATTTTCTCATTCAAAAGGAAGTATGTGGCTCCCTGTCTCCATGTAGGGCCGTCTGCTACCTATCACAGACTGTAAATGGGGAAAGAAAATCTTGGGCTAAAAAGGTTGGAAGCCAAGAAGAGAGGTTGTTAGTGCTTTAACTGAGTGGTGGGGCCTTTAATCTTATTAATAGAAGTCAGTCCCATCCAGGTCAAAAGAGGTCATGATTCTATCCTGCATCAACCAAACCTGTGATAGGATTCACAAACTGGAGTGGGATGCACAAGAAGCCAGAAGAGGAAAGGTCATGGCAAACAGGCTGGAATAAAGTCCCAAGAAGGTGGGCCTGTTTGTCCCAGATGTTATGTGCTCTTGGCTACTTTCCTTCGTGACCAGAGGCAAGGTCACCTGACCAATAATCAGCCAAGAGACAATAAAGGCCTTTTGCTTCATTTATTGTAATAAGCAGGGAGAGAAGATATCAAAGCTTGGTTCTCTCCAAAGTTCCAACCCAAAATATTCCCTTCTTTATACAGCCCTATCCTGGCCATCACATCCCTCCTCTTTCCCCACTGGCTGAGGTACTGTGAGGTTACACTCTTTCCAACTGCCTCCTATCCATTTCCTGCTAAATACTAAATCATACATCATATGTACATTAATAATATAAAATATTAGATATATTCAAAGTTATTTTGAGCTCTGATATTTATGGCCTTTTTTAAGAACAATATTCTTTCCTGTTTTTCTTTTTTAAAAAAAGTTTTTATTGGTTTTCCAGTTTAAGATATGTATATTTAGAAAGCATCATGGTGACTGGGTAGTCAAAAATTCAGTAACAGAGTTTTTAGTACATAATTGAGGTTACATTATCAAAACATCCTTCTCTATTTCCCTTAATACAACATGCTTAAACTAATAAATTTGTAAGAATAACATGGTCAGTTAAAAGATTTGTCAATCCAATTTCAGTTAATCATATTTACGTCCTGCTATTAAATTTTACCTAATTTTAATTTTGATTAAAGTATTCAAGTTTAGCTTTTAACATTCAGAGTAATATTCACAACCCAAATTTCCCTTAATTCATTATACCAAAGATTGTAACATCTAACATACACACAACAGCTAAATAACTAACCTCTACCTAATAGACATTTTCTATTTCACATCCTAGTAGATCACTTGTTACTAACAGAACAGCCTATATTTAGCAATCTACATCTAATTATACATAGCCTAATTCTGTTTTGAGTTTTAGCTAATTCTTAGTTCTTAAATAAAATATTTAAACATCTTTTAAAGTCAAATGTAGGATCCATAAGCCAAATTTCCATTATTTTGGTATAGAAATTATAATATCTAAAATAAGCCTGATAAATACATAAACACATTCTAGTTTTATCTCATAAACATTTTCCATTTCAGGTCCTAATAGATCACAGATTACTAAAAGAGTAGCCTTAATAGCTCTCTAACAACTTATTTTTTAAATCTACCTTTCTTTTTTGCCAATCAGATTTCCAGACCAAAGCCCTTAGGTGGGTTTCCCTTCCCTCCAATACATTCTTTCCTGTTTTTTCAATTAAGTTTCCCTGGCTAGCCATTTCCTCTTGTAGTTGTTTTTATAGCTTGTATTCATCCTTTTCAAACTTAAGACCCAGTTAATTTTTGCTTACATGTTTATCTTACATCCTCCCTTTATGCTAACCTTTCCTGGTTCCCATCCATTGTAGTTTCTTTGGTAAGCTTGTTTGTCCAGGCAATAAGTTTCCACTGCAGCAAATTCAATTTTAAATTTTTCTTTCAATATTATATTTTGAAGACCTTTCAGTTGTTGAAGGAAAAGTCTTCATCAGGTCCTAACCGGGAATAAACAATATGGTGACTGCTTTAGAAAGAAGGTTGTAGTTTATTGGAGAGCCAGACAGAAAGATGGCTCTGGAAAAAAAGAGTGACCACATGTAGCAGGGAGTAGGTTTTTATACCTTCTGGGATTCTTGAGGTTGTTTCCTATTCCTCTTTGAGGCTTTGTATTTCCTGTGTCATGTACTTTGACCTGAGTCTGAGTATACCTTTCTGGTATTCTGATTTTTCTGTACTGGGTTCTTTGCTTGAGCGAAGAGATGAGGTGAGTGAGCTCAGTCAGAAACATTCTTTATTTGCTTGCAGGAACGGAACTGGGGAACAGGGCTGCGAATGCAGCTATTTATACCTTGGCCTCTAGGTGGTGGCCAATAAGTTTAAAGCAACCTGGGGGCGGAGCCAACTGTCAGAGCGGGCGGCTGTGTGAACGGAGCTCTCTCCACACACAACCTCTCACCCAGTGTTTGCGGGGGCTTTTCGGAGCTTCAGGAGGTCCTGTAGGGACATCCGAAGTTGCAGGCAGCCCGGAGAACCTTCATGAGCGGCGGTTCGTGTTGAAGATCCGGAGAAAGTCTGATGCGAGCGAACCGGGGAGAAGGAGGCCAGTAATGGCCGACATGAAGATCTGACAGAGGGACGGAGCTAGCACGTAAGCAGCGGGACAACGGTAGAGCGGAGCTGATGGAGAGTGTATCCGAATATTAAATAGGAAGCGCTTGTGAAAGAGGTACTGGTTCGAAGTGGGAGCCTCATGGAGAGGGAATAAGCGGCGATAGAAGTCTTGAGGGAGGCGTTTGGCAAAAACAGCAAGGGAAAGAAAGCCGAAGACTATATGACTGTATCCTAGCTGGAGATAAGCTACAACAGGTCAAAGTCTGAGCTTTGGAGCCTTAGAGACTGAACTCTGGATTGTCGGGCGTGGAAAGCGATCAGCTTGGTCTAGTCTGGTCTATCCTGGTAAATTTTGAATTTGTGAACTTTTGAAACTTTTGAAATTCTACTCTACTTGTCACGGGCGGCCATTTGATATAGCAATTTAGTAACTGGAGGTTTGTTTAGTGGGACACCTACTGGTCTTTGACAGCAGAGGAAGACGGAAAAGGTGCCAATTTCTGCGCCGGAAACGGGGGGGAAAAAAAGAAGAAGAACGTGGCTTTGAATATATTCATACTATAGAATTCTATTATATAAATTGCTTAGTTGGTAATAAGTATCTGGTGGTAACTGTTTTATATATCCTTTGTCATAGAGTTAAAAGGTTTATATAAGACTCAGGGTATTACACATTGATAAAACGCTGTTATAATTGGGGAAACATGACAAGTATCTCGGGAGCAACTAAGCCTAGCGCTGGCAAAAAGGCGGCAGCACAGGGACAGGGGATGGCCTCAAGTCCCTCCAATCAGAAATCTATAGAGGATATGCTGCAAAGGGAAAGATCTAACTCGAATTCCTTTAAAGATTTACATGCCCTTTTGCAAAACCTACACGAGGCAATGGCCAAAAACCACGAGGAGATGAAGAGAGAAATAGGCCAAATAAGAAACGACACTGGTGAATTAAAGGGGAAAATCCAAGCGATAGATGATAAATTTGAAGGGATTCAACAACAATTAGTCAAAAATGAACAAAGACTTCAAGATATGGAAGCTAGAATGGAAAAAGAGGAAAAGAGAGTAGATGATTTAAATGAAACACTCCTTCAGGCTAATAAGGAGTTAGAAACAACAGTCATTTTTCTGGAAGCAGAAAAGGCTGCTCATTATCTTCGCTTCCAAAACGTTCAAGAAAAAAGAGGGGAAGATCTGTTGGTCATGATGGCAGAACTGATGGCAAAGGCACTCGGTGTAGGGAAGGAGGAAATGCTGGCGGAAATTGATGAAACATACAGGGTCCAAACTAATTATGCGAGAAGGCACAACCTCCCAAAAGAAGTACATGTAAGGTTAGTTAAAAAATCAATTCGGGATGAGCTTCTGCATAGATCTAGAGAGGAACCATTAGAATTTCGGGGCCAACCAATCACCATTCTTAAACAGATACCTAAAAGGATGAGGGATCTGAGACGCGGCTATCAATTTTTAACATCTAAATTAATAAGAGAAAATGTAAACTTTAGATGGCTAACTCCAGAGGGTATTCTAGTTACGTGGCAGGATAGAAGGCATAGACTGGACACGATAGAGAAGGCAGAAGATTTTTATAAACGTCACTTCCATAGCCAAGAGGAAGCAGATTTAGAAGATCAAGATGGAAGGGAGGTAAGAGAAAGAGATACAATACGTGTGGCAATGGATGGGAAGATCTTAGCTACAGAGGATAGAAGGAACAAATCCGGTGAGTTAACAGAGAAACATGGAACCAGAGACAAGGAAGAGAGAGAGCCCCGAATCACGAGATCCACAAAAACCAGAAATAAGTAAGATGAAGGGAGGTGAGTGTAGTATTATGTCTGTGAATATTAATGGATTGAATTCGCCAGTGAAAAGGCGGAAATTTTTTAATAGGCTTATCCACCAACAATTGGATATCGTGGCAATACAAGAAGTCCATATAAAGGAACAACAAAAATATTTGTTAGTACAACCAAGAATAGGGAACCTATTCGTTTCCTTAGACCGACACAAGAAAAAGAGAGGAGTGGCACTATATGTAAACCCAAAATTGACTGCAAAACAAATTTATAACGATAAAGAGGGTAGAATACTGATAGTCGAGGTTATAATAAATCACAGGAAGGTCATGATGGTAGAGATATATGCCCCAAACCATAACCAAGAACAATTTTTCAAAACACTTCACAATAAGATATGTAGCATTGATTATGAGGAGATTTGTTTAATAGGAGATTTTAATGCTATCCTAGATATAAATTTGGATTATATGGGAAAGACGCTTAGGAAAAAGAAGAGAAGAACTCTACCGAGATCTTTTCTCAATTTGGCTGAGGAACTAAATATCCAAGATGTCTGGAGGGAAAGAAATCGTAAGGCTAGACAATATACATATTACTCCAACCGACATAATTCATGGTCTAGAATAGACATGGTATGGATGACGAAAGAAATTAGTTCAGAAATAGACGAGGTACATATAGCGACAGGTACTTGGGCAGATCACAATCCTATTAAACTTACCTGGAAAGGCTCCAAAAAAATACCCAGATGGACGCTTCAAAGAGCAATTTTAAAAGAAGACGAATTCAAATCTAAGATGGAGAGAGAACTAAGTTTTTTCTTTAAGGAAAATAAAGCTATAGACACCTCAGTACAAAACAATTGGGATACAGCTAAGGCAATGATGAGAGGGGTAGCGAGGGCATATATGGTATATAAAAATAAGGGGAAAAGACAACAACGGGAAAGATTAGAAGAGGAATATAAGAGCTTAGAAGTTACACTTCAACAAGATCCACAAAAAGAGAATATCAAGCAATCTATGGATCTGATTAAACACAAACTTAACATTCTAGACAAAGAGAAATTAGCACAACAATTGAGAAACACGAAACAAAATTTTTTTGAAAATGCAAATAAACCGGGCCGGTGGCTAGCATACAAATTGGGAAAACAAAAGGGGAAAAACTGGATTCACGAATTACGAGATGAGGAAGGGAGAATATTCCACCAGGAGGAAAAAAAAAAATTATAGCCCAGGAATTTTATGAACGTTTATACAAAGAAGATAGTCAGGCAAGTGTGGAGAAAATGGAGGAATATTTTCAAAGAGCCAAACTACCCAAGGTCACAGAAGATACCAGAAATATGTTAAATGAGGAAATTCGACTATCTGAGGTGATAAAAGCTATTAATGCACAGAAGAATAATAAAGCATCGGGACCCGACGGTCTTCCATCAGAAATTTATAAAGAATTACAAAATATCCTAGCTCAACCCCTAGTGGAGGTATTTAACGCAGTATTAGAAGGCGCAAGGACGCCTAAATCTTGGCTAGAGGCAAACATAACCCTTATCCCGAAAGATAACACGGACCATACATTAATCCAAAATTACAGACCCATATCACTTCTTAACTCGGACTACAAGATATTTACATCAATTATAGCGGAATGATTAAAACGATTTCTGAATGATTTCATACACGCAGATCAGAATGGTTTTCTTGCTAAGAGACACACTAAGCACAACATTAGAATAATATTAGATACATTGGAGTACTATGAATTACATAGCGAACAACAGATGGCATTACTTTTCTTAGACGCCCAAAAGGCATTTGACAATGTTAAATGGTCTTTTTTGTGCCAACAGCTTAGCTTTATGAATATGGGTGAAAAATTTATAAATATAATTAGGGCAATTTATGACAATCAGGAAGCAAAAATAATTATTAATGGGGAAGCATCTAGCAAGTTTCAAATTCAAAAGGGAACACGGCAAGGCTGCCCCTTATCACCATTGCTCTTTATATTGACTCTTGAAGTATTAACGAGAACTATAAGAAATGACCCAAAGATAAAAGGATTAACCATTAAAAAGGAAACCTTTAAATTGCAAGCTTTCGCGGACGATCTGGTTTTTATTATGGAGGATCCATGTCAGACGGGACCAAAGCTATTGGAAGAACTATCTAAATATGGTGAGGTTGCCGGACTGCGAATAAATAGAAATAAGACCAAGATGATTGTTAAAAATATGACCAATAAACAAAAAGGTAATCTGGCCGGAATCATGGATATAGAAATAGTCAAGAAAATAAAATATCTAGGGATTAACATTACGGCTAGATGCACTTCACTCAAAAAGGATAATTATGATAATGTAGTGAACCAAATAAAGGGTGATCTGGAAAGATGGGGAAACCTAAAACTCTCATTATTGGGAAGAATCGCTGTCATTAAGATGAATATTCTGCCTAAAATCCTGTTCCTGTTTCAGAATATCCCAATTCAACTCGACTCTAAATTTTTTCGAAATTTGGATAAATTATCACTAAGTTTTATTTGGCAGGGGAAAAAACCAAGAATTAAATTGAAATATTTACAGGACACGAAGGAAAATGGGGGTTTTGGATTGCCAGACTGGGAATTATATTACCATGCCGCGGCCCTGAGCTGGATTAGAGAATGGGTAATCTTGAGAAATAGAAGACTATTAACTTTAGAGGGTCACGATTTGCAATATGGCTGGCATGCTTTCCTATGGACGGAGAAACAAGGTCTTTTCTCGCATTTTCAAAGACATCGGATCAGGCAAGCGCTACTTAATACTTGGAAAAAAATTAGATCTCACAATTACACCAAAATACCGGTCTGGCTATCCACCCTTGAAGCGATAGTTTACCCAAATCTGTTTGATTTGGGTAACATAATCTCATACAAGGATATTCTGAATGAGGAGGGGGAATTGAAACTTAGGAATGAACTAGAATTACAAGGTATAAAACTCGATTGGTGGGCCTACTTACAAATCCAATCGAGATTTAGGAAGGATAAAAATGAATGGGGGATATATACCTCTGAAACAGCATTGGACAAAATATTATTGGGACCGGACTCTAAACAAATAAGGAATTTTTATAAATTACTTTTGGGATATAAGCTGTTTGAAGAGCAAGTGAAAGACCCCATGTTGACCTGGGCTAACAATTTAGGACATAACATCGACCTCGATACTTGGCAAACAATTTGGGATAGAAATAAAAGGATAACACTGGCCTCATCGTATAAAGAAAATTTATTTAAAATGTTTTACCGATGGCATCTTCCCCCAGCCCGCTTAGCAAAAATGTACACAACAGCATCTCCCAAATGTTGGAAGTGTTCTGAAGAGATAGGCACATACTTCCACACGTGGTGGTCTTGCAGTAAAACACAAAAATTTTGGAGAATGATTTGGATTTGGCTGAAAGAAATATTGAAACAAGATCTGGAGTTTAGTCCAGAACTTTTCTTGTTGGGAATCACGAAAGAGAAATATCCTAAAGATGTGCTATACTTAATGATCCATATTATCACTGCAGCTAGAATATCATTTGCGCAAAAATGGAAAAAGAATGAGATCCCAGGACAAAAAGAGGTTATTAGGAAAATTTGGGATTGCGCTGAAATGGACAAATTAACTTTGGAATTAAAGAATAAAGATCAATCAGACTATTATAGAATCTGGAACAAATTGTATCTTTGGATGGATAAAAAGAAAGGTCTCTATTAGGTTTTACAGACTAGCTCACTGTTTTAAATATTGTGGTATTTCATCGATTTGTAATCTAAGTGTATTTAAGTGTATTTTTGATGTACATATATACATGTATATATATATATTTAAACATTGTAGACAAAAAGGTTTGTCAGCTCGCTGGTACCGTGTCCAATGTTTTTAAATAATAAAATTAATAAAAATAAAAAAATAAAAAAAAAAAGTTTAAAGCAACCTATAGCCGCCCTAGAAGCAGCCAATGGCGGCACTGGAGACGGGTTGTCTGAGGAGCTGGGAGCTGTTTGCCAGCTTCCCTGCTTAAGCAACCTTCCAGCAATCAAACCCATGTGACACACTTAGTAAAACAAAGCCCAATACATTACACTCCTCCTCCCTAGAATGTACACACATTATAGCAACAAAAGAAATAAGTACAGCAATTACAGAGTTTACAAAATACAAAATACATGAGCGCAGCATTATTCACATTTCATTAATACAGAGGCTTTCCTGACTAGCAGCAATTTCAGTGACAACGCAACATTACAGCACAATTATTTTAGGACAAAATCCTGTAAGTATGCAGGAGGTTTGTGAACCCTTGTGGATTGCCTGGGGGATCCTGGCAGCTCCCGGTCTACCAGCTTGCCCGCCGGGCTGGGTAGACCAGGGTCCTTGAGTCCCATAGAGTCTAGCTGACTCAAATTTCTCTGGCCGGCCATTCCAGGTCGGCCCACCCGAGTCCCTTGTTTGTGCAGAGTTAGCACAGTGGCTGTAATGACTTTCCCCATCAGGTCATGTTGCACTGTCGGGTTTGCCCCTCTATGACCAATGCCCCATTGCTCTGACTGCTAGGGTCCTCAGAGCATGTGAATTGTTCAGCCTGGCTGCTGGGTTGAGATCCGTGGATTGGACCTGGGTCAAAGTCCTTGCTTTGTGGCCGTTCTGCAAACTGCTTCCTCAGCTGATCAATATGGCAGTGAACAACTCACCCGCCATCTAGGGCCACTTCGTATGAGAGAGGGCCCGATATTTTAGTGATTTTGCCTGGCACCCACAAGTTCCCATGCCCATAGTTCCGGGCCCACACCCCATCACCCACTTGCAACCCCCTCGGAGGTCTTGGGCGAGAGGCGTCTGCTGCCACCCGGTCTGGGTGCAACCTGTCCAGTTTCATGATTAGTCACCTTCCCTAGCACAGCTCTGCTGGGCTTTTACCAGTTGCCATGCATAGCGTGGTATGCTGGCAGAGCAAAAAATCGGCCAGTCTATAGTGCCAAACCCCAGTCACTATGCACCTCAGTGACTCCTTTGTAGTGCGCACCATTTGTTCGGCTTGCCCGTTGCTAGATGGATGAAATGGAGCCAATGTCACGTGCCTAATGAGGTTAGTCCTCAAGAAGGCCTGAAATTCTGCCCCTGTGAATTGGGCCCCGTTATCGGACACTACGACGTCCGGCAGCCCGTGCATTGCAAAGAGTTTCACAAGCACCTGGATGGTCCTAGCAGTAGTCATATTTGCGACTGGAATAACTTCCAGCCATTTAGAGTGGCTGTCAACCACTATAAAAAAATAGCTGTCCCGGAAAGGGCCCAGCGAAGTCAATATGAATCCTCGACCAGGGAGTGTGTGCCTCCTCCCATCTATGGACAGAAGTGTGTGCCATTTCAGGCCTAGACTGCTGACGTGTAACACCCATGTACTTGAGCTTCTATGGCTTTAACTAATCCTGGCCACCATAAGTAGCTTCGTGCCAAAGCCTTCATCCAGACAATGCCCGGATGACCTTCATGAAGTGATTGCAGTACCCTGTCCCTTAATGAAGTGGGAACAATGACCCTGCTCCCCCATAGAATACAACCTTTGTGAGTTGTCTATGTGTGAAGTAGCTCGTGTCTATGTGTGAAGTAGCTCTGGAACTCAGGTCCAGGACTATTTTCCCACCACCCCGTGTGAATCCAGGATAGCACTCTGCTTAGAGTCTTGTCTGCAGCAGTTTCTGCAGCTACATCCCCGGCATGGAGGGGAAACTCAGGCAAGTCCTGAATAGACAAAATGCGGGCCGCTAGGACCGGATGTGGCTCGATTTGAGGCAGTGGAAGCCTGCTGAGGCCATCCGCATGGCCCATATCTTTGCCAGGTTTGTGAATTAGCCTGAAACTGTAGGCCGATAAAAAGATGGACCATCTTAACATCCTAGGGGATAAGATGTGGGGTGTTTGTCTTTTTGTAGTGAATAACCTCAATAGCGGTTTATGGTCTGTGAAGACCGTGAAGTCCCTGCCATACAAGTAGTCGTGGATTTTTTTTACCCCAGCTACAATGGCCAATACCTCTTTATCAATTTGTGTGTAATTACGCTCTGTGGAGGACAGTGTCCTGGAATAGAAAGCAATTGGGACTTGAGTCCCATTGCTCTCCAAGTGACAAACAGCCCCCACCCTGTATGGCGATGCGTCACATGCAAGGCACACCGTCATCGACTCTTTAAAATGGGTGATCGTAGAACTGGCGGACAGTAGGGCCTTCAATGCCTTAAAGCTACTTTCATGAACATTGGTCCATTTCCACGCAGTATTTTTATCCAAGAGCCTGTTGTGATTCAGGGTCAGCCTGTGGGTTCGGCAGTTGGGTCGGATGACTCGGATGACTCAGATGAGGGGGAGGAGGGGGGTGTTGAAGAAGAACTTGCTGATGATGGCTTGGAGGCTCCGCAGAGCCCTCAGCCAGGCCCCTCTTACTTGGTGGAGACCCAGCTGCGTGAGCTCGACAGTGTGGATGAAGATGACCCACAGCTGGCCCTGTTCAAGGACGCCCGACGCAGGAGGCAGTCAAGTAGGAGCAAGCAGAGAAAGGCTGTGGGACTTCTCGGAAGGAGGCAAAGAGAGGCCACGCCCTGAACTCTTATAAAGGGAGTGTTTGGGGGAGGGCTGGTTTGCTGAAAGCAACCGCTCCGTTAGAGGATCAAAGCTCCGGTATCTTGTTTCATGTTTTGTTGTTTGTTTAATAAATTTGGCAGACGTTTTCCAGCCTCTGCCGTTTGTACAGGGGTTGCCTTTCTGCAAGGCCGGTAGCAGGCTGGTACAGAACAGTGCCGGTGTAACGGCTCTGCCACTGCAGCCTTGTTAGGAAGGAACACATGGTAAAAATTTAGGAGGCCTAGGAATGCCTGAAGCTCTCCTTTTGTTTTGGGGCTGGATGCCATCTGGATGGCTTTCAGTTTTGACTCAGCAGGGTGGATGCCATCTGCATCAATATGAAAAACCAAGAACTCAGTTGAAGGGACTCCAATGCTACACTTGTTTTTCTTAAGTTTGAGGCCCACTTCGCGAAGCCGTTGAAGAACAGCTCTGAGCCTCCTTGCAAGCACCTCAGTGGACTCACCCGCGATGAGCACATCATCAAAATAGGGGCAAACCCCCGGAATGCCCTTGAGCGTGCGCTCCATGATGCCTTGAAAAATGCCAGGGGCTACACTAACGCCAAATTGCAGGCATTTTACTTTAAAAGCCCCCCTGTGGGTTACAATAGTCTATGCCTCAGCTGTGGCCTCGTCTACAGGAAGCTGTTGGTAGGTCTGAGACAAATCTAAATTTGCGAAAACTGTACCCCCTTGCAGTGATGCCAGGATGTGGCTCACTACTGGCACCGGGTACGCGTGCTGTTTGAGTGCACGATTGATTGTGCACTTGTAATCAGCGCAAATTCTGACCTCTCCATTGGCTTTTAGTGGTGTGATGATTGGGGTTTCCCATTCACCCCCATCTACAGGCTGTAGTACCCCGTTCTATGAGTTTATCTAACTCAGCGTCTATCTTGTGTTTAAGAGCAAATGGCACTCTTCAAGGTTTTATCCTGACCAGCATTACAGTAGGATCTAGTTTAAATGTTATTGCCGGGCCCATGTAAGTCCCTAGACCTGAGTCAAAAACATCTGTGGAAGCTTCCGGTGGCGGCGCGGCGCCGAAGATAGCCGTTTCGGGCTGTCCGCTTCACAGCTGTTTTTCCACCTAAAACAGCGCCGATCAGCTGTTTAGGTGGATTTGAAGCCCCCTCCTCGGGAGAAGAGGAGGGGGTGAGGCCCCAGGTAGGGGTTGAGTTCTCCGGGGCCGCCTGAGCTGAAAGCTTGGGCGGCTGAAGGATTGAACTCCCCCGTAGCCTGGGTTGCTCCCAGCTGTTTAGCGTCTCTGCTCCGGGATTTTTGGAGCGGAGCCAGGCGTTTGCGACCACCCCTGCCAGAAGGAAAGACTATGGAGTAAAAGGAGCAGGCAGAGCGGTACAGGAGGCTCAGGTGAAGAGGACTTTTATTCTTACTCTTTAGCTTGATGGACTTTTTAAACTTAAAGTGAAAGTGCGCAACAAGTGAAAGTGAAGAAAGATGGCGGCTAAATCTTCCTCTAAAGTTCTTCGGAGTGCGGGAACTTCCCCGGTGCAACAGACATCGTTGCAAGCTCTGCTTCCTCCTGCACCTCCTGTGGCATTGACGCTTAAGGATTTACAAGACGCCTTTGCAAGGCAATCCCAGGTAATTTCAGAAATGTTGGATGATAAGGTGGCAAAGTTGGAGGAGAGAATGGAGAAATTGGAGGAGAGGATGGAAGAGAAGCTTAACGAGAAGTTTAGTGCAATGAGGGTAGACATCTTGTCTACAGTGGAAAGCGTGGCTGAATGTGTGCAATGTTTGGAAGAAAAAATGGAGGATCTTAGTCAAAAGAACACTATATTAGAAGTAAAGGTACTGGAGAATGAAAATTTAAGGGACAAAATGGACGGAGAATTGAGTCTTGTTCAGTATCATCAGATGCAGTATGCTATAAGAATCAGGGGCTTAAAAGAGAATCCTAAAGAAGACCTAAAGCAGCTGATTTCTGAGGCTTTGGAAGCAGTATTGGGCCAGCCAGCATCTGAAATAGAGGGATGTATGGATAAAGCTTTTCGTGTAAACTCATGGATTGCAAGGCAGAGGAAGCTACCTAGAGATGTGGTGGTCTATTTTACAAAGAGAGCAACTAGAGATGAAGTTATTCAAGCTGCTTATGATACTAAAGTTGTGGTTGCTGAGCAAGAAGTCTTGGTTCTAAAAGAAATTCCTCCAAAGATTTTAAGGAGAAGGAAGGATTTTGCATTCCTCGTACAGGAACTTAAGCAACGTGATATCAAGTTTAGATGGGAGATTCCAGTTGGACTGGTGGTGATGTACGAAGGTAAAAGATACCGTCTGGTTACTGTGACTCAGGCGCGTGATTTTTATAACAATGTTTTAAAAGCAACCCCACTATCACTCCTGGAAGCAGCAAAGGGATCTGGAGAGGGAAAACCTCAAGAGGCTGACGAGGGACAAACAGAGGAGAATGGTGCTGGAGGGGATCAAACTACAGCTTCATTGGTGGCTGCTGGAGAGCAGAGGTTGACGCGCGCCGCTGTAAAACGAGCAAGACAAGTACAAGAGCAAGACCAGCAGAAGTTTATGGAATTCTCAAAGCGTACTTATAGTGAAGCTGTGGGAGGAGCGCGGCCCAAAGAAAATATAGGGGCTATTAAAGATGTGCTTCAAAAGCTTTGGGATGCCACGCATGGCGACTAAATTCCTAACCTGGAATGTCAATGGATTAAATTCACCACAGAAGAGAAAGAAAGTTTTTCAATATTTAAAACAATTTAAGATTGATGTTATATGTTTGCAAGAAACGCATATTAGGGTTATGGACCAAAAGTATTTATCGAACTCAAGGTTGGGCACGCAATTTGTTGCTTCTGCGATGAATAAGAAAAATTGAGTGGTTGTCTACGTTAAAAGTACTCTAACAGCGGAATTAATTGAAGCAGGTACGCAAGGAAGATATGTTATGATAGATTTGTTGTTAGAAGGTAAAAAAACGCTTTTAGTTGGACTGTATGCTCCTAATCAACAACAAGCGGATTTTTTTAGTTCACTTCATACAAAGCTCACTCAATTGGATTATAAATCGTTTATTTTTATGGGGGACTGGAATGGTGTATTGGATGTACAGATGGACAAGGCGGGTTCTTTTAAGCGTGCTCCGAGTCATGCCAGATTGCCTAAATCTTTTTTTGAAATGAAGGACAACTTGGAATTGAGAGATATCTGGCGTGACATACACCTACGTGAAAAGGATTATACTTTTTTTTCTGACAGACATCAATCTTTTTCTAGGATTGATTTTATTTTGTTGACTAATGATTTTTTTTCTAGGATTAAGAAGGTAAAGATTTGTGCAAGGACTATTTCGGATCACAGTCCAGTTTGGTTAGAGATCAATAAGGACAATAGGGATAGGCGCTCGTGGCGCGTAAATGAGAATTTGTTTAGAAATCAGAGAAATGTGGAAGAATGTAAGCAGCGGATGAAGGATTTTTTTGAAATTAATATGAATAAGGATACTTCTATGGACATGGTTTGGGATGCTAGCAAGGCCTATATGAGAGGGGTGTTGATATATATGAATAATAAATACAGACGTACTTTGGAAGCCAGAAGGAAAGAACTGGAGAATGAAATTAGGGAAAAAGAAAAGGTCTTAATTTTGAATCCATCGGATGTAAAGACTAAGGAAGTTATTAAGCTATTAAGAGGACAATTCGATAAATTGATGGCTGATCAAGTGGCAACCAACTTGCGGTTTGCTAGGCATAATACTTTTTGCAATGCTAATAAGCCAGGTAGATGGCTAGCTTATAGACTAAGGAAAAAGCAAAGGGCTTCTAATATAGATAAAATTGAACATAAGGGAAAGGTTGTGTTTCAACAGGATCTTATTAAGGAAGCCTTTGTGGATTTTTATTCTAAATTATATGCTAAGGAAAAGATTAATGATTAAGTTCTTAAGTTCTTTGTCGGGTTAGGGAGGGGGGCGGGAAAAGACTATGGTTGTTCGGTGAAGGGGGGCCTTCCAACTACCATAGCGCAGGCCGGGCCTACGACCGTTCACGAAGGTGAGGAACGTGGGCCAGTCGCCGACAAAGCCCAGTGGCGAGCTGACGAACAACCAATTCCCAGGATGGTGGGGAACGGCAGAAGGTGCACAAGCAGAGGGCCGTATCGACACCGGGAGGGTCATCTCCGCTCTGTACAAGCGGTGAGACGCTCCGACCCTCTGTACTTCCCCCGAGGACCCGGGAGCGAAGATGTGCAGCCTCCTAAGCTCAGGCTGGTCTACCTAAATGCCAGGTCCGTTGCTAACAAGGCTCACCTTGTTCGTGACCTAGTGGAGAGCGAGCATGCAGACCTGGCTTGCATCACGGAAACCTGGCTGGGCCCAGAGGGTGGTGTTCCTCTGGTTGACCTCTGCCCGCCAGGTTTCCAGGTGCTGCACCAGCCTCGGGCTCATGGGAGGGGCGGGGGAGTGGCAGTTATCATCAGGGAATCCCTTAGCCCGCGAGAGACCACCGTCCCTCAGATGGTCGGGTGTGAGTCTCTCCTACTGAGATACGGCCCAGGGGCGCAGTTGGGCCTGCTGCTGGCGTACCTACCACCTAATCGTGCAGCGGCGGCCCTGCCCGAGCTACTCGATGCCCTCTCAGGGTTGGTGGTTGAATTCCCAAGACGACTTTAATCTACCGTCCCTGGGAGGATCGTCCGAACTGGCTCGGGAGTTCATGGCTTCCATGGCGGCCATGGACCTGTCGCAAATAATTTCTGGACCGACTCATGAGAGAGGCCACACCCCAGACTTGGTGTTCTTGTCTGGACGGTGGCGTGATGATATCGGTGGGGGTACCACAACTGTTACACCCCTGTCATGGACCGATCACCACCTCCTGCGGCTAGACTTCCCCCTTGCCACCCCCCACCGTGGGTGCACGGTGCCAGTCAGATGGTACCGCCCTAGGCGCCTAATGGACCCTGATAAGTTCCAGGCAGCGCTTAGGGACACGCATGCACTCCCTGCTCACAGCTCGGCGGATGCCTTAGTGGAAGCCTGGGAAAAGGCAGCCACGGAGGCTCTGGACCGAGTTGTACCCTTGCGGCCTCTGACCCGGCGCAGATCCCAGCGAGCCCCATGGTTCACCGAGGAGCTCCGGGAGATGAAGCGTCGGAGACGGGGCCTAGAGAGCCGTTGGAGATCCAGTCGATCCGAATCCGACCGATTGCGACTAAGAATCCTCACCAGGTCTTATCTCGCTGCGATAAGGGTGGCAAAATCCAACTATTTTTCCACCCTCATCGCGTCCGCAGATAATCGCCTGGCTGCCTTGTTCAGGGTGACTCGCTCCCTATTAAACCAAGAGGTGAGGGAGGAACCCTTGCAGGGTCGAGCCGAGGAATTCGGTCAATATCTGCTGGATAAAATTGCTCGGATTCGAACTGGCCTGGACTCCAACTGGGCTGAGATGGAAGAACAAGACATGGACAGTCTTGTCGACGTCATCTGGGAAGAATTTGATCCTGTAACTCCTAAGGAAGTGGACAGGATTATGAGAAGGTTGAGCTCCTCCACATGCTTACTGGACCCGTGCCCTTCCTGGCTGGCCTATGCAGCTCGAGAGGGGACACGAGGCTGGTTCCTAGCGGTCATCTCTGCTTCTCTGAGTGAGGGTCACTTCCCCACCGCCTTGAAGGAGGCGGTGGTGAGACCTCTCCTCAAGAAGCCCACCTTGGACCCATCCTCTTTGAATAACTTTCGTCCAGTCTCCAATCTTCGCTTCCTTGCGAAGGTTGTTGAGAGCGTGGTGGCGCACCAACTTCCTCAGATCCTGGATGAAGCGGTTTATCTAGACCCGTACCAATCGGGTTTCAGGCCGGGCTACAGCACGGAGACGGCATTGGTCGCTCTGATGAATGATCTCTGGAGAGCCCGGGACAGGGGCCATTCCTCTGTCCTAGTCTTATTAGACCTCTCGGCGGCTTTCGATACCATCGACCATGGTATCTTGCTGCGACGCCTCAGGGGACTGGGAGTGGGAGGCACGGTTCTGCGTTGGTTCTCCTCCTTTCTCCAGGGTCGCTCGCAGTCGGTGCTGACAGGGGGACAGAGGTCGACCCCGAGGCCTCTCGCTTGCGGAGTCCCTCAGGGGTCGGTCCTCTCGCCTCTCCTGTTCAACATCTACATGAAACCGCTGGGTGAGATCATTCGCAGTTTTGGAGTAGGGTACCATCAGTATGCTGATGACACCCAGCTTTTTATCTCAACTCCAAACAATATCAGTGATGCCCTAGACGTGATGTCCCGCTGCCTGAAAGCGGTCCGGGAATGGATGGGGAGGAACAGGCTTCAACTGAACCCGGACAAGACTGAATGGCTGTACGTTCCGGCAAGCCAGGATATTCAGAACGTCCCATTGCTTAACATCGGGGACAAGTTACTACCCCCTGTTGATAGGGCCCGCAACCTGGGTGTCCTCCTAGACTCGCAGCTCTCCCTAGAAGACCACATAGGAGCTGTGACCAAGGGGGCCTTCTCCCGGGTTCGACTAGTTCGCCAACTACGGCCTTATCTGGACCTGGATTCCTTACGTACAGTCACCCATGCCCTTGTGACCTCTCGCCTAGACTATTGTAACGCTCTCTACATGGGGCTGCCCTTGAGATCCACTCGGAAGCTTCAACTGGTGCAAAGTGCAGCGGCACGGACACTCTTGGGAGCCTCCCGATACTCCCATATCACACCTCTCCTCTGTGCGCTGCACTGGCTTCCGGTTGCCTTCCGTGTGAAGTTCAAGGTGCTAACAATGACATACAAAGCCCTACATGGCATGGGTCCGGACTACCTACGGGAGCACCTTCTGCCAATGTCAGCACCCCACCGTCCTGTGCGCTCCCACAGAGAGGGCCTCCTCAGGGTGCCACCGCTCAAGGAATGTCGGCTGGTGGCCCCCAGGGGGAGGGCATTCTCAGTGGGTGCGCCAGCCCTCTGGAACAGCTTACCAACCGAAATCCGGATGGCCCCCGACCTCCGTACCTTCCGACGCGACTTAAAAACTTTCTTGTTCCAGCAGTCCGGCCTGGCATGATAGCGTTAATTGGGGACCCAGTTTGTTTTCACTATTGTTTTTTATTATCTTTATTGTTCATCTGTATACCTTCCTTCCTCTGTACACCGCCCCGAGTCCCTCGGGAGAAGGGCGGTTTATAAAAACTAATAAATAAATAAATAAATAAATAATGAAAAAGACATTGATGTATATTTGGAGAATGCTAGCATCCCGGTTCTTACGCAGGTACAAAAAGAGGAGATTAACCAGTTGATAACAGAAGAAGAAATTCTTATAGCAATTAAGGAATTGAAGCTGGATTAAGCGCCAGGTACGGATGGTTTGACTGCGGTTTACTATAAAAATTTACAAATGGAGTTGATAAAGCCGTTAAAGGAACTGTTTCAGACAATTCAGAGAGGGGGAAAGGTGCCTCCGTCTTGGAGAACTGCTTTTATCTCTTTGATTCCGAAGGAAGATCAAGATGCTACTCAAGTTAAAAATTATAGACCGATATCACTTCTAAATACAGATTATAAAATATTTGCTAAGGTGTTGGCTAACAGACTGATGAGGGTTCTGCAACAGGTGATTCATGGGGATCAAACTGGGTTTATTAGTGGTAGGCAAATGAAAAATAATGTGAGGCATATAGTTGATGTGTTAGAGTTTTTGGAAAGGAACAACCAGATCCCTGCGGCGCTAATTTTCTTAGATGCTGAAAAAGCTTTTGATCAATTGAATTGGCAATTTTTGATGAAAGTTTTAGATAAAATGAATTTTGGGGATAAATTTTTGCAACCAATTAGGGCATTATATCAAAAACAAACTGCCCGAATAATAGTTAACAATAGTTTGACTGAAGCATGTAATATTGAGAAGGGCACAAGACAAGGGTGTCCGTTATCACCTTTATTATTTGTTTTAACATTGGAGATATTATTGATAAAAATTCGGAACTCGGAAAAAATTAAGGGTATTCAAATTAGAGATCAGGATTATAGATTGAGGGCGTTCGCAGACGATCTGGTTGTTACAGTGACCCAGCCAGAAAATTCTGTTGTGGACCTGATGGAGATAATAATGCAATATGGGAGGGTTTCTGGATTTAAAGTTAATGCACAAAAAACTAAAATTCTGGCCAAAAATATGACAGTATCGCAAAAGGCTCTTTTAGAAGGATTAACTGGATTTGAGATTGCTAAAAGGGTCAAATATTTGGGGGTGTTTTTGTCACCCTCTAATACAAAGTTATATAAAAATAACTATGAAAAACTATGGGGTAAAATTCAAAAAGAAATGGAGAGTTGGGAAAAATTGCAATTGTCTTTGTTGGGAAGAATCGCAGCAGTGAAAATGAATGTCCTGCCTAAATTTTTATTCTTATTTCAAATGATACCGGTTCTTAAGAAAGATTCTAATTTGGAAGAATGGCAACGGGGTATCAATAAATTTGTTTGGGCAGGGAAAAGGCCACGAGTTAAACTTAAGATTATGCAGGATACTCGTGAAAGAGGTGGTCTTAAAATGCCCAATCTTAAATTATATTATGAAGCTGCTGCGTTAGCAGGGATAAGTGATTGGATTAATTTGACACAAGAGAGATTATTAAATCTTGAGGGCCACGACTTGTTATTTGGCTGGCATGCGTATTTGTTGTATGATAAGAAGGTAGATAATGTGTTTAAAGTGCATATTTTAAGACAGACATTGTTGAGAGTTTGGAAGAAGTATAGATACAAGTTAGACTGTAAGATACCATTGTGGGCAATTCCAAAACACGCAATAGAAAACATAAATGTTGGTTTCAAACATGACGTGACTACGTATAAGGAGATTTTAAGCTTGGAAAGAAGTGTATGGTGTTTAAAATCGTATAATTTCTTGCGAGATGAGAAGATTGTTCAAACCTGGTTTCAATATACTCAATTACGGGCCAGGTGGAAAGAAGATCAGAAAACTGGTTTTGCAATGACTGATGAAAATTTGATAAAGCAAATTAGAAATCAGGGTCCAGCACATATCAAACGGATATATCTTGCATTGATAGAAATTGATTCAGAAACAGAATTGGTTAAAGACTGTATGATAAAATGGGCCCAGAACATCCAAGAAGTTATTACAATGGATACATGGGAAAAGATCTGGGTGAGGAACGTAAAATTTACACAAGCTCAAAACTTAAGAGAGAACTTTTATAAAATGTTTTATAGATGGCATTTAGATCCTAAAAAGCTTGCAAGTATGTATCCGAATTATCAGCCAAAATGCTGGAGGTGTGGTGGTGAAGATGCAACATATTTTCACATATGGTGGACTTGTAAAAAGGTCAAGGCTTTTTGGATAAAAATTTGGTGGAATATGCAGAAGATCTTCAAGCAAAAGATAAAGTTTTGTCCGCAATTTTTTTTGTTGGGTATAATTACAGGTGCTACTGTTGTGGACACTAAGTTGATGTTAAATTTAGTTACAGCAGCAAGACTTTTAATAGGTCAGTATTGGAAGAAGGAGGAGCTGCCGACTATAGAAGAATGGACTTTAAAGGTTTCTGACCTGGCAGAAATGGCAAAGATTTCGGCTTATTTGAAAGATCATTCGCAAGAACGTTATATTATGGAGTGGGAAAAATGGATTGAATATATTCAGAAGAAATATGGGACTAAAAAGTTTCACTTAGCATTTGAATAAGTCTTCCTTTCTTTTTTTTTTCTTTTTTCTTTCTTTTTATATGTAATATTAATATTGCTTGTAGTTATTTTATATGAGCTAGAGAGTGATAGATTTAAGAATTTATTGTTGGTAGCATATGGATGTTTATGATTGTTCTTTGTTTTTATACCCTGTACTTAGCTCTGGGAAGTCGGGGGGGGGAGGGGGGAAAGGGGGGGAGGGGTAGGGATTCCGGTTACTTGGATGCCTAATGGATCAAACCAATCGAGCCCGATCAGGCTTGTTTGCTGACCCCCTACTACGACAATGTCCAGGTGCCCAGAAAACCCCTTAAATTTGACGGCCAATGTTAGGCATATGATTAAGCCTACCTGGTTGGGTTGGAAATATATAAGCCGTGATGTATGATATTACTTTAAATGTGATGATTGGCCAAGGGTGTGTTTGCCTCCCAACGGCCATAAGAGGGAGCTAGGGACATAGTTTCTCTCTCTCTGCTCTCGCTGTTTTTTCACTGTTAGTTACTCTGTTACTGCTATTGTTGGTTTGCTACTGTGTTAAACCTGAACAACTGTGTTTTTTACCTTTGGACTGGTAAGAAGACTTTGTATTTGGAATACTCCTTGGACTGTTACTATTGTTTATCTGTTCTTTACACGTATATGACCTGGACTGTTTATTTTTGACTGTGCTTTGTATTACACCACAAAGTAAACTATTTTGTTTTTTCACACCTCAGTGTATCTGTGTGGTTACTGTGTGAACTTTGCTGCTCTCAGTACCTTTTTTGTCTGTGCAACTTCTTGTTAGCTCAAGGAGATCTTTGCACAATTCCTGACAGCCAGTGTGGCTTCACCTTTGACTGTGACTCTGGCATTCTGGAAGTTGGTCAGTATAATGTCAGATGGCCTGAGCTTGGCCCATCTCTTGCTACGATTGCTGACAAAGTTAAATGTTTCAAGTGATATAATGGACACAGCTGAGCCCGTGTCCAGCTCCATCTTGCAAGGGACTCCTTGCAGCTCCACCTGAAGTTGAAACTTCAGCTTAATGGGATGGCGAGCTCCTGCACGGCAAACGCTTCTGCGGCTGGAGCAAAACCCTACACTCTCCTGATCGGAATGTTTGACTGGCGATTCGATTGCCAGTCCCTCTGGCGACCTCTGCAGATGGACGCAATGTGGCCGGTCTTCCCGCAGGCCTGGCATATGGCTGTCCGGAACCTACAGTCCCTGCGTTGGTGGAGGCCGCCATACCCTCGGCAACTAAGGAAGGGATCTGCCTTGTAAGTCATCCCTTGTTGCTTGTCATTGCGATGTTGTTGGTTGTTGTGCCTTTGGAGCTTGTCAACTTGTGTTGTCGTTGGAGTCTTCAGTGTGTTCGGCATCCTCATGGTGTACGGCCTCCTTGTGCTGTGCTGCTTTGGCAGGCCGCATGGTTCGTACGACCCCACCAGCGGCTTTGTCTGCCATAATCTCTTTCAGTGCATCTGGAAACACAGTGTCTCTTTGGTGAAAAGTTTTTGTTACAACTCTCGATTTCGGAGGCCGCAGACAAGTTGGTCCCAGAGCCTCTCCTCTATGTTGGGAGAACTGGCACAGGCATGCGGCCTGCCTCAACGCTGCGATGAATTTGGATGCTGTTTCACCCTGCTGTAGAACCCTCTTTTTGAATGCATGGCGCCAAGCGATTACTGACAGCTTGAGCTGAAAATGGTTGCCAAGCCGCTTCTTCAAGTCCGTGAACGTTACGGACTTCAATGGTGTCGGCGCAAACAAGTTCTCTGCAATGTCGAACATGGCTGGGCAACAAACACACAGGAGCAGTGTGGCCTTCAGGTCATCCTTGGTGACTTGATTGATGCAGAGGTAGTTCTCAACCCTAGATAGATACGAAGACCATCTTTCCAGGTGAGCTATGTCAAATTCTTCCAGCTTTCCGACCTTCGCCATCTCAGTTGGTCTTCGTGGCTGGGGCTCATCTTCTTGTCCTGCTCCTCCATATGCCCAGGGACTGACCCTCTGGGCGTGTGGTTGCTAACATGGCTGTGCTAGGCTGACTGACGGGGGGGAATGCTTTCCCGCCAGGCACGTTCCGGCCTCTCCCCTAGTGACTCTCAGCTCTGTTGAAGAAGCAGGATCCCACCCTCGTCACCAATGTTGTGTACTGGGTTCTTTGCTTGAGCGAAGAGACGAGGCGAGTGAGTTCAGTCAGAAACATTCTTTATTTGCTTGTAGGAACCGAACTGGGGAATAGGGCTGTGAATGCAGCTATTTATACCCTGGCCTCTAGGTGGTGGCCAATAGGTTTAAAGCAACCTATTGCCGCCCTAGAAGCAGCCAATGGCAGCACTGGAGACGGGTTGTCTGAGGAGCTGAGAGCCATTAGCCAGCTCCCTGCTTAAGCAACCTTCCAGCATTCAAACCCACGTGATACACTTAGTAAAACAAAGCCCAATATATTACATATTATATTATATATTATATTTATTAAATTTTTATACCGCCCTTCTCCCGAAGGACTCAGGGCGGTGTACAGGGCAATAAATATTAAAAACAAAGTACAAAAGTTAAAAAACAATTAAATATTATGCCAGATATAAAGAGTAATTAAAACCATGTTAAAAACCCAACCCTTAACCCATCAAACCAGGCCGGATTGCTCAAATAAATAAGTTTTTAGATCCCACTGGAAGGAGTGAAGGTCAGGGGCCATCCGGAGCTCGACCGGCAAGCGGTTCCACAGGTCTGGCACGCCCAGAGAACGCCCTCCCCCTAGGGGCCACCAATCAACATTCTTTGATCGGAGGCACCCTGAGGCGGCCCTCTCTGTGGGAGTGCACTGGACGGAGGGAAGTTGACGCCGGCCGCAGGTGTTGCCGTAGGTAATCCGGATCCATGCCATGTAGGGCTTTGTAAGTCATTACCAACACCTTGAATCTCACCCGGAGGACAACCGGCAGCCAATTACACTGATGGTGGTGGGTTAATCCTATTATGTTTCCCGTCCTTAGAATTCGGGTGGGGTATGTAGATTTTAAGGGTCTTTGTCTTCCTAATTTCATCAGTTTCTAGTTGGAAGGCTCCAACCTTCCTGAATGGATTATTACATCTCCATTTCTAAAAGCTGGTTTCTGCTGAGTTGTCTGGCTGGGTGGGGAGGAGGAGAAGAAGTTTCTGTCTTTTTAAACGGGAAATATATTCTGCCTTTTTAATATTTCCCAAAATATTTCTTTGGATTTTTCTCACACACTTATTCCTATCACAGAGAAATGGAGGAGAGATTTGATGTCAAACTTGTAATAACAGCAAGGCTATTGCTTGACAAGAGGAAGGAAGTATTATAAAAGCAGAGGATAGCTGGACTCTGGTAGATGGTATTTATATATGGTAACTTCGCAGACAAGGCTCTGCAGTTTTCTTCCTATGTTTTGCCCTTGACTGCTGCTTCTTCCTGGGCTGAGAAAGGGGGCCTTGTCTAAAGTTGGCCTGCTGGCTTAAGGCCTAGAATAGGACTAGAAGTCTCCTGGTTGGTAGAAAGGGGACTCGGAGCGCTTCCCCAACCTGTCGCCGGGCTGGAGCTCAGGAGTTGGTTTTGGAGAAGATGGCCAAATAAGTCCCCTTCAAAGGCAGGGCAAATCTGCAGCTGGATCTCCCGTGAGACAGAACCTGTCTCCAGAGTCGAGATTTCCAGGTCTCTTTCCATTCCACGTGGGCCGGAATCTTGAAAAACAGCAGGGTGGACTCGCGTGCAAGAGGCGAGGGGGCGGGGACGACCGCCTGGAGACCCCCTCACTCACAGGGGAGAGAAACGGAAGCTTTGCTCGGAATCTGAATTCTGCCCAGCCGCCTAGGATTATAACTCTGTTCATGCATCGATCAGCAAGCAGGGACCCTTGCAAGCAGAGCAGAGGAAGCGAGGTTGTTACATAAAAGACGTCCACGTCTCTTCCCACCGATCGCTCACCCACCCCTCCCACGGAGTCACCGGCCGGCCCCTTCGTTCTGTCCTGCCTCTTTCCCGTCGTCCCCTTGGCTGTGGGCGGCAAGTATGTTTCTGCGGCTGTTGTTGGCAAGAGGCCGGTGCCCGCTGGTCCCCCGTCCCCCGCGCGGTATCCTCCTCCTTGCCGCCTCCATGGCCGCCGGCACGCGCGCCACCGCTCGGCAGGTAGGGCTCGAGCGCGCCGTCGGGGTTCCGAGGGACCGGAGCGGAAGGGAGAGGTGGGCCTAAAACCCTCGCGACGCGCCGCGGAGCCTCCGGGCAGCAGATGCTCCGGGGCGCTGCGTCGCAGATGCCCTGGCCCTCCCTGATCCTTGCAGCTGAGCCGGAAACTCGGCCGCCCCACCACTTGGAGTGCTGACTGGCCGGCTGCGGAGTTAGCGAGGGAAGGTGGCCAGAGTGGTTCGCGTTTGCCGGTGATGGTGTCCCAAGATCAAGCCTTCTGCTGGAGGCCCCGAGCCCCGGCTGCACCAACGCCCCGGATCTGATTTTTTTTGCGGGGAAAAAGACGCTTCTAAGTGGAGCTTGGTTGCCCCCGATCATGACACGGGTTGGTGTGTTCCGAAGGGACTCAGAAGCACTTTTCGGATCCCTTTATTAATTTCCTGCTTCCAAGATGTTTTGTGGAAATAGAACGGCGCAGTAGGAATATTTTATTTGTAATGTTTTACGTATTTCTATTTATAACGCCGTGAAACTCTGTTTCCCTTGGGAGGAATGGCTTAAAGCCCCAGCGGTTTTAACTTTCAGTATTTCTAAACGGGGGTCACAATAAAATACACCGAGAATTCATTGAACTTATTTAAACCTACCTTGCATTGTTGATAGAATATAGAGTATAGAATAAGAGAGTTGGAAGGGACCTTGGAGGTCTTCTAGTGACTAGTCCAAACTCCTGCTCGAGCAGGAAACCCTATACCAGTTCAGAAAAGTGGGTGTCCAGTCTCTCCTTAAAAAACTCCAGGGATGGGATACTCGCAACTCCTGAAGGCAAGGCATTCCACTGGTTAATTGTTCTTACCTAGGAAATTTCTTCTTAGTTCTAGATTGGTTCTCTCCTTGATTAGTTTCACTTCATTGTTTTTTTTGTCTTGCCTTCTGGCTTTAGAAAATAGGTTGACCCCCTCATCTTTGTGGCAGCCCCTCCAATATTGGAACATTGCTATCATGTCTCCCCTAGTCCTTCTTTTCACTAGACATACCCAATTCCTGCAACTGCTCTTTAGCCTCCAGCACCCTAATCATCCTTGTTGCTCTTTTCTGTACTCTTTTCCAGTGTCTCAACATATTTTTATATTGTTGTGACCAAAATAGGATGTAGTATTCCAAGTGTGTTGTTAACTAAGGCTTTGTAAAGTGGTACTAATACTTAACATGATCTGGATTCTATGCCTCTGTTAAGGCAGCCTAGGAGTGCATTGGTGTTTTTTGGCTGTAGCCACACACTGCTGGCTCATATTTAAGTGATTGTCCACTAGATAGAACTCCCGCTCACAGTTACTGGCATTGACCCATGTTTCATCCAATCTATACCTATACATTTGGTTTTTATTACCTCAGTGTAAAATCTTACTTTTATCCACATTGAATTTTATTTTATTGTATAGACCCCAGTATTCATGTCTGTTGAGATTCTTCTGGATGTTAAACCATTCCTGCTAGCTTAGTGTCATCTGCAAATATGATGAGTTCCCCTTCTATTCCCTCATCTAGATTGTTTTTGAAAATATTGGAAGGTACTGGGCTTAAAACCCTGGAGTACCCTGCTGTCCACCACCCAACATGTGAATTTAGTTCTGTTAAGGACTACATGTTTCTTTAATTATTTTTTATTAGTTTTATTCATTTATATCATAAAATGTGAAAATACAAAAGCAAATGGGACAACAGTAGAAAAAGGGAAAACATAAAAGGTGTGAAGAAAGGGAGGGGAAGAAACAAAAACCATTGTTGCAGTAAAATCAGACATTAAAATCAAATCTCAACTTTACATTTCGATAGTAGTATGCAGTAGCTAATGGGACGCGGTGGCTCAGTGGGTTAGGATGCTGAGCTTGTCGATCAGAAGATTGGCAGTTTGGCGGGTCGAATCCTGAGTGCCGTGTAGCAGAGTGAGCACCTGTTACTCGTCCCAGCTTCTGCCAACCTAGCAGCTTGAAAGCACGTAAAAATGCAAGTAGAAAAATAGGGACCACTACGGTGGGAAGGTAACAGCGTTCCGTGCACCTTTGGCGTCTAGTCATGACCACGGAGATGTCCTCGAACAAACACTGGCTCTTCGGCTTTGAAACGGAGATGAGCACCGGCCACTAGAGTTGGAAACGACTAGCACGCATGTGCAGGGGAACCTTTACCTTTATGCAGTAGCTATTTTATCGGCAAATCAGTCTAATCGGTGAAATCCAAAATCATATCATTTTTTCCACCTCAAGCAAAAAGTCCAGAAGTGGTTTCCAAGTAGAAGCAAAAGTACTTATAGAACATTCTTTTATCAGCACAGTCAATTTGGCTATCTCTGCTAATCCCATCACCTTTTGTAAACCATTCGTCTGTGGTAGTAATCGAGGCATCCTTCCACTTTTGTGCATAGAGCAATCTTGCTGCCGTCACCATATATAAAATCAGAGTTCCAATTTTTCCCCTCTTTCCATTAGACCAAGAAGGAAAGTTTCTGGTTTAATCTTTATGTTCAGTTTAAGGATTTTCTGCATTAATATATGAATCATACCCCAATATTTAATTGCCATATCACATGTCCACCATAAATGATAAAAAGTCCCTTCTTTACATTTACATCTCCAACATTCATTTGAAATACCTTTATACATTCTAAATAACCTATCTGGTGTTAAATACCAGTGATACATCATTCTGTAAAGGTTTTCTTTTAGGTTACAATTTAATGTGAATTATAAGCCTTTTATCCACATATTCTCCCATTGTTCAAACATCACATTATACCCCAAATTCCTTGCCCACTGGATCATACACTGTTTTACATTTTCATTTTCCAAATTCAATTTTAATAACGTTTTATAGACCTTGGTAATTATATGACCATCACTACCACATAGAATTTCCAATTCATTTTTTGCAAACTCAAAACCATGGCCTTTTTTGTCTAATTTAAATCTTTCCTTCATTTGTGGACATGTAAACCAGTAACGTGTGACCTTCTAATTCTAATTCTTCCCTAGACTTAAGGATGGGGTTACCAGAATTGAAAGATACTATTTTACCATACATCCACCAGTCTGGCTTCACCACTATTTCTTTTCTTAAAAATCTTCTTGGGGGGACACTCATAGGGGCAATTTCGTAAAAAACCTTGTTTTATATACTGTTAAGGACTACATATTGAGCATGCTTTGTCTGCCAGTTACAAATCTATCTGGTGGTTGAGGCTGTCTATCCCACATTTTTTTTAACTTTACCAAGAAGTAGGTTGTGGTCTATTTGGTTCAAATTAGTCAAGATCCATCTGGATCATGAGCCTATGTTCTGCAGTATTGGCTTTTTCTGTCAGCTTGATGTCATATGCAGATTTGATGATTTCTATTCCTTCATCTATATTGTTTATGAAGATATTGAAGAGTACTGGGCCTAAGACAGAACTTAGAATACCTCATTGCTCCCTTCCCTTCCCTCTGCAGCAAGTGGGAGATCAAACATATTCCTAACCAACCTAGCTGACAACTTTGTCACCCAAAAGGTAGAGGAAGGAACTAGAGGAAAATATGCTAGACTAATTCTTACTAATGGAGAAGAAGTGATAGAGCAGACATGTCAAACACAAGGCCTGGGGGCCGGATGAGGCCCGCGAAGTGGTTTCATGTGGCCCGTGAAGCCATCCTGGAAACAGTGAGGGAACGGCCCCCACTGCCTTGGCCTTGGCCCAGAGACCCTCCTTCTGCCAGAGACCCTCAGATCCGTCCCACTCCTGCCCAGGCCCCCATAGGCACCCTTGATGCGAACAATGTAGAGCTGGCCATGCCCACCCAGCAGGCCATACGCACTCTAGCCATGCTCACCCAGTAGGCCACGCCCACCCTGGCCATACCCACCTGGCCCCCTGAGGGCAACCGCAATGCTGATGTGGCCCTCAATGAAATTGAGTTTGACACCCCTGTGATAGAGGGAGTTGAAATTGCTGGAACCTTGGTTGAAGTGACCACATCATACTGTAATTCAATATAATGCAAACACAAGCAATAGAAAATAATCCAACCAGTGTCTTAAACTTCAAAAGAGCTGATTTTAACAAACTCAGAACCTAGGAATGATTCCATGGCTGAAAATCCTAAAGGGGGAAGTATGGGAAACTCTGAAAAATATTATCATAAAAACCCAGTCCAGCACAATAACACTGAAAAAGAAAAAAACAAGAAATCCAAGAAGAAACCAGCATGGTTGCTCAAAGACAAAAAGTACAAGTACGAAAAATGGAAAGAGACACACATAAACAAAGGCTGATTATCAGCATATAACCCGAATCTGCAAAGATAAAGTCAGAAAAGCTAAGGCTCAGAATGCAACGAAAATCAACATATAAATAAGAAGAAAAGAGTCAAGGAAACAGTAAATCCACTTAAGAGAGAAGATGGCAAGGAAGTAACAGGCAGTAGACAGAAAGCAGAGCTGCTTAACTCTTTCTTTGAATCAGTCTTCACGCAAAAAGAAACTAGCCAAACCTACCAAAAGCCTAACTGTAAAAGACAGACTAGAAATAAAAATTTAAAAAGTAAGAAAATGGTTAGAGAACACCTATCTGATCTTGATGAATATAAATCCCTGGGACCTGATTGTTTACATCCCACAGTTCTGAAGGAGCTGACAGATGTTATCATACATATCTTTCAAAAATCCTGGAACACTGGGGAATTACCTGAGGTTTGGAAAAGAGCTGATGTTGTTCCCATCTTCAAAAAAAGGGAGGGGGAAACAGACTCAGGAAACAGACTCAGACCAATCAGCCTAACACAGGGGTCAGCAACCTGAAACAGTGAAAGAGCCACTCAGAACCGGTTCCCTCACAAAAGGAAAAACTGGGAGCCGCAAAAAAATGTGTGCGCATGCGCGTACATGTGCGCATGCGCAGAACAGGGTTTGACTGAAGAGTGGAGCCAAGGCGAGATATGCACCTACCCTGCATATTTGAATTGATTGGTTGAACATTTTTAGTCCCACTTTTTTTTTTGGACTGCACATGGCAGAGGACTAGGAGCCACAGGAGACGGCTGAAAGAGCCGCATGCGGCTCCGGAGCCGCGGGTTGCAGACCTGTGGCCTAACATCATTACTCGGGACAATACTGGAAAAGATAATAAAAAAACATCTGCAAACATCTAGTAACAAAGCTATGACTAAAAACCAGCATGAGTTTGTTAAAAAAACATCATGCCAAACCAATCTTATTTCGTTGTTTGACAAAGTAACTAAATTAGTAGAGCAATGAAATGCTGTGGACATAGTATACTTAGATTTCAGCAAGACATTCAACAAAGTAGACCACAACCTACTTCTTGGTAAGCTAGAAAAATGGGATAGACAGCATCACCACCAGATGGATTTGTAACTGGCTCACAAACTACTCAGTGAGTCATCCTTAATGGTACTACATCTACATGGAGGGAAGCAAGCAGTGGGGTGTCACAGGGTTCCGTTTTAGGCCCAATACTCTTCAATATCTTCATAAATGACTTAGATGAGGGAATTGAAGGGGAACTCATCAAATTTGCAGATGAAACTAAGGTGGTAGGAATAGCCCACACCCCAGAAGAGAAGCTCAGAAGACAAGCTGCATAAGCTCTCAGTGTACATACAGACACTGAGTGATAAAGTGACAAGTCAAGGATCATAAATCATAAGATATAATCATAAAACATAAGATACAAACAAGTGATAGGAAATACAAATGACAGACTCAATAATTCCTCTGTAGAACTGTATAAGCAGCTCCTTGGGCAGTCTGAGCTGGTAGAATAGTAGAGCCTCTCCTAAATAGTAGAGCCTCTCCTAATAGTAGAGCCTCTCCTGGCCTGATGAAGGGATTGGGGGGGGTTGTTATGGTTATTTTATTGAGTTTTAAAGATGTATTTTAGTATGTGGGCATTTATTTAATCTTGTTTTAACTTTTGTAATCTGTATTTTTATTCTTGCCCTGTTCACCGCCCTGAGTCCTTCGGGAGAAGGGCGGTATAGAAATAGTATTAAATAAATAAATAAATAAATAAATAAATAAAATCTACTATCATCTCTACAGTTTTAAGAATGTTCAGCTCCAGATTGTTCCAACTGCATTGCAGGGCCTGTTGTTCTACCTCCCATCTGTATGCAGACTCATCATCTCGAATGAGACCTTTGACTGTTACATCATCTGCAAACTTCAGTATTTTAATGGGTCCTTCAAGATGCATTGGTATAGAGCACAGGTCTGCAACCCGCGGCTCCGGAGCCACATGCGGCTCTTTCAGCCGTCTCCTGCGGCTCCCAGTCCTCTGCCATGTGTAGTCCCAAAAAAAAAAGTGGGACTAAAAAAGTTCAACCAATCAATTCAAATATGCAGGGTAGGTGCATATCTCGCCTTGGCTCTACTCTTCAGTCAAACCCTGTTCTGTGCATGCGCGCATGTACACACATGCGCACACATTTTTTGCGGCTCCCAGTTTTTCCTTTTGTGAGGGAACCGGTTCCGAGTGGCTCTTTCACTGTTTCAGGTTGCTGACCCCTGGTATAGAGAGAAAAGAGTAATGGAGAGAGAGCACACAGCTCTGGAGGGGCTTCTGTGCTAACTGAACAAGTATTCAATATGGTTAGCTTAGCTTGCTGCTTCATATCTGTTAGAAAACTTATAATCCATCTGCAAGTGGATCAGGCACAGCTAGCTGGGTCAGTTTGGAGAGGACGATTTCTGGGCCCCGGGATTATTATAAAGCATTTGAAGCAAGAAGGGACATAATACTTTCCAGTCTACATCTTAAGAAAACAGAACTCTTGGAAACAGTCTCTTCCAACAGGAATTTTTATTAATAGAAATTGACTGTAGGCATGCTAGACAGGATCTGTGAGATCCCCCCACCATTCAATGTTTTACAGTGTTCCCAAGCAGCCCCCCACCCTGTAGTTCTTCCGGGTGATTCAAACCGGCAGATTTCTAGGTGTTAACTTCAGGAAAAATAACATTAGTCCGGGTCCGTCAGCACGATCGTTCAATCCTCTTTTACCCAGATCCCAGTTGTTGCATCTTTCCCCCTCCCTTTTTCCCTCACTGTCGGTAAAGAGGAGAGTGAGCAGACCCGAAGTGAATCAACAAAAGGTTACTTTGTAGTGAATAAAGGAAGTGAAAGTAGTAAAACCCCCATGCATACCCCTCCCCTTTAGCAGTATGACAGAATCCAGGAGATAGTAAGGATTGATTTTAAATCAGAGAAGATAGATAGAAATGAAATATAACTGGATTCTGACACCTGGCCTGATTGTAGAGCATTCTATCCCCTTCCTCTTTGGCACAACGTGAGCTTAACTGTGAACCCAAGTTTATTAGTGTATATGCGTAAGGTTTTGGTTGGTACACATTGGTCCTCATAAAAGCTAATGTATGATATCATAGTCTCCCTGAGTTGATTCAAATCCACTGATGCTCCAGTTTGTGCAGTCGAGGCAAGCCTATAGCTTTAACTTTGCCTCTTCAGTCCAAGATTTCACTTTTAACTATTGGTTTTATGATTTTAAGTCTTTGTCTATAAACAGGTACAAGGTGAATCATACAGTGATCAGAGTGTCCCACAGCTGCTCTTAGTAACAAGTGATAGGCATCTTTTAATATTGAGTAGTGGTAGTCTAATTCTTGCATCTAGTGAGACAGCTGACATGCTGAATGTATCTTGGCAGCTCTGAATCCTGGCTTAGATTAGCACTGTTTAAATCTCCTAATACAATGAGTAGGGAGTCTGGATATCTCTTCAGCCCACAGGATTTGGTTAGCTAAGGTTTGCAATGCTTTCTTTATGCAAGCTTAGGGTGGTATGAAGACCACAACTAGTATAAATGAACAAAACTCATGAATGTTATACAAGAGTATGAAATTAATGAATAGTGTCTGTAAGTCCATATCACAGAATTTCTTTAGTGTAGGGACATTTTTATACCATCAGTTGTTAATATAAAAACATTTAATTACCAATGAAGGAGAATTTAATTTAATTTAACAGATTTAATTTAACTGTGGTAACTTAGTCAAAGAATGAAATAAGGTTTGTTTTGCTTGATGAGTTCTTGATGAAGCCAGGTTGGCTTCTGGTTATAACTGTTTGCTTCTAGGTGTTGGCAGATTTGTTGCTTATTATCTTTTCCAAGATCTTCCTAGGTATTTTTTTTATTTAAAAAGTTTTACAATACATTTTAACTTTAATCCCCCCCTCCCCCACCCCCATCTAACCCTCCCTATCCCTCTCCCCCATTCCCACCTCCCCCCCCCGACTTCCCAGAGCTAAATACAGGGTATAAAAACGAAAAACAAACATAAGCATCCATATGCTATCAACAATAAACTATTAATTCTATCACCCTCTGGCTCATGTAAAATGATTACAAACAGTAATAATATTACAGATAAGAAAAAAAAGGAAGAAAACAGAAAAGGAATTTTACTCAAATGCTAAATAAAATTTCTTAATCCCAATCCTTATTCATATTAATTTCAAAGAAAAAACTTTCATCTACTATTTACATTCTCCCACATTTCTCTAATCTCTAGACAAATTCTCAATTACGCACCAAAAACGCCTATCTCTATTAACCTTATTACTCTCCAACCAAACTGAACTATAATCAAAAATAGTTCTTGCATATATCACGCCAAATATCTCGCAGTTCCGAATCATCCATCTATACGTCTAGGACACCATTCCAATCTCCAATAAGAATAAAATAAAAAATTTAAAAAAATTATAATCCAATTAGGTAACCTTTGTTTATAGTAAGTTAAGAAAAATCAACTTGTTATTGATTAGAAGCTTGTGTACAAATACTTTTAGTCCACAACCCTAATATACGTTTCTTGCAAACAGATAACATCAGTCTTAAGTTGTTTTAAATATTAAAAAGCTTTCTTTCTCCTCTATGATGAATTCAATCCATTGACATTCTAATTAGAAATTTAGTCACCAATCTTGACACTCCAAAGCTTTTGGAGCATATCTGAAATGACCCCTTCAACTTCTTTAGACCGCGCCCCTCCCACAGCTTCACTGTAAGTACGCTTTGGAGGTTCCATAACTTTCTGCTGGTCTTGCTCTTGCTCTCGTCTCGCTCGTCTTAGGGCGGCACGTGTCATCCTCTGCTCTCCTGCAGCAACCGATGAGACTGTAACTTGATCCCCTCCAGCACCATTCTCCTCTGTCTGTCTATCTGCAACTTCTTGAAGCTTTCCCTCACCATATCCCTTTGCAGCTTCCAAAAGTGGTAGGGGGATTGCTTTTAACACTTTGCTATAAAAATCACGTGCCTGATCCACAGTAACCAAACGATGTCTTTTACCTTCATGCATCACCACCAGTCCAACTGGAATCTCCCATCTGAACTTAATATCACATTTCTTAAGTTCCTGTACAAGAAATGCAAAATCTTTCCTTCTCTTTAAAATCTTTGGAGGAATCTCTTTTAAAACCAAGACTTCTTGCTCAGCAACTACCAATTTAGTATTTAATTTAATTTAATTTAATTTATTATCATTTCTATACCGCCCTTCTCCTGAAGGACTCAGGGCGGTGTACAGGGCAAGAATAAAACACAGAAATTTACAAAAATTAAAAGATAATTAAATGCATGCCCGATTAAAATACAATTGATACATAGTAAAAACCCCAATAAAAATGATAAAAAACCCCACCAATCCCCCCTCAGGCCAGGCCGGCTTGCTCGAACAAGTATGTTTTCAGATCGCGGCGAAAGGAGCGCAGATCGGGCGCCGTCCGGAGCTCAACCGGTAACTGGTTCCATAGCTCCGGGGTGCCCACAGAGAAGGATCTCCCCCTGGGGGCCACCAGACGGCATTCTCTGACCGGTGGCACCCTGAGGAGGCCCTCTCTGTGGGAACGCACAGGGCGCAGGGAGCTTGATGCCGGCAGCAGATGTTCCCTGAGGTACTCCGGCCCCATGCCATGAAGGGCTTTGAACACCATTACTAGCACCTTGAATCTCACCCGGAAGACAACTGGCAACCAATGCAGCTCACGGAGCAGAGGTGTCACGTGGGAGTATCGGGAGACTCCCAACACAACTCTCGCGGCTGCATTCTGTACCAGTTGGAGCCTCCGGGTGGTCCTCAAGGGAAGCCCCATGTAGAGAGCGTTGCAGTAGTCTAGACGAGAGGTCACGAGCGCGTGAGTGACCGTGCATAAATCATCCCGGCTTAGATAGGGCCGCAACTGGCGCACCAGGCGAACCTGGGCGAAAGCCCCCCTAGTCACGGCCACCATGTGATCTTCCAAGGTAAGCCGCGAATCTAGGAGGACTCCCAAGTTGCGAGCCCTATCTACGGGGGGTAATAATTCACCCCCCATAGAAAGAGATGGAATATCCGAATAGACCCGGGATGAAGGTATGCAAAGCCACTCGGTCTTGTCGGGGTTGAGTTAAAGTCTGTTCCTCCCCATCCAGACCCGAACCGCCTCCAGGCAACGGGACATCACGTTGAGGGCATCACTGGGGTGGTTTGGGTTAGAAAGAAAAAGCTGGGTATCATCAGCGTACTGATGATACCCAACTCCAAAGCCACGAATGATCTCACCCAGCGGTTTCATATAGATGTTGAACAGGAGAGGCGAGAGGACCGACCCCTGAGGAACTCCACAAACGAGAGACCTCGCGGTCGACCTCTGCCCTCCTGTCAACACCGACTGCGAGCGTCCCTGGAGATAGGAGGAGAACCACTGTAAAACCGTGCCTCCCACTCCCAATCCCCTGAGACGCCGCAGCAGGATACCATGGTTGATGGTATCGAAAGCCGCTGAGAGGTCTAATAGGACTAGAACAGAGGAATGACCCCTGTCCCGAGCCCTCCAGAGATCATTCACCAGCGCGACCAATGCCGTCTCCGTGCTGTGCCCGGGCCTGAAACCCGATTGGTACGGGTCTAGATAATCCGTTTCATCCAGGACCAAAGGGAGCTGATGCGCCACCACACTCTCAACAACCTTCGCAAGAAAGCGAAGGTTGGAGACCGGACGAAAGTTGTTCAATACAGCTGGGTCCAAGGCAGTATCATAAGCAGCTTGAATGACTTCATCTCTAATTACTCTCTTTGTAAAATAGACCACCACATCTCTGGGTAACTTCCTCTGTCTTGCAATCCATGAATTAACACGAAAAATTTTATCCATACTTCCCTCAATTTCAGATGCTGGCTGGCCCAATACCGCTTCCAAAGCTTCAGAGATCAGCTGCTTTAAATCTTCTTTAGAATTCTCCTTTAAGCCCCTAATTCTAATAGCATACTGCATCTGATGATACTGAGCGAGGCTCAATTCTCCGTCCACTTTATCCCTTATATTTTCATTCTCTAATACCTTTGCTTCTAATATAGAGTTCTTTTGACTGAGATCCTCCACTTTTGCATCCAGCTGTTGCACACATTCAGCTACACTTTCAATCATAGACAACATGTCTACCCTCATTGCTCTAAACTTCTCTTCCATCTTCTTCTCCAACTTCTCCTCCAGCTTTTTCAACTTTTCATCCATCATATCAGATATTAATTGTGAATGCTTTTCAAGGGCATCTTGTAAATCCTTAGGCGTCAACGCCGGAGGAGGTACAGGAGGAAGCAAAGCTTGCAACGAGGTCTGTTGCACCGGGGAAAACCCCGCATTCCGAAGAGCTTTAGAGGTTTTGGCCGCCATCTTTCGTCACTTTCACTTATTGCGCACTTTCACTTTAAAGCTATAAAATCCGTTGAGCTAGAGAGTAAAAATAAAAGTCCACATCACCTTGACCTCCTGTACCGCTCTGCCTGCATCTTTATACTCAAAAGTATTCCTTCTGGCAGGGGTGGTTGCTAACGCCTGGCTCTGCTCCAAAAATCACGGAGCAGAGACACTGCGCAGCTCGGAGCAACCCAGGCTTCGGGGGGGCTCAATCCTTCAGCCGCCCAAACTCTCAGTTCAGGCGGCCCCGGAGAGCTCAACCCCTACCTGGGGCCTCACCCCCTCCTCTTCTCCCGAGGAGGGGGCTTCAAATCCATCTAAACAGCTGATCGGCGCTGTTTACGATGGAAAAACACAGCTGCGGAGCGGACAGCCCGGAGGCGGCTGTCTTCGGCACCGCATCGCCACCGGAAGTCCCTAGGTATTGATGTCAGGCTGATTGGTCTGAAGTTTCCTGGATTTTGAAGATGGGAACAACATCAGTTCCTTTCCAATCCTCAAGTAGTTCCCTGGTACTCCAAGAATTTTAAAAGATATGGATCAGTGGTTCAGAGATCATGTCTGCCAGTTCCCTCAGAACTCTGGAATGTAATCCATCAGGACCCAGTGATTTGAATTTGTCTAGAGTTGAGAGGTGTTCTCTTACCCTCTGTTTTGCTTATTTTATTTTGCATTCCTATTCTATTTTTTTCACTTCTGTTTTTGGATCGTATTATCTTTTGCCAAGAATGAGTTAAACAGTTCTGCTTTCTCTCTACTTCCTTGCCATTATCTCCCTTTAGTGGACCAATTTCTTTGACTTTTGTCTTGTTTTTTTTGTGTTGAAAGAAACTTTTTGATATTTGTTGAAAGTCTTACTTCGTTCTGAGCCTTAGCTTTCTTAACTTTGTCTTTACAGGTTTGGGCTATTTGTTGCTATTCTGCCTTAGTTATGTGTCCCTCTTTCCAGTTTGTCCAAGAGTTCTTTGTGCAAACATAATGGTTTCTTCTTGGATTTCTTGTTTTCCTTTTTCAGTGGTATTGTGCTGGATTGGGCTTTTATGATGATATTTTTCAGTTTCCCAAGCTTCTTGAGTTGGCTTCCCCTTTAAGATTTTGATCCATGGGATCCTTCCCAAGCTTTTTCTGAGTTCATCTTTTAAAGTTTTAAGATACTGGTTTGATTGTTCTGTTACTTGTGTGTGTATTGTATTCTTTGTGTTGTATTGTTTTATTGTATTGTGTTGTATTGTAATACAATTTTGTATTGTATTGTGTCTATATTATAGTCTATTGCTTGTGTCTGATGCTTAGCATGTTTTGAGATCCAGCTCTCATTATTCCCAGCAATATGGCCAATGACTGGAGGGGATGGGAGTTGTAATCCCATCTGGAGGCCAGGAGATTGATCACATTGAGATGGGCCATCCTTTCCTAGCTATGTCCTTGTTCCCAATGGTTGGGATCCAACTGAGGCCATTCCAGCTTTGCCTGTAACTAGGATGGATCAGGAACCGTGTGCTCTTGATCCAATTTGCTATTCTGTTGATGAACTGAGTGACTAAATTGTATTGATTTTGCATATGATCTCAAAGGACTAAATCACATCTAGCTTTATATTTTCCTCAGTGACTGGGAGCAGCTTTTTTTTCACTAGCTTTAGCTTGAGTCCACCTACACCCAAAACATGGTTTAATTCAGAACAGCCTTGCTCTAAGAGATCAGGTTTCTTAATCTTTAAATTATGGGGAAGTGTGGTTTTCAGCCACTTTTAGGGCAATAATTACAAAACAATATTTTGTGTAGAGTAAGGCAAGAAAAAAGCTGGGCATATGTGACAAAACAGAAAAAAGAGGTCTACTGTTGCCAGTCTCCTAAAAATTGAAAATGCCCCCACCCTTTTTTTTCCTTTTTTCTTTTTGCAAAAATCATTTAAAACTCCTGGAGGGACAAATGCCTTGATTCAGTATCTGGAAGCTTTTAAGGTGAGTAGACCATGTTTCCTTCCTAACTTTAGCAACTTTAAGATATGTGGACTATGCTGGCTGGGAAATTCAGGGAGTTGAAGTCCATATATCTTAAAGTTGCTGAGGTCAAGAAACACTGGACTAGACCATAGGCTGATTTAGTGCAGGTCAGGTGCTTTCTGAACCTACTAAATCCTTATTCTAGCTTGTTCCTCAGATTTTCCCCCAAGGCAAATTGAGCTAAGCAAAATGAAATCTTCCCAGCAAGGCAGCACTGAGCTCCTTGAGCTCACGCCCTGCTGTTCCTTCCGCTTTCACATGGGGCAGAGTTCAGCCTTGGAGGCGGGACCGAGATATCCTCCCTGCTATAAAATCTTCCGCTGGTAGTGAGCTGAAAGTGCCAGAAGCAGCAGTAATGCAGACAATGCCTCATCAAGAGAGCGACAGTCCTCATGCCGGAAAGGTAAGTGATCTCGGATCTTGGGGCAAGAAGCCATCAAGGGCTGGGAGTAGGAATTTGCAGCAGTTCTGTGATCTAAATAGGGGTTTTTGCCTGTTTCCCAATTTGTGTAGGATCTTTCATTGCATAGCCTTTTATTTCTGAAGACTGCCCTGTCATGATTATGTTTAAGAGGATGATAGGTTTAGGTGAAATTAACCTATTAATTAAAAGTTAATATATCTCACAGTGACCCTTGTTTCAGTAGAAGAGAATATGAATCTGTGGTGGAAATGTTTTGCCCTTCAATCTTGATCCTGTGGAAGGGATCTGCCATTGTTTTATGGATGTTACCTAATGAATCCTTCACCTTCTGTAGGGTCTCATTCTTGGATCCTTTGCCAGCTACGGTGATGATGAACCTTCTCAGTTGTCTGATGCAGGAGAGGCTTTTGACAAACAAGTCAATGGGAAGCTGAAGGAGTTACTGGCCATGTAAGCAACTGGTTGCATTTCTTTCTTTTTATTAAACTGTTGCAAAATGACAGGAAAAATATTTGGCCTTAAGGATGTTTTGCAAGTAGCTGCAGAAATTTTTCCCTCTCTCTATATTTATTTTTTTTCCTTTTTGCCATTCAAATGATGCCGATTCTATTTCCCCCTCTGTTTGCAAGCAAGCCACCTCCCTTTTTGGGACTTGGCCAAAAGTCCATTGTGTCAGGTGTTCTCAGTTTCAAGTTAAGAGCAGGTGACTAGAAAAGTGAGACAGGCTAACAGTCATAATCAAAAGGGTCCTGCAACACTTCAGATCTGATTCCCAAAAGGTTTGCATACAGGTACCTTGATGAACCTGAATATAACATTCATATAAATCAAGCAGCTCTTTTTCCAGGAGAATGTATGTGCTTTTTGTAGCTGCCATGAAGTTCCCAAATTTTTTGTTGTTGTTTTAAAACACTGCTGTTTTATATGCATGGCCCTCTGAAGCATCTTTTGGAAGAGAATCCGAAGTATGCATAGCTTTAATGGTTCACTGATTAGAACCTGGTGATTAGCAAGCTACTAAATTATGCTAATATCTTGTTCATGTTGGATGTTGTTTTTATAAAATCAAAGAGGGAGGAGCTCTGTGTGAATGAGGATTTATAAACTAGAACTTAGATAATGATAAAGTCTTTATTGATGCAAATGAATTATTAGTGGAGACAGTGGTAGGCCTGATTGGTTCAAACCTCTTGTGAGCCTGAGACCCACTAGATTTAAAGCAGTGGTTCTTAACCTTGACAACTTTAAGATGTGTGGACTTCAACTCCCATGTTGGCTGGGGAATTCTGTGAGTTGAAGTCGACACATCTTGCCAAGGTTGAAAAATGCTGATCTAAAGGCTTTATCTCATCATCTGCTGTCCTAGAGAGATAAAGAGTCTCTCAACATAAAACAAGAATCCTGCCATTCACAGGTTGATTTATTTAGCATATTTACTTATTTACTTACCTCTATAATCGAAACCTAAATACATGGATAGAAGGAACACTTACTATAGGGGTAAAACCAGGTAGAAGCTATTCTAGGAAAGCTTGACAGGCTAATTTTCTGATCCAGGTGCTGTTAGTGTGAGTAGGCAACATCTGTTTTGTGTCCTATTCTAGTTCTGGGCCACCTCTGAAGAAAGGGAAGACCCGCATCTTTCATGGTTTGCATCAGGTACGGGATAAATATTTAACTAATTTAGCCATGTGCCTCTTAATTTTTAAAGCGTTAGGGTTTGTTTGGTTTTTTTGGCTAGAAGAAGAGTGGTGGAGCTTTGAGAATTTCCTGTTGAATTTTGAGGAAGAGAATTAGACACTTAAAATATCACACAAATATGACAGTGAACTGAAAGTTCCCATAGTACTTTTTTCTTTCTCCCTAATAAAAAAACATTCTTCAGAACTATCTCATTGGTAAGGTTTATAGAACAGTAGCAATCCTTTCTGTAATAAAAATGTGCACGTCCCATAGTTTTTTCAGTTTAGAGCTTGCCTTCCTCTCTCAGCTTGTTCTGACTTCATAAGAGGACAACAAAACCAGGACTGAAGCAAAGACTGAGAATCAAGTGATTATGGTAGTTAATGCTGAAAAGGCCATCTAGGGATAGGAGATAAGATGGAAAGTTTGTGGATTAATTAAAACATTTGTACAGGTAGTCCTCAACTTAAACGATTTGTTTAGTGACTGTTTGAAGTTACAGCAGCACTAAAATGGTAACTTAAACCAGTGGTCACCTGATCAAAATTCAGCACTTGGCAACTAGCATGTATTTATGATGGTTATAGATCATGTTATCACTATTTGTAATCTTCCCAGCCCGCTTCTGACAAGCAAAGTCAATGGGACAAACTTGAGTTTGCCTAATGACTACATGATTTACTTAACATCTGCAGTGCTTCACTTAACAGCTATGGAAAAAGGTCATAAAATTGGACATGAGTTACTTAATCACCACCTTGCTTGGCAGTGGAAATTCTGGTCCCAATTGTGGTAAGTCAAGGACTATCTGTATAGCTGCCTGTCTTAAAAACTGCTCTGGTTGGCTTACAACCAAGTTTCTTAGCAAGTGAGGAACCTGACCTTTCACTGTGCTTTGAGATAGCTTTGGGTCATTCACTTGGCAGCACTCTGAATGCTGAGTTCCGGAGTACATTGAATGCAGCTCAAGGTTCCAGGGCATCTAAAGGTGACTTCCAACCCTTCAAATATTGGCTGTGAAACTTGATCTCTTAAATGACACTTCAGAACTTAGCTAAGGGACCATGGCAAACTGTTTCTGGGTGTGAAAGCTCTGATGAAAGCTATGGGGCAGGTCCAGGGAAGCAACGGGGTGACTCAGTGTTCCAAAAAGGAAAGCACTTGACTAAAACTAAATCTAACAATTGAAAATGACATCACAGTTTTATTTATAAAAAACAAAAAGGTAAAGAGTGGATTTGGTGGTTGATGTGATTTTGTGTTATCAGAGATGTCAGTTTATGATGCTGGTTTATAATCGCCTTCCCTGTTTTCTGTGTGTAACTCTTATATTTAATCATGCTCCTGGGTTGTGTTCCTTTATCTGTATCTTCTTATCCTGATCAAAAGCTGTAGTGCCACAGTGGTTAGAATGCAGTATTGCAAGCTAATTCAGCTCACTGCCAGGAGTTCGATCCTCACCAGCTCAAAGTTGACTCAGCCTCCCATCCTTCCAAGGTTGGTAAAATTAGGACCCAAATTGTTGGTGGCAATATGCTCATTCTGTAAATCACTCTGAGAGTGTTATAAAGCACTATGAAGTGGTATATAAGTCTATTGCTATCCTTATTCAAAGCAGTGAACCATCCCAACACTTGAGGTTGCAATTATGTATTTAAAGGATTTGATACCAATGTACTCTATTAATCATGGCATCTGGCCCTCTCAATTCCTAGCAAATAGATGGGGAAGAAATGGAGGTAGTGACAGATTTTATTTTCCTGGGCTCCCAAGATCACCGCAGATGGGGACTGCAGCCAAGAAATTAAAAGACGCTTGCTCCTGGGGAGGAAAGCCATGGCAAATCTAAGACAGCACACTAAAAAGCAGAGACATCACCCTGCCAACAAACGTGTGTATAGTCAAGGCTATAGTCTTCCGAGTTGCAATGTATGGCTGTGAAAGTTGGACCATAAGAAAGGCTGAGCACCAAAGAATTGAAGCCTTTGAACTATGGTGCTGGAGAAGACTCCTGCGAGTCCCTTGGGCTGCAAGGCGATCAAACCAGTCTGTCCTAGAGGAGATCAACCCTGACTGCTCTTTAGAAGGTCAGATCCTGAAGTTGAAACTCAAATACTTTGGCCACCTAATGAGAAGGAAGGACTAACTGGAGAAGAGCCTAATGCTGGTAAAGATTGAGGGCAAGAGAAGAAGGGGACGACAGAGAATGAGGTGGCTGGATGGAGTCACTGAAGCAGTAGGTGTGAGCTTAAATGGACTCCAGAAGATGGTAGAGGACAGGAAGGCCTGGAGGAACGTTGTCCATGGGGTCGCAATGGGTCGGACATGAGTTCGCAACTAACAACAACAACACTCTATTAATTGTTTAAAAAAACAAAATAGCCTTCCCCTTTTAGGGCTTTCTTGCAATCATGTGCCATCCTGTTGCGTAACCTTTTTCCATTAATGCAACAGGTTAGATATTGGATATTACAGAAAACATTTTCATTGGAATATTCTTTGGAGAGCATTTACTGCATATTACTAGTTTAGTCTCCCTGTCAGAGATATTTTAAAATGTGAAGGAAGTAAATACTAAAGGTAAAGATAAAGGTTCGCACATGCGTGCTAGTCGTTTCCAACTATAGGGACTGGTGCTCATCTCCATTTCAAAGCCGAAGAGCCAGCGCTTGTCCGAGGACGTCTCCGTGGTCATGTGGCTGGCATGACTAGACGCCAAAGGCGCACGGAGCGCTGTTACCTTCCCATCGTGGTGGTCCCTATTTTTCTACTTGCATTTTTACGTGCTTTCGAAGTGCTAGGTTGGCAGAAGCTGGGACGAGTAACAGGCGCTCACTCTGTTACACGGCACTCGGGATTCGACCTGCCAAACTGCCAACCTTCTGATCGACAAGCTCAGCGTCCTAACCCACTCACCCACCACGTCCCTAGTAAATACTAGATCTGCTCTAATCTTGAAAGACATACTTTGAAATTCTGGTTGGCTGGCTTTTTTTAAAAAAAAAAAAAAAAGGAAAAATGAATTGATTTTCTCTTCTGTTTTTTTGCAGGCCTTTCCAAATGTAGTAGTTGTTGGCCTGGGAAAGAAAGCAATGGGAGTTAACATAGATGAAAACTGGAATGAAGACAAGGAAAACATACGGGCAGCTGTGGCAGGCTAGCAAAATTAAAACATTAGTTTTGTGTTAATGTACAATCTCTAATACTGCTTCTCTAATGAGTGCAATCTGTGTTTTAAAAGGTTGTTTCCATTTGTCAAGCTTAGTAGCTTAGATGGCAGTTGCGGGTCTCCCTTGGGTTAAATTCTGCTGGACTTAAAGTCCATGATTTTAATTTACAAGAGATCAGGCCTCTGCAACCGTAAGATGTACATATAAGGGAATTTCAACAGGGCAGCTTGAATGGCAACTGATAGAACTGCCTGTTCATCACAAATGTGACGGGTGTGTAAGACCCTTGTCCTTGGCCCCATGAGGGAAGGCATGGCAGCAGAATCCAGCCCAAATGTAAAATCTCATATTTTCAACAATCCCACCCTTTGCAGCCTTTAGAACCAAAGCTGGCATAGTGGTTAGATGATCTGGGTGGGGGTTCCCCAATTGTTACACCCGTGTCATGGACAGATCATCATCTCCTGCGGCTGACCTTCCGCTTTGCCACTCCCCGTCGTGGGGTTACTGAACCAACGAAATGGTACCGCCCCAGACGGCTAATGGACCCTGGGCGGTTCCAAACAGCGCTTGGGCCCCCACCTGCCTCCTTTGCTCATAGCTCGGCCGATGCCATGGTGGAAGCCTGGGAAAAGGCAGCCACAGAAGCACTTGACCGAGTTGTTCCCATGCGGCCCCTGACCCGGTGCAGATCCCAGTGGGCTCCATGGTTTTCTATGGAGCTCCGGGAGATGAAACGTCGGAGACGGAGCCTAGAGAGCTGTTGGAGATCCAGCCGATCCAAATCCGACCGATCGCGACTAAGGTCCTTTACGAGATCTTATCTCGCGGCGTTGAGGAGGGCAAGGTCTAATTACTTTGCTACCCTTATCGCGTCCGCAGATAATCGCCCGACCGCCCTGTTTAGGGTGACCCGCTCCCTCCTTAATCTAGAGGTGAAGGAGGATCCCTTACAGGGTCGTGCCGAGGAATTTAGCCAACATCTGCTGGACAAAATCGCTCGGATCCGGACCAGTCTGGATTCCGAATGGGCAGAATCTGACGATGAGAACATGGACAGTCTTGTTGATGTTATCTGGGAAGAGTTCGATCCTGTGACTCTGGACGAGGTAGACAAGATCATGAGGAAGCTGAGCTCCACTACATCCTTATTGGACCCGTGCCCCTCCTGGCTGGTTTATGCGGCTCGGGATGGGACACGAGGCTGGATCCATGCAGTGATAACTGCTTCATTGAAAGAGGGCAGTTTCCCCGCAGCCTTGAAAGAAGCGGTGGTGAGACCCCTCCTCAAAAAGCCTTCCCTGGACCCAGCTGTTTTAAACAACTTTCGCCCGGTCTCCAACCTTCGCTTTCTTGCGAAGGTTGTTGAGAGCGTAGTGGCGCATCAGCTTCCTCTGTTCCTTGAAGATACTGATTATCTAGACCCGTACCAATCGGGTTTCAGGCCCGGACACAGCACGGAGACGGCATTGGTCGCTCTGATGAATGATCTCTGGCGAGCTCGGGACAGGGGTTATTCCTCTGTCCTGGTCCTATTAGACCTCTCTGCGGCTTTTGATACCATCGACCATGGTATCTTACTGCGGCGTCTCAGGAGATTGGGAGTGGGAGGCACTGTTCTTCAGTGGTTCTCCTCCTACCTTCTGGAACGTTCACAGTGGGTGTTGGCAGGTGGGCAGAGATCGACCCCGAGACCTCTCATTTATGGAGTTCCTCAGGGGTCGGTCCTCTCACCTCTCCTGTTTAACATCTATATGAAGCCGCTAGGTGAGATCATCCATGGTTTTGGAGTGGGATATCATCAGTATGCTGATGACACCCAGCTTTTCATCTCGACCCCAAACCACACCAGTGATGCCCTTGACGTGATGTCCCGTTGCCTGGAAGCGGTCCAGGTCTGGATGGGGAGGAACAGGCTTCAACTCAACCCGGACAAGACTGAATGGCTGTACATACCGGCATGTCAGGAAATTCAGATTATTCCATCTCTTAATATTGGGGGCGAGTTATTACCCCCCGTAGATAAGGCTCGCAATCTGGGTGTCCTCTTAGATTCACAGCTCTCCTTAGAAGATCATATAGGAGCTGTGACTAGAGGGGCCTTCGCCCAGGTTCGTCTGGTGCGCCAGTTGCGACCCTATCTGGACCTGGATGCCTTGCGTACAGTCACCCATGCACTTGTGACCTCTCGTCTAGACTACTGCAATGCTCTTTACATGGGGCTGCCCTTGAGAACCACTCGGAAGCTTCAGCTGGTACAGAGTGCAGCTGCACGAGTTCTTTTGGGGGTCTCCCGATACTCCCATATTACACCTCTGCTCCGTGAGCTGCACTGGCTTCCAGTTGCCTTCCGAGTGAAATTCAAGGTGCTGGTGATGACATACAAAGCCCTACATGGCATGGGTCCGGATTACCTGCGGGAACACCTACTGCCGGCGTCAACGTCCCTCCGTCCGGTACGTTCCCACAGAGAGGGCCTCCTCAGGGTACCACCAGTCAGAGAATGTCGGCTGGTGACCCCCAGGGGGAGAGCATTCTCTGTGGGTGCACCAATCCTTTGGAACCGCTTACCAGCTGAACTCCGGATGGCCCCCGACCTTCGCTCCTTCCGGCGTGATCTAAAAACTTATCTATTCGAACAAGCCGGCCTGGCCTGATGGATTTGGGTTTTAAAATTATTTAACTAATGTATTCTTATTTTATTGCCCTGTACACCGCCCTGAGTCCTTCAGGAGAAGGGCGGTATATAAATCAAATAAATAAATAAATAAATAAATAAATTGCTTTGTGATAGCTTTCCATAAAAGAGAGTGATCAAAGAGAATGCAACCTAGAACTAATGAGAAATTTCCTGACAGAACAATTAATGAATGGAACAGCTTGCCTGCAGAAGTAATGGGTGTTCCTTCACTGGAGGTTTTCAAGAAGAGAGCCATTTATCTGGAATGGTATAGGGCAGGGGTCAGCAACCTGAAACAGTGAAAGAGCCACTTAGAACCAGTTCCCTCACAAAAGGAAAAACTGGGAGCCGCAAAAAATGTGTGCGCATGTGCGTACATGCGCGCATGCGCAGAACAGGGTTTGACTGAAGAGTGGAGCCAAGGCGAGATATGCACCTACCCTGCATATTTGAATTGATTGGTTGAACTTTTTTAGTCCCAGTTTTTTTTTTGGACTGCACATGGCAGAGGACTGGGAGCCGTAGAAAGAGCCACATGCGGCTCCGGAGCCGCGGGTTGCAGACCTGTGGTATAGGGTTTCCTGCTTCAGCAGGGAATTGGACTAAAAGGTCTCCAAGATCACTTCCAATTCTATTCTGTAATTCTGTAATTTCATTTTTCTGTTGCTTAGTGGGCTGATAAAGTAGCCTTGGCAAAATTGGGTTTTTAACATGGCTAAATAAAGGTGCATATTGCAAAAATTGCTTTTTTGATGCATTGTGTACTTTGGCCAGCTGAGATTGCTCAGTCATCATTTTCTAACATGAGAAAGTTGGGCGAGGCACTTACTCATTCTTGAATTACTTGTAGGGAGTTGCTTCTAGATAACTCATCTAATTGTCCTATAATTATTTTCACTTCAGAAAACTTTGATTGCAGAAATGATTGTCTTGGCTGATTTTTACTCCTTATGACAGGATGTGTGTTCATTAGAATACTCCTCCTTGGTTCTGCTTGGTCATAATTTTTCCAATGTGTGTTTTATTGTTTAGCTGGATGCAGGCAGCTGCAGGACCTAGAACTTCCTTGTGTTGAAGTGGACCCTTGTGGAGATGCTCAGGCTGCAGCTGAAGGGGCTGCCCTCAGCATCTTTGAATATGAGGAACTGAAACAAAAAAAGAAACCCACCCTTGAAATTCAGTTGCATGGCAGGTAACCAAGGCATTATGTTGGGTATGGTGCTTCTGTTGCAGAAATAATTTGTTTACCATGAAGTGTTGAGAAATAAAAGGCTGTTGAATAAAGTCTTTACTGAAAGTCACCTTTAGACCTTGCACTTAAATGAATAAATCATTTTTCAGCAGTGATCAACCAGTGAATCGAGCATCTCTCAATAGAGGGGGAGGGATATGACATCATATATCTCCAATCTACAAAACAGTCCTTTCAGCAGTTCCAAGAAGGCTTCACACCCATTTGCACCACTAAGGTGACCTTGAGCAGGGCTTTTCAACCTTTTCACCCATTGTACCACTTTTAGGATATAGCAACATCCGAGTACCACCAGTCGCCTAGCAAGGTGTCAAAAACTTGATGACCAAAAAAAAAAGGGAAAAAATGATGAAGTACAAGTAGTCCTTGACTTACAGCAGTTCGCTTAATGACTGTTCAAAGTTACAATGGCACTGAAAAAAGTGCCCCCCAAGCTACAGCTGAGCAAGACACCTGCCTGCCCACCCAGTGGCGTTCTTTTTATTTTATTTTATTTTTTATTTTTTTAAATCCTATTTATATCCTGCCCTTCTCCGAAGACTCAGGGTGGCTTACAATCTAAAGCACAAATCAATGTGCTTAGCAATAGCCTTCATTCTATGTATATGCCTGCTTATTAGGGCTTTTGGGGGCCCCCAAGCGGCATTATTACAAAGTCAGATTATTGCCCCCAACAATCTGGGTCCTCTGGGTTCTTCCTCCTGTCCAAGGTTTTCTTTGCTGTGAGCATTTCTGTTGAGGATTGGTAGCGTGGGTGGGGTGGGAGGGAGTTTGGTTTTTATTTTCCCCCCCTCTGCTGGGTGGTTGCAGCAGGTTTTGGTCACTTCACATGACCCTAGGACACTGTGACCATCATAAATATGAATCAGTTGCCAAGCATCTGAATGTAAATCACAAGACCCTGGAGATGCTGCAACATTCCACCTGATCGGCGCTTCTTCTGGGCTCAGAAGTGCCAGGATTGGCGCTGATTCTGGCGCTTCCGCTCAGCCCTGACAGCCCTGCAGCTCCAGCCATCTCTTGCTCAGGCTTGTGCGGTGCTGCCATGGGTTCAGCTCATTTCCCTTCCCCGCTACCACTTTTCTAGGATGGTCGCGTACCACCTACCAGGTGCCAATGTACCACAGGTGATACCCGTACCACTGGTTGAAAAGCCCTGAGCCTTGAGGACACAGATAAAGCTCCAAGTGGCCTCAATGACCAGCTGTAAATATAAATCCTTCCATTCCTCACCATCCAGTCAGAGCTGAAAAAGCTTCTTGGATAAGAAGCAAAATGTCTTCAAAGAAAAACAAGTCCAGTTGCCTCCTGAAAAAGCACATTTGGGACAACCATGATCTGGATGACTAAGAATCTCCATAGTAGTTTGCCGATTTGTTGCTTGATTATCTTTTCTAGGATCTTCCCATGTATTGATGTCCTGCTGATTGTTCTATAGCAGGCATGTCAAACTTGGCGATGTCAGGTGATGTTGCACGATATATCGCGACTTTTTCCCCATTGCCGGCAATGGGGTGAACGCAGTTTTGGCATGATGCATCTGGCAGTTTGACATGCCTGGTCTATAGTTTCCTGGATCTGTTTTTTTTCCTTTTCTTGAAGATGGGAACTGCATCAGGTCTTTTCTAATCTTCTTGTAGTTCTCCAGTTCTTCAGGATCTTTGAAAGATGTGGTTTAATGGTTTTGGTATCTCTTCTGCTAGGTCCTTCTGTACTTTAGGATGTAATCCATCAAGTCCTGGTGAACTGAACTTATCTAGAGCAGTCATGTGTTCTTTTACTATTTCCTTGCCTATTTTACTTTGCATTCCTAATCTGTCTTTTGCAGTTATGTTATTGGCATGTTGGGCTGTATTTTCTTTTTGTGTAAAAACACATGCAAAGAATGAATTGAGAAGTTCTGCTTTTTCTCTATTACCTGTCATTTCCTTACCATTTTCTCCTATTTGTGAGAAGATTATTTCCTTGACTTTGTTACTATTAATATTTGAAAGAAGTATTATTATTATTATTGACATTTATTGCAAATCTTATTTCATTCCGAGCCTTAGCTTTTCTGGTTTCATCTTTGCAAGTTCTGGTTATTTGTTGGTATTCTGTCTAGTTATTTGTCCTTCTTTCCATTTTCTGTATTTATCCCTTTGTCTCTTAGTTTATCAGAGATCTTTGTGCAACCATGCTGAATTCCTTTTGGATTTCCTGCTTTTCTGCTGTGGTCTGGGCTTGTTTGATTTTTCAGAATTTCCTAAGCATCTTAGGTTGTTTTCCCCTTTAAGAAATCCTTCCCACATTCTCTTTGTAAAAATCAGCTCTTTTAAAGTCTAGGACACTGGTTTGATTATGATCTTTTGCTTGAGTATGTATTATGCTGAATTCCAATATGGCATGATCACTCTTGCCCAAAGTTCCAGCAACTTCAACCATCTCTATCACTTCTTCTTTGTTAATGTCCTAGAACTTTATTTCTTTTCATTTCTCTTTCTTCTTCTCAAAAAATTCTTAAAAGCTTTAACAAGCCTTGTAAATCCAAGATAAGAAAATTATCCAGGCCAATCTCTTGATTTTTTTATTTGTATATCCCTTTTAATTATTAAGAGATCAGCCAGTTTCTCTTGCACGTCTAGTGTAACATCTTTTCCATGTCATTCTTATAGATTGTCATTTTCAAATCTCCTTTCAGATCAGTCTCAGTCTTATCAGATAAAACTTATTTCTGTTCCATAACATCTTTTAAACACAGTTAATCTATGGAGGAAGGTAACTCTTAAAATTAACTTCTGAGTACATTGTTCAAAAATAACCTTCAGTATGTTCAATGTTTCAAGGGACGCGGTGGCTCAGTGGATTAGGATGCTGAGCTTGTCGATCAGAAGGTCGGCAGTTTGGCGGGTCGAATCCCGAGTGCCGCGTAACAGAGTGAGCGCCTGTTACTCGTCCCAGCTTCTGCCAACCTAGCAGTTCGAAAGCACGTAAAAATGCAAGTAGAAAAATAGGGACCACTATGGTGGGAAGGTAACAGCCTTTGGCGTCTAGTCATGCCGGCCACATTACCATGGAGACGTCCTCGGACAAGTGCTGGCTCTTCGGCTTTGAAACGGAGATGAGCACCGGCCCCTAGAGTCGGAAACGACTAGCACACGTGCAGGGGAACCTTTACCTTTACCTATGTTCAATGTTAAAATATTTGCTTCATTTTGTATTTGTGAGTTGAATTTAAATCTTTAATTGTCTCTTCCTTGTCACTTCTCTGAAATGTACAGCCTTCAAAGTCCCATCATATCATTTTTTAAGAATTCAAAACAAAAACATTTTCCTATGGGAAGAACTTTTATAATTAATTCCAAAATCGTATTTCTGATCCATCTGGCTTTTAGTCCATTTATAACTTTTAAAATCTAAATTCTAATCACTATTTGCTCTTTATTCCAAAGTAACATTTTTAAAGTTCTAAAACATTTTAAAAACTTATTTTACTAAGAACTGAAGGAAACTCACTCAGTGCTGCAAAATATGTTGATCTGAAGGTTACTAATAGCTGAGAACTATTAAGCAATTTCCAAAAGTGCTTAGAAAAGGAACATGTGATCTCAGTGTCCTCAAAGGTGCTGGCCATGGTTTAAGCAAGATAGTTATTTCTTCTTCTCCCAGAGAGAGAAACTACTGGAGACTATTAGCTTGTGATCTCCTTACAAAGATTATCTGGAGTATTCATGGGCAATCCCAAGTCCTCTCCTTGTCCAGAGACGAATTACCAAAGAGCCTGTAGCTGCCAGCTCTTCATTCCACCACAGTCATAAGTCTTCAATCTGCCATTTCTTCTTCGGAAGTCCAGGCCAATATTATCTTGTGTGAGCTGTTCAGCTTCAAAAAAAATCAGCTATCTTCCTTAGAGCTCCTTGTCATTCGGAGCACCTCCTTAGAAAGAAAGAATCCTGGCACAAGCTGCAATTCTTTGGATATGCTTCCCACCCTGTCCTCTAGGTATTTGTTGTCTTTGAAGACTCACATGGTTTCCAGGCTGGATTTTTGAGCCTGATCTTCCCTTTCATGAATGTAAAGTTCTACAGTTCTGTTTTGTTTACCACTATAAAGAAACTCTGCAGTAGTACTTGATAGATAAACATTCTGTGTTCCTACTTAGTGATGGAATTGATGCCTGGCAGAAAGGGATTCGCTATGCAGAAGGCCAGAACCTGGCCAGATATCTTATGGAAGGCCCTGCAAACCATATCACACCAACCAAATTTGCTACCATCATTGAGGACAAATTGAAAAGCTTCAGTAGCAACGTGACTGTTCATAAAAGGTAAGTTCAGTTTAAAAGGTCTTTGGTTGGTAGCATATTTCTAAGAATGATTAAATAGAGCTGGGCCTCAGTAAATTATTCATATGACCCATGCTAGTGTTGTATGTGTTGTATGGACTTAACATTATCTCCAGTGTTATACTATGCATCAAATAGCTTACACCAGTATTTCTTGTCCTTGGCAACTTTAAGAAATGTGGACTTAAACTCCCCGAATTCTCCAGCCAGCATTGGCTTTAAGGAGCCCAGACTTCTTAAAGTTGCTGAAGTTGAGAAATATTGGCTTATGCATCTGAACCTATTAACATATGCAACCTAACCTAAACCTTACCCCATTGTTAATATAGACCTCCTATAGAAATTCCCCATAGTTTCCATTTTGTCAAAATCATATCTCCCTTACGTCTTTTAATTGCTGTAGAATACTTAGTCTTTTTACTTTGCTGCATCTGGTGGAGAAACCAAACTCCTGAATTTCTATTCCATTTCCCTTGTCAAGCTTAGGTTTACTTTGTTCAAGCAGGACACTGGATATCTTACTTGTCAGTCTCCAGGCTGAAACTCAGCATTTACTTCCCATTTTCAAACCATAGCAAATAAAGGGTTTGTTTTATATTAGTGTTCACTTTATTGCTGACACAAAAAAGGTTGTAAAATTAGGTCAGTCATGTTAGTGACCTGCTTTATAACTATCACAACATACATAATTTGCAAGTTTTGTTACAGTCAAAAGTATTAATATTGAAATGGCTTAAATTCTTCCACATAGCCCTTGCTTATTTCCACTTTGTAGTGCATCCTGGGAAAATAGATGTACTGAGGTTGTAGATTTTATTGCTGGGACTTGAAGGAACCCTTCAGGTAATAGACAGTTGTGCACTTAATCTTTATGCACATGCTTGTGTGTGTAGTATCTGTGTTGCAAGGTTTCTTCCCCTCTCAAAATATTGTTTTTATTGATTTTACAATCCAAAGGATGCAAACCAAAAGAAGCATTTCTATTCAAAAAAGTCAAAAGGAACAAATATCATGCAAATAAGCATGAACTATAAAGCAAAGTATTGAAATTGCTGGGCAGTTAAATGTTTAATAGCTATAGCAGTTGCAACCTATTTGTTTGTTTGCTACCCATCCCACCAATTTAGCACCCTGATTCTCTGAGCATGCAGGATTATGAATTAAGAGAAGCATTAGGAATTTAGTTGTACAGAAGAGGTATTACAAGAGAATGGAGGGAACTAGCAAAATATTTCCTTTGCAGACTTGGATAAAGCTGTTCTTGCACAGGAATATTGCAATCTCTTCCTTCTAACAGGGAAGTCACCAACATGTTTTAGCAGAGAAAGAGTTGGGCAAAGGATATTTACTAAATTGTTTGGCATAAGAAAACAATATTCTATTCTGCTCCATATGAGATGCTCCATAGTTCAATCCAACAATAAAGCTTCAGGTTGAAAAGGAGACTTTGGAGCTTAAAAACTAAATGGATGTTTTGAAATTTGGCCTTCCTAGTTTACAGAAATAATCACAGCATAAAGCTGGTTTCATTTTTAGTTTGTTTTATTACCTTATAAAATATAAAAATACGAAAGCAAATAATAGGAAAAGTAGCGAAGGAAAAAGGGAAGAGAAAAGAAAACATTCTTAGATGCTGAGAAGGCCTTTGACAATCTAAATTAGGCTTTTATGTTTAAAGTGCTGGAAGAAATGGACTTAGAAGAACATTTTATTCAAGGGATCAAAGCTATTTATATGTCACAGCAAGCAAAAATTGTTATTAATTGGTAACTTAACTAATTCATGTGAAATTCGAAAGGGTACAAGTCAAGGATGTCCCTTGTCTCCTTTGTTGTTTATTTTGGTATTGGAAGTTTTGAACAGAGATATCAGGCAAGATGTGAAAATAACAGGTATCAAGAAGGAAGTTTATAAATTGAGGGCATTTGCTAAATTTGGTTATATTCTTGCAAGACTCCAAAAAACAATATAGAATAGTTGATGAGGAAATTAAATGAGCTTGGGGCTTTAGTAGTTTTTAAAATAAACAAAAAACAACAATGCTGATTAGAATATGATCTCACAGGACAGTGATATATTGACTAAAAAGTCTGGTTTTAGGATTGAGAAAAAGGTGAAATATTTGGGGGTTTTATTGACAAACACAAGCACAAAACTATTTCAAAATAATTATGTGACTCTCTGGAATGATATTAAAAAGGCCTTATTAAGATGGGATAAATTGCACTTATTACTATTGGGTAGAATTTCTGTAATTAAGATGAATGTCGTACCAAAGATGCTTTTTTTTATTTCAGATGTTACCAGTACTTGTAACTGATACTCCCTTTAAACAGTAGCAGAGGGATATTTTGAAGTATATATGGCAAGGGAAAAAAGCAAGAATTAGATATAAACTACTGCAAGATACTAAGGAAAGAGGGGGGTTGGGTTTACCAGTTTTGAAACTGTATTTTTATGCTTCTTGTTTGGTCTGGCTAAAAGAGTGGGTGAACCTCCAGAATAGCAATAGCACTTAGACTTATATACCAATTCACAATGCTTTACAGCCCTCTCTAAGCGGTTTACAATGTCATCATATTGCCCCCAACAATCTGGGTTCTCATTTTACTGACCTCAGAAGGATGGAAAGCTGAGTCAACCTTGAGCCGGTAAGAATTGAACTGTCAAACTGCTGGCAGTCGGCAGTCAGCAGAAGTAGCCGCAGTACTCCATTCTAACCAGTGCCCCACCATGGAATAAGAGGCTATTTGATTTAGAAGGCCATGAATTAAGATTCGGATGGCATGGTTATTTATGGTTTGACAGGATTAAAATAAATGTTGATTTTTAACAATCAGTTAGTCTGGGGAACAAATATAAAATAAGGTTTTCTACAAGGATGCCTCTTTGGGTGTCCCCCCAGAAAACAAATGGTGGCAAAGCTGGATTAGTGGACTTATGGTAAAATAATAACTTTTAACTTTGGTAATCCTATCCTCAAGACTAAGGAAGAACTAGAATCAGAAGGACATGTCTGCCCCTGGTTTACATATTTACAACTGAAAGAAAGATTTAAATTAGACAAAAAGAGCTATGGGTTTGATTTTGTTAAAAATGAATTGGAAACCCTGTTGTGTGATACTGATGAACATATTGCTAGGGTCTACAAAACATTACTGAGTTTATTTATTTATTTTATTTATTTTTGGGACTTATATGCCGCCCTATCTCCCAAAGGACTCAGGGCGGCCAACAACAATAAAAATACAATAATTCAAAAGTTAAAAAGAATTAAACTAGCAGCACCAATAATAAGTTAAAAACATTTTAAAAATCCCTGTCAGTCCAGGTCAGCCTGATGGAAAAGGAATGTTTTAAGGCCATGGCGAAAAGTTTGAATTTGGAAAGTGTATGTAAAGCATTGTATGATTCAGTGGGCAAGGAATTGAATATAATATAAAGCTTGAATAATGGAAGAATAGAATAGAATAGAATAGAATAGAATAGAATAGAATAGAATAGAATAGAATAGAATAGAATAGAATAGAATCATGGAGGTCTTCTAGTCTAGCCCCTTGCTCAAGCAGGAGAACCTATACCATTTCAGACAAGTGACTATCCAGTCTCCTCTTAAAAATCTCCAGTGATGGAGCGCCCACGATGTCTGAAGGCAAGCTGTTCCACTGGTTAATTGTCCACACTGTTAGGAAGTTTCTCCTTCATTCCAGGTTGCTTCTATCTTTGATCAGTTTCCAACCATTGTTTCTTGTCCTGCCCTCTGTTGCTTTGGAGAATAGTTTGACCCCCTCTTCTTTGTAGCAGCCTCTCAAATACTGGAATATTGCTTTCATGTCACCCCTATTTCTTCTTTTCTTTAGACTAACCAAACCCAAGTCCCGCAGCTGTTCTTCATATGTTTTAGTCTCCAGACCTTTGATTATATTAGTTGCTCTTCTCTGAACTTTTTCCAAGGTCTCAACATCTTTTTTGTAGTATGGTGACCAAAATTGGTTGCAGTATTCCAGGTGTGGTTTACTAGGTTTTATAAAGTAGTACTAATACTTCATGTGATCTTGATTCTATGCCTATATTTATCCAACCCAGGATTGTATTAGCTTTTTTGCCTGCTGCTGCACACTGCTGGCTCATAGTCAGGTGATCGTCCACTAGGACTCCAAGCTCCCTCTCACAGTTACTGTTTTTGAGCCAGGTTTCGCCTAATCTGTACTTAAACCTTTGATTTTACCTACCTAAATGTAAAACTTTGCTTCTCTCCACATTAAAACTCATTTTGTTGGATAGGGCCCATTGTTCAAGTTTTTGGATCATGAGCTTCTCTTCTCGGTGTTGGCTATTTCTGCCAGTTTAGTGTCATCTGCAAATTTGATGAGTTCCCTTTCTAGTCATTAATGAAGATACTGGGCCTAAAACTACTGGGTCTTGTGGTACCCCACTGTTTACCTCTCTCCTTGTGGATGTAGTACCATTGAGGACTACTCGCTGGGTACGGTTTGTCAGCCAGCTACAGATCCATCTGATGGTGTTGTTGTCTATCCTGCTTATTTCTTGCTTATTATGCAGCAGGTTATGGTCTACTTTGTCAAATGCCTTACTGAAGTCTAAGTATACTATATTCACAGCATTTTGCTGGTCTATTAATTTGATCACTTTATCAAAGAATGAAATACCCGTGCTGGCTACTGGTTATAACTTTGTTTGCTTCTAGTTGTTCGCAGTTCTGTTTTTTTTATTATCTTTTCCAGCATCTTCCCAGGTATTGATTTTAGACTGATTGGTCTGTAGTTTCCTGGGTCTGTTTTTTCCCCTTTCTTGAAGATGGGAACCACATCAGCCCTTTTCCAATCCTCAGATACTTCCCCGGTGTTCCATGATATGTGGACAAAAGGTTTAAAATTTACATTAAATTACAATTGTAAAAGAAAGTTTTTACAAGATGATGTATTGTTGGTATTTAACACCATATAAGCTATCAAGAAAGTATAAAGCTTTTTTGAATGCTAGAAATGCAAATGTAATTTGCATTTATGGTGCATATCATTTATGGTGGACATAAGATGAAGCAAAGAAATATTGGATTTAACAAGAACAGTAGAAAGTCATGATGGCACCTCCAAAACTTACTTATACTGAAGCTGTGGGAGGAGCGTGACCTAAGAGAGTGCAGGTGATTTTGAAAGAAGCGCTCCAAAAGCTTCAGGTCGCGAAAGATGGCGACAAAGTTTCTAACCTGGAATGTTAATGGCTTAAATTCACCACAGAAGAGAAAGAAAGTTTTCCAATATTTAAAACAATTTAAGAATGATGTTATTTGTTTACAAGAAACACAGAGTCACGGATCAAAAGTATTTGTTAAACTCAAGACTGGGTACACAATTTATTGCTTCCGCAATGGATAAGAAAAATGGAGTGGTTGTTTATGTTAAGAATACCTTGACAGCGGCGTTAATTGAAGCAGATAAACAAGGAAGATATGTTATAATTGAACTGTTAATAGAAGGCAAGAAAACGCTTCTGGTTGGATTATATGCTCCTAACCAACAACAAGCAGACTTTTATAATTTATTACACAGCAAGATTACTCAGTGGGATTATAAATCATGTATTTTTATGGGGGACTGGAATGGCGTTTTGGATGTACAAATGGACAAAGGTTTTTTTTTTAAAAGCACTCCAAGTCATGCTAAACTGCCTAAATCTTTTTTTGAGATGAAGGACGATTTGGAATTGCGAGATATCTGGAGAGAAAGAAATTTGCAAGAAAAGGACTATACTTTTTTCTCTGATAGACATCAATCTTTTTCCAGGATTGACTTCATATTAATTACTAATGATTTCTTTTCTAGGATTAAGAAGATTAAGATTTGTCCAAGAACTATGTCTGATCATAGTCCAGTATGGTTAGAGATAGAAAAAGATAATAGGGATAGGCGCTCCTGGCGTTTAAATGAAAATTTGTTTAGAAATCAGAAAAATGTGGAAGAGTGTAAAAAACAGATGAAGGATTTTTTTAAAATTAATATGCATAAAGGTACTTCTATTGAAATGGTCTGGGATGCTAGTAAAGCTTATATGAGAGGTGTATTAATATATTTGAACAACAAATATAGACGTAACTTGGAATTTAGGAGGAAAGAATTAGAGAATGAAATTAGGGAAAAAGAAAAGGCTTTAATTTTGAATCCATCGGATGGGAAGATTAAAGAGGTAATTAATTTATTAAGGGGACAGTTTGATAAGTTGATGGCTGATCAAGTGGCAACTAACTTACGGTATGTTAGACATAATACTTTTTGCAATGCCAATAAATCAGGTAGATGGCTAGCTTATTTGTTAAGGAAGAAGCAAAGGGCTTCTAATATAGATAGAATAGAACATAAGGGTAAGGTAGTGTACCAGCAGAGTCTTATCAAAAAGACCTTTGTTGATTTTTACTCTAAGTTGTACGCTAGAGATAAGATTAGTGAGGCAGATATTGATGAATATTTGATGAAAGCTAATATTCCTGTTCTTACGCAAGAACAAAAGGAAGAGATGAACCAATTGATAACTGAGGAAGAAATTTTTTCAGCAATTAAACAATTGAAAGTGGGCAAAGTGCCAGGTACGGATGGATTGACTGCTGTGTATTACAAAAATTTACAGTTAGAGATGGTGAAGCCATTAAGGGAATTGTTTCAGACAATTCAAATGGGAGGAGGGGTACCTCCGTCTTGGAAAACTGCTTTTATCTCCTTGATTCCGAAGGAAGACCAGGATGTCACCCAAGCAAAAAATTATAGGCCAATATCACTTTTGAACACGGACTACAAGATATTTGCTAAAGTTCTAGCTAACAGACTAATGAGGGTACTGCAACAAGTAATTCATGGTGATCAAACTGGGTTTATAAGTGGTAGACAAATGAAGAACAATGTGAGGAATATGGTAGATTTGTTGGAATTTTTGGAAAGAAACAATCAGATCCCTGCAGCGTTGATCTTCTTGGATGCTGAAAAAGCCTTTGATCAATTGGATTGGCAATTTTTGTTGAAAGTATTAGATAAAATGAAATTTGGGGATAAATTTTTACAACCAATCAGGGCATTATATCAAAAGCAAACAGCCCGCATAATAGTTAATAATAGTTTGACTGAAGTATGTAATATTGAAAAGGGTACAAGGCAGGGGTGCCCATTGTCACCCTTATTATTTGTTTTAACATTGGAGATATTATTGATTAAAATACGGGGTTCGGACAAAATTAAGGGAATTCAAATTAGAGACCAGGATTATAGATTGAGGGCATTTGCAGACGATCTGGTTGTTACAGTGACTCAGCCTGACTATTCAGTTGTAGAATTGATGGAGATTATAAAGCAATATGGGAAAGTTTCTGGATTTAAGGTTAATACACAAAAAACTAAAATGTTGTCTAAGAATATGACAGTATCACAAAAGGCTGTCTTAGAAGAGTTAACGGGATTTGAAATAGTTAAAAGGGTTAAATATTTGGGGATATATTTGTCACCCTCAAATGTAAAGTTATATAAAAATAATTATGAAAAGTTATGGGGAAAAGTTCAAAAAGAATTAGATAGTTGGAAAAAATTACAATTATCTTTATTGGGAAGAATTGCAGCTCTGAAAATGAATGTTTTGCCAAAATTTTTATTTTTATTTCAAATGATACCTATACTTAAAATGGATTCAAACTTGGAGGAATGGCAAAAAGGTATTAATAAATTTGTTTGGGCAGGGAAAAGGCCACAAGTTAAATTTAAGATTATGCAGGATACGCGTGAGAGAGGTGGTCTTAAAATGCCTAATTTTAAATTATATTATGAAGCTGCTGCTTTGTCAGCGATAAGTAATTGGTTTAATTTAACACAAGCGAGATTACTAAATCTTGAAGGCCATGATTTGTTATTTGGATGGAATGCATACTTATTGTATGATAAGAAGGTGGATAATGTGTTCAAGGTACATATTTTAAGGTATGCTCTGTTGCGAGTTTGGAAAAAGTATAGACACAAGTTAAATTATAAGATACCTATAAGGGCAATACCGAAACACGCAATAGAAAATATAAATGTTGCGTTTAAACATGATGTGACTACATATAAGGAAATTTTAAGTTTGGAAAGGAATGTATGGCAATTAAAGCCATATAATATTTTAAGAGAAGAAAAGATTGTACAAACTTGGTTTCAGTATGGGCAATTACAGGCCAGGTGGAAGGAAGACCAGAAAATTGGTTTTTCAATGATTGATGAAAATCTGGTAAAGCAAATTAGAGATCAAGGTCAAGCACATATTAAAAGGATATATCTTGCATTGATAGAAATTGATTCAGAGACAGAACTTGTTAAAGACTGTATGATAAAGTGGGCTCAGAATTTTCAAGAAGTCATTACAATGGATACTTGGGAAAAGATTTGGGTGAGAAATGTAAAATTTACGCAGGCTCAAAACCTAAGAGAGAACTTTTATAAAATGTTTTATAGGTGGCACTTAGATCCTAAAAAATTAGCAAGTATGTATCCGAACTGCCAGCCCAAATGTTGGAGGTGTGGCGGTGAAGATGCAACGTATTTTCATATATGGTAGACCTGTAAAAAGGTTAAAGCTTTTTGGATTAAAATTTGGTGGAACATGCAAAAGATATTCAAGAAAAGGATAAAGTTTTGTCCGCAACTGTTTTTACTGGGCATTATTACTGATACTACTGTTGTGGACACTAAGCTGATGTTGAACTTAATTACGGCAGCGAGACTTTTAGTAGCGCAATATTGGAAGAAGGAAGAACTGCCGACTATAGAAGAATGGACTTTAAAAGTTTCCAATCTGGCGGAAATGGCAAAGATCTCAGCGTACTTGAAAGACCAGTCGCAACAGAGATATATTGTGGAGTGGTGAAGATGGATTGATTATATCCAGAATAAATATGGGACTAAAAAGTTTCATCTAGCATTTGAATAAGTTTTGATGTGATATTTAAATTGCTTGTAGTTATTTTATAAGAGTTAAAGTGCGATAGATTTAATATTTTATTGTTGTTTGCATAAGGTAGACTATGATTGTTTGTATATTTATACCCTGTATTGAGTTCTGGGAAGTCGGGGAGGGGGGAAGGGGAGGGGAGGGAGGTGTTGGGGAGGGTTGGGGAGAGGGGAGGGGGTTGGGAGGGGTTTTGTCTTTTTAACCCCACACTTTTCACAATATTCTTTACTCTTACAGTCAACTTTTCCCTCCGTAGCTAGCTGTGTGTGAGTTTCAAAACATACCTTAGAATGACAAACCACTTTGCACCTATAGCAGCGCATCTTTTCCTTCTCTACCTGCTTGCATTCTTGCTTGAGACATGATCTGCAGATATATTGACAACCATGACTAAATTTATGGTGATAGTGGGTGTGGCAAAATTTACAGAAATAGCGTTCGCCCAGGAAACCCTTTATATTTTTGATGGCATAGTAATGATTGTCATGTAACAATATAAACACTATTTTTTCTTGCTGTGGGAGGCCTGTAACAAAAAACCTCCATCCGTCCTGCAGATAAAACAAGATCTTTATAGTAACCCCTAAAGCTTTTTCAAAGAGGTGTACCTGAGAAAAGTTAACCATGTTTTCTGTGGAAATACCCAGTCTGATGTGAAGTTCCCTGGCCCTGGTAATAATTTCTTCATTACTAAGACCCCCGCCAATGAGCCAGAGCAAGCAGCTAGCAAAACACAGAAATGCGCCTTCCACATTGAAATCTACTAGGTGACGTCTTTTTTTCTCCAGTACTTTGGTGAGCAGCACAGTGCTTAACTTCCTAAGCCCTCCCCCCTCATTGTTCCTCACAATGGTAACCACTAATTGTAAATCTCCCCCCCCCCAATATCTCTGCTTTACTTTGAAGCAGATTTTCAATACTGGTCAGAAAATCATCAGCATTTAAACCATCCATATTCCTCCTCGGAGAAAAGAGGATGATTTAACCCATCTGCATCCAACCGGAGTTGAACAAAATCATTTGCACCTATGTCTCTAGCAACATTATTCAAAACATGCTGTATAGCATTATGAATAGCATCTATAGCATGTGCAAAAGACTGAATTTGGTCAACATTAACAAATCTATATCGCTGATAGTATTCCACAGCCATGAAATTTCGGATAGGATGCTCCCACTCTTGCACCAAATCCAGATAAACATTGTTCAAATTCTGAGAGTTTGCAGAGTTAGTGCTTTGTAGCTGGGGCATAGAATGATTTATCTCCTCTTCTTGTTGAGATACAGGCGTAGGTTCACTACTATCACTGTCTGCTGGGGATGCGGGGAGTTCGCCTCCATGCATTTTTGCTTTTTTGCAGGGCGGCCCTGGTTAATCAAACAAACAAAATGTTATCACCTACATTCCTAATAATATAATACAAACACACCCCTTTTTTAGATTATAAAATAATACGAATGGATTTGTAGTTGGATAAAATGCTAGATGTTATACCTCCTAACTCTTGTGCTGTGTGGCTTGTGCATGGTTGAGGGGTCATGCCATGCCGGGGTCCTTCCTGCTCTGTGGGTATAGTGAGATCCACAAATGGTTGATCATCTTCCCATTCTGAAGGAAAAGAAAAACCCAATGGTCAGAAATGTTGCAGAAAGTTTTGTAAGAATCTGAATGTATGTAGGTATGAAAAACAAATACCATTATAAAACCTCAGACATTCGGAATCAGTCAGTTCCATCTAGTAAAAGAAAACAAACATGCCAAGAATATTATAATCACATTCTTTTTTTATATCTAAGAGGGACAGTGTTTCAAAATTTAGCAATAAAACTACTTACAAGATCTGCACCCCTTACACATTCGGAATCAGTTAATTCCATCTAGTAAAAGAAAACAAACAGGCCATGAATATTATAAATACATTCTTTTTTATATCTAAGAGGGGCAGTGTTTCAAAATTTTAGCAACAAAACTACTTACAAGATCTGCACCCCTTACACATTCAGAATCAGTTAATTCCATCTAGTAAAAGAAAACAAACAGGCCATTAATATTATAAACACATTTTTATAGCTAAGAGGAACAATGTTTCAAAAATTAGCAATAAAATTACTTACATTTGTAGCATCCATTCTGTAAAGAGGGTCTTCTTAGCAGATCACAGGGGTCCAGAGGTATGAATATGCCAGAAACTGACAAACGTGTCTGGGGTCAGTATGAATCCTACTTTTTGTACACTCTGGCTATGTCAAAAATCACATCGCCCACCAATCAGGTAACCCCCCAGCCAAATGATTAGATTATATATCTGTGTCTAGCACCTGATAGGATTAAATATGAGGCCAGCAAATGTAAACTTCATAGTGTTAATAGTTTCTTGTAATTAATTCTGCTGAGTTCTTCACTCCTTTTGACCAGTCCACCCTCATATCAAGAAAAAAATATAATACAACTTTCATGTGATTTGTAAAGCACCTTTTATTATAAATTTCATAGCGTTAACAGTTTCTTGTAATCAATTTCTGTTACATTCTGACATATCCTCTTCAGAGACAATGGCAATTTGGCTTCAATCTTTGACATTAATGACAGCGGATCACGCATAAGCTCTATACGATGTATAAATTTCTTGAGCTCCCCAAGGGAATCCCTGGTGAAATATAAGTTATTCACTTTGTCAGAAATACTGACGATGACCCAGAGAACATGAGGCATAGAAAGTCTAAAGCATAAGCTGCTAATAAGCTCTGTTTCACTGGTTCCATCCGTATGGTCTTCATCTGATTGTAGGCACCCCATTAAACAATGGTGTAATATTTTAATGATACACGCTTTCAGAATCTGAGGCATGCTGGCATTTTGAGATTCCACCGTTTCTAAAACAGGAAATAAGGTAGAATTAGTCTAGCTGTTTCAACTAATCAAAATACTGTTTTCTTAATTTTTATATTTACTTACCATTTGATGTTTTGCAGAATCTGCAACAACAAGGCTTTATAAATTTGTTGTCTTCCACGATGCCGCATAGGTCAGGTCCTTTTCTTATTCTACGTCTACGCTTGGGAGGTTTGGGGGTCAAATTTACATCAAACAAATCACCATCAATATTTGCCATCTTCAGAAGCCTGCTGGAATTAATTTGCTAGCTGTTCAGACCTGCCTGTACAACCCCCCCCCCACGTATGCTATGACACGTCCTTGAGCCTTGTGCCTGTCCAGAATCACGGGGAATGACATGTCCAGACATGCCCACAACACACATACCTAAAACATCAATCTGTTCTGACCAGTCAGAAATGCTTCGCTTTTGCTGTAAGGTTAGAATAAATTTTATTAAATCTCTGCTATGAACGGTTACGCGTACATATGGATTCGAGGGGGTTACAAATGCCAAAATATACATCTCTAGATTTTTACAAAGGTAAAAAACCAGCTGTGGGCTTTAAAAGGTCTGTGGTTTTTTTCCCCCTACACTCAGGGAAAATGTTTTTAAAATTGCCTGGTTTAAATGCAAACCCTGGCCGCCTTTTAGGTGATCCTTTTCCCCCCTCCCACCCCCAGCTTTTGAGGTATTGATTTTTAAAACTCCACAAAAATTAAAAGCATCATTAGGCTAGAATGATTAGAAATAAAAAGCTTTTTTTTAATTACCACCCCCCCCCCAAAAGCAGGGTTTTGTTTCCCAAAAACACAGGTCTCTGTGTTTCTTTTGGATTTGCACGTTCATGGAATTAGTCTAGGGTTAATGTAAACACAGAAGCTTGACCGCCACATGTTTGTTGATGGGATTAGGTTCGGCAAGCACCATCTGGAAATAGGGCTATGACCTTACACCACACCTTATCTGTTAGGGTTACCCATGCTTATTTTGATGGGGTTGGGCCTACACGTCATAGCCGGCTAGGGTTATGGCCTTGTGAGTCCTGTACCACGAGGGGTGGGGGTGTGGATTATGCACGTCACATCCGGGGAGGAGGGCTGCGCACGTCACTTCCATTTATTGGCATGGCCTGGTGACGTAATCAGCACGTGGCTTTGTTTACTTTGATGATGTCACTGATCAAAACTACTGATAAGTTCCATTAAAAGTTTGTATGTACTTATACTACTTTTGATGTTAAATATACTGATGGCTTCAAGATTACTCTGTGTACAAAAATGGAAGGACATTTTAATCCCCACAATGGATGAATGATTGCAAAAGCTGGTGGAGTTAGCAGAGATGGCTAAATGACTGTTTTGATAAAAGAAAACCAACACAAGTACTTTTGTTTCTACTTGGAAACCGCTTAGGGAATTTGTGCTTGAGATGGAAAAAAAATGAGACTTTGATTTTGGGTTTTACTGATTAGATAGATCTGTGGTTATAGAATCGGCTAGTTTATACCAGTGTTTTTCAACCGCTGTTCCGCAGCACACTAGTGTGCCGCGAGCTGTTGCCTGGTGTGCCGTGGGAATTTTTTTTTTTTACCTCCCTCCGGAGAAGATGGCCGTGGCCCGCGGCTGAGCTAGACGGGAGGGTGAGTTCTGGCTGGCTGAGCCCTGAGGAGGCTGTTGCCTGTTGCACGGCCTCGGCTGGGCACCGGGAGTTCCCGGTGCCGTAACAACTTGCAGAGGCCGCGGGAGATGTTGGTGTGCCGGTCCAGGTCCGCCGGGCCTGACCTGCGGCGGCGGCAACGTTTCTGAGGCCGCCGAAGATGAGTCGGGCGGCGGGGAACCTGGACCTAAAGTGGCCGGGCCGTTCCGAGCGACAGGGCGCCTGGGGCCTGCGGCGGAGTGCCTGGGAACGCCTTCTGAGCCCGTTTGGCATTTTTACCGAACGGGCTGAGCTAGACGGGAGGGTGAGTTCTGGCTGGCTGAGCCCTGAGGAGGCTGTTGCCTGTTGCACGGCCTCGGCTGGGCACCGGGAGAGGGAGGGAAAGAAAGTGGGAGAGAGAAAGGCAGGAAAGAAAGGAAGAAAGATAGAAAGAAAGAAAGAGAAAAGAAAGAAAGAAAGAGAAAAGAAAGAAAGAAGGAAAGAAAGAAAGAAAGAGAAAGAAAAATAAATGAAGGAGAAAAATGCAGAAAGAAAAATTAAAAAGAAATGCAAGTAGCTTCCAATTTCCACAGCAAGTAGAAAGCAAGAAATTGAGAGAGGGAGGGAAAGAAAGTGGGAGAGAGAAAGGAAGGAAGGAAGATAAAGAAAGAAAAGAGAGGGAGGGAAGAGAGGGAAGGAAGGAAGGAAGAAAGAAAAGAAGAGAAAAAAGAATACAGAAAGATAAATTAAAAAGAAATGCAAGCTTTCCTTTTCCTTCACAGCAAAAACAAAAGCCCCAAAATAAAATAAAATAAAGAGGCTAATAATAATAATAATAATAATAATAATAATAATAATAATAATAATAATAATAATAAGAAGAAGAAGAAGAAGAAGAAGAAGAAGAAGAAGAAGAAGTTGGAAGGGACCTTGGAGGTCATCTAGTCCAACCCCTTGAGAACACAGGCCATCCTCAACTTACGACCGTTTGTGTAGCGACCGTGGGGAGGCCCAACGGTGCGGAAAACGGTGGAGTGCCTCGTGATTTTTTTCATGAAACAAGTGTGCCTTTGCCCAAAAAAGGTTGAAAAACACTGGTTTATACTATTATGTAAAAGTAAAAAGTTGATGTTTGATATTACTTCCTATTCTACTGCATCAAAGGGAGTCGGAGGTGCAATGCCTTATTTTTTCTTTTTCCATTCTTCTCTATACTTTTCTGTTCACTTTTTTCTCCCCTACTTTTCCTATTATTTGCTTTTGTATTTTTGTATTTTACATTATAATGTAATTAAAAAAACCCTAAAAGGCAGAAATCTGGTTTCAAAATTCAGGCCATTTTGCAAGAGATTTTGGGAGAGAGGTGAGAAAAGGGGAAGCAGTGTAATTTATTAGTCAAAGAAACAGCCTATTATCTGCTGATTTATGCATTGCAATTGTGCTGTTTACAAATAATCCCTACATGCCAGTTATAATGCAACTAAGGGAAACGGATCTTCCTAGCTTTGTTGCTTACAAGACAGCTGGTTATAGTTGCTGTAGAACACGGGTGTCAAATTTGCCGTATCATGTGATATGTTGCAACGTATCATAACTTTTTTTGCATTGCTGGAGCTGGGGTGGGTGCGGCCTCCGCCTGATGCAACAGGCCCATGGGCCGGCAGTTTGACACCCCTGCTGTAGAAGGAAGCCTTCAAGATAATACAGGTAATCCTTGACTTACAATGCTAATTGAACCTGCCCATTAGTGTCATAATTTTGATAGTCATAAAGCAGGTCACCATGTGACTGGCCCTGCATTTTTATGTCCATTTTTGTGGCAGTCATTAAGAAGCTGCCACAGGTTAAGCAAATGCCATGGTCATTAAGTGATGAAACTGGAAATAAATACTGGTTTCTGGCAGAAATGTAAATCGTAGTCACCTGACTGTGGGATGCTGCAAATGACCATATATCTGCGGAGTTACTAAGCAGCAAAAATACAGTCACATGAATGGGGGTGGGGCATCCATTGGAACTTTGGAATTGAGTCATAAGTTGCTTTTACAGAGGACTATCATAACTGAATGGTTGCCAAGTGCCTGGCCATAAACTGAGGACCGCCTGTGCTTTGAAAATTAATTAAGGGGAAGTATTTTATGCAGAAATCAGGAAAAGTACAATTGGTTGGTACAGACCTAACAAATTAACCGTTTCATTGGTCTGAGAGCAATGTTTTCCTGGTTTACTCTTTTCCATGAATCCCTGCAAAGAGGAAGGGCAGGATGGTGTTACTTGTTGCCAAGGGCATTCATGAAAATATCCATGCTTTACTGTAAAAGAATTTTAAAAAGGATACTGTAAAAGCAACTGTTGCAGAGGAGCGTTTCCACCGAATAGTTGTAAAGGGGAAACTTGGTTAATATAAATCTTTTTATTTATTTACTTTTTTATTATCTTAGAATTTGAGAAAAAAGTTATTTTACTGCTGGCATTCGGGAATGCAATGTGTGTCCTCTTTCAGTAACTGGGAAAGAAATAATGGAAATTGTTCCCTGTCGTTACAGAGATAAATCTTGGATACAGGAGCGAGGAATGGGGTCATTTTGGAGTGTGGCAAAAGGCTCAGATGAACCCCCAGTCTTTTTGGAAGTCCACTACCAAGGCAGCAACAACCCCAAAGAAGCTCCATTGGTATTTGTTGGAAAGGGGATAACTTTTGATAGGTGAGCATCTTAAGAGCATTTTGGAGCAGAATTTTTCCCCTGTTCCCAGAATATGTGCTTTGAAAGTGCAGATGAATGCAATGCAAACTCCATTGAAAGGGATTTTAGAAAGATGGTTTTAGCTCATTTATCTTTCCAAGGTTATGTGATCTCTAGGGGAAGAAGTTTTCCAGGTTCTGGTCTCATGTCTTAAAGGGAGGGAGCTATGGAGCTTCAGATAGGGATCATGGAGGAACCATTTAGGGGCCATGGAATAATTGGGAAGTTTTTCCTTCCACCTGTATATAAAGATACAAATAAATAAATCTAAATGAAGAATCCATTGCAGAGATTACTCTCAAAAAATTCTATTAAAGAACATCTCTGCAATGGATCCATTTGTTAGATTTATTCTATTTACTGAATTTATACCTTGTTTTTCTCCACTGAGAAGCACACAGAGGGGCTAAGTAAATTCTGAAAAACAAAAAATGCAGATTAAAATTAAGAATAAGTGCTATAATCCAATAAGAAAACTACAATGAGATAGAGCTATATTTTTTGAATACTGAGGCTGCCTAAGGGTGAGTCTCTCATGGCCTGGGAGCAGGATAGGAGAAAATTCCCGAAGTTGTGCTGGAAAAATGGGCTTCTGACAATGGATTCATTTTCAGAAAGTGTGTGGATAGTGAGACTGGACAAAGGGAACTTTACAGGCAGCTGTTAGGTAATCATGGTATTTTTTTACCATCAGATGGATTTTGATTGTCCTGTTTACCTACAATTTCAGCCTATTTAATTCTTCTCTAGTATTATTCCAGAAGATCTGAAATGAATGTTTCTCTATCTTGTAGAACTTCCCTTTCAGATTTATAATAGTCCATGCTTTTTCATTTATTAAAACAAAACAAATTGTGGCTTGGCATCACAGCAAAGTTTACTCTTGATACTGTAAGTTTTGAGGGGTTGGGTGGGCAAAGAGACCAATCTTTGTGGCATCTCATATTTTTCCCCAGCGGTGGCATTTCGATCAAGCCTTCAGCCAGTATGGATGCCATGAGAGCAGATATGGGAGGAGCAGCCACCATTTTTTCTGCCATTATCACAGCTGCAGAATTGAAGTTACCCATTAATTTAATTGGTAAGTAGATTGTAGAAGAATAAATTCACAAGAGTTATTTGAATTGGAAAGAGATGTCAACAGACCTTGGGGTCAGCCCATCTTGATTCTCCAAGGTCTGTGGCAGAAAAGTTATCCCATGATTTGCTTCTTGGGCTGGAAATAGAAGCTCCTGAACCTAACATCTCAAGCAAACTGAGTTAGCTGCTGAAATTGAAGGCTGGATTGACTTGTCCCTCTGGCTTCTTCTCCAAAACAAAATCTGGTAATGTTGAGTGGTGAGATTTCATCATCAAGAGTCTTCTAGTTCAGAGATTCCAGTAGATGTTCCAGTTTGGGGTTTACCACTTTGTAAGGATTCCCGGTTGCTCTCCCTATTCTCCTCTCACATGGTGTTTTAGATGAGAAGATATCCTTTACCTAATCACATGTGGTCCTTGCTTAATAATCACTCATCCAGCAACTATTCAAACTTGTGATGGCACTGAACAAGTGATGCTTCTGGTCATCCTAGTTCCAGCCACTGCAATGTTTCCATGATTGTGATTGGGACACCTGGCTTGCAATTATGATATTGTAGTATCCTGCAGCCACCATTTGTGATCTTCTTTGCTGGCTTCCTATAAGCAAAGCCAATGGGGAGGCCAGGAGATAGTCGCAAATGGTGGTCACATGAGGTCTTCACTTTGTGACCCATGGCAATTCACTTAATGATGGCAACAGGGATTGCCTTTGTTAAGCAGTACCATCATATGACATCATGCTTTATGACTGCATTGTTTAGCAATGGAAATTCCAGCCTAACTTGGAGTCTTTAATTGAAGATAACCTGTATTTTATTTCATTTTCAAATGTTTTTCTTTATTTTAGAAGAATATAAAAAAGAGTAGCAGAATGAACAATAATTACATAATTAAAACTAAACAAATCCGACAACCACTTTAAGAATATAACAGAATTTAACAAATTTCATAGTAAAGGGTTAAAGTTAACAGTATACGACCGACAATCTTTGCTGGCATGGCGAGTTTCTAGTTGTTTTGAAACTGTTGGTGAGACCGTTAAAAGTCGTTGGCACTGTTTGAATTTGTTCTACCAGCAGCAAGATCTGACTGCTGGCCTAGTGATGGATTGTATTGCAAATCAGGGCTGTTTCCAGAGGAGGCAGAGGAGGAGAGGACCTGGAGCTTATGGAGCAAAGGAACTGGATGAGGCTGTTGGCAGGCCCAGAGGAAGAGAGAGAGGCTTTTGGAGGAGTTGGTGGCAGCAACAGCGTGCTCCAGGGGCGAAAAGAAGCAAGGCCTCTTTAAGGAAAAGGTGGAAGAGTCAGGATCAGAAAAAGGAAAGAAGGCGAGATTGTCAGAATACAAGCTAACTTGAGGACTAATCCACATGAGGCCCCATTTCCATCTGTCCTGTTTGCCATCGTTCACTCCCTAGAGACTAAAATGGACAATGTGAAATTTGAGCGGGCCACGAACAAGGAGTATATATCGGAGGTGGTGACCCTTTGAGAGCTGTATGCAACGAAATTTCATTTTGATGTTTGCCGATTGGTGTACATTCAAAGTGACAATAAAGTTATCATTGTACTAAAATGTAATACTAATATATATGGTTAACTTTCGGGTTTACAAAAAATACCTTATAGTACTTTTTAGTGTAGTATTAGTATACAATTAAATACAAAAATAAAATGAAATTACCTAATGATACCACAGTATTATTGCAAAGTATCATAAAATGTATGCTAAAGAAGAACATAACTGCTTCATTTGTTGATTTGTTGAAAACATTGCCTTTTGCAGAACAGAAAAATTACACATTTCCAAAATCAAAATATCTAGAATAATATCACTTTTTCCAGGGTTTTGCCATATAATTCAGCATCATGTTAATACCTTTAATGTTTATGCACATTAAAATACTATTCTAGAAGTCTTATTAGAAATTCATAAGACCATTTCATATGGATCAGTGGGCCTTCAAACTTTTTACAACCTCCGTCCCAATTTTTAGCTTGTTTTATTCCTCTAGGAAAAATAAATTGGGTGAGGGAGTACCCTTTTCAGTGGTGGTATTCAGATATGTGAACAACCATTTCTTGGTGTGGATGCTGCTTCCAGAAGTCCATTCTGGGCCTGAGCAACAAAAAAATAGCTACCAGTTCTGCCAAAGTGGTGCGAACTGGCTGAACTCCATCACTGACCCTTTTCCTTCAAAACATTGACAAATATCAAACAGGAAACAGTGGAGAGAAATGTTCAAGTTTATCTATTTTGCAAGGACTAAACCCTGGCATTTGTACAAATTTGCTTATTGAAAGGTGAGCAAAGGAATTGAGTCTTGGCATCAGGTAAATAGATACCAGGGAAACAATACCACTGCTGAGGAATTTTTGATTCAAGTTTTAAAAGCAGCATGGTATAAAGCAGGGGTTCCCAACCAGGGAAGATGCGAGCTGATATTCCAGGGAATGCAAAAACTTGGGTGTTCAAAATTATTGTGTATATGGATAATTCGTTGCCATTATTTCAAACTTTTGTAAGGGGTGCGAGAATATATCAGAAGCGTTCTAGGGGTGCGGGGTATAAAAAAGGTTGGGAACCACTGGTTTAAAGAATACCAAATAATGTTACAGTATGCATAAATTCAGTTGGCATTCTTTATATCTAAGGTCTGGCCCCCCTTTGTGAAAATTTGCCCAGTGGGAAGGCAAATAAACCCGGAGATGTTGTGACAGCCATGAATGGAAAAACGATTCAGGTATGTTTTAAGATGCTTATTTAGCACAGGTTTTAATAGGATAATAGGAGCTTGGGTTGCACCTGAGGTTTCATCTACTAACATCATTTCTAGTTGAACAAATAGAACTTTAAATCAACAGTTGCTTGCAAGAGCCCCATGGAAAGGCCTAGAGGCCAAGCTTGCTTACATTTCTAACCTTCATTGGAGGGCATCAGATTTGAGGGAATGGTAGCAATCTCATATTTAACAGAACAACAACATCTGTTCCCTATTGTTGCCCTGTGCTGGTTGGGGAATTCTGGGAGTTGATATCCACATATCTTAAAGCTGCCAAGGTTGAGAAACATTGGATAGAGATAGACTATTGGTATTAACCATTAGTCTTTCAGGATTGCAATACCAGAAGTCTCCAACCTTTTGGGCACCAGGAACTGGTTCCGTGGAGAGAGAGTTTTCCATGAAACAGAGGGTGCGTGGTTTTGTGTGCTGCCTGCATCCCATGGATGGGGTTTTGCTTGTTTGTGCAGACCAGTTGCTGGCATGCCGTGGCCTGGTACTGGTCCACAGATCAGGGGTTGGGGACCTCTGGCAATACCATTGAAATAATAAAAGAATTGCAGCCTTTCATATTTGCAGTGTGGATAGGAGATTCCACTCTACAAAATATGGGCCCGGAGGTAGCTACTAGAGAGAGGAAATGGTGGAAAGGCACCTCCAAGGGTTCTTAGTGGCAAATAAATCTGTTTTCCCAAATATTATACTCTTTTGAGCTTTTTGGCTCTATTGTATCCATTATTTGATAGTAGTAATTTTATTTATTTCAGATTTAGAGTTATAATGCATTAAATTTTAGTTTTAAGCTGTATTATTAATTGCCCTCAAAATTAGCTATTGATATAGGCAAACTTGTAATTACAAACAGAATGTGATTTTCTCTTGCTGATTTTCTGATCCCTTCGTAAAAGATTGACAATACAGATGCAGAGGGAAGATTGGTGTTGGCTGATGCTCTTCACTATGCACACAGTTTTAATCCAAGGGCAATTTTAGATACTGCAACATTAACAGGTAGCCCTTTTTTATTTGTTTCAAGCTTCTGTACTCCATATTCCCAGAATATTAGGAATACTATGAAAAGCTCCTCTTCCTATGCAGAATATTTTAATAATGTGATGTTTTTGTGAGTTTCAGCGAACTGCAGACCCTCCAAATTGCATAGAGATGATTTGTATTATCTTAAAGCTAATGGCTTTTTTTTCTTTTTTACTACTTAGAGCAGAGTTCCCCAACCTTTCGGGGTTGGCGGCCCAGAGCAGGGGGAGGGGGGAAAGAAGGGATTTTTGGGTAGGGGGTGAATGCATGTGCGTGCATGAGCACCCATTGCTCATGCAAGTAAGGCCATAAGAGCTTGTGCGCATGAGGTTGCAAATGCCTGTGATGCTTGTGCAAGTGGGGCCACAAAAGCTTGCAACAGTGACACTCGCAGGAGTGGGCTTGTGCATGTGCATATACACATGCACCTGCCAGCCACTTACATGGCCCAGTGGCCAATAGCCCACGACCCGGTAGTGGGCCATGGCCCAGAGGTTGGAGACCCCTAACTTAGAGGGTTCCCCCCAACCCAGGGAAGAAGAGTAAGCTGTATATTCAAATGCAAAAATATAAGCTTTGCTGTTTAAAATAATCTTGCCTATAGCACTATTCTGACTACTGAGAGAGGATTATTTTGAATGAAGATTCAGCTTTAATTACATTACATCTTTTCAGCAAGGTTGTGCATTTAAGCAGCTTCCTGTGAGCAATTAAAGTAATTAAAAGCAAAGCAAAAAAAATCCCAGGTGCCGATATTGCAGATAATAAAAAGGTTGAAACATCAAAAGTATTTTTTTTTAATTTTGTACTTTATGTTTTTTATTGTTGTGAGCCGCCCTGAGTCCTTGGGGAGAAGGGCGGCATATAAATTTAATAAATCTCAATCTCAAATCTCAAAACCATCTGAATAAAATTATCTTTGCTTGGCAGTAGACAGTAAAAAAGAGTTGGAGGGATCAAACAAATTTTTCATAAGACAAGTCCAACAATTGGTTGTAGCTGCAAAACAGTATCTCCTGTGCACCTGATAGTAATGCTGGTGTGCAGCAATATGGTCCATTTTCCTAGGACATAGAACAAATTTTTTGAATTTTTAAAAATTTATATGCTATAAACTTGCAAATAAAAGAAAAAAAGATATTTTTAGAAGTGCGAATATAAATTGCTAGCTGATGAGCAAGTACTATAATGTTAGTCAACATGGAAAAATGGCTGGATAACTTGCATTTTATAATACTTTATAGGTGCTATGGATGTAGCATTAGGATCAGCAGCTACTGGGGTTTTTACAAATTCAAAGCAGCTGTGGCATCACCTATATGAGGTAAGTGGTGCTACTAACAATTGATTTCAAGATAGGTTTTGATTTAGAGAGTTTTAAAGAAAAGATTAAATCCTTTTTATTGAGAACTTAAGTTGTGACTATTGACTACAAAAGCTAAACACAAAATGTTAGCTTTGGAGTTAATAAAACTTTTGTGAACTAGTGATAATTTCCTCACCTTGTTTTCAACATTCCTAAAGGCTTCTGTCTATACTGATACCTAAAGTAAGCCACCTGGAGACAACACAGCAATGCAATTTAATATATTTGTTCCTTTCTCTAATACTTCTCAGACAAAAACAGAAGAGAACCAAGTTTGGATTTATTAATATTAGTTAACTGAAAAATGGAAAACAGCATTTTTGATGCCCCTAATTATTTCAGCAATTTGTGTTATGAATTTCTAAACTACTATCAGATTGGTCCTGCCAATGCAGCACCTGTGTAGCCAAGATACATATTTCCTGTAGGCAGCAGATAAAATAGGCAACCACATCGTTTAGCCCAATGAGTGTTTCAGGGTCATGCCCTCTGATCAGGCATGGATGCCAGACATAATCTGAAAGCAGGCATGAGAAGTGGCTTAGTTTACAATGAGAACAAATGATTTAGGTGGATAAAGCAAAGATTAAAAAATATCAAAATAATGTTTCAAGGAGAAGAAATGAGCACTGGAAGGGTAAATGTTCAGTTTAAGCAACTATAAAATTATGCACAAAATCCTCAACTTCATATATAAATTTAATAAATAATACCTTCACAGATACACTGGCAGGCCTGAGTTTGTGGGGATCTTGATGCATGGATAGTTTGGTAATAACATTGCTTGAATTGGGGATTACTATGAAAAAGGCAGGTTGTGAAAATCATTAGGAAGAAAATTGAAAGTGCCAGTCCCACCCAGCTGTGCCCATTCCTAAGATCATTTCTGTTTTCAGCCTGCAAGGATTCTCTTGGTGCCTCCTGTCTATTATTTTTCTGAAGCAGTATAAAAAAGAAAGGGTTTTTGGTAGAAGAGTGAAGCTTAGAATCTTATATCCGTATTTCATATTCTCTGCTTCAGTTTAAATCTAATTATTGGGGTCAACCATTGTAAGTAAACTAAAGACTGTAAAGAACTGTGGAAATTTGATATCTGAATAGCTTTTCTCTACACTGACAGGCTAGCATTCTGACGGGGGATCGAGTTTGGAGAATGCCTCTCTTTGAACATTACACAAAGCAAATGACAGACTGTCACCTAGCAGATATCAATAACATTGGAAAATACAGGTAACATAGCTAAGTTAAAATGCAATACTGCTGCTATGCTATTATGCTCACATTACTTTTTCCAGTGCCTACAGAGAACTTGGACAAATAGGAGTTAAAGGAGGAGCTGCCTAAACATATTTCAGATCTTATTTATTTGGGCAAAGATCCAGTAGAGCAACAATCTATAGTCGAGTTCATGTGGGTATGGCTTGGCAGAGGAAGCATAACTGGACCTTCCACTTTGATGAGATCAACAAACACTCTTTTGCTCAGAGAGAAAATTATTTACTAATTTGCTTCAGCTTGTTGTTGTGATGCAGAAATGGATTGTTGTTTTTCTGAATCCAACTAATGGAGCATTTTGTTGAAGAACAAAATTATAAAGAGATGGTAGTGCAACTATGCCATTCCCTCTGTAATTGTTATTTTTCTAAGTAAGTGTGACTTCACATGAGCCCAGGAAAATGTGCCACAGACAAGTAAAGAGACAATGCTTATACCAGATTAAACACTGCACATTTCTGTTGGGTTTTGTTTGTATCTTTCAAGTTGAAATCATGGCTTAAGATTCTGACTTCTGGTTATGTGAATCCAAGTTTGGGGTAGTATCTTGTTATGTTTTCCATGGTGATAGGCAGTTTTATAGACAGCTTTTATTCCTATGTAAATTATTAAGAACAGTGCAAATAATCTTGCACATAAAACTATCTTTTCTCCCATCAGGTCTGGCGGCGCATGCACAGCTGCTGCATTTCTGAAAGAATTTGTGACTGCTCCTCACTGGGCTCATTTAGATATTGCTGGTGTAATGGAAAATAAAGATGAGGTTCCATATCTGCGAAAAGGCATGGCGGGAAGGCCGACACGTACCCTGGTTGAGTTTATTACTCGACTGGCCCAAGACAAGCAAAGTTTTTAGAAAGCAGCTTTGCGACGATCAACTCTGGCTTTAAAAACAGTTAATTTGAACCTGAAATCAGCCAGTGTACTGATTTCTTCTACTTTAATTTTGGGGGGGGGGGCTACTTTGAAAAGACCCACAGCAATGGACTATAAATTCATTCCATAGAGTTCTACTAAATCAGTTGCTTTTTATACTCTTCATTCCAGGATCCTGTCCTGTATTTGGTATCCAAAGAGCAATCAGTCTAAACCAACAGGCTTTATAATATGGATTGAATAATAGATACACAGCTATCACATACAATAAAATATATCTTCCAACACTTCAAGTTGTTCAGGTTTTTGTCTTTTGCAGAATATGCCTGTATTTCTACAGACCTGGCCTCTGCCTGAGGCCGTTAAGAAAAACTGGGCCTGCTTGTTTGCCTTTAAGATCCTTTTTGGAAATATAATATTCTGCCTTTATAATATTCCCAAAAATATTTATTTCTCTGGGGGAAGGGGGTGCTGTCCTCCCACAGGACTGTAAAATACAGGGCTTTTCAACCTTTTCACCCATTGTACCACTTTTAGGATATGGCAACATCCGAGTACCACCAGTCACCTAGCAACGTGTCGAAAACTTGATGTCCAAAAAAAAGGAAAAAAGTGATGAAGTACAGGTAGTCCTCGACTTACAACAGTTCGCTTAGTGACTGTTCGAAGTTACAATGGCACTGAAAAATAGTGCCCCCCAAGCCACAGCCGAGCAAGACACCTGCCTGCCTGCCCAGTGGCGCTCTTCCTCCTGTCCGAGGTTTTCCTTGTTGTGAGCATTTTTGTTGAGGATTGGCAGCGGGGGTGGGGTAGGGGGCGTGTTTGGTTTTTATTCCCCCTGTCTGCTGGGTGGTTGCAGAAGATTTTGGTCACTTCACACGACCCTGGGACACTGTGACCATCATAAATATGAATCAGTTGCCAAGCATCTGAATGTAAATCACAAGACCCTGGAGATGCTGCAACATTCCAGATGAATGTTTTACAGTCTTAAGACTGTAAGCTGCAAAATGAGTACATTACTAGACTCATGAAGAAAACCTCTTCTGCGCCCTCTGTGGGACAATCTCTAGACCAACAACCCAGGGATCTTTTGGGACAATGTTACAGCGTGAGAAAGTAAGCACTGCCCAAGATGAAACACAGGCTTCATTAAAACTGATTCAAGAGAAAAATCATGAAGAAACACAAAGTAAACTTGAGAAAGTAACTGAAGAAATCCTGGATATAAAGGCACAATTTGGAGACCAAAACCAAAAGATTATTAAAAATGAACAGAGAATCCACGAAATGGAAAATAAAACTGAGGATATCGATAAAAAGGTGGAAATACTACTACAAAAAAATAAAAAATTAGAACAAGCAAAACAAGAGCTAGAGGGGGCAATGGCAATGGTAGAAATGGGACAAGCGGAACATTATTTGTGATTATTGGGCTGTTGGCGGAGGCTCTAAACGCAAATAAAGCTGAAATGCAAATGGAGATCGATGAAATATTTCGCATGAATTCGAGCTATGCAAGAAAAAAACAACCAAGAGAAGTACATGTAAGATTTATAAAGAAAACAACAAGAGATGAAGTACTGAGAAAAATGAGAAAGGAACCTTTACAATACAAAAATAAGTTAGGATTAGGATTTATTAGATTTATATGCCGCCCTTCTCCCTAAGAACTTAGGGCGGCTCACAACAATAAAAATTAAAGAGACATAAAATACAAAAATTAAAAAAGAATTAAACAATGAATATAAGAAATACGGGACAATTTAACACGATAAAAACCAAATTAAAAACCATGGTCAGTCCAGGTCCGCTTGTTGGAACAACCATGTCTTCAGGTCACGGCAGAAGGATCAAAGGTCAGGGATCATCCGCAGCTCCGGAGGCAGTTCATTCCAGAGGGACGGCGCGCCCACAGAGAAGGCTCTCCCCCTGGGGGTCGCCAGCCGGCATTGCCTGGCCGACGGAACCCTGAGGAGGCCGACTCTGTGGGAGCGAACTGGGCGATGGGAGGTTGACATTGGCAGCAGGTGGTCTCGCAAGTACCCCGGGCCTAAGCCATGTAGGGCTTTAAAGGTAATTACGAGCACCTTGAATCGCACCCGGAGGGCAACCGGAAGCCAATGCAGCTCACGCAGGAGAGGTGTAACATGGGAGTATCGAGATACTCCCATAAGCACCCGCGTGGCTGCATTTTGCACCAGCTGAAGCCTCCGGGTGCACTTCAAGGGCAGCCCCATGTAGAGAGCATTGCAGTAATCCAGGCGAGAAGTGACAAGGGCGTGGGTGACCGTGCATAGGGCATCTCGGTCCAAAAAGGGGCGCAACTGGCACACCAGGTGAACCTGTGCAAAGACCCCCTGGTTATGGTGGTTAGATGATCTTCCATGTTAAGCCGTGAATCCAGGAGGACACCCAAGTTGTGGGCCCTTTCTGAGGGGGGCAATAGCTCTCCCCCCATCAAAAGAGATGGAACATGTTGGACAATGCGAGATGCCGGTATCCACAGCCACTCGGTCTTGGAGGGGTTCCGCCTGAGCCTGTTCCTCCCCATCCAGACCCGCACTGCCTCCAGGCACCGGGACATCATGTCAAGGGCATCACTGGATTGGCTCGGGGTGGAGATAAACAACTGGGTATCATCCGCACATTGGTGATACCTCACCCCAAAGCCACGGATGATCTCACCCAGCGGCTTTATATAGATGTTAAACAGGAGGGGGGAGAGAACCGACCCCTGAGGTACCCCACAAGAAAGGGGCCTTGGGGTAGATCCCTGCCCCCCTGCCACTACAAACTGCGAACGGCCCGAGAGGTAGGAGGAGAACCACCGTAAAACAGTGCCTCCCACTCCCAACCCCTCGAGCCGTCGCAGCAGGATACCATGGTCAATGGTATCAAAAGCCGCTGAGAGATCAAGTAGGACCAGGACAGAGGAGCAACCCCTGTCCCAGGCCCGCCAGAGATCATCTACCAGTGCGACCAATGCCATTTCCATGCTGTAACCGGGTCTGAAACCGGACTGGTACGGGTCCAGATAGTCCGCTTCATCCAGGAAATGCGGAAGCTGACGCGCCACAACACTCTCAACAACTTTGCTACAAAGCAAAGGTTAGAGACAGGACGAGCTAGCCGGCCAGGGCAGGCTTCTTAAGAAGGGGCCTCACCACCATCTCTTTTAAGGCGGAGGGGAAGACACCCTCTGTCAATGAAGCATTGACAACTGCCTGGAGCCAGCCCCCTGTCACCTCCTCAGCAGTCGAAACTAGCCAGGAGGGACATGGGTCCAATAAACAGGTTGTAGTGCTCAGTATATGCATAATCCTGTCCACATCATCCAAAGACACAGGGTCAAACTCACCCCAAATGGTATAACCAAGACCTGCCCTCTCCACTCCGCCAGATTCCGCCCAGTTGGAGTCCAAACCAGTCCGGATCTGAGTGATTTTGTCCTGCAGATACTGTACAAATTCCTCAGCCCTACCTTGCAAGGGGTCATCCTTTGGTCGCTGATTAAGCAGTGAGTGGGTCACTCTAAACAAGGTGGCTGGGTGGTTATCTGCGGACGCAATGAGAGTGGAAAAGTAAACATGCTTTGCCACTTCCATCGTCACTAGGTAAGACTTAAGATAAAGTTCTTAGCTGTGTTCGATCAGATTCGGATCTGCTGGACCTCCAACAGCTCTCTAGGCGTCTTTTCTGGCGCTTCATCTCTCAGAGTCCCTCGGTAAACCAAGGGGACACCCAGGATCTGCAACGGGTCAGAGGCCGCAAAGGCACAACTCTATCCAAGGCCCCAGCAGCTGCCCTCTCCCAGGCTGCCACTAGGGCCTCGGCAGAGTCGTGGGCAAGGGAAGCAGGAAATGTCCCAAGCTCCGTCTGGAACCTCTCAGGGTGCATCGGGCGCCTGGGGCAGAACCACCTAGTCGGTTCCGCCTCCCAGTGGCGGGGTGGCGTACTGAAAGTCCAGCCGGAGAAGGAAATGATCGGACCATGACAGGGATTGGATGGTTAAATCTCTCCTACCCAGACCTTTAATCCACTGCCCAGAGATAAAAACCAGGTTGAGTGTGTGCCCTTCATTATGAGTCGGGTCCTGAAAATTTGAGTCAGGTCCATGGCTGTCATGGAAGACATGAACTCCCGAGCCAACTCAGATGCCTCATCCATAGAAGGCAGATCGAAGTCCCCCAGAACTATGAGCCTGGGGAACTCAATTGCCAACCCGGACAAGACATCGAGAAGTTTGGGCAGGGCCGCTGACACGCAGCTGGGAGACAGGTACGTAATCAATAGGCCCAACTGAACTCCAGGACCCCACTTTAAAAGGAGAGACTCACACCCGCCTATCACAGGGATAGTGGCCACTCGTGGACAAAGACTTTCCCTAATAATAACCGCCACCCCCCTGCCCCTACCCTGGGCCTGTGGCTGGTGAAGCACCCGGAAGCCTTGTGGGCATAATTCCGAGAGGGGGACACCCCCCTCTTGGCCCAATCAGGTCTCTGTGATGCAGGCCAGGTCCGCATTCTCAATGAGATCGTGTATGAGGGGAGCCTTGTTCACCACGGACCTGGCATTGAAATAAACCAGCCTAAGCCCAGGGTCCTGCAATCCTATGCCCCCGGGGGAGCGAGAAGAGCAATGAGGGCGGGAACAGGCAACCGCTTGAAAACAGCGGTGGTCCGTTCCCCGATTACGATAGAGCCCTCTGTTCCCACACTCTCTTAAAGCAGTCTTAAAGCAGATACCTAAGAGAGTAAGAGACACTCGGAGACACTACCATTTCTTAACTACAAAATTGATTGCCAAAGGCATAAATTTCAGATGGCTAATGCTGGAAGGCATTCTAATAAACTGGAATAATACAAGATATCGACTGGATTTAATTTGGAAAGCAGAGGATTTCGAAGTAACGAACAGAGCAATTTTGGATGAAGGAGTGCAACAATGACAAGAGGAGAAGCAAATGGAAGAGACAGCCCAAGGAGCAACTGCACAACAGAAGGAGAAAGATGAACAAGAGGGTGAAGGTGAAGGAATCTTCAGAAAAGAGGATTACAAGAGCAACTAGACCTAAATATAAATAATCGAAATGGAAATGGAGAAAGAAAATGGAATTTTTTCAGTAAATGTAAATGGACTAAAATCCCCATCAAAAAGAAATATTTTTTAGGAAACTACAAAAATTGAATATAGACATAATTTGTTTGCAAGAGACACATATAAAAAATATCATAAACTATTGGAGTACTCAAAAATTGGGAAGCTTTATTATACATCAGCACAACAGAAAAAAGGGGGTTGCTGTATATGTTAAAGAGACAATAGATTCCAAATTAGTATACTCAGATGAAGAAGGAAGAATTGTAATGGTTGAAATATATCTACACCAAAAACAAACATTGTTAGTGGCAATCTATGCACAATTTTATCAGAGCCTATATAGGAAACTAATAGAAATGGACAGGGCTTTTTTTCTCATAGAACGCTCAGAACGGAGTTCCGGCACCTTTTTTGGATGGAACCTTGTAGGGTAGGCAAGGCGTGTGAGTTCCGGCACCTTTTTCTTTTACAAAAAAAGCACTGGAAATGGAATACCAAAATACTTGTTTAATAAGGGACTTCAGTGCAATACACGGAACAATGGATTACAAAAGCAACAAAACAGGAAAATCCGGAAGAAGATTACCTAAGACATTTTTTGATATGGCAGAGGAAATTGGAATACAAGATGCCTGGAGGGAAATTAATTTACAAAATCTACAATATAGTTTTTATTCAAATAGCCACAAATGCTGGTGAAGAATTGATATGATTTGTATAACATCTGAATTGAGGATGGATATACAGGGAATTGAGATAGAAATAGGTACATGGGCAGACCATAATCCTCTAAAAGTGACATGAAAGGAACACAAAAAAAAACCAAGCTGGACTTCAAATCTATCTATACTAAAAGAAAAAGAATTCATAAGAGTTAGCGAAAAAAGAAATGGAATTTTTCTTTAAAGAAAACAAAGAAGATACATCATTACAAAACTTATGGGACACAGCCAAAGTGTACTTCAGAGGCATAGCTATAAGTATACAGTAAAGAAAAATAAACGGAGAAGACAGCATTTATTACTAAAAGGATAATTTGGAAAGTTAGAAACAGAATTACAAAAAACTCCACAGAAAAAGACCTTGAAAAGAAATGGAAATAATAAAACATAAACTAAATCTGTTGGATTCAGAAAAACTGGCAGAACAGATAAAGAGAGCAAAACAAAACTTTTTTGAAAATGCTAATAAACCAGGAAGATATTTAGCTTATAAACTTAAAAAACAGAAAGAGAAGAAAATAATACATAACTTGGAAAAAGTTGCCTACAATTCAAAAATGAAGAAATAAAAAATATAATTAAGGAATACTATAAGGAATTGTATGATAAAGAGGAGACTTTAAGAGAGAGAACTGTTCAATAGCTAGAAGAAAGTAAACTTCCAAAAATTCCAGAGGCATTTAAAACTATGTTAGAAGAAAGGATTACAATGATGGAGATATCAGAGCCCATAAAATGACAAAAAATGGGAAAACACTGGGCCCAAATGGGCTTCCGGCAGAGCTCTATAAAAATCTACAAGACATATTAAGCGAACCGCTGAAAGATGTTTTTAAAGCTTCCAGCTACATGGATAGAAGCAAATATTACTCTAATACCAAAAGAAGACTCAGATTTGACGTATATTAAGAATTATAGACCGATTTCATTACTTAATGTGGGAATTTAAAGTCTAAACAAGAACTAGAAAATCAGGGTATCAACCTGTCGTTGTGGACACATTTACAGATGCAAAATAGATAGGAAAAATACGTGAAAATGTATGGATTTTATAAAAATCAAACTATTTGATAAGATTTTGTTAACCTCAGATGAGAAATTAAGAAAATGTACAATTTTTTGTTAATTTTGGAAATGGAAAGTGAACAAGTTAAAGAAACTGATAAGATGGGCGAAAAACTTTGGTTACAATATAGAACTAGAAAAGTGGCAAAAGTTATGGGAGAGAAATTACAAATTAACGTCAACTTCATATAAAGAAAACTTATATAAAATGTTTTATAGATGGCACTTGCCACCAGCAAGATTAGCAATGTTTAAAAATATGTCAGATAGATGTTGGAAATGTAAGCACAATTCAGGCATGTACTATCACATCTGGTGGACATGTGACAAAGCAAAGGCTTATTGGGGGAAAAATACATGCTTAGTTAGAAAAAATATTAGGTGAACATGTTGATTTTAAACCTGAACTTTTCTTACTAGGAATAATGTCCAAAAAGATTAACAAGCAAGTCTATAGTATATTTGGTTTTACACGCCACTACAGCAGCAAGAATAATCTTTGCGCAATATTGGAAGAATGAATGAATACCACCAGAGGAAAAAATAATCAGAAAAATACTGGAATGCGCAGATGGATAGATTAACTATGAGACTGAAAGATAAAAAAGATACAGATTACTATCAAAATTGGGATTTATTTTATTTTTATTTTTTTAATTCCATTTATATCCCGCCCTTCTCCGAAGACTCAGGGCTGCTTACAAGCTTAGCAGTTGGCTAGAGGAAAGAATGAAGGATTAGGAATTGAATATGTATTAACATTGTTGACCCTAGACAGCTCGTTGGTTGAAAAGTTAACGTATGTAAAAGAAAATCAATAAAATATTTATTAGAAATAATATTTTTACAAATACTGCTTGATTTTCAATATTTTTATAAATATTTATAAATATATTTACAAAATACTTTTGTGAATTTTTTCTTGGTTTTGCTCTTTAATTTTCTATTAAGCAGTTATAATTTCCTTGATCCTTATGAATTTTTTGCAGATTTGCCAATTTTTCATTTCTTTTTCCAATAAAATATGGTCATCGCACTCGTTAGCCTTGCACAAAGGCAGATCATAAATTTTATTTCGCTGTTAAGATAATAAACAACCATTTGCTCCTTAAAAAAAGAAAAATCAAGCTCCTGGCAGAAATATAAAGTGGCAGAAGTGGGAAAGGTGGCGGGAGGGAGGGATTCGCATGAAAATCATGAGACCCTGGGCTGGGAAGGAAACTTCTCCGACACGTGTATAGACCATCCACACGTAGCGACCAAATCTTTGGAGGAAGAGGCTATTCACCGCAACATCTCAAAAACTTGCTCATGCTCATTATTGATAATTTTTGCACCTTTTTTCATTCATTCATCCATTTATTTCCACTGAGGCCCGAAAAAAGGCCTTTTCCACCCTTGAGGCCCCACCCCTGGGTTCTCATCTCGCGATGTTGTGATGTAGCAGCGCGGGTTCATTTCCTCTTGTGCCTACGCAATCGTTCCAACTTCTCCTCAAGTTACTATGGCCGCTGGACTGAGTGGGATGTTTGGGAATCAGGGCCCGGTGCCTCCCCCGCCACCTCCTCCGGTGGCTCCTGGAGGTCCGGTACCCGCGGGACTCCTTCCGCCGAACCCCACGGGTCCGCGAAACTCCATCGGTACCCTTGTGGATGATTTGGAGGCTTCTTTTGAGGTAAGCTATGCAAGCCAACGGCCTCCCCCTAACCATAGAGATGACGGAAAGACCGACACTGGAAGTAGGGAAACGCAGGACTATTGCCGTCCTTTTTTGGACGAGAGGGTTACTATAGAGATGAAGTAGCTAGCTAGAGAGTACCTTCTTGTGGGCTTCCATTTCTATGTTTAAATGGCTGCCAGCTTGTATAGAGGCGCGCTTTAATCCTATATTAACAAAATAATTTTTCTGATCAGAAAAATTCTGATCCTTCTAATACAAGCCAGTGTGGGATGATAATGGCTGTGATCTCTCTTGGCTTGTGGAACTTTGTGGGTTACCTTGGGCCCGATCATCACTTTCAGTCTACTGTATCTCGCGTGGTGGTTGTTATGCGGATAAAAAGAACTTCCTGGATACCACCCTGAACTCATTATCGCAAGAAAGGGAGAAGATTATTAATTTATCTGCTAAAATGAATCATACTGATTTTTCAGAAGCATATTTTTTGGTTTTGTTTAAGAGACATTCCTTTCTTTTTGTAGAGTAAAAATAATGCTTTATGGTATGTGAAATTTCCATATTTTGTAAGAATTTGAATTTAGCTTCATCTGAAAAATGGAGCCTATTTCATCCAAACAAACAAGTTTTTTGTATTTGTTTGGAACCTACTTAATTTGTTTGCCATTTTTAATAGAACAAAGAATAAGAAATAAATATCATTGAAGTATTTTTCAAGAAAGTAAAAATATATTTTAGTATAGCTTTATGTATGCCAAAAAAACACTACCTTCATAAAGCTTTTAATATCTACTTTTGTAATAAATGGTTTTTGTAATTATCCAGGCTTGCTTTGCATCCCTTGTAAGTCAAGATTATGTAAATGGTACAGATCAAGAAGAAATTAGAACTGGTAAGTTTGAGTGTCCATCTTCAATTTAACTTAGAATATTTATATGCAGAATACTCTCTTTTTCTCTGTTTTGATCAGGCTGGAGTTGAATACTCACCTTTTTGAAATTGTGCTGAAAAATATTAGTGAATGCATAACAGCCAATTGTGGCCAATTGAGCTAGCAGTGTGCGGTAAAGACAAAAAAGTTAATACAGTCTTTGGTTGTATAGAATCAAAATCATATAGAATCACAGAGCCTTGGTGGAGCAGTGGGCTAATGCCTCCTTAAGTAACACCAGCTGCCTGCCATTAGTGCAGGTTCGCATCCCACCAGGCTCAAGGTTGACTCAGCCTTCCATCCTTCCGAGGTAGGTAAAATGAGGACCCAGATTGTTGGGGGCAATAAGCTGACTTTGTAATAATGCCGCTTGGGGGATGTGTGAAAGCCCTAATAAGCAGGCATATACATAGAATGAAGGCTACTGCTAAGCTTGTAAGCCGCCCTGAGTCTTCGGAGAAGGGCGGGATATAAATGGAATTAAAATAAAAAAATAAAATGTGAAGTATTAGTACCGAATCAACATCATGTGAAGTATTAGTACCACTTTATAAGCCTTAGTAACTGGAATACTGCATCCAGTTTTTGTCCCCACATTACAAAGTAATGTTGAGACTTTGGAAAAAGTGCAAAGAGCAACTATGATGATTAAGGGCCTAGAGACAAAACATATGAAGAACAGTTACAGGAATTGGGTATGGCCAATGTAGAGAAAAGAAGGACTAGGAGTGACATGATAGCAGTATTCCAGTATTTGAGGGGCTACTACAAAGAAGAGGGGTCAGCTTATTTTCCAGAGCACCAGAAGGCACGATAAGAAACAATGGATGGAAGAGAAGCAATCTGTATTTCGATAACTGATGGAAATTTGGTAAAACAAATTAGAGATCAAGGTCAAGCACATATAAGAAGGATATATAATGCATTGATAGAAATTGACTCAGAAATGGAACTTGTTAAAGATTGTATGATAAAATGGGCCCAGAATTTTCAGGAGGTGATAACAATGGATACTTGGGAAAAGATTTGGGTCAGAAACGTAAAATTTACACAGGCTCAAAATTTAAGAGAGAATTTTTATAAAATGTTTTATAGGTGGCACTTAGACCCAAAAAAATTAGCAAGTATGTATCCGAACTGTCAGCCTAAATGTTGGAGGTGTGGCTGTGAGGATGCAACGTATTATCATATATGGTGGACTTGTAAAAAAGTCAAAGTTTTTTGGATTAAAATTTGGTGGAACATGCAAAAGATATTTAAGAAAAAGATAAGGTTTTCTCCACAGTTGTTTTTGTTGGTTATTATTACAGATTTTACTGTTATAGATACTAAATTGATGTTGAATTTAATTACGGCAGCAAGACTTTTAGTAGCACAATATTGGAAGGAGGAGGAACTGCCTACTATAGAAGAGTGGACTTTGAAAGTTTCTAACTTGGCGGAAATGGCAAAGATTTCAGCATATTTGAAAGAACAATCGCAACAGAGATATATTGTGGAATGGAGAAGATGGATCGAATATATTCAGAATATGGGACTAAAAAGTTTCATTTAGCATTTGAATAAGTAGTGGTTTTATAAGATGTATTATTAGTTATTAGTTATTTGTTAGTAATATAGTTATGTTTACGGAGAGTTAAAGTGCGATAGAATTTAATGTTTTATTTTTGTTGTTAGCATATTGTAGCTTAAGTTTCTAAGTTTATACCCTGTATTCAGCTCTGGGAAGTCGGGGAGGGGGGAGGGGAGGGTTGGGGGGAGGGGAGTGGGAGTGAGTGAGTTTTATTTAAAAAATGTACTGTAAAACTTTTCAATAAATAAAAAGAAGCAATCTGGATTTAAGGAGAAAATTCCTAATTGAGGAAAATTAGTGGAACACCTTGCCTTCAGGAGTTGTAGAATCTTCATTACTGGAGGTTTTTAAGAAAAGACTGGACAACCACCTATTTGAAATGGTATATGGCAACCTGTGGCTCTGGAGCCACATGTGGCTCTTTCAGCCTTCTACTGCAGCTCCAGTCCTCCTCCGCCATTTGCAGACAGGGAGAGGCACTTGCGCTTCCCCCCCTCTCTACCTCTCACTCTCTCACATGTCTCCTGATTGGCCCTGTGCCCGGGTGCCCCATCCCCTGGGAGAAGCACGGCCAGGAAGTCCCTTTCCTGGGCTGGCCCTGTCTAAAGCACACGTGGCCGGGGAGCCGCGCAGTGTAATCCCAGGATCCCCCCGGGAGTGTCCCGCCAGAGCCTCCGCTTTGCGGGCCAGCACTCCTGCAAGCTGTGGCCCCAAGGGAACACAGCCTCTGCGATCCCCAGCCGGCGCTACCATTGGCCCCACTGGCTGGGAAGGCGCGCTGGAATCCTGGCTGCCAGGAAGGTGATCAGCCCGCTCCTCTCCCATTGTCCAGAAGAGGTAAACAATTAGTCCCCGGTGCTGGGTTTTCCCTGCATGCAGGGCTTACATTGGTGGCGGAGATGCAGCAAGGGAGGGGGGGAAGGGAGAAAGAGAGAGAGAGAAGCTCCTTCGGACTAACAGACTTCCTGCTAGCTAAGCACTCGGAGCTGGCAGCCTGGTGAGCAAGTCCGACTGCCACCCACATTTCTCCTCTGCCACTTGCCGCAGAGCCGCCTTCTGCTAGCAGTGCGATGCCCATGGCACCTGCTCTCTCCCTGGCCCACTTGCCTTTCCCTCGCTCCCCCGTGCCCAGGTCTTGCTTCTTCAGCCGCACCTCCGCCCAGTGGGGCTCCTCCATCTCCCACTGTCAGGACGCTACTGCCTCGTCCACAGGAAGGGCAAGCGGCAGGCTAGGCGTGAGCCCTGCCTGCTCCATCCGCTGCCTCCGCTTGCCTTCAATGCCAGTGTAACGCTGCTTTATTTGCATATTCCGATTGCAGCTATTTTGGCTACAGCCCAGAGACCTCAGTGAGATACAAAGCATTTGGTTGGAACCTGCAATAAGACGGAGGTCCAGAAGGTCCACAGCTGTAGACAGAGAGAGAAGGGAAGCGCAAGTGCCTCTCTCTGTCTCTCACACAAACACACTGAGCGGGGGAAGAGGACTGGCAGACCAAGCGCATAAAGAGGGAGAGGGAGGGAGGGAGAAAGAGAGAAGGGAAGCGCAAGTGCCTCTGTCACACACACAAACACACTGGGGAAAGAGGACTGGCAGACCAAGGGCAGAAAGAGGGAGAGGGAGGGAGAAAGAGGGAGGGGAGGGAGAAAGAGAGAAGGGAAGCGCAAGTGCCTCTGTCACACACACAAACACACTGGGGAAAGAGGACTGGCAGACCAAGGGCAGAGGGAGGAAGAGAGAGGAAGGGAGGGAGAGGGGGAGAGAAGGGAAGCGCAAGTGCCTCTCTGTCTCTCTGTCTGTCTCACACACACACACACACACACACTGAGTGGGGGAAGAGGACTGGCAGACCAAGGGCAGAAAGAGAAAATATGAATATATGTGGTTGTCCTTACTGAACTTTTAGTAAAGAACATTTAATGAAATATTTTAATGTTTTTTTAATTAAGAGATGTATGGGGATAATTATGCTGTATTTATTTATTTATTTATTAAATTTTTATACCGCCCTTCTCCCGAAGGACTCAGGGCGGTGATGGTAGATAAGCTACTGAAATTGTTTTCACCTGTTGGGATGAAGGAGAAAGGGTTTCCCCCCCCCCCTCTTTCTCCTGCATAAAAATTTGTTTCCTTTGTAGCAGTTCATTGATTTCATAAATGCAACACGTTATAGTTTTTTTTATACATAGTATAAAGGTGAAAAGATATATGCTGTGTTATCTTCATTTCAGATGTCAAAAGGGTTTTGCGGTTCCCAGTGTTTTCTGTGGGAAATGGGTCCAAGTGGCTCTTTAAGCTTGCCGACCCCTGGTATATGGTCTCCTGCTTGAGCAAAGGGTTGGACTAGAAGATCTCCAAGGTCCCTTCCAGCTCTATTCTGATTGGTTATATGATTGAGATGTTTTTCATTTAAGTTATTGACCCTTAAGAGGTGGGTAAAATTAGGGATTTCTTCTAAAAATATCTGTTGGAGCTATGGGTAGTAAAATTAATATTACTGGAGTGGGTAGAACTGAAATTTTGTGCCTCATTTTATGGAATGTTCCAGTGTCACAAACATACAACGTAGGATCACAGGGCTTCTAGTCCAACCCCTTGCTGAAGGCAGGAGAACGTATGCCATCCTGGCCAAGCATAAAGCTCAGGACCACATAGCATTCCCCCAACCTAATTTACAACCTGAAATTATAACTTGCTTAATGATTCTAATTAGGACTAGAATTTTTCTCACCAAGTAATGTCATGCGGTCAATAGATATAACAATACATGAGCACACGTAGCAACTGCTGTTCCACTACTCCTGATTGCAGTCTTTAAGCGAGAACCTCATGCTTCTGCCCTGCCATTCTCACCTCCGTTTCAACTCCCCCTGCCTATCTCTTCTCCCCTAATCTCTGCCCTTTTGCTCCCCTGTCCTCTGCCACCCCTGCTGACCTTTGCCATCTTCTGTTGCTAATGAGGCAGCAGGTGGCCTTTTGTTTTACACCATTTTACGCATGTAGACCCAAGTATTTTACACTTCTAACTAATTTTGTTAAAGTTACATAGTATTTGTCCTGACTTTTATTCTTTAATAGCTTTAAACTGTTGTTGCTCATGTCCTAGGTGTTGATCAATGTATCCAGAAATTTTTAGAAGTTGCACGACAAACAGAATGCTTTTTTCTACAGAAAAGACTACAATTATCTGTCCAAAAACCAGACCAAGTAATTAAGGAGGTAAGGATATGGATAGCTGTAGGCTTAAGCATGATATCTGATTCTATGCTAAATTACAACACAGTAATTATAATACAGTATGTGGAACATTGCTAAGAGGCACAAATGGGATTAAAACTTATGAGCCACAACTCATTTATTACATAAATTAGGACTGAATCTACTCTGATCAGAATATTTTAAGGTGCTTGGTGTAGAGCTGATTGATCACTGTAGTAGGATGATGATTTGCTATCTTTAATGTGTATAATTTATTTTATTTGTTAAATTTATTTGCTGCTTATCTTGCCATGGGGCTACTATAAGTGATTTACAATAATAAAAAGGAAGAAAATAAAAGGAGCATAAATAGAAGTATAATAGAACAATAAATAAACAATGAACATGGAACACAATGAGAATAGTACATCAATATTATAACTAGAAAGATGGATGGGTGGAGAACAGAGCAAAGGAGGGAGGGCAGAAATGTGTATCAATCTAGAACCCATCCAGGGTGGAACTCCCCCAGTTGGTCCCCAGGCCAACCATCAGAGTTCTTGTGGGAGGATAGGAGGTATTTTTATTTTATCTGTTAAATTTATGGTGTTAAATGAGATTTTGAAGAAAACCATTAGTTTTTGGAATGTTTTTCCCTCTGCCAACCCACCTTGTGTTCTTTTTGTACTAAAATTTCAGCCATTCTAAGTAGTATTGTTTGTGTCATGTCTGAGGCACCTAACTGATTCGTCTGTGGACGGGCTCAGATCCAGACCAGGATAGCAGTAGACCGGGTGCTGTGGATGGCAGTAGACCGGGGCCTGCAAACAGCAGCAGACTACTAGATCGGGGACTGAACGGCAGCAAACCAGTAGGCCAGGGACTGTGAACAGCAACCGCACAGCAGACTTTTTTGAAAAAGAAACCGATGCTATTTTGATTTGCAAAACATAGGATAGAAAAAAATAGGCATAATTGGACTTCCGGTTCCTGTTTCCAGCACAGCAGTTGGAAGATTTGGAATGCTGAACCCTTTGGCTGAAATTTCTTTTTGTTGGGGACCCTAAGGGGCCAGAACCCACCCTGAAGGGGTGGAAGGAAGGAAGGAAATCCCAGGGACTTAGGAGAGACGGCGGTCTCCCCAAACGGTCCAGGAGAAGCCTCCCAGAAACCAACAGAAGAAAAGGCTGGCTAACTCCATTGTCCAGTCATAGCTGAAAACAACGGCTGTGTAAACAAAGTGGGAGTAACAAATCTGAAGCAACAAATACTTTACAAAAGGAAACATGTTAAGCGCAACAATTTCAAAGGACAATGATTTTAAACCATAAAGAAATACAGAACAACCTTGAGAGTATGAATCAACTTATCTCCAACTTAATTTCACTCCAAGAAATTTCCCAGGAAAATACAGTAGAGATAACCGAACATAATTCTGAGGATAGAGACTTAAAGATGGAACCGTATAAAATAAAAAATCATGATTTAATTCAAATGGGAAATATTTCAACACATCCAAGCAACTTTGAAGATAAGGAAAATAATGAGGAAAAAATACTTTACAGGGAAATGAATGATGCAGCAAAACATACTGATTAAGAAAGGCAATGGCCAGAGAAAAAAGATTAAAATGGAAATCAAGAAAATAGATGATGGGACTTATCAGAGAGAATAGTTTAAAAAGGAACATTTGTTTGAATATGGCTAAATGGAAAAACTTTGGAATATATTACTCTTAGAGAGATGATTTTTTTTGTTAACTAATACAATAAGAAACATTTGTTTGAATATGGCTAAAGAAATGGAAAAACTTTGGAATACATTACTTTTAGAGGGATGATTTTTTTTAAACTAATACAATGATTTTTTTTCTTTTTCCTTTCTGTAAAAAAAAAGTTGAAATGATTTAAACAGAAAACGTTTTAGTTATTTAAATGTGACGATAAAAGCATAAAAATGTGTTTTGAATGAGAGTTAAAGGATTAGATGATTAGATCTATTGAATGGAATGCTTAAAGTTTAAATAGATTAAATACATTCTCAGCTATGGTCAAAAAGAATAGGAAATTGAGGGAATAAATATATATTAAATTGAGGGATATATATTTTAAGTTGTATGTTATTTTTTGTATTTCAGTGCTTTTCTCTTTTTTTCCTCTCTTCTCTTTTTTGTCTCTCTTTTCTCTTTCTACTTTTTTACCTATTGATTAAGAAATACAGTCATGGCTGAAATTGTTGGCACCCCAGAAATTTTTTCAGAAAATCAAGTATTTCGCACAGAAAAGTATTGCAGGAACACATGTTTTGCTATACACAGGTTTATTTCCTTTGTGTGTATTGGAACACAACAAAAAAGGGAGGAAAAAAAGCAAATTGGACATAATGTCAAACAAAACTCCAAAAACGGGCTGGACAAAATTATTGGCACCCTTTCAAAATTGTGGATAAACAAGATTGTTTCAATCATGTGATGCTCCTTGAAACTCACCTGGGGCAAGTAACAGGTGTGGACAATATAAAAATCCCACCTGAAAGCAGATAAAAAGGAGAGAAGTTCACTTAGTCTTTGCATTGTGTGTCTGTGTGTGCCACACTAAGCATGGACAACAGAAAGAGAAGAAGAGAACTGTCTGAGGACTTGAGAATCAAAATTGTGGACAAATATCAACAATCTCAAGGTTACAAGTCCATCTCCAGAGATCTAGATTTGCCTTTGTCCACAGTGCGCAACATTATCAAGAAGTTTGCAACCCATGGCACTGTAGCTAATCTCCCTGGTCATGGGGAAAAATTGATGAAAAGTTGCAACGCAGGATAGTCCGGATGGTGGATAAGCAGCCCCAAACAAGTTCCAAAGGAATGCAAGCTGTCCTGCAGGCTCAGGGAGCATCAGTGTCAGCGCAAACTATCCATCGACATTTAAATGAAATGAAACGCTATGGCAGGAGACCCAGGAGGACCCCACTGCTGACACAGAGAAATAAAAAAGCAAGATTACAGTTTGCCAAAATGTAGTTGAGTAAGCCAAAATCCTTCTGGGAAAATGTCTTGTGGACAGATGAGACTAAGATAGAGCTTTTTGGTAAAGCACATCATTCTACTGTTTACCAAAAACAGAATGAGGCCTACAAAGAAAAGAACAGTACCTACAGTGAAATATGGTGGAGGTTCAATGATGTTTTGGGGTTGTTTTGCTGCCTCTGGCACTGGGTGCCTTGAATGTGTGCAAGGCATCATGAAATCTGAGGATTACCAAAGGATTTTGGGTCGCACTGTAGAGCCCAGTGTCAGAAAGCTGGGTTTGCGTCCGACATCTTGGGTCTTCCAGCAGGACAATGACCCCAAACATACGTCAAAAAGCACCCAGAAATGGATGGCAAGAAAGCGCTGGGGAGTTCTGAAGTGGCCAGCAATGAGTCCAGATCTGAATCCCATTGAACACCTGTGGAGAGATCTTAAAATTGCTGTTGGGAAAAGGCGCCCTTCCAATAAGAGAGACCTGGAGCAGTTTGCAAAGGAAGAGTGGTCCAAAATTCCGGGTGAGAGGTGTAAAAAGCTTATTGACGGTTATAGGAAGTGACTGATTTCAGTTATTTTTTCCAAAGGGTGTGCAACCAAATATTAAGTTAAGGGTGCCAATAATTTTGTCCAGCCCATTTTTGGAGTTTTGTTTGACATGTCCAATTTGCTTTTTTCCTCCCTTTTTTTGTTGTGTTCCAATACACACAAAGGGAATAAACCTGTGTATAGCAAAACGTGTTCCTGCAATACTTTTCTGTGAGAAATACTTGATTTTCTGGAAAAATTTCTGGGGTGCCAACAATTTCGGCCATGACTGTATAAAAGTATGAGAGGGCTTATATGGAAAATATAGAATTAAATCACCAATATAAATGTAGTTAATTCTTGAGAAAATTGTCATTAGTAAGAATATGTAGAATTTGGGGGGAGAAATAAGCCGAAATAAGCACAGTAACAGGATTTACGATAAGGCAACTAAAATGACAAATAAGAATATTGGAAAAAATATACTTAATTGTTTATCAAAATAATGAGAATTGTTTTAATCTAATGTTTGCAAAGAAAGATACTTTGGGGAAAGGGGAAATCAATTAAAATTAACATATGGAATATAGATTATAGAAATCAATTGTTAAAGATTGTGTTATAAATGTTATCCAGACAACATGCTGTTTACAAATTAAAAAAGGTAAAGGTTCCCCCGCACATGTGTGCTAGTCGTTTCCAACTCTAGGCGCCAGTGCTCATCTCCATTTCAAAGCTGAAGAGCCAGCGCTTGTTCAAGGACGTCTCCGTGGTCATGTGGCCGGCATGACTAGATGCCAAAGGCGCACGGAACACTGTTACCTTCCCACCGTAGTGGTCCCTATTTTTCTACTTGCATTTTTACTTGCTTTCGAACTGCTAGGTTGACAGAAGCTGGGACGAGTAACAGGCGCTCACTGTTACGCGGCACTCAGGATTACTGAATGATTTAGGTTATGTTGAAAAATACCAATAAAATATATACAAAAAATAGGCATAATTACCTAGAACAGAAAAGGTAGAAGCATGGCTAACAGCAAAGCACATCCACCAACCATAAAAGAGGGATTTTCAAACAACAAATTCATGGAACAGGAGACAAATATAAATGTGGTATGCAATACATGTTTCATGTATATGCTTATGCCCAAAGAACACCCAAATTATACATACATTAAATGTAAATTATGTGGATTACTAGAGGAAAAAGTAAGGAATCTAAAGGCAACTCTAGCCAAACTCCAACCTACGCAAGAAAGCTATACCCAAACCAAACCAAACAATGAACAAATAACTCCCAGAGGATTTGACCCTACCAATAAACCCTTGGAGGAAGACAAAGGGAGGATATCACACATAGAAGCAAACACAACAATCAAAGGAAGCAGCACACATCTAATAAACCCTACTGCCCAATCTAACCCAACCAGAAGCAGCCCCATTAAAACTGAGCATTTCTCCCCCCTGGATGGAAATACACAGACCCACAACCTCCCCCTCAAAGAAAACATGGAGACCCCTAGCAAAGAAACGATTTCAAATACGGTATCCCTAAAAAAAGTCACTTCAAATATCCCCAAAAAGTCATAAACACTTGAGATAAACAGAAAAGCACCCCAGACTGCAGTCCCCAAAAGGAAGGTGAGTTTTGGTAATAGGAGATTCTATCCTCAAAGGAACAGAATCATCCATCTGCAGACCGGACATAAAATCCAGAGAGGTACATTGTCTCACTGGAGCAAAAGTCAAAGACATGGCTTAGAACCTAACCAAAATAATTAGGCCCACAGTTTACTATTCTCTCCTATTCCTTAACATTGGGATGAATAATGCAACAAAGAACCTGAGCACAATACTGAGAGACTATAACCAACTAGGCAATAAAGTTGAGCTAGGAGCACAAATAGTGTTCTCATCAGTACTCCCAACAAATGGTCAACACCCATTAAAGGAAAAAAAGAATTCTAGAAATAAACCACTGGCTAAAGGGTTGGTGTCACCAAGAAAACTTGGGTTTCTTGGACCATGGACTGCATTTCCTATGTGACAGACTTGGCAAGGGATGGGCTGCACGTCACAAAAATAGGGAAAAATGTACTCGGAAAAAGACTGGCCCAACTCATCAGAAGGGCTTTAAACTAAAATTTAGGGGGAAGGGTGACGAATCATTAGACTCTAGAACACAAAACCAATCATAAATCCCAAGAAAACAAAGAGGTAGGGAGTGATGAGAAAAAAGAAAAAAAAATCAACAATCAGGAGATCCAGGAAACATATACACAGACAGACATAAAAGTCTTGAATGCTTATATACTGATGCTCAAAGCTTGGGGGACAAACAGGTTGAACTAGAAGCAGTAGTACACGAGGGTGGATATGACATCATTGGCATTAGAGAAACCTGGTGGGATGAAACCCATGACTGGAATGGACTGATGGATACAAATTGTTCAAAAGAAACAGAACTACAAAAAGAGGAGGGAGAGTTGCACTATATGTAAGAAAATACTACATATCTACAGAAATGCACATGATCAAAGATAAAAGCCTTCCAGAATCTATATGAGTCAATATAAAAGGGGGAAAAGTGACATTGCCATGGGATATACTACAGGCCACCCAACCAAGCAGAAGAAATAGATGGACTCTTTGCCAACCAGTTAACAAATGTATGTAGGAAGCATACCACAGTAGTAATGGGACACTTCAACTATCCAGATATCAACTGGAAAACAAACTGCAGTGAGTGGGAGATCAAACAGATTCCTAACTAACCTAGCGGACAACTTTGTCATCTAAAAGGTAGAGGAGGGAACTAGAAGTATAGCTATACTTGACCTAATTCTTATTAATATTCTTACTAAATCTCACTAAAATCATAGGTACAAATACAGATTAGGTAAGACCTGGCTCAAAAACAGTAACTGTGAGAGGGACCTTGGAGTCCTAGTAGTTGATCACTTGCCCATGAGCCAGCAATGAGCAGCAGCGCCCAAAAAACCTAATACAATCCTGGGTTGCATAAACAGAGGCATAGAATCAAGATCATGCAAAGTATTCTTCAAAGAGAGAAGCAACCTTGAATTAAAAAAAAAACTTCCTAACAGTGAGGACAATTAACCAGTGGAACAGCTTGCCTTCAGAAATTGTGGGTGCTCCATCACTGGAGGTTTTTAAGAAGAGACTGGACAGTCAATTGTTTGAAATGGTATAGGTTCTCCTGTTGAGCAGGGGGCTGGACTAAAAGACCTCCATTATTCTATTCTATTCTATTCTATTTTCTATTCTATTCTGTCATCTACACAGCAGTGGAATTATTTTACTGTACAATAATATAAATTTTAATTCGGGTAAATGTACACTGAATTCATGATGATCTAGGTAAAATCTTAAAAGTTCATAGGCACATCCATAAACTTGAAGCTTAAACTTTATTATGGCCAAAAATTATTGCAGTATATCCATAAATATAATTTATCATAGTTCTTGATGAAAAATGAAGAAAAAAATATTTTGTGCAACACATGAGAACTATTATGAGATAATAGTAATGAAAATGAGGTAGAATGTCTCTTAACAAAATTCATCATGAGTTAATTAAGGAAAGAAAGTAGCTCTTAGTATAATTCAGATAATTTATTGAAACATATCAGGATACTTGCTTTTCTAAGATTTTGTAATTATTTTTGTTCAAATGCAAATGTTTTTCCAAGGAGATATTCTTAGTTTCTTTCCTATATTGTTCTATTTCATGTAGGATGTTTCAGAACTGAGAAATGAATTACAGCGGAAAGAAACACTAATTCAGAAACACTTGGGAAAACTTCGCCATTGGCAACAAGTTTTAGATGATATTAATATCCAGCAGAAGAAACCTACTGAGATGCCTCAGGGACCTCTAGCCTATCTAGAGCAAGCTTCAGCCAATATTCCTGCACCCCTCAAGCAAACGTGAAAAGAAGCATCACTGAAATGCCAGAATAAAGTTTGCTAGACCTTCATGATATTGAATATTTTATATTGAAAAATACATTGTTTTTGAAAAAATGGACACCAAGGAGCCTAACCTAAACGAGGCTACAGCTGTCATTGCATGGATCAGAAAGTATGATTTCTTTTATTCTATCACCTGCAAACTGATATCTCTTTGTGACTTTGGAGATTTTCTTCTAAGGAGCAAGAACCGTTTATCCTATGAGCTTCCAATATAATTTTACTTCTGTAAATCAAGTGATGCCATTAACATTATCATTTGGAATCACGGTACTTTTAATATCCTTGGCACAGTTGCAGCTTCTGGTTCCGTGCTTAAAACATTCTTGAAAAAAAAAAGCCTATGAGACATATGTCACAATCTGAATTGCTTTAATACAAAACAAAAATTACTTTCTGAACCCACTTTTTGATTTTGGCAGCTGTATGCTTTAAATAAATTAAAAATGCACGTGGACAAATTAATGTTTATCTAGCTTTATTTTAATGATGTTACAAATGAACATCTGGTGAAAGCAGTTTTTATTTTTATGTGATAAATTAACTTTATATATACAAACATACATATAACTTTGTTACAGACCATTTATTAGGATTCCGTTTCCCTAAGAAGATCCTATTACATATTGCATAGAAATAATAAGAGTTGGCATTTTAAAAATTGTTCTTAGTTTTCTTCCTCTTAAAAGTACTTTAATACTCTAATAGTTGGCACTTATTTGTGTTTAAGTGTAACAATTCAACATAGAAATTGTTTCTAAATCTGAGCTTAACTGTACTCATGTTGACAAAGACTATTGCAGGAGCAGACTACAAATATACTATTACTTTGTTTAAACAGATATTATAAGAACATTTCAGATAAGGTAGATATGTAGTGAGATTTTTCTCTGAAATCTATAAAAAGTAAACTGGGGCAGGTAAGGGAGAATGTCCAATGGGTAAAATTGCAAAATTTATGATTTTGCCTAGGAAGAATTTAAGGCTCAGAGCTAATTTAAATACATTACATTCAAATATATTAAGCAGAGCACTTCAAGCCCTTATTTATTTTTAGAAATAAAAAAAAACTTGGCGCATCAGATGCATGCAGATTTATCCTTGACTAGAACCATTCTGTAGTCTACTGCACTGTGTGCCTATGTTTTAGACCAAAATTAAGAGCTCAGCTGTGACTGAGATAAAAACATTCTACTTCTAGATACAATATGCATTTTCCAAAGTTTATCGACAGAGAATGAGATGGCTGGATGGAGTCACTGAAGCAGTAGGCGTGAGCTTAAATGGACTCCAGAAGATGGTAGAGGACAGGAAGGCCTGGAGGAACCTTGTCCATAGGGTCGTGATGGGTTGGACATGACTTCGCAGCTAACAACAACAAAGTTTATATTATAGCAAACTACAAAGTAAGTTAATTGTTTTTGACTTCTCAAAATTTTATTTATTAATAACTGGGAAATTTAGCCAATTAACTTTCAATACAGTGTAAATGTTGCTATTAGTATTTCAACGTGCCAAATAGTTTAAGACTGGAAAACATTTAAGCACAACCTCTTCACATATGTCTGTCTGGCTTTATTTTTCTATTTTGATTTTTTTTATAAGGTAAATTGCCCAGAATCAGCATTTCTTAGGTAAAGGTTCCCCCGCACATGTGTGCTACTCGTTTCCAACTCTAGGGCTGGTGCTCATCTCCGTTTCAAAGCCGAAGAGCCAGTGCTTGTCCGAGGACGTCTCCGTGGTCATGTGGCCGGCATGACTAGACGCCAAAGGTGCACGGAACGCTGTTACCTTCCCACTGTAGTGGTCCCTATTTTTCTACTTGCATTTTTTATGTGCTTTCGAACTGCTAGGTTGGCAGAAGCTGGGACGAGTAACAGATGCTCACTCTGTTACGCGGCACTCGGGATTCGACCCGCCAAACTGCCGACCTTCTGATCGACAAGCTCAGCATCCTAACCCACTGCGTCCCTTCAGCATTTCTTACATCTATGTAAATAAATAAAATGTTTACTTGTATTATGGTGAAATCTTCCTTGCAAATTTTACTTGTATCAGATTTCATGTAATCCTTTGAAGGATTCCTAGCTCTGAAATATTGTTCAGGTACTAGTTTAAAGTTGATGTCTTTTTAATATTTAGGTTTCCTAGACCACTGAAATAGCCAGTTTTGTTCTGCATAAGTATCTTTGTAAGTTGAATGGCTTAAATACACTAGTCTTGGTGTTATTGCTGATATAGTATTAAAATTATTGAGTACAGAAAGATGCTTGTACTAAGAATCCATTTTACCTAGAATTTGCTGAATACCATATTAATTATAAATTAATATTTTAAAATATTTTTTATTTATGGCAATAGTTACTTACTATTGAATCTGTTTATGTTTAGCTACTTGTGACCTCTAATTCTTTCCTTGTTATTCTGTAGGATATCATATAAAACATATTGTGTAAATGTTTAATAACAGCAATGACAATATTGATTATTGTAGAAAGTTTTCATCAAAGAAAAATATTTTGTAAACCATTCTTGATGCCCTGAGTCTGGTTTCTGAGTGTCTTTTGGTTTTGATGTTTCATTATTTTGCAGACTGAAAAAAGTTGAGAAAAAATATTCAATGCAGAGATACTTATCTGACTCACCTGTTTTGGAAGGAATGAGATTAGTCTGGAAACATGTTTGCTGCAAACACCTCACTAAATCGAGAAACTGGGAATCTAAGTGAAAACCTAACAAATACTAAAAGAAGCATAAACAATAAGTGAATGTTTAGTGTCTCTTAAAATGCATCACAAGCTGTCAGACTCTAGTGTAAACAATTTGTAGTTTGAATTTCCAGAAATAAAGCTAACATCACAGTTAAAAGCTATTCATTCATTTTTCCCTCCATCCAACAATTAATACCTGTTGATTCCATGTTTCAAGAGTTAAGAACTTCAGGGTCATAAGGCAACTTGGAATTTTAGGAAGAAAACCCAATCATCACCTATCAAGGTTACAGCCAGGGCTTTTTTTCTCATAGAACGCTCAGAATGGCGTTCCGGCACCCTTTTTTTGCAAAAAGAAGAAGAAGAAGAAGCTCCCTCTATTGGTTTTCCTAAGCCGATTGCAGGGCTAGGCAATCTTGGTTCTTTTTTATGACTCATGGACTTCAACTCCCAGAAATCCTGAGCCAGCCATGCTGAGGGGAAAGGGAAATGTTTCCAAGCTGAGTCATGGTGGCTCAGGAATTCTGGGAGTTGAAGTCGTTGAGTCATAAAAGAGCCAAGGTTTCCTACCCCTGCACTAGAGGAGGACATTAAAATTATTCACAGGGTTACTTCTGTAGGAACTAAACTTTTAGAATCTAAAGCAGCTAATTCAAAAAAGCCAACAGGAAAGAACCTCAGATTTTTCATCTGCTTCTGTCTTTTGGAAGGTAAAATTAGATAATAGAATAATCTATTTCCTATGTTAATATCTCTGCAATGATGATTTCATAAAGGTAACAGGAAAAAAATGAGAAACATTTTTCTCAATGTAATATGTCTAATTTAGCTGATGCTAGAAAAAATAGTATCTTTTGTACTATTTTGTACTATTGAAAACTGTTTTTAATCTAACCATCTATTACAACCAAACCACTTTAAATTAAACATTTCTTAAGAATGAAATATTCTTAATTTGGACTTTACTTTTACTGTTTGGACTGTTGTGTTTTGAAAAATAGATTATTTGGAATCTAGTTATGTTGCACTTCAGTCTTTAAATAATTAACCTAGTATATACATAACAATATATGATGTTTTCCATGGTGAGCTTAACATCAATAACATTTATTAAAAAGGCTAAAATAATTTCTGGTGGTATTATCTGTACATTAAAATTTTGTTTAGTCACAATCTTTCACGTTTCACATTCTGGACAAACAGTAGTCATCTCTGGGATCAGTAACGCAGCAGGGATTGCTTTTTCCTTCCAGTAACATATACCCAAAACCAGTTTATTGCATCTGGCAATTGAACTAAAAAAAAATCTCATTGTCAACTAATATAATTCATTTAATTTGAAATCAAGTGAAAAATTGATTTAAATTATTTTATTAAAACAAATTAATGGAAATTGTTTTATAAGAAGTTGCCTCAAACAAAATGAGTTTGACATGCCTGCTCTAGATAGTTGAATGCTCCAAAATAAATTCTAGACCAGGCCTGTATATGCAGCCTGCCAAGCACAGACTTTTTTAAAAAAAAATAATAATAATAAAACCACCACCACTGCCCTAAAAGTCATGTTGCCTACTGTCTCCATGGCTTACCATGACCACGAGCTCCAACACTGTAGATGCTCTCTAGTCACCAAATCATTGATTAGCCCACCAGCATTCCTTTGCAGACCACAAAGATTTTTAATCTATCAGTATGGGCCTTTCCCTTCTACAAGTTGCACAGACCTCTTCTAGATTTTCCTCTTGCCTTTCCAAGTTAACTCCTTGGTCTGTCATTGAGCAAGAATTGACTTTGTAGGGAACCATATTATCATTTGATATATATTTAACTTATGTTATACCTTTATTTACCGATTATATAATATTTGTATGCAATCCACCTGGCGAGGTTTGGGGCAACTTACAATAGAAAAAAATACATTTTTAAAACATAAGATTAAAACATAAAAGCCGGGCTTTTTTTCTCATTGAACACTCTGAATGGCGTTCTGGCACCTTTTTTTGCACACAAAAGAAAAGCTTTTGCACAAGCTATGCTACTCCCTCCCTTCCACAAGCTATGCTACTCGAAAGCCAATAGGAATTGCTGCCGAGCGCACCAAAAGACCCGGCCGACAAACGTTGCACCGGCAAGTTGTCTGCAGCGAAGGTGAGTTGGCAGGAACTTTGCATCCCTCCCTGCTGCCCAATTACACCATCTCAACTAGGTAAGTAAGAGAGGACAAGGAATGGGAGGTGGGTTCTGCGGAGTCCATGTACACTCCTTCCTTGTGCTCACCCGTGTCAGCCAGGCTGGTGGCCTACCCAGTGCTGGACCTGCGCCACCGTTGCCTTGCCCTGTGCGCCTAAGTGGCCGCCCTGCATCACCTGGCCCCCCACACCTCTGCCGCCCACCCCGCACAGCCCCGCCGTATAGAGTGGGCCCCGCTGCTCCCACTGCACCAGCTGCGCCAGCTCCGGCCCCAGGGGGCCGGCCGCCGCCAACACCCCTCGCGCCCATGACCGCAGCAGCGCCGCCCCCCCCACCTCCTGGACACACCAAGATGAGAGTTTCGGTACCTTTTATTTTTTAGAAAAAAAGCCCTGGTTACAGCAAATCCACCACAAGTTTAGCATAGCATATGAATATATATTCTGCCTTTGTAACCTGGTGTTTCCTTCATGTTGTTTTTTAAATTACTATAATCAGTTATAAGCTACTTTGATGGATGGATAAGAGGGTGCAAAACTCTTCCAAATAAATGATTACAGCTGTGGTTTCTCATGGCAATAACCTACCCCAATCAATCTTTAGCTTACTTTTTAACAAGTTAGAGCATAGACAAACTGTAAAACAAACCACTGCAAACAAGTAATTGTTATTGGGCTGCTCTTTTAACAATGATATAAAATTTAAAGCAAAAGTTTTAAATCTCACTGTCTGATATTATGCAAACCCTTTTCTTTTTCAAATTTAAAATGCCTGTGCTGTATTTGTGGGAAGTACACCAGTATTCTCAAGCTGCATTATATAGCAGATACAAACTCTATATTCAAGAAATAGGATATTAATCATACCTAAGCACTGTTGCCTTAGGTAAATTTTATTGTTTGGATTTTCTTACTATATGGTGCTTAATTTTTTTACAACGAACTTGATATTTGGGGACCCTTTTAGGGGAGATTTTCTAATAAAGATTGAAGTGCTAGCTGATACACCCATATAGAGCTTTAAATGCTGCTTATAGACATACAGCATTCTTTCTCTTTGCACTTTTGCCCTTTCTACTCTTTTCTTAGTTTTTCTTTTATTTTTTGCAGATATAATCTAATAACTAAGTTAAAAAAATTCCAGGGTTTAAAATATTGAATCTGTTGTTTCATATCTATGTTTTACTTTTCATCCTGAGTCAAGATAAGGATGTTATCTTATAAAACAATAATGAAAAGTTGTGATGGCATTAACACCAAAAAAACCCCCCCAAAACCGTTACACCAGAGAAATTATGAAATTAACTAAGGCAACAGTCTGGATGTCTATGGATGTGTGAGAATACAGATCCACACACAGGATACCTCAATAGCAATGGATAATTAACATAGAGTATGCCTCTCTAAAGGGACGTGGTGGCTCAGTGGGTTAGGACGCTGAGCTTGTCAATCAGATGGTCAGCAGTTTGGCGGGTTGAATCCCGAGTGCCGCATAACAGAGTGAGCGTCTGTTACTCATCCCAGCTTCTGCCAACCTAGCAGTTCGAAAGCACGTAAAAATGCAAGTAGAAAAATAGGGACCACTACGGTGGGAAGGTAACAGCGTTCTGTGCGCCTTTGGCGTCTAGTCATGCCGGCCACATGACCACAGAGACGTCCTTGGACAAGCGCTGGCTCTTCGGCTTTGAAACGGAGATGAGCACCGGCCCTAGAGTTGGAAACGACTAGCACACATGTGCGGGGCAACCTTTATCTTTACCTTACTTTATGCCTCTCTAGGAAATACAAATCAGTGACTTACCTTGAAAGTGGTTTATTCTCCAGAACCAGCAGACTTGGATAAAGCCTATATTATGATCCAAAAATTTTTACTTTTAAATTTTACATTCTGAGGTTGTGTTCTTTTAGGCCTCAACTCGCCACTCACAAAGCTTTTTACGTAAGTTGCTAAATTTGCAACTGTGACAATGCAGCTGGGAGCAGCTTCATCCATTTTCTTCTGCTTTAGAATAATAAAACGACACATAGCTTAAAACAAGCTATGCACAAAATTTAATTTCAGTGCTCAGCATGTAGGAATAGTTGAGTAACATCATATATTTATGGTCAATATTTAATCCAGGTGTCAGAATCCATTTATACTTCATTTCTAACTATCTCCTCTGAGCTAAAACCAAATCTCATCTTCTTCCGGATTCTGCAATTCTCAAGGGGGGAGAGGGAATAGGCATGGAGCTTTATGGCTTTCACTTCCTCCTTTAAATGCAGCCTTAATAGACTCTGGCTGCACCCGCTGCCTCATTAGCCCAACTCTAGTGGGGAATTTGGGCATTCTGGTGAGGAGACTAAAGCAACCAATCTCCTTTGGCCAGTTAGATGGGTCCATAGCAGGGCGGGTACCAGCTATCCTAACCACCTTACCAGTTCACCTGTTCACCCATGAGGAAGATATAACATTTGTAGTGACCCCAGGCATGGAATGCCCAATGATTTTAGGGCTGGAATGGTTAAAGAAATGGAACCCCTGGGTAAATTGGAGGACGGCAGAACTCAACTTCCCAGAGGAGGAGCATGCGAACTTAAAACCCCAAAGCCCCCCCCCCCAAACCCGAGGAGCGGAGACAGCATCAGTGGGAGAAGAGAGGAGGTTACCAGAAATGCCAGAAGACTACCGGGACCTTGCTGACGTTTTCAGTAAAGAATGGGCAGATGAGCTACCTCCTCACCGACCCACAGACTGTGCTATAGAAATCAAACCCGGGGCAAAACTCTTGAAGCCTAGGCAGTACTCCATGAGACGGAGGAGGTAGAAAGATTCATAAATAAAAACTTAGAAAGAGGATTTATTGAACCTGCCAAACCCAGTCCTATTTAGAGAGAAGGACAGCACTATGTGTTTGTGCGTAGATTATCACGCCCTGAATGCAATTAGTGAAAGTAATCTGTATCCCCTACCCCTCATGAAGGATATGCTATCCCACCTATAGGAAGGATGTTTACCAAACTAGACGTAAGAGAAGCATACTACCATGTTAGGGTCAAGGAAGGAGACAAATGGAAGACCGTATTCAATTGTCCAGTGGGTTGCTACCAGTTCAAAGTTCTGCCATTTGGACTGCAAGGGGCCCCCGCAGTTTATATGCAATTAATCAATGAAGTGCTAAGAGCACTTAAGGGGGTCTTGGTTTACTTAGATGACATCCTTATCTTCACTGAGACCAAACAGGACCATATTAATCTAGTCAGAGCAGTTCTAAAAAAATTGCAGGCCACCCACCTATATGCAAAATTATTGAAATATGAATTCTCCCAGGAAATAATAGACTACCTGGGGTATCGCATATCACCACAGGGCATCGAAATGGACCCCGAGAAAGGGCAGTGTTAGAATGGGCACCACCCCGCACAAGGAAGCAGTTGCAAAGTTTCCAGGGTTTTGCAACTTTCTACCGCCAATTCATCCCTTTATTCGCCCAAATAGCCCTGCCCCTCATGAACGTTGAAAACGAGGGGGGGAACCCCAGTGAAACCCAGCCAGCACTTTAAGTGGACAATGGAATGTCAAGCGGCATTCAAGAGGCTAAAGACTTTTTTCTGCCGAACCCGTACTGAGACACCCGTACCCTGATAAACCCTTCATAATACAGGCAGACGCAAGTGATGTGGCAGTGGGAGCTGTATTATTACAGGAAAAAGATGAGGGGGTACTGCAACCATGTGCATATACGTCCAGGAAACTCACGGAGACAGAACAACATTGGGCTGTGTGGGAAAAGGAGGCATACGCTGTGAGGTGGTCATTATTTACATGGCATCATTTCCTTGAAGGAAATAAAATCCCCTTCCAGGTCTGGACAGACTACAAAAATTTGGAAGCACTAAAAACACCCAGGAAACTCACTCCTAAGCAAGCCCGCTGGTCTCAACACTTTCACCGATTCCGTTTCACACTTAAACACTTACCGGGGGGAAAGAATTTCCTGGTGGATGCACTGTCTCGCATGCCCCAATATAATAGCACATGAGCGACTGACTCTAAACCACTTATGCATGGACAACTGGCAGTGCGAGTAACCACGAGGGCCCAAGCTAAAATAAAGCTGCAGCTGGGTAGCCAAACTGGAATCAAATTCCAGAAGTCTTTGGAAACTGATGCATGGTTCCAGAAAAATAGACGTCTGCACAATCAAAGATGGACTACCCTGGGTGGGGGAGAAGTTATATATACCTGCCACCCAGAGGATCAATTTCATGCAGTTGTGCCATGATACAAAATCAGCAAGACATTTTGGGTTTGTAAAAACTTTACATTTAAAAGGCAGTTTTGGTGGCCATCCATGAAAAAGGACATAGAAAGCTATGTGGCCAGCTGCCAAATGTGCACAATGGCTAAGAGGCTGCAGGGGAAGTCACCCAGACTGTTACAAACAGTGGCGAAACCCTCAGCCCCCTGGAAAGAAATAGCCATGGATTTTATAGTGGAATTACCAGAAAGCAACGGGAACACTGTCATCTGGGGGATTATGGATTTGTTTTCCAAACAGGTGCACTTTATCCCTTGCCAAAAGGTTCCCACCACAAAAACCTTAGCAAAACTATTCATGCAGCATATATGCAGACTGCATGGAGCACCCCAATGCATCATATCTGATAGGATAGTGCAATTTACATCAAAGTTTTAGGAGGAATTTTTATCCCTCTTAGGAACTACTCAGGGGCTGACATCTAGTCATCATCCTCAGGGAAAAGGCCAGTCGGAATGCGGGAACTCAGTACTTGAGCAATACTTATGATAATTTATTAATTTCCAGCAAACAAATTGGATGGACCTACTCCCCTTCACCACCAGTCAAAGTTTCAACCCTGTGCCAGAACTAATCCAAAACGAACCAGAAATCCCATCACTGAAAGAATGGATTGCACAATTGCAAAACACCTGGCCAATCATTAGGAAAGCTTTAGACGAAGCTAGGCAAGCATACAAAGCACAGGCAGACAAAAAGAGAGTTGAACCCACACCATTCAGGGTAGGAGAGATGGTATATTTATCTACAAAATACCTAAAATCCCTACAGCCCTGTAAAAAACCTGGACCAAAATATAAAGGACCTTTTCCAGTTAAAAGAATCATAAACCCAGTAACCGTAGAATTAGAGCTACCCCAAAATCTTAGGCAAATACACCCAATCTTTCACTGCAGTTTGCTAAAAAGGGAACAACAGTCACCCTTATGGCCAAAAACCCCACCACCACCACCTCCTATCATGGCTGAAGGAGAACAACACTTTGAGGTAAAACAAATCCTAGATTCAGAAAGCCGGTGTAACATCTCTGCCACTGCGGCCTTATGTGGGAAGAATGCATGGTAAAAATTCAGAAGGCCCAGGAAGGCCTGAAGCTCTCCATTGGACTTCAGACCTGCTGTATCGCTTTTAGCTTGGAGTCCGCCAGATGAATGCCATTGGCATCGATGCGGAACCCAAGGAACTCGGTTGACTCTACCCCAATCTTGCACTTTTCCTTTTTTAGTTTAAGTCCTGCTGCACGGAACCGCTGAAGGATGGCTTTAAGCCATTTGGCCAGAATCTCTACAGATTCCCCGGCAATGAGAACATCATTGAAGTAGGGGCAGACCCCTGGAATCCCCTGGAGTGTGCGCTCCATCACTCCCTGGAAAAGCTCTGGGACTACAGTTATCCCAGACTGAAGGTGTGTAACCTTGAAGGCCCCCCTATGGATGACAATGGTTTCGGCAACTGCCATAGCCTCGTCCATGGGCAGTTGTTGGTAGGCCTGTGCCAAATCTAACTTGGCGAACACACGGCCTCCTTGCAATGACGCCAAAATATGGCTGACAACTGGCCCTGTTGATGGTCAGCGCATATACGCACTTATAGTCAGCGCATATGCGCACTTCTCCGTTGGCCTTAAGTGGCGCTACTATGGGGGTCTCCCACACCCAGTGCTTTTTTTGTAAAAGGAAAAGGTGCCGGAACTCACACATGACATACAACCCGCCTTGCCTACCCTACAAGGTTCCATCCAAAAAAGGTGCCGGAATTTCGTTCTGAGCGTTCTATGACAAAAAAAAGCCCTGCCCACACCCCACTGTCTATGGGCTGCAATACCCTGATTAACCAGCTTGTCCAGCTCTGCATCGATTTTGGGTTTTAAAGCAAAAGGTATGATCCACACTGGCATTACCATGGGATCAAGCTTGAGGGCAATCGGAGGACCCATGTACTCCCCTAGGCTTGAACTGAAAACATCCACGAATTCTTGGCAGACTGAAGACAAGTCTGCCACTTGGGTCCGGTGAATGCTGGTTACTTGAATGCCCAATGCATCAAACCAATTGAGGCCTATGAGGCTCATGCGTTGGCCTTCCACCACTACGACATCTAGTGGACCTTCAAAACCCTTAAATTGCACGAGAAATGTAGCTTCTCCTTTGACTGCCACTCGGGAGTTTTGGAAGTCTGTGAGCAGTAGATTAGATGGCCGGAGTTTGGCCCATCTGTTGCTGTGATTGCATATATGCCTGAATGTTCCTTGGGAGATGATGGACATGGCTGAGCCTGTGTCCAGTTCCATTTTGCATGGAACTCCCTGAAGCTTGACCTGGAGTTGAAGCTTCAGTTTAAGGGGGCAAAGGGCACCAGTGCGGAACATGCTCTTCTGGCTGGAGGAAAACCCTACTTGGTGTTGACCCGGGCCCCCGGTACCTCTCCTGAATGAGTCTTCTTGTGGACAGTCCCTCTGGTGACCGCAGCAGATGGCGGCAATGTGGCAGGAGAAAGCCAAACCATGTGGGCATAAATAAATTAATGTTGGCAGTCCAGGAAGAAACTGTCCAGGATCAGAAAGTCAAATGGTTTTATTGGCTGTCCATGATTGCAAAAATGAAATGTTGGATGCCTGGCAAGATGGCATTCTTAGTTTGATGAAGATTCATAATAAAAATATTACAGTAAAAGATACACTCAAATGCTTCTAATAGCAAATCATGAGCATCTCTGAGCTTATAATACCAACTATTTTAAGTAAATGGAAGCCACTGAACAAAAAAATCCAGCTTTGATATTTTTCTTCTGTAACAACCATTATTCAAACTAGAAAGCCTTGGTTACAATTACACTTGGTAAATAATACACCAATTATTGTGACACACAGAAAGTATTCTTACCAGTTTTGGAAAATAGAATACATCTCATTTATTCTAGTTTGTTATTCTTATAACAAACTAGACTTTCTCAGCAGCTTTAAATCCAGTGGGGATCATTATGGTTAAAAATAAACTATGTACAATACATACACAATAATATATCATTGTATTCTCTCATATATATTCTCTGGCTTCATGTTAAACTCTTAACTTTTTAACTAGGAATACCTTCAATGTTATACGATCTTTTCTATTGATTTTCCCTGCCTTGAAGCACTGGGGCAATTTGCTTCTGTAGCTCCACATCTCCACTCAACAGGTCCACTGTGCCCTTCAAAAGAGAATTCTCCTTCTTGAGCTCTGAAATTTCTTTCTGACATTTTTCTAGCTCATCCTTAAGAAACTGTATCTGTTCTTGGTAACTTTCTTCCTGAGTAAATTGGCAAAGGAAGGTATTAAACCTTTACATTAGAAAAGGTGGTGATAAGATTCTACTTCATAAGTACAAAAAAGAATGATGCTCACCTGAAAGGGGGGAGGGTAATTTCTATTGAACAACAGAAGAAAAATACATAAAAAATCTTCACCCTTCAAGACCATGTGAAGTTACAGAAATCTGCTCTTGGAAGAGTCTGTACATTTAAATCATCAGATATTATCACAATTGAATACATCTAGTGTACCCGAACCTTATTGTGATCCACAAAGGAAATAATGTGGCTATCCATCTATTTAAATACAGTAACTAGCACCTGTTAAATAACAGTTGCAAGTTAGTGTGTCATTTGAGTATGAAAATCATGCTTCAAAATGTGCAGGTGATGCCTGACTGATTCTCAAACCAAACCAATCTATAATCTAAGATTATTCACTTTCACAAGTCGGTACTGATTTAATTCGTTGTTGTTATTTTGCTTAACAAAAGCAGGGTGAATTATACAGGCTGGTGAGAAACTGAGAAAAACAAGTAAGAGAACATCGATACTTTGTCAGCCTTATCTGATAGATCAGACCAGGAATCAACTCCACAGAAAAATTAAAACCATTTTTTATTGAGAATGGCTATAACAACTGATTTTTGCAGGCTTGATTTTGCTGTGCCTCCTCCTTTTCTTATGTCCATGGGAATTAGGGTGGTGTCTGACTTGCTTCTGTAGGCTTTCTGCTTTTTTGGACTTAAATATATTTTTCCCTTATCACTTTGGTAGCAGATCTTATCTCCATCACAAGTCCTCTTTCTTCATCTCTACAGGTGAAACTCAAAAAATTAGAATATCGTGCAAAAGTTCATTTATTTCAATAATGCAACTTAAAAGGGGAAACTAATATATGAGATAGACTCATTACATGCAAAGCAAGATACTTCAAGCTGTGATTTGTCATAATTGTGATGATTATGGCGTACAGCTCATGAAACCCCCAAATCTACAATCTCAGAAAATTAGAATATTACATGCAATCAATAAAACAAGGAGCGTACATAGAACAATATCGGACCTCTGAAAAGTGTAAGCATGCATATGTACTCAGTACTTGGTTTGGGCCCCTTTTGCAGCAATTACTGCCTCAATGCGGCGTGGCATGGAAGCTATCAGTCTGTGGCACTGCTGAGGTGTTATGGAAGACCGGGATGCTTCAATAGCGGCCTTCAGCTCTTCTGCATTGTTCAGTCTCATGTGTCTCATCTTTCTCTTGGCAATGCCCCATAGATTTTCTATGGGGTTCAGGTCAGGCAAGTTTGCTGGCCAATCAAGCACAGAAATCCCACGGTCATTGAACCAGGTTTTGGTGCTTTTGGCAGTGTGGGCAGGTGCCACGTCCTGCTGGAAAATGAAGTCAGCATCCCCATAAAGCTCGTCTGCGGAAGGAAGCATGAGGTGCTCCAAAATCTCCTGGTAGACAGCTGCATTGACCCTGGACTTAATGAAGCACAGTGGACCAACACCAGCAGATGACATGGCTCCCCAAATCAACACAGACTGTGGAAACTTCACACGACTTCAAGCATCTTGCAGTGTGTGCCTCTCCATTCTTCCTCCAGACTGTGGGTCCTTGGTTTCCAAATGAGATGCAAAAGTTGCTCTCATCAGAAAAGAGGGCTTTGGACCACTGAGCAACAGACCAGGTCTGTTTTTCTTTAGCCCAGGTAAGACGCTTCTGACGTTTGTTGTTCAGGAGCGGCTTGACAAGAGGAATACGACATTTGAAGCCCATGTCCAGGATCCGTCTGTGTGCGGTGGCTCTTGATGCACTGACCCAAGCCTCAGTCCACTCCTTGTGAAAGTCCCCAACACTTTTGAATGGCCTTTTCCTGACAATCCTCTCCAGGCTGTGGTCATCCCTGCTGCTTGTGCACCTTTTTCTTCCACACTTTTCCCTTCCACATAACTTTCTATTAATGTGCTTTGATACAGCACTTTGGGACCATCCAACTTCTTTTGCAATTACCTTTTGAGGCTTTCCCTCCTTATGGAGGGTGTCAATGATGGTTTTCTGCACAACTGTCAGGTCAGGTCAGCAGTCTTTCCCATGATTGTGATTCCTACTGAACCAGACTGAGAGACCATTTAAAGGCTCAGGAACCCTTTGCAGGTGTTATGGCATAATTAGCTGATTAGAGTGGGACACGTTGAGCCTAGAATATTGCACCTTTTCACAATATTCTAATTTTCTGAGATTGTGGATTTGGGGTTTTCATGAGCTGTACGCCATAATCATCACAATTATGACAAATCATGGCTTGAACTATCTTGCTTTGCATGTAATGAGTCTATCTCATATATTAGTTTCCCCTTTTAGGTTGCATTACTGAAATAAATGAACTTTTGCACGATATTCTAATTTTTCGAGTTTCACCTGTACATCCTTGTGCCTTTTTAGAATTATGTTCTTGCAAAATTGCAGAGACTTTGCTGCAAGTTCCCATCCACCCACACTCAAAAGCAGGGGCATCTGTAGGTAGATGGATGGGTGGCAGATGTATGTCAATGGCAGTCAAGATGCTAGCCAAAACAGTGTGCTTAAAAAACCCACCCCCTTTTTGCACACCTTACTATACAGTATTCCTAAAAAAGGAGTGAGGCTTCAACCACAGTTGTGGCTGCCATCTTGACTTTTTGATGCTTCTTCCCTCGTTGCAGACATCTCCATCTAATGATACAGCCATGAAAGGTATATGTAGCGGTATGTCTACAATCTGATGGAATTTTTTCAAAAAAGATACTCTTTTGTACTATGAAAATACTACCAATTTTTAAAATTTAGCTAATGCACTGAAGGACAGATTTAAAACTTCCATCCAGTTCTAAAACATTTCCATGAAGTGAGAATCTTGCCTTTTGCTTCTGGACACCCATCAAGCTCTTCAGTTTCACTTGAAGGTTCTCTTTCACTTTGCTGTGGATCATGGAAGATACCTGTTGCTCTGACAACTCCTTTCTCAGAGAATCTAAAAACAGTGACAGACTTTAGAATGTGGAGGAAGAGTTTAATTAAATCAGTTATATTGTAGGAGGAAAACACTGTAAAGTTGTCCCATGTTTCTGGACCAGCTACAGATACTCCTGAGCTGACTGGATTTAGCCCTCTTTTGGCTACAGCTCAACTTGACTACTTCAAAGTATTCTACATGGGGCTAACTTTGAGGACCATCTGGAAGCTTCTGTTGGCACAAACAAGGCAATCAGGCTTCTAATAAGGAACACTTTTTATTTGTGTGAACCACACGGCACAATGGTATCATATGCCCACAACCAGCCATTCCACTTTCACTGCCATGCATTAAAAGTAGTATTTTCTGATTTGAGCAGTATGATCAGGTTCACCTGCTTATCCATTTCATTGTAGGCAAACATCTCTCCTCCATATGGCTCCATATGGCACTGTGGCTGCAATACTCCCCAAGGCTTGATTTTTAACTTCACCAGTGGAAAAGTGAAAATCTGTACCTTTCCTCTCCAAATTGAGTAATATCTTGATGATTACTTATTAATATCCTGCAGTATAATTCTTCAATGTATGTTTGAAATGTCTCTTAAAATTCTCAAGAGGAAACAAGAACAAGAGATGAAAGGGATACAGTTTTTCATATCCCTAATTAGTGCTGTGGAAGCATGGTTTATGATACCTATCATAAAAATTTGTTGTTTCTGCATCCTGTTTAGTTCACTCTGTAACACTTTCTTGCCTTCTCTTCCAAGGCCTGCATTTCTCAAAAGTGTAACTGCTGTTGAGCCTTGAATTTGGCATCATACTCCTTCTTCCAAGCTTCTTTTACCTCCTGTGACCAAAGAAAAAAGTCTTTAGTCCTTTTATGCTGGCGTCAATCAATAGGGAATATCCATATCTGGATGTGGATGCAGAAACGATGGTATCTTCGTTGGTAACATTTCCCAGTTCCAACAGGCATTTAGTGAATGAACAATGAACAATCTCATGAAATTGACTTTGCTTAATGGCATCTTGCAACACCTTCTCTTTCTCTTTATTAAAGTATAGGACAGGGGTGTCAAACTGCCAGCCCACGGGCTGGATACGTCACAAGGAAACTGTGCCCACCCCATTGCTGGCAATGGGGAAAAAGTTCCAACGTGTTACACGATGTCATGTGACATCGTGAGTTTGCCATGTCTGGTATAGGACATCTTGTTGTTTGAAGGTTTCTCTCAAAGTCTTTTCTTGTTGTTCTAGTTTGCTTCAACCATGTGACCTTCAAGTATTAAAATTAGGAGGACACAATGATTAACTTCTACCATTATCTTCTTGGCATCATTACAACTTGTTTCAAGGAAAATGTATTCCAAGGACACTGTCAAAACCCATTCCTATTTTTTTCCATTTCATTTCTATTTCATCCCACCTCTCCTGTGTTTTGCCATGCTTCCAAGGGGTAGGGGGGGATGTGCCTGCATGGCTATTGCTGTTGTGATTCAGCATCAGCCTGTGGTTTCGGCAGCTGAGTCAGATGATTCTGAAGAGGAGGAGGAGGAGGAGGGGTTTGGAGAGCCTTTGGTGTCAGAGGAAGGTTCTGATGCACTGCAGAACTCTCAGCCTGGCCCCTCCCATCTTGTTCCTCCTCAGACTCAGCTGTGTGAGCATGAGAGATTGGAAGAAGATGATCCACAGCTGGCTCTGTTCAGGGATGCTAGGAGCAGGAGGCAATCTAGCAGAACAGAACAGAGGAAAGCAATGGGGCAATTCGGGAGAAGGCAATGAGAAGCCACGCCTTGGGAATGCTAATAAAAGGGGAATGTGTGGGAGGTGCTGGTTGCTGAAGGCAACCGTTTGAAGATCTTCTGCTAGAGTCCTGGTCTGTTATTCTTGTTTAACTCTTGATTAACCTTTTGGTTTAAGTCTTGTTTGAACTTTTCGTTTAACTTTTGTTTGAACTCTTTGTAAATAAATTTGGTTGGGTTTTTTCCAGCCTGTTGATTATAAAAAGGGGTTGTCCCTGACATTCAAACAGGGCCGGTCGTAGTCTGGAACAGAACAGTTTGCCTTCAGCCTCCCACCCCTTATTATTATTATGGAGCAGCTACATGCTGAGAATGCCCAGCTCACTTAGCAACTCGCTTTGTTGGCAGCTCAGGTGGCTCAATTACAAGCTCAGGTCCATGCTGCACCACCACCACCACCACCATCACTACCACCCAGGAGAAAATACCAAGTTGCGATGCCGGATAAATTTAATGGCAATCCAGAGATGTTTCTTGCTTTCTTGGGACAATGCCAGCTATTTATCAGCGTGAGAGCAGCTAATGTCCCCATTCACTGACCGGAATAAGGTGGGGTTTGTGTTAAGCCTTCTCTCTGGTGATGCAGCTCGTTGGGGCACACCTCTGCTGGCCCAACCTAGTCCATTGCTGGACAACTTTGTGGGGTTTTGTAATCATATACGTCTGATGTATGAGGACCCCATAAAAACACACACTGCTACCCGACGCCTGAAAGCTCTGAGGCAAGGTCAACGCCCCCTACAGGACTATATCAGCAATTTTCAGCTGCTTAGCCAGGATTCAGCCTGGAATGAGGCTGCGCTTGTGGACAGTTTCCAGGATGGATTGTCGGAGGAGATGTTGGATGAGCTGGTCCATGTTGATATTTCTTCAGACCTCAATGGGCTGATTCATCTCTGTCTGCGGATCGACGCTTGGCTGCAGCAGCGAAGGAGTCGCTGTGCCACCCCAGAGACCCCTATTGTGCATGAGACCCTGGTTCAAAGGGAGGAGCCAATGGAGCTAGGTGCTGCCAGGCCTCGTCTATTGGTGGCAGAAATGAACAGGCGACGTTCGGGGGGGTTGTGGTTTTACTGTGGAGACCCTGGGCATTTGGCTGCTTTCTGCCCAAAGAAGCGACGACGGGCATCAGTGACTGAGTCTGCCCTGAGAAAGCCCCCTACTCCTTTGTCGGGAAATGCCCCGAGCCTGATCTAAAAGGTGTGTTAGGTTGGGCATCCCACAACACCGAGTGACGTCTTTCCGATGCTGCCTGTGGACCTCCATGGCATCTGATATTGGAGGCACGTCTGATCCTCCCCGGCAAGCTGAAGGGGATTCCAGTCCATGCCTTAATTGACTCTGGGGCCACCACAAATTTTATGGACTCAGCATTTGTGGCCAAATGGGCTGTTCCCCAGTGCCTGGAGGAACCGCCCATGTTAGTGGAGACTATCAATGGTCGAGTGCTCCTGTCTGGGCCAATTAAGGCTGTCACGCAACCGTTATGTATGGCCATCAGTTCCCATGAGGAGGCCATCCAATTCTATATCACCTCAGATCTACATTTCCCTGTGGTCTTGGGACTGGCGTGGCTCCGGATGCATGACCCACAGATCTATTGGTCACAGAACTTGGTTACCTTCCCAGCTTGCAGTGCGTGGACCACACCCACCATATCTGTGCCGGCCAGGTGGAGGGTTCCCCAGGGGTTTCCTTGCCTTCCGAACTGACTGAATTTGCTGATGTGTTCAGCGAAACGGAGGCGGATCAATTACCCCCACACAGGCCCTATGACTGCCCCATTGATTTAATCCCTGACATGTCTATCCCATTGGGGCGTTTGTACTCCATGTCAGACCCCGAGTTGGCTGCATTGCGGGACTTTCTGGAGAAGAATTTGGCTCAGGGTTTCATCCAGCCCTTGTCCTCGCCGGTGTCTGCACCTGTGCCCTTCATCAAAAGGAAGTCAGGCGAATTGCGGCTTTGCTGCGATTATAGAAAATTAAACGCCATCATGGTGCGCAATCGTTACCCGCTGCCCCTCATCCCCGAACTCTTGGACCGACTCCGGGAGGCTAAGATCTTCACGAAACTGGACCTGATCTACTCCCCGTTGCAAGAGGTGCATCAGCTGTATGCCAAATTGGAGAAGTGCCAGTTCTACCGGGTGACCATCAATTCTCTGGGTCACCGCATTTCTCCTGAGGGCATCGCCATGGAGCCGGGTAAGGTCGAGTCTTTGCAGAGTTGGCAACCCCCACGTCATATGAAGGATGTTCAGCGACTTCTTGGGTTCGCCAACTATTATCGAGCTTTCATCCCTGGGTTTGCTACCCTGACAGCCCCCCTCACTCAGCTCCTGCAGAAGAAGACTTGATTTCAGTGGGACGCTCCAGAACAACGGGCTTTTCAGGCTTTGAAGGAAGCCTTCATGAAGGAGCCCATCTTGAAGCATCCTGACCCGCAATGGCCATTTGTCGTGGAGGCGGACACTTCTGACATTACCATTGGGGCGGTGTTACTCCAGGCAACGACGCCCGGCGGTACCCTCTTCCCTTGCGCATACCATTCACAGAAACTGAATCTGTCGGAACGCAACTATACCATCTGGGAGAAGGAGCTGCTGGCCATCAAAGTGGCATTCGAGGCCTAGAGCATCATCTGGAGGGTGCACGGCATCGAGGTCCAGACGGAACCATAAGAATTTGGAAAGCCTGCAGACCGCTTGGAAATTGAACCAACATCAGATTTGGTGGTCTCTTTTCTTTGCGAGGTTCAATTTCCGAGTCAAGTACATACCCAGTGGTTGCAATCAGAGCGGATGCTCTGTCCAGGAAGCCTGAATATTCCCGAGCGGAAAACAAGCTTCTGCCCAGGACAGTGCTCCCCATCGAGTCTTTTGCTGCGGTGCAGGAGCCGATAGATATACGGGCTCGGATCTGGGAGGCACAGCAGCAGGGTGTGTGGGTGGCTCAGTGGAAGAAGGTGGGGCCAGATTCTCCATGGACGGTCACAGATGGAGTCTTATTTTATCGTGGCCGGCTCTATGTTCCGGGAGGGCTACTCAGGGGACTCACCAGTGTCACGATAACCCGGTGGCAAGGCATTTTTGCCTGTTCAAGACCCTGAACTTGGTCTCCTGTACCTTCTGGTGGCCCCGAGTCCGACACATCGTCCAGGCCTACGTCACTTCCTGTATCCCGTGTAGGCAGGCCAAGTCAGCGACAGGGGCCCCACCTGGATTACTGCAGCCCTTGCCGACACCCAAAAGACCCTGGGGGGCTGTGTCCATGGACTTTCTGATGGATTTACCCCCATTTTCTGGTTTTACGACAGTGTTTGTGGTGGTGGACATGCTGACCAAGATGGTGCATTTCATCCCATGTCGTGGTTTACCATCAGCCCGCGCCACTAGTCATATGTTCATTCAGCAGGTGTTTCAGCTGCACGGCCTCCCTGATAGAGTCGTATCTGGTAGAGGGGCCCAGTTTACAGCCCGTTTCTGGCAGGAGTTGATGCATGCATTGGATGTCAAGATTTGCCTCTCGTCTGCACATCATCCTCAAACTGACAGGGAGACTGAGAAAGTCATCGGTATTCTAGAGCAATATCTGCGCTGCTATGTCAATCAGCAGCAAAACAATTGGGTGGACTATCTGGCCATAGCTGAATTTGCATTCAACAACTCGCAGCACACCTCCATACAGATGACACCGTTCTTGGCCAATGTGGGATATCACCCCCGGTTTTTCACCCTTTCCCCGTTAGACTCACTGGAGCCAGCAGTGAACGACTACATGGCAGAGTTACAGGCGATCCATTGAGTAGTGCGGCGACAGTTAGAGAAGGCCAAGGCCGATTACAGAAGGTTTGCTGATCGGTCAAGGCGGGATACGCTTCCACTATTGGTGGAAGTTCGGGTCTGGCTGTCTACCAGGAACCTACTGTCAACCTGGCCAGCTAAGAAGTTAGACCACCGATATTTAGGACCGTTCCCAATCAAGGCTGTCATCAATCCGGTCGCCTATCACTTAATTCTGCCACGTTCCCTGCGTGTGCATCCGGTCTTTCATCAGTCTCTGTTGGTCCCCGAGCAACCGGTGTGTCCACTCCGCCAAGCAGAACCTCCCTCACCAGAACATCGTGACGAAGACAGTGCCCCCGAGTATGAGGTCACCAGCATCAGGGACTCCCGTTGGCTGAAAGGTTGTTTCCAGTACGGACCAGAGGAGTTCACCTGGGAAGTTCACCTGGGAAGACGCGACCACCATTCATGCTTCTGCTTTGGTGTCTGCCTTTCATGAACAATTCCCATCCCGACCGCATCTGGATCGGCAGACCTGGGGGAAGGGCCCTTCGGTGCGGGATAGTGTTGTGATTCAGCATCAGCCTGTGGTTCCGGCAGCTCAGTCGGATGATTCTGAAGAGGAGGAGGAGGAGGGGTTTGGAGAGCCTTTGGTGTCAGAGGAAGGTTCTCATGCACTGCAGCACTCTCAGCCTGGCCCCTCCCATCTTGTTCCTCCTCAGACTCAGCTGTGTGAGCATGAGGGATTGGAAGAAGACGATCCACAGCTGGCTCTGTTTAGGGACGCTAGGAGCAGGAGACAATCTAGCAGAACAGAACAGAGGAAAGCAATGAGGCAATTCGGGAGAAGGCAATGAGAAGCCACGCCTTGGGACTGCTGATAAAAGGGGAATGTGTGGGAGGTGCTGGTTGCTGAAGGTAACCGTTTGAAGATCTTCTGCTAGAGTCCTGGTCTGTTATTCTTGTTTAACCTTTTGGTTTAAGTCTTATTTGAACTTTTCATTTAACTTTTGTTTGAACTCTTTGTAAATAAATTTGGTTGGGTTTTTTCCAGCCTGTTGATTATAAAAAGGGGTTGTCCCTGACATTCAAACAGGGCCGGTCGTAGGCTGGAACAGAACAATTGCTTTCATTTCTTCCCCTCGCTACAATGTAATCCCTTATTTTGTTTATTGGGTCTGTATCCTGTTTCCTGCGTTATGTTTCTCTCTGAACTCCATCTTTTAAACTGTCAATTAAGAACAAAGGAGGAGATAGAACAAAGGAGGAGATAGGGATCTAACCTCAGTGCCTGGATTTTGTCTACACTCCCAGAGAAGGTGTGAAGAAGCCGCCGACCCTCACGTGAGCTGGAGACAGGCTGATATTATCTCCTTGGTTCCCACAACAGATTTAACAGTTGGGGATTGGCTATCCCACATTTGTGTGTGTGTGTCAATCTATAGGGTGGGGTCCTGCTTGGGGACAATATAAACTACTGCATTGTGCAGGAAATCTGAGATCTTGTCTATTATGCCTGCTATCTCCTATTCTTAATAAAAGTTCCTGCTTGGAAGAAATTGTTTCCAAGAGTTCTGCTTTCTTAAGATGTGGGCCTGAAGTAGGTCCTGACAGACACTCTTTTAGTACTACGAAAATGTACTGTTAAACAGAACAGATTTAATGATTTTTTACCACCTGTCTTTATAGCTCATTGAAAATAAGTAGATAGATATTAACAAGATCAGGAACCCTATTGAAGCAGAACAAGATGAGCTTGTTGATGAATTCAGCAGGACAAAATCTATGTTTAAAGATAGATATTTTACTGGAATTTAGCAAAATTAATTCCTCAGTATCTTCAAATGAGATCTTGAAGACAGAATCACAATAATTGGTCCAGATGGATGACATAAGGGTCCAATAACTTAAATCTATAAACTATACTTATATCTAGGACAGGGGTCGGCAACCTGAAAAAGGAAAAGAGCTACTGGGAACCGGTTCCATCACACATAAAAAAAAGTGGAAGCCGCGTGCGTGCGTCCATGCACGCGCAAAAAACGTTTTGCGCATGCGCAAAACAGGTTTTTCTTGCGCATGCGCGGACGCACATGGTTGCCATTTTTTTTATGTGTGATGGAACCGGTTCCCAGTTGCGCGACGGCGACGGCCTGTTTGCAGAGCTACCGCCTTCGGCAGCCTGCAAACATGCCGCGACAGCTTTCCCAAAGAGCGGCGCCGCTGCCCGTTCGCGCAGAGGTGCGCGCGCACCTCTCCAAAGGTTTGGGGAGGTGTGCGCGCACCTCCGCTCGTTTGGAGAGGTGCGCGCACACCTCTTGGAATGGGCAGCGGCGCCGCTTGTTGGGAAAGCTGCCGCGGCCTGTTTGCAGAGCTGCTGCTTTCGGCAGCCTTCAAACGTGCCGCGGCAGCTTTCCCAAAGAGTGGCGCTGCTGCCCGTTCGCGCGGAGGTGCGCGCGCACCTCCACTCATTCGGAGAGGTGCGCGCGCACCTCTCGGAATGGGCAGCAGCGCCGCTTGTTGGGAAAGCTGCTGCAGCCCGTTTGCAGAGCTGCCGCTTTCGGCAGCCTGCAAATGTGCCGCGGCAGCTTTCCCAAAGAGCGGCGCCGCTGCCTGTTCGCGCGGAGGTGCACGCGCACCTCTCCAAACGGGCGGTGCCACTCTCCATTTGGAGAGGTGCGCGCGCACCACTCTGCCAAGGTCATTGTGGGTACATCCGGTTTTTCATCGGTCTCTGTTGGTCCCCGAGCAACTGGCATGTCCACTCCACTGAGCAGAACCTCACCCTCCCCGGAACATGACAAAGACAGCACTCCCGAGTACGAGGTCGCTAGCATTCAGGACACCCATTGGCTGAAAGGGCGCTTTCAGTACTTGATCGAGTGGAAGGGCTACGGACTGGAGTTCACCTGGAAGGATGCAACCACCATTCATGCTCCTGCCTTGGCGACCGCCTTCCATGAACAGTTCCCATCCCGACCGCATCCAGACCAGCAGACCCAGGGGAAGAGTCCTGCGGTGCAGGATAGTGTTGTGATTCCATGCCAGCCTGTGATCCCAGCAACTGAGTTCGGGGAATCAGAGGAGGAGCCTGGGGAGCCATTAGAGGAGGAGGAAGGCTCTGATGAGTTACAAGACTTACAAAGTGAGGAAGAACCTGGCCCCTCCACTCGTGGTCAAGCCGAAAGCCAGCTGGGAGGATGTCAGACTCAAGAGGCAGCACAGCTGGAAGACCTCAGAGATGCACGTAAACCTAGACAGGTCACATGAGTAAATCAGAGGGAGGCAATGGGTCAACTGCAAGGGAGAAGGAGAAAGCAGTGAGAAGCCACGCCTTGGGGGCTGCATAACAAAAAGGGAATGTGTAGGCAGGGCTAGTTGCTGGAGGCAACTGTTTGCAAAGAACTTCTGTGTCAAGAAATGATGGTTTGTTTATTGTACCAGTGAGTTATTTCCGGTTTTGGCTCATGCTCCGTTGTGTTTGTGGACAAGGTCTGTGACTCAAATAAAAAAGGTTTTATTTTTCCAGTCTACTGTTACAAGAGGGGTTGCCTTGTGAAGTAACAAGGAGGTACTTAGGCTGGGACAGAACATTGGGGGAGATCCAGGGGGTCTCTAGCAAGTGGGACGGTGGGCAGGAGGCTCGTCCTGCTGGGTGAGGTGAGGCGAGGCAGGGGGCAGGACAGGGGTGCCATTTTCATTCAGCATTTCTTGCAGACGTCTCATGACCCAAACTAGGTAAGATCAGCAGTGCCAGAAGAGAATGGGGTTTGTGGAGTGGAGAAGGAGGAAGAGGGCGGTTGTGGGTTCCTTGGTCCTCTCTGAACTTTGTGGCTTTCTTGTAGACATCTCATGACCCAAACTAGGTAACATCGTTACTTCACTTATTATCCCACTTTGGGTCCTGAAACGTCTGCAAGAAAACCACCATCCTCAGAGACACCTCCCCCCCAAGGACCCTTTATTTTAACTCTGAGCCAGAAATATTCTCCTCGATTGGCATTCCAGACTGTCTCAGGGCAGAAGAACCTGCCTGGCAGGACCTCATTCCTCTTTCCCATGGGGCACAGCCCAATGCCCCCATCCTTCCTCCACCATTTTCTGGACCCTAAAGGCCAGTGAACTTTCTCTCAACCACCAGCACCAGCACTTGACATCTCGCGAGAAGTCAGAAAGTCTGATGGAACTTTTTTTTTTAACCAATAGTCCCACACACAAGCGGCAAAGGCTGAGAAGCGAACAGAGAAATGCAATGCAGCTGAAAGGCAGGTTAGTAAAAAAATGTTTGGGAGTGGCGGGGACAGGCACGGCAACCTTACCCTGTGCGGGTATTGATGAAGGTTGCTCATGGACAGGACTGAAGGCCTAGGACTGGGGCAACGGCGCACATGTCCACAGAGAGGGCTCTGCATGCCACCTGTAGCTCGGGTGCCAGAGGTTCGCCACCACGGTAGCAGGAGCATTGGTCTTGGTTGTTGTTTTCTTCTATAAGTGTAATGTTTCCATCAGTCTTCCTCTTTGGGATCATATATATGTGATCATTTTTTTAGGAAGCAGTTCCCTATTGTGTTCTATTTGGGAATACTCTTCTTGCTTAGGTTAGAATTTTTTGCTTTGTCGGTTGAGTTTTAGAGTGACTAGAGTTGATCCTTTACTTTTTCTTCTAATAATTCATTTACAGTTAGGGTCTGCTATGGGCATAAGTTCAAACATATATTTTGCAAGTCACAACTCAGTCTCTTTTTCCACAAGTTTGTTTTTTTTCCTAAAAATTAAAAAAATGTATTTTTTAAAAAAGAAAAATTAAAACCTTGAATTTAAAATTAAATTTAAAAAGTTTTAAAGAAAAATTTAAATTTTTTAAATTTTTTTGAAGTTAAAAGTTAAAAAAAACACCCATCTTTTAAAATAGCCTTGCTTTCACTCCAAATTATTTTAGGGAACAATGGTGTGTCTGTAGCATATTTGCACACAAATTGAACTATTTGCTTGCAAGACCAGAACTGAGAAAAATCTGTTTTGAAGTGAACTATTAATCCAGAAATTTCAGAAATACAGCAATTGATAGATGCACCGGAAGCAAACTGTTAAGGGAACAAAAAAAATTATGTAACTTGGAAATGTTGCATAAGTCATGTGAATAGAGTTGCTTTTTTACTTTGTTAGTTAAGTAGGACACGATATAATGACAAAAAAGAAACGATCTGTTTTGTTAACGATGTTCATTATTTATTTCTTTTTTTTGCAGCATCTTCAATAGCTAAGCCGCTGGACATCGATTGTCTCGTACTGCTCCAAATTTGAGGTGAACAAAACTCAATTCAAGTCCATCCGACAATGGATTCCCTTCATGCTGAAATATCTGCTTTAAGGTATTTTCTGCCACAAAATAATGCATAATCGCCGCCTAAATCTTTCTTGACAAAGCCTTACAAACTTACTTTGAAAATGAGCGAATTAGGACATTTTAATTAGTTACACTTCATGGCAAGTCAACATAGTAGGTTTGGCTTAATGGTTCAGTTCACAGCCCGGCCAGCAGATTCCCGCCCAGTCGCTGGCCCTATGCCATAATAATAAAGGAAGAATGATTTTAATAATGCAAAAATAGTAACATATTTTTAGCCATGTACCTCTGCAGCCCATCCTTCCATAACATCCGCGGGCGTGCAACCATGCACACAGGGGCGCAGTTGCAAAAACAAAAGCACCGCCGGCAGTGGCAGCAAATAACCCCGCCCGAAACCTCCAGTCTCTCGCGAGACTCTCCGCTCCAGTCGGGAGCGTTCAAAATTTGAAGATAGCTCGAGAGCGCGAGGAAGAGACGTAGCTGCGCAGAGAACTGTTGGGGGCAGGTGAGGTGGGTAGTTTCGGGGCGCTGCGCCTCCGCCGGGATCTCGACTGCGCTGCGCTCTCTGGGCCTGGAGGCAGCAGGGGATCCTCTCCAGCCGTTCGTGGGGGCGCAGCAGGGACCGGAGGGCGGGGGCCCGCAGGGTTTTGGAGAAAGGTCATCAGCGTCTCAGCAGCCTTCCGAGCCGACCATTCGGAGGCTTGCAGCGCTGTTGCTTGGGCTGAGCAAAGGAAAGACAGTGGATACCTTTCGATGCCCCTTCCATTAGGATATTGAAAAAATGTTTCTCCGCAGCCCATATTAGGATCTGGACCATTTCTAGACCCAAACTACTGCTTTGGGTTTGGTTTCATGATGATCTTTTAAAAGCAGCTGAAACTTCCTGGGATCATAGAGAAATTGGCCATAATGGCTTGAGCTGTATTCAGGAAGAAAAGAATTGGACGTAATGTCTTCCATATTTCCAAAGGTGCTGTTTCAGGAGGCATCTGGACTTTCTTGTTTTCTTTGAAGATGTTTTGCTTCTCATCCAAGAAGCTTCTTCGGCTCTGACTGGATGATGGGGAATGGAAGAATTTATATTCCTTGCAGATAGCTGGTCATTTGCATTCTTTTTAGAGAGTTGTTGAGGCCATTTGGAGGTTTATCTGTGTCCTCAGGGTCACCTGAGTAGTGCAAATGTGTGTAGAGTCTTCTTAGCTGCAGGATGTTTTCTGCCCTATATCCTTTCACTGTTGAAGACAAGCGCAGGCTGTTGGGGATGAATCTCAAACTGAAGTGCAAATCATTCCTGTAGTCTGCAATGTTTTCTGGAAGTCCATTCAAACTCACTCACCATTTGAAGGGTATTCATCCCAAAGTGCCTAGCTAAATGCCTATGGAAATTCTCAGTCATCCAGGTCATGGTTGTCCCAAAGCTGCTTTTTCAGGAGGCAACTGGACTTTCTTGTTTTTCTTTGAAGAGGTTTCACTTCTCATCCAAGAAGCTTCTTGGATGAGAAGCGAAACATCTTCAAAGAAGAACAAGAAAGTCCAGTTGCCTCCTGAAAAAAATCACCTTTGGGACAACCATGAGCTAGATGACTGAGAATCTCTGTAGACATCTTCTATACTGTATTTGTGTACCTTGGGTCATTGTGTCTTTCAAATATTCACATCAAGGAATGCACTGAACAAAGAAAACTTGCAGAAGATGAAACACCTCCTCAGCTGGGCACTGCAGAAGCAAGGAATTAGTTGATGGAATTGATATGACAGGTGTTATTTGTTTTCTACATTTTTCCTTCTGATTGCAGCTATGAAAGGGGAAAAGTTGTTTGATATTAGGAAGGCCTTTGAGGAAGCTCAAAAACCTCACCAAAATCAGGCCAAATTGGTGATATTTTTAAAGCATACATATAATGAGGTAAGTATTGTTTATCATTCATTCTTGTGGGACTTCTTATGTAGATTTGCAAAAGTCACTATACAATCATTCTTTTACTTATAATATTTCCGATGTGAAAAACATGAAGCCTTTAAGAAAGCATGCAAAAACAAGTAGGTAAAAATGGGAAAAAAATAATAAGAGGAGGATGGTAGTAATTGAGAACAAGAAGGTTAAGATCCTATGGGATTTCCATTTAGCCCCTAATAAGCCAGACATATTTATAATTCCAAAGAAACAAGTATGGATATTTGACATTTCAGTAGCTAGAGAGAGAGACCCATCAGTGAGAAAGAACAAGAAAAAATGTTCAGTTGTCTACAACTCTTTGCGACTTCATGGACCATAGCACATCAGCCCCCCCCCCCCGCCCTCCATGGAGTTTGCCCAAATTTATGTTCATTGCATCAGTCACTCTATCTCATCATCTGCATGTAGAAAAATGAAGTGCTAATAGTGGATGGTCTCTTTCTAAAGTTGTATGGGTATTTTGTGCTCCTCCTGTAATTGTGGAACTAACTTCCCAACATTGCTCATGCTGTAGGAATGTCTGGTTTAAGAGCCAGTTTAAGGAGAAATACTGGTGAGAATAATATTTTGAATGGGATGTATTAGCAAGATGGTCTGCAAATGTCTTGACCGAATTCTTTGGAGTTTGACCTTTTGTTTGATGTATCTAACCTTTTTTCCAAGAACTTATGGGTTAATTCTTGCTTCTAGTTACAGGACAAGGACTGTTTTCATGAAAAGTTTGTTCATTACCTGAAGTATGCCATGGTAATCTACAAACGAGAACCTGCAGTGGAACAAGTGATAAATTTTGTGGCCAAATTTCTGACTTCATTGTATAATTCAGAGAAAGAGGGTGCTGAAGAAGAGGAAATGGAGAATTCCTTCCTAAATTACCTATTCGCCTTTCTCCTTGAGGTACCATATCTGTAAAGTAATAAGAAATAATTGGTACTACATAGATAAAAACTTTCATTAAAATATGTATCCAACACCATCCAAAACTTTGAAAATAAGCTATTAATGGCCCAATACATATTAATCTATGTGCATTAGTATTACATTGGGAGGGAAAGCTTTATCTTTTTCTGCCTTAGTTAAGAAAAGCAGTACAAAGCAGTTGATTAGTTGTTCTTAAGTTAGACTTTCTGAAATTCATTTGTACAGGAGAGCCATTTCTATTCAATATTTCTGTGTTATGCTTAAATCTGTGGCTTCCACAGATTAATTCTACAAATGAAAATTGCTGTCTTTAAGCAAAAGTATTGTGCAGAGCATTTCTGAGCTGGGGCAGATTTTCTGTGCTTCAGAAAGGGGAAATAAATTAATGTGTTGGATTTTTTTGTCATTGTAAACAAAATAGTAAAATTTGTACTTCAGCTACTATTGCAGGGCTTTTCAACCTTTTCACCCATTGTACCACTTTTAGGATATGGCAACATCCAAGTACCACCAGTCGCCTAGCAAGGTGTCAAAAACTTAATGACCAAAATAAAAAGGAAAAAAGTGATGAAGTACAGGTAGTCCTTGATTTACAACAGTTCGCTTAGTGACTGTTTTTCAGTGGTACTGAAAAAAGTGCCCCCCAAGCCACAGCCGAGCAAGACACCTGCCTGCCCGGCGGCGCTCTTCTTCCTGTCCGAGGTTTTCATTGTTGTGAGCATTTCTGTTGAGGATTGGCAGCGGGGGTGGGGTGTTGGGTTTTTATTCCCCCCCTCCTCTGCTGGGTGGTTACAGCAGGTTTTGGTCACTTCACATGACCCTGGGACACTGTGACCATCTGAATGTAAATAACAAGACATCTGAATGTAAATAACAAGACCCTGGAGTTGCTGCAACATTCCACCTGATCGGCGCTTCTTCTGGGCTCAGAAGTGCCAGGATTAGCGCTGAGCTTCAGCTGGAGCCTGGCGCTGATCCTGGCGCTTCCGCTCATCCCTGACAGCCCTGCAGCTCCAGCCATCTCGCTCAGGCTTGTGTGGTGCTGCCACCGGTTCAGCTCATTCCCCTCCCCCTCCACCACTTTTCTAGGATGGTTGCATAACATCTGCCAGGTGCCAATGTACCACAGGTTGTACCTGTACCACTGGTTGAAAAGCCCTGAACTATTGTGTAACCAGAGCTATATAAAAGCTCTGACCACACAATAGTAGCTGAGGTACAAATTTTAAAATCTATAATTGTGTATAATCATAATAACAATGAATGCTTAAGAATCTCTCTTTGTCTTTTAAGTCCCATCCTGCTAACAGCAATGCAGTTAGATTTCGTGTGTGCCAACTTATTAATAAACTTTTGGGAAGTCTGCCAGAGAATGCCCAGATCGAAGACAAACTGTTTGATCAGATTAACACTGCTATGCAGCTCAGAGCAAGAGACAAAGTACCAAATGTGAGAATCCAAGCTGTGTTGGCTTTGTCCAGGCTTCAGGACCCCAAGGATGACCAGTGTCCAGTTGTTAATGGTACATTGCTTGCCAAGTCATGTGGTTTATTAAACTTCTTATTTCTGCTGATCTTTTAAAAAAGCTGCAATATTTTAACTTTATCTAGTATTTAATATGGCAAAAACTCATCAAACTTACATTGTTTTTGATTTTTGGCAGTCAGGTTTCAATTATTAACATATAGAACTGACTGAAGAAATGTAAACAAGGAAGTCTAGAAATTGATGTCAAAAAGGCATAATTTAATTTTCATCTAGTCACCTTTCTTGAGTGGAAACTAGCATTGAAGATGGGTACAGGGCCATCTTGGCAAGATTTGGATTGACTGATTTGGCAGCTGAGATTATTATTCATAGTTAACTTGGGAGAGGGCTTGGTGGACAACCAGTGTGAACTTATTTGTTAAATTTGTGTGTTGCCCATTGTTATCATCTATATTAGACATGTCAAACACAATGTCACGTGACGTCGCACAATGTATCGGGATGATTTTGCCATTGCCGGCAATGGGGTGGGCGCAGCTTCGTATGACATGTCTGGCCCATGGGCCAGCAGTTTGACACTCGTGATTTATATGAATTGTTAGAATAGTTTTGTTCTCATCATGCCTTGGTGGAAGCCTGGGAAAAGGCAGCCACGGAGGCACTTGACCGCGTTGTACCCATGCGGCCCCTGACCCGGCGCAGATCCCAGTGGGCTCCATGGTTTTCCACGGAGCTCCAGGAGATGAAGCGTCGGAGACGGGGCTTAGAGAGCTGTTGGAGATCCAGCCGGTCTGAATCCGACCGATTGCGACTGAGGTCCTCTATGAGGTCTTATCTCGCGGCGATGAGGGCGGCAAGGTCTAACTACTTTGCTACCCTCATCGCGTCCGCAGATAATCGCCCGGCCGCCCTATTTAGGGTGACCCGCTCCCTCCTCAATCAGGAGGTGAGGGAGGAGCCCTTGCAGGGTCGTGCCGAGGAGTTTAGCCAACATCTGGCGGACAAAATCGCTCGGATTCAGACCGGTCTGGACTCCGACTGGGCAGAGTCTGACGGAGATGACGCGAGCGGTCTTGGTGATGTTATCTGGGAAGATTTTGATCCTGTGACTCCGGAAGATGTGGACAGGATCATGGGGAAGCTGAGCTCCACCACGTGTTTATTGGACCCGTGCCCCTCCTGGCTGGTTTATGCGGCTCGGGAGGGGACACGAGGCTGGCTCCAGGCAGTGATAACTGCTTCTTTGAGTGAGGGTAGTTTTCCCGCCGCCTTGAAGGAGGCGGTGGTGAGACCCCTCCTCAAGAAGCCTGCCCTGGACCCGGCTATTTTGAACAATTATTGTCCGGTCTCCAACCTTCGCTTTCTTGCGAAGGTTGTTGAGAGCATGCTGGCGCATCAGCTCCCTATGTTCCTGGAGGAAGCTGATTATCTAGACCCGTACCAATCGGGCTTTAGGCTCGGGTACAGCACGGAGACGGCATTGGTTGCGCTGGTGAATGATCTCTGGTGGGCTCGGGACAGGGGTTGTTCCTCTGTCCTAGTCCTATTAGACCTCTCAACGGCTTTCAATACCATCAACCATGGTAACTTACTGCGGCGTCTCAGGGGGTTGGGAGTGTGGGGCACTGTTCTCCAGTGGTTCTCCTTCTACCTCCTGGGACGTTCGCAGTCGGTGCTGGCAGGAGAGCAGAGGTCGACCTCGAGGCCTCTCGTTTGTGGAGTTCCTCAGGGGTCGGTCCTCTTGCCTCTCCTGTTCAACATCTATATGAAGCCGCTGGGTGAGATCATTCGTGGTTTCGGGGTGGGGTATCATCAGTACGCTGATGATACCCAACTTTTTCTTTCTACCCCGAACCAACTCAGTGATGCCCTCGACGTGATGTCCCGTTGCCTGGAGGCGGTTCGGGTCTGGATGGGGAGGAACAGGCTTCAGCTTAATCCCGACAAGACTGAGTGGTTGTGCGTGCCGGCATCTCGGGAAATTCAGGTTATTCCATCTTTAACCATGGGGGGTGAGTTATTACCCCCCCCCCCGTAGATAGGGCTCGCAACTTGGGTGTCCTCCTGGATTCACAGCTCAATCTGGAAGATCATATAGGAGCTGTGACCAGGGGGGCTTTTGCCCAGGTTCGCCTGGTGCACCGGTTGCGACCCTATCTGGACCAGGATGCCCTGCGTACAGTCACCCATGCGCTCGTGACCTCTCGTATAAACTACTGCAATGCTCTGTACATGGGGCTACCCTTGAAGACCACTCGGAGGCTCCAACTGGTGCAGAGTGCAGCTGCGCGAGTTGTGTTGGGAGTCTCCCGATACTCCCATGTAACACCTTTACTCCGCGAGCTGCATTGGCTTCCAGTTGCCCTCCGGGTGAGATTCAAGGTGCTGGTGATTACCTATAAAGCCCTAAATGGCATGGGTCCGGATTACTTATGGGAGCACCTGCTGCCGGCGTCAACTTCCCTTCGTCCTGTGCGCTCCCACAAAGAGGGCATCCTCAGGGTGCCGCCGGTCAGAGAGTGTCGGCTGGCGGCCCCCAGGGGGAGAGCATTCTCTGTGGGCACGCCCGCCCTTTGGAATCAATTACCGGTTGAGCTCCGGATGGCTCCTGACCGCTCTTTCTGCCGTGATCTGAAAACTTACCTATTTGAACAAGCCGGCCTGGTCTAATGGGTTTGGGGTATTTTATTTAGTAATGGACGATTATGGCTTGTTTACATTACTCCAGCACAGATTTACTCGCTCTCAGGGGTACCCCCCCTTCCTGGGTGCGACCCGCCTGTTTTTCTATTTCTCCTCTTGATGACGGGCCCAATTATTGGGACCCTGAGAGATGGTTTGGTAGGGACAGGAACCCCTTGTATAAATTTAAGAAGAGGCTCCTGATTTGTTTCTTATCTAAATATTTTATAGGGTTAGGGAGGGGGGAGGGTTTGCGTTCTTGGTTGGATTTTGGGGGGTGTCCACCATTCGCTGTTCAGGCCAGGCCTGGAATAGATCACGGTCGGACAGGGCTTGGGCGGGTTGCCTCCGGGGCCCCGGAGCGGGGTGTGGGAGTACCTATTCGCACGACGTTAGGGAATGGCAGCAGATGCTCGAACAGAGGGCCGTATCAATACCCGGGAGTGCGCCCCCGCTGTCTTCAAGCGGTGATGCGCTCCGACCCTCTGGTTTCGTCCCGTGGTCCCGGGAACAGGGATGAGCAGCCACCTGAGCTCAGGCTTGTGTATTTCAATGCCAGGTCCGTAGTTAATAAGGCCCCGCTCATCCGTGATTTGGTTGAGGAGGAGCGTGCGGACCTGGCTTGCATCACGGAGACCTGGTTGGGCCCAGAGGGAGGTGTCCCCCTGGTTGATATTTGCCCACCGGGTTTCCGGGTGCTGCACCGGCCTCGGGCTCAGGGTAGGGGCGGGGGTGTGGCGGTAGTCATGAGGGAGACCTTATGTCCGCGGGAGGCCACCGTTGTCCAAATAGCCGGGTGTGAGTCTCTCCTCATGAGATGTGGCCCTAGGGCTCAGTTGGGCTTGCTGCTTGTGTACCTTTCGCCTAGTCGCATAGCAGCAGCCCTGCCTGAGCTTCTCGATATCCTCTCGGGGTTCGTGATTGAGTTCCCCAGATTTATAATTTTGGGTGACTTCAATCTGCCATCCCTGGGGGGATCATCTGACTTAGCTCAGGAGTTCATGGCTTCCATGGCGGCCATGGACCTGACGCAAGTAATTCAGGGCCCGACTCATGGGGGGTGTGTCACACGCTCGATTTGATTTTTCTATCTGGCCAGTGGTTGGATGATCTGGGTGGGGGCTCTCCAATTGTTACGCCCCTGTCATGGACCGATCATCATCTCCTGCGGCTGGTCTTCCATTTTGCCAATCCCCGTTGTGGGGCTGTTGAACCAACTAGATGGTTCTGCCCCAGGCGCCTAATGGACCCTGAGCGGTTCCGGGCGGCCCTTGAGTCCCCACCTGCCGCCTTAGTTCACAGCTTGGCCGAGACCCTAGTGGAAGCCTGGGAAAAGGCAGCCACTGAGGCACTCGACCAAGTTGTACCCATGCGGCCCCTGACCCGGTGCAGATCCCAGTGGGCTCCGTGGTTTTCCGCGGAGCTCCAGGAGATGAAGCGTCAGAGACGGGGCCTAGAGAGCTGTTGGAGGTCCAGCCGGTCTAAATCCGACCGATTGCGACTAAGGTCCTTCACTAGGTCTTATCTCGCGGCGATGAGGACAGCGAGGTCAAACTACTTTGCTGCCCTCATCGCGTCCGCAGATAATCGCCCGGCCGCCCTGTTTAGGGTGACTCGCTCCCTCCTGAATCAGGAGGTGAGGGAGGAGCCCTTGCAGAGTTGCGCCGAGGAGTTTAGCCAGCATCTGTCGGGACAAAGTTGCTCGGATCCGGACCGGTTTGGCCTCCGACTGGGCAGAGTCTGAGGGTGAGAACATGGGTGGTCTTGTCGATGTCATCTGGGAGGAGTTCGACCCTGTGACTCCGGAAGAGGTGGACAGGATTATGGGGAGGCTGAGTTCCACCACGTGTTTATTGGACCCATGCCCCTCCTGGCTGGTTTATTCGGCTCGGGATGGGACACGAGGCTGGCTCCAGGCAGTGATAACTGCTTCTCTGAATGAGGGTAGTTTTCCCGCCGCCTTGAAGGAGGCGGTGGTGAGACCCCTCCTCAAGAAGCCTGCCCTGGACCCAGCTGTTTTAAACAACTTTCGTCCAGTCTCCAACCTTCGCTTCCTTGCGAAGGTTGTTGAGAGTGTGGTAGCACAGCAGCTCCCTCTGTTCCTGGAGGAAGCTGATTATCTAGACCCGTACCAATCGGGCTTCAGGCCCGGGTACAGCACGGAGACGGCATTGGTCGCGCTGGTGAATGATCTCTGGCGGGCTCGGGACAGAGGTTGCTCCTCTGTCCTAGTCCTATTAGACCTCTCAGTGGCTTTTGATACCATCGACCATGGTATCTTACTGCGGCGTCTTTGGGGGTTGGGAGTGGGAGGCACCGTTTTACGGTGGTTCTCCTACCTCCTGGGACGTTCACAGTCGGTGTTGGCAGGAGGGCAGAGGTCGGCCTCGAGGCCTCTTGTTTGTGGAGTTCCTCAGGGGTTGGTCCTCTCGCCTCTCCTGTTCAACATCTATATGAAGCCGCTGGGTGAGATCATTCATGGTTTTGGGGTTGGGTATCATCAATATGCTGATGATACCCAGCTTTTATTTCTACCCCAAACCACCCCAGTGATGCCCTCTCCGTGATGTCCCGTTGCCTGGAGGCGGTCCGGGTCTGGATGGGGAGGAACAGGCTTCGGCTCAACCCTGACAAGACTGAGTGGCTGTGTGTACCGGCGTCTCGGGAAATTCAGAATATTCCATCGTTAATTATGGGGGGTGAGATATTACCCCCCGTAGATAGGGCTCGCAACTTGGGTGTCCTAGATTCACAGCTCTCCTTGGATGATCATATAGGAGCTGTGACTAGGGGGGCTTTCGCCCAGGTTCGCCTGGTGCGTCAGTTGCGGCCCTATCTAGACCGAGATGCGCTACGCACAGTCACCCATGCGCTCGTGACCTCCCGGCTAGACTACTGCAATGCTCTTTACATGGGGCTGCCCTTGAGGACTACTCGGAGGCTCCAGCTGGTGCAGAATGCAGCCGCGCGAGTGGTGGTGGGGGCTTCCCGATACTCCCATGTAACACCTCTACTCCGTGAGCTGCATTGGCTTCCAGTTGCCCTCCGGGTAAGATTCAAGGTGCTGGTTACAACCTATAAAGCCCTAAATGGCATGGGTCCGGGTTACTTACGGGAGCACCTGCTGCCGGCATCAACTTCCCTTTGTCCAGTGCGCTCCCACAGACAGGGCCTCCTTAGGGTGCCGTCGGTCAAAGAGTGTCGACTGGCGGCCCCCAGGGGGAGGGCGTTCTCTGTGGGCGCGCCAGACCTTTGGAACCGTTTACCGGTGGAGCTCCGGACTGCTCCCGACCTTCGCTCCTTCCGACGTGACCTAAAAACATATTTATTTGAACAAGCCGGCCTGGTCTGATGGGTTTAGGGGTATTTTAACGTTTTGTATTAATTTATTGAATTGGGCCATTGTATTTAATATTTTTTAATTTTTATATATTGTATTTTATTGTATTGCCCTGTACACCGCCCTGAGTCCTTCGGGAGAAGGGCGGTATAAAAATTAAATTAAATAAAAAAAATAAATAAAATGTTTAATTATTTATTGTAATGGGCTAGTTCTATTTAATCTTATTTTTTAACTTTTGTACATTGTATTTTTATCGTATTTTTATTGCCCTGTACACCGCCCTGAGTCCTTCGGGAGAAGGGCGGTGTAGAAATTAAATTAATAATAATAATAATAATAATAATAATAATAATAATAATAATAATAATAATAATAATAATAATAATAATAATATGTTGAAAGAGATGCCTAGTAGAACAAAAATGTTACCAAAATCTTATCAATGTTGTGAACAAAATGTGTGTTAAATTTCTATTACCTTTTGTTATTATTTTCCCAGAGAAAGAATTTTTGTTTGTAAAGAAGGAGCTTAACTAATAGCAAATCAGGCTCCAAGAGTAGTTGGTAGTAAGCATTTCCTGTGGGAATCATCCAGCTTTACACAAGATTTTGGCTACAAAGAGTTTATTAATAACAATCCTATGAAGTGTGGAACACAAGACAGTCCTCCTGAGATGCTTAGATAGCTCCTGCTGAGATTTAGCTGGCTGGGTCTCTAAGCTTGTAAGCTTGAATGTTTTGGAGAATTTCTGCATTTCTGCATTCTGTTTTATTTATGTTGATATTCTTATCACTAACAAACCTGTCACAATACTTTTTTTCTTCTCAGTTTACAACAGTTTAATTGAGACTGACTCCAACTCAGAAGTAAGACGTGCTGTGTTGTCTTGCATTAGTCCATCAGTTAAAACTCTGTCCAAAATTATTGGTCGTACTATGGATATAAAGGAAACAGTCAGGAAATTAGCATATCAGGTGCTGGTAATGTCACTTGCTATTTATTCTCTGTGTTATGATTATACAAACTATTAGAGAATTTAGCTGGTAGAAGAACATGTATGGATCACACTGTAAGAAAATACTTTCAATTTAACAGAAAAGTTTGTTTTTATCAGTATCTGCAGAAAGCACTGCTCAGGTGATGTGTGCTGAAGTGCTGAAAATCTCCTTTGGTTTTACCTGGAGATCTTTCTTTGAAATAGTCCCAGAAAGATGGGAGACAACCCTATTTTTGTACTGCTTTCTGTGGGTGTAAATGCATTAGTATTATCATTAGCTAATAAGTTAATTTCATACTGCTGAGAGTTGAAGTCGAGTACTGGCTACTTCAGCTGCTATGCTTCATCCTCTGTGATTTTATATGACATTCTACATCCTAAGTTCATCAGAAACATAAATGTTGGAGAGTTATTTTATTAACTGTTTAATATGATTGCAAACTGCCATACCATTCAGACAGTTATAGGTAGGAACTAACAGAACACCCACATCAAAATATTTGCCCAGTCTGTTCAAAAGAACAATCCTATCAGCCAAAGTGGCTAACGTTGGTACCACTCACAAATCTTTCCTGGACTTGGATTTATGCACTGGTTAAAAAGATTCTCTATGGACAGGAAATGAGCATCACCATTTGAAGATCTTAGGTGTTCACTTTGAGGGCACAAAATGAGTCACCATAAGAATACATGATTTATTTTTAAATGGCAGGATATAATAAAGCAGCTATGGTCTTAAGTTGCATCTGATATTTCTTAGGGTATTGGGATGTCAACTGCTTTTTTTTTGAAGAAAAAGTTTTGCAGAATGTCTTATTCTACAGTTGTGTTAGCTTTGTGACTTGTCTGTTTACAGTTTCAGAGGCACATTGCAAATTGTTTCAGTGTATTTTGCTTTATATGCTATTAATCCATCCTATTCAAAAGCAAAATTATGTGAAAACATTTTTTAAAGGTGTTGGCAGAAAAAGTTCATGTCAAGGCTTTGACAATAGCCCAGAGAGTAAATCTTTTGCAGCAAGGACTTAATGATAGATCAGGTAAAATATTTTTATTTTAATTTAAATGTTTTAAAGCAGTTTTATTTTTTCCAATACATGTTTAATGTGTGTGTAGATAGTGATGGGAGACAGGATATTTAATTTAAAGTAACTGCCTTTGAAACCATTGGGATGTTCTTAGGAGCAATAGTAATCAAAGCAGGTAACTATTATAGTCATAAGGTCAGAAACAGAATTATAATAAAAGTAATATGATAAATTATATATATATATACAACATCTCTTCTGTGGGAATCTTTACTCTCCCCTAGACTCAATTTTACTCTTCTTATCTGAGAAGGTGAAAGACAGTGTAAATCAGGGGTGGGTGGGTGGGGAGTGTTAATTTCCCAAGGGGGCACATGGGAAACAGACTGTTGTGGAGGGCTGAACCAATAGGACTGTGGCTATGGGCTGGACAGAGACAGCCAAAGAGCCAGATAGTGCTCATGTCTGGTGTAGATGAATGTAGGAACCTTTAAGTCAGAAGAAATTTAGTCTTGGAAGAGAAAAAGATATAAGACTCAAAAGGAACCCACTTTATTCTGTTGAGTATAAAAGGGGACAAAGAAAAACATACTGAGGCTTTAAAGATTCATTAACATCAAGTGAACCACCATGGTCATTAAGTGAATCACATGGTTGTTAAGTGAATCTGGGCTTTTCCCCCCATTAATTTTGTGGGAAGCCACCTTTGAAGACCACAAATCGTGATCCTGTGACCACAGGACACTGTAAGTGCTGTAAATTTGAGTCAGTTGCCTTTATTCCAAATTGCGATCGTGATTGTGGGAGTAGTAAGACAGTCGTAACCTCCAGGATGGGCTGTAAGCACCATAGACTGTTGTTAAACAAATAGTTGTAAGTCAAGGACTACCTGTAGTGAAGATTCTGAATCCTGCTTTACAAAGTACTTGTAATGTTTTGGGGAGGAAGGGAGAGAGAGAGAAACAGAGATTATTCAGACAAACATATATATGCTATATGTAGCACGTGTGTATGTATGTGCATCTGATGTGGAAATCCTTTCTGTCTCTAATAGAAAGTGTGAAAGAAATGGTAAAGAAACAGCTTCTCCAAGCTTGGTTACGACTAGCTGAAGGAAATGTTTTAGAATTGCTTCATCATCTGGATGTGGAGAGTTGCCCCGAAGTGGGTATTCTAGCCCTTAATGCTATGTTCCTGCTGTCTCCCCTCCAAGATCTGATTAAAAAGTTTTCAGAACTTGATGACAGGTAGGGGTAATACAGCTGTGGCTGTCTTTACTTGGGTTAGAGTAATGTGCATTCTCTAGCAGGAACATTATAGTCTTCTGCCTCTAAAATTATATTCCATGATGCTTCAGTTGGATTTAGTAGCTCTTTGTTTTTAACACACGCAAAATTTCCTGCCCATATTCTTAATGAAACTAGTGCAACTGTGTGTTTTGAGCCTTCCTATGTCAAAGTTTCTGAACCTTAGCAACTTTAAGATGTGTGGACTTCAACTCCCAGAATTCCCCAGCCAGCAATGCCAATACTTGGCTTTTAAAAAAATTAATACTCCCAGCATGTTACCAAAATACGATTAGGCCTTCTTGTAGTGGTAGGTTCAGATAGCACTCTAATAGTCAAACATAACTTAAGGTTTAAACACGTTGCATGTAACAACCAATTGTGGTATGTTTATTTTTTAAAAAGGTTAAGCTCGTTATGTACATAGGGGATGTTACACAGATATAAGCCACTGACACCACCAGGTGGCAGGGTGCCCTGTCCAGATTGGCAGGGTAGTCTTTGGTGGGAAATCCAGATAATGGGATTGGTTCCAAGTATACCTGGCTAGGTATATAAATGGGACAGTTGCCCCTTTGTTCGCCCAGCCTGTGCTACATCAATAAAGAGTTGGAATGCTGACTCCTGGTGTCCTGAGTCGTCCATCTTGGCCATGCGGTCCGGAGCCCACTATTTAACACTGGCGACGAAGGTGGGATCAGTTTCTGTTGGCACAACATACCACACCATGCACAGCGACAGGCAAGAGTCCTGCTGAGTTACGTTGGGTTTGGCGCCTTATTACTAAGTTGAACAGACTTCACCCTGACAGAGTGGCAGCACAAGAGGAGCAACCCTAAATGGTCACCTCCAGAGAACTTAACATAGGTGAAATGGTTTGGGCCCGGAACTATGGTCATGGGCATCCCTGGATTCAGGGGGTGGTAGTCGACAAAACGGGGCCTGTATCATACATTGTAGAGGTGGAGGAGGGTCGTGAGGTGAGAAGACACATTGACCAGTTGAGGAAGAGACACCCTGAAAAACCACAAACTGTGATTCCAGAGCAGCACAATGACATAGGGGTGGATAGGGCTCGGAATTGGGACTCAGTTGGCGACCCAATTGATGACCCCATTGCAGACCCAGTTGACCAAAACATGGGGCAAACAGTGAAACGGTCAGCAAGAATTCATAGGCCACCGGCGTACCTCAAGGACTATGTAAGGTCTTGAGGACTAGGGTTTTATGTGATAAAGCAAGCTCCACACTGCAGGTTTTTTTTTCATTAGTATGTTTATTATGTATGTTTCCATTGTTCTTTTGTATGGGGGGAAGGGGTGTTATGTACATAGGGGATGTTACACAGGTATAAGCCACTGACACCACCAGGTGGCAGGGTGCCCTGTCCGGATTGGCTGGGTAGTCTTTGGTGGGAAATCCAGATAATGGGATTGGTTCCAAGTATACCTGGCTAGGTATATAAATGGGACAGTTGCCCCTTTGTTCGCCCAGCCTGTGCTACATCAATAAAGAGTTGGAATGCTGACTCCTGGTGTCCTGAGTCATCCATCTTGGCCATGCGGTCCGGAACCCACTATTTAACACTCGTGACATGTATAAATGAAGTGGACTGGGAAAAGGAGGTATAATTGGAGAATATGTTTCTAAATCTATATATTGTCATATTTTATTCTTATTTATGTTTTTTGTTCTTAGTACAGTTCTTGAGGTGGGACTGAGTTTGTTTATTTATATAGAAATCAAACAGGCTTGTAGGCTAACATCTTATAAAAATTATATAGGCCACCAACTTATATGCGTATAGGCCACCATCATCTAAAATTGTTTTATTTTAATCATTTTGTTGACGTTTTAGTTTTGCTATGTTATAGATTTTATAAACCACAAAAACATACTAGATTATGATGGATATGAAAGAAACACAAAAATAAATAGGGAAATATTAGAGAACAAAATCTATTTCTTTAACTTTTCATCAACAGCATACTCATAACATTATTTCTTAAAGATAAATATCAAAACACAGTGATACATTTCAGAAACTTGTTTTAATGTAGATATAGGTAAATTAGCTTGCAGTGATTGCTTTCTGAAATTTCCTAGTTTATATAACATAAGAAAAGAATTGAGTTTTTTTGTTTTTGTTTTTGATGGAAACTTAATAGCGCCCCATGTGCTTCATTTGAAGGAAAACTATTCCAATAGAAAAACTGACTGCAGAGAGTGCCTTATATTGGAAAGCTCTTTGTGAGCACTTGAAATCCAAAGGAGAAGAATTCTTAGAAGAAGTCCTCCCAGAGCCTGCTATCTATGCGGATTATCTATTGAGGTAAATTAACACAATTAATTCAAAAATTGCAATGTCTGTTTGATATACCTTCTGCTTTATTCTTACAGTTATCATTCTTATTTGTATTGGTGTTAAGGTTCTCTGATGCCATTTTGGAATATGCATTTTGGAATAATTGATTTTTAAAAGATCTGTTAATAATGAAGATATCTGATGGGCGGGGGATGCTGCAGAAATAATAAAGGGGGTTAAAATAGAATGGATGAGTTGTGTAGTCAGATTCGTAGTACCATGCTGCGTAAAGGAGAAAAACTTTCAGATATCTTGTGATTTTGCATTATCCATCTAAAATTTTCTAAATATTCAGCCATTGACAAAGATCAGGAGAAGATCAAAAACCACATTGCTGTCTTTGGGAAGTGTGTTGAGCTGTAATTTGAAAGGGCTGTGAATTAATACATTAGCCTGGGATTGGCAAGGAGATAAATTTTAATCCCTTTTGATTTTGTTATCCTTAAGCTACTTTCAAAGCGTTCCAGTACTCAGTCAGGAAGAAAAGGAAGATTTGGCCTGCATTGAGCAATTGATGACCAAGGAATTTATAGGTCAGCAGTTAATTCTAATGATCGGCTGCATGGATATCACTGAAGAAGGAGGCAGGTAAGACTGTAAAAAAAACCCCATGCAATTGTTTTAGGCAATTGTGAAGGGTAATTTTTTTTACAAGATATATTTTAAAATGCTTATAGAAAGGAACAGGTTGACTTGGAGGGATATTGTCTGATGATATCCCTTTGAGCAAACCAAGTTAAGATATTCACATCAATTCAAGTGGTTTGTAAATATTCCACTCATAGTTGTTTTGAGCCAAAGGGGTATGGTACTTACAATCATGTAATATAAATGTTTTGCAGTAGAAAAGAAAGTAATGGTTGCATTAATTTCAAAAATGGGGGATAATCTGTAAGAGAGCAAGAATGAGGAGCATCTGGTCTGTGAGTTGTCTATAGTTGGGTCTGAAAACAGGTCTTCAGAACACCAATTATGTACCTCATCTACAATGAAGAGGGTGATGTTGCTTTCTCCATGCAGAGAAAACATGTCTTAGATCATCAACAATACAATCTCCTAATACAGCCTATGACTTCTCTGCTCGTGTTCCTTGTTAGGACCCATGTATGAAAGAGGTTCATGTGATGACATTACAACTCATGCTTGACATTTTTTTTCATTGGGATTCATATTTTTGAGGCCCATTCCCTGGTGTTATCCGGTCCTTTGGAAGAACAACAGGGAAAATCCAGCCTTGCTGTTCAATTCAGTTCCTCTGTCAGAGAATCATCAGATGTTGAGGGAAAGAATCACCCAGAAAAAATGGATTCAGAAATATAAATGGGGCAGAGAACATCAATAGAAATAATTGAGATTTAAGAATATCCAGTTGACCATCTAGGCTGGGCAGTTGTAGTCCGGCCGCAGAACATTTTCACTCTAAAAAGTTTCCCTTTTCCCAGAATTTCATGGACTGAGAGTGTGTGTAGTAGAGGCAGACATCACTGTAGCCAAATAAGCTTTCTTCTCTGTTTCAGTCTGAGCTTGTCTTTTATATCTTTACAGGGAAGGGTTTTTCCATGTATTACAATATTCCTAAGCAGAGAAGAAACCCTAATTGTAACATTTGGGATTTGAAATTGTGTTCATTGGCAGGAAACAGTGATGTCCATATATCAGAAATACAGGCATCAACCCACCCCCAAATAACGATTCCTTGGATTTTAAACTAAAAAACATGAGTATTGCTTTCTTTCTTTTTTAAGGAAGAGATTGCTGAGTGTCCTACAAAAAATTCTTATGATTCCAACCTTGTCAACATCCCTTGTATCTAATCTTATGGAAAAGTTGCTTTGCCTTTTGAAGGATGATGACCGAAGAATCCAGATGGTATGTTCTTTTGGTTGCAACTTTGAAAGTTTAATCCTTTAGGGAAATCTTCAGAGCAATTACATTAGCCAAAGTACCTATTTTGAATCCATTTCTCCTTTGTAAAAAGTTTGCTTTTTTGGATGTTAAAAAAACAGTTGACTAGAGTTGTCCTTGACAGCTTCAGGTGTAAATATTCATATATTTAGAAAAATTACAGAATATATGTAGAATAACAGTTGGAAGGGACCTTGGGTGTCTTCTAGTCCAACGCCTTGCTCGAGCAGGAGACCCTGTACGAGAGGTCCTGAATCCCTGGGCCACGGATAGGCACTGGTCCACGGCCCGACAGGAATCAGGCTGTGCAAGCAAGTGAAGTCCCATCCGCACACATATGGGACCTAGGCAGCATGCAAAATCCCCATCCTGGCCCACAGAAAAACCGCCTTCCACAGAACCAGACCCTGGCATCCAAAAGGTAGGGGGCCGTTGCCTTATACTAATCCAGACAAGTGATTGTCTGATCTTTTGAAAACCTCCAGCAATGGAGCACCCATGACTTCTGGAGACAAGCTGTTCCACTGATTTATTGTTCTCACCTACAGGAAATTTCTCTTTATTTCTAGTTGGTTCTCTCTTTGATTAGTTTCCATCCATTGCTTCTTGTTCTGCCTGCAGGTGCTTTGGAGAATAGGTTGATCCCTTCTTTTCTGTGACAACCCCTCAGATATTGGAAGATTGCTATCATGTCACCCCTGAATGATTCATACATTTATATTTAATAAAGCACTTTTCAAGATCTTGGCTAGTTTGCAACTGTGAGTGATTAACTAGATTTTTCTATAAACATCCTCATCAGAGCATATTTGCTTGTCCTCTCGATAGATGAGAGACACTACTAGTTTTCCTCCCAGTTGTGAAGGTTGATGTTCCTGATATGGAAATCAAGCTAGATGGGCTCATTGAAAAGTCAGAATGGGAGAAGACTTGTGGCATAGAGATCCAACATGGCCTTAGGATGCTCAAGATAACTTTTAGTAACTTTTACTAAAGCAGACTCCTTCCGAGGAACAAGAAATACTATTTTCTCAAAAGCACCAGCAATGCAAAGGCTTCACATGAAGTTTTGTGGCTGTGTAGAGATTTTTTTTAATGATGTAAGTTTCTCCCAAATTTCCTCCAGAAATTAGTGTTGTTTGTTTTTTAGCTTTAATGACAGGAATAAAATAAGTTCTCCAGACATGTTACAATTTCAGGTTGGTGCTTATTTACATTTTCAGGTTGCTGAAATAATTTCAGAGGCGCGGGAAACCATTGTGACAGTAGACAAGCAGCAAGATGCAAGTGAGATAAGAAAACAAGAGCTTAAGGTATGGGGAGATTGTTCCACTTTTTAAGCAATTCAGTGTTTTAAAATGAAATAACTACAAGTGATTGCATTTTTTTCCTGCAGCTTCTGAAAAATATGAATGATATGGAATGGAGAGGGCAAATTTTCAAAGTTTTTATAAATCTTGGTAATGATGGCAATTGATTTTTATTTCCTTTTTTAAAAATAAATTTTGTTAAATTTAAGTATTTAAAAAAGCAACGTGGTGGCTGGGTTAATCGATAGTTTAGTAACACAAAATTTTTTAGTACAAATCTCAAACTACAGCCTCAAATACTCTCTTTTTCCCTTAATATCTACTATCTCATATTTAAGCTAATACAGTTCTTATTATATCAACTAAATAAAAACATCATTATTACATTTATCAATAAATTTTTAGCTTATACATATCTTAATTACTTTTATATTGAATCTTTACATTCAATGTCCTGTTATTAGTTTTCCCAATTTTTAGTTTCCCATCAATATTCAAATTTAACATTTGATATTTATAATTTCCAGGTTTTAGGTAACCAAAGTTTTCTTTATCTCAATTTATAACAGAATCTAATATTCAAAATACGCATCTATTTGGGTATAATCTTGTTCTATTTCCTAAAAGTTATCTATTTCCCCCCATCTTACATCATCTAATTAATAATACAGTATCCCCTTTAATAAATCAAAACCCATTATATATATTGTCTGTGTTAATAAACATATTAACACTATTTTTTTCTTTGGGGTCTAATTTTTAAGTATTAAACAAATAGCATCCTTATTTTCAACTAATTTCCAAATATTTTAAATTTAATGACCAAAATTTCTTTTATCTCATCTTCTCCCTTTGACCCTCTAATATGAAATCCCCTCTAATAAATCAAAATCCCAATTTTCTCCAGCCTTATTCTGGCTTTCTTTCTTTGACAACTAGCCTTCTATGTCAACACTTTTAAATCATCAAATAGAGCTCCCTCTATTATATATATTGTTTGGAATAAGAGATACCATTTAGTTGCCATTTATTTGGAAGGGCTAGGCCATTTGTATTCCTTAAATTGTCTCCCTATTATTCCAAATCCCCATAATTGTCCTGGTATGTTTATCTTCCATTCAGTCTGCTTTTCTTGCTCCTCAAATTTCTTCTGGTTTATATAGAAAGTCTTTTCCATTTTCAGTGTTGTCAGTCTCTTTTCTGGATATTCCATTGACTGTATTTGTTGGTCAATTAAGTCCTTTGTCTTAGTATTTGATTGTTCCACTTCTTCTGTTACCTTCTGCGATGTTAGTTCTTTAGTTGTAGTCGGAATTTGGGTTTGTATATCTAAGCTGACATCTTGTTCTTTTCTGTAACATCTTATTTCATCGCAAGCTGCATGTATTGCTTTCAGCATGGAAAGAATCTTTTCCTGGTCCTCATCCATTTCTTTCATGTGTTTATAAATAGTCTTTATAGTAGAAGTCATTTGTCAAGCAAGATTTTATAGTCCAAGCATCTCAATATAGTATCCAATATTCCTCAAATAAAGAGATAGGAAGGCAATTCCCCACATATAACTCTGAAAGTCAGTAAAGGTTTACATTCACAGTTCGTAGGCCAGTTATGCCACCCAGCTGTTCTCTTACAGCTGAGTTTCTCACAGGTGATACCAAGGTCAGAAGAGTCTTATCTAAGATCTGGGCTTTGAGCCAAGTCTCTTTTAGGAAATAACAAGTTGTAGTACCAAACCTCACCACAAGATGTCACCGATGCCATTTAAAGTTTTTTAAGTCTAAAATTTTTATAATCCTTTTTCCAATTTTATTTCTTTTTTGTAGATAAAAAAAGTCTCTGTTCTGTTCCAGCTTACGACCAGCCCAGTTTGAATGTCAGGGACAACCCCTTTTTATAGTCAACAGGCTGGAAAAACCCAACCAAATTTATATACAAAGAAATCAAAAGTTCAAACAAGAGTTAAACCAAAAGTTCAAACAAGTTAAACAAGAATAACAGACCAGGACTCTAGCAGAAGATCTTCAAACGGTTGCCTTCAGCAACCAGCACCTCCCACACCTTCCCCTTTTATCAGCAGCCCCAAGGCGTGGCTTCTCATTGTCTTCTCCTCCTCTCACCGAGTTGCCTCATTGCCTTTCTCTGTTCTACTCTGCTGGATTGCCTCCTGCTCCTAGCGTCCCTGAATAGATCCAACTGTGAATTATCTACGTCCAATACCTCGTGCTCACACGGCTGAGTCTGATGAGGAACATGATGGGAGGGGCCAGGCTGAGAGTCCTGCAGTGCATCAGAGCCTCCCTCTAACACCAAAGGTTCTCCAAACCCCTCTTCCTCCTCCTCTTCAGAATCATCAGACTCAGCTGCCGGTATCACAGGCTGATGTTGAATCACAACAGTCTCCAATAAAAATAGGAAAAATTTTGGTCTCCAAGTTTCAGGAACATATAAATCCAATTAGATTAAAGATATTCTTTTAGTGCTTTAATTCTAGGTAGCCAGTCGCTTTTATTCTTAGAGGGTGGGATAGAAATTCCCTTCCCTCTCTCCTCACAGGGGGAAAGATACTTCAGGATGCTTTTACAGGAAAAGAAAATACTTAGGGTAAAGAGAAGATCAGATCTCACCCAGTTTCATCCGGGTTGCTTTCAAAGTGCTTGGTGGTAAGTTTGACTTCCGTTATCTGCAGCCTAGTGACGGGCCATATTACTATGGTCGGTCTTTCCTCCGCCGGTTTGGAGGGCTGCCCTGGATCGAGTGGAATGGCTACCACCCTCCTGCAATCAAGCGGGGGTCTTCTCCTTGCTCTTCACTCCTACAGGGCGACTCAATCTTTTCCAGGGTCCCCCAGTGGAGCGAAACCGAATGCGAAACCAAAAGTGGCCGTGATGGCAAACTGGAAGTCGATTTTGATTTCCTTTGGTGTATGTAACTTCAAGTTGGAAATAGAAGAAAATAAAGTAGAAGGATGGACAATGTGTTCAGGAAACCTCCTTCATTGAGGACACTTTCTATCACATTGGGGTCATCTCCCAGCTGCAAGGAAAGACTTGGCTACTGTCGTGTACATCCCGGTTACCTCAGTGTCAGTGTGAATTCCCTTCACCAAGCCACCCTTCCACTTGCTCTAAAAAGGACAGCTGGTCCAGAGCATGGTGATCAAGTTGTAGGCCACCTGGCCATGGACATGTTCCCTCCTTTGAAGCAATAGTTGGCTGCTCATTAGCTGAGCCAAATTCAGATTTGTAGAGGCTTTTGCATAGGGAGTGTCCTAAAACTATATTAAATAAGATGTTACCATTAATCTTTTATGGTTTTCAAAATGGTAACCTCAACTGTTGTATTGTCCACTAAAATTAGTACTCTCGGGGGGGGGGGGGTTGTATTACTTGAAGACTTCTTTCTTCATCCAGGTCTTTGCTGAGAAACTGATGAACAGATTTTGTGTCTGTTTTAGTTTCTTCTCCTTTTTTATTGTTTTATAATACTTTTATTGTATACTTTACTGTGTTTTGTTTTATTTTTATTGTATGCTACTTTATATCTTACAAAGTATTTCCAAAAGCTATTTTCACTGAGAGAAGCACAAAGACATATGAAATGATGGTATTTTTAATATTCATGTTGCAGAGATTTCATACTGGTGGAGGTTGCTGAATCCAGATTCTGATGAGGTAGCAGGACTTATCCAACCTTAGTTGATCACAGGAACCAAGAAGCATCTAGCTCTTTTGATATGGGAATGGGAGACCCAAAAATTCCAGACTTATGGACCAGATTGGAAAGACAAAAAGTACTTTTTGCAAGTAGGCAATGATAGAATTCATTGCCACTGTCAATAAAATTGGGTGTATGCAGGAATCAGCAGTTAGGTTGATTGAGATGTCTACTTTTTGTAGAGGCCTATAATATAATACCCAGTAATTCCAGGGCATAATTTTTTTTGCTTTCTTTCCAGCTGGCAGAAATAAAAGTGAAACTCATGGAAACAAAGTATGCTCTGGAAAAGTGCGTGGCCATGCAAGACTTCAGTCATGCTTCTGTATTAAAGGAGAGGATTATAGAGCTGGAAGGTATAAAGAGCGGCTTGTTGAAAGAGACAGAAGAATCCAGAACTAAAGAGATATGCATGGAAAAGGTTCTGTATTTTACACTTGCTCTAGTTTTTCCAGTATTTTCACATATACGTATTAAGAACTGTGTATACAATTTGTTTGAAATGGCTTTTTAGAAGGAGAAAAGAATGCTTGTAGTTCAGATTTGAACTGTGAAGTCCTAGAGTCCTTTTAGTCCAGCACTGAAGATGTTACTTAGTTGGGTAATGAAATGTTTTCAAGAAAACAAGGTAAGAAAACAACAAGGACTCCATAGGAAGAGAAACTGAAAATCCTGCTATGACCTGCGATCTCATCCAAAGATGCTAGTACCCTGTTAAAAAAGAAAGAAATGAGCCAGAATATCTCTGTATTTACCTATCTACAGTACCTAGTTTTATACAAATGGGTTATTTCTCATGTATAAGTCTAGAAAAAAAATCCAATCGCTGCATCATTGCAGAACAAAACTAGATGTGAAATATGGGAATTAGAGTGATTGTTGCTGGAAAAATCTTTGGAAAAATCTTTGGAAAAATCTGCAACTAGATCTCAAGGTGGCCGATTGATTGAACAGACCATCTTCTTTAGTTGGAGTTGATAAATGTAGGGTCAAATTTTGCTTGCTTTCCTATAGAAATTGTTAATTCAATTGAGTGTTGCTCACTTTTGTTCTTGGTTAGCAGAAAGCAGCGTAGATATTTGGGCAGACAGAAATCCTGAACTAAGCTATGATGCTTTTATTTTAAAAGAGTGATCCAGAAACACTTCTGAAGTGTTTGATGATGTGCAATGAACTTCTGAAGCAGGTCTCACTTTCCAAAGGATTAGGACCCACATTGGATGGAATAATTGAATCCCTGGTATGTGGCAACCTTATGATATATATCACAATATAGAAGAAGTGTGCTAAGCAGGAGCGAGTATATGTGGTCTCAAATACTTTTTTCTATCTCAGGTAGCTATACTTGTTCTGCATTCTATTCTGCATGTATATCCACAAAAGGCAGCCAAGGACCAAAAATGAATTAGTTTGAACTGTATAGGATTTCACTTTGCAGGCACCTCACACAGCTTTTCTACTTCAGCTCTCCATTGGATTACAGATGGAATCAGTTTTAGCTTTTGGGTAGTTCCTGGCAACTTGGTTTGGGATCTCCCAACCTTATTTCTACCAAAGAAGGAGATAAAGTTTTATATAAGTTAGAGATTCACTATTTTTCCATTTTTTCCACTATTTGTCCTTTTTTATATAGTTCTTTCAAACAAATCTGAGCAATCCATCCATATATTTGACCACCGGCATAAGCATTTGTTAAAATCAGTTCATGCTTTTTTGTTTGCAAAAGCATCCCCAAGGGGAGGTTAAAGAAGTTGGCCCTCCATCCTGGCTTTTTATACATCCTCTGTAGTTACTCTGGTCTCTTTGGTTACCAAAATAAGTTTCTTAACTTAACAAGCAAGTGGCTACAAGGTCCTCTTCTGTTCAATATGTCTTGCTATGTTTGTTCTTCTAGATAATTCCAGGAATTACTAATATCCATCCTGCTGTGCGAAACATGGCAGTGCTGTGCTTGGGCTGCTGTGGCCTGCAGAGCAAGGAGTTTGCGAGTCAGCACCTCACTTTGTTGTTGCAAGTAAGTAGGTTTCATTTTTCATGAAATGTCTGATAGAATGTGGAAAGCCTGAGGAAGAAGAGCGCCTATTGCAACAGGTATTCTTGAGTCCAAAAGAGTAGGAAAATGTGTGAAGGGAACCCAGAGTAACTCCACTTCGCTTTCATAGGCACAAATTGATTTGGTTGGCTTTCAAGTTCAGAGTCAGGCCCAACAATGCTGGCCAACTCAGCAAACATTAGTACTTTGGAAAGATCTTTGTTGTTAGGAGAGTATAATGTAACAGAATCTTGAAAATCTATCAAGTAATACTCTAAATCAACCTATAATAATTAAAGAGGAGTTACTTGGAGTCTCTTTCTCATACTTCTTCCCTCCCTGGATTGAGAGGTCTGTCTTGCAAGTAGATGGGAGCCACTACAATGGCATCCTGGAATTTTAAAGAAGGTCCAGTTGTGCTATACCATGCTAAGAGGGTGAGTGGATGGGTGGGCTGCAGAGCTTGTAGAAAACATTTCCCATTTACAATTGGCCACAAGTTCTATGTAGTGATCATGCTGGGAACTATAACTGGGACATGGAGCTTCTAACTAAAAAGTAGGCAAACCTGGACCAGCAAAATGCTGTCAATCCATATTGCGGCAAATAGCTGTGGTATTTATTTCCTATCTTCTTACTTTCACATTCTGTTTAAAATAAATCCTACGCAGGAAAACTCATACTTTTCAATTGTAATATCAGCATCTATTCAAAGTCTGATGTTCTGAATGTTGGACTTGAAACACTGGCAACATCTCTTTCCATTGTCCTTCATCAGGAGTCTCCAAATTTGGCAACTTTTAAGACTTGTGGACTTCAATTCTCAAATTGAATTTTGGGAGTTTAAGTCCACAAGTCTTAAAAGTTGTCAAGTTTGGAGATCCCTGTCTTGTATCCATGGTAGAAGAGCATTCTTCTGGAAGGTGTAAGAGTAAACACAGTAGTTTCCCAAGTTTGGGGTTGTGACTTGTTCCCCAACCAGTTTGAGGCTGCAGAGGCATTAGCAGAAGTGTTTGATTGGGGAACCACTGGAAAAGATGCAGGTGGGGAGAGGGCTAAGGATGGGAATAGAAAAAAAAATAAAACTCCAATTTCTGTTCTGAAAAAACTCTCCAGATACCCAAACTGCTGTCAACATTTCTTGGCAGTATGACCAAATGCTGACTGCCCAATTCTGGGCCAGTTTGAGAGGCTGTGGGTAGAATATTGAAGCACATGGAAGCTCCTTACATCTCAGAAGTCCCCTGCTTCAGTTTCTACTTTCAATTTTTGCATTTCACCAGAAATTGGCTATTTTGCTTCTGTCTTGATTGCATGTTTGAAGGAGTGTGCAGATTTTGAGAAGGCCATTGTTCAGATTTATAGCCCAATTTATAGCCCTTTAAAGAGTCTGAGAATTTTTTTATGGCTCAAGCAATGAATTATAGTTTAAATTATACAGATTCATAGGTCCTGTTTGGTCTTTCTAATCTTATTCAGATATTGCAAATTGACGAAATGAAGATAAAACTGAGTGCTTTAAAAGCAGTCTTTGATCAACTAATGATATTTGGAATAGAACCGTTCAAAGACAGAAAAGTTCAAACTGGAAATGAAGAAAATGAGAGTGAGAAAACAGAAGAAGAAACAGCTACCATTCACAATCTTCTTCAGCTTCTTTCTGGGTTTCTAGATAGTGAGGTATGACTGAAACTAGCAAATATGGAGGTAAATTTTAATTTCATGTTTGGAAAAATATAAAGAGAAAAATTGAGCATAATATTTCCCTGACTGGTATTAGCAACATAACACAAAAATTGAATGAAAAATGCTAATGTCAGTTATATATCACTCATCTGAAGAGAGACGTGTTGAAATAGTAATGAGAGCTTTTTTTATTGCTTCAGATTAATTTCTTCTAGTGAACGTTCAAAGGTACAACTGCATTGGAAAAAGTTACTTATGATTAGTTTTCATGCTTAAATTGTAACATCCCCATGGTCCATGATCAGAATTTGAGCACTGGACAATTGGCATGTATTTATGACAGTTGCTTTGTCCCACGGTCATGTGATTGCCATTTGTGACTTTCCCACCCAGCTTCCAACAAGCATAGTCAATGGGGGAAGCCAGATTTGCCTAACGAGCACATAATTCACTTAACTGCAGTGATTCACTTAATAACTGTGGCAAAAAGGTTGTAAAATGGAGCAAAACTCACTTAACAATTGCTTTGCTTAGCAATGGAAATTTTGGGCTCAGTAGTGGTTATAAGTCGAGGACTACCTGTAAATGCAATCTTGCAGAATGAAACTTAGGGTAGATGTTGCAGCTCCAATTTTCTATGGAATAATTGCTGGAATACACTTGTGTAAATCTGTTCTCCAGTTTTCAGAAATTAGAACTGAGGCGTCCGAGGGATTGGCAAAGCTCCTATTTTCTGGCCGGCTAATCAGCGCTAAGCTTCTTTCTCGGCTGGTTTTGTTGTGGTATAATCCAGTGACAGAAGAGGATACACGTCTTCGACATGCCTTGGGAGTTTTTTTCCCTTTATTTGCATATTCAAATAGGTATATTCTGTGTATATGTGTTTCTGTGTAGTATTTTTTAATATACAGGTCCTCACAACAGTTTGTTTAGTGACAGTTCAAAGTTGGCACTAAACAAAGTTACTCATGACTGTTTTTCACACTTATGACTGTTGCAGCATCCCCATGGTCATGTGATCAAAATTCAGACACTTAGCAACTGACTAATTATGATGGTTGCAGTTTCATGTGATCACCTTTTGCCACCTTCTGATAAGCAAAGTCAATGGGAAAGCCAGAATCACTTAACAGTGGTGTTACTAGCTTAACAACTTCAGTGATTCACTTAACAACTGTGGCAAGAAAGGTAATAAAATAGGGCAAAATTCACTTAACAATATTCTCGCTTAGCAGCAAAAGTTTTGGGTTTAATTATGGTTGTAAGATGAGGACTACCTATATTTTAAATAGCTCAATGAGAACTTAATTGAAAAGAAAAAAAATACTGTGAGTTTTTTTATTTGAATAATAACAACTACCTAACTGATTTGCTACATGTTTTCTTAAAAATAATTTTTGTTGAATTTTTTACTGGGTATATTTCAACCTTATCGTTCACATACTTCTAGGTGTTATTAGGTATCTATTTTTTATGACCATGTGCTATAAAAGAGCAGAAGGATCCACAGTAAGATATTAATTACTGTTATTAGAATATTAGATTACCTTGTTGCTGTTTGCTGTCATTTGCATCTGATGCCACTTTCACAAAATATTCTTTCATCTGGACATAGAATTGGTTTCTCTTACGTTAGTTGAAAAATTGATGCAGATGGGTGCATTTGATGTTATGTTAAGACCTTACCTGTTACATTTTAAAAATGCAGAACCAATCAGGAATGCTTTGAAGAAACCTTTCTTCCAACGTTGCAAATATTATTTAATGCTCCAGCTTCATCACCATTGTCAGAGGTTGATGTAGCTAACGTTGCTGAACTTCTGGTGGATTTAACAAGACCCAGTGGATTGAATCAGTGCTTTCAGAACTTCCAGGTAGGGTGAATTGTATGTGAGGATGCTGTTTTGTTTGATCTGAGATTAGAAAGCCCTCAAAATATGTGTTAAAGCCTCCTCTTCTTTGCAGTAATACTTTTGTTGAAATTGTGGACAATTTATACTTGGACATTACCACATTGTAATGGCTTTTTCAGGGTTTGACAGTTCATGATAATTTAGCGGTGAAAATATGCAATGAAATTTTGACGGATGCAAGTGCACCAGATGTCCGGATATACACAAAAGCTCTCTGTTCCTTAGAACTCAGTAAGGATTTCACAAATGACCTCATGGATTTACTTGAGGATATTCTTGTGGTAAGCCATAGCCTAATGATATACAGATATACACATACCAATACAGATTCAGAGGGTTTCTTGTAAAATTTCTGAGACACGTCTTATCAGAGAGAGTGAGAAGAAACAATATTTGTCCTCTGAAATCTCCATTCTCCAAAAACCCAAGTTTGCAAAAAATAATTAAAAATTATCGTTTTTGGGCCACCAGGTTTCCTTATCTTCTAATTTCTTCTGAGGAAAAGCCCTGAAGCCAGGGTTTATCAAACATTGTGGTGCCATGATCCTATAAAATAATAAATAAATTTGTTTGAAGTTCATTTATCAATATGCTAAGCTTGTAAGCTGCCCTGAGTCTTCGGAGAAGGGCGGGATATAAATGGAATTAAAATAAAAAATAAATATGCTAGATGTCTCATTGGAACTCATCGGCTAGAACACCCTGGGAAATTTAAAATGATCTTCCCTCTTAAAAATATGTTGATAAAAAAATCCAAAACAAAAATTCTATGCAGAATTCTCATTCCACATTTTATCAACCTAGATTGCCAGTGTGTGGATGTCGCATGTAGAGAATCCATAGCCCACTCTAAAAAAAGTTGAAAGTTCTCCCTGTCCTCAGAAACTCAAATAAGTGACAAAATGGAAAGTTTCACAAACTGGAAGGAAGTCAGCTTGGTTCATAAAACAAGAGCAGGCAGGAAGCAGGAAATGGACATAAGTGTTTCCTCAGATACCAAAATGTGTAATACTTTTATCTAGAGCAGGGGTCTTCAAGCATGGCCCTTTTACGACTTGTGGACTTCAAGTCCCAGAGTTCCTCAGCCAGGAGCAAGCTGGGAGATACAGATATAATGGTAGCAGCCACAGAAATAAGAGGAAGAAAAGTATATTGTCAAATAATGTATCAGTGAGAATAAATGATGATAAAATGGGAATTATGGGGAAAGAAAAAGAGTGCAAATTAATTTAGTCATTTTCTATAGGAAATCTCTATGCAGACTTAGGTAGATATCCCTTCCCTCTTTCATGGTTCTCAATGAAGAAATAGGGGCAATTACTTCAGTTTCTCAGTTTCTTTTGGCCTGATTCTTAAGAGCTGGGTGTTTTGGAGCAGGGTCCACCTTGACTCTTTTTGAGTCTCTCCTCAATCTGTATGGATACCTGTGTAGTCTTGTTAGTCTTCTATGTTGTTATACTTTCTCATCTTCTCATCCTCTTCCTCATCTACCTATTTTGGGAAATTTGTCAGAATGAGCGAAAGAGAATCTGAGTGGGCCTAAGTGCGAAGCACTCTTGAAAACTTCTCCTGTGCCTATCCTTTGGGCGCAATGGGGAGTGGTCATTGGACTTAGAGTTAAGATCCCTTTCTTTTGGGGGCAAAGTTGACTTTCTTTTGGGGGCAAAGTTGAGAAAGGAATCTTGATTCCATCTGGATGGGCCAAAAGGGTTGCTGCTGGCCAAGAGCCACTTCAAACCATTCCATTCACCACAGTTGCTACTCTTAGTTTGAGAAGGACATAAGAGAATTATATGAAAAACTTGAAAATCTTCAACAAGGAATCATATTTATTTATTTAACAGTCTCTGGTTGTCGTTCACAGATTTCAGGAATCAGTTTTGAGTGACTTCTGTGGTTTTCAAATATTAATAAAATTATCCCATGTTATTTGCAGTAATGCACTATTCATAGAGAGATATTATTTGCATTTCTATTTGTTAATGAACTTCTTAGCCCAACATTCAATTCCAATACCAACCCACATTTAGGATCAACAAATGTCCATTATGTACACTTCTAAATAAGCTGTTGTTGACTTCTCTATTACAGAAAGTAAAAGATAAAATGTCTTTAAAAATGGTTGAAAAAGTCAAGAACAACTTAAGCAAGGGAAGCCATGTTGATGGACGTGTTTCTAAAGAAAAGGACATTGCAGAAATAGCAGCAAACAATTTGGACTGCAATAAACCATGTACTTCCACTAGCCAGAATGAGGAAGGTAACACAGAGAACATACTATACTGTATTTTTTTAATTTAGAGAATTAAAAATGGGGTAGGGGAGAAATTTGTGTATTAAGTTTGTATTATACCAGTGGGGGAATTGCTCAGTTTTTACATAATGCCATTATCATGTGTATTCATGGATGACATTTATGTTGGCATTAATATGTTGCCATGAATGTTGGGATTGGAAGCCCAGGTCTAGGTGTGTTTCACTTCTGTCTCCTCTTTAGTGGTTATCCTAAAGCCCTGCCCTCCAGGATTGCTGAACATAGCACTGTTTATGCTCCTTTTAAGTGGGGAGTACAGACATTTTTGCTCAAGAAATAAGTCATTGACTCATATGTTGCTTCGGAAATAGTTTGTTTAGATGGAGGTGTAACAGATTCTTTCATTCATATTTGTATGCCTCTCCACCAATCACCCTGGCTCAACACATAGTGATGAGCTCAGAGTGGGGTTGTTCTGAAGTTGCTGACTAGGAATATAGCTGCTATTCCTTTAATTAACAGAAGAACTTCTGCAGACTGCAAATGTTATGTTTGTTTTGATATTAGAAGAGGTATAGTACACCAAATAACTTCAAGTGACTCACTTGTCTTGACTGGTACCCTTGTCTCAGAAGCTAGTGGAAGTAAGTTCCAGAAACTTCCTTGTATTTGCAATCCCAAAATTAGGAGCTATGTTCCAGCATATAATTAGCATGAGATGCTCTGATTAGAATAGCAACATTGACTTTGTCCAAGTTGTTCGATATGTTGTCCTAAATAGGTGATAAAGTAATCAGTCCTACTAAAGAGACAGAGTACACACCTCTAAAGCCAAGATCTACAAGAAACAGAGCAACAAAAGGTAATAATCCTCTGAAGCAAACATACTTTTGCTTTGTAAACCTTTCTCATAAGTATTTGTTTGGCTAAAGAAAGGACATGTATGAATGTATGCATGAGCTGAACTGAAAAACATAGACACTCACTTTTGGGGCCACTTCGACTTTATTGAAGTGACGTGTTATATTGGCTTTATTTTTAGCTGTAAATTCTCATGGAATCAAACCCTTATTGCATGAGATACATCCAATGACACTGGACACTTAAGATTCATTGGGGGAAGAGGAAGCTATAATGCTAGGGTGCATCTTTCTGTGGAACACCTCTGGAGAAATTACAGGTTCATGGTTTAAAACTTAGATATGTACATGTTGTGTATCCCTTTTAGGTCTGAGAAAAATAGAACTGCAGACTGAGCACAGAAGTGGATATTCTAGAACTAAAGGGTCTGAAAATGACAGGTAATTTGAGTTATGTGATAATTTCTGCTATTGGGATTAGACATACATTCAATTTTCTTCTTCCTTTGTGATTAAAAAATTACATTGGGCTATTCAGTGTAGATGACCAGGCTGAACCCAAGGGCGAGACCAAACACATCACCAGCCTGGAGTCCCTACGACTCCCAAAGAGACCCAAGTCTCTTTAAGACCTTGAATGACAACAAAGTGCAATGGGCTAATTCAGGGGTCTTCAAACTTGGCAACTTTAAGACTTTCGGATCCTGGCTGGCTGAGGAATTCTGGGAATTGAAATCCACAAGTCTTAATGTTGTCAAGTTTGAAGACCCCGGGCTAATTTATTGAAGAATGTTAGGTAGCGTCAAATATGGCTATTGGATATTGTTTCTTTCCCTCAGTGCCATCTGGATGCAGGACTAAATTTGACTGCCTCTGGCTGACGTGCTCCCTTGGCTGCAGGTAGCTATGATAAAAAGATTGGATAGGGGACAACATAAGGCTTTAGTTCATCCATGGTGAAGGAGGCTTTTGGAAGAGACTCACTGTCTACATTGCCAGTTCATGGACTTCTTGGAAGTTGATGTCCAAAGCAGCTGAAGGAGAGGGGGCAGGAGTGGGAGCTGTGTTGATGGGAAGATTGGGGTAGAAGGTGGTGGTGGTGGGAAAGTAAAAGCAAGTGTACTCAGGTGAAAATTAAGATAAATAGTGGAAAGATCTGGAGTGGAAAGATCTGTTTTGATATTCCCATATGTTTAATAACAGGAACTCAGGAGTTGTCCTAACAAACTTACTGATGGAGGGTGTCTTCTAATTAAAAAATCCTGCTTGTGTCCTATTGAAGCCATTACATCTCAAACTTCTTTCTTTGCTGGCAGAGAAATTCAGCAACCTGTTTCCATGGCATATTTGCAACCATTCCACCGAATCAAAACAACAGCTCTTGCAAAAACGAAAATGGATCTCTCGAAGCTTCTAGACAAAGAATAGATTAACTAAACCTATTTGTCACTAAAATTTGCTTTATGTGCTGCATAATAAAGATAATCTTTGCAATGTGGTACATTTCATACAAAGACCTCTCTATTTTTTTTAAAGTGCCCATTAAGGATGCTTGACAATTATACTTAATTACAACCAATTTTTATTGCATCTATAGTTCAAGCTGTTACTCTGAAAGCTGTGTCTTGGATGGTTAGATCAGTTTTGTTTTTCAAAATTTAAACCTATTATTGAAATTTGTTCTTTGTGAAATATAATAAAATGTAGTAGATTGTCCATAGTATTTATAAATATGGCAGATAAATTATTTTTACTTTTTTACAAAAGAGTGACTGCTGTACAAATTCTATCTTCCAACTTCTCAACTAAGTTTGGAAGCTTTTAGCTTTAAGAATTTTAAAATGAAAATCATTCTAATACAGAACTGCATCAATAAAGCAATCATGCATTATTATGAACTATCAGAAGCACACAGCAAAGTACATGCTAATTTTTCAAACTATAAAAGCATTTTAAATAACTCTTCCCACCAAAGACTAGTAGTATTCGTAATGTGAGAAGAGTTTAGAAGGATGCAGACTGTCCAAAACAATGTATTTAATCATAAAAACATTGAATTTTTAAGCTGAGCAAATGAATATTCATTACGGCTCTTCACACTCGACAGGCCTTGCTTCTTTTAACAGCCCCTCAGAACCAAAACCATGTGTCCTAGCATATCTTGCAGTGCCAGAGAGCTTCCTGGGTGTCTCTTGCATATGAGTCACATTCATGTGCACCAGGGGAAAATTGTGTTACCCATTGCACTTGATTAAAGCCAATTGCAGCATCCCATGGTCACATGCCCACAGAATTTATCTTTAATTTCCAGAAAAAAACAACCATAGGGTATAATGCATTCATTTAAGTGTTTACTTAATAACCACTGCATTTACTTAATGACTGCAATGTTCATTAAACCACCACAAAAATGGTAAACTTGGTCATGGTCAAATCATGACTACCTTAATGATTGCCACAACTTGAGACTAATTCTGGGCTTGGTTAGAGTTATAAATTAAGGACTACCTGTATTCTGCATAAGCTGACTATTACGAATCAAATACATTGACATCTTGCTTCAGTTGGAAATTTACCCAAAGTGGTCAAAGCAGAACTTAAGTCACTACACAAGTCTATTCCCAACAGGAAGTGCAAGTTAGGATGAATCCAATTAATGTTCAACTAAACTTTTTTCTCCATTGCCATTGTGATGTCTTTCAGAGCATTTTGATAAGAGATATATAGGATTAGATGCAGATCCTAGATGGCTTATTTTTAAAGCAAAGTGGACAACTGGAATGGTAAGCACAAGAGATTCAGAAAAGAAAAAGCAGGATATAGGTTACAACCATTTTAATCTGAGTGTAGTGTAATTTCCCACACAATGTCACCCCTGCTTCCCAATATTTAATAAAACGTTGATTAAGTGAAGGCTGATTGACTCAAAAGGGTCTGCTTTACAATCAGTGGCCTTTTAGCATTAAAAAAGACATTTCATACAATAAATGAAAATTATGATTTAGAAAGCATAGCATACATTCTGATCATTATCATCTGAAAGATTTTACAAACCCATATTTTTATACATCAAAGTAAACTTCAATTTCTGAATAACTTTTACACATCACATTACATAAATATATTAACATCTGTGCACAAAATAAACGAGAAGATATAATTAGCGGCAAAAAGATGGGGAAAAATACAACATACCTTTAAAAAGACACCCTCTGCTTCATATAGGTTTTAAAATGAAGATATTGTATTTACATGCAAAGGATACAGCAAATGATCACTATTCGTGATTATGGAACTACAATTCTAGCATGTTATTTCATGATCAAAATGCTTATTTAGCAGAAAAAAAATCCACACAATGTACAAAAAAATAGTGCAAGAAGAGCTTCAAACAACTGTTCTCATAGTTTTTGAGCTTTTGGTTAAAAACTATATCTGACCAAAGTTGCTGCTGTGAAACTTAGCTTCTACTCCACAGGTAGGTTTAAGGCACATAATCATTCTCAAAGGTTGGTTGGTTCTTTATGTCAAATGTTCCAGTTTTCAGATTTTCATTTTTAGAAATCAATCAGGATCAGGAGTTCTATTTTAATAAATGTATTTTGTGAAGATGTAGATACATCTCCTGACTGCTACTGTACTGTTAATAACAATAAAAATGCTGTTGGCTTATACAAATGTTCGCCTTGTTGGAACAGTCATATTGGACTGTATCCATTTCAAGTAAACAGATCCCATTAATTATATCAGAAATATTTTCCAACTGAAAAAAGTGTGACCTCTTTCTATACCTATTTAAACAGCAGTCATGATTTTGCTTAAATGTTTAATTCTGAAGCAGAAAAAGCTAAAGCTTGAGATGTCTAGAGCAGGGGTGTCAAACTCAATTTCATTGAGGGCTGCATCAACATTGCGGTTGCCCTCAGGGGGCTGGGTGGGTATGGCCTGGTGGGCGTGGCTAGAGTGCGTATGGCCTACTGGGTGGGCATGGCCAGCTCTACATCGTTCGCATCAAGGGTGCCTATGGGGGCCTGGGCAGGAGTGGGACAGATCTGAGGGTCTCTGGGCCAGGGCCAAGGCAGTAGGGGCCATTCCCTCACTGTTTCCAGGATGGCTTCGCGGGCCACATGAAACCACTTCGCGGGCCGCATCCGGCCTTGTGTTTGACATGTCTGGTCTAGAGAGAATGTTAGTTAACCCCTGATACAGGAATGTTCTTTGATTAGCTAAAAGTTGGTTCCTGTGTTTTTGGTAAACTTAGATGCTTAGTTAGTTAAACTTAGATACTCTCTGAAGTAAAAATGCCTACATTTTTGGATTCCTATTACACATCCCAATAGTTTTCATGCCTACATGTTGCTTTTCTTGTATGATGGTATTCAGGCTGGGGCATGCTGGATGCCATCAAGTCTTAATTTCAACAAGATGAATACACTATGCACCTTCAATCAAGGCTTTGGCCTTACGTACAGGTGAAACTCGAAAAAATAGAATATTGTGCAAAAGTTCATTTATTTCAGTAATGCAACTTAAAAGGGGAAACTAATATATGAGATACTCATTACATGCAAAGCAAGATAGTTCAAGCCGTGGTTTGTCATAATTGTGATGATTATGGCTTACAGCTCATGAAACCCCCAAATCCACAATCTCAGAAAATTAGAATATTGTGAAAAGGTGCAATATTCTAGGCTCAACGTGTCCCACTCTAATCAGCTAATTAAGCCATAACACCTGCAAAGGGTTCCTGAGCCTTTAATTGGTCTCTCAGTCTGGTTCAGTAGTAATCACAATCATGGGGAAGACTGCTGACCTGACCTGACAGTTGTGCAGAAAACCATCATTGACACCCTCCATAAGGAGGGAAAGCCTCAAAAGGTAATTGCAAAAGAAGTTGGATATTCCCAAAGTGCTGTATCAAAGCACATTAATAGGAAGTTATGTGGAAGGGAAAAGTGGAAGAAAAAGGTGCACAAGCAGCAGGGATGACCGCAGCCTGGAGAGGATTGTCAGGAAAAGGCCATTCAAAAGTGTTGGGGACTTTCACAAGGAGTGGACTGAGGCTGGAGTCAGTGCATCAAGAGCCACCACACATAGACGGATCCTGGACATGGGCTTCAAATGTTGTATTCCTCTTGTCAAGCCGCTCCTGAACAACAAACGTCAGAAGCGTCTTACCTGGGCTAAAGAAAAACAGACCTGGTCTGTTGCTCAGTGGTCCAAAGTCCTCTTTTCTGATAAGAGCAACTTTTGCATCTCATTTGGAAACCAAGGACCCAGAGTCTGGAGGAAGAATGGAGAGGCACACACTGCAAGATGCTTGAAGCTTTATGGGGATGCTGACTTCATTTTCCAACAGGACTTGGCACCTGCCCACACTGCCAAAAGCACCAAAACCTGGTTCAATGACTGTGGGATTACTGTGCTTGATTGGCCAGCAAACTCGCCTGACCTGAACCCCATAGAGAATCTATGGGGCATTGCCAAGAGAAAGATGAGACTCATGAGACCGAACAATGCAGAAGAGCCGAAGGCCGCTATTGAAGCATCCTGGTCTTCCATAACATCTCAGCAGTGCCACAGACTGATAGCTTCCATGCTATGCCGCATTGAGGCAGTAATTGCTGCAAAAGGGGCCCAAACCAAGTACTGAGTACATATGCATGCTTACACTTTTCAGAGGTCCGATATTGTTCTATGTACACTCCTTGTTTTATTGATTGCATGTAATATTCTAATTTGAGGACCCAGATTGTTGGGGGCAATTAAGCTGATTTTGTAATAATACCGCTTGGGGTGTGTGTTAAAGCCCTAATAAGCAGGCATATACATAGAAAGAAGGCTACTGCTAAGCTTGTAAGCCGGCCTGAGTCTTCGGAGAAGGGCGGGATATAAATGGAATTAAAATAAAAAATAAAAAAATAATTTTCTGAGATTGTGGATTTGGGGTTTTCATGAGCTGTACGCCATAATCATCACAATTATAACAAATCACAGCTTGAACTATCTTGCTTTGCATGTAATGAATCTATCTCATATATTAGTTTCCCCTTTTAAGTTGCATTACGGAAATAAATGAACTTTTGCACATTCTAATTTTTCGAGTTTCACCTGTATATCATGACAGTAATTGGTGTGAATTTCTGCACAAGTTCAGATTCTCAAACCTTTTCTAAGGTGCACAAGAAAAGGACAGATTTGTGTGTTTGTCATCCTCCCAGCAAACTGGACAATTCACTGAAGCTAGAGAATCACAAATGAGAGTGCTTATGATAATGTTTCCCAACCTCTTCTTCCCTGCTCCCCAAATGCTCCAAAATACACCAAGTGCACAGGGATGGGATAATTTAAGTTGGACAAAACTAATCAGTGATCTGCATTTTACTTCCTAAGGGAAACTTTCTAACACAGCTTTATAGGTAAGGGAAAGAAATCTGTCGGCTTAATGGTTCTTAGGAGCTAAGCAATCTGCTTTGTTAAGCATAAATACTAAATAATATATTTTGTTTTCAGCATTTTTAACTCTAAAATCTGACTAAACTGCTGTAGAGAAAACCAGGCTGAGCCCTTTGTTCCCACAAGGGATCCACCTTGAATTCCTATGACTCTTATCTACCACCAATTTGTGTGGGCGCTAGTGGTTCAGATTCTTGTAGAGAGCTTAAGCTTGCAATAAATCTATACCCATGGAACTGCCTGGATCTCCTGATTTTCCTGATGTTTGACAACTGCTCAGTTTTACAATCCTATTAATTATACCTCAGTAATAACTAGCCACATATATTTCCCAAGGTACGGTTGAATGTTCGTAGGATAGAAGAAGTGGGCAGTAAATTGGGTTTTGCTGATTTTTATAGACAGTCATTCAAATGCTAATTCAGGGACATCAGATAGTATGCCTATACAATTGTACAACTGAAGCCCATGACAGAACCAAAGAAATAGAAAAAGTAATGAATTACATTGACCACCATGGGATGACTTTCCTTTTTATTAGAAAACACTAGACATACAAAGCCAGAACTTATTCAATAGAGCAGGGATCCCCAAACTGGGCCGTGGCCTATTTGCAACCGGGCTGTGTGAGTGGTGGGCTAGCGTGTGCGAGCACAGCCTGACTCACACAGGCTGCGGGTGCCAGAAACTGTAGCCCCACTTGCATGAGCAGCGAATGACAATGCCCACAGCCCCACACAAATAACACAAGCTGTGTACACACACATGCGCACCTGCCCCTTGCACAAAACCATCCCCCTGCTTCGGGCCGCCAACCCTGAAAGGTTGGGGAATGCTGCAGTAGAGTTCAAACCTTCTACAGGTAATTGAAGTCAAGGATTTTTGCACTTTAGATGATTGCATATAATCCATCAATTTGGAATTAGAACATACAACCTAAGATAAAGAGTTGGCAGAGACCTTGGATATCTTCTAGTCCAACTCCTTGTTCTAGCAGGAAACCCTATCCCATTCCAGACAAATCACTGTCTAGTTTCTCCTTGAAAACCTCCAGTGATGAAGCATTCACAACAACATTCCTACCAACAACTGTTAGGAATTTTCTCCTTAGTTCTAGGTTATCAATTTGATATGTTTCCATCTGCTCCTTCTTATCCTGCCTTCAGGTGCTTTGCACTTCTCTAAAAGGTAAAGATTCCCCCGCACATGCGTGCTAGTCGTTTCCAACTCTAGGGGTCGGTGCTCATCTCTGTTTCAAAGCTGAAGAGCCAGCGCTTGTCCGAGGACGTCTCCGTGGTCATGTGGCCGGCATGACTAGACACCAAAGGCGCACGGAACGCTGTGATCTTCCCACTGTAGTGGTCCATATTTTTCTACTTGCATTTTTTCATGCTTTCGAACTGCTAGGTTGGCAGAAGCTGGGAGGAGTAACAGGCGCTCACTCTGTTACGCGGCACTTGGGATTTGACCCGCCAAACTGCCGACCTTCTGATTGACAAGCTCAGCGTCCTAACCCACTGGAAGACAGTTATGTCACCCCTAGTCCTACTGTCTGTTGGACTAGTTATACCTAATTGTTCTGATTCAGCGCCAGCCTGTGGTTCCAGCAGCTGAGTCGGATGATTCTGAAAAGGACGAGGAGGAGGGGTTTGAAGAGCCTTTGGTGTCAGAGGAAGGGTCTGATGCACTGCAGAACTCTCAGCCTGGCTCCCCCCCCCCCGTCTTGTTCCTCCTCAGACTCAGCTGTGTGAGCATGAGGGATTGGAAGAAGACGATCCACAGCTGGCTCTGTTCAGGGACGCTAGGAGCAGGAGGCAATCTAGCAGAACAGAACAGAGGAAAGCAATGAGGCAACTCGGGAGAAGGCAATGAGAAGCCACGCCTTGGGACTGCTGATAAAAGGTGCTGGTTGCTGAAGGCAACCGTTTGAAGATCTTCTGCTAGAGTTCTGGTCTGTTATTCTTGTTTAAGTCTTGTTTAACCTTTTTGGTTTAAGTCTTGTTTGAACTTTTCGTTTAACTTTTGTTTGAACTCTTTGTAAATAAATTTGGTTCAGTTTTTCCCAGCCTGTTGACTATAAAAAGGGGTTGTCCCTGACATTCAAACAGGGCTGGTTGTAGGGTGGAACAGAACACTAGTTTCCCTCAATAGTTAAGCAAATGGTTTAGCTTCCAGACTCCCTTATCATTCTGTCAGCAGTGTGACAGAAAAAGACAGAAAAAGATATATAGAGTCTATCAGAATGATATATCTTAATTGGGCTCCATAGGTCTGATAATTTCCAAAGAGGATGAAAATGGTCATGTATCACTTCCTGGTACTCACTGTAATCTAATGAAGCACATGATGTAACTCATAGGATATGGACTGTGTGAAAAGAGAAATGCCTCCTCCTGGGTGTTGGAAATAAAGATAATCTTCGACTTTCAACCACAATTGAGTCCAAAATTCTATTGCAAAACAAGTCAGTTGTTAAGTGAGTTTTGCCCTATGAATTTTGATCACATAACGACAGGGATGCTGCGATGGTTGTAAGTGTGAAAAGCAGTAATGAGTTACTTTTTTCAGTGTTGCTTAAGTTCAAACAGTCAGTAAACAAATGGTTGTACAGGACAACCTGTAATGTGAGACCTCATCCATAGCATAATTCAATTCATGTTGCTGCAAGTTTAAGGGAAGATAGACTCTATATACCATTCTGATAGATATAGGTAGTCCTCGACTTACAACAATTCATTTAGTGATCATTCTAACTTACAACAGCACTGAAAAAGTGACATGACCATTTTTAACACTTATGTCTGTTGCGGCATCCCCATGGTCACATGATCAAAATTCAGATGCTTGACAACTGACTCATATTTATGACAGTTCCCAGAGTTGTGTGATCATTTTTTGCGACCTTCTGAGAAGCAAAGTCAATGGGGAAGCCAGATTCACTTACTAACTTAACAACTGCAGTGATTCCTTTAACAACTAAGGCAAGAAAGGTTGTAAAATGGAGAAAGCTCACTTAACAACTGTCTTACTTAGCAACATAAATTTTAGGCTTAATTGTGCTCGTCAGTCGATGACCACTTGTGATGCCTTGAACCAAGCAGTTCAAAACAAAATGAAGAAAATACATCCTTAGAATCATTCAGTGTCTTTCAGAGTCTATTTTTGCATTATGCAAACTAATCCTAATCTCTTCTTGCTTGAAAAAAATGCACTGCTAAAACTGAGAGCAGTATTTCTCAAGTTTTGCAACTTGAAGATGCGTGGACTTCAACTCCCAGAGTTTCCCAGTCAGCATAAATTGCCCACCTCTTGCCAATTTTGGCCTGTCAGAGAAGAGCTGATATATTCAAGTGCAACCCTACCAAGGAATTGCTAGTTTAGACAGATAATATAATGGTTTTCTTTCACTGGAATATGCAGTAGGAATAACCTTGAGCAATGGTCAGATAAAAGAAATCTGAGTCCAGGGTACAAATGTAATTTGAATGACAAAGTAACAGAGTTGGAAGGGACCTAGGAGGTCTTTTAGACCAACTCAGGCAAAAAACCCTGTACTATTTCAGACAAATGATTGTCCAAAATCTTCTTAAAAACTTCCAGTGTTGGAGCATCCACAATTTCTGGAGGCAAATCACTCCACTGATTAATTGTTCTGTTAGGAAATTTTTCTTTAGTTCTAGATTGCTTCTCTCCATGATTAGTTTCTGTCCATTGCTTCTTGTCCTGCCTTCAGGTGCTCTGGAGAATAGGTTGACCCCCTTTCTTTGTGGCAGTCCCTTAGATATTGGAACACTGCGATCTTGTCACTCCTAGTCCTTTTTTTCATTAAATGAGACATACCCAATTCCATTAAACTAGACATACCGAATTAAACTAGACATGTGCAAATATCCAATTTGGTCTCAGACAAAACCTCTCTACTACTCACAAAGATAAAGGGAGGGAGAGGGAAAGTCCATTCAGACTTACAAAATTCTGTTACTGCAACCTTCTAACAAAAATAGTATTAGTATTCATAATTCTGGTTTCCTAGTCTGGTTTATCTCGAAGGGCATATTTTTATCTTATGGTGCAAAGATTTTATATCACTCCTGGAATACATATTGTAGAAACAAATGCAATGAGACTGCTTGCCTTGCAGTTATATTTTTGCCAAATATAAATCTATACAACCCATCCAATCCCCTTACATTGAATCAATGCAAAGTGTTAAAAGTCTGACAATTTTACAAACTAATTTAAAATGTTTTTTGAAAATGAATTTATAAACATAAAATAATTTGCCTCCTATGGTTATATACTGTAAAATTGGCCATGAACTTAAAAAAAGTTAGCTTCTTAAGCAAAGGTAACACAAAGTAGTTTCCATTGCTCCAATACAAAAATCAAAAACCACTATCCAAGAATTATCTATGTGCATTAGCCTCTCTTTCTGATGTTTCTGTGCAGATATCTCAGATGAGAAGGGTTTCTGCAAACTACAGTACCAATGAAGCTCTGTATGACTGACTGATGACACTCAGGAGAGAGGAACATGACATGACACTCTCTGGAGAGAGGCCAAATAAGGGTAGCTTTCATCCTCCACAGTGACATACCCCTATTCCCCTTGTGCCTAAATCATATTTTCCAAAGCTAAGGTCTTTGAGATTTGTGCAATCCACCAAAAGGTACCACTTAATCAAGAGAAAGTACAAAATATGACTAGGAATTAGTTGTAGAGGCAGATTTCCTACTAGAAATATCACTGATAAACCCTACAAGTTTCAAGTGATACCCATCGTCAGCCTCTATATACCTAGGACAGAATAAATTAAGAAACATTTAGTGCCTTCTGATTGTATCTTATACACTTTCTAGAACCTGATGTAACAAGAGAAATCTGGAAACAGGTTACTACCAACTTACCAAGATAAAGTTATAATGTTCATTTGGACTCACCAAATTTCTTGTCTTGAACTTTAGGCTGGAGAAACCTCATCCATAACTGTGCTAAATGTTTCTCTAGGCCTAGCTGTCTTATATTACTTTTCTCTCTTTTTTTCAGAACGCTAGTGGCTGTCTTGCCCTTGGTATCTCATTTTTCCTGTAAACCTATTTCAGATAAAATACAGGGCTTTAAGGACAAATTGCCAGTTGTGCTGCCCACTCTGCAAATTAAAAGGCTATTTTTAACATATGAGGGAAAAATAAGTCTATGCCAAGGTTTCTGAATGTTTTGATATATTCTGCTAGGTGGATTCCCTTCTTAGTCTTCTTTGTTGAATCTCAAGATGCATATCTTAATATGAATACAACGTGTCTCAAATAAAGAAATAAAGTTCCACTGAAGGTGGGGGATAACATTTGGAAGCCAATGTGCAATCATATGGTTGGAATGATTAGCATTCTTGAGATATTTTGACAGGAATGTCCCAAGGAGCCAGTCCTTAAATCCTTTGCATCAACGCAAACACCATCCAATATGCAAGCTTGTCACTAATTTGTGTATCAACAGAAGTAACTCTTAGCCCATCTTGCAACAATTTCAATTAAATGCAGCCTCCAAAAAGGAGTTAGTGTGTTCAGCTCTTCAAAGCAGTTTTGTTAAGTTACTACAGCAATGACTTGCTCAGTTTGACAATCATTCACAGTATTGCATGCTTCTCTGGGATGATGACAGATGAATTCATTTCAACAATTCATGGGATTTACTTGAGAGTTTCCATGGAGAGACAATTGGAATGGGATCATGGAGAATTCAACAGCTCTGCTAGCAAGTCCACCCAGCAAAGGCAGCCCAACAGGTTTAAGAGGACCTAAAAGAAAGAAGATGCCATGATAACCTAATTTGCAATCTGTACACATTACAAATCTCGCAGGAAAAAGTTGAGATGATGCAAACAAGTTTAATTGAGAATAATGGATTTATAACCTGTTCAATGCTGGTTTTTCTTTAAAGAAATGTAGGTTGCAAGTCAGCAGAGTCCCAACCTTTCCAAATCCAGAGATTTTAATCAAAAATTTAAGTATGTTCTTTTATTTCTCCTACTGACATAAATGGCAAAGCCTGTCTAAATGGCCAAAACTCGCTTTTTTCATTGGCAATGTAATAAAACTGTAAGATGATGCCAAGAGTAATTGTCACCTGTTTATCAACTAAGGTGCATAAATATGTAGAACAATTAATCTAAAATCAGAATGAATTCTATTGCTAAGCACATTGATTTGTGCTTAGATTGTAAGCCGCCCTGAGTCTTCAGAGAAGGGCAGGTTATAAATGGGATTAAAAAAAAATTCAAATAAAAAGCCTAAATAATTTGCTTTGTGTTCTGAGTGAACAATGTTGTGTGGGGAGGAATTTTTTTTAAAAAGGGAACTGTAGAGGGTAACTAATGCAAACCGTCTAGAAGCAAGCAAAATTATAACCAGAAGCCAACATGGGTTTGTCAAAAATAGATCATGCCAAACAAATCTTATTTCATTCTTTGACAAAATGACTTAATTAGTGGACCAGTGAAATGTAGTGCATATAATATACTCGGATTTCAGTAAGGCATCTGACATAGACCACAAACTATTTATTGATAAGCTAAAAAAAAATCTGGGGTAGATAGCAACATGAATTTGTAACTGGCTGACAAACTTCTCTCAAAGTGTAGTCCTTAATGGAACTACATCTACATGGAGGGAAATAAGAAGTGGGGTACCCCAAGATTCTGTTTTAGGCTGAATACTCTTCAATATCTGATTTATCTTCTTCCGAGCTGACATCTGGGGAGGTATCTGGGGAACTGTCCGGGAGAGTAATCACAAGTTGAAATGGTAGAACCTTGAGGGAGAGTGACTATGCCATATTGGAATTCAATATAATGCAGACATGAGCAATAGAACATAGTCAAACCAGTGTCTTAGACTTTAAAAGAACTGATTTCAACAAATTTAAAGAGAGGTTTCAAAGGATTCCATGGATGAAACTCTTAAAGAGGACTCTGTGAAACTGAAAACTGATTATAAAAGCCCAATCCACCAAATACCATTGAAAAACAAAAATAAGAAACCCAAGACAAAACCAGCATGGTTTCATAAAGAAATCTCTGATAAACTGAAAGACAAAAAGTACAAGTATAAAAAAATAAAGAGGGACAGATAATTAAGGCAGAATAGCCCGAATCTGCAAAATTAGTAAAGCTAAAACTCAGAATGAACTAAGACTTGCAACAAATGTCAATAATAATAATAAAAAAGTTTATTTCAACATGTAAAAAACAAGAAAGAAGTCAAGGAAACAATCAGTCCACTAATGCGAGATGGTAAAGAAGTGATGGGCAGCAGGGAGAAAGCAGAACTGTTTAAGAATTTGCATTCTTTGCATCTGTCTTCACACAAAAGGAGCTGAAGGAGCTGGTAGACATGATCATGGAACCACTGAACCATATTTTTCAAAGATTCTAAAGCACTGGGGAACTACCAGAGGACTGGAAAAGAGTTGATGTGGTTCCCTTCTTCAAAACAGGGGGAAAAAATGGATCCATGAAAATACAGATGAATCAGCCTAGCATCAATATCCTGAAAAACAATAATCAAGCAACAGATCTGCAGACATCTAGAAGCAAGCAAAGTTATAACTAGAAGCCAACATGGATTTGTTAGAAACACATCATGCCAAACAAATCTTATTTCATTCTTTGAAAAGTGACTAAATTAGTGGGCCAGCAAAATACTGTGGACATAGTTTATTTGGATTACAATAAGGCATTTGACAAAGTAGATCACAAGTTACTTCTTCATAAGTTAGAAAATAGTATCACCACTTGATGGATTCATAAGTGGCTGACAAACTACACTCAATGCATAGTCCTTAATGGAACTACAACTACATGGACAGAAATAAGCAGTGGGGAACCCGAAGGTTCTGTTTTAGGCCTAGTACTCTTCAACATCTTCATTAATGATTTAGATGAGGGAATAGAAAGGAAACTCAACAAATTTACAGATGACACTAAACTGACTGGAATAGCCAACATCCCGGAGCATAGGCTCAAGATCCAGATGGATCTTGAGAAACTTGAACACTGGGCCCTATCTAACAAAATGAAATCCAATGTAGAGAAAAGTAAGATTTTACACTTAGGCAAGAAAAATCAAATGTACAAGTACAGATTAGGTGAAACGTGGCTCAATAGCAGGAAGTGTGAGAGGTATCTTAAGAGTCCTAGTTTCATTTTTATCCAATCACTTAAATACGAGCTAACAGCATGTGGCAGCAGCCAAAAAAGCCAATGCAATCCTAGGCTGCATTAACAGAGAGACAGAAACAAGATCACTTTATAAAGCCTCAGTAAGATCACGCTTAGAATATTGTATACAGTTTTGGTCACATTATATATAAAAATGTTGAGACTCTGGAAAGAATGCAGAAAACAGCATCAAAGATGATTAGGAAGCTGGAGGCTAAAATATATGAAGACCAGGTTGCAGGAATTGGGTATGTGTAGTCTAGTGAAAAGAATCACTAGGGGTGATATGATAGCAGTGTTCCAAGTATGAGGGGCTGCCACAAAGAAGAAGGGCTCAACCTATTTTCCAAAGCACCAGAAGACAAGAGAAGAAATGGATGGAAACTAAGCATCAGGTCAGTTTTCTTTGTATAAATAAAAAAGACATCTTTGAAAATGTAATTAGGTGGGAAAGAGAATGCCATAAGCACCAAACAATTGCTTACACTGTGACATAATGGGTATTATTAATCAGATATCTTTTGCAAGTGTATTATGAGGTATGATTTCTCTTTTAAAAAAGAAATCACATTAACAGAGAGAAAAGTGTTACAATAAGGGGTGCAGACATGCCCTGAGTAGTAAGAGCATTATATACAATCAATGATAAAATGAATGATGGGTCAAATTGACAGATTTTTCTAATTTTTTCTACTCAACCTCCTGCTGAGTGGCATTTACCAAATATGAATCAGGGTGTGCTGATAAGTATCAGATTTTCATACTTAGCTTTTTCAGCAGAAAATCTGAAACATCAAATAGATTACACTAATGTCCAGAAAATGAACATCTAGAACTCTCAAATGCTGAAAAGCATCAGTCCTAAACAGTTATGTAAAATAAATCCTTCTGAACTCAGTGATACGTATTTTTTATTTCCTATTTCTAAACCACCCATCTCCCTGGATTAAACTCAATATTAAAACAATTTCCTTAATATTTATGTAGTCAGCACAGCTACATCTATATAAAGATAAATCAGAATAACATTTCAGAACAGATAACTGAAACTGAGGCTGTTTTATTGTCATGGAATGCAGCGTGAGCAGAAGAAAACGGGAAAAAATGACATGTATCCAAGAGGGAGACTCATTTTTGGGGAAGGGAAGCAACACAAGGTGGAATGAGTGTCTTCAAACCTTTTTAACTGCACATAATATGGAGTTAGATGGACGGATCCATTGCTGTAATCACGGTACAATTGCTGCTAAACTGAACCTTGACCTTGACCTGGGTTAGTTTCTCTGCCTATCTTCATTAACCACCTCCATATAAAAGGGTATTGACTTGACTCTAGTGTATTGAAAAAATGAGTACTGCCAAAATAAAGATTTGAGTTCATTTATAATAAATAAATACCATGTGAATCTGGATTAGAATTTTTGAAGGCCCAAATGGATGCAACCAGCTAAAAGAATCAAGATATTATCTTTGCCTCTACGTTCACTAGGAACAATTATTTCAGCCAAATTCACTGATCTGAATATGGCAGTGCCTGTTGTGATTCCTTGCCTGCCAGCGGATCCAGCAGCCAAATCCAAGGAATTGGATGAGGAGATGCCTGGGTTCACATTGGAGTCTGCAGAAGGCTCTGAGGAGCAGGAAGACCCAGAGCCAGATGCGGAGCTCCGCCCATCTACTCACGCTCAGGCAGAGCCACAGCTGTTTTGGGAGCCAGAACTAAGCTATGAGGTGGAACAGCTGAGGCTAGTCCTGGATGCACGGATATGCAGAGAGGAGAGCAAGACAAAGGAGGGTGGTGGGGAAGCTCCATAGGCAAAGTAAGAGTCACTAAGAAGCCATGCTCTGGCTGGACTATAAAGAGGAGAGGTGTGGGAGGTGCTAGTTGCTGTTCATGCTAGGGTGTTGTGCTTCTGTTGTTGGATTTCTTGCCTCAGGATTCTTGGACATTTAACCAGGTCTGTCGCATTTCTGTGTTTGAGTGACTTGAACCATGAGCATTCCAGTTCAGAACTCAGAGACTGATCTTGTTTGTTTCAACAGCTAAAGGACTGGTTGGAGTTTGTTCCATAAAACTGTGTCAAAATAAAAGGAGTTTTTTCTTACAAAGTCCTACCTTGTTTAATGGAAAGGGGTTTTTCTCATGAGTAAGCAATTGAGCAGAACAGTTTGCCTTCGGCCCTTTACCCCCTATACCATGGAGCAGTTACGTGCAGAGAATGCCCAGCTCTCCCAACAGCTGGCTTTGCTGGCAGCTCAAGCTCCTGCTGCTCCACAACCCCAGCAGAAGTGTGCAGTAGTGGTGCCTGATAATTTTGATGGCACTCTGGATATGTTTCCAGCTTTTTTGGAACAATGCCAGTTCTTTATCAGCCTGAGAGCAGCTGACTTCTCCACTGTTTTGAGATAAAGTGGGGTTTATGATCAGCCTATTCTCCGGCACTGTGGCCCATTGGGCCACACCCCTGCTGGCACACCCTAGTCTGTTGTTGGATAATTTTGGGGGGTTTCGTGACTACATGCGTCTTATGTATGAGGACCCCATTAAGATGCAGACCACTACCTGATGCCTCAAAGCTCTGAAGCACGGCCGACACCCTTTACAGGGATATATCAGTGAGTTTCAGCTGCTTAGCCAGGATTCAGCCTGGAACGAAGCTGCACTCATGGATGCTTTCCAGGATGGCTTGTTGGAAGAGCTGTTGGACAAGGTGGCCTGCCCCGCAAAAGCAACCTCATCTGTTGGGAAATGTCCTGAGCCTGACCTAAAAGGCATTTATGGGTTGGGCTTCCCCCAACACTGAGCAACGTCCATCGGATGCTGCATTCGGACCCCGATAGCACTTGATACTGGCAGCACACTTGATCCTCTCTGGTAGGCCACAGGGGATTTCGGTACATGCCTTGGTTGATTCTGGGGCCACCACAAAACTTTATGGATGCTGCGTTTTTGGCCAATTGGGCTGTTCCCCAATGTCCGGTGGAACTGCCTCTGTTAGTGGAGAGTACTGATGGCCGATTGCTCCTGTCTGGATCAATTAAGGCCGCCATGCAACTGTTGGGCATGGCCATCAGCTCTCAGGAGCAGGGCATTCAGTTTTACATAACCTCTGACCTGCATTTCCCCATGGTCTTGGACTTGGTGTGCCTCAACGCACAACCCACAGATTTATTGGTCCCAGAAACTGGTCACCTTCTTCAGTTTACAGTGTGTGGACCACACGCACCAAGTCTGTGCCAGCCAGATGGTGAGTCCCCCCAGGAGTTTCCTTGCCTCCTGAACTGGTGTCCTATGCAGATGTGTTCAGCGAGATGAGGCACATTAATTGCCCCTGCACAGACCATACGACTGCCCCATAGACTTGGTCCCTGATGTGCCACTCCCAGTGGGGTGTTTGTATTCCATGTCTGACCCTGAGTTGGCCACGTTGTGGGATTTTCTGGACAAAATCTGGTTCAGGGCTTTATCTGGCCCTCATCTTTGCTGTTGTCCATGCCAGTGCTCTTTGTAAGAAAGAAGTCTGGGGAACTAAGGCTCTGTTGCTACTATCAAAAATTGAACACCATTACAGTGTACCAATACCCTCTGCCCCTCATCCCCAAACTTCTGGAATGGCTCTGGGAGGCCAAAATCTTCATGAAACTGGTCCTGAGAGGAGTCTACAACCTAGTTAGGATTCGGCTCAATGATGAATGGAAGAGTGTTTGGCACCCAGTATGGCCACTTCGAGTATACAGTATAGTAATGCCATCCGGGCTGACCAATGCCCCACAGCCTTCCAACACTTCATGAATGACATATTCCACGACCTGTTAGATCAGTTTGTTATGATCTATTTGGACAACATTCTGATCTACTCCCCTTCACAGGAGAGCCATCACCAGCATCTCCGTCAGTCCTGCAATGGCTCCGAGATCATCATTTGTATGCCAAACTAGAGAAATGCTAATTTTATCAAACGACCATTGATTTCATAGGTTATCACATTTCTCCTGAGGGCATTGCCATGGAGTCGAGCAAGATCGAGTCCCTGCATAGTTGGCAACCCCTATGTAGAGTTAAGGATGTCCAGTTACTCCTTGGGTTTGCCAATCTTTCATCCCCGGTTTTGCCTCCATGACCGCACCTCTCACTCAGCTTCTTCAGAAAAAGACCCCATTTCATTGGAGCACCCCAGAGCAACAACCTTTCCAGGCTTTGAAGCAAGCCTTTATGCAGGAACCCATCCTGAACCAACCTGATCTGCATTGACCATTTGTCATGAAAGCGGCTGCATTGGACATTGCTGTTGGAGTGATGGTACTGCAGGCTCACACACACGGTGGTGCCCTCTTCCCTTGCACATACTATTCACATAAACTTAATCTGGCCAAGTGCAACTACACTACTGGCCATTAAGGTGGCATTTGAGGCCTGGGTTAGGGGTATTTTAATTAGTAATTTTTAATTATTTATTGTAATGGGATAGTTCTATTTAATCTTATTTTTAACTTTTGTATATTGTATTTTTATTGCCCTGTACACCGCCCTGAGTCCTTCGGGAGAAGGGCGGTATAGAAATTAAATTAATAAACAAATTAATAAATAAATTTGGAAGGGGCCCAGCGTCAAATTGAAGTCCGGAGAGACCATAAGATTCTGTTAAGTTTGCAGACCACCAGGAAATTGAACCAACAACATATTTGGTGGTCTCTCTTCTTTGCTAGGTCCAATTTCCGCATTATATATATACCAAGTGGTTGCAACCAAAGAGCGGATGCTCTTTCAAGGAAACCAGAATACTCCCGTACAGAAGACAAGCTTCTGCCCAGGATGGTGCTACCCATAGAGTAATTCTCTGCAGTTTGGGAGTCAGTAGATTTATGGACTCCGATTTGGGAGGCACAACAGCATGATGCGTGAGTGGTTCAATGAAGGGAGGAGTTGGGGCCAGACTACCCATGGATTGTCATGGAGGGACTCCTGAAATATTACAACCAGCTCTGTTCCAGGAGGGCCTCTCAGAGGGCTCATTCTCATGCAACGTCATGATAATCCTGTGGCAGGGCATTTTGGCCTTTTCAAGACACTGAACCTAGTCTGCCAAACATTCTGGTGGCCCCGAGTATGACATAACATCCAGGCCTATGTCACGTCTTGTGTACAGTGATGGCAGACCAAGTCAGCAATGGGAGCCCCACTGGGTCTGCTTCAACCCTTGCCGATGCCCAAGAGACCCTGGGGAACAGTGTCCATGGACTTCTTGAGACACTTTCCAGCATCTTCTGGATTCACAACAGTGTTTGTGGTGGTGGACAAGCTGACCAAGATGGCGCATTTCATTCCTTGCCATGGTTTGCCAACAGCCCATGCCACCACTCGCATGTTCATCCAGCATATTTTCCAGCTGCACAGCTTATCTAATAGGGTTGTTTTGGATAGGGGGGGGCTCAATTTACGGTCCATTTCTGGAAAAGCTGAAGGCACTAGACGTACAAATCTGCCTGTTGGCGCACTGTCCGCAAACAGATGGCAAGACCGAGAAAGTGATTGAAATCCTGGAACATATTTGCGGTGTTTCGTGAATCAGCAACAGAACAATTGGGCAGACTATCTTGCAGTAGCCAAGTTTGCTTTTAACAACTCACAGCACACCTCCAGGCATATGACACCGTTCCTGGCCAATGTGGGGTATCATACCTTTTCCCGCTCACGCAGCTTGACTTGGCAGTTCCCGCAGCTAACAAATATCTTGCTGAGCTACAGGCTATCCATCAATTGGTGCGGTGGCAATTAAAGAAAGCCAAGGCAGATTACAAGCGATACACCTGTATTACCTGTGGGTGATCGGATATGGCTGTCAACAAGGCACCTTCAGTCAGACTGGCCTGCCAAGAAATTGGATCACCGGTACCTAGGCCCTTTCCCTAATGAAGCCATCATTAACCCAGTCACGTATCATTTAACATTGCCACATTCATTACAGATACATCGTCTTTCACCACTCCCTCTTGGTCCCAGAACAACCAGCTTGTCCACTCCGCCAACCAGAACATCCCCCACTGAAACAGTGTGATGGAGACGGTGCTCCTGAGTATGAAGTCACCTATTGGCTAAAAGGCTGATTCCAGTATTTGATTGAGTGGAAGGGCTATGGACCAGACAATTCACCTGGGAGGACGTGACCACTGTGCATGCTCCTGCCTTGGTGACGGTGTTCCACGAACAGTTCCCTTCATGGCCACATCCGGCCGGTCAGACCTGGGGGAAGGGTCCTGTGATGATGCATAGTGTTGTGATTCCTTGCCTGCCAGTGGATCCAGTAGCCAAATCCAAGGAATCAGAGGAGAAACCTAGGTTCACATTGGAGTCTGTGGAAGGCTCTGAGGAGCAGGAAGACACAAAGCCAGATGCGGAGCCTGGCCCATCTACTCACGCTCAGGCTGTTTTGTGGGCCAGAACTAAGTGATGAGGAAGAACAGCTGGGTCCAGTCCTGGATGCACGGATGTACAGAGAGAGCGAGACAATGAAGGGCAGTGGGGCGGCTCCATAGGCAAAGTAAGAGTCACTAAGAAGCCATGCTCTGGCTGCACTATAAAGAGGAGAGGTGTGGGAGGTGCAAGTTGCTGAAGGCAACCATTCATGCTAGGGCTTTGTGCTTCTGTGTTGGATTTCTTGCCTCAGGATTCTTGGACATTTAACCAGGTTTGTTGCATTTCTCTGTGTTTGAGTGACTTGAAACTTGAGCATTCCAGTTCAGAACTCAATAGACTGATCTTGATTGTTTCAACAGCTAAAGGACTGGTTGGAGTTTGTTCCATAAAAGCTGTGTCAAAATAAAGGTTTTTTTTTTTACAAAGTCCTGTCTTGTTCAATGAAAAGGGGTTTTCCTCATGAGTAAGCAATTGAGCAGTACTCAATTGCTGGGATAGAACAGTGCCATTTATGGAAATGAAGATATATTTCAGACTGCCTCAGCCATGGCTGAATAATGCTGTGGGTAGAAACAGGGTGACCCTCCCCAATGGAATCTTAATGTGAAGATCAGAAGTAGCTCTAAAACGAACTCTGGAATTTATTTGCGCCATTAGGTCTTGGCAGAAAATCCAAAGAAATTATTTGGGATTTTGTTTTCTTTTTCCTTATAAATGTAGCCCTGCCTGTCAGAAAGAACCAGCAAAGACAAATCAACATGTCTAATTCCTCTTAGCAGACTGCATCATTTCACAGGCCTTATTCACAGCAAATGCAGGACAATTCAAACGTCATTAGTACTGGCTAGTTTTGATTGTCCTCATTGATATACAACACCATTCTCCACCTTGGCAATTTTAAGATATGTGGACTCCATCATGGTTGGTTGGGAAATTCTGAGATTTGAAGTCTACATATCTCTAAGATTGCCAAGGTAGAAAAACACTGGCGGAGAAGAAGGGTGAGTAAAGAAGAGGTTCTTACCTGCCACTGAGATTCTTCTGGTGGGCTCTGGGCCTTCCCTACTTTGTCAGAAACTTCCAAAGTTTTGAGTTTTTTAGTGAAAGCTTGGTCCCTTGTGCATATTTGCATATACACCTAGGTGTGACTCACATCAGTACCCTTACTGTTTCACACCTTTACAAGTCTGGACTCTGACAGAAGCCACTGGACCATGGAAGAGCAATGTGAGTACAAGAACAGGTTCCTTGAATTGCACTTAAAGAACCTCAATGACATAGAAGTAGCCAGTTCTTTACTGCCAGCTCAATCAGTAACAAATACGATCAATTTGCTGCTTACCTGGAAAGGATCATCTCTCATAAAGTTAGAGGAAATGGTAGTTCTCACAAAGGAAATGACCCTCTAAGCCTGTGAATAAAGCCTACTGTGGCAGATTAAACAAAAAAGCTAAAACAACCTTGGACAAAAAAGATACATCAGGGCACAAAATCAATCTGCCTCTATACATAGTTAAGGAGAGGCAAGGGGCTGCTTGTAATGCATAAAACTCCCTCATTCATCTGAAAGATTATCTTTTATGATACCCATAGAAGGGTAGTTGTTGAATGTCTGGAATCAAGCAGCTCAGAAGCTCAAATGGGGAGTCATCAACTTAGAAAAATGACCATTTCAGTACCAGCAAAGAATATGGAGGGTATCAGTGTAAAAGTTAATTTTTATCTCTGTGGTTGAAGAGGGAGATACCAGCAATCAGCAGGTAAGATGCATATGAGTTGTCAAACAGATTGAGAGCTATGAGACAAGGTTAGTTCTCATTACTTCAGTGTAGGAGAAAGATTAAAATGTATTCAATTAGAGGATTGAGTCTCCAGGATCAAGCTCAAACCAGCCTATCACAACTCATATGTAGAAGGCTGTGTAGCATCTGATCACCCTTGCTGGAACTCCTGATATATTTTATTTATTTATTTATTTATTTTATTACATTTATATACCGCCCTTTCCCGAAGGACTCAGGGCGGTTTACAGGTTAATTAAAAACCAAAAATATTGACTACATTGGACACAAATATGGGAGATGAGGCCTGTAGATGCCCTCTGGACCTCCCACAGATGTCCTAAAATACCTTTATTGATAAACAGTGATTTCAGTTCCATGGTTGAAGGATGAGTTATAGTACTGAGGCCAAGTTTGTACTACCCTGTTTGTTAACTGGGTACTACAGTTTGGAAGTAAAGTATATCTATGAAAATAGGGAACTCTTGTTAAAGAGGAAGGCCTTGACTTGGATGGAATGGAAATGACCCCAAGAAATTGTTTTACTAGAGTGGATGGTGATGATTTTTTAGTGTTAATGTCATTCAACTGTTGACAAATTGATATATGATCTAAAGCACTCAAGGCTTCAGAAGCTTTTAAGACCAACTTTCAAAATCTGATGTTTAGGTTACCAGTTCTAGAAAGAATCTACTACCTCCGCCCCATCAAAAAAATGCAAATAAAGAGAAATGATGTCTGCCGAACGGGACAAGTTTACTCCAGCATGGAAGAAGGCTTCAAAGCCATAAAGTCAAGGTTAAGCAAGAATTCATTAAGGTGACTCAATACTGCTGTAGAACTCACTAGTTTGGACAACACAAAAAAACACAGCATTGGTTAAAGAAAAATGGAGGGTATTGAGAGATATAATGCATGTAAGTCAATTTTTCTGTCAGGTCCCCTCCAATTCATATTTTCGGGGCTCTGCCATTCTGACAGGAGCGGGGATGTTGGGAGGGTTCACAGATGCATGTCATTTACATTATTCTCTCCATCTTTGATGTATCTCTTTGGGTGTGAAAAAAGGGGAGGAATGTGCCAGGGGACATCTGCCTTATCTCCGCTCTGTTGTAAGGACGATGCAATGCCTGGGAATAGTCCCTTATCACTCCAGTTCCCATAACTTCACATCTGTGGATTGGCAGGAGACAAACTGGACAGTTGGGCACTGGGGAGGGGTTTGAGAAGGGAAGTTTTAATGTAATGTTTTGCATGGGAATTCTTTAGATCAGGGGTTCCCAACCCCCAGTCCATGGACTAGTACCAGGCCGTGGCATGCCAGCAACTGGTCCACACAAACAAGCAAAGCCTCAACTGTGGGATGCAGGTAGCACACAAAACCATGCACCCTCTGGTCCACAGAAAAACCACTCTCCATGGAACTGGTCCCTAGTGCCCAAAAGGTTGGGTTCCTCTACTTTAGATCTTGTCTTGCCTTCTTGCTTTCACTATTAGCTGAGGCAGGACCTTACACCATACACCAAATCTCAAAGCCCTGGATGGTTTTGACTGGAACTCTGTGTGAGGGCCAAACCTTTGATTCAAAAACTCTCAATGAAGAAACCTAGTCCACTTCTAGTCTGTACTCAAAAGGTATTTCACGGAGGAACAATTTATTTCTTCATTCACATTCATAAGCTCACAACAGCTGTATACTTACTATTGATGTCTGAGGTTAAAAAAAAGTCAAAATGGGAAATCACAATCCACGATTAAAGGACAAGACTTTAATTGCAGAGTTATGGCTCTGATTTTGATTTTTTTAAAAAACATCTTTCATGGAGATACCCCCAAAGTATTCTGAATTTTTGTTGATTTCCAGCAGAACAGAACTACTGTCTTACTTCTTAAAAAGCAAGAATTTGTTGAGAAAGAAAAGGTACTATATAGCTGTTTCCCTGTGCATGTTTGCCGTTTGTAAATTCTCAGTTTTTAAAATAATTTGCATAACAAATTGTCAGTGAATATTCTAATAAGTATATTGCATTGCATTTCATATTCAGGAAGATGTTTAGAACATTTTTTCATCTTTTCTTACAGTGGCAAGAAATTAATCAGCATTTATTTTCAGATATCTCAAGATCTTTGAAAAATCTTTCAGTTCTACAAAATACTAAAATCTAACTATTTTAGAAAAAGTCCGAGACTATCTGAAAATCCTTGCCATCTCTTTGCAAATGATGAAACAGAATGAGGCGCAAAAAGAAATACTAACATGAATAACATGCATTTGTGTACATATATGTGTAAGGGGCTCTATGCTGCTGGTACAAGCAAAGCAGATATTAGGCACAAGGGTATGCCTATTGTAAGAGTGTGACTGAGTACACAAGTGTGTAAATTCTGCCATAGGTCTATTCTCACAAAGAGGCATTTTTTTCAGTATTACTATATGCTAACTCCTCATTTTCATACTTGGTTCTTAAGTTCTAGCCTTCTTTTTCTTTCAAAGTTTAACATGGCTCTCTGTCATCTGAATAATCCATAACCTCAGGTTTTCAAAGAAACTTCAAAATCACAGCACAAGAGAGGACAACTGCTGGGTAAAAGCAGCAAGCAGAAAGGAAAAGCACACAGTTGGATAGTTATTCATAATGGAGAGATTGAAGAAACAAAATTTTCTTAACTGTGCTTTTATGCTTTTTAAATGAATTTGGGATGAGTAATAAGTTTGCCGCTCTGTTTTATGGCAAAAACACACATAGTGTTTGCTTAACAACCAGAGTGATTTGTTTAACAAATACAATAAAGTTCATGATGGACAGGTTCCATTCTGTTGTAAGTCACAGACTACCTGTATTTCTAAATAACATTTGCTGCAGAGCAGAAAGGGGCTACTGCTTTCCTACAAACATCTGGGCTGGAAATCTGGAGCAAGACAGTGGAGTAAATGGTTTAAAATAGCATTGGTCTTTTAACTAAGCTACCAAGGCAATATACAGTCATGGCCGAAATTGTTGACACCCCAGAAATTTTTCTAGAAAATCAAGTATTTCTCACAGAAAAGTATTGCAGGAACACATGTTTTGCTATACAAAGGTTTATTCCCTTTGTGTGTATTGGAACACAACAAAAAAGGGAGGAAAAAAAGCAAATTGGACATGTCAAACAAAACTCCAAAAATGGGCCGGACAAAATTATTGGCACTCTTTCAAAATTGTGGGTAAACAAGATCATGTCAAGCATGTGATGCTCCTTTAAACTCACCTGGGGCAAGTAACAGGTGTGGGCAATATAAAAATCACACCTGAAAGCAGATAAAAAGGAGAGAAGTTCACTTAGTCTTTGCATTGTGTGTCTGTGTGTGCCACGCTAAGCATGGACAACAGAAAGAGGAGAAGAGAACTGTCTGAGGACTTGAGAACCAAAATTGTGGACAAATATCAACAATCTCAAGGTTACAAGTCCATCTCCAGAGATCTAGATTTCCCTTTGTCCACAGTGCGCAACATTATCAAGAAGTTTGCAACCCATGGCACTGTAGCGAATCTCCCTGGTCGTGGACAGAAGAGAAAAATTGATGAAAGGTTGCAACGCAGGATAGTCCGGATGGTGGATAAGCAGCCCCAAACAAGTCCAAAGAAATGTAAGCTGTCCTGCAGGCTCAGGGAGCATCAGTGTCAGCGCGAACTATCCGTCGACATTTAAATGACATGAAACGCTATGGCAGGAGACCCAGGAGGACCCCACTGCTGACACAGAGACATTGTTATCTGGGAGGAGTTCGACCCTGTGACTCCTGTGACAGGATCATGGGGAAGCTGAGCTCCACCACGTGTTTGTTGGACCCGTGTCCCTCCTGGCTGGTTTATGCGGCTCGGGATGGGACACGAGGCTGGGTCCAGGCAGTGATAACTGCTTCTTTGAATGAGGGTAGTTTTCCCGCCGCCTTGAAGGAGGCGGTGGTGAGACCCCTCCTCAAGAAGCCTGCCTTGGACCCAGCAATATTAAATAACTTTCATCCGGTCTCCAACCTTCGCTTTCTTGCGAAGGTTGTTGAGAGCGTGGTGGCGCATCAGCTCCCTTTGTTCTTGGATGAAGCTGATTATCTAGACCCGTACCAATCGGGTTTCAGGCCCGGGTACAGCACAGAGACGGCATTGGTCGCGCTGGTGAATGATCTCTGGCGGGCTCAGGACAGGGGTTGTTCCTCTGTCCTAGTCCTGTTAGACCTCTCATCGGCTTTCGATACCATCGACCATGGTATCCTGCTGCAGCATCTCAGGGGGTTGGGAGTGGGAGGCACTGTTTTTCAGTGGTTCTCCTCCTACCTTCTGGGACGTTCGCAGTCGGTGTTGGCAAGGGGGCAGAGGTCGACCTTGAGGCCTCTCATTTGTGGAGTTCTCCAGGGATTGGCCCTCTCGCCTCTCCTGTTCAACATCTATATGAAGCCTCTGGGTGAGATCATTCGTGGTTTTGGAGTTGGGTATCATCAGTATGCTGATGATACCCAGCTTTTCATTTCAACCCCAAACCACCCCAGTGATGCCCTCTCCGTGATGTCCCGTTGCCTGGAGGCGGTCCGGGTCTGGATGGGGAGGAACAGGCTTCGGCTCAACCCTGACAAGACTGAGTGGCTGTGTGTGCCGGCATCTCGAGAAATTCAGAATATTCCATCGTTAATTATGGGGGGTGAGATATTACCCCCCGTAGATAGGGCTCACAACTTGGGTGTCCTCCTAGATTCACAGCTCTCCTTGGATGATCATATAGGAGCTGTGACTAGTGGGGCCTTCGCCCAGGTTCGCCTGGTGCGTCAGTTGCGGCCCTATCTAGACCGGGATGCCTTGCGCACAGTCAGTCATGCACTTGTGACCTCCCGTTTGGACTACTGCAATGCTCTTTACATGGGGCTGCCCTTGAAGACCACTCGGAGGCTCCAACTGGTGCAGAGTGCAGCTGCACGAGTTGTGTTGGGAGTCTCCCGATACTCCCATGTTACACCTTTGCTCCGCGAGCTGCATTGGCTGCCGGTTGCTCTCCGGGTGAGATTCAAAATGCTGGTAATGACCTACAAAGCCCTACATGGCATGGGTCCGGATTACCTACGGCAGCACCTGCGGCCGGCGTCAACTTCCCTCCGTCCAGTGCGCTCCCACAGAGAGGGCCCCAATCAGAGAATGTTGACTCCTCCAGGGGGAGGGCGTTCTCTGTGGGCGTGCCAGACCTGTGGAACCGCTTGCTGGTTGAGCTCAGGATGGCCCCCGACCTTCGCTCCTTCCGGCGGGATCTAAAAACTTACTTATTTGAGCAATCCGGCCTGGTTTGATGGGTTTGGGTTTTTAACATGGTTTTAATTATTGTATACATCGGGCATAATTATTTAATTGTTTTTTAACTTTTGTACTTTGTTTTTTAATATTTATTGCCCTGTACACCGCCCTGAGTCCTTCGGGAGAAGGGCGGTATAAAAATTTAATAAATATAAATATAATATAAATATAAAAAAGCAAGATTACGGTTTGCCAAAATGTACTTGAGTAAGCCAAAATCCTTCTGGGAAAACGTCTTGTGGACAGATGAGACCAAGATAGAGCTTTTTGGTAAAGCACATCATTCTACTGTTTACCGAAAACAAAATGAGACCTACAAAGAAAAGAACACAGTACCTACAGTGAAATATGGTGGAGGTTCAATGATATTTTGGGGTTGTTTTGCTGCCTCTGGCACTGGGTGCCTTGAATGTGTGCAAGGCATCATGAAATCTGAGGATTAACAAAAGATTTTGGGTCCAGTGTCAGAAAGCTGGGTTTGCGTCCGAGATCTTGGGTCTTCCAGCAGGACAATGACCCCAAGCATACGTCAAAAAGCACCCAGAAATGGATGGCAAGAAAGCGCTGGAGAGTTCTAAAGTGGCCAGCAATGAGTCCAGATCTGAATCCCATTGAACACCTGTGGAGGGATCTTAAAATTGCTGTTGGGAAAAGGCGCCCTTCCAATAAGAGAGACCTGGAGCAGTTTGCAAAGGAACAGTAGTCCAAAATTCCGGGTGAGAGGTGTAAGAAGCTTATTGATGGTTATAGGAAGCAACTGATTTCAGTTATTTTTTCCAAAGGGTGTGCAGCCAAATATTAAGTTAAGGGTGCCAATAATTTTGTCCGGCCCATTTTTGGAGTTTTGTTTGACATTATGTCCAATTTGCTTTTTCCCCTCCCTTTTTTGTTGTGTTCCAATACACACAAAGGGAATAAACCTGTGTATAGCAAAATGGAGGTAGTGACAGATTTTATTTTCCTGGGCTCCAAGATCACTGCAGATGGGGACTGTAGCCAAGAAATTAAAAGACGCTTGCTCCTTGGGAGGAAAGCCATGGCAAATCTAGACAGCACACTAAAAAGCAGAGACATCACCCTGTCAACAAAAGTGCGTATAGTCAAGGCTATGGTCTTCCCAGTTGCAATGTATGGCAGTGAAAGCTGGACCATAAGAAGCTGAGCGCCAAAGAATTGAAGCCTTTGAACTATGGTGCTGGAGAAGACTCCTGCGAGTCCCTTGGACTGCAAGGCGATCAAACCGGTCAGTCCTAGAGGAAATCAACCCTGACTGCTCTTTAGAAGGCCAGATCCTGAAGCTAAAACTCAAATACTTTGGCCACCTAATGAGAAGGAAGGACTCACTGGAGAAGAGCCTAATGCTGGGAAAGATCGAGGGCAATAGAAGAAGGGGACGACAGAGAATGAGGTGGCTGGATGGAGTCACTGAAGCAGTAGGCATGAGCTTAAATGGACTCCGGAAGATGGTAGAGGACAGGAAAGCCTGGAGGAACGTTGTCCATAGGGCCGCGATGGGTCGGACACGACTTCGCAACTAACAACAACAACAATAGCAAAACATGTGTTCCTGCAATACTTTTCTGTGAGAAATACTTGATTTTCTGGAAAAATTTCTGGGGTGCCAACAGTTTCGGCCATGACTGTAATAAATATTGACAGAAAAGCTTGATATCAGATGATCTAATATAGACTCACTAGGAGAAACTAGTGGCAGGTTAAAAAGAAACGATGCTTGTACATTATAGAACTATTTAGTTTTATGTCCATAACCACAAGACATTCATTCCTTTTCAGAAAAAAACAGATTTTTACTAGGGCTGCAATCAGTACCCTACATTGTGAATTCATTTCATTTGCTCTCCAATGAAAAGCCCATCCCAGAAGGAACACTGGTGAATCATATCCTGATCATGCAGTAAAATTTTATACTTCTCCACTAAACACTAAACACTGAGCAGAGAGCAGCAGCAAGCCCTTCAAGAACATGGAAATACAAATGATGTCATAGAAGACATGCTGAAAGAGCTGATGAAGCTGAGAACTAGAGAGGGTGCTGGAAGAGAGAAAAAATCTAAAGGGACTTGCCACCAGCAATTTAGGGCCACTTAAGTTACCATTTTTAATTTACAAGAAAACTTGGAAAAACAGTTTTTGATGGGGGAAGTCTATAAAACTCCTGGAAGATAAGCACTGCAGTGTCTCATGGAATGAAGAATTGGCTTGTAAAAGTTATGGGGACCTTAAAAAGAATGCTACAGGTCATTCTGTCCTTCATTGGAAGTTCCATCTGCAACTATAGAACCATCTGCTCTTCAAATTACGTTATACAGATGTTTAGAGAGGGAAGGAGAGATGTAGCACCAGGGACTCAGTGCTGAAAGTGAGCACTGTTACGTTTGGTTCAAGGCTCACTTTTCTTTTGCAGGGCAGAAGAGGGTGTTCCTTCCAACAGCACATGTAAACTGGCGTCTCTCCTTTTGGTCTTTTCCCAGTGCGAAAGGTTCTGGGATGCTGGATAGGAAGCCAGCTGAGATTTAGATATTCCTTCTTATTACACATAGTTTAATTGTTTCACTGAACTCAGTGGAGTTTTCTTATGATCTGCCATGTACAAGGTCTATCTTATTTATTTAAGATGCAATGACATTCTAGGTTGTTAATAATAAAAAAGGCCTTATGCCTGTGGTTGTTAATCCCTGGAAGCAAAAATATATGAAAAACAGAAGTATTTCCGTGAAATAATCCACCTGTGCTTTGAAATACTAAATGGAAGAACAAACTTTCTGCTTGAAATACTTATGAAAATTTGGTAAGAGGATTCCATATGGCAATGACTGAAGGATCTTATTTGGATCACATTCTTATGTGCTACATTCATGCAATTACTTACACTTGTGATTGAAGAATGCATTGTACAGACTGCCCTAAATAGGGCATTTCCTCATGATTTGTTAGAAGAGGAAACTGAACTCTTAATAATGCAGCTTTAAAACAAAATGAATGCAGGCCTATGAGGGTTTTGGAATTGTCTACTGAGCGTTGGTATATTTTCTGTAAATGCTTATGTACTGGAAACTTTGAACAACAGAGAAAACAACATAACAAAAATCTGAAATAAACAATGAAAAACTATGAAAAAGTTATCAGGATTTGTTTGTTTGAAAGATGCATGACTTTATAGGATTGTGCAGTGCCTAGCACTGTCTCCCAAAGTCCTCTGGGAGAGCAAATCTGAAGCACTGCCAAAACATATTGTCTTAAACTACCTTTTAATCAGTTTTTAACAGAGGTGCTCTCTTTTAATCAGTTTTTAACAGAGGTGTTCAAGGTGTTAGTTATGACTTACAAAGCCCTTCATGGCATGGGTCCGGATTACCTACGGCAACACCTGCGGCCGGCGTCAACTTCCCTCCGTCCAGTGCGCTCCCACAGAGAGGGCCTCCTCAGGGTGCCGCCGATCAAAGAATGCCGATTGGTGACCCCCAGGGGGAGAGCGTTGTCTGTGGGCGCGCCAGACCTTTGGAACCGCTTACCGGTTGAGCTCCGGATGGCCCCCGACCTTCGCTCCTTCCGGCGTGATCTCAAAACATTCTTTTTCGAACAAGCTGGCCTGGTCTGATGGGATGGGGTTGGGTTTTTAAAACTAGTTTTAACTTTAATATGTATTGATTTTATGGGCATGATGTTTAATGGCTTTTTAATTTTTGTATTCGACTTTTATTGTGTATTGCCCTGTTCACCGCCCTGAGTCCTTCGGGAGAAGGGCGGTATAGAAATCAAATTATTAAATTAAATTAAATTAAATCTTTGTTTGAGAGCTCTGAAACCTAATTGGCCATATCCCTCTTGTCTCTCCCTTCATTTTAAAGTATATGGCATTTCTTTTCTGCCATTTCTTTAGAGCAAAAACAACCTGATGTTTTGCACTGCTGTTTTAAATTGTTTTATTTAATAGCATCATTAAGCAAAACATAGGACAGAACATTCTACTTTCTCACAACTAGATGCAAATTTTATGGCAAAACAACTAGTCCTTTCCCCAGTTCGGCATAGTGTTTTTGAAGTTTGCTCTATTTTTTTTAATGAACTTCCATCCTATCTACACATATCACATTTTTGAAAGCCTATTATTTTTCCAATATAATCAGTCAATGTGGCACTTACCCTACTACTTCTTACCCTCTTTTTAAATTATAGACCAAAAAATATAAGGAATATGTTTTAGCCTTGTGGTATTGTCTTTTCCCCCTTCATGGATTACTGCCTTGTCGTGGCGAAGGGGCTTGCGTAATTCAATGAAGCTATGAGCTATGCCGTGCAGGGCCACCCAAGACGGAAAGGTCATAGCAGAGAGTTCTGACAAAACGTGATCCACTGGAGAAGGAAATGGCAAACCACTCCAGTATCTTTGCCATGAAAACCCTATGGACAGTACCAAAAGGCAAAACGATATGACGCTGGAAGATGAGCCCCTCAGGTCGGAAGGCGTCCAATATGCTACTGGGGAAGAGCAGAGGGCTAGTACTAGTAGCGCCAGAAAGAATGAAGCGACTGGGCCAAAGCCGAAAGGACGCTCAGCTGTGGATATGTCTGGTGGTGAAAGGAAAGTCTGATGCTGTAAAGATTTTTTTCTCCATAGGAACCTGGAATGTAAGATCCATGAATCAAGGAAAGCTGGATGTGGTCAAACAAGAGATGACAAGACTAAACATTGACATCTTAGGTATCAGCGAACTAAAATGGACAGGAATGGGTGAATTTAATTCAGATGACCATCAGGTATACTACTGCGGGCAAGAATCCCTCAGAAGAAATGGAGTAGCCTTCATAGTCAATAAAAATATAGGAAAAGCAATACTGGGATACAATCCTCAAAATGACAGAATGATCTCAGTTCGAATCCAAGACAAACCATTCAATATCACAGTAGTCCAAGTCTATGCCCCAACCACCGGTGCTGAAGAGGATGAAATTGACCGGTTCTATGAAGCCCTACAGCACCTTATAGAACTAACACCCAAAAATGATGTCCTTATCATCATGGGGGATTGGAATGCTAAGGTAGGAAGCCAAAAGATAACTGGAATAGCAGGCAAGTTTGGCCTTGGAGTACAAAATGAAGCAGGGCACAGGCTGATAGAATTTTGTCAAGAGAATACGATGGTCATAGCAAACACTCTTTTCCAACAACCCAAGAGACGGCTTTACACATGGACATCACCAGACGGTCAACACAGAAATCAGATTGACTATATGCTCTGCAGCCAAAGATGGAGAAGCTCTATACAGTCAGTAAAAACAAGACCAGGAGCTGACTGTGGCTCAGACCATGAGCTTCTTGTTGCAAAGTTTAGGCTTAAATTAAAGAAAGTAGGGAAAAGCGCTAGGCCAGTCAGGTATGAATTAAATCATATCCCTGTTCAATATACAGTAGAGGTGACAAATAGATTTAAGGAATTAGATCTGATAGACAGAGTGCCTGAAGAACTATGGACAGAGGTTCGCAACATTGTACAACAGGTAGCAACCAAACCATCCCAAAGAAAAAGAAATGCAAGAAAGCAAAATGGCTGTCTGAGGAAGCTTTGCAAATAGCTGAGGAAAGAAGGGAAGCGAAAGGCAAGGGAGAAAAAGAAAGATATGCCCAATTAAATGCAGAATTCCAAAGAATAGCTAGAAGAGATAAGAATGCCTTCTTAAAAGAACAATGCAAAGAAATAGAAGAAAACAATAGAATAGGGAGGACCAGAGATCTTTTCAAGAAAATTGGAGAGATGAAAGGAATGTTTCATGCAAAAATGGGCATGATAAAGGACCAAAATGGCAGGGACCTAACAGAGGCAGAAGAGATTAAGAAGAGGTGGCAAAATTACACAGAAGAACTATACAAGAATGAGCTTAATGTCCCTGATAATCACAATGAGGGGTCACTGACCTCGAGCCAGACATCCTAGAATGTGAAGTGAAGTGGGCCTTAGAAAAGCTGAGCAACAACAAAGCTAGTGGAGGTGACAGTATTCCAGCTGAGCTATTCAAAATCTTAAAAGACGATGCAGTAAAATTTGCCAACAAATTTGGAAAACTCAACAGTAGCCACAGGATTGGAAAAGATCAGTTTACATTCCAATTCCAAAGAAAGGCAGTGCCAAAGAATGCTCAAACTATCGCACCATTGCACTCATTTCTCATGCTAGTAAAGTTATGCTTAAAATTCTACAAGCTAGACTCCAGCAGTATGTGGATCGAGAACTACCAGAAGTACAGGCAGGATTTCGAAGAGGCAGAGGAACTAGAGATCAAATTGCTAACATACGCTGGATCATGGAGAAAGCTAGAGAGTTCCAGAAAAACATCTACTTCTGCTTCATTGACTATGCTAAAGCCTTTGATTGTGTGGATCATAACAAACTCTGGCAAGTCCTTAAAGAGATGGGCATACCAGACCATCTTATTTGTCTCTTGAGAAATCTATATGCGGGCCAAGAAGCAACAGTGAGAACTGGACACAGAACCACTGATTGGTTCAAAATTGGGAAAGGAGTCCGGCAAGGCTGTATACTGTCGCCTTGCCTATTTAACTTATATGCAGAGCACATCATGAGAAAGGCAGGGCTAGATGAATCAAAAGTTGGAATTAAGATTGCCGGAAGAAACATCAACAACCTAAGATATGCAGATGATACCACTCTAATGGCAGAAAGTGAAGAAGAACTAAAGAGCCTCTTGTTGCGGGTGAAGAAGGAGAGTGCAAAAGTTGGGTTGAAACTAAACATTAAGAAAACCAAGATCATGGCATCTGGCCCTCTCAATTCCTGACAAATAGATGGGGAAGAAATGGAGGTAGTGACAGATTTTATTTTCCTGGGCTCCAAGATCACTGCAGATGGGGACTGTAGCCAAGAAATTAAAAGACGCTTGCTCCTTGGGAGGAAAGCCATGGCAAATCTAGACAGCACACTAAAAAGCAGAGACATCACCCTGTCAACAAAAGTGTGTATAGTCAAGGCTATGGTCTTCCCAGTCGCAATGTATGGCAGTGAAAGCTGGACCATAAGAAAGGCTGAGCGCCAAAGAATTGAAATCTTTGAACTATGGTGCTGGAGAAGACTCCTGCGAGTTCCTTGGACTGCAAGGCGATCAAACCAGTCAGTCCTAGAGGAGGTCAACCCTGACTGCTCTTTAGAAGGCCAGATCCTGAAGCTAAAACTCAAATACTTTGGCCACCTAATGAGAAGGAAGGACTCACTGGAGAAGAGCCTAATGCTGGGAAAGATTGAGGGCAAGACAAGAAGGGGACGACAGAGAATGAGGTGGCTGGATGGAGTCACTGAAGCAGTAGGCGTGAGCCTAGATGGACTCCAGAAGATGGTAGAGGACAGGAAGGCCTGGAGGAACATTGTCCATAGGGTCGCGATGGGTCGGACACGACTTCTCAACTAACAACAATAACAACATTGTCTTTCCCTGATCAGCAGAATGGAGAACTTGGTAAAACATTAACAATTATTATGAATTAAATAATGAAAAAATGTAGTTTTTGCATAATACTGACCACTATTGGAATAATCAATTGTGTCACACACAAACACACACCCAGACAAGTGAGGCAGAAAGGAAGGCTAGTCTACCTCCTCAAATAACGATTGGGGTGAATGAGACCTATTCAGATGTTTTAAACTTTTCTGGCATGACTTTTTCTGGACTCAGTTCAGAATAAAGTATTCATAAAAATGAACAGAAAAATCTTTTGAAAACACTATTTAATGTGATAGTATGATTAGCAATGGGAAGTTTTAAAGACTATTGCCCTGGTTTTGTTAAATCTATTTTCCTATATTTAGCTTTTTTGTATTATTTCACGTGCATGTAAAGTTAATAGAATTTTGTCAAGAGATGAAAGGGAGATGAAAGAAACTTACCCAGGTGGTATTTTGGGTAACAATTTGATATTTGGCCAGTACTACATAACCGCTTCTTATTCCTTTGTCTCCTATTCAGCTCAGTGAACTTGCATTGTGTCTTCTTTCGTTTCTTCATTTTTTTAGGGGTCTCCATACGGCCATCTTCAAAAGCGACACGTTTGCTTGACTTTTTGACTTCAGTGATCAAGCTGGAACACCTGCTTCTGCTCCCTCTATTCCTTTCATCATTATCAGTCATGCTCTGCTGAGCAGAGGGGGACCTCAAAGAACAATCATTTTTTTCTGGGCAGTGGATGTTGCAATGATCCATAGATTCTGAAGTACAGATGGCAAAGTTCTTATTAAACTCTTGCTTTTTATCCACTGGATTAATTTTCTTCAAAAATATTCGACAATCCTTAAATTTTTGCCCTATCCATGTATCTTCATTACATTCATTAGGGGCATGTGCTTGTCCAATACTTTGCTGATTGCCATACGTGGATTTACTACTTGGCCTACAGTTTGAGATTGAGTCACACTTTGTGCTGAGGTCAGACAATTGTGCATCTTGCTGAAGAAATGCATCTCTGATTTCATTTCCAGTTGCTGAAGTGATTCTGTAAGATTCCAACAAAGTTGTTGGTTGAGTTTCTACTGGGTCATTCTCAACGCTTGTACATATTTTGTTAAGTTTCCTGCTTGCATTAGTCAAATATTGACTTTGGCAGAAAAATCGCAAGTTTTTCTTTTTTGATTTCCAGTCAGATGTTCCATGTTTATACAGTTTTTTCACTTGTCGCCAACGATCGTGTTGCAAGTTCTCAAATTTGGTTCTCAATTTAGCTAAGGTGAAGCTATGCTCCCTGCTTAAGACTTGAGATCTGACAATTTTATGTAAAAGTTGCAACTTTCCTGTTGATTTTGAAGGTGTAGACAGTGCAAATTTTGTAAAGTGCTTTCTCAAAGGACTAGTATTACAATCATATTGTCTTGTTCCCATTTTGAATTGCCTTGTACTATTTACTTCAAAAGGATTACGAGCATTTGCTTTTCTGACTAGTGATAGTGATTGTGTTTCTGTTGTTTGCATAAACCATTCACATAGGTCATCTATACTGCATTTTTTCTGGAAAAGCATTCTTATAGGTGAATTTTCCAGTCCCAAAATGCAGGAGTCCAAAGGATTTGATACTTCAATGCTACTGTCTTGTTCAATATGGCATGTTCCATTATACGACCATTTCTCATATTCTTCTCCATTCACATGCAACCAAGTCTTAGTTATCTGGTCATATCTACTGTTTAGTTCTTTTAACAAAGAATCATTAGAAATAGAAGGATCCCACCATCTAAGGGAATTGGATGAAATTATGGGATTCAAAGTCATTTCACCAATGGATCTGGGTTTACTATTCTCAGAACTACTTTTGGCATCATCTGCCCTTGTACTTATTGAGGTATGCATGGGTGGCATTTTTGAATGCTTGATTTTGTGATCTTTACCATTTCTCAAGCAGAGTTTACATGGTTTATTCAAAAAGGCACGTTTACAAGAAAATGAGCTAGAAGATGCTAATGAATGCACAAAAGGCAATGATGGTCTTCTAAGAGAGTGTCTCAAATGAGTTTCAGACCTTTTTGAAGCAATAATAATCTTGGGTGAAAAATTCCCTGTTTCATTGCAAAGGCTTTTAAAACCATCTCTTTTATTGCATTGCTTAGCATCCTTCTTAGATGATTCATTTCTTTCTGACACAGCTTCTTGTTCTAAGGGAGGCAGGCAGCTGTTGATACACACTTTTCTTTCCTGAGATGAAATCTGATTAACAGTCACTGATATCCCAGATATTTTTACTTTTGCTGGCCTACCAGGTTTTCTAATTATATTTAAAGGCTTTTGGTTTCGTCTGATATTGCTGCAATGGGGTGGCAGCGCAGGGCTGCTTTCTAGTGGTCTAACATCCTCATAGTCAGATGTAGAGGTCTTTTCTGTTGTAGAATATTGCATATTTTTAGTTTTTGGCAAATTGTTCCTAGCATCTGAGCTCAGTATTATTTGATCAGGGTCACATACAACACTGCAGTAGCTGTGAGGTCCTGATACAGTTTTAACTATATTTAGATTACCTTCTGAAACACACCTCTTAATCCTTCGAGACCTTCCAAAAACAACAGTTACTGTAATATTTTTGTAAATGTTCTCTTCCTCTAGGCATTCCGTGTTAGAGTTGGCATTTTTTGCAACACCAATGGAGTCCTTCCTATGACTACCTTTATTACTCACATCAGCTTTTGGTTTGGGAGGTCGTCCAATTGGACGTTTAATTTGTTTTACAACCTGAGGACCAATTTTTTTGGGTCTCCCAGGTTTCCTTTTCAGGGAGGATCCACTGTTGTCTTGTTCCACAGGCTTAGGATTGGATTCAGTGGCAACTATTGTAGGAAAACCAGTTCTCATTTTATTTTTATTTGTATTTTCATTATAGCTGCATTTATCAATAGAACCTTTTTCATCAGAATCCTTTGCCTCCAACTGTTTTGCCAACAGCTTGTTTGTTTTCTCCCGAAAAGAATAAAGATCTATGTTCAATTTGGATGAATCATTTGCAGAGGTTAGTGTGTATTTGACTCCTTCACTGCTATTAATCTTAGAAAGGAACATAAGTTTTATAGGGCTAGTGTAATTCAATGTTGATGAATTATCCCCCAGATGCAAATTTCTTTGGGATTCCTCCTTATTTAAGGTTAACATGCTTGAATCTAAAACTGAGGGTTTCAAAAGTCTTTCATATTTTTCTTCACAAGATATATTTTCTATTTTTGGCACACAATCATTTTTGTTGCTATTTCTACCTGTTAAAAAACTTGGTGATAACACATATTGTCCCTTACTTCCAGTTTCATTCATGCTAATACGAACGCCACTTTTAGATTTATTGTTGGCATCAGAATTTTGAAAGTCTTTTATTTTGCCCAATATTTTATAACCATTACACATGGGCTGTGTGGCCTTTTGAGCCATATTTATTGTATCTTCCAAATGCTTTACAACAACATGTAGATTGGCTTTCTGCATTATCTTATTTATATTTTCATTGCTACATGACTTAACCTGAAAATCTTTGAGAATTTTATCCCCTTCTATGCTAGCCACAGATTTTGATTTTATGTTTTTCCTTAATAAAAAATTGTTTGCTACATACAAAGAGCACCATCTAGGAGAGAAAATATTATGTTTGGTCCTCTCCAGGCCTCTATCATAATCTCCTTTCACACCAGCTGGTTCCACATGTAGTTCAATTCCACATTGTGTTTTAGCCAAAACCATCTGAGAGGTTGTAGAGCTGTTTGTTGAAAATGTTATAAAATCAGAATTGGTTTGTGAGGAGGAGAGGAGAGGTAGTTCTAATGTTTCCTCTTGACCTAGTGGCAAAAGCTTTGACTTAGAAGAAAATGTCTCATTTTTATTTTCATAGCCTTGCAAATCAAGCTGTTTTAATGTAATGTATTTGTCATTTTTTGTATATTTTTTAACTTTTCTCTGTGAATTTGACTTCTTTCTTAAGAAAGTTTCATCAAGGCTAGCCAACTCTCTTTTCATTTGCAAAGATTTTCGTCTAAATAGACATGAATTGGGAGAACTATGCATTGCAAACAAAGTTTCTTGTCGTTTACGAAATCTTGTTTGGATAATTTTATTTTCCACTTGCTTATCATGTTGATTCAGTAATTCTGTAAAATTATAATCATTTGCCTTAGCATCATGTAAAAGAGATGTAATGAAGTTCCATAATTTAGAATCGGCTTTTGTACTTCTATCACTCTTAGGTAATTTTGCCAATATTTCTGTATCAGTAGTTTCTATTGATTTCAACTTCTCATTGATTCGATCCATTAAATCCTGAAACGCATCAGCATTTCCAACCTTTTCAAGCTTATAAGAAATTGTGAGGCTATTTTCTTGATTCACACATACAATGCCTTCCTGCAGGTTATTGGGCAGTTCTGCAAGATATGTTTGATCTTTCTCCTTGTGTTCAGCAGGAAATAGTGAGGGAGGTTGGTTACAGTTTTTTCCAGGTCTGTTATCTTCAGCCAATTCATCTGGAGAATTGTACCCATCAGCTTCCACAGGAGACAATGGAGGTGGGGAAGGGCTGTCACCTTGGCTACCCCTATTCATTTTTTGCCCTCTTGAAAAGAGGTATGTATACAACTCTGCCTGGGTAGAATGGATCTTACACAGTTGTAGTTGTTTGGGACAGTACCCATGAGGATGGCAAAATAGAGAATTTTCTTTGTTCATCACTGTGTTAACATACACAGGAGCCATTGAGTGGCATGTCAAGAAATCCTTATTTGGTCTTATATTTTGTGAACTGCACCTTTTCATCAGCATGTTCTCATCACAACTGAAGCCTGGAATATGAACCTCATCTTCCTCTCTCTCAGAATATTTAGGATAAGGCAGTTGACTACTGCAACCTGAACAACATGATTCTTGGATGAAAAATTTCAACATGGCTAAAGTCTGATGCCAATGATATGAGCATAAGGAAGCCAACACCTTGTTTAGAGTAGAGTTTCCTGTTTCCAATTTAGTTGTTTCCTCTAATTTTGCACCAGCAGCTGTACTTGAACTGAAAACATAAAGCAGATCGAAACAAAAAGTAAATTACAATTAAATATGGAACATATAAAACCTAATGAAAATATGGCATCATTCAAAGCTTATAAAAATGTTATACTTATAAAAATGTTACGCTTCCACTCAATGCATTTTGTAAAAAAAAGTTAACAGAAAAGTTTAGCAAGATGTGTTTTTCCCATGTAATGCATTCAGTACCATCCTGTTTATTATTTCAAGAGCAATTAAAGAAATAAAACTTTTTAAAATTCTACAAACTATATAAAAGGACATTATGGTTGTGATCCTATATTTTAATAATATGCAAACTATATTGAAATCAACAAGGACTCAGATTGCTTCTATGTAAACACTTTAAAATAAGAAATTCCATGTATCCTAAAAGTACATTTTGAGCTATACATGTACACAGCACAGAGATGACACAAGTACTTAAGTGTCATATTTATGGAGGAGACTGACAGTTTCTTGAGTAGCCCCTTATTTTTAATAATATTTAGGATTAGGGAGGAGTACAAAGACAAACTGTCATTTTGAAGCTTTTCTATAAAAGGTCCAATGGTATAAAAACCCACTTCCTTTTATTAATGTAATTAGTACAGAGGTCTCCAACCTTTTGGGCACCAGGGACTGGTTTCTGTGGATCAGAGGGGGTGTGGTTTTGTGTGCCCCCTGTATCTCACAGATGAGGTTTTCCTTGTTTGTGCGGCCCAGTTGCTGGCATGCCACAGCCCGGTACTGGTCCACGGACCGTGGGTTGGGGACCACTGCACTGTATATTTCTCTTATTACATTAATGAAAATTAAAATGTGCTTAACTTGATCTACCTATTTGCTTAAATTGATCAATTTCTTTTTAATTAAAGGTAAGCTATCTTCTCAGAGAAAAATTTCTTTTTAAGTTTTTATTTCCCTGTCTTTCTTTTCTTACGTATAATTTGAATTTAAACCAACTGGGCTTCCCAGGACCTTGAGGGACAAGGTTAACAAACTAATATATAATATATAGGGTTTTTTTGTAAACTAAACTATATAAAGAGCTCTATTTTGTTAATTATTATAGTGGCTTTCAGATGGGAGATATATTTTTATCTGTGTATATTTTAGTTTACAAAACTATATACACAGTGATTTATACACACACACACACACACTATGTGTATAAATGTGTCTCTGTCTAGAAATAAATCAGTGAAGTTAGATATAACTAAGAATTTACCTACAACACCTATTGCTTGAAATATTTCAACTACAAAATATTAAAAATTGTTACTACTTACCAAGTCATTAATTCAAACTGAAAAGTGAACTGTTCACAACAAAAAGTAATTACTGATTTAAGGAGAAAAATTGCACAATGCAGCCTCAAATATTAATGTCTATTAATACTCTTAAATGTAGCAATATACAATTCTGTTTCAGAAAAGTAATGTATTTCAAACAGATCACCAAACTCTGAACATGACACACTATTCATATTACAGTACTAATCTTCTAGATTTGGAAATTACAGCTCTAACTACATAAGATTCAAGGGGAGGGGGAGTATTGACCTAATATGCCTCATATATATATTTGTATTAAATAAGTATCACCTTCCTCTCAGAAGTTGCACAGCATAGTTCTAATCTGCAGAATAACTTCACCCACTTTTCCCAGCAATAAAGTGAAATCTACTCTAAAATTACAACTATGATAGTAACATATCAGGGTTTCTGTCTAAACAGTTGAAGAAATGACTGCTTTGATTCCTGCCTTTCAGAAGAAACCAACAGAATGCAACAGCAATACCATGTCTCTGGAAATCTGTGTAAAATCATATTACCCATTAGGTTGAGTCACTGCTAATCTGAGAATTCAAAGGCATTTAGATGGCTGAATGATGTGATCCTTCAAAGGGCGACTTCATCTACAAAGTATGGAAGTTTCTTTGCATGGAAGTACTGACCATAAAGAGTCCTGCAAAGCAGGGCTGGTGAAACTATTTAGTAAATACACTGTAGGCAAAAATGATAAATCTTGCTCTTAACTCTGCATGTATATGTATGAATAATCCTGTTCACACAGTTTGCAAGCATTTAGTATGGAAAGTGATCTTTATATCTCTTCAGTAACTCGAGATCTGTCCCTTCACAATCTTTATTAAGTTTTACTTGCTGATCCTCAGTGCACACATTTAGCAGACATGCATATACTATAGTATATATGTACCATCAATTCAAACTTTGTAATCTTTTCCTCTCCTGTATGATAATAGAAAATTGTAAAGTTATTAAATAGAATGTGTTTAATATATTTTCTAGCATTACAAGCCACGCAGCTCTGAAGTCCTAGAAACTGAGTCTCAATTGAACTATGCAGTTTGCAAATGAAAATTGACAAACATAATTTAATTATAATGCTACAATTCAATTCCTTAAACCTAACAAACCCAGGGCAGAATTAAGTCTCATTGCACAAAGAAATGTATGGATGTGCAAAAGAGCAGCACTTTATCTATTAAGTATCTTTCCTGGCGTCCAATGTGCCTGCTTTATGTTTCAGTTTGCCCTGCCATTTTACCAATAAAATTATGCCCAGAGAGTAAACCAAGTAAGCCAACATGAAGCATTTTTCTTTTACTGAATGACCAATCAATCACACATCAGTTTTGTAAATTTATGTGCAAAAGCATTGAAGTGCTTTACTAAAAATTACAACATAGAAACACATTAACAAATTCATACAATCAGATCTGGAAATATAACAACACAAAGAGGAAACAGAATTACAGTACATGTACAACACAAGACAAATACATGGAATTCATTAGAAAAGATTGTAATAAATAGTTCATGAAGTATAGTGCAATTGATTTATGCATAAATAGAACTAATTGCCTAGATATCAGTTATTAACAAAATCTGTCAAAAATCAAGGCAGCCACAGAGTTTTACTAAATTACTGCATCAATGGAAATACTGCAATTTAAAACAAAAACAAAACACAAATACAGGTATTTGTACTGTAAACAACTAAAAAAAATCAGTCTCACTAAATTTATTATACAATTTAATTTAATATAAAATAGGCATTAGCTACCAGAAATGGTTTAAACAATTTACTGAGCAGTTCTAAAAACAGAGGCACTGTTTTTTTCTTTTTTTAATATAAAATACTTGAGAAACATTCAAATAAGTAGAAAGCAAAAAAAAGCCTGCTTTCACCTTCATTTAAAAGTCTACTGAAATATGAATTTTCAGAAACTTGTCAATTTCTAAGTAGCGACTGGTAACTAAATTTGAAAAGTACTTTAAAATTATAATTTAAATAGCCTTTAGAATGGATACATTAGGGTGGGTGAGGGGGAGCTTATGTATTTCCCTGCCTTTCGTCAGTTTTATAATCAAAGGTTCAGCCTATTCATTAGAAATAATTAGCATTTATTTTTAAAACTTACAGGTTGAACATTATCTACAAACTATCAAAAAATATTTTAATATACTATTTCTGGCCAAAAATAAATACAAGTACGAAAATGCTGAAAATTAATTATAATATTACATACAAAACTACCACTGTTAAAGTCAATAGCAAAATGATCCCTGATTTTATGAATCCTGTTACTTTTTGGTCAGGCCACCATTTAAATGATATTAAAAGAGTACTGCAATTTGTCTTTCATATAGACATGAAATTAAAATTGTCTAAAACATTTAAAAACAGGCTGGGAACAAACAAGTCCCACTCTTGAATGGGTATATTCTTCCTCCCTTCCTGCTCATCCTATCCTTATCTCATAACCTTCAGGAATAAGGGGGAAAGTAAAGAGTTGTAACAGGAGGTTGGATGTATCCCAAGTCCCTATATAAGCAACGAATCATAGTCCTAGCAGTCCTCCAAATAAACCTGAAATCTTATTTTCTATTGGGGAAATATATTATTAATGAATAATCTTAATCCTGATGAACATATGGCTTAGTTCTTAGATGACTTGACAAATATTAATCTCATCTGTGGTATGAATTTTAATTTTTGAGCTTGTTTCCCATGCAGTTGAGCTGAAGAAAATTCAGCACAGATCATCTAAATTCTCAATGAACTGATTACATGGTTGTGTTGCTTTTATTCTGTAAGTAACCCCAATTTATTAGGGGACAAATCCCTTCCTAGTTTATGCTGAAATTACCAAGTTGAATGTGAATATACTGTAGACGGTACAATTCACAGAATTTAAAGAATGAACTTGTATATTAAGTTAAACATATTTAGTCATCCATATATGGGAAAAAGAACACTTTTGGAAATATTAATCTTTCCCATAAAAATCTAGTTTTTTCAATGAAAAATTGATGTCTTCATTCATATACAGAAATGGTAGGAAAGGACAAAGTTATGTAATATATAAAATTAAATGAGTATGATCCTTCTAGTAAGCAATTGCTTACACAGTGAAACTGCTGTAGAGCTCCACAGAAATTTATTCCTCTCTGTTCCCTAACTAAAGATGCTCTGAGGCATGTGATTAATCGATCAATCAATCAATCAGTAACTGCAATTTTTTGAATTTCCTACCACTCTGATAGATATTTGATAAAGATAACACAAATGCCAGAGCTTAAATAATTTTAGTAAGAAGTGCAGTTGCCTAGGAATACAAGAAAATCATGCAAATCTTTTAATCTCTTTGAAGCTCAGTCTGTGAGCACATTTCTAAAGAGCGCACATTTCTTTCTGAACCCTACTGGATTTTCTCTGTGAGAAGGATCATTCCTGATTATGACTAATCTGAAGTTCATTCAAAAACTGTAATATAAATAACTGTCCTCTTGAGGTTTTATACACATATACATATATGTATACGTATATATGTACACACACACAATGTATGTATGTATATATGTATATATATATGTGTGTGTGTATATATATATATATATGTGTGCGTGCGTGTGTGTATGTATGAGTGTGTGCATGTATATATGTATGTATGTATGTATGTATCTATCTATCTATTCCAGTACTGAAAGTTCAAAACAGTTTTTACTGTTTTTTAAATTGGTAATTCTATTAAGACCCTGAACTGCAAGATTTGGTTATTAGCAAAATGATGATGTATCGGCCCACCAAAATGAAAACCTGATATTCATTTTGATAAACTGAAAAAGGTTTGAAATGTCACAGCAGCAAAAACGTTACTGTTATTGTGAGGTTTTTCAGTAGGAGTGTTAATCAATCCTTAAAATAAATGTAAGTAGTCATAAAACCAACTATCAGCACACTTAAATCAATATAACCATTTTCAAGCTCATACTGTGCACATTATGAAACATGCTCTACTATGCATTCCAACTTTCCTCCTCTTATAAGTTAGCTTATTTTCCATACTAAAGGAAAACCAGTTTATGTATGCCTTTAGTATTCCATCTCATTTAACAGTTATTCTATAGCTACAACTAAATTTGTCAGTTTCCACAAGCATATATTTTGTAAACACCAATTTCTTGCTAAACCAACAATAACATTTTAATAACCCAGTTTTGTTGCTTACACGCTTTTAAAAATGAAATATTTACTTTATATCAATGTTAGGCTCTAATGTACTTATTCTTTTCCATTGTCTGCTTTTAACTAATACTTCATATCAGTTTCCATAGTAAGAAACTAGAACTGTCCTCTTTCCTTGATTTGCTTATTTTCAGTTGTGAGCAACTACTGAAAATATTTTGAGAGGATAAATACCCTAAAAGCACAAATCATGTATTTCCTTAATATGATGGATTACTGAATGGCTAGGGTCAATCTTCATCATTAAAAAGTAGTATTCCACATGACAAATAGATGTTGTTCCCAACATTTTATGCTGACAACTAAATAAAACCTGAATTCTTTTCACTTATTTGTACAAGGATTATATTAAATACAAACTATCACAATTGTGATCAATTCTATCATATTGTCCACAGTGAAAACCCTGAATAAAATTGTTCTTCAAAAAGGCATGTATGTGGTTTCTGAACTGCAAAATTTCATTTCTTCTAAGTGAACATGTTTCTCCCGCATATATGCTTACACCTGCCCATGCACGTATGCACGCGTGCGCGTACACACACACACACACACACACACACACACACACACACACACACACAAAAATACAGTTTCTAACAAATTAAACTACATAGGCTTGCTGCTGTTTTTGCAGGTGCCAGTCCCTGAATCTGTGATATTAAACAGCCCAGTGTCTGGTAATCGGAGCTTCTTCTTCGGAGGTGTCTTCAGAGTTCCAGATCTCTCTTTAACTTTGTATTCTAAAGTGCTGTGAGGTACCCCATAGATCCCTTGTGCTTTGGAAACGCTCATTTTCCCGCTCATTACCATTGCAATAGCTTCCTCCATTATTTCATGATCATACTGCCGGTAGCGACCACGTTTTTTCCTTGGTTGTTTATTATCCTTACGGTCTAAGCCGTCTTCTGTGGATTCAGAGGTGCCATCAACAATGCCGTTCTTAGTATTAAGACACAAAGGAGAGAGGTCCCCATGCAGAAAATAGGTGTCCAAACTTGAAGGAGTTACAGATGCAGAACATTCCACTTTGCTCTGTTTGGGGAATATAGTTTTCAGTTTTTGAAGGGCTGATCCTTCTAAGACTGATGAGGTTTTGGAAACATGGTATATGACATCCAGAAGTCCAGCATTCTCATGCTGTTTAGGAACAGCACTGATCCTCAGCTGAGGAATTTTTAATTGCACAGCTGGAGCTGACATTTCATACTGTACACTTTCATTTTTTTCTTTAAACTGAGTGACCATTCTTTGCAAAGTTAACTGGTGGAGGTAATTGGAAGCTGTTGGGAATCTTAATTCTGAGGTTTCAAGTAGACTAAGTTTATTTTTTTCTATGCGCTCTGCTTGAGCTTTTGCCCACAAGGCTACTTTTTGCAGCACGGCACAAGGCTCTGGACTGTCCTTGTAAGAACAGGTGTCCTTGAAATCTCGAGATTTGTTTTTAAAGAGTGCAGGGTTTCCTGCTGGTAAGGCTTCTAAGTGGAGAAGTAAAGTTTTTTGAGGTATGCCATAAAGGATGCCTGCTTTATTAATGTCCAGTGCTCCGGACTGAACGTCTTTCAAGGCTTTTGAGAGCAAACCATCTGCAAACTCAGCACTTCTTTCCACAAAGTCCTCTTTGTTTCTGTGGAGTCTCCTGGATGGATGGAATGAAACGATGGTGAACTGATGCATGAGAGACTCTCACACAGCTATGGAAGGGAAGGGTCCACTCCTTTATTACACTCCTTGCTTAGGTAACATCACTGCTTCTGACACTTTTAAGGCTTTGAGTTGTGGTAGCTATTGATTACCATAGCAAAAGTTAGAGTTCTGGTAGGACCATGTGAGAAAATGATAGCCCAGCTTCTAGAGCAGCCCTTCCAAGAACTTTAAATCCTAGCTCAGGATTTGATAACTTTGTCATCTGTTTTCAATTCCCTTTTGACAGATGCTCGCAGAGTAACACTTAAAACTTCTTTTTTCACAATCTAACATCCATTGAATGTCCCCATCCTAAAGGAGTTTTGTTAGTAGAAACGTGACGTTACCGCTAAACAAGTAATAAAAGAGTCAACCCCCTTATAGAAACGTTGTTTATAACTATTAAAAAGAACCTTAACACATCCAGTTTTTTTTTTAAAAAAATGCAATTAAAAGTCCTAAATACTATTTCTAATTTCTAGTAAAGTTAGAAGTGTGTGTGACTAGTAGGGGAGTGGAAAATAGAAAGAAAGATATGCAATGCAAGCAGTTTTTCTGGGGGGTTTTCCCCAAAGGAATAATTCTATTACACAAATGATAAGTGACTGTTATGACTGGAAAGATGCCAGAATTATAATATGTTACTTCAATGTAATTTCAATGTAATTTCAGTAAATATTTATTACAGCAGCACATTAATCATTCATAAATGGTATCTCAATAGCATGACATCACATACCATAGTAAAATAAAAATGCAAGAGAACTCTCTTTTGGGGGCACTAAAATTATAGTTGCTTTAATTTTTTTTCTAACATCCAGAATCTATTAAAATGTAAAATATTTTTATTTTTCCAATGGGAAAGGTTTAAACTCATATCAAATAGATTTAATTCAATTACTTAGTTTCCTAATTGCATTATGTACATAAGCATTTTATTTTATTTTTAGGAACATGAACTAAAGTTTGGTGATTGTTCTGATAACTTTTCTTTAACAGAAAAAAGTGAAAAACATAAAATGAATTAAATTATACACGAACATACAATTATGAGTGAAACCCTGGCATAAGCAAAGAAGTGTGTTAACATACATTTTATAAAAGTCAATTCCAAAATAAATCTTCACATTTAAGTCTTACTTCCACCTACTCCCTTTAAAATAAAGCAGAATAATGCTTAATATGCTTACCCAGACAATGAATTTTCAGAACACGACCCATCATACTGTGACTGTTCCAAGTTTGTTTTCTTCGTAGAGAGATCTAGTACTCCATCCCCTATTACAAAAATGGGGCATGTAAAAGTAAAAAACATATTCATACTATTATCAATAACAAAATGACAAAGGGCAATTACAAAGAAACTCTTATGCTATACATCAGTTTCTGTTATTAATCTTTATGTCTTATGCTATGCAACTCAAGGATGCTGCCAGTACTATTATTGCAAACACCCATTACTTTTTTTTAATTTCAGTTGGTCTCTGAAGCCTGGGAATATTGCCCTTTTGACATTTTATATTTTCTAGTAGCAGGACAGCACTTAAAAACTAAGTAGATCAAGGCTATTCAGCAGACATTGTGGAGTCTGAATTAGATTAGAACAGTATTGTGCTATTTCTCAACAGTTCCCTGTATTTAAAAACTTCTGGATAGTAAAATCAATTCCAGGATTTAAAAATTAGAAAGATTTAAAAATTGTACTTGTGGGAATATTCTAACGGGAATATTTTAAAATGTAATGCTCAGCTAATGTGGAATGATGTATTATAGAAAAGAAGCACTGAGCGATATATCCGTAATTAGATACTTCTCACAACCAGCATTACACAGTGGAAACTCAATTAAACAACAAGCACAAAATGAAAAATGGGACCTATTATCCAATGGTGCAGAGACCCTTTTACAAAAAAATCCCATAGCTGAGAATTATATATTATTTTGTTTTATTTTTCAAAGTGACTCTTTGGTGGTGAAGATGATGCCTTAATTTCAAGAAGATTTATTTAAGCAGAAAATTAAAAAAAACCTCACTAAAATGTCAGGTATTCATAATGAATTAGAATCTTGTATTAAGTCACAGGTTAATTAGTTTCCATTATTGTTAATTCCTAGTATTACCCAAAGAAAACTCAAGGAAAAAGTTGTATTCTATTTTTTACAATAATTATAATAACACATAATCAATTTTGCAATATAGCAGAAATAAGGATTTTTTCTGCAAAAGATTTCACTTTCTTCTCCTTTAATGAAAATGAACCTTGACTGTAAGAACACTATCTTTCCTCTTCTTTTCTGACAATTAGGAATCAGAATCAAAACTTAATAGTGTATTCATGTGTGTATATGTCCAAAACAATTTAACATTATAATCCTCTAAGCCATTCTTGATCTAATGTCAGTTAAATAAGATGTATAATTTAAATAACTCCCAGTCTAATATATCCTATTAAATCACAATATTAATATTAGCTGATGGTTTTCTACAACTTATTTTACATATGATTAGTCAATAAAGCCTAATTTGATGAGTCTTACCTTTCATCACAATTTTTTAAAAATAACCAAAATAGGATTCAAACTCAACTAACATAAATGATGTACCCTATGTAAGATGTTTGGATTCAAGGGGAGTTCTGGGTTGTACAACTTACCTTCTTCCTCAGCTTTTTCCATATATTACCTACTGAACATATTCATCCTTTTTAGCTACACTAAGATGTAAAGTTGCATATTTTTCTGCATGCTTTCCTATAGAGAATGCATGTATTTTTATTTATAATATGTATTTTTACCTTTCTTTCAAATATATTGCTAAAAAATTAGCAGAAAAAAATTCAAATGCAGCAGGAAATTGCAAATACAAACTGCTAAAATGGTGATGATAAGTTTAGAATTTGGGCAGGCACAAATGGAAACAGTTGAATTAAAAGGTATTCTAGTCTTAGGTGTGAAATTTATTAAAAGGTTAGAACAGTACTAATTTGAGCTCAAATACAATAGTATTTAGTGGTCCAAAAATTTAACCCTGCATTAATAAAAAGTGCAGGACTTTTAAAGGAAATGCATTAGGATTGGTAGACCTCAAAAACTACAGTATGTCTATTTGACGGTAACACCAATACAATAGTTCCAAAACAATAAAGGAATATACCGTATTTTTCGGACCATAAGACGCACCTGACCATAAGTTTTTAGAGCAGGAAAACAAGAAAAAAAATATTCTGAACCAAATAGTATCAGTATACTAAAACAGGGCTTTTCAACCTTTTCATCCATTGTACCACCTTTAGGACAAGGCAATGTCCGAGTACCACCAGTCGCCCAGCAAGGTGTCAAAAACTTGACACCCCCCCAAAAAAAGGAAAAAAATTGATAAAGTACAGGTAGTCCTCGACTTACAACAATTTACTTAGTGACTGTTCAAAGCACTGAAAAAAGTGACTTATGACCATTTTTCACACTTATGACCATTGCAGCATCCCCAGGGTCATGTGATTTACATTTGGATGCTTGGCAATCGATTCATATTTATGATGGTCACATTGTTCCAGGGTCATGTGATCGCCTTTTGCAACCTTCTGACAAGCAAAGTTAGTGGGGAAACCAGATTCACTTAACAATCATGTTACTAATTTAATTTCTCTCTCTCCTTCTCTTTCTCTCCCTCTCCCCCTCCCTCTTTCTTTCTCTCTCCCTTTCTCTCCCTCTCCTTTCTATTTTTCTCTTTCCCTCTATTTCTCCCTATTTCCCTCCCTTTCTTTCTCCCTCTTTCTCTCCCTCTCTATTTTTCTTTCCCTCTATTTCTCCCTCTCTCCCTTTCTTTCTCTCCCTCTCCCTCTTTCTCTCTCTCTATTTCTCTCCCTTTCTTTCTCCTTCTCTCTCTCTCCCTCCCTATCTTTCTCCTCTCCCTTTCTCTCCCTCCCTATTTCTTTTTCCTTCTCTCTCTCCCTTTCTCTCTCGCTCTCTCCCTTCCTCTCCCATTGTTCGTTTGTTCGTTCCTTCCTTCCTTCCTTCTCTCACTCTTTGTCCTTCCCTCTCTGTGTTAGAGCAGTACCAACAGAGGCGGCCCTGCAGCCCGGCTTTCTCTTGCAGAAAGCAAGTTGAAACGGAGCGAGGGAGATTGCCAGGAACACGATCTCGTGCGGTTTCAGTTTCCCTTGCTACAAGAGAAAGCAGGCTGAAACAGAGCGAGGGAGATTGCAGCAGTGTGAGATCGCGTGCCTGGCAATCTCCCTCGCTCCGTTTTAGCCTGCTTTTTCTTGTAGCAAGGGAAGCTGAAACCAAGCGAGGGAGATTGCAGGAGTGTGAGATCGGCGTTTCTCAGCACGTGCCGATTTGTGCTCCTGGCAATCTCCCTTGCTTTCCACTTGTGGAGGTTGGGGCTGGACATACGGATCACCTTCGGACCATAAGACGCACCCTCGTTTTCCCCCTCACTTTTGGGGGGAAAAAGTGTGTCTTATGGTCCGAAAAATACGGTATGCCTTTAAGGGACGCGGTGGCTCAGTGGGTTAGGACGCTGAGCGTGTGGCCGGCATGACTAGATGCCAAAGGCGCAAGGAACGCTGTTACCTTCCCACCGTAGTGGTCCCTATTTTTCTACTTGCATTTTTACGTGCTTTCGAACTGCTAGGTTGGCAGAAGCTGGGAGGAGTAACAGGCGCTCACTCTGTTACGCGGCACTTGGGATTCGACCCGCCAAACTGCTTGTGCACCTTTTTCTTCCACACTTTTCCCTTCCACATAACTTTCTATTAATGTGCTTTGATACAGCACTTTGGGAACATCCAACTTCTTTTGCAATTACCTTTTGAGGCTTTCCCTCCTTATGGAGGGTGTCAATGATGGTTTTCTGCACAACTGTCAGGTCAGCAGTCATGATTGTGAGTCCTACTGAACCAGACTGAGAGACCATTTAAAGGCTCAGGAACCCTTTGCAGGTGTTATGGCTTAATTAGCTGATTAGAGTGGGACATTTTGAGCCTAGAATATTGCACCTTTTCACAATATTCTAATTTTCTGAGATTGTGGATTTAGGGTTTTCATGAGCTGTATGCCATAATCATCACAATTATGACAAATCATGGCTTGAACTATCTTGCTTTGCATGTAATGAGTCTATCTCATATATTAGTTTCCCCTTTTAAGTTGCATTACTGAAATAAATGAACTTTTGCATGATATTTTAATTTTTCGAGTTTCACCTGTAGTTTGATTGGAACACACTTCTTAAGACAAAGCTGACTCATAAGATCAAGGTGGAATGGTCATTTCTGCTGATGGTCAGGGTACACTAAAAAACTCTGTAATTTTATTCCAAAGCACTTAAAAGAAAAAAAAAACTAGTAGTGTTAAGTGAGTAAACAGATTAATTACCGTATTTTCCGGCGTATAAGACGACCCAGCGTATAAGACGACCCCCTACTTTTAAGAAGATTTTGAAGGTTTTGTCTTATACGCCGGAAAATACTTACCCGCCGGCCCTCCCGCGCTTCTGCCGGCCCCCGAGGCGCAGCGTTTCCCGGGCGGCAGGCAGCACCGGAGGGCAGCCGCCACCCCGCCACGGCCGGCGCCCCTCCTGCTTCCCCCCCAGGCCTTGAACTTCTCCCATTCGGCGCAGTGCGGGGCAGCTCCGCCCGCAGCCTCTTTTTTAGAACTCACGTGCCACTTCCCTCTCACTGTCGGCCAAGGCGCGCTCGGCCCGGGCTCCCGGTCCCTCTTCCCGGCCGGCTTCCTGCCCTGCCCCTCATGGAGCTGGCCTGGGCGTGCAGCCTTTCGGTGTGGCTGCTTTTCCTGGGCAGCCTGGTGGTGCGGCTCCTGCGCTCCGACCTGTTGCTGAGCCGGCGGCTGCTGCTGCGCGTGGGGCTGCTGGCCGTCCTGCAGGCGCTGGGCCAGGCCGTCCTGCCGCTGCCCCTCAGCACCACGCTCACGGCGGCTGCCTGCTGGCTCGTCTCGGTTGCGCTGATGCGCCCGAGCGGCTGCTTCTCCCGTCCTCGGCGCCTCGCACTCCTAGTTGCAGGCTGCTCTTCGGTCACCCGCCGGGAAACTTGCCAAACCGGGAGAGCGACTGCCGCGCCCACGCCCCGCCTGGGACGCCGCGCCTGCCTGCCTCTTCTGGGGACTCCTCCTCCTCCTTCCCCCCTCCCGCCGCCCTCTCGCCTCACGAAACGGCCTCTTAGTCCGGCGCGCAGCTCTGATCCCGGCCACCAGGCTGGCTTGTCTCCGACAGCACCGTCTGGCGGAAACGCATCCCCGCGGGGGGAGAGAGCGGTGCTGGTGACGAGTCCGGCGGGCGCGAGGCCCTCCCTATTGATTGATTGGTGATTGGCCCAGCTTTGCTCCTTTCCCGCCAAAGGGGTGCCTCGCCTTATTGTCTCTGAGCTCTCTCGCCTGCTGCGCTGCTGCTCTCAGTTCCGCACTCCGAGCAAGCAATTCTTGTGGTCAGCGCGAGTCAGGCGGTGCCTCGGCGGGAGCAAAGGCTCTCCCTTCCTACGGCCGAGCGGGGCGCCTCTGGGGACCGCCTGCCCGTCCTCTCGTCGGGGACCTGACAGCCAAGCATTGGAGGCGCTAGCACGGCCAGTCCTTGAGCGAGCAACGGCAGCAGCTGCAGTAGCCGCCCCAGAAGCTGACGAGAGTTTGCCCTCTATCACCCGTTCGCCGTCGGCCGCTTAACCACGGGTCGCCATCGCCTGCCTCCATTCACCCAGCGATCCCGCCGCCCAGCAGAAAAAAGATCCGAAGGTGTTTTTTTTCCGGCGTATAAGACGACCCGGCGTATAAGACGACCCTCCAACTTTTGAGGTGATTTTCAGGGGTTCAAAAGTCATCTTATACGCCGGAAAATACGGTATATGAAATTAAATAACATTTCATAAAACCATTTAAGCAAAAAATTCTATTTTAAACAGTTTTGTATATGGAAAGGAAATGTATACATAAAGTGAAGTTTTCTAGCTATCCATGAGGTGCAAGTAATTTGCTTTAATAAGCAAAGATAATCTGTATCATCTGAAAAAGTTTTCAAAATATACTTGAGGAACAAGTTGTAGTAGCCTCTACCAAATGCACTCTGCTCATGTTCAATCTGTCAATGCTTTCAGCTCACAAGAGACTTAAGTGGAATTAATGGTGGCTACAATATCACAAAAAAGGGACGCGGTGGCTCAGTGGGTTAGGACGCTGAGCTTGTCGATCAGAAGGTCGGCAGTTTGGCGGGTCGAATCCCGAGTGCCGCGTAACAGAGTGAGCACCTGTTACTCGTCCCAGCTTCTGCCAACCTAGCAGTTCGAAAGCACGTAAAAATGCAAGTAGAAAAATAGGGACCACTATGGTGGGAAGGTAACAGCGTTCTGTGCGCCTTTGGCGTCTACTCATGCCAGCCACATGATCACGGAGACATTCTCGGACAAGCGCTGGCTCTTCGGTTTTGAAACGGAGATGAGCACTGGCCCCTAGAGTCAGAAACAACTAGCACACATGTGCGGGTGAACCTTTACCTTACAATATCATAGAAGTCTTATTTTAACAGATATGTGGATATCAAACAACGAATCCCAAAGGATTTGAAACTGCATGCTGTCAGCTCCATACTTGACTCAAATATGAGCTATCTTATCAAAAAATATCAGCATCCCATATATTATCAGTAAAACTAAAGTCCTATGCCCAAGATCTTTGTGTCATGAATTCAAATGATGATGGACTACATTAAGATTGAGCAAAAGACATAGGTTGCAGATTCTTATAACACTCTATTTAAGAGTATGAGTAGCACCATAGTCAGTTTCTTCCCTTTTTCTTTCTCTGAATGTTTTACCATCTTGCCAAGGAAGAGTTCCTGAAAAGAGGGATGCTTGCAGCCACTTGGTGAATCATGAGTGACAACCCTTATGACAGCCCATTTAGCAGTAACACTGTAGCTCAGTCTTGTAATCAGCCACTTGTCTCTAGAATTGTTGGCAACTGTTCATGAGTAGACACCTAAATGATCCTAACTCCTTGCCAGAAGAGCATTTAGGGAGTCAAGAAGCAAACCAAGGCTGGTTGTACAATGTTTTTTTTTTAATTGTAAAAATAATTTGCCATTCGAGGCAGCAATTGCAGTGTGTGATTCAATAGGCTATGAGACTTTGCTGGAGTTCTGTGTCCAGGGGAGTTAGCAACAGGGAACTGGACCTAAGGCTGTGTACAGAAACAAAAGCCTAAATATTGAGTTCCCTCAGCATGAGAGGCTCTCGGGTCAGAGAAAAGACCTATCCTATCAACCAGAAGTGTGCAAGAAACTTTCATTTCCCAGCATCTCTATTAGGCAAAATGCTGTCCCTGATCCTGAATCTAGCACCTCATTTCTGCATTGGTGTCTGGGGTAGGACAGATAGCAAATAAAAGCACTGAAAACAGCAATCACCTCTGCAGGAACTGGTTCCAAAATGTTAGCAATTGTGTTTAACAGATATTTCATTGCTTCAGCAATTATTTCAAAGTCACAGAAACAATTCACCCCATGGCTAAAGTCATCAATCATTTCAACTTCAGATTCAGTGAGCAGAGTGAAAAAATGCAAAACTAAATTCATGGATGGCCCTCATAGGTTTTCAAAATAGATATTCTAGACTCAAGTCTAATTAATACAACTGCAATAATTTTCAACACTGTTTTCAGATGTATTATAACATTCATTTTCAACAATGCCAAATGAACAACTCAAAGGGATTACCTTGCTGATCATCCTGTTCTTGTGTTCGATTCACAGTGAGGTCTAGAGGGCTATCTTGTTCTTCCTGAAGTAGATTTTCGGTTTGGTTCATTTGGAAATCTTTACGTATCAGATTCATTTCATATGATGAACCATTTCGATTTTCTTGCAGTTTACTATTTTTTGAAATATATTCAATTGCAAATTGACGGATCATCTTTTTCATTAATTCCTGAGCAACAAGGGGAATGTTAGGATCACAGTTCTGAGGAAGATCTGTGGGAGGAAAAGAGTACCATTCACATACACATTAGAATAAATACCAGTATACCATTCTAGTCTAACCCCCTGCTCAAGCAGGAGACCCTATATCATTTCAGACAAATGGCTGTCCAGTCTCTTTTTAAAAGCATCCAGTGATGCTTTTAAACAACTTCTGAAGGTAAGCTATTCCATTGGTATACTGTTCTAACTGTCAGGAAATTTCTCCTTAGTTCTAGGTTGCTTCCCTCCTTGGTTAGTTTCCATCCATTGCTTCTTGTGTTGCTTTCTGGTGCTCTTCTTTATTGGAACATTGTTATCATGTTGCCCCTAGTCCTTCTTTTCACTACTAAGCATACCTAATCCTGCAACTGTTTTTCATATATTTTAACAGGTCTAGGACAACTCAGTGCAGGAATTTCGGTGTGGCCATCTCACCACCACCAAGTTGCCTCTGCCAATTTACCACTGCCAAGTCATCACAGGACAACTCAACATGGTCAATTCACTGCGGGGACAACTCACCACAGGCAGGGACCCGGCAGGCAGGGAAGCGAGTGGACAGAGCGATGACTGGGAACTTCCCACAGAGGAAGAGCTGGGTAGGTGGGTTAGCAAACAGGTGAGCACAGTACAGAGCACAGCTGGGGGCTGCCCATTTTTTCACTTTGTCACTGCTGCTGCAGGCCATTTGGCAATGGTAGCAGTGTTCAGGCCGTTCAGAGGTGGTGGCAGTAGGGGAAGCGGGCAGTAAGGAGACAGCGGAGGCTGGACATATCTAATTTTCACACACTCCACTGCACCGAGTTTAATTGCTTGCTCGAATTTGGAATGGTGGCAAATAGTGGGTGGGTGTGAAAATGGATGAGCCCAGTCTCCTCCACCTCCCTGGTAGTCCTTGTCCCTTAGCCCCAAATGTTTGCCCACTTCAGCTTGGTTCTACAATTTTAGTGATACCCCAGCAAGTACTTCAGCACAGTCTGAATGATAATTTATTCCATATGAAAGAGCCAAATTAACATAGATGGAAAAGTACCTGGTTTATAATATCTCTAATTCAGAAGAAGCTTCTTTGGATATTTTATTGTTTAATTTTTACTGACAACTGAAAGAACATAGATAGTTCTTTGTGCAAATCTCCACCAATGCATTCTGAATTATTCCAATAATTCCTTTTGTGCTTTTTAGGACCATTCACAGAAAAACAAAAATAATGCAAGAGCTAATTTCATCAACAATTAAAGCATTGCATGCCAAAAAGAGCTTACTTTTCAGCCTATCAAACACTTGTATTGTTGCAAAAAACCACAAGGAGTTGTTGTTGTTGTTAGCTGCGAAGTCGTGTCCGACCCATCGCGACCCTATGGACAACATTCCTCCAGGCCTTCCTGTCCTCTACCATCTTCTGGAGTCCATTTAAGCTCACGCCTACTGCTTCAGTGACTCCATCCAGCCACCTCATTCTCTGTCGTCCCCTTCTTCTATTGCCCTCGATCTTTCCCAGCATTAGGCTCTTCTCCAGTGAGTCCTTCCTTCTCATTAGGTGGCCAAAGTATTTGAGTTTTAGCTTCAGGATCTGGCCTTCTAAAGAGCAGTCAGGATTGATCTCCTCTAGGACTGACCGGTTTGATCGCCTTGCGGTCCAAGGGACTCGCAGGAGTCTTCTCCAGCACCACAGTTCAAAGGCCTCAATTCTTTGGCGCTCAGCCTTTCTTATGGTCCAACTTTCACTGCCATACGTTGCAACTGGGAAGACCATAGCCTTGACTATACGCACTTTTGTTGACAGGGTGATGTCTCTGCTTTTTAGTGTGCTGTCTAGATTTGCCATGGCTTTCCTCCCCAGGAGCAAGCGTCTTTTAATTTCTTGGCTACAGTCCCCATCTGCAGTGATCTTGGAGCCCAGGAAAATAAAATCTGTCACTACCTCCATTTCTTCCCCATCTATTTGCCAGGAATTGAGAGGGCCAGATGCCATGATCTTGGTTTTCTTAATGTTAAGTTTCAACCCAAGTTTTGCACTCTCCTTCTTCACCTGCAACAAGAGGCTCTTTAGTTCTTCTTCACTTTCTGCCATTAGAGTGGTATCATCTGCGTATCTTAGGTTGTTGATATTTCTTCCGGCAATCTTAATTCCAACTTTTGATTCATCTAGCCCTGCCTTTCTCATGATGTGCTCTGCATATAAGTTAAATAGGCAGGGCGACAGTATACAGCCTTGCCGGACTCCTTTCCCAATTTTGAACCAATCAGTGGTTCCGTGTCCAGTTCTCACTGTTGCTTCTTGACCCGCATATAGGTTTCTCAAGAGACAAATAAGATGGTCTGGTACTCCCATCTCTTTAAGAACTTGCCACAGTTTGTTATGATCCACACAATCAAAGGCTTTAGCATAGTCAATGAAGCAGAAGTAGATGTTTTTCTGGAACTCCCTAGCTTTCTCCATGATCCAGCGTATGTTGGCAATTTGATCTCTAGTTCCTCTGCCTCTTCGAAATCCTGCCTGCACTTCTGGTAGTTCTCGATCCACATACTGCTGAAGTCTAGCTTGTAGGATTTTAAGCATGACTTTACTAGCATGAGAAATGAGTGCAATGGTGCGATAGTTTGAACATTCTTTGGCACTGCCTTTCTTTGGAATTGGAATGTAAACTGATCTTTTCCAATCCTGTAGCCACTGTTGAGTTTTCCAAATTTGCTGGCAAATTGAGTGTAGCACTTTTACTGCATCGTCTTTTAAGATTTTGAATAGCTCAGCTGGAATACTGTCACTTCCACTAGCTTTGTTGTTGCTCAGCTTTTCTAAGGCCCACTTCACTTCACATTCTAGGATGTCTGGCTCGAGGTCAGTGACCACCTCATTGTGATTATCAGGGACGTTAAGCTCATTCTTGTATAGTTCTTCTGTGTAATTTTGCCACCTCTTCTTAATCTCTTCTGCCTCTGTTAGGTCCCTGCCATTTTGGTCCTTTATCATGCCCATTTTTGCATTAAACGTTCCCTTCATTTCTCCAATTTTCTTGAAAAGATCTCTGGTCCTCCCTATTCTATTATTTTCTTCTATTTCTTTGCACTGTTCATTTAAGAAGGCATTCTTATCTCTTCTAGCTATTCTCTGGAATTCTGCATTCAATTGGGTGTATCTTTCTTTTTCTCCCTTGCCTTTCGCTTCCCTCCTTTCCTCAGCTATTTGCAAAGCTTCCTCAGACAGCCATTTTGCTTTCTTGCATTTCTTTTTCTTTGGGATGGTTTTGGTTGCTACCTGTTGTACAATGTCGCGAACCTCTGTCCATAGTTCTTCAGGCACTCTGTCTATCAGATCTAATTCCTTAAATCTATTTGTCACCTCTACTGTATATTCAACAGGGATATGATTTAATTCATACCTGAGTGGCCTAGTGCTTTTCCCTACTTTCTTCAGTTTAAGCCTAAACTTTGCAAGGAGAAGCTCATGGTCTGAGCCACAGTCAGCTCCTGGTCTTGTTTTTACTGACTGTATAGAGCTTCTCCATCTTTGGCTGCAGAGCATATAGTCAATCTGATTTCTGTGTTGACCATCTGGTGATGTCCATGTGTAGAGCCGTCTCTTGGGTTGTTGGAAAAGAGTGTTTGCTATGACCATTGTATTCTCTTGACAGAATTCTATCAGCCTGTGCCCTGCTTCATTTTGCACTCCAAGGCCAAACTTGCCTGTTATTCCAGTTATCTTTTGGCTTCCTACTTTAGCATTCCAATCCCCCATGATGATAAGAACATCATTTTTTGGTGTTAGTTCTATAAGGTGCTGTAGTGCTTCATAGAACTGGTCAATTTCATCCTCTTCAGCACTGGTGGTTGGGGCATAGACCTGGACTACTGTGATATTGAATGGTTTGCCTTGGATTCGAACTGAGATCATTCTGTCATTTTGAGGATTGTATCCCAGTATTGCTTTTCCTACTCTTTTATTGACTATGAAGGCTACTCCATTTCTTCTGAAGGATTCTTGCCCACAGTAGTATACCTGATGGTCATCTGAATTAAATTCACCCATTCCTGTCCATTTTAGTTCGCTGATACCTAAGATGTCAATGTTCAGTCTTGTCATCTCTTGTTTGACCACGTCCAGTTTTCCTTGATTCATGGATCTTACATTCCAGGTTCCTATGGAGAAAAAATCTTTACAGCATCGGACTTTCCTTTCACCACCAGACATATCCACAGCTGAGCGTCCTTTCGGCTTTGGCCCAGTCGCTTCATTCTTTCTGGCGCTACTAGTACTAGCCCTCTGCTCTTCCCCAGTAGCATATTGGACGCCTTCTGACCTGAGGGGCTCATCTTCCAGCGTCATATCGTTTTGCCTTTTGGTACTGTCCATAGGGTTTTCATGGCAAAGATACTGGAGTGGTTTGCCATTTCCTTCTCCAGTGGATCACGTTTTGTCAGAACTCTCTGCTATGACCTGTCCGTCTTGGGTGGCCCTGCACGGCATAGCTCATAGCTTCATTGAATTACGCAAGCCCCTTCGCCACGACAAGGCAGTAATCCATGAAGGGGACCACAAGGAGTAGAGGAGTCCAATTCAAGGCCTGTGGAGTCCAACTGAAAAGTTCCTAGTGTATTAAAAGTGGCTACTTTTTAGAGGGTTATTTTTTCTTGTAAATATACTGTAGACTACAAGTAATTCTTGCTTACCAACTGCCTTGTATAGAGACCATTTGAAGTAACAATAAAAAAACTAGCTTTGCAACAAATTTTCTTGTTTACAATTGTTGCAGTGTCCCTCAGCCACATGCATCCCAACCAGCTTAAAGTTAATGGAGAACATGAAAGTTCTAGAAGTGAAAGCTGTCCGGGTATTCTTGGGCGAGTCATTCTCTCTCAGCCCAACCCATCTTACAGGGAAAATAGGAGGGGGAATGAATATTATAAAGTCATGCTCGAAATTGTTGGCACCCCAGAAATTTTTCCAGAAAATCAAGTATTTCTCACAGAAAAGTATTGCAGGAACACATGTTTTGCTATACACAGGTTTATTCTCTTTGTGTGTATTGGAACACAACAAAAAAGGGAGGAAAAAAAGCAAATTGGACATAATGTCAAACAAAACTCCAAAAATGGGCCGGACAAAATTATTGGCACCCTTTCAAAATTGTGGGTAAACAACATTGTTTCAAGCATGTGATGCTCCTTTAAACTCACCTTGGGCAAGTAACAGGTGTGGGCAATATAAAAATCACACCTGAAAGCAGATAAAAAGGAGAGAAGTTCACTTAGTCTTTGCATTGTGTGTCTGTGTGTGCCACGCTAAGCATGGACAACAGAAAGAGGAGAAGAGAACTGTCTGAGGACTTGAGAACCAAAATTGTGGACAAATATCAACAATCTCAAGGTTACAGGTCCATCTCCAGAGATCTAGATTTGCCTTTGTCCACAGTGCGCAACATTATCAAGAAGTTTGCAACACATGGCACTGTAGCGAATCTCCCTGGTCGTGGACAGAAGAGAAAAATTGATGAAAGGTTGCAATGCAGGATAGTCCGGATGGTGGATAAGCAGCCCCAAACAAGTTCCAAAGGAATGCAAGCTGTCCTGCAGGCTCAGGGAGCATCAGTGTCAGCGCAAACTATCCGTCGACATTTAAATGAAATGAAACGCTATGGCAGGAGACCCAGGAGGACCCCACTGCTGACACAGAGACATAAAAAAGCAAGATTACAGTTTGCTAAAATGTACTTGAGTAAGCCAAAATCCTTCTGGGAAAACGTCTTGTGGACAGATGAGACCAAGATAGAGCTTTTTGGTAAAGCACATCATTCTACTGTTTACCGAAAATGAAATGAGGCCTACAAAGAAAAGAACACAGTACCTACAGTGAAATGTGGTGGAGGTTCAATGATGTTTTGGGGTTGTTTTGCTGCCTCTGGCACTGGGTGCCTTGAATGTGTGCAAGGCATCATGAAATCTGAGGATTACCAAAGGATTTTGGGTCGCACTGTAGAGCCCAGTGTCAGAAAGCTGGGTTTGCGTCCGAGATCTTGGGTCTTCCAGCAGGACAATGACCCCAAACATACGTCAAAAAGCATCCACAAATGGATGGCAAGAAAGCACTGGAGAGTTCTGAAGTGGCCAGCAATGAGTCCAGATCTGAATCCCATTGAACACCTGTGGAGAGATCTTAAAATTGCTGTTGGGAAAAGGCGCCCTTCCAATAAGAGAGACCTGGAGCAGTTTGCAAAGGAAGAGTGGTCCAAAATTCCAGGTGAGAGGTGTAAGAAGCTTATTGATGGTTATAGGAAGCAACTGATTTCAGTTATTTTTTCCAAAGGGTGTGCAACCAAATATTAAGTTAAGGGTGCCAGTAATTTTGTCCGGCCCATTTTTGGAGTTTTGTTTGACATTATGTCCAATTTGCTTTTTTTTCCTCTCTTTTTTTGTTGTGTTCCAATACACACAAAGGGAATAAACCTGTGTATAGCAAAACATGTGTTCCTGCAATACTTTTCTGTGAGAAATACTTGATTTTCTGGAAAAATTTCTGGGGTGCCAACAATTTCGAGCATGACTGTATATGTTCACCCTTTTGAGTTTCTTATAATATAATAAAGGCAGAATAAAAATCTAACAAAATAAATGAATAAATTAAAATTGTAAGTTGCAGTTACGCATTTTTTTTGCCTAAAACTAGGGTGAATCACATTATGACTAAATGGGAAGCGAGACTGCAAGCCTATTGTGATATTATTTTTTTTGTTTACCAACTGCAAAGCTTAGCTCTACAATTACTGGTCCCTCTTATGGCTGCAAAACAAGGACTGCCTGTATAACATATAAATCATAGAACAGTGGCCCCCAACCCTTTGGGCATCAGGGACTGGTTCGGTGGAGGTTTTTCTGCGGACAGGAGGGGACAAGATTTTGCACACTGTTTGCATCCTACACATATGGGGCTTTGCTTGTTTGTGCAGTCCTGTTTCTGCCACCCCGTGACCTAGTGCCAGTCTGCAGCCCAGGAGTTGGAGACCCCTGCCACACTGTATAAAATGAAACTTTAGAACTAAGAATTTGACTTCAGTTATGGCAAGTAGGGTAATGTACCTGTTTGCTATAAAGAGGTAGCCCAAAATATTTCAACTCAGTTTTAAGTCTTGATATCTTTTCATGGTGAAATTGCATTAATAATTTTATGCTTCTTATTTAAAATACCTTTCCATTTTTCTCCTACCAAAATGTTTTGCAAACTATAACAGAAAACAAGAATGTAAAAATTTATACAGAATTGGTAAAAGTAACATAAATTAACCCTATAATGTTACATTTGGAAGGGGCATTGTCTTACCTGAACGCCTTTTCCCAGCATGACGATGGAGAATCCACAGATGGGTTGATCTTGCCTTTCTGCCCTAGAGACTAAGTCAATCAACCTTTGCCACGCCTCTCTTCCTCTGGCTAGGAATCCCCAGTCATGACAAAGGTGCAGCAGTTGATGATTTTTCAAGGTGGTGGCTCAAATTCCCCTGACACAGGACTGGGGTGGGAGTGGATTCTCCATCGTCATGCTGAGAAAAGCTGTTCGGGTAAGACAACGCCCCTTCTCCAGCATAACGAATGGAGAATCCACAGATGGGACATACCAAAGCCTCACTGTCCCTATGAGCGGAAAGAAGTCTAGGCCTGTGTCCCACTATCTGTTACTACTCTTTGGAGAACTCTCCTGCCAAATGAAGCATCAGCTGAGGCAAACTTATCTGCCTCACAAATGGGAAAGGGACAACCACGTCCCTGCCCTGCATATCTCTTTGATGGACTCCTGTGTCGCCCACGCTGCTGAAATTGCTGCACTGCGAGTGGAGTGTGCGGTGATTCGTCTTGGAACTGGCAAGGAGTGCATCTGGTACGCCCCTGCTATGCAAGCCCTAATCCATCTGCCAATAGTAGAGGCAGTCACCTTCTGACCCATTGAAGAGGGCTGGAGTGAAACAAATAGAGCTTAAGATTTGCGAAAAGAGGCAGTTCGCTTAATATAGCGACGCAAGGCTCTACAAACGTCTAAGGTGTGCCATTTATGTTCCAAATTGTGGGATGGCTCAGGACAAAAATTTGGCAGCACAATCTCCTGCCCCCCATGAAAAAATGAGTTGATTTTGGGGACGAAGGATGGGTCTAAGTGTATGAAAAATACATAAGTCAACTCTAATTGAGAGTGCTGCCAATTCCGAGATGCGCCTAGCCGATGTGACGGCTACTAGGAAGGTGACCTTGAGTGTCAAGAACCATAGAGTGGAGGTTCTGATGGGCTCAAATGGAAGTGAAGTGAGAGTCTGTAAGACCTTGGACAGGTCCCAAGAGGGATATCTGTGAACCACGGATGGTTTGCTGTTGGTTGCTCCCTTGATAAAGGAACATACCATGGGGTGTTGAGCCAAGGGTTCTGAAGTGCCATATGTGAGTACTGTGGAGAGGGCAGCAACTTGTCTACAGATTGTGTTGAGTGCTAAGACCTTCTTAAGTCCCTCCAGTAAATAATCCAAAATTCCTGGAATAGGAATTGTAGCTGCATCTAATTGTCTCCCACACCAGTTACAGAAATTCTTCCATGTGGAATCATAAATTCTATTAGTTGTAGGCCTTCTTGAAGCCTGAATCATGGTAATCACATCTGATGAGTAGGTCTCTTTTGTTAGGAGCCTCCTTTCAAATGCCAGGCGGTTGGCTGGAGCCACTGAGACTCTGGATGTTGCAGAACCCCCTGGCTGAGGGAGATCCGATCTTGGGGAGAGATCGAGAACCTACAAGATCTCCCCACCTTGGCCAGTGGGGAGCAATGAGTATCACCTCTGCCTGTTCCTGCAGTATCTTCCGGATAACTGCCTGGATCAGAGGGAGAGGAGGGAATGCAGACAGGAGCTCTCTTGGCCATGGGCTGTGGAGGGCATCTACCCTTTCTGCCCCTGGAGACAGGAAACGGAAGAAGAATCTCGGGAGCTGGGAATTTGCTGGGGTAGTGAACAAGTCCAGTGCTGGATGACCGAACCTCTCTGATATCTCCCTGAGGAGATCTGGGTGCAGGCGCCACTCAGTGGTCCACTGTTGCCCTGCTCAAGAAATCTGCTTGCCGATTCGTCTCTCCCGAGATGTGCTCCGCCTTGAGGGAGGAGAGGTTGGTCTCTGCCCAGGTTCCTAATAATTGAGCCTCGGCCATGAGGGACCTGGAGTGGGTACCCCCTTGCCTGTTGATATAGGCTTTCGCCGCCACATTGTCCGTGAGGACTAGAACATGTTGCCTTGCCACTGTGTGGTGAAAGTGGCGTAGAGCCAGATGTGTAGCTCTGAGCTCCAACCAGTTTATGTTGTGCTTCAGATCTGACCGGGACCACCGACCCTGGGCCAACTGGAATTGCAGGTGTGCTCCCCAGCCGAACAAGCTGGCATCCGATGTTAGGATGAGTCGGTTGGGCTCCTTGAATAAGGTTCCCCTGGCCATCGCTGGGGAGACCCACCACTGGAGGGATTACAGGGTCTGTGATGGGACCCTTACCTTGTGGTTAGAGGAACTAGTGCGGGAGCAAGAACCATTGGAGGGTTCTGGAGTGAAGTCGAACCCAAGGAACCACTGCTATGCAGGAAACCATCTTTCCTAGCAGTTGAGAAAGGATTGCTAGGGTGACTACTTGCTCCCTTTGAATCTGGGTGACTAGGGATCGGATACTGTCCCAATGTTCCTGAGACAGGTAAACCTCACACTTCCTTGTATCTATCACTGTGCCTAGATGAAGGAGGCGGGTGGAGGGAACTGTGTGGCTTTTTTGAAAATTTACTGAAAACCCTGGAGGGTCTTCATGGACAATGCCAGATCTCACTGAGTCAATTGCACTGAGGAGGACTGAATGAGGATGTTGTCCAGATAACACTGGACACATACCGGAATGGTCCTCAGATGCACGGCCAGGACTGTTGTGAATGCTCTGGGGGCCGATGACAGGCCAACTGGTAGAGCTCTGTACTGAAAATGGTGGCCTGCATAGCAGAACCTGAGGAATTTCCAGTATCCGGGAAGTATGGGAATGTGTAGGTAGGCCTCCGTCAGGTTGATGGACGTCAGGAGGTCCCCCCTTCTGATGCCTGCTAATATGGATTGGAATAAAAACCCCGTCCCTACTGCCCTGCCAGTACCGGTTCTACAGCCTGGATCTCCAGGAGATGTTGAATGGCCTCTTTCATGAGGCTTCTTTTGACTGGATTTTTGGATGATGGGCAAGAAACGAAATGCCTCAGGGGGTTGAGGACCTAGAGATCTGTAGTGGTGTTCTCCCATTTGTGTGCAAAGAGAGCCAACCTGCTCCCTATGGGAGAGGCACCTTTGCTGTCACTTGAACCTTCTGAAAGGATGGCATCCCGCACCTCGAAAGGGCTGTTTGGCCTGAAATTGCTGCCTGAAATTGCTGCCTGCTGCCTGCTGCCTGTTACCAGATCTGTCGAATTGGCATTCTGGTCTGGGAGGATAAGGGCAAGAGTAATGATTGAATTCTGATCCTGTGTCGGTTGAGCAAAAGGACTGCTTGCAGGCGTAAGGGGTAGCTCTCCTGTCTGCTCTCCTAATAAGATGGGACATGACCTTACACTTATCCTTGTTCTCAATCAGATAAGGGTTTAGTGCCTCTCCAAATAACTGGCCTCCCATGTAAGGGGCTGAGGCCAACCGCCACTTGGACGTAGCATTCGCTCGCCACTGTCTGAGCTACAGAAGTCTGTGGGAGGTAACATTAGATGCTAATGCCTGGGAGGAAAATCTGGCCGCATGGAACGATGAGTCAGCCATGTATTCTGATGCAGCCACTAATTTGTTTAAATCTTGGTGCATCCGTACCTCTTCTGGAGGGACCCTAGCCTGTAACTGGCGAAGCCAGAGGAGTGAAATTCTGGCGAAAAAGGAAGTTGATATAGCTGCCTTTACCGCCCATGTTGAGGCTTGATGGGTTCTGCGGAAATTAAGCTCCGCTTTCTTATCCTCTGACTTCAGAACCTCCGCTATATCCCCAGACATAGTGAAGGAGGAAACCAATGGTGCGAAGGGCTCATCTACAGTGGGGACTGCTAGCATCCCTGACAATGCTGGAGCCATATTAAATAACTTTTTATCAGTCTCCCCTGGGGATGGAAAAGTACCTGGCGTTCCCCATTGTCTTTGGACTACATTGAGGAAAAGGGGAGGACAGGGAATGTCCTGTTGGGTAAATGTTGGTTCTTTAAAGACCTTACTGGTAGGTCCCTGGCTGGTGGGAGGTTCCGCCTGAGGGACACCTTCAGGACCAAGCTGAGCAGTGCTCCTGGCCTTGTGATGTAAGGATTTAAAGAGAGCCAGATTAAATAGGCCTATGAAAGGAGGGGGATCAGGAGATAAGTCCTCATCTTCTGACATCCCCAGCTTTCTCTGCTCCTCGTTCCATATGAACTACATTCTACTCCTGGAGGAATGAGGGGGGGAAAACTGACTCTTGGTATGCAGCTGCTTCTGCCTGGGAGAGATATGATACATTGCTGTGAGATGGGATCCCTGATGCTATCGACTCAAGTCGAGCTCTCCGGTGTAGGGTCGAAGCTACGCCGTGGGCAATAGCCTGAGAAATCAGAAACTGCATTCATTCTGTCTCCTGAGCCCTGCCGCTGTAGGAGTGAATGTGGCCTCTGGGCCCAGAGGTCTAGCTGTACTCGGAGGAGCAGGGATCTGAAGGCCAAGCCTCTCACTGGAAAGGGGAACCATCTCCACCTGTTCTGCCATGGGAAAAATAAACTGACCTGTTTCCCCTTCTGGAGATCAGGCACTTGGAGGAGCAGAGGTTGAAGGAGCTTGTTGAGGCCCAAAAACCTATGCTCCATGGGAACAGAAGTAATCTGACCCACCTTTGCATCTTTCATTTGCTTTGCAGCTTGGGAGAATTGTTTTTCCAATGCCTGGTGCCTCCTGCTTGCTTCTTTCTCAGCAGCTTTGGAAGAGCTTTTGCCAGAGATAGCTTTAGATCTGAGTTTCCCAGCAGCCTCCTGCTTGGCTGATCTGGATTTCTTGTGCCTGGAAGGACTGCTGGAGGCACCTTGAGATATCTGAGCTTCTGTAGTTTTATCTGCCATTGCGAAATCAGAGATATCACAGTAATGGCAATCTCAATGTTTTTGCAACAGAGAGGTGATCCCAGTAGCAAGGAGCCAAGATGTAGCTAGAAGTGGTGGCGGCACAACCCACTTAATGGGATAGCCAGCACGCTCACAATCCTGGTAGTGGCGGCAAACCAACTTAATGGGGTAGTCAGCACACTTATAAGCAACAAAATCGGTGGTAGTATTTAGAGGTGCTGAAAATGGTGGCAGTTAAAGTGGGCACTCAGCCATGCCCTGAAGTCTTTGGAAATTGCCTGGACCAATTGAGGACCTCCATAATTGTTGGGGGCAATTAAGCTGACTTTGTAATAATGCCGCTTGGGGTGTGTGTGAAAAAGCCCTAATAAGCAGGCATATACATAGAATGAAGGCTACTGCTAAGTTTGTAAGCCGCCCTGAGTCTTCGGAGAAGGGCGGGATATAAATGGAATAAAAATAAAATAAATAAATAAATAAAATAATGGCTGGAAGGCTGGAGGCTGTTGTTGTTACCTTTAATAGTAATAGGAGCTGCCAAGGAGCCTTGGAATTGGAGAAGCAGCACCATCGAAATGCCTCTCCTTAATTCTGGCCTTCTGGAATGGCCTGAGAGTGTTTGTAAGGCTTTCAAAATGATGGCTGCTAGTAAGCGACCTCCTGCTCCATTGTTATGTCTGAATTAAGAAATGTGACAGCTGCTTCTGAGGCCAGGGTAATAAGAGTTCTGACAGAGGTTTGGCCAAAATTGACTCTATTTGAGTCTAAACAGCCCTCGCAGGAAGGGAAAGTCCCCCTCCACCAAGGAACAGTAAAAGCGGTGCTCAAAATGGCGACCACTGCACTTCTGCTCTGCCTGGAAGCTATAAATAGTTCGAGGCTTCAGCTGAAGCCTGCAAAACCACTCTTACTCTCAACGGTTTGAAACGAAGCGCTGATGTCAGCACAGAGAAGGGAAGGGAAGGGAAAGGTACAACCTGTGAAAATCCAACAGTTTTGTCTGCTAGAAACAAGAGCCAATCTTCACCATGTCTCTCTTGGGCTAAGGTTGATTGACTTAGCAAAGGTTGATTGACTTAGTCTCTAGGGCAGAAAGGCAAGATCAACCCATTTGTGGATTCTCCATTCGTCATGCTGGAGAATATAAAATTCCTGGGTAAATATATAGGGCAGGGGTAGGCAACCTGAATCGGTGAAAGAGCCACTTGGAACCGGTTCTCTCACTAAAAAAAACCCTGGGAGCTGCAAAATATGCGTGCGCATGCACACGTGCGCGCACGTGCGCAGAACAGGGTTTGGTTAAAGTGGAGCTTACCAAAGCGAGACATACACCAGAGAGGAGGCCGAGCAAATTTCCCCCGCCTTGCCAGGCAGGCAAACAGAGGCTTCAAACACACACACACACACACACGCACAAACACACACACACACAAACACGAGGAAAAGGTGCAGAGCAAATTTCCCCCTCCATCCCCAGAGGCGGAACAAAGCAGAGAGGCGAAGAACGTGGAAGAAAAGGAAGGAAAGAAAGAAGATATAACCTTCAGCAAAGCAGCTTCCATGCAGAAGAAACACATTTGCACTTATGTGAGCAGGCATGTCCCCCCACAGGCAACTCCCCCTCCCCCCAGCCTCCCCTGAGCCAAAAAACTCACCCTGCCTTAATTGCAGGCAAAACCTACAGAAAGCCCAACCAGCCAGTGCAGATGCGCTGCCTGCAAGGAGAAGGGGGGAAAACACCGCTTCCTTCTCCCTGCCGGGGCTGCTAGGCACGGCAAGGAGAAGGGGGGGGGGAAAACGCCGCTTCCTTCTCCCTGCCGGGGCTGCTAGCCACGGCAAGGAGAAGGGGGGGAAACGCCGCTTCCTTCTCCCTGCCGGGGCTGCTAGGCACGGCAAGGAGAAGGGGGGGGGGAAACGCCGCTTCCTTCTCCCTGCCGGGGCTGCTAGGCACAGCAAGGAGAAGGGGGGGGGGGGAAACGCCGCTTCCTTCTCCCTGCCGGGGCTGCTAGCCACGGCAAGGAGAAGGGGGGGAAACGCCGCTTCCTTCTCCCTGCCGGGGCTGCTAGCAACAGCAAGGAGAAGGCGGGGAAAACACCGCTTCCTTCTCCCTGCTGGGGCTGCTAGGCACGGCAAGGAGAAGGGGGGGGAAACGCCGCTTCCTTCTCCCTGCCGGGGCTGCTAGGCACGGCAAGGAGAAGGGGGGGGAAACGCCGCTTCCTTCTCCCTGCCGGGGCTGCTAGCCATGGCAAGGAGAAGGGGGGGAAAAAACGCCCCTTCCTTCTCCCTGCCGGGGCTGCTACCGACGGCAAGGAGAAGGGGGGAAAAATGCTGCTTCCTTCTCCCTGCCGGGGCTGCTAACCACGGCAAGGAGAAGGGGGGGAAAACGCTGCTTCCTTCTCCCTGCCGGGGCTGCTAGCCACGGCAAGGAGAAGGGGGGGAAAAATGCCCCTTCCTTCTCCCTGCTGGGGCTGCTAGCAACAGCAAGGAGAAGGGGGGGAAATGCCACTTCCTTCTCCCTGCCGGGGCTGCTAGCCACGGCAAGGAGAAGGGGGGGGGGGAAACGCTGCTTCCTTCTCCCTGCCGGGACTGCTAGCCACGGCAAGGAGAAGGGGGGGGGGAAAACGCCGCTTCCTTCTCCCTGCCGGGGCTGCTAGCGATGGCAAGGAGAAGGGGGGAAAAACACTGCTTCCTTCTCCCTGCCGGGGCTGCTAGCCACGGCAAGGAGAAGGCGGGGGGGGGGGGGGAAACACCGCTTCCTTCTCCCTGCCGGGGCTGCTAGCCACGGCAAGGAGAAGGGGGGGAAAACGCTGGTTCCTTCTCCCTGCCGGGGCTGCTAGGCACGGCGAGAAGGAGGGGGGGAAATGCCCCTTCCTTCTCCCTGCCGGGGCTACTAGCCACGGCAAGGAGGAGGGGGGGGAAACGAGCCTTCTCCCATGGTGAGGAGAAGGGCAGGAAAAACCCCACCCTACTCACCTTTTTAGTTCTCCCGTCTCTTCCTCCACTCTGCCAAGTGCAGTTAAAAAAACAAAAGAGGTTTGTGGGTAGTCCCACAAACGGTTTGTGGGCGGTCCCACAAACCAACAAATCAATTTAAACTTTTCAAGTTTTTTTGTGAGAAGTAAATTGATTAAATTTTTTTAGTGCCACTTCCCCCCCCCAAAAGTAAACATGGCAGAGGGAGGAGGCCTGGGAGCCGCATGGGACGGCTCAAAGAGCCGCATGCGGCTCCGGAGCCACAGGTTGCCGACCTGTGATATAGGGTTATTGTTTCCAGGTGCTAAAAGGAATATAATGTTACAGCTTCAAACCTCCAAGAGCAGAAGGTACGCATTTGAGTTTGAGATGCTTGTTATCCAGAAATACATATGGAAAATATTCTGTATAATCTATGAGTAAAGCTCTACAAATGTTTGTCCTTTTCCTAATAATTTATACAAATTTTGTTTTATTTTTTACCCTATAATCTCATGCTATGAGATTAATTCCAAAAGCATTTATATATAAAAAACAAAAGGACAAAATGTGCTGATAGTGTATATAGTATGCAATGAAATTTAAATACTCTTTTGAGTATCTATGTCCATAAATTACCTTTGGGTTTTTTTTAAAACAAGCAGAATTAAAAATAAAAAAATGAATTTTATTTAGAATTCCTGCTGAGCACTATATATCACAATATGAAGTCAAACCTTACCTTCCTTACAAAAGAGTGCATTTAAGTAATTCTCTGCTTGGCACTCAATTTTATCAGTGTTGGACTGGCCCTGAGATGACAACTCCTCTGTAGGTGTTGACTGCAAAGAACCAAGAACTGCTGTAGGATCCTAAAATGAATAAAGAAACCCCACTTTTCTAAGTAAAAGTGAATCTTAAAAGAGGTGAGCAAGAAAACTATATACAACAATATATTTGTCAATGTTTTATATAGCGTAATAGTTTAAATAACATTGGAAATTTGGACAAAATGTGTGTCAAGAGTTAAAAGATCATATACTTACACTGACTATTTCTTTATGCAAATTACAAAAGGAACATTTTTCATCCATTGACCAGTCAGTCACTTCTTCTGGTTCACAGTCTGGGGATGGGGAGCAAGGGAAAGAGAGAGGATGACAGAAATTAATATCATTCCAACATCTAAACTGTAACCACAACTTCAAATTTATTCCCCTGCCCAAAATGAACCAAGTAGGAGACGTTTTAGATTGTTTGACTAGGAAACTGGATGCTAGATCTGGATCAACATAGTTCTGCTCAAAATTTCAGATCATTCTCTTATTCATATACAAGGCCAATTTATCTTCATAAGATAGTGAGCAAACACAAGTAGATTAAGGTAAAGGTAAAGGTTCCCCCGCACATGCGTGCTAGTCGTTTCCGACTCTAGGGGCCGGTGCTCATCTCCGTTTCAAAGCCGAAGAGCCAGCGCTTGTCCGAGGACGTCTCCGTGGTCATGTGGCCAGCATGACTAGACGCCAAAGGCGCACGGAACGCTGTTACCTTCCCACCGTAGTGGTCCCTATTTTTCTACTTGCATTTTTACGTGCTTTCGAACTGCTAGGTTGGCAGAAGCTGGGACAAGTAACAGGCGCTCACTCTGTTACGTGGCACTCGGGATTCGACCCGCCAAACTGCCGACCTTCTGATCGACAAGCTCAGCGTCCTAACCCACTGAGCCACCACGTCCCTTACAAGTAGATTAGCTCATAAAATAAAACTATGGTACACTAAAAGAACACAAGAACTATCATTTATGTGCTAATGCAAATATAAATTCCTCTACACACCTTCTTACAGTTATGGTAAACTGACTTATTTCACTGTTCTATGCTTAGTAAATCATCTTAGTTCCTTCTCCAACCCCAGTAGGAAGGTTTTAGGACTTTTCAATTCTCCTATATACTTTTTCTATAAATTTGCTTCTTAGTGGATTCTGCATATATATATATATATATATATATATATATATATATATATATATATATATATATATATATATATATATATATATATATATATATATAGCTTGAAAAATAACTGTGTTGACAGAACCTATCTAGCTATTTGATCCCTAAGAATAGGTAATGTTCTGCTTCACTAACTTTGCCTAATGCTCTGGTTCTCCATTACAAATCTCTTCATATACTAATAACACAATGTGTAGTGCTTTTTTTCTCCCTTCTTTTTCAGGGAGTTTATTGGATTATACAGACTATAGATAAGAACTATAAGAGTTATTTAAGACAAATTTAAATTATATATTGTGATATTGAATACAAGATTAATGGTCTGGTATAAGGCAGACATCTGGGAAAAGTATTAGAATTGATAAAAAATTTGGGGTGTGTGTGTGTGCAATTAAAAATGAGTGTTCCGAATTTAGCTAAACCTGGCAAGAAAACACCCTCAGCCCTGCCCTCCATTTCTGCAAGCCCTGTGTATCAGAGAACAATCGAATCAATGCTTCAACAAGAAAAATCTAACAATTTTCAGAAGGAGATGAAAGCGGCATTACAAGCAATCTAAGAGGCAATCTCCTCCCACAAAGAAGATACAAGGAGAAACCATGAGGAGACAAAAGACAACCTTGATAAAATGAATCAAGAAATTCGTATCATAAACTCTCAACTAGAAAGTTTCCGACAGATGGTTACAGAGAATGAACAAAGAATTCAGAAAATAGAAGAGAAGTCAGTAGAAACTGATCAGAAGATGGAAAAAAAATAAAAGATGAAAATCAGAAACTGATGGAGGCAAATAGAGAATTAGAAGAGACTTCCGGTTGGCCGCCATTCCTATCGGATGGGAGAGTTCCTTGCTCTGGAAATCTCCTGCGTGTTGGAGGAGGGGGACACCGCAACAGCGCTGCGGGCACTCAAAAAAACCTCAGATCGAGCGTTCTGAGGACGTGGGATTTGGTGGGCACCCTAGACGTCTCCCCTGCTCCTAGGTAGACCCTATTAAGGGCTGCTGAAAGCGAGCGGGGTGGGAGACGTGGTGCTGTGAATCTTTTTTGCTATCTTCAGCGCGTGAAGCTGCAAGTTCTGAAGGACGTGGAGCGACCAATTTCTCCATTAGAAATTAAGAGAATTTGGACAGTTGTATACCGTGAGTAGAAGAATCTTAAAAATAAAATTTGGACTTGATTTGAATTGCGGAAGGGAAGCTAAAAACAGAGGTCGGTCCCTCTCCGCTGCGGCAAAACTGAAAGCAATTGCCTGATAAGCTGCAGCTGTAAAAAGACTCTTGAGCTTTTAAAACCCCCAAGTTTCTGAAAAAAAAACCTCCCCTGAAGCAGGGTGAGGGGGAGAGAGACTCTTTAGACTTAAAGTCCCTGCGAAAGCTGTGAAAAAAATTAAAAGTTAAGCTGACTCTCTCCCTGGGAGGGAGACCTGGTCAGGCAGCAGACTCCATTGTGATGCAATAAAGAGATTGGAAGTCTTTGATCCTCATTTCCTATTGGAACTTTTGATGTTACTGTGACGGTCTGAACTGTTGCAATCGAACCTCTAAGGATTAGACTTGCTACATACTGACTTTTTCATCGGCTTTGTAACATAAATTGCTTCTAAAAAAAAGAAGAAGAAGAAGACTGGTAAAACTGCCTGTTTGAGCGGAACTGGTGCTCTGGCTGTGGCAACTGGCTGACTGCTAGTGACAAAATAGAGACCTTGACATTTTAAACTGTTGAGCCTTTAGTTTGTTATGGCTGCGGAGGCTACAACTGCACCAAAAACAAGAAGGAAACTTTCTGCCTCCCCAACCTTTGAAGAGGAAGTGCTCAAAATGTTAAATACATTAAAGGAGGGGCAGGACAGATTGCAAGAGACACAGGATAAACATACAGAGGAATTTAAAGAGATAAAAAAGGAAATTGGCTTCCTGAATAAGGAAATTCAACAGGTTAAGACAGAAGTTTCAGAAGTGGATACAAGAGTTACTCAATTGGAAATATGACCTGTCCAGGATTTGGAAAGACAACAGTACCAAGCCCAGGTAGCAATTGCTTTCCTGCAGATGAAGGAGAGGGAAATGAACTTAAGAATTTGAGGGTTTCCCGAAATAGAACAAGATAACTTAAAGGCAACAATAATCCAGGAATTTGAAGCATCGTGGGATTTGACAAAAGAAGAATTGGAAACAATAATAGTGAAGGGCTATAGATTTGGAGCGAAACCAAAGAAGAGAGATTCGAAATTTATAAGTGATTGTATGGTGGTTTTTCAAACTAAAGAACAAAGAGATAAAATTTTAGGACTTCACTATCAAAAGAATTTGAAAGTCCAAGAGCAACAGGTGGTCCTTTTTAAGGATATCCCAAAATTTTTCTTGGATTTAAGAAGCAAATACACAGATTTGGTTAGTGCCTTAAGAAAGAAAAGGATCTACTTTCGTTGGGAATTCCCCGAAGGATTATATTTTAAATATCAACAGAAGAAGATTCGAATTCGAACATTGGGAGAGAAGGAAAGTTTTCTGGAGAAGAACGTAAAAGATCTCGAATTGGAAGCAGGAGCAAGACCTGGTCCATAACTGGAATTACCACCTCTTTTCGACGTAGGGTTGCTAGGAGCTGGGGCAGGAGCTAAGCCAAGAGCAGTACAGTAAAACAATATGGCACTAAGAATTTTATCATGGAATGTGAATGGTTTAAATTCGAAACCTAAAAGAAACCGAATCCATCACGTGTTGCAAAAACAGAATTTGGATGTGATATGCCTACAAGAAACACACGTGATGAGAACTCATAGAAAAATCTTGCAAAATAAAAGATTAGGTCAAGAATTTATTTCGGCAGACAAAGTTAAAAAACGAGGAGTAGTGATTTATGTTAAAGAGAAATTTGAAGCAAAATTATTGTTTAAAGATGAGGAAGGAAGATATCTTGCAATTGAAATAACAGCACAAGGCGATAAGTTGCTCATGCTTGGAATTTACGCACCAAATGAAGGTAAGGCTGAATTTTACAAGAAGATACACGATGTACTTTTGGATTATATGGATTATAAGATAATTTTGATGGGAGACTTGAATGGAGTAGTCTCCACATTGATGGATAGATCACAAAGACAGAAGATTTCTAATGATGGAAGACTACCAAAGACTTTCTTGGAAATGATGGATAATTTTGATATGATTGATACTTGGAGATTGAAAAACCCATTGGAGAAAGACTTCATGTTTTTCTCTGACACAAATAAATCGTGTTCCCGTCTCGATTATATATGGACAACAAGAGATTTGGCCATGAGAATAAACAAATCAGAGATTTGCCCAAAGACTTGTTCTGACCATAATGCTGTGCTGCTGGAATTAAAACTGTTTCTACAGGGTTTGTTTAGATGGAGAATGAATGATGCCTTGCTGAGAAGTGAACAGATTGTTGAGAAGGCCCAAAAAACCATAAGAGACTATTTTGAGATAAATTTGAATACAGAGGTAGAAAAAAGGGTCATTTGGGACACAAGTAAGGCGGTCATGAGAGGTTTTTTGATTCAACAGAATGTAATAAGGAAGAAGGCTCAAAATGAAAAGAAAGATATCATTTTGAACCAATTGAAAGAGAAAGAGAAAAAATTGAGGAGTAATCCAAAGAATCAACAGGTTCAAAAAGAAATAAAAGCCCTTCAATCACAATTCTCTCAGATAATTAATCAAGAAATTGAATGGAAAATAAAAATGATGAAGCAAAGATCTTTTGAATCGGCAAATAAACAAAGTAGAATAACTATGATAACGCAAGAGGAAAAGACTATTGAGAACCCTGCAGAAATTAGGAAATGTTTTCAGAAATATTATAAGCAGCTATATAAGAAAGAAAAAGAGGACTTAATTAAAACAGAACAGTTATTGGACAAATATGGATGGCAGAAAATTCCTGAAGAGAAAAGGACCCTACTCAATTACCGGATTACAAGACAAGAATTGGAAGCAGCAATTAATCAAATGCAAATTGGCAAGGCACCAGGACCTGACGGATTGACAGCAAAATATTATAAGACATTGAAAGACTGGCTGATTCAGCCACTGATGGAAGTATGCAATGAATTACTAGAGGGGGTTAAGGCACCTGAGACCTGGAGAGAAGCATTTATTACGCTGATACCCAAACCAGATACAGACAGAGCTCAAGTAAAGAATTACCGCCCAATTTCCTTGTTAAATGTGGATTACAAAATTTTTGCAAATATCTTAGCTACAAGATTGAAGAAGGTCCTTCAAGATCTTATTCATCATGATCAAGCAGGTTTTTTACCTGGTAGACATATGAAGGATAACATTAGGAATATAGTAGATATTTTGGAAAGGTTAGAGGCCAAAAAGAACTGTAAGGCTATATTAATGTTTATTGATGCGGAGAAGGCCTTTGACAACATTTCTTGGAGTTTTATGAAGAAGAATTTTGAAAATATGGAGGTTGGGCAGAGTTTTATGAATGGTTTAAATGCAATCTATTCTGAGCAAAAAGCAAAAATTATAGTTAATAATGTGGTGTCAGAGGAAATTAGAATCGAAAAGGGTACCAGGCAAGGGTGCCCACTCTCCCCTCTGTTGTTTATAACGGTTCTGGAAGTCTTGCTGAATATGATAAGGAAAGAGGAAGGTGTGAAAGGGATTGTAGTGGGTTCGAAACAATATAAGCTAAAAGCCTTTGCTGATGATTTGGTGTTAACATTACAAGATCCAGAGACCAGTGCAATTAAAGCACTGGAAATAATACAAGAGTTCGGACATGTTGCAGGTTTTAAATTGAATAAGAGTAAAACCAAAGTTTTAGGGAAAAACCTGTCATTAGAGGGGAAAAATAAGTTACAGGAAGCCACTGGTTTGATGTTTGTAAAAAAGGTGAAGTATCTGGGTGTAAATATGACGGCAAAAAATTTGAATTTGTATAAAGATAATTATGACAAAATGTGGAATGAAATTAAGAGAGATCTAGATATCTGGACAAATTTGAAATTGTCTTTGACGGGCCGAATCTCAGTTGTTAAGATGAATGTATTGCCAAAAATGTTGTTTCTATTTCAAGTACTTCCAATTATTGAAAAGTTGAATTGTTTTAAAGAATGGCAAAAGGTATTATCTAAATTTATTTGGCAGGGGAAAAAACCTAGAATTAAGTTCAAGCTATTAACAGATTCAAAAGATAGAGGCGGCTTCTCCCTGCCAGATTTGAAACTTTATTTTGAAGCTGCTGCTTTTTGCTGGTTGAGAGATTGGTTTGTGTTAGAGAATACCGATGTATTAGATTTGGAAGGTTTTGATAATGTATTTGGATGGCATGCATATTTATGGTACGATAAGATAAAGGTTCACAAAGGCTTTAAAAATCATATAATTAGAAAGTCATTGATTAATGTGTGGATATTATAAAGATATATAAAGACCTGTTAGAAAGTAAAATACCCAGGTGGATTTTGCCACTAGAGGCTAAGACTCAGAAAAGTTCAAATATTTTTATTTATTTATTTTTATTTTTATTCCATTTATATCCCGCCCTTAAGTGGCTGAAATATAAGGATAAATTGGTACTGGAGACCAATTTAAGATAAAAACATATGAGCAGTTGAAAGATAATGTTGATGATTGGTTTCAATATTACCAAATGAATGAAGTGTATAAAATGGATAAAAAAGAGGTTTTCAAATAGACAAATCCAAATTGGAAACGTTACTGATAGATACAAAATTAAAGAATCTTTCCAAGATGTATAATTTATTGCTGGAGTGGCACACAGAAGATGAACAAGTGAAATCAGTGATGATCGATTGGGCTAATGATGTGGGGCATAACATTATGATGGAGGACTGGGAGAGGATGTGGAAAAAGGGTATTAAGTTTACAGCATGTAATGTTTTGAAAGAAAATATGATGAAGATGATGTATAGGTGGTATTTAAAACCAGTTAAACTTGCTAAAATTTATCATACATATGATAATAAATGCTGGAAATGTAAAGCTGTAGAAGGAACCTTTTACCACATGTGGTGGATTTGCCCCATAGTAAAAGACTTCTGGGAAAAGATTTATAATGAATTAAAGAAAATTTTGAAAAATACATTTATTAAGAAACCAGAAGCCTTCTTATTGGGTATAGTCGGAAAAGAAATTCCCAAAAAAGATGTTACTTTCTTTCTGTATGCCACAACAGCGGAGAGAATTTTGATAGCCAAGAATTGGAAGACACAAGAAATACCAATGGTGGAAGAATGGCAGATGAAAATGATGGACTATATGGAACTTGCTGAACTGACAGGGAAAATCCGTGACCAGGGAGAAGAGTCGGTGGAAGAAGATTGGAAAAAATTCAAGGATTATTTGAAGAAATATTGCTATACCAACTAGTTTGAAATGGACTTGGAGGTGTTTATAGGTTGTAGTTTTAGAATTTAATGTTTAGTATTAAGGATAATATGAAATAATGATTGTTAAATGATAAGAAATTAAATATAGGTAGATATTAAATATGATTTAAAATTATGAAATAGAAATTGCTAATGAGGATTAACGAAGAAATGCAGATAGGGGGGATTCGAGGAAGTCACCTGAAAATGATTAGAAAGATTAGGAATAATGGAAGTTAAGTATTCTTTTTGTATTTTTGTTGTTGATTGTATTGTTTATGTCATGTCTTGTTTTTTATATGTATTTTTTTGTTTAAATATATGTTTATATAAAAGCAATAAAAAAGAGAATTGGAAGATCCAATGGCAGTTTTGGAAATGGAAAAGGCATCTTTTAAGATTTCAAAACATAATGGAGGACAAAAAGGGGATCTCGTGGATTTGATGACAGAGCTATTGGCTGAAGCACTGGAAATCAGGAAACAGGAAATGGAAGGAGAGATAGACTAGATATTTTGAGCCAATTCAAGCTAAGTGAGGAGAAATAAAGTCCCTAGAGTACATGTTAGATTCGTCAAAAGATCTAAAAGAGATGAGATATTGAGAAGAGCGATAAAGAAAAGGAAACTGTAGTGCTGAAGCAGATCCCCAGGAGGAAAAGAGATTTAAAAAGAGAATACCAATTCCTGACCAGAAAATTAACTGAAAAAGTGAACTTCAGATGGCGATTCTGTAAGGGATTTTAACTAATTGGGACTTGAAAAGATACAGATTGGACACTGCACTCAAGGCAATGGAATTTTATGAGAGATACAAAGCTTTTTTGGAAGGGATTGAACTCCCCCGTAAAAAGGAATTTTTTTTTTACACGAGTACAAAAATTAAAAATGGATATAGTTTGTTTCCAAGAAATACAAATTAAAAGACATTACAAACTGTTGGAACAACTGAAAATCGGAAAACTTCACACTAGCACAACAAAAGAAAAGAGGAATAGCTTCATATATCAAAGAAACAATGAACCCCAAACAAATCTATGCAGATGAAGAGGGAAGAACATGAATGGTGGAAATAATGATAAATCAAAAACAGATATTGATGGTAGCAATATATGCTCCTAATAACAAATAAGAATTTTATCAAAAATTACACAAAAAATAGTGGAATTGGAATATCAAAATATTTGTTTAATGGGGGACTTTAATGCAATAGTAGATGGAAAGCTGGACTACAGGGAAAAAACAAAGGAATACACTACCTAAGATTTTCTTTAAAATGGTGGAAGAAATCTGTATACAGGATACATGGAGAAAGGAAACCCAAAAAATCACAATACACATTTTATTCAAACAGGCACAAATCATGGTCTAGAATTGATATGATATGGATATCCCCTGAATTAAGCATGATTATACAAGAGATTGAGATAGAAACCTATATATGGGCAGACCATAATCCGATTAAGATGACTTGCAAAGGAGCTAAGAAAAAAAACTAAGATGGTCTCTCAATCAATCTTTACTGAAAGAGAAAGAATTTATACAAATAGCAACAAAGGGAATGGATTTTTTTCTTTAAAATAAACAAAAAATGAGACATCGCTTCAAAATGTGTGGGATACAGCTAGAGCATACTTAGAGGTTTGGCTATAACTTACATGACGAAAAAGAATAAAAAAAATCCTTTAACAACAAACCAAGTTAAAGGAGGAATTTATAAAATTGTAATTGGAACTACAAAGAGATCCACAAAAGAAACTCTTAAAAAGCAAATGAAAATAATAAAACACAAATTAAACCTAGCAGAGGCTGAAAAAATCGCCCAACAAAATGGCAAAACAAAACTTTTTTTGAAAACGCTAATAAACCGGGTAGGTGGTTAGCGTACAAACTGAAAAAAGAAAGAGACAAAAAAATTGATAAACAAACTACAAGATTCAAAAGGCGATTTACAATTCCAAAATACCATAATCAAAAAAAAAATCAAAGACTGTTATGAGACACTTTATGATACAGAAGAAATTTCGCAAGAAAAAATAAAGCAATACATAAAAAAAGCTGATTTACCATAAATCTCAGAGAATATTCAAAATATGCTAAATGAAATAATATCAATGATGGAGGTAACGGAGGCCATAAAAAGGCAAAAAAAAGATAAGGCCCCGGGTCCAGATGGGCTACCTGCAGAGTTTTATAAATGTCTACGATACATTAAGCCCTTTAATGAAAGAACTATGTAATGAAGTACTTTTAGAGGCTAAAATACCAAATACGTGGACAGAAGCCAATATTATTTTAATACCCAAAGAAGACTCTGACTTGACACAGATAAAAAATTATAGACCAATATTTCTATTAAATGTGAATTATATTTTTTGCTTCAATAATAGCAGAAAGATTAAAGAGATTTTTGATTGAATTTATACACACAGACCAAAATGGATTTTTATCTAAGGGACAAATAAAAAAAATTAAGACTGATTTTAGACACCTTGGAATACAATGAACTGCACCCAGGGAAGCAGATGGCCCTAATATTCCTAGATGCAGAGAAGGCTTATGATAACCTAAATTGGCAATTCATGATTCAACAACTAAATGAAATGGATTTCAACTGAAGGACCACCCTGTCAGCATGAAAAACGCATAAGTCCTGTCTGATAGAGAGCTGCCAATTCAGAAATGCATCTAGCTGACATGACGGCTATCCAGAAGGCCACCTTAATTGTCAAGAACTGCAGAGTACAGGTCCTGACGGGTTCAAATGGAGGAGAGGTAAGGCCCTGCAAGACCCGTGACAAATCCCAAGAGGGATACCGGTGAACCACTGGAGGCTTGGTGTTGGTCGCTCCCTTGAGAAATGAGCGTACCATAGGATGTTGAGCCAATGCATCTGAATTGCCCCATGTAAATACAGTGGAGAGAGCTGCTACTTGTCGGTGGATGGTATTGGGTGCCAAGCCCTTGTTGAGCCCCTCCAATAAATAGTCCAAGATCCTCGGGATTGTAACAGCCGAAAGATCTAACTAGTTATTTGCACACCAGCTACAGAAACTATTCCAAGTGGAGTCATAGATCCTGTTTGTTGTAGGCTGTCTGGAGGCCTGAATCACCATAATTACCTCAATGAATAAGACTCATGTGTCAGGAGCTGCCGCTCAAGTGCCAGGCGGTCAACTGGAGCCACTGGGGTTCTGGATGATGCAGAGCTCCCTGGCTGAGTGAAATGCGATCTGGAGGAATCCTCCACAGGGGAGAGATTGACAGACTCACGAGGTCGGCAAACCACGGCCGTCTTGGCCAGTATGGTGCAACAAGTATCACCTCTGCCCGCTCCTGCAGTAACTTGCAGATGACTGCCGGGATCAGAGGGAGAGGTGGAAAGGCATACAGCAAGCCCCCGGGCCAAGGGCTGCGGAGGGCATCCATTTCCTCTGCCCCCGGAGAGGGGAACTGGGAGAAAAACCTCAGAAGCTGGGAATTCGCTTGAGAAGTGAACAGATCCAGTACTGGCCGATTGAACCGATATCTCCTTGAAGAGACTGGGATGCAGGCACCATTCCGAAAGATCCACTGTCGACCTGCTGAGAAAGTCCGCCTGCTGATTTGCCTCCCCCGAGATGTGCTCGGCCCTGAGTGATGAGAGGTTGGTCTCTGCCCAAGACCCAACAGTTGGGCCTCAGCCATAAGGGACCTGGAATGGGTACCCCCTTGCCGGTTCACATGGGCTTTTGCCGCCACGTTGTCCGTGAGGACCAGAACATGTTGTCTCGCCACCCTGTTGCGGAAGTGGCGTAGGGCCAGATGTATGGCTCTGAGCTCCAACCAATTTATGTTGTGCTGTAGGTTGGACCGGGACCACCGGCCCTGAGCCAACTGAGACCCTACATGTGCCACCCAGCCAAACAGGCTGGCGTCCATAGTCAGGGTGATCCGAACAGGCTCCTGGAACAAAGAGCCCCTCGCTACCGCTGGCGAGGTCCACCACTGGAGGGAGTTTAGGGTTCGAGATGAAACCCTTACCCTGTGGTTGGAGGAGCTGGTACCCAGTCTCTGAAACAGGAGCAAGAACCATTGCAGGTGCCTGGAATGTAGTCTGGCCCATGGGACTATTCCCATGCAGGAAAGAAAGGCCAGGGCTCTGATGCTGTCCTGACATTCCTGAGATAAATAAACCCTACATAGTTCGGTGTCTATGACAGTGCCCAAATGAAGAAGGCGGGTTGAGGGAACTGTCTGGCTCTTTTGAAAGTTCACTGAGAACCCGTGGTCCTGGAGAGTCTTGATAGACAAAGCCAGATCCGATTGAGCCGCCTGGACCGATAGGGACTGGATGAGAATGTTGTCCAGATAGCACTGGATGCGTACTGGGATGGACCTCAAATGTGCGGTCAGCACTGCCAAGACCTTGGTAAACACTCTTGGGGCTGATGAAAGGCCAAACGGTAAGGCTCTGTACTGGAAATGGTGAGTCTTGTAGCAAAACTTGAGGAACCTCTGGTGGGCGGGAAGGATGGGAATGTGAAGGTATGCTCCGTGAGGTCGATGGACGTCAGGAAGTCTCCCCTCCTGATGCTGGCTAAGATGGACTGTAGTGTTTGCATCTTGAACTTCTTGTACGCGAGATGAGCATTCAGCCCTTTTAGATCAAGTATTGCCCTCCATCCTCCAGAGGTCTTCAGAACGATGAAGAGGATGGAATAGAACCCCCTTCCTAGCTGCCCATTCGGGACTGGTTCTATGGCCCTTATTTCTAAGAGGTGCTGAATAGCCTCTGACATGAGAGCCCTCCTCACCACATTTTTTTGACAGCAGACAAGGAATGAAGCGCTCTGGAGGGACGGACATGAATTCTAGGGACAGACCGCTCCTGACAGTGTTGAGGACCCAAGCGTCTGTGGTGGTGGCCTCCCATTTTTGAACAAACAATGCCAGTCTGTCACCAATCGGGGAGACCGCCCTGAAGTCATTTAGAATTTCTGAAGGGACGCCCCCCCATACCTCGAAAGGGCCACTTTGCTTGGAATTGCGACCTGGGTTTGTCTCTGGTCCCTGGTCAGTCAAATTGACGGTCAGACCTGGGAGGCAAGGAATGGGAGGGCTAAGCAAACTCCGATCCTGATCTTGACTGGAAAAATTGCCTGTGGACGTATGGGGTAGGTCGTCTATCTGCCCACCTAAGAAGATGAGACATCTCCTTACACTTGTCCTTGTTCTTCACCAAATAAGGTGTCAAGGCCTCCCCAAAAAGCTGACCACCATGGTAAGGAGCAGCTGCCAAGCACCACTTGGATTTAACATCTGCTCGACAGTGTTTGAGCCACAGAAGCCTATGAGCAGTAACATTGGAGGCTATGGCCCTAGAAGAAAACCTGGCGGCATGTAGAGATGCGTCCGCCATGTACTCCAAAGTAGCCACTAACTTTGCTAAGTCCTGGTACATTCGGACTTCCTCCAGGGGTACTCTGGCCTGAAGTTGGTGGAGCCAGAGAAGGGAGGTTCTGGCAAAGAAAGAGGTGGATGTGGCTGCCCTCACCACCCATGCTGAAGCCTGGTGGGTCCTGCAGAAGGAAAGTTCAGATTTCCTGTCCTCTGCCTTCAAGGTCTCAGCCATATCACCGGACACCGTGGAGAAGAGTGGAGTCAGAGGTTCATCTACAGAAGGAACCTCTAGCACTTCCGACAAGGCCGGGTCAACATTAAAGAGCTTCTTGTCCGTCCCCCCTGGAGAGGGAAAAGTGCCAGGTGTTCCCCATTGCTTCTGTACCGTGTTGAGGAAGAGAGGGGGACAGGGGATGTGATGCTCAGTGACTACATGCTCTGAAAATACTGGCCTTGTGTCCTGGCTGGTGGATGGACCAGGATAGGGAACCTGGTCAGGACCAATCTTAGTAGTAGCGCTGGCCTTCTGAAGCAGAGATTTAAAGAGCGCCGGATTGAATAGACCAACAAAGGGAGGAGGGTCCAGAGTAAGATCCTCATCCTCCGAGAGGGGCATTTCCATCAGGTCGTAGTCCTCAGAAAAAGATACTCCACTGCGAGGAGACTGTGGGGGAAATAGGGTCAGAATATTCTGGTGCTCCCAACTGGGGGAGATAAGGCCACTGATACGGGTGCACACCTCTGTTGATGTTGTAAGGCCAATCCCTGTTGTGATTCAGGGTCAGCCTGTGGGTTCGGCAGTTGGGTCGGACGATTCAGAGGAGGAGGAGGGGGGGTGTTGGAGAGCTTGCTGATGAGAGCCCTCAGCCAGGCCCCTCCCACCTGGTTACAACGCAGACCCAGCTGTGTGAGCCTGACAGCGTGGATGAAGATGACCCACAGCTGGCCCTGTTCAAGGACGCCCGACGCAGGAGGCAGTCAATCAGGAGTAAACAGAGGAAGGCAATGGAGCACCTCGGAAGGAGGCAGAGAGAAGCCACGCCCTGAACTGTTTAAAAGGGGAATGCGTGGGAGGGCTGGTTTGCTGAAGGCAACTGTTTGAATAGTTCCTGTTTCATGGTTCGTGTTTGCTCTCTTTGCTCTGTTTATGTTTTTATGTTAATAAATTTGGCAGGCTTAGTTCCAGCCTCTTGCCTTCTTGTAAAAGGGGTTGTCCCTGCCTTTTCTGCAGGGCCTGTAGCAGGCTGGTACAGAACAATCCCTGGCGACCGCCTGGAAGATCAAAGCCTGAAACTGCTCCGGTGACCACACTCCCTGCGCCTCTGAGGGCCGAAGACTGGCTGCTGTGGGCGTAAAGGTGGCCTCGGGCCTGGACTGCATTGCTCTGGGGACTGGAGGCGTCAGTTGGATACCTGGAAGCTGGGTAAAGGAAACCATCTTCAATTGCTCAGCCCTGGGAAGATAAGGTTGGTCATCATCATCCCCCTCCGGAGACCAGACCCTTTGGGAAGATGAGGGAGGAGCAAGCTGTGGCCCAAATACAGTCCTCTGCCAGAGAAGAGATCTGTTCAGCGCCCATCGTACCCTGTTTCTGGGCCTTGGCAAACTGTCTTTCTAAGGTCTGGTGCCTCCTGCTGGCCTCTTTCTCTGCCGCCTTGGAGGACGTTTTGCCAGAGATGGCCTTGAGATTTCCAGCAGCCTCCATTTTGGAGGACTTATGCTTTGATTGCTCCGGAGTGCTGGGGGCACCTTGTGAAGCCTGAGGTACAGTGTTATCTGCCATCACAATTTGGAGATATCTCAGTGGAATGCTGAGAGGGATCTCAAAGAGAAGAGCAGAGTACTGATCTGAGGCTGTGTGCCACTCCCAGGGATCAATACGTACTCTACAACAATGGTGGCTGCAGGCCCAACCTAATGGACAACTGGCACACCTGCAAAGCTCCTGATGGCCTTAAGACTAGTTGAAGCACCTTTGGAGCACAGGCCAAGTCTACTGTGGCGATGGATCACCTCGGTGATGACAGCCAGCTCACAGTAGAAACCTAGTGGCAACAGATCACGTCAGTGATAAATAGTCAGCTCACTGGTCCTAGTTGGTGGCGGCAAAGCCAAGAATGGCACGGCCATCACACGTTTTCTGTTGGAAGGACAATGAGACAGCTAGGTTGAGGCCTAGCGCTACAGTTGAAGCCTCCTGTATTTGATCATCCACTTTGAAAGGTTTCGGGCAAGGCAAACAATGATTGTGCTACAGTCAGAAGGGATCTGAACTCAGAACCCTCTGCAATGATTGTGAGAGGAGGAGCCTGAAAAAGGACCCCTGTGAACTGACCAGAGGCTCAGGGACCAACTTGCTTTGAAGCCTGTGGTGTTTTTGCCCCCCCTGAAATCTACCCCCCCTTCTCAGAAGCTAGCAAAGAAGGCTGCACAAGCGTTTTCAGAGGAAAAGCAATGCAATCATGGCACCCAAAATGGCAGCCACTACTGCTGATAGTGAAAGAGAAGCAAGCCATCCTTCCCCCTTAATTCAGGAGAGAAGGCAGGCAGTTCTGAGAGTCTTCGTGTGCCTCTCATGCTATTAGCACACTTAAAAAGTCAGCTTAAAAAAGGCTTTCTGATGAAGAGCCTCCTCTCGGTCAGCTGCTGGTAAGCCGGCATTCAAAATGGCGGCCGCAACTAGCGTTTTGCAAAAGTACAGCCTGGGGCTTTTGAGAGAAAGATGAGATCCTGAAAGAACTACTGCGAAAGCTATCTAATTGAGAAAAACTTCCCCACGGACTTGCAACAGTGAAAACAGTTGAGACCTCCGGAAGATTTCTGGGAGCCAAAAGCAACACGTCTATTCTGGGCACAGACTAAGTCATGACTGGGAGATATCCTGGCCCAGGAGAGGCATGGCAAGTTTGACTGACTTAGTCTAATTGGGCAGGAAGACAAAATTAACCCATTCGTGGATTCTCCATCTATCATGCTGGAGAAATGCAGGACAGAATGAATAAGGAGGAAAGAAGAGTAGATGAAATGAATGAAAAACTCTTGCAAGCAAATAAAGAGTTAGAAAAAACCATCATACTACTTGAAACTGAGAAAGCAGACCATTATCTACGTTTCCAAAATGTGAAAGAAGAGAAGGGGGAGGACCTCCCAGAAATGATGATGGACTTGCTAGCAAGGGCCCTAGGGACAGGGAAAGAAGAGATGGCAAATGAGATTGATGAGATATATAGAATCCACACAAATTACGCGAGAAGAAATAACTTACCCAAGGAGGTACATATCAGATTTGTGAAGAAGTCAATTAGGAATGAGATTTTGCACAGAACAAGGGATGACCCAATAGAATACAGAGGTAAACAACTAACTGTCCTCAAACAAGTCCCTAGGAGGGTAAGAGACTTTAGAAGGCCCGACCAACATATTACATCAAAATTAATAAGACAAAATATCAATTTTAGGTGGCTAATGCCTGAAGGGATTTTGGTGACCTGGCAAGAAAAAAAGATATAGGTTAGATTTGATTGATAAAGCAGAAGAGTTTTTCCAGCAGCATCTAGGCAATGAAGATGAACGAGAAGAAAGAGAGTTAAGAGAACAATAAAGAGAGATATAATACAAAGACACCGGAATCACAAGGCAAAGAACAGGAAATGGAGAGAAGAGAAAAAATGAGAATGAACTATGACAATGATGATGAAAGTAGACACAAAGAACTCAAGGAAGACAAGGGACACAAGATCAAAACAGAGGCAGTAATGTAGAAATATTAACAGTATTATCATTAAATGTAAATGGACTAAACTCCTCAGCTAAGAGAAATATAATTTTGAATAAGCTAACAATTCTACAAGAAACACATATAAAGACTCAAGATCAGGATTTATTAAACTACCCTAAGTTAGGAATCAAATTTGTATCGCTTTCACAGCAGAAGAAAGGAGGAATTGTGATATATGTTAAAGAAAGAATCCCAGCAAGACAAGTCTATCAAGATGAGGAAGGTAGAATACTGATTATTGAAATTTCCCTGAATAAAAAAAGGTCACCATGGTAGGAATTTACGCCCCCAATGAATAGCAAAGACAATTTTATAAGAAACTGCATAAGGTTATTGCTGATATGGAATATGAGAACATTTGTATAATTGGCTATTTTAATGCAATTATAGACAGAGAATTAGATTATAAGAGTGAGAAAGTAAGGAAACGAACAAGAAGAATATTACCCGGTACTTTTTTTAAAATGGTGGAAGAATTAAATATTCAAGATAGTTGGAGGGAGAGAAATTTGAATGAAAAGCAATTTACATACTATTCAGGGCACCATCAATCGTGGTCCAGAATCGATATGGTCTGGACAATGAAAGAATTAAATTCAGATATTGATGACATAGTAATAGACATTAATACTTGGGCAGACCATAATCCCATTGTAATTAAATGGAAAGAAGAGAAGACAACAACAAGGAGGTGGACTCTAAAAAAGGCAATCCTAAACCAAACAGAATTTAAACATAAGAGGGAGGAACAAATGAGGACATTCTTCCAGACAAATAAAAAAGAGGAGACTAGCAGTCAAAATTTATGGGATACAGCCAAGGCAGTTATGAGAGGAACTGCAATTACGTACATGGCCAAAGAATATAAAAAGAAAAGGCAATATCGAAAAAGTTTAGAGGAAGAACACAAAAAATTAGAATTAGAACTACAAAAAACCTCACAATGTGTTCTGTACCAGCCTGCTACCGGCCCTGCAGAAAAGGCAACCCCTTTACAAACAGCAAGAGGCTGGAATGACGTCTGCCAAATTTATTACTACAAAAAACAAACAAGACACGAACCAAGATACAGGAGCTTTGAAACACTATCTGAGCGGTTGCTTTCAGCAAACCAGCCCTCCCCACACTTTCCCTTTATAAAGAGTTCAGGGCGTGGCCTCTCTCTGCCTCCTTCCGAGAAGCCCCACAGCCTTCCTCTGTTTACTCCTACTTGACTGCCTCCTGCGTCGGGCGTCCTTGAACAGGGCCAGCTGTGGGTCATCTTCATCCACACTGTCAGGCTCACACAGCTGGGTCTCCGTGGTGACCAAGTGGGAGGGGCCTGCCTGAGGGCTATCATCAGCAAGATCTTCAACCCCCTCAGCAAGGTCTTCAACACCCCCCTCCTCCTCTGAGTCGTCCGACCCAACTGCCGAACCCACAGGCTGACCCTGAATCACAACACAATGTAGAGATCTAAAACAACAGCTAGATTTAAATAAGCATAAATTGAATATTATAGAAAAGGGAGAAATGGCACAAAAAATAAAAAGTATTAAACAAAATTTTTTCGAATAGGCAAATAAACCCGAGAGATGGCTGGCCTATAGATTGAAAAAACAAAAAAGATGGATTAGTAAATTATGTAATCAAGCAGGGGAGATAGTACATCAAAATGAAGGAAAAAAATAGGTGACTATTACAAAAAAGTAATAAAACACCTGGCCCTGATGGATTACCGTCCGAAATATATAAAAACCTCCAAGAACTTTTGGTCCCAACCCTATTGGATTTATTTAATGAGGTACTAAACACAGCAAACACCCCGAACTCATGGAAAGAAGCCATCATCTCACTAATACCTAAAGAAAACTCTGATTTGACATGCATTAAAAACTATAGGCCCATTTCTTTACTGAACATGGATTACAAGATTTTCACAACTATAATGGCAGAAAGATTAAAAAAAATATTTAGCTGAATTTATCCATACTGACCAAAACGGTTTCTTGCCTAAACGACAAATTAGACATAATGTCAGGATCATACTAGACATCTTAGAATATTATGAATTACACAGAAAAAAACAAGTGGCATTAATTTTTGTTGATTCTCAGAAAGCATTTGATAATGTCAAATGGAATTTTAGGTTGGCTCAACTCAAACAGATGGAATTTGGGGGAAAATTTATAAATATGTTTAAAGCAATCTATTCCAAACAAGAGGTGACAAATAGATTTAAGGAATTAGATCTGATAAGACAGAGTGCCTGAAGAACTATGGACAGAGGTTCACAACATTGTACAACAGGTAGCAACCAAAACCATCCCAAAGAAAAAGAAATGCAAGAAAGCAAAATGGCTGTCTGAGGAAGCTTTGCAAATAGCTGAGGAAAGGAGGGAAGCGAAAGGCAAGGGAGAAAAAGAAAGATACGCCCAATTGAATGCAGAATTCCAGAGAATAGCTAGAAGAGAGAAGAATGCCTTCTCATGGTTTGGGATACAAGTAAAGCCTATATGAGAGGAGTCTTAATATATTTGAATAATAAATATAGACGTAAATTGGAATATAAGCGTAAAGAGTTAGAGGAGGAAATTAAGAGGAAAGAGAAGGCTCTAATTTTGAACCCATCTGATAAGAGGGTGAAAGAAGCAATTACTTCGTTAAGAGGTCAGTTTAATATGTTGATGGCAGATCAAGTGGCAACTAACCTAAGGTATGTTAAACACATTACTTTTTGCAATGCTAATAAGCCAGGTAGGTGGTTAGCTTATTTGTTAAGGAAAAAACAAAGGTCACGTAACAAAGATAAGATAGAATATAAGGGAAAAGAGGTGTTTCAGCAAAATTATATTAAAAAGGCTTTTGTTGAATTTTATTCTAAGTTATATGCTAGGGATATAACTCAAGGTTTAGATATAGATAGATATTTACAAGAAGTGAATATCCCTGTTCTAACACAAGAGCAAAGGGAAGGGATGAATCAATTGATAAATGCTGAAGAAATTATTTTAGCAATTAAACAATTAAAAGTGGGTAAAGCACCAGGAACAGATGGTTTGACTGCCATTTATTATAAAAATTTACAGTTAGAAAAATTTTAGAAGAATTATTTAGAACAATTCAATCTGGAGGAGAAGTGCCTCCATCGTGGAAAACAGCTTTTATATCGTTGATTCCAAAGGAAGATCAAGATCTTACCCAAACCAAAAATTACAGGCCAATATCGCTTTTAAATACTGATTATAAGATATTTGCTAAAATTTTAGCAAATAGATTAATGAAGGTTATGCAGCAAAAGATTCATAGTGACCAAACAGGATTTATAAGTGGTAGACAAATGAAAAATAATGTGAGACATATTGTACATTTATTGGAATTTTTGGAGAGAAATAACCAGGTCTCTGCAGCGCTGATCTTTTTGGATACTGAAAAGGCCTTTGATCAATTGAATTGGCAATTTTTATTTAAAGTATTAGAGAAGATGGAGTTTGGGGATAGGTTTTTACAACCTATTAGAACAATATATCAGAAGCAAACAGCTCAAATAATAATTAATGGTAGTTTGACAGAAGCATGTAATATTGAAAAGGGTACAAGACAGGGGTGTCCGTTGTCACCTTTGTTGTTTGTTCTAACACTGGAAATATTATTGATTAAGACTAAAATAAAATTAAGGGAATTAAAATAAAAGATCAAGATTATAGATTGAGAGCGTTTGCGGGTGACTTGGTTATTACATTAAGTCAACCGACTCAGTCAGTTATAGACCTGATGGAGATAATATTGTTATATGGAAAAGTTTCTGGATTTAAGATAAATACGCAAAAAACTAAAATACTGTCTAAAAATATGACTACAGAACAAAAGGTAGTCCTAGAAAAATTAACAGGATTTGAAATAGTTAAAAAGACTAAATATTTTGGGGTATATCTTTCAGCCTCAAATGTGAAATTATATAAAAATAATTATGAATTGTTATGGTTAAAAATACAAAAAGAGTTATATAGTTGGAAAAAATTACAACTGTCTTTATTGGGAAGAATTATGGTGGATATAGAACACAAGGGAGATTATTGAATATTGAGGGATGTGATTTATTATTTGGCTGGCATGCATATTTATTGTATGATAAGAAGGTGGATAATGTTTTTAAGACACATATATTAAGGTATGCTCTGTTGTGAGTATGGAAAAAATATAGACATAAGTTAAATTATAAAATACCAATTTGGGCAATACCTAAACATGCAATAGAAAATATAAGTGTGATATTTAAACATGATGTGACTACATATAAATAAATTCTTAGAATGGAAAGGAATGTATGGCAATTAAAGCCATTTAATATTTTAAAAGAAGAAAAAATAGTGCAGACTTGGTTTCAGTATGGGCAGTTACAAGCTAGATGGAAGGAAGATCAGAAAGTTGGTATTTTGACAATTGATGAAAATATGGTTAAACAAATAAGAGATCAAAGCCCAGCTTTTTAAGGAGGATATATAATGCACTGATAGAAATAGATTCAGAAACGGAACTTGTTAAAGACTGCATGATAAAATGGGCCCAGAATTTTCAGGAGCCCATAACGATGGATATCTGGGAAAAGATATGGGTCAGCAATGTAAAATTTACGCAGGCACAAAATTTAAGAGAGAATTTTTATAAAATGTTTTATAGATGGCATTTAGATCCTAAAAAATTAGCAAGTATGTATCCGAATTATCAGCCTAAATGTTGGAGGTGTGGTTGTGATGATGCAACGTATTATCATATATGGTGGACTTGTAAAAAAAGTTAAAGCTTTTTGGATTAAAATTTGGTGGAATATGCAGAAGATATTTAACAAAAAAAATAAGGTTTTCTCCACAGTTATTTTTCTTGGGTATTATTACAGATTGTACTGTTATAGATACTAAATTGATGTTGAATTTAACTACAGCAGCAAGACTTTTGGTAGCGCAATATTGGAAGAAGGAGGAACTGCCTACTATAGAAGAGTAGACTTTAAAAGTTTCAAACCTGGCGGAAATGGCAAAAATCTCAGCATATTTGAAAGAACAATCGCAACAGAGATATATTTTGGAATGAAGAAGATGGATTGATTATATTCAGAATAAATATGGGACTAAAAAGTTTCATTTAGCATATGAATAAGTATTAGTATTATATGATGTATTATTAGTTAGTTATTATTATTTAGTTGAGGAGTTAAAGTGCGATAGAATTTAAAGTGGTTTTTTTTTAGTTAGTTAGCATAATTTAGCTTAGGTTGGTAAAAGTTAATACCCTGTATTCAGCTCTGGGAAGTCGGGGGGGAGGGGGAAGGAGGGTAAGCGGGGGGGAGGGTGGGAGTTTATGTTTTCAAAATGTATTTTAAATCTTTTCAATTAAAAAAAAAGAATGCCTTCTTAAATGAACAGTGAAAAGAAATAGAAGAAAACAATAGAATAGGGAGCACCAGAGATCTTTTCAAGAAAATTGAGCGATGAAGGGAACATTTAATGCAGAAATGGGCATGATAAAGGACCAAAATGGCAGGGACCTAACAGAGGCAGAAGAGATTAAGCAGAGGTGGCAAAATTACACAGAAGAACTACACAAGAATGAGCTTAAAAACCCTGATAATCACAATGAGGTGGTCACTGACCTTGAGCCAGACATCCTAGAATGTGAAGTGAAGTGGGCCTTAGAAAAGCTGACCAACAACAAAGCTAGTGGAGGTGACAGTATTCCAGATGAGCTATTCAAAATCTTAAAAGACGATGCAGTAAAAGTGCTACACTCAATTTGCCAGCAAATTTGGAAAACTCAACAGTGGCCACAGGATTGGAAAAGATCAGTTTACATTCCAATTCCAAAGAAAGGCAGTGCCAAAGAATGTTCAAACTATGGCACCATTGCACTCATTTCTCATGCTAGTAAAGTTAGCTTAAATCCTACAAGCTAGACTCCAGCAGTATGTGGATCGAGAACTACCAGAAATACAGGCAGGAGTTTGAAGAGGCAGAGGAACTAGAGATCAAATTGCTAACATACGCTGGATCATGGAGAAAGCTAGAGAGTTCCAGAAAAACATCTACTTCTGCTTCATTGACTATGTTAAAGCCTTTGATTGTGTGGATCATAACAAACTCTGGCAAGTCCTTAAACAGATAGGCATACCAGACCATCTTATTTGTCTTTTGATAAACCTGTATGTGGGCCGAGAAGCAACAGTGAGAACTGGACACGGAACCACTGATTGGTTCAAAATTGGGAAAGGAGTCCGGCAAGGCTGTATACTGTCACCCTGCCTGTTTAACTTATATGCAGAGCACATCACGAGAAAGGCAGGGCTAGATGAATCAAAAGTTGGAATTAAGATTGCCGGAAGAAATATCAACAACCTAAGATATGCAGATGATACCACTCTAATGGCAGAAAGTGAAGAAGAACTAAAGAGCCTCTTGTTGCGGGTGAAGAAGGAGAGTGCAAAAGTTGGGTTGAAACTTAACATTAAGAAAACCAAGATCATGGCATCCGGCCCTCTCAGTTCCTGGCAAATAGATGGGGAAGAAATGGAGGTAGTGACAGATTTTATTTTCCTGGGCTCCAAGATCACTGCAGATGGGGACTGTAGCCAAGAAATTAAAAGACTCTTGCTCTTCGGGAGGAAAGCCATGGCAAATCTAGACAGCACACTAAAAAGCAGAGACATCACCCTGTCAACAAAAGTGTGTATAGTCAAGGCTATGGTCTTCCCAGTTGCAATGTATGTCAGTGAAAGTTGGACCATAAAAAAGGCTGGGCGCCAAAGAATTAAGGCCTTTGAACTATGGTGCTGGAGAAGACTCCTGCAAGTCCCTTGGACTGCAAGGCGATCAAACGGGTCAGTCCTAAAGGAGATCAACCCTGACTGCTCTTTAGAAGGCCAGATCCTGAAGCTAAAACTCAAATACTTTGGCCACCTAATGAGAAGGAAGGACTCACTGGAGAAGAGCCTAATGCTGGGAAAGGTTGAGGGCAAGAGAAGAAGGGGACGACAGAGAATGAGGTGGCTGGATGGAGTCACTGAAGCAGTAGGCTTGAGCTTAAATGGTCTCCAGAAGATGGTAGAGGACAGGAAGGCCTGGAGGAACGTTGTTCATGGGGTCGTGATGGGTTGGACATGACTTCGCAGCTAACAACAACAAGAAAGCAACAATCAAGATGAATATACTTCCCAAATTACTCTTTTTATTCCAATGTGTACCAATTAAATTAGGTAAGGATTTTTTTTGAAAATTTAAACAGAATTACATTCAAATTTATCTGGCAAAGTAGAAAGTAGTAGGTGAGAGCTCTATGGGGCAAGCTATACCCAGAGTGTGTGTTGCAGACCACCCCCCCAGGAATAGGCTTTGCGACCGTCGTGAGAGGACGGTGGTTGGCCTGCCCTGGGGGTTCACCCAGCTGAGTGGCAGTAGCTGGGTGGAGGGTCGGGACACCCATTTATCCTCTGTTTGGATCCTCCTTATTACCTATGGACTGCCTTTTACCTGGATTTGCTCCTTATGCCTTGTTTCAGGTATTCGTTCACGGACTTGTTCGCCCTCAGGGGTGCTCCCCCTTCCTGGGTGCGACCCGCCTTTCTAGCCGTTTATAATCTCGATGAAGGGCCCGCTTACTGGGACCCTGAGAGATGGCTGGGCACGGGTAGGGGCCTCCGACATAAATCCAATAAGAGGCCCCTTGTTAGTTTTTTGTCTAAATTTTTTTGGGGGTTAGGGAGGGGGGAGGGTACTTCTTTTGGTTGTTTGGACAAGGGGGGCAGTCCAACAACCTCGGTTCAGGCCAGTTCCGGGGTGTATCGCGGGGGGGAGGAGCGGGGGTCGGTTGCCTCCGGGGCTCCAGGGCTGGTCGTGGGATTACCCATTCCCACGACGTTAGGGAATGGCAGCAGGTGTAGGAACAGAGGGCCGTATCGATCTCAGGGAAGGCCTCTCCGCTGCTTGCAAGCGGTGAGGCACTCCGACCCTCTGGTTCCGCCCCGAGGTCCCGGGAGCGAGGATGTGCAGCCCCCTGAGCTCCGGCTGGTGTACTTGAATGCCAGGTCTGTTGCTAATAAAGCTCCTCTCGTCCGCAACTTGGTCGAGGGTGAGCAGGCGGACCTGGCTTGCATCACGGAGACTTGGTTGGGCCCAGAGGGCGGTATTCCTCTGGTTGATCTTTGCCCACCAGGTTTCCGGGTGCTACACCGGCCTCGGGGTCAGGGTAGGGGTGGGGGAGTGGATGTTGTTATGAGGGAGACCTTGTGTCCGCGGGAGACTGCCGTTCCCCAGATAGTCGGGTGTGAGTCTCTCTTCCTGAGATTCAGCCCTGGTGCGCAGTTGGGCTTGCTGCTGGTTTACCTTTCGCCTAGTCACGCAGCAGCAGCCCTGCCTGAGCTTCTCGATGTCCTCTCTGGGTTGGTGATTGAGTTCCCGAAACTTATAGTTTTGGGGGACTTCAATCTACCATCTCTGGGAGGATCATCTGAGTTAGCTCGGGAGTTCATGGCTTCCATGACGGCCATGGACCTGACGCAAGTAATTTCGGGACCGACTCATGTGGGAGGCCACACCCTTGACCTGATTTTCTTATCTGGACGGTGGTTGGATGATCTTGGTGGGGGCTCCCCAATTGTTTTGCCGCTGTCATGGACCGATCATCATCTCCTGCGGCTGGTCTTCCGTTTTGCCACCCCCCGCCGTGGGTGTGTGGAACCAATTAGATGGTACCGCCCCAGACGCTTAATGGATCCCGAGAGGTTCCAGGCAGCGCTGGGGTCCCCACCTGCCCCCTTCGCTCACAGCTCGGCAGATGCCTTAGTGGAAGCCTGGGAAAGGGCAGCCACTGAGGCTCTTGACCGAGTTGTACCCTTGCGGCCCCTGACCCGGTGCAGATCCCGTCGAGCTCCATGGTTTTCCGTGGAGCTCCGGGAGATGAAGCGTCGGAGACGAGGCCTACAGAGCGGTTGGAGGTCCAGCCGATCCGAATCCGACCGATTGCGACTAAGAGCCTATATTAGGTCTTATCTCGCTGCGATAAGGGTGGCGAGGTCTAATCACTTTGCCACCCTTATCGCGTCCGCAGATAATCGCCTGGCCGCCCTGTTTAGGGTGACTCGCTCCCTCCTTAATCAAGAGGTGAGGGAGGAACCCTTGCAGGGTCGTGCCGAGGAGTTTAACCAACATCTGTTGGACAAAATCGCTCGGATTCGGACCGGTCTGGACTCTGACTGGGCAGAGTCTGATGATCAGGACACGGGCGGTCTTGTCGATACTACCTGGGAGGAGTTTGATTCTGTGACTCCGGAGGAAGTGGACACGATTAAGCTCCACCACATGTTTATTGGACCCGTGCCCTTCCTGGCTGGTTTATAAAGCCCGGGAGAGGACACGAAGCTGGTTCCAGGCAGTTATATCGACTTCTTTGAGTGAGGGTAGCTTCCCCGCCGTCTTGAAAGAGGCGGTGGTGAGGCCTCTCCTCAAGAAGCCTGCCTTGGACCCAGCTGTGTTGAACAACTTTCGTCCGGTCTCCAACCTTCTCTTTCTTGCGAAGGTTGCTGAGAGTGTGGTGGCGCATCAGCTCCCTCTGGTCCTGGATGAAGCGGATTATCTAGACCCTTACCAATCGGGTTTCAGGCCCGGGTACAGCACGGAGACGGCATTGGTCGCGCTGGTGAATGATCTCTGGAGGGCTCGGGACAGGGGACATTCCTCTGTTCTAGTCCTATTAGACCTCTCAGCGGCTTTCGATACCATCGACCATGGTATCTTGCTGCGGCGTCTCAGGGGATTGGGAGTGGGAGGCACGGTTTTGCAGTGGTTCTCCTCCTATCTCCTGGGACGTTCGCAGTCGGTGTTGACAGGGGGGCAGAGGTCAACCTCGAGGTCTTTCGTTTGTGGAGTTCCTCAGGGGTCAGTCCTCTCGCCTCTCCTGTTCAACATCTATATGAAACCGCTGGGTGAGATCATTCGTGGCTTTGGAGTTGGGTATCATCAGTACGCTGATGATACCCAGCTTTTTATTTCGACCCCAAACCACCCCAGTGATGCCCTCAACGTGATGTCCCGTTGCCTGGAGGCGGTTCGGGTCTGGATGGGGAGGAACAGACTTCAACTCAACCCCGACAAGACTGAGTGGCTTTGCATACCTTCATCCCGGGTCAATTCGGATATTCCATCTCTTTCTATGGGGGGTGAACTATTACCCCCCGTAGATAGGGCTCGCAACTTGGGAGTCCTCCTAGATTCACGGCTCACTCTGGAAGATCACATAGTGGCTGTGACTAGGGGGGCTTTCGCCCAGGTTCGCCTGGTGCGCCAGTTGCGGCCCTATCTAGGCCGGGATGACTTATGCACGGTCACTCACACGCTCGTGACCTCTCGTCTGGACTACTGCAACGCTCTCTACATGGGGCTGCCCTTGAGGACCACCCGGAGGCTCCAACTGGTACAGAATGCAGCTGCGAGAGTTGTGTTGGGAGTCTCCCGATACTCCCATGTTACACCTCTGCTCCGTGAGCTGCATTGGTTGCCAGTTGTCTTCCGGGTGAGATTCAAGGTACTAGTAATGGTGTTTAAAGCCCTACATGGCAGGGGTCCGGAGTACCTTAGGGAACACCTGCTGCCGGCATCAACTTCCCTTCGCCTTGTGCGCTCCCACAGAGAGGGCCTCCTCAGGGTGCCACCGATCAGAGAATGTCGATTGGTGGCCCCCAGGGGGAGATCCTTCTCTGTGGGCACCCCGGAGCTATGGAATCAGTTACCGGTTGAGCTCCGGATGGCGCCCGATCTTCGCTCCTTTCGCCGCGACCTAAAACCATTCCTATTCGAACAAGCCGGCCTGGCCTGATGGGGGATTGGTGGGGTTTTTTATTGTGGTTTTATTGTGGTTTTAACATTGTACTGATTGTTTTTAGTGGGCATATATTTAATTCTTTTTTAATTTTTGTAACTTTGTATTTTTACTCTTGCCTGTTGTGACTCAGGGCCAGCCTGTGGGCCCGGCTGCCGGCTCCGATGTATCGGATGACTCAGATGAGGGGGAGGAGGGAGACGAACTGGCTGATGATGGTTTGGAGGCTTTGCAGAGCCCTCAGCCGGGGACCTCTTCTCAGCTGCGTGAGCCCGATAGTGCGGAGGATGATGACCCACAGCTGGCCCTGTTCAAGGACGCCCGACGCAGGAGGCAGTCGAGCAGGAACAAACAAAGAAAGGCTGTGGGACTCCTCGGGAGGAGGCACAGGGAGACCACGCCCTGAGCTCTCAATAAAAGGAGTGCTTGGGGAGGGGCTGGTTGCTGAAAGCAACTCTTCCGCTTGAGGAGACAAGCTCTAGTGTTTTTGTTAATTGAGTAATAAAACTTGGCAGACGCCTTTTAGCCTTGGACGCTCTCCAGTCTCTTCTATCTGAATAGGGGTTTGCCTTACTACAAGGCCAGAAGAGGGCTGGTTCAGAACATTGCCCTGTTCACCGCCCTGAGTCCTTCGGGAGAAGGGCGGTATATAAATATTATTAAAATTAAAATTAAATTAAAAAACAGAGAATCAAATTAAAATTATTACAAGATACAAAGGAAAGAGGAGGGCTCGGCCTCCCGAATTGGGAAAAATATTATCAAGCAGCAATAGCGGTATGGATAAAGGATTGGATACACTTAAGGAACAGAAGAATACTAGCATTAGAAGGTGATGACATGCAAATTGGGTGGCATGCTATAAAGTGGGACGGAAAATATAAGGCTTATCAGTGCCTCCAGAATCATCATATTAGACGGGCACTATTAGACATGTGAATAAAAAATAAAAAATTTAATTATATAGAAATCCCCAATTGGCTATCCATATTAGAGACTTTCATGCACCCCAAATTCATAAATTTAGGAAGAGTAATCACAGATAAAGATCTCTTAGACGAAAATGGAGACCTGAAAACAAGAAAAAGACTATTAGAAAACGGTATAGAGTTGGAATGGTGGGCATACTTACAAGTACAGTCACGATACAGAAAAGACAAAAAAGAACCAGGGATAAAATTAGAGCATACACAATTAGATAAAATCCTTCTAGGAACAGAAGTCCAAATGATTAAAAAGATATATCATTATCTATTAGAACAGGATTTGTTAGAAGAATAGATAAAAGAAACAATGTTAACTTGGAGTAAAAAGTTTGGTTACAATATTGACCTAGATAATTGGCAATCACTATGGGACGCGGTGGCTCAGTGGGTTAGGACGCTGAGCTTGTTGATCAGAAGGTCGGCAGTTTGGCGGGTCGAATCCCGAGTGCCGCGTAACAGAGTGAGCGCCTGTTACTCATCCCAGCTTCTGCCAACCTAGCAGTTTGAAAGCACGTAAAAATGCAAGTAGAAAAATAGGGACCACTACAGTGGGAAGGTAACAGCGTTCTGTGCGCCTTTGGCGTCTAGTCATGCCGGCCACATGACCACGGAGACATCCTCGGACAAGCGCTGGCTCTTCGGCTTTGAAACGGAGATGAGCACGGGCCCCTAGAGTCAGAAACGACTAGCACGCATGTGCGGGGGAACCTTTACCTTTTTATGGGATAGAAATAGGAGCTTAACGTTAGCCACCTCCTATAAAAAGAACCTGTACAAGATGTTTTATAGATGGCACCTTCCCCCTACAAGGTTAGCAAAAATAGATAAAAAAAATCTCACCGACGTGCTGGAAATGCAGAAGGCTTCCAGGGACTTACTATCATATGTGGTGGGAATGTTCAAAAGCGCAAAATTTTAAGCAGCGGATAAAAAATTGGTTGGAAGAAATATTACTCCAAAAAATTGATTTTAAACCAGAAACCTTCTTATTAGGGATTATTAATGATAAACTCAGCAAAGCATCTTTCTACTTATTATTGCATATTTTAACTGCAGCAAGATTGGCATATGCCCAAAAGTGCAAAAGAAAGGAAACACCCACTGTAGAAGAAATAAAAGATAAAATTTTATCCTGCAGCGAAATGGACAGGTTAACCCTAGAGATCAAAAATAAGACTAAAACAGAGTATTATGAAATTTGGCAAAATTTGTACGACTGATTAGAGTTAAGGAGGATCGCTGAGACGACTATTTGATTAGTTGATAATGTAAGGATTTCTTATTAACACCTATATCAGGACACAACTGAAAGTTATGTAAATATAATGCTGACGAATGAAAGACAGTTTACCAAAAAATTTACAGATGTTATATGTACAGCTTGTTATACTCTGTCCTGTCATAGAATGTATTTTAAGTTTGTTATTTCTTTCTGTAACATAAGGTAATACTAATAGTAGTGTTGTAGCCAGGGAAGTTGAATCATGTCCACTTTTGTTTTTAATTGTACATTTAATAAAATTTTCTAAAAAAAAAAAGAACAAGCTTAACTTCCCTGATAATCACAATGAGGTGGTCACTGACCTTGAGCCAGACATCCTAGAATGTGAAGTGAAATGGGCATTAGGAAAGCTGAGCAACAACAAAGCTAGTGGAGGTGACAGTATTCGAGATGAGCTATTCAAAATCTTAAAAGACGATGCAGTAAAAGTGCTACACTCAATTTGCCAGCAAATTTGGAAAACTCAACAGTGGCCACAGGATTGGAAAAGATCAGTTTACATTCCAATTCCAAAGAAAGGCAGTGCCAAAGAATGTTCAAACTATCGCACCATTGCACTCATTTCTCATGCTAGTAAAGTTATGCTTAAAATTCTACAAGCTAGACTCCAGCAGTATGTAGATTGAGAACTACCAGAAGTACAGGCAGGATTTTGAAGAGGCAGAGGAACTAAAGATCAAATTGCCAACATATGCTGGATCATGGAGAAAGCTAGAGAGTTCCAGAAAAAACATATACTTCTGCTTCATTGACTATGCTAAAGCATTCAATTGTGTGGATCACAACAAACTGTGGCAAGTTCTTAAAGAGATAGGAGTACCAGACCATCTTATTTGTCTCTTGAGAAACCTATTTGTGAGTCGAGAAGCAACAGTGAGAACTGGACACGGAACCACTGATGGTTCAAAATTGGGAAAGGAGTCTGGGAAGGCTGTATACTGTCACCCTGCCTGTTTAACTTATATGCAGAGCACATCACGAGAAAGGCAGGGCTAGATGAATCAAAAGTTGGAATTAAGATTGCTGGAAGAAATATCAACAACCTAAGATATGCAGATGATACCACTCTAATGGCAGAAAGTGAAGAGGAACTAAAGAGCCTCTTGTTGCGAGTGAAGAAGGAGTGTGCAAATGTTGGGTTGAAACTTAACATTAAGAAAACCAAGATCATGGCATCCGGCCCTCTCAATTCCTGGCAAATAGATGGGGAAGAAATGGAGGTAGTGACAGATTTTATTTTCTTGGGCTCCAAGATCACTGGAGATGGGAACTGCAGCCAAAAAAATTAAAGGACGTTTGCTCCTGTGGAGGAAAGCCATGGCAAATCTAGACAGCACACTAAAAAGCAGAAACATCACCCTGCCAACAAAAGTGCGCATAGTCAAGGCCATGGTCTCTCCAGTTGCAATGTATGGCTGTGAAAGTTGTACCATAAGAAAGGCTGAGCGCCAAAGAATTGAAGCCTTTGAGCTATGGTGCTGGAGAAGACTCCTGTGAGTCCCTTGGACTGCAAGGCGATCAAACCGGTCAGTCCTAGAGGAGATCAACCCTGACTGCTCTTTAGAAGGCCAGATCCTGAAGTTGAAACTCAAATACTTTGGCCACCTAATGAGAAGGAAGGACTCACTGGAGAAGAGCCTAATGCTGGGAAAGGTTGAGGGCAAGAGAAGAATGGGATGACAGAGAATGAGGTGGCTGGAGGGAGTCACTGAAGCAGTAGGCGTGAGCCTAAATGGATTCCAGAAGATGGAAGAGGACAGGAAGGCCTGGAGGAACATTGTCCATGGGGTCGCGATGGGTCGGACACGACTTCACAACTAACAACAACAACAAAGAATTAACTACACAGAATACTACAGAAAAAGTGGAACAATTAAGTATTATGACAGAAGACACAACTGATCAACAAATACAGTCAATGGAAAATCTAGAAAAAGGACTAACAATATGGAAAAAGGAAAAGATTTTCTATACAAATCAGAAGAAACCTGAGAATGAAGAAGAACCGATTGAAGAGAAGATAAACAGTTCAGGACAACTGTGTCGAGATGAAAAAATAGAGAGACAAATTGTTAGTCCTCTCAAAAAAATGGCAACTGGATGGTTCTTTCTATATCAAACGATATACATAACAATGCAGGGAGATTTATTTGATGATTCAAAAGCACAAAGATGGAAGAAGATTTTGCAAAGAAAGAAAACTGGAATAAGACTGAAGAAAATTGGGGTTTTTGACTTACTAGTGAGAATTAAAATAAAATATAATCAAATAGATAAGATGTGTATCTTGAATATTAGATATTGTTATTGTGGAGATAAAGAAAACTTTGATTATTTAAAATTTGGAAGTAGAAATATTAACAGTAGAATTTGAACATTGATTTGCTTATAAAGGTTAAATGTAAATGTAATTAAGATATATATAAGCTAAATATTTATTGATGAATGTGATAAATACATCCTTATTTAGCGGTAAGAAGAGAAGAAGAAAGTATTAATTATTGAAATAAGAGAAATTTTGGTTATTAATTTCAAGATATTTGGAAATTATTAGAAAATAAGAATATTATATTGTACTATTAATTAATTGGTTGACATAAGATGGTGAGAATTTAAATATATGTGTATCCTGAACATTAGATCTTGTGATAAATTGTGATAAAGGGAATTGGGATCAATTAAAGCTTGGAAATTATAAATACTAAACATTAAATTTAAATATTAATGGGAAACTAAAAATTGGGAAAAACCAGGACATTGTCTAAAAAGATTGAATGTTAAAACAACTAGAATATGTATAAACAAAAATTATTGATAAATGCAAGAAAGTTATTTTTATTTAATTGATATAGTAAGAATTGTATTAATTTCAATGCGAGACAGTAAATACCAAGGGGAAAAGAGAGGAAATATTTAATGTAATAGCTTGAGATTTGTACTTAAGATATTTGTATGTTATTGAATTATTGATTAACTCAGCCGCCACGTTGTTTTTCAAATATTTAAATGTGAAATTAGAAAATCAATTAAAATTTTTCAAAATAAGTAAATAAATCAGGAAGGATATAATAAAAAGATAGCCAATTAATAGGGCTGTAATGGAATGTGTGAATGGCCTTGGGCAAAAGGGGGGAAGAGATGCTAGTTTAATTGAAAGGGTTGACTAGAGCCAAGGATCCTGTTTATTTCTTCACATGTGACAGGATCAGCTCTTCCTTGTTTATCAAACACCTCTGTCACTTCAACTGAATTCTAACTCAGTGAGAGTCCAACCAATTAATCTGAGCAATTTTATCTGTTTAGATGCTTAGGAAATTATATTCAGTGCCATGCAAATAATCCCATGCAGGAATGTGCCACCCAAAAAAGAGCTGTTGAATAGCAGATGCAATAAGAGTAGAGAATTAACTAAATTTTACTGCTCATCTTTGTGGTGTAATTTCTCATATAGGCTTTTGCACGTTTGGTCAGATTCATTCTATGTCTTCCTCCAAAACAGCTCTAAACACCTCTTCAGATGTTTTATCTCCAGGAATTCTTAAAAAAAGAAGTCTTTTGGGATCACCAGGCAGTAAGAAGCCACATAGAAATAATCTGACCCACCACATTTGCTAATAGAAATCTAAAATGACTAGCTAAGGAAGTTCAGGAGAAGGTTTTCATTACACAGGTGCCCTGCGTGCCTTTAAGCAAGCTCACCAGACCCCTTTCTCACTGGACCTATTTTTTTTTAAATCCCATTTATATCCCGCCCTTCTCCGAAGACTCAGGGCGGCTTACAATTTAAAGCACAAATCAATGTGCTTAGCAATTTAAAGGAAATATAGCCAGTGGCCAGTTGAAGACTACCCCAGGAACCTACATTGTTTGGCTGTTCCTATTCCAAGGCCAGGAAATGGCAGACTTTCCTGTCTGGCTATATTCCAAAGTTTTGATGGGCTTGCCATGTTCAATAAATGCCACTGCCATTATCTTGGCAAATAACTTTTTCAAATCTTGCATAAATCATGCCAAAAAGACACAGTCAGATCATTAATCTATTACCACAAAAGCACAGTAACACAAATAAGAACAAATACTTCTGCCTGATATAAAAATTTATTCTTCTTCTGCAAATCCTGAGATTGCTCCAAGTCTGCTAAAATTTCTGTTTTGAGAATATCAATGCTGTTTGATTAATTAAGGACTGATGTACAGAGAATTAAAATCTGCTGAGAGAGTCCTCAAAATAGAAAGATTTCTTAATTTTTAATAACTGGTACCCAGTTATTTTCTGGATCAGAAAAATTGGTAATATAGAACTGGACAATTTTTTTCAACTGAGTCTCTGGAATCAAGATGCCACTACATGTTTGACTGCCGTGTGTTAGAATGGAATATAGCTAGATTCTGGGATTTGTAGTAGTGGAGGTTGAAATACTTTTATAAAGCATTAATGGAACTGCTCTTCCACTCCTATTTGCCTACTATAAGTAACAAGGAAAAGCAAAACTAAAGTATACAACTGATTAGTCTCATAACTCCAAATATTCTGCCCATATTTTCAGGTAGTACAAATCAGGGAACATTCAGCTTATCATATATTTCTTACTGATAATCCAAAATTAATATCAGTGCCATTTTCAATTAAGACCATATATGTATCTGGTCTTAACTGGTCTCAGAAAACTATGAAGCATTTTTTATCTCTGTCTGAGGCTCATGATACAATAGACCATTGTGATACCAACTACGCTGAAAAACTACATGGCAAATAGTGTCCATACACAACCACAGAAAATCTGAAATATACCCTAATTTCCTTCATTTAGAATCATCACTGGTTTCCCTCTAGTATTACTCCAATCAATCATTATTATTTCCAGGACAATTCACGACCCCTAAATCCAGGCTCCAATAAGACTCAGAGATTATCTTGTCAATATCCCTGCCATTTCCTCATTACAGAGATCAATGAGAACTTAGTAACATCAGCATTTTCTAAATAAGGAATTGGCAATATTGATCCTTCAGGCGTTAAACTCCAGATCCTATCAGCCCCAGCCAATGTGGTAAGCTATGAAAGATAATGGGACTTACAATCCAACAATGTCCATAAGACCATACAATGCTTATCACTCATATCAGTCTTCAGCTAACTTAGAGGTGGGGAACTACAGCCTCTTTATGACTTGTGGGCTTCAACTCCCAGAATTCCTGAGCCAGCATCAATTTCAGCTTCAACTTCAGAGTTGAAGTCTACAAGTCATAAAAGGGCCATAGTTCCCTATCCCTGAGTCAACTAATGTGATTCACATTACACATTCATATAGAAGAAAATAATCCTGGTAAATCTAAAAACTTAAGAAATAATTTGTCTGTGTTAAAAGTCAGTTACCCATCCCTTATAAAGTTATCATGGAGGTAATAAAATCCTGAGGTATGTTTATCAATTGGCTTTTAATATTCTCTAAGATCACATATCTGCAGTAGTCCAAGAGCACCTATCTCTATTTTGGCAAGAAGATCCTCGGACTATGGAAGACATATATCACCAGAACCACTATCCTGACACTTATCATTCAAAATCTGGTGATGGGACACTTGAGATGAAAGAATCACAATCCTCCTTATTAACTGCAACATAAAACAAAAATAACACAAAATCACACTACAGCACTACAGTCCCACCACACATAGCACCACACCTTGAGCAGCAATGTGTCTTTGACATCTTCTTTGGAGCCAGATAGCCCTTCACTATACAATACTTGAATTTTAAATTTTAAGATTTCTTTTTTTAAAAAAGGGGTCATACTGCGAACTTAAGCCTATCTTTGAAAACAACTTTATTTCAAAGAATAAGCAGATTCCATAAAGACCCCAATGATAATTTCAAAAAATAAAAATGATAGGCAACTTACCGTATATACTTGAGTATAAGCCGAATTTTTCAGCCCACTTTTTGGGCTGAAAAATTCCACTTCGGCTTATACTCCAGTCAACAAAAAAACTTACTGAGGACTTGTGCGCGGCCGAGGCTTTGGAGCTTCCGGGATCGCGCTCACCTCTCCCAAGCCACCGCCGTCCGGAGACCTGCCGAAGTTTGGGGAGGTTTGGGGAGGTGCGCGCGCACCTCCCCAAAAGTCCCCAAACGAAGCCGGGTCTCCGTTCCTCTGCGCCCTGCCTGCCTGCTTCTTTCCACAGCGGAAAGAAGCAGGCAGGCAGGGGGCGGAGGAACGGAGACCCGGCGACGTTTGGGGAGGTTTGGGCGCCTCTCCAAATATCCCCAAACGTCGCCGGGTCTCCGTTCCTCTGTGCCCTGCCTGCCTGCTTCTTTCCACAGCGGAAAGAAGCAGGCAGGCAGGGGGCGGAGGAACGGAGACCCGGCGACGTTTGGGGAGGTTTGGGCGCCTCTCCAAATATCCCCAAACGTCGCCGGGTCTCCGTTCCTCTGTGCCCTGCCTGCCTGCTTCTTTCCACAGCGGAAAGAAGCAGGCAGGCAGGGGGCGGAGGAACGGAGACCCGGCGACGTTTGGGGAGGTTTGGGCGCCTCTCCAAATATCCCCAAACGTCGCCGGGTCTCCGTTCCTCTGTGCCCTGCCTGCCTGCTTCTTTCCACAGCAGAAAGAAGCAGGGAGGCAGGGGGCGGAGGAACGGAGACCCGGCGACGTTTGGGGAGGTTTGGGCGCCTCTCCAAATATCCCCAAACGTCGCCGGGTCTCCGTTCCTCTGTGCCCTGCCTGCCTGCTTCTTTCCACAGCAGAAAGAAGCAGGGAGGCAGGGGGCGGAGGAACGGAGACCCGGCGACGTTTGGGGAGGTTTGGGCGCCTCTCCAAATATCCCCAAACGTCGCCGGGTCTCCGTTCCTCTGTGCCCTGCCTGCCTGCTTCTTTCCACAGCAGAAAGAAGCAGGCAGGCAGGAGGCGGAGGAACGGAGACCCGGCGATTTGGGCGCCTCTCCAAATATCCCCAAACGTCGCCGGGTCTCCGTTCCTCTGTGCCCTGCCTGCCTGCTTCTTTCCACAGCGGAAAGAAGCAGGCAGGCAGGGGGCGGAGGAACGGAGACCCGGCGACGTTTGGGGAGGTTTGGGCGCCTCTCCAAATATCCCCAAACGTCGCCGGGTCTCCGTTCCTCTGTGCCCTGCCTGCCTGCTTCTTTCCACAGCAGAAAGAAGCAGGCAGGCAGGGGGCGGAGGAACGGAGACCCGGCGACGTTTGGGGAGGTTTGGGCGCCTCTCCAAATATCCCCAAACGTCGCCGGGTCTCCGTTCCTCTGTGCCCTGCCTGCCTGCTTCTTTCCACAGCAGAAAGAAGCAGGGAGGCAGGGGGCGGAGGAACGGAGACCCGGCGACGTTTGGGGAGGTTTGGGCGCCTCTCCAAATATCCCCAAACGTCGCCGGTCTCCGTTCCTCTGTGCCCTGCCTGCCTGCTTCTTTCCACAGCAGAAAGAAGCAGGGAGGCAGGGGGCGGAGGAACGGAGACCCGGCGACGTTTGGGGAGGTTTGGGCGCCTCTCCAAATATCCCCAAACGTCGCCGGGTCTCCGTTCCTCTGTGCCCTGCCTGCCTGCTTCTTTCCACAGCAGAAGACCCGGCGACGTTTGGGGATATTTGGAGAGGCGCCCAAACCTCCCCAAACGTCGCCGGGTCTCCGTTCCTCCGCCCCCTGCCTCCCTGCTTCTTTCTGCTGTGGAAAGAAGCAGGCAGGCAGGGCACAGAGGAACGGAGACCCGGCGACGTTTGGGGATATTTGGAGAGGCGCCCAAACCTCCCCAAACGTCGCCGGGTCTCCGTTCCTCCGCCCCCTGCCTCCCTGCTTCTTTCTGCTGTGGAAAGAAGCAGGCAGGCAGGGCACAGAGGAACGGAGACCCGGCGACGTTTGGGGATATTTGGAGAGGCGCCCAAACCTCCCCAAACGTCGCCGGGTCTCCGTTCCTCCGCCCCCTGCCTCCCTGCTTCTTTCTGCTGTGGAAAGAAGCAGGCAGGCAGGGCACAGAGGAACGGAGACCCGGCGACGTTTGGGGATATTTGGAGAGGCGCCCAAACCTCCCCAAACGTCGCCGGGTCTCCGTTCCTCCGCCCCCTGCCTGCCTGCTTCTTTCCGCTGTGGAACGAAGCAGCCTGAACGAAGCAGGCTGCTTCTTTCCACTGCGGAACGAAGCAGCCTGCCTGCTTCTTTCCGCTGCGGAACGAAGCAGCCGGCGGCGGAGGCTTGCAGAACGGCGGATCGGCTTATACTCAAGTCACCAACTTTTTCCAGTTTTTGGGGGTGAAATTGGGGGTCTCGGCTTATACTCGAGTCGGCTTATACTCAAGTATATACGGTACATCCTGAGGCTTTAGTAAAAATGCCTATTTATATAAGAAATGAAAAATATTTTGCAATTGATTATATTCTAGCAGACTACAGAAAAACAGGAAATCAAACAATATCTTTTATACAGGTAGTCATTGCTTCATTGCCTGATTTAACAACTCTTAAAAAGTATGATCGTGTTAAAAAAAGAGTTTGGCAACCAAACTTCACATTTATGATCATTGTAGCATCCCACAATCACATAACTGCCATTTGTGTACTTCATAATTGGCTTGTGACAAGCTGAGTTAATGGAGAAGGAAGTAAAATTGTTTTGCTTAACAACCACAATGATTTGCTTTCTCATCAAAGGGGAAGTGAGGTCATAAGTCTTTCATGGTCATATGATGTTTGCTTAGTGACTACAATTTAGTGATGGAGTTGCCAGTCCCAATTGTGGTTGATAAACAATGACTACTTGTATTGGCTTTGCACACATTGCAACAGCCATGTTTTGGTTCGTTTATTTGAAAGCCTATTACATGTTCAAAATGTTAAATATTTAAACTAGCCACAAATAGGCTGGGGAAATCTCTGTCAAATATACAAGGATTTATTTACCCAGCCTCATCTAATGACATTTCTGTAATGCAAAGCAATTTTGAACATTTGTCCAGGATACTATTAATAACCAATTTAGCATTCCTTAGCATAATTGTAAGTGCTCAGAGAGCTGCTGCTGGCAGGAAAATGGTTAAAGTGAGAAAGTAATTCTCCACTCTAAAGTTATCAATTCTTTGCCAAAACTGGGCTACTGATCTACTGCCATTGTAGCTGATCCTGTGTTCTAATTTCTAAATGCCCTCATCCAGAAACCATATTTCTTTTCTCCTATATATCTACAGTATTTTCTGAGATATTATATCCATACTTGAAAGCATGCCTTCAAACCATGTAAGATGCTGCCAATGTCAACTGAAGTATCATCTCATAGGGCAGATATATTCCCAACAAGCACTTCTTACTCCTTATTTCATGACATCTGAAAAGCTAAATATGTGCCTCTCATTATGCTATTGTGCTCTGTACTGCCTCTGAGCATCATCTTTACCATACACTATTAATGATCAAGATGATGCTGTCTGGGAAACTGTATCCCCAGGGAAACACTTAAACATATAAATATCTACTGAGAATTCTAAAGTTTCAGCCACCCCCTAACCCCCCAAATGTTTTGTCTGATTCTACTGACTCTAGGTAGCTAAATCAGTTCTCATTAAAGAATTGTTCTGTTATGTTCCAAAGAAACTGCATTCTTTTACAAAAACAAAAGAAACAAATTACATTGCAGGGCATACTAAACAAAGAGCAAGTTGATATGAAATCACTAGAGTTTTCAGGTTTAATCAGTTTCTACACAATTCAATGCTATTACTATATATCCTTTCCTAAGATTCCTAATGAAAGGAATAAGAGTTTTAGTATTCCAAATTCAGAAAATTCTAAATTGTCTTATTTAATTCAAGGACTTCATAGATTAAAAATCTAACTGCATGTTTGCTATTTTAAGTAATAACTTTAAAAGAGAGAGAATATTAAATCATAATATTTAGATTAAAATGATCCAGCAATATTTTTCAACATTAAAAAAGTTTTAAACATTTAACATACAATTACAATTCTAGCTTTTTAAATAGTTATTATTTACCTTCAAATAAACTGAGGTCTCTTCGTAGCCTTGGTCCATAAAGCCCTTCTAAAATACTTTCAAAACCTAACAAAAAACAAAAATTAAACATTTTACTGTACAGTATATCAAATAGTTTCACAAATGTAGCAGATGAAAAGCTAAAATCACTGAACATAAGCACATTGTTACAGAAAAGGAAATGTTTCTGGATACAGGTAGTTCTCAGTTTACAATCACAATTTCTGTTGCTAAGTGAGACATTTGTTAAGTGAGTTTTGCCCCATTTTACGACTTTTTTTGCCATATTTGTTAAGTGAATCATTGCAGTTGTTAAGTTACTAACATGGCTTCTAAGTGAATCTGGCTTCCCCATTGATTTTGCTTGTTAGAAAGTTGCAAAAGATGATCAAATGATCCTGCAACATTGCAACTATCATATATATGTCAGTTGCCAAGCATCTGAATTTTGATCAGGTGACTTATGGGGATGCAGCAATGATCATAAGTATGAAAACTGGTCATAAGTCACTTTTTTCAGTGCCACTGAGACTTTGAACAGTAAGTCAAGAATGACCTTTATAGAGATTTCAGAAAAAACTCAATGATCTAAAGGCACTGATATACATCTCCCCTCCCCTCCCCCCTCAACACACATACTCAAGTCTCAATATAACAGTAGCAAATAGTAAGTTCACATTTTCTACTGTACCTTGTACCTTTAGATGAATGGGATTTAGGTGAAAAATGATCCCATTCATACCACTTTCCATTAAAAAAATAAAACAATTCAGGATGAACTGAACTGATTCAACAAATGGTCAACAAAAGTTTATCATGAATACACTTTGTATATTCAGGGCTGTGTGAAAACTGAACTATTTTTCAAAATAGTGAATATCTAAAGCCTCTGTTGCCATGAGAACATAAGGAGATATTTTCAATAGAAGAACTATGAACAGAGTAATTTGTAAAGAATGAAGGTGATGGTGAAATCCAAAAAGTGAGATGAACCAGAGGAAACAACAGTCTAAAGAAGTCATTAGTCTATTAAGTTGCATTGTATTGTGATTTACCATTTTAATAGGGAATATGATTTATTAAAAACGCTCTCTCAAAATAAAATGTAACGTAATACAATATAATATAATAATATAAATATTATATGAAAGACTGTCTCTGTTCTGATTACATTACACATGACTCATTAATTACAGCCTCTTAAAATTTGTTATATAAATTTGGAAACTTGTGTCATGTACATATACTGAGGGAATAGTATACAATCACTGACATATAAATGCAACTATCCAGCATCTTTTTTATGTTCTTCCTCTTGCAAAGCTCTCTAAAGCAGGGCTTTTCAACCTTTTCACCAATTGTACCACTTTTAGGGTAAGGCAATATCCGAGTAGCACCAGTCGTCCAGCAAGGTGTCAAAAACTTGACCAAAAAAAATGAAAAAAAAATGATAAAGTACAAATAGACCTCGACTTACAACAATTCGCTGTTACAACAGTACTGAAAAAAGTGACTTTATGACCATTTTTCACACATGACTACTGTAGCATTCCCAGGGTCATGTGATTTACATTCAGATGCTTGGCAACTGATTCATACTTATGACATTCACAGTGTCCCAGGGTCATGTGATCAATGGCCAGGGGTGGCGTGGCCAGCTTATCACTCAGGTTGCCGGGTGCCTGTGGGGGAGAATCTGTGGGTCTCTGGTGGACGGGGGTGGATGCCTTGTTCCCTCCCTCTCTCCCATTGTCCCTTCCTTCCTTCTTTCCTTTCCTTCCTCTTTGTCTCTTCCTCCTTTTCTCCCTCCCTCTCATTGTCCTTCTCCTCCTTCTTTCTCCCTTCCTTCCCTCCCTCCCTCCCTTCCAAACAACCTGCTAGTCCAAACTACAAATACTGCACCTCACACAACCTGCCCATCTCCCATTTTCAGGCACGTACATTACGAACCGGCTACTTCTCCCAGTCATTTTTCCCCTACCAGAGCACAGCGTTCGAGCCAGGTTCCTGATCCTCTCCCTGTACATCATTCTTCCCATAGCTCTCCCCAGTGCTGTTGAGAGATCCCCATTTCTGGCTGCATTGCTACCATTATCAAGTTAATTTTCACCCGCCCGAAGGAAGAGAGTTATGCTTTTCTCCCTCCTCCAAAGTAAGGGAGACAAACCTGCATTGCCACCAAGTCACCCTTCCTTCAGGCAAGGTAATCTCCTTGAAAATGCAAAACCACAGGGGCTCCATTTTTTGCAAAGGGCAGCACATGCACCCCACGAGCAACCCGCAGCTCCGGAGCCGCATGCGGCTCTTTCAGCCATCTCCTGCGGCTCCCAGGCTTCTGCCATGTGCAGTCCAAAAAAAAAAGTGGGACTAAAAAAGTTCAACCAATCAATTCAAATATGCAGGGTAGGAGCATATCTCGCCTTGGCTCCACTCTTCAGTCAAACCCTGTTCTGCTCATGTGCGCATGTATGTGCATGCGCACACATTTTTTGCGGCTCCCAGTTTTTCCTTTTGTGAGGGAACCGGTTCCGAGTGGCTCTTTCACTGTTTCAGGTTGCTGACCCTGGACTAGAACCTTGGGATGAGTTGGGAGAGTGGAAATATCTGACTGCAATCCTGAGCCAGTCCGTTGAGTGGTTAAGAGAAAAGTTTGAAGGACTGGAGGTGGGAGGAAAGGAGTAGGTCACCCGTCAGTTACTTTCCAGTGAACAGGATGACAGACGCCCCCAAGACCATCCCCAATCCAGGTGAAGTGCCAATCCCATAGCTGAAGCCTGGGCTGCCTCCCCCCCAACCAGCCACCAGCTTTAACTTCGAGTCCAGTGTAGAGGCGAAGCTCAGACTGCCATCAAGTGTCGTGATAGCCCTGACCATCGCCAGTGGCCTGCCAGCCCTGATCACCATCAATGCTATGCCAGTCCTGACCATCGGCAACAGTATGTTAGCCCCGATCGGTTCCACCGCTATGCAAGCCCTGACAGGTACCCACGCCATATTAGCCCTGAATGTTATCAGCATAGAGCAAGCCCCGATCGCCGCCCCGATCGTCGCCTTAACAGATATCCATGTCGAGCTAGTCTGGATCGATCTTGGCACCATGCTAGTCCCGACCGTCATTGTTACAGAATTAGTCCTGAGCGACACCTCCAGCGACTCAGCCTCGAATGTTACAGGTGCCACACCAGTCCAGGGCCTCTGCCAAGAGCTGATTGAGCAGCGGGACTCCCATGAGATCAATTGCAACATTATGGGTTGCTACAGGTTCTCTTAGATCAGCAGTGAGCTGTAGCAGCCCCTCCTTTCAAACCCACGTTTGATGGTGACCCTGAGAAGTTAACTTTCTTTTTGAGTCAAGTGCGCTCCCACATGAACAGGAATGCTAACGCCTATCCAGACCCTGCCACTATGGTTGATGTGATAGCGGCAAACCTAGAGGGGGAGGCAGCAGAGTGGTTGAACAGCCACTGACTCCTGGACCTGGACCAAGGCCAGATCCGATGAGGTGTCCACTTCCCCAATGAACCCCACTGACTGGGATGACTGGCGCTCCAAAGGCATCATCTGGACTGCCAATCAAGTGTTTTAGATGTGGCCAACCGGGCCACTGAGCAGCTGTTTGTCCAGTTCCTTTCCATCAGCAAAAAAGCATTTCGACCCTACCAGAAAAGCAAAAAGGAACCTCGCAGTCCACCAGAGAAAAATCAAGGTGGATTAACCAGGAGCAAGCCACTCAAGTCACTTCCCCTACTCAAGAAAAGGCCAAGGCTCTGACTGAAGCCACCATTTCACCCGCTCTATATGACAGCAATGATGAGGGAGAGAATGACCCGATGGTGAGTCAGCCTGTTCCACCTTTTTCCCTCTCTGAGAACCTCTTAGTCCCTAAAACAGGCACCTGAAAGGGCTTACATGTGTTAATAGACTCTGGGTGTTCACGATGCTTGATCAGCCTCCCTGCCGTCCTCAAATTGGGCATCAGAGCAAAAACGCTTTCCTCCCCCATGAGGTTTGAACAGGCAGAAAGATCCTTTATGGGCGGAGCTTTAATCACTCACCTAACTGAGTCAGTGAGACTGGAATGGGGGAACATTGGGAGTTTATCCAATTTGTGGTGGCCCCAAAAATGACCGAAGTAGTGATTTTGGGATTAGCTTAGTTCAGGGGTGTCAAACTCAATTTCATTGAGGGCCACATCAGCATTGCGGTTGCCCTCAGGGGGCCGGGTGGGTGTGGCCTACTGGGTGGGCGTGGCTAGAGTGTGTATGGCCTACTGGGTGGGCGTGGCCAGCTCTACATCGTTGGCATCAAGGGTGCCTAGGGGGCCTGGGCAGGAGTGGGACAGATCTGGGGGTCTCTGGCAGAAGGAGGGTCTCTGGGCCGGGGCCAAGGCAGTGGGGGCCGTTCCCTCACTCTTTCCAGGATGGCTTTACGGGCCGCATAAAACCACTTCACGGGCCGAATCCGGGCCCCGGGCCTTGTGTTTGACATGTCTGGCTTAGTTGGACAAATGGAAACCACCAACATGATAGGAGAAGGGGATGAGAATCCTGAGGTTACCCATAGGGCCGTCACCCCCCAACCCCTCTAATGATGCCAGCGGGATACCAGAACCACCATCTGAGAAACTAAAAGTGGCGGCAAATCCCCTGCCAGGAGTACCTCTCATTCCCAGTGAATAACGAGACTTTGGAAGTGTTTAGCGAGGCAGAATGTGACATTCTACACCCCCCCAATAGAAACAATGACTGTGCCATTGAGATTCTACCAGGGGCTAACTTGCCAAAGCCGAAGATGTATGCAATGATCCCTCTCAAAGTGGAAGAGCTGAGGGAATACATTGATAAAATTTTTGTGAGGGCTTATATTGAACCCGCAAAATCCAAAGTGGCTGTCCCTGTACTTTTTAAGGAGAAAAAAGGTGGATCACTTAGACTTTGCATTGATTTGGTCTGAACGCTGTTAGCGTGGAGAATATATACCCTCTCTCCTTAATGAAGGACATGTTAGCCCACTTGGCAAAAGGACGAATTTTTATCAAATTAGACCTAAGAGGCTTATTATCACGTGAGAATAAGAAAAGGTGATGAATGGAAAACTGTTTTCAACAGCCTCCTGGGTAGTTATCAGTTCAAAGTCATGCCTTTTTGATTACAAGGAGCTCCTGCAGTGTTCATGCAGCTGATCAACCAGGTGTTGCATGATCATTTATATAAAGGGGTTTTGGTGTATCTTGATGACATCTTAATCTATACAGTGACTATGGCAAAACATAACAGTTTTAGTAGGAGAAGTACTAAAAAACTGCTGAACGCTAAACTCTACACCAAACTCTCGAATTGTGAGTTCCATTAGGCAGGTTTGGATTATCTGGGTTACAAAATTTCCAGTGAAGAAATTGAAATGGATCCAGCTAAAGTAAAAGTGATTGAATGGCAGCCCCCACAAACCTGGAAACAGCTCCAGAAATTTTTGGGATTTGCTCATTTCTACCGCTGAGCTTGTCGATCAGAAGGTCGGCAGTTTGGCGGGTTGAATCCCGAGTGCCGCGTAACAGAGTGAGCGCCTGTTACTCGTCCTAGCTTCTGCCAACCTAGCAGTTCGAAAGCACGTAAAAATGCAAGTAGAAAAATAGGGACCACTCCGGTGGGAAGGTAACAGCGTTCCGTGCACCTTTGGCGTCTAGTCATGCCGGCCACATGACCACGGAGACGTCCTCGGACAAGCGCTGGCTCTTCGGCTTTGAAACGGAGATGAGCACCGGCCCCTAGAGTTGGAAATGACTAGCACGCATGTGCGGGGGAACCTTTACCTTTACTGCCAATTTATCCCTTCATTTGCAGATTGCTTTGCTCCCTACAGAACTATTAAAAACTGGCAAAGATAGGGGTAAACCACGACCAGGTCAACCCCTACACTGGTCATTAGAGTGCCAAGCCGTTTTTGAAAATTTAAAAAGAATGTTTGCTGCAGAACCAATTCTCAAACACCCTCATCCTGAGGAGCAATTTGTTATTCAAGCTGATGCCAGCGATGTTGATGTGGGGGCACTGCTGTTACAAAAAAAAAACATAAAGGAAATTTACAACCCTGCGCTTACACTTCAAAATAGCTCACTGACACAGAGCGGAGGTGGGCCATTTGGGAGAAGGAAGCCTTTGCAATCAGATGGGCTTTACTGACTTGGCGTCATTTACTAGAGCAGTGTTTTTCAACCTTTTTTGGGCAAAGGCACACTTGTTTCATGAAAAAAATCACGAGGCACTCCACCATTTTCCACACCGTTGGACCTCCCCACGGTCGCTACATGAATGGTCGTAAGTCGAGGATGGCCTGTGTTCTCAAGGGGTTGGACTAGATGACCTCCAAGGTCCCTTCCAACTTCTTCTTCTTCTTCTTCTTCTTATTATTATTATTATTATTATTATTATTATTATTATTATTATTATTATTATTATTATTATTATTATTATTATTATTAGCCTCTTTATTTTATTTTATTTTATTTTGGGGCTTTTGTTTGTTTGTTTTTGCTGTGAAGGAAAAGGAAAGCTTGCATTTCTTTTTAATTTATCTTTCTGTATTTTCTTTTTTCCCTTCTTTTCTTTCTTCCTTCCTTCCCTCTCTTCCCTCCCTCTCATTTCTTTCTTTATCTTCCTTCCTTCCTTTCTCTCTCCCACTTTCTTTCCCTCCCTCTCTCAATTTCTTGCTTTCTACTTGTGGAAATTGGAAGCTACTTGCATTTCTTTTTAATTTTTCTTTCTGCATTTTTCTCCTTCATTTATTTTTCTTTGTTTCTTTGTTTCTTTCTTTCTTTCTTTCTTTCTTTGTTTGTTTCTTTCTTTCTTTCTCTTTTTCTTTCTTTTCTCTTTCTTTCTTTTTCTCTCTTTCTTTCTTTCTATCTTCCTTCCTTTCTTTCCTGCCTTTCTCTCTCCCACTTTCTTTCCCTTCCTCTCTCAATTTCTTGCTTTCTACTTGTTGTGGAAACTGGAAGCTACTTGCATTTCTTTTTAATTTTTCTTCCTGCTTTTTTTCCTTCCTTCCTTCCTCCCTTCCTCTCTCTCTCTCTTTCTTTTCTATTCTCCTTTTTTTCTTTCTCCCTCCCTTTTCCCCTTCCCCCTTTTTTCCCCTTCCTTTTTTCTTTCTTTCTCACCTTTACCATCAAAAGCACTTCACTCCAGAGGGGGGGGGGAAACCCCAAAGGTTTTTAATTGCTTTGGTCCAAAGGACATTTTATTATGCAACGTATCAAAAGGACAGGTTAAAAAAAAATCAGCCATGTAATTTTTCAGACGCAAGCGAAGCCTCCAAGAGCGAAGCGGTCAGATCCCTCTATTTCGGGCTTGGGCGAGGGGTCGCGGCGAGCAACCAGGCAGCCGACCAGGCGGGAGTCTCGCATCCTCAGCCACGCGGGGAGTAAGGAGTAAGCGGCGCGTGCTGGGGAAGAAGAGCTTTTTCGAACATTGCAGGCAACCAACCACGCGGCAGCTCAGGCGAGCCGGGCTGGCCGCCTGTCCGTCCTCTTCCGATAAGCGAGCCGGTCGCCTCTCCCCAGCTTCTCTCTCTTCAGCAAGAGACCCTCCGAAGCCAGAGAAGGGGGCGGAGCTACGCTGCCGTGGAGCCCTGGTGCCTAGAGAGGTCGAGCCCACTTCTTTTCCCGGGCTTTTGCTTCCAGCAAAGTAGGGCCGTCAGCTTAGCCAAGGCTCCCCGCCAGAGTCTTGCAGCGCCGCTCCGCCCGTGGCTGTTCCTCCTCCTCCTCCTCCTCCTCCTCTCACCGCTGTCTCCTAGGTCAGTGTTTTTTCAATTCTTCCCACGGCACACCAGGCAACATCTCACGGCACACTAGTGTGCCGCGGAACAGTGGTTGAAAAACACTGTACTAGAGGGTGCAAGGTGCCTTTTGAAGTATGGACTGATCACAAAAACTTAGAAGCACTGAAAGCTCCCTGTAAATGGACTACCAAACAAGTAAGCTGGGCTCAATATTTTAATCGTTTTAACTTTACCCTAAAATACATACTGGGAGGAAAGAATTTCTTAGCTGATGTCCTCTCTAGACTGCCTCAATATGAAAGCCACCGTGAACAAGTCATAGATTCTATTATGCCACCACAAGTTATTTCTCAAATAAACCCTGGGAAACGACAACATGTGAAGTTCCCTAAGCCAGTCAACCCATTGACAAAGAAATTAAAGCAAGGAGTGAAAAATGACAAATGGCTCAAGGAAAATCAAACCATCCTAATCATAGTATCTTAGATGCTATGTAGATTACCAACAGACAAGTTGGACTGATCTCCTCCCTTTTGCTGAAGTGGTTTACAACAACACAGTACACAGCACCAGGACTCCCCTACCTCTCAAACATTAGATCAGTGGATGTCTGCTTGGAGGAGTGTTTGGAACAATACAAAGAAAGCTTTAACAAAAGCCTGAGAGGTTTACAAAAAGCAAGCTGATAAGAAAAGAGCACCTCAGAAGTCATTCCGTGTGGGGGAAAAGGTTTATCTTTCTACAAAATATCTAAGACTTAACTTACCTAGCAAAAAATTGGGACCAAAATACCTGGGACCATTTCCCATAGTGCAGCTCTTAAACCCAGTCACTGTAGAATTAAAACTCCCTCGTCTTAGGAAAGATCCACCCAGTGTTTCACTGCAGTCTGTTAAAACCTTCCACAGAATCAACTCTGAGACCCCCTCCTAAGAAAGCACCTGGCCTGCTTGTGGTGGCTGGAGACTCATTACAAAGTAAAGCATAGTCTTGATGCTAGATTATTCAAGGGTAAATTGCAATATTTAGGGCAGGGAAAGGGATATCCGTTATCAGAAACCATCTGGGTGAAGAGTATTGATATGAAAGCTGATAGACTTATACGCAAATTCTATGATAAACATTCAAGTAAACTGAGGGGATTCTTAATTTTTATTCTTGTATAATTTGCAGCATTTTTCCTCTTTTAAGGGGAGCCAAATGTCAACGTTATGACAAACCGAATTGAAGCCATTTTCATTTTGTCTTCAATGCCACATGTTTACTTTAGAAGGAGGGATGGATGTAGTTCTCAGTTAGCCAAAACAATTCAAATGATTGGGAACCAAGGTAATTGTTGATAACATTTGGCGGGCTGGAGAGCTGGGAGGAATGCCCGTGTTTTTGAACAATTGGTGAATGTGATTTATGACAGCAAATTGGGCTGGGAATTACAACTTGCAACTTTGTAACCAAGGGGAGGGGAATTTAGTCTTGGGTTCACCTTTGTATGTGCCGTTATTTTGTAGCCAAATAAAAATGTTCTTTGAGGAAGAATTCCTTGCCTTGAAGTTCTTTTAATTGGTATCTATTGGACCCATGACAACTGAACTGTGGTGTGTTTCCAACGTACATTTGTTACATGATTAGCAAAAAGTTCATTTACTTCTTCTGTTTGGTTGGGTGGCAATGGGCTTCTTTCTTCTTTCTTATATTAACCTGCATGTATTCTAGGAGGCTTTCATTCTTGGTTTTATGCATGTAGTGATCTCTTATATATAATGAAACTACACCTCCTCTTTTAGGTCTGTTTCTTATAGCCTGTGAGTTTCATCCCACCAAGTTTCAGTAATGGCAATTGTATCATACCTGCCCTTGTGTACTAGTACTTCAAGCTCTCCCTGCTTGTTTCCCAAACTTTGAGCCATTGGTGTATAGGCATCTGAGTCCTTTATGGCTGACCCTGGATATGCTTCCTACACCTCCTAATTTGTAGCTGAGTTTTTCTTCCATCCCATCACTCTCTGCCTCGTTTTATTGGTTGTCTTGGGGTTTATGCTTGAGATTAGATCCTAAAGATTTAAATAAGTTGTTATTCCTCAAGATATAACCTAAAGGAATATAAAGGCTATGTTTTAATTTATTTCTATTTTAAATATTTTATTTCCAATAAGCTTTTTGGAACATTGCTTAATTTCAGACAGCACATGATATCTTAAGATTCACCTTTTAACTCTACTTCATGTAAATACATACTCCATGGATATATAATCCACATCTGGTGGGAATTGCAGTCTGTCTGCAAACCGCACCCCCCCCCCACTTTTCATCTTTGCAATTATACTGGTTCTATTTCTTCTCCATGAATTTGTAATTGGAGAAGTTAGGTGTTTGTATTTAAAAGTTATTTAAAATTTAATCAGTGTTTCCCAACCAATCAAAATAATTACATTTATTGCACTTTTCTATTTTGTACAGGAAACAGTGTCATGCTTTAGATTACCCTTCTCATGTCCCTCAAGAAATTCTGGAAATTCTGGGGAAAGGGGGGGGAGGGGTAGGGAGGGATAGGTAGGGGTGGGGGGAGGGGGGATTGTTAAAGTTAAAATGTATTCTAAAACTTTTCAATAAAAAAAAAGAAATTCTGGACTAGCAACTGTCATTAGTTTTGGCCTCTATGGTCTAAAGCCAGCAAATATAGACACTGCAAATGAATATACCTGAAGTAACTAATCTCACACTAGGTGACAATAATGAGAAATTTACTTTGCACCATGCAGTAGTTGTCTGGACTCTGGCAATTCAGATATGGTAGTTCTAAAACTCATACCAAATTTCTGTGTGTGTGTGTGTGTGTGTGTGTGTGTGTGTGTGTGTGCATGCGTGTGTGCGAGCGAGCGAGCGAGAGAGACATGTTAAGGGATTAAGAAACAATTAAGCATAACTTAAGTTCTCTCTTAAAGTAAATATTAGGAAAACATACAGGGCAAGAAAATGTTTTAATTATGTGCAAATTAAATGTTTTATTATATAATTTTAAAATTAATTAGCATAGATTTTTTACATTTACAAGGTAAGCCCAACAAGATATTTGGGCAGCTGACTGAAATTTTAAAAAGCCATTTAGTGGAGGTTTATTTCATCTTTAGTTTCAAAAAGAAAGGGAAGCAGCTATTTCATCACAGGTTTTAGCTTATTGTGTTAATACAGTATTAGATATGATAGTGCTATGTTACTTTGTCTATGATCTAATTCCCTTCACTGTTGATTGTAGTTCCCAATTTAAGCCATAAGTCCCCAACCTTTTGGGCACCAGGGACCGGTTCCGTGGAGAGAGGTTTTTCCGTGGACCGAAGGAGGCATGGTTTTGTGTGCTGCCTGCATTCCGTGGGTGGGGCATTGCTTGTTTGTTTGAATTGCTTGATGGCATGCTGCGGCCCGGTACTGGTCTATGGACCAGGGGTTGAGGACCCCTGATTTAAGCCATCAATGCCAGTACCTTGCTTAGTGCAACAAACCAAAATAAAGCATCCCTATCTCTGTTACGCAGCACTCGGGATTCGACCCGCCAAACTGCCAACCATTTGATTGACAAGCTCGGCGTCCTAACCCACCACGTCCCTATCCTCCAGTAAAATACATCTTTCTAAACCGCAGGTTTCACCTTTAAACTACTCTTATCAATATAAAGCTGTGGTTTTTTAACATGTAGCATGGATGTCTTCCTGTAATTTGAAAACATTATTCCAAGCAACTACCGTAGTTTCCGGCGTATAAGACTACTTTTTAACCCATGAAAATCTTCTCAAAAGGCAGGGGTCGTCTTATACGCTGGGTGCAGAAAATTTAGGGACAGGGCTGGCTGGAAAACCTGGAGCGGATCTCCCATTTATTCTGCGCAGGGAAAGCGGGACCAATTGGAGAAGAAGCTGCAGTCTGTGATTTTTTACAGGCTGGGGTCTGGGCGTCCTTCCTTCTAAAGTTGAAGAGCAGCTGTAGTATATCCCAACTTGAAAGGCAGGTGGGAAGGCAGCAGCCAGAGCAGCGGCTTAGCTCTAAGGACACATTTGACTCAGGAACTGGGCGGGCTGGCTGGAAAACCTGGAGCGGATCTCCCATTTGGTCTTTTTTTTAAAATCCCATTTATATCCTGCCCTTCTCCGAAGACTCAGGGTGGCTTACAATTTAAAGCACAAATCAATGTGCTTAGCAATAGCCTTCATTCTGTGTATATGCCTTTTTATTAGGGCTTTCACCCCCCCCCAAGCAGCATTATTACAAAGTCAGCTTATTGCCCCCAACAATCTGGGTCCTCATTTTACCTACCTTGGAAGGATGGAAAGCTGAGTCAACCTTGAGCCTGGTGGGATGCGAACCTGCACAGCTTGTGTTACTTAAGGCTCTGCGCAGGGAAAGCTTTAGAGTGAATTAGGAAAAGTGAAAAAGTGAATTAGGAAAATAGGGAATGGTTGCTGGAATCAGGGGCTGCCACAAAGAAGAGGGAGTCAAGCTATTCTCCAAAGCACCTGAAAGCAGGACAAGAAGTAATGGATGGAAACTAGTCAAGGAGAGAAGCAACCTAGAACTAAGGAGAAACTTCCTGACAGTTAGAACAATTAACCAGTGGAACAACCTGCCTCCAGAAGTGGTGAATGCTCCAACACTGGAAGTTTTTAAGAAGAGACTGGACAGCCATTTGTCTGAAATGGTATAGGGTTTCCTGCCTTAGCAGGGGGTTGGACTAGATGACCTCCAAGGTCCCCTCCTCCTCCTCCTCCTCCTCCTCCTCCTCCTTCTTCTTCTTCTTATTATTGTTTAATCCACTTGCACTGTTTTATGTTTAAATGTTTGATGACAAACAGCCTTATGTTTATAAGTTTTCCTACTAAGCACCTGCATGTCATAAGCATTTGAATTAAAATTACCATATTAAAATCAAATTTGATGTTTTTTAATTTTTATTTGGTGTGCGTTGGAAGAGGGGTAGTCTTATACGGCGAGTATAGCCCAAACCCTATAATTTAACAGGAAATGTAGGGGGTCGTCTTATACGCCCAGTCGTCTTATACGCCGGAAAATACGGTAGTTAGGGGGAACCTGAAAAAATAAGTGCCTTATTTTTCCTTGGAGGGACCAGGACTGATGATGTTCCAACTAACTTAAGTACTCTGCAGAAACTCCATTGTCTGCTCCTTGGCTATAAAAGGAGTCCCGCTTTAAATTAGCTTAGTCCCAGCAACAATTTGGAGAAAAACTATCCCAAATGGATAGTACCAGTACTAAATACTTGATGCAAACACCCTAATGTATGCTGGATTTGGTCGTGTTTGACCAAATAGTATTCTGAAAAACAAAGCAGCTGTAGTACTGCAATGGATAAAGCAGTTGTTAGCAAGAAAACAACATAGGTTGTCTTTCCAGTGCACTGGCATGGTTGGGGAAAGGCAAAGGGCCATCTGCTATTACTGTATTAACAACCAGCATCTCCCTTTCTGCAGGATTTAGGTACAAATAGGTGCATCTTTATATCAAAATGCTAGATGTGGTCATATAACAGATGGACTATGTGCTTAAAAGCTGCCTGTCAGAGCAGACTTCATTCTGGGTTTCACAGTAAGTAATAATGAAACAGGTAGTATCAGACATAGTTGTACTATTTTCAAACTAACTGTGCAAGATCATCTTGCCATTTAATATAACGATTATCATCAGCACTATTAAAGACACCTGCCAAAATTGCTGCAAAGATCCACTGAAGTGGGGACAGGAGGAGATGGATGCTTACTCAACATACCCTGCCTCAATACTCATTTACTCAGGATGTCCTCATTTGCTGGAGTTCCCTTTATCTCCTTCTCAGATAGTTGCATATTTCTGCAACACATAGGATATCATGTCTGAGGCAATTCTTCCACTTGAGATGTTTTCTTTCCTAATGGAGAGATGTTTTGGCTTCTGAGGTAGATCACCTGAACTAGATAGATAAGGCTAGAACCTCCAGCAGAAAGAACAATCCCAAAGGTAGCATCTAGAACAGGGGTTTTCAAACTTGGCCCTTTTATGATGTGTGGACTTCAAAGAATTCTGGGAGATGAAGTCCACAAGTCATAAAAGGGCCAGGTTTGAAGACCCCTGATCTAGAACCCCAGTTGTAGAATGACATTTCTGTCAGAACCCATTCCTATTTCATTTCATCTCATCTTTCCCTGGGTTGTAACATACTCCCAAGGGGGAGGGGGGATGTGCCTGCAGGGTAATTGCTTTGTTTCCTCTATTCGCTACAATGTAATCCTTTGCTTTATTGCCTCTGTATCCTCTACCCCAGGGGTCTTCAAACTTGGCCCTTTTATGACTTGTGGACTTCAACTCCCAGAATTCCTCAGCCAGCAAAGCTGGCTGAGGAATTCTGGGAGTTGAAGTCCACAAGTCATAAAAGGGCCAAGTTTGAAGACCCCTGCTCTACCCGCTGGCTGAAATGTAACTTTTTTCCTGCATTATCTCTCTCTGAACTCTATCTTCTTAACTGTCAGTTAGAGCAAGGGAGGAAATAAGGAATGTAACCTCAGTGCCTGGTTTATGTCTACGCTCTCAGAGGAAGGTGTGAAGAAGCTGCCGACCCTCGCTGCCTGAACTGGAGATGGGCCGATGTTATCTATCTCCCCTTTTCCCATGACAGACTTAACACCTTGGGATTGGCCGTCCCACATCAGCCGGGAAGATTATGGGGTGGGGTCTTGCCTTGGGGATACTATAATCTATCGTTCTGCACGGGAAATTTCAGATCCTGTCTATTATGCCTGCTATCAAAAAAAGTTCCTGTTGGAAGATATTGTTTCCAAGAGTTTTGCTTTCTTAAGATGTGGAGTTGAAGTGGGCCCTGACAATTTCTTTGATTTCTTTAGGACTTCCGATCACTTATTCACCTACCAATGAACTCTAAGTTTCCAATTACCACACCATCTGAACTATAGTGGGATTGAGCTACTAAGACTCACCCACTATCATAATTCCATGACTCACCCATTCCCTCTTCATGCATAGCCAATCATAATATTCCTGGGCTTTGTTGAGAACTGAGCTGCGTCAGCACTCTGGCCCTTAAATTACATACATTACATTATCTACATGGAGATGTTTTGAATAATAAACCCTTGTCCAGACAGACGATTACTACTTGCTGTTGAATACCTGCCTGGTAAGTTAAAACTTCCTTCCTCCCTCCCTCCCTCCCTTTCTTCTCCTTCTCTTCTTTCCCTAAAAGTCAGGTGAGAAGGTTGCACATGTGCTGCTGCCTTCTTTTCAAGGAAATAGAACATTCAAGCCAAATAGTTTGAATGGAGCTGGTTTCTCCTAAATTCAAAACAGACATATTTTCAACATTATACAAGTTCCTGACCTTCAACAAGTGTTACCTGGATCTATTTTACCAGAGGGTTTAAAAAAATTAGTTCAAGGACTGCATTATTTTGCCTTTTTTTGACTCATTAAAAACAAAACAAAGCACAGTAAGAATAAATAGTGCGGATGCCAAACGCTAAACCCAAGTAGAAAGGATTCCTTTGAACACAAGCATTATAAAAGAATTGTCTCCTACTCGTCTCAATAGACATAAAAATAAAAATACTATGCTCTTTATGCTTAAAAAAGTATTCAAAGAGGTGTTCCAGAAACATAGGATCATTTTAGAACAGGAAAATATTGGATTCTCTACAAGCATGAAAAAGACGCTTCTATTATGGGTTGTTGCAGTGTGCCAGATGTTTAGACTGGATTTGGCATTTCTATCCACCTATCAAGACTTCCCAAGGACCTAGGAAAGGCAGATGTTTGATAGTAGTAAATGTATTAACGGAGGATGTAAGCTGCTTCAGATAAAGCTGCCTTTTTTAACTATTCTATTTTTATCCTACATTTTTATGTATAACTTAGGGTACTGGTCATACCTAATACTTCTGCCTCCCATTTTCCTAACAACTCTGTGAGATGGGTTTGGCTGAGACTGGCCCAGTCACCCAGTCAACTTTCATGCATAAAGAAAGCCTTGAACTCATAGTCTCATTTTCTATGCTAGCACCTTCACTTACTATTGGATTAACAGTTTGAAGTCACAGCTGTTCTAAACATGTGCAGCAGTGCATTTCAAAGTATCTAATAATCTCTAAAACATATGAAACACTAAAACAGGGGTGTCAAACTCAATTTCATTGAGGGCTGCATCAGCATTGCAGTTGCCCTTGGGGGTGTGTGTGGCCAGGGTGGGTGTGGCTGGAGTGCATGTGAATGAATGAACCTTTATTGTCAACTACAAGGGCACTACGAGGAGCATGGTTAACACTGATGCCTCGTCGGCTGAGGAGCTGAATATCTTATTCGCTCGCTACGAGGTAAAAAGACCTGTCCGGCCTTCTGATTTTCAGCAACTCACCCTATCTGAAGACAAAGTGAGAACTGTATTGAAGGCTGTGAATCCCAGTAAAGTCGCAGGCCCAGATGGGGTGCTGGGGATAGTGGTTAGGAATTGTGCTGACCAATTAGCAGGGGTCCTGACAAGGATTTTTAACATCTCCTTGCAAATGGCATGTGTACCATAGTGCTTGAAAACAGCTACCATTGTCCTAGTCCCCAAGAAAACTACAGTTCAGTGCCTGAATGACCACAGACCTGTTGCATTAACGTCTGTAGTCATGAAATGCTTCGAAAGATTGGTTCTCCAACATCTCAGGACATGCCTCCCACTGGATTTTGATAAACATCAATTTGCCTATAGGGGGAATAGGTCGACAGATGATGCCATAACTACTGCTTTACACTCTGTAGCAAGTCATCTTGAGAAACCTGGAAGTTATGTCAGGATGCTTTTTGTTGATTATAGCTTAGCTTTCAACACCATTTTGCTGAGCATTCTCATCGAGAAGCTGACTGACCTGAAATTCTCCTCCTCCATCTGCGATTGGATTCAAGACTTTCTTAGGGACCGGTTACAAACAGTGAGGGTTGGGTCTGCTTTGTCCACCCCCCTGAAGTTTTGCACTGGCTCGCCACAGGGCTGCATGCTTAGCCCCTACCTGTACTCTTTGTACACATATGACTGTGTATCATCCGACCCATCTACTGCGATAATTAAGTTTGCAGATGATACGACCGTGGTGGGTCTTATTACAGGTGGGGATGAGACAGCATACAGGGCGGAGGCACAAAAACTATCCATATGGTGTTGTAACAACAACTTGCACCTGAACATTGGCAAGACGAAAGAGATGGTGCTAGACTTCTGGAGGAAAAAGGAGGAACCTGCCCAACTTTACAGTACATCAGGGAGGATTGTGTGGAGAGAGTTTCCTCCTTTAAATTTCTGGGAGTCTACCTCTGCGAAGATCTGACCTGGAAAGTTAATACAACCCAGGTGGCCAGAAAGGCCCAACAGAGGCTTCACTTTCTCAGGGTCTTGTGGAAGAACAGGGTAGAACAATGGCTTATGACCCTCTTTTACCGGTCTACTATAGAGAGCGTCCTCTCGTATGGTATTGTGGTTTGGTATGCTGGTCTGACAGCCGCAGATAGGAAAGCATTACAGAGGGTGATGAGCACAGCACAAGCCATTGTGGGCTGTCCCCTGACATCACTGGATGACATCGCCAGGGCTCGCTGCCTTGGAAGAGTGAGGAAAATTCTCAGGGATGACTCACACCCTGGACGGTATCTCTTTACTCTCCTACCATCGGATAGGAGATATAGGAGTATAGCCAGCTGCACCAACAGGCTGAAAAACAGCTTTTATCCATGGGCTGTTAGGCTTTTGAACGGGAAATAATTTTTATAAACTTTATGCATAATTGACTTGCGAGGCCGCTGTGTTGTGCAATTAGTTCACATGGTGTAATAAGATGGAGGGTTTGTGTCAATGTAAGCTGGGGGGGTGGGGGCACGAAGGGAGGCTCAGCAAATCTCAGTGTATACATGGTTGTACTTTGATAATAAAGGTTCATTCATTCATGCGGCCTACTGGGTGAGCATGGCCAGCTCTACATCTTACACGTCAAGGGTACCTATGGGGGCCTGGGGAGGAGTGGGACAGATCTGAGGGTCTCTGTCAGAAGGAGATGGGACCGGGGCAAGTGCCAAGACATGGTCCACTGGAGGAGCCTCACTGTTCCTCTTAGGCCATGCGGGGGGGAGCTGGACGATGGTGTGGAGGTCAAATGCCCAGCCCAGCCCTCAAGCACCCGCAGCACTAAGCCCAGCTGCACTTCCCCAAGGGGGCGCCCAGCTGCACTGCTGCTGTGCTTGCTCTCCTTAGGCAGGTTGCTCATGAGGGGTATGAGGGCAAAATCAAGAGGGAGGCCCACTCCCTCTCCATGTGAGGAGACCTGGCTTTGTATCCAAAGCTTCCTTAGCAATAGGATGGGAGAACCCCCAGGATGGGCCAAGAGGAGGGATCAAGGGTATGGTGAAAGAGCAGCAGAGAAAGACTAAGGCAGGACTTCCCTCAGACCCTCCCTCTCCTTCCTTCCTAAGAGTGGTGGGAAAATATTTGAGATGAGGGAGAAAAACATGCAAGAAATGCAGCTGGGGAAGTGTCATCCTTCAAGAGGAATGAAGAAATGCACCATCGCCTGGATGTGGCCAGCACATGGCCCTTGCCTACTTCACATATCCAGCTTGGTGGGCTCTGGGGGAGGGGATGCCATGAGTAGCATGAGAGTTGATGTTACTTGTGTAATGCTGCCCAGTCCCCAGCTTGCCCGGTTTTGGCAGGCAGCGGGGAACTCTCCTCACAGTGCCGAGAGACTAAGCCGGGTGGCACGAATCTGAAGAGAAGCGCAATGCTGCCCAGCCCCTAGCCTGCCCAAAGTAGGCAGGGCCATTTGCTGCCCACTTCCAGGTGATGATGCATTTCTTCATTTCTCACAAAGGTTGATACCTCCCCAGCGTGTGCCCAGGGGGAAGTGCCGACACGGCACGGACCGGTCCCTCCGTTTTCTGACGGCCTAGTGGAGTTAAGACTGAATACGTTTCAGCATAGATGGCCACCACAAAATTGTACATTGGCTCCCAGCCGGCCTGGGCTAGGACCAAGGCAGCGGGAGCTGTTCCCTCACTGTTTCCAGGATGGGTTCACGGGCCACATGAAACCACTTTGCAGGCCAGATCCAGCCCCCGGGCCTTGTGATTGATCGATTGGTATAGGGAGTCCTCGATGTATGACCATAATTAAGCCCAAAATTTCTGTTGCTAAGTGAGATAGTTAAGTGAGTTTTGCCCCATTTTATGATCTTTCTTGACAGTTGTAAAGTAGATCACTGCAACTGTTAAGTTAGTAACACACACAGCAGTTAGAGGGGTGATACAAAAAAAATACCATATGATTGAGACTGTGCCCATTGACAAGGGCATCATTAAATCTACAGTTCATGCCCTTCTATAAGGATTCACGGACTCAATTTATAATACCTTACCTAATAAAATATCCAGGAAGTATTTATCTGTTTTACATGCAACTATTATCAGATCAGTATGAAGTAGTTTGCCTGAATGTGGCAAAATTCTGTTATGCTGTATGTAAAATTAGGCAAATTTTAACTGCCCACTCTTAATCCACCACCAATCACAATATATTACTCTGTCTTTCTTATTTTTTACCATTTTTATTGTTTTAATGCTTTTATTTTTAATGCTGTGACAGTAAAAAAAATTGAGTGATTGACTGAAGTTAATAATGTGGTTGTTGTGAATCTGGCTTGCCTATTGATTTGGCTTGTCAGAGATCACAGAAGGACACTGCATTTTAAATATGAGCCAGTTGCCAAGTATCCAAAGGTTGATCATGTGACCATAAGGATGCTACAACAGTATTTAAGTGTGAAAAATGGTCATAAGACACTATTTTCAGTGCTGTTGTAACTTCAGTCACTAAAACAAATGGTTCTAAGTTGAGGACTACCTATAATTGCTCTATATCCATTATTAAAACGAGCTATTATTTGCAACTATTTTTCTACCTTGTATAGTCAGTTTAATGTCATTATTTGGTTTTAATATCTGACATATTGAACTATTTGATAAATTGTCACTTTTATTCAAATCTGTTGTATGGTGCCCACGGAACGCTGTTACCTTCCCACCATAAGGTAAAGGTAAAGGTTCCCCCGCACATACGTGCTAGTCGTTTCCGACTCTAGGGGCCGGTGCTCATCTCCGTTTCATAGCCGAAGAGCCAGCGCTTGTCCGAGGACGTCTCCGTGGTCATGTGGCCGGCATGACTAGCACGGAACGCTGTTACCTTCCCACCGTAGTGGTCCCTATTTTTCTACTTGCATTTTTACGTGCTTTCGAACTGCTAGGTTGGCAGAAGCTGGGACAAGTAACAGGCGCTCACTCTGCTACGCGGCACTTGGGATTCGACCCGTCAAACTGCCGACCTTCCGATCGACAAGTTCAGCGTCCTAACCCACTGAGCCACCGCGTCCCTTACCTTCCCACCATAGTGGTCCCTATTTTTCTACTTGCATTTTTACGTGCTTTCAAACTGCTAGGTTGGCAGAAGCTGGGACGAGTAACAGGCGCTCACTCTGTTACGCGGCACTCGGGATTCAACCCGCCAAACTGCCGACCTTCTGATCGACAAGCTCAGTGTCCTAACCCACTGAGCCACCACATCCCTTTTAAATACAGTTTAGGTTTTAAATACAGTTTAGGTTTGCTAAAATAATTTTTTTAGCAAAAAATAATTTTTTTCATCAAAATTTATTTTCTTCAAAGTGGTTTCATGGTTCAATTTTAATTCTGCAGCTCTAACTCTAGAGCATAAGAAAAATGGTGTTTAAATTTAAGTAATTATTTTAATAATTACATTTATTCTGATCAAATTACAGGTTGACATGTTTTAAAGACATTCTGTCCTTTCTAATTTAGCATACCAATGATACATCACTTCCTTACCCAGAAGAGCTATACTGTGCTTAACAGTGAAGGCTTCATATGGACAGGACAGGAAAGAACTTTTCAACACACACACTCTCACACACAGGTATCTTGGAAATATTTGCTCCTTTTGGCTTTTTCAATTGGCTCTTTCAATTTCTTACATAACAATTGTTTTTTGAAAATGAAATTAATGAAAAAGTATTTTTAAAAAATGTCTTTTTAAACTAAATATGATCTTTCTTAGACAATTTTCCACCATCCCCATGAGATCTGGCACACATTTATGTCACAGTATAGCTAAGAAAACTGCATGGGCTATCCACAAGGTAATTAAGAGCTACAATTAACTTAAAGGAAACTTTATTAACCTAAAATTCCTATAATCAGCCCTCAGGCCAATTAATTTTCTTAATATCTCTTTTAATATTTAGAAAGCACTAGGACCTGGCTTTACAGACAGCCTTTTATTTTGGTACATGTATTCATCAGTGTGATATGATGTGATTATGTATTGTTATACTGGGTGTAATATTTTTACTATTTTTTAAAAAAAGGTTTACTGAACTGGAATGTATGCCACTTAGAAGCAGGTTGTGTTAAAGCAGCATATAAACCTGAACAGTAAATATTAAATAAAAATGTTAGGCTGACATTTCCAAATTCTTCCTTTTTAAAATCTGAATATATAAATAATGGAGGAAACATTCTGCATACAAAACAGCCAGTTCTAGGTGCTTTGTATCTGGATTGAAATATGTATTTTAGGCAGGTTCTGGTGGGAAAGAAGCCAGTGACACAGTCAGAAAGTAAAAGGTGTGTATTTAATCTTCCTAACTGAAATAAACTTGGCATAAAATACTCAAATTTTGCTCCTAGAAGAATTGACATTGTATTTAAAAAAAACCTGAAAAATGGATACAGCTTCTCATGCTGTATGTGCCAAACTATCCAAAGTATATGGCAAAGCTGTAAATACAGTTTAAAGGTAAAGGTAAAGGTTCCCCCGCAGATGCGTGCTAGTCGTTTCCAACTCTAGGGGCCGGTGCTCATCTCCGTTTCAAAGCCGAAGAGCCAGCACTTGTCCGAGGACATCTCCGTGGTCATGTCACCAAAGGCGCACGGAACGCTGTTACCTTCCTACCATAGTGGTCCCTATTTTTCTACTTGCATTTTTACGTGCTTTCAAACTGCTAGGTTGGCAGAAGCTGGGACGAGTAACAGGCGCTCACTCTGTTACGCGGCACTCGGGATTCAACCCGCCAAACTGCCGACCTTCTGATCGACAAGCTCAGTGTCCTAACCCACTGAGCCACCACATCCCTTTTAAATACAGTTTAGGTTTTAAATACAGTTTAGGTTTGCTAAAATAATTTTTTTAGCAAAAAATAATTTTTTTCATCAAAATTTATTTTCTTCAAAGTGGTTTCATGGTTCAATTTTAATTCTGCAGCTCTAACTCTAGAGCATAAGAAAAATGGTGTTTAAATTTAAGTAATTATTTTAATAATTACATTTATTCTGATCAAATTACAGGTTGACATGTTTTAAAGACATTCTGTCCTTTCTAATTTAGCATACCAATGATACATCACTTCCTTACCCAGAAGAGCTATACTGTGCTTAACAGTGAAGGCTTCATATGGACAGGACAGGAAAGAACAGAATTGGAAGGTACCTTGGAGGTCTTCTAGTCCAGTCCCCTGCTTGAGCAGGAGAAGCTATACCATTTCAGACAAGTGACTGTCTAGTGCCTCTTCTTAAAAACCTCCAGTGACGATTTCTGAAGGCAAACTGTTCCATTGGTTAATTGTCCTCACTGTTAGGAAGTTTCTCCTTAATTCCAGGTTGCTTCTCTCTTTATTCAGTTCCCAACCATTGTTACTTGTCCTGCCCTCTGGTGCTTTGGAGAATAGTTTGTTGCCCTCTTCTTTGTGGCAGCCCCTCAAATATTGGAATACTATTATCTTGTCACCCGTTTCTTCTTTTCTTTAGACTAGGGCTAGCCAAACCCAAGTCCTGCAGCCGTTCTTCATATATTTTAGTCTGCAGGTTTTTCATCATTTTAGTTGCTCTTCTCTTTTCTACAAAAACCTTTTACGAAAAACTCAACATCTGCATCTTTTCTATCAGGTTTTGTGTTTTATACACCAATGGGCTGTACACACTGGATTCTACACAGCTCTAAAGTATCAACAGCCATTTAAACTAGCAGTAAAAGACAAATACTTTCAACAAATATGGATCAGATATATGTATGATAAACACAAGAAAAGAAGCAGACAATGCCCATAGCAGGCACTTCGTTTTTTAAAAAAGTGGATTCCCCTTCCCATTTTAATTATATCCTCTTAATTATTACCTTAATAAACAATCAAAGGACCATCTATTCAAAAATAAACATGGCTCTTGATAGGTTTAACACCTGATTTTGTAATTAGTTCAACATCTCCCCTATGCCTAATAAACAGGCCTTTGTGCATACTAAAAATCAACACATTATACACTCACTGCTAGTATTTATTTAGAATATATAAGGATCTTCATTACAATGGTGATTTATGGCCACATTTCTCATAATTTTAAATAAAGCTTTAAAATCTAACTTATAACTAAAACTCAATTGATTTAGTGCAGCAAGTTTTCCAATTTAAAATCTGCTACCCCCCCCAAATGTTACAGATTTATTCAAGATCCAGTCCCTGCTGTTTTCCATTCATATATTTACAATTTTAAAGCCAAACACTTCAAGCACCTATTTCCTCATTTATCAAAGTTCTTATTTCACTTATCTATAGCTTGCCTCCCAAGACAAAATCTTTCCAAGGAAATTTGTAAAAGAAATAAAGCATCTAAAAACTGTATTAAGCAACACAAGATAGTTGCTGTGCCAAAAAGTGTCTGCCAAAGACAAAGGAAAGAAGGATTAGCCTATTTTTCCTGGAGGGGATGGACTGCTACTGTCAACTCTACAATGAACCTGGCTGCAGCCATTTTTTTCTTTCTAGGTTGCCACAAAAAGGGGAGGGAGAAGATGGTAGTTCTGGTAGCCTAAACATGAGCAACTCTCATGGGAACCAAGGTCAATCCCATGCTGGAGGGACAGAGAAGAATTGTTAAGTCAGAAAGCCTGCTAAGGTGTTCTATTGGGTAGTATGAATAGAGAGGTGGGAATTGTTACATTATATTACTTTGATTTTTGGATGGAAAGTTTAAATCTGGTTTCACTTTTGAATGTCCTGATATTATGTATCCAGTAAACATGTTCTTTGAGGAACTCTCCTGCCTTGGAGTTCTGATTTATTTGGTCTTATTGATTGGAACCAATAACCCTAACCAGATCTCATAAAATCTTTTTCTCTGGGGTCCTGAGCACCGGTAGCCTACCCACTACCACTGGGAGGACAGCAAAGACTCAGGGAAGAATCTAGAATGGAGAATAAAGAAGAAGCAACCGCTAGCCTTGGTGTGACTTCAGCTGCCGGGACACATGCTACTGCCCAGGCGGGGAGTGAAGTATCAGTGGCAGAAACTCAGCAGAAGACCCGGGCGACCCAACAAGAGAAATTAGGGCAGAAAGAAGGAGTTCTAACCCTCAGGGACCTTGGTTGAGCTGAGGCAAACCACCAGTGCAGGAGTACTCACAAAGCTGTCGAAGCCGAATTCCCACTGATTTTGCCCCACAGTCTTCTGTCACCCACGCCAAGGAAGGTGAACAGGCCAGCAGGATGGATTGAATCTGGAGAATGGAGGTACCCGACGGCAATCCACAGCTACTCAGTCGAGAAGTTGAAGTCTGACTGCCTCAACATAAAGGAGGCAGCCCTGGTTGCCTGATACATAATTTCAGCTGAACAACACTCCCTCTTCCTCATGGGAGTCCAAGCCTGATCACAATGGTCCAGGCTGCTTCACCATGACCCAGACAAGCCTTGACATCGAGCCCAGTGCCCAGGTGAAGTCCCAGGGGAGATCGGTGGATTGCAAGCCCCAGAGCCCAGCCAAGGCGATTCCAGAGAGTGGCAGAGCCACCGCTGCACTATCAGTGACCTGCTTTGTGTCCCCCATACTGGGGCCAGCAGCCAGTGGATCCACCTCCACAGAAGTTGCCTTTCTTCTTGAACCAGGTGTGGGCTCACCTGAATCACCTCGCTCCTGCATATCCTGACAATTCTGAGATGGTGGATGTAGTGGCAGAAAACATAGAGGGAGAAGCAGTGGAATGGGCCTGCACAATGAGCAAACGCCAAAACTGTGGGATATAAACCTATTCATGGGCCAGCTGAGAGCCCGGTTTGAGGACGAATCCCAAGCCTTGCAAGCTGAGATAGAGATCCATGGCCTGAAACAGAGGAGACATCCAGCTAAAGAGTACATCTGGGAATTACGGAAAATTGCCGGCAGGATGAGAAGGCGGCCGGAACTATCATTAATCCATTATTTCAAGGAGAGGATGGACTGTGAATTGTTCCAGGCCTGCATCTATTGGGGACTTCCCAATCAACTCTGTGAGTGGTATCACATGGCTGTAACCATGGACATCGAGTTGGCCCACAGTGGAAACCCAGCGCCACTGAATCGACCCCACAAAGAAGCCAGGAAAAGCGTCTATTTGGGCAACGACCACCAGCCACTCTGGCAAGCAGTGTCACTAGAGTGCCTGCCGTAGCTTCCATCAAGTACTTCAGATGTGGGCAACAGCGCCATCGGGCTGCCGATTGTGTGGGTCCTGCACCCTAGGGCAGAAGCTCGCCTGCCACAATCACCAGCATGTTATTCTCTTGATCTGTGTGGCCTCGGAAGGTGGGAGGGCCCTGTTGCTACCTCAAGATCCTCACCCCGTTCTCCCACCAAATGATTGAATTGCTAAGAGCCAGCACAGACTGAACATCCGGGATCCAACTCATTCTTATGGAATACAGGGATTTAGCAAGAGCTTTTAGTGAAGAGGACTGTGACATATTTCCCGCTCATCGAACTACTGATTGTGCTATTGAGATACTGCCAGGGGCTAAACTTCCAAAGCCTAAGATGTATTCCATTACATCCAGAGACACAAATAAATTGAGGGAATACCTAGACAAGAATCTGGCTAGGGGTTTCATCAAACCAGTCAAATTGTGAGTGGCCACCCCAGTACTATTTAAGGAGAAGATGGGTCTTTGAAGTTATCCGTGGATTTTAAAGGATTGAACAGGTTAGCATGGAGAATATGTACCCCCTCCCTTTGATGAAGGACATGTTAGCCCACCTCGCAAAGGGCAAAATCTTTACTAAGCTGGATTTAGGAGAGGATTACTATCAAGTGAGAATCAGGAAGGGGAACAAGTGGAAGACTGCTTTTAATTGCCCCAGGGCAATTACAGTTTAAAGTGATGCCTTTTGGCCTTCAAGGTGCTTCCGCCATATTCATGCAGCTGATCAATCAAGTGCTGCATGATCACCTCTACAAGGACGTGTTAGTCTACCTTGATGACATCCTCATTTACCCAGAAACCATGGAGGAGCACGTGAAATTGGCCTGGGAGGTGCTAAAGAGGCTTTTAAAGGGAAACCTCTACGCTAAACTGTCTAAATGTGAATTCCACCAGTCCTGCCTTCACTATTTAGGATACCGTATTTCCAATGAGGGGATGGAAATGGACCCTGGCAAAGTCAAAGCTGTGTTAGAATGGCAGCCTCCGAGAACTCAGAAACAGCTACAAAGTGTTTCTAGGTTTTGCAAACTTTTACCGGCAGTTCATTTCTTTCTTTGCTACAACAGCTTTACTGATCACTGTACTGCTGAACATGAGTAAGGGAGGAGGGTGGCCTCACCCCAGGCAACCTTTGAAATGGACCATGGAAAGCCAAGAGGCATTCAAACAGCTAAAAAGTCTATTAGCGGAGGAACCAATCCTCAAGCATCCCAACTCCGAAAAGCAATTCATCATCCAGGCTGATGCTAGTGATGTTGCAGTAGGTGTTGTGCTCCTACAGAGAAATGACAAAGGAGACCTACAACCGTGCATCTACACCTTGAAGAAGCTTACAGACACAGAAAGGCAATGGGCGGTATGGGAGAAGGAAGCTTTTGCACTGAGATGGGCATTACTCACATGGCGGCATTTTCTAGAGGGAAGCAAAATTACTTTCGAGGTATGGACTGATCATAAAACTTTAGAGCTAATAAAAACTCCACGGGAGTTATCTATGAAACAGGTCCAATAGGCACAATACTTTAACCATTTTAACTTTACCTTGAAGTGCATTCCGGGGGGAAAGAACTTCCTGGCTGACCCACTCTCCAGAATGCCCCAGTACAAAAGCCAATGTGAAGAAGTGATTAACGTAATTATTCCCTTACAGCAAAAGGCCTCTCAAGTAACCACTAGGGATCAATTACAGGGACAATCTAGCGAATCTGATAGCCGCTTGACTCAGAGACAAACTGAAGATAGACCTGATTCAGTGATAACAGATAACTTTTGACCTATTCAGATGGGGTCTAAGTTGTATCTCCCTAGTGCGCTATGACTCCAAACCCTCCAGCAGAGCCATGATGTTAAACAAGCTGGCCACTTTGGGTTCTTGAATACATTTAGTGAGGTGGCAGTTCTGGTGGTCAGGGATGAAGAAAGGCATTGAAAGTTATGTGAATAGTTGTGCAACTTGTGCTACCATGAAAAATGACTGTTCTGTTCCAGCCTATGACTATCCTTGTTTGTGTGTCAAGGAGAACCTCTTTTCTTTTAATCAATAGATTGGAAAAACCCAACCCTTTTATTTATATACAATTCAAATACTTCAAGTCCAAAAAACAACATATTTTCCTTAGCAAATAAATGGTTCAAACAGCAAAAACCAAAAGTTAAACAAGAAATTCAGCAAGAACACAAACAGACCATGATTTCCTTTGGAGTTCTACAAATGGTTGCCTTCAGCAACCAGCACCGCCCACACCTTCCCTTTTATTAGCAGCCCGAAGGCGTGGCTTCTCAATGCCTTCTCCTTCTTTCGCTGAGGTGCTGCATAGTCTTTCTCTGATCTGCTCCGCTAAGCTGCTTTCTACTTCAAGCGTCAATAAATACATTCATCTGTGAAGCCTCAGTGTCCAAGTCATCCTCCCCACACAGCTGAGTCTCATACAGAACACAACTGGAGGGCCCCAGCTCTTCCTCTGACTGTGAGTCCTGTAATGCCTCAGAGCCTCCCCCTCCAACTCCGAACGCTCTCCAAACCCCTCCTCCTCCTCCTCAGATCCCTCGGACTCAGCTGTTGAGAGCACAGGCTGACACGGATCACAACAACGACCTGGAAAACCACCTGGATTATTGCAGCAAGTAGCTGATCAAAAAAAGCAATGGATTTTATTGTAGAACTGCCTAAAAGCAAGGGAAATACTGTAATTTGGCCTGTCACAGACCTTTTTTCAAAGTACCCTCACTTCATTGCTTGCCCGGGACTTCCTTCTGCCTAGAAGCTGACCAAGCTGTTTTTGAAGCATGGAGCGCCAAAACAGATTATATCAGACAGGAGAGTTCAATTCACTGCCGAGTTCTGGAGGGAGTTTGTAAAACTGATTGGGTTGACCCTCCTCTGCTTTTCATCTGAGCACGAATGGATCAGCTGAATGTACGAACACAATGGGGGAACAGTACCTTAGATCAGAGCTTTTCAACCTTTTCACCGATTGTACCACTTTTAGGATATGACAATATTTGAGTACCACCCAGCAAGGTGTCAAAAACTTGACGACCAAAAAAAAAAACCCTGTTCAAAGTTGCAATTGTATTGAAATGACTTATGACCATTTTTCATACTTATGACCATTGCAGCATGCCCAGGGTCGTGTGATTTATATTTGGATGTTTGGGAACTGATTCATATTTATGATGGTCAGTGTCCCAGGGTCACGTGATCCCCTTTTGCAACCTTTTGACAAGCAAAGTCAATGGCATGGCTGCTGGTGGCCAAGTGCTAAGGCGGGACTTCCTTAGCTCCCTCCTTCCCTCTGCCTCCCTTTCTAATTCCCATCTCCTTCTGAACGAAGAATTTGAAAACTCCCCACCCCACATTTTCCCTCTTCCATATATTCATCAAACAAGGAAAAGCCCGTAGAGACAGAAAAGACAAGCCACTGAGGGAACTAGCTTAAAAATTAGCTACTGGCTAGAAAACAAAGTTAAGGAGCTGGCAGCCAGCACTTAAGGAAGAAACAAAAATGTAGTAAGTACTGGTTGCTGGCTAAGGTAGCCTCCCCAAATGGCTCTATTCATAAGTAAAGGAATGCTACAAGCAAAATCCATTCAGAAGAAAAATACTTCAAAATCCCTTGCAGCAAAACTTACAGCTAACAATAGCAGAGCAATAGAAGCTAACACCAGACATTATCAGCCAAATAAAAATTGCCAAACACTCCTTAACACAAAGCCCACATTACACAAATCACAAACTTGAGTCACAAAAGCACATAAGAATCCTTCCACTCTCCATCTCCCTCCCTCCCTCCCTCCGTGTCTTACCTCCAGCCGATGCTGCCTTTCTTCATTGCTGCCTTTCTTCATTCCTCATGGAGGGTGACCCCTCCCCCTCTGCGTTTCTTGCCTGTTTGTTGCTGCCAGCACAGATGGCTGCCACAGAAGTTTTAGATTGGCTTATGGCCAGACTGCTTAATCTCTTCTCCCCCCACCCTCCTCATTTCCCTTAGGTGCAGCTAGAGCTGATTCCACCTCCTCCCAAGGCTGCCTTTTTTCTCTCTCTCCCTCTCCCACCCAAACTGCCTTTTATAGCCTCTCCTGTCTCTGCTCCTCACAGTAAGTCCTGCGCTGCACTGGCAAATTCCCTCCACTACACTTGCTAACATATCACAAGTGGTACACGTACCACCGGTTGAAAAGCTCTGCCTTAGATGCTATGTCAAGTATCAACAGAGTAATTGGGCAGGCCTTCTACCTTTCGCTGAAGTAGCTGAAGTACAATAATACCGTTCATAGCAGCACCAGTCTAAGCCCATTTAAAATAGCAGCTGGCAGGAAATTTGTTCCTATGCCCGAATAGTCACAGGAACCCCTATCCTCACTGACTTTAAATCAGTGGATTACATCCCTACAGAGTGTTTGGGTAAACATTAAACAAGCCTTGTCCCAAGTTGCCAAAGTATACAAGGAGCAAGCCGATAAGCACTGATCTTCCCCAGAAACTGTTTCATGTAGGAGATCATTTACTTATCTACTAAATATCTGAGGTTGTAGCTACCTAGTAAGAAATTGGGACCTAAATTCCTCAGTCCTTTTCCCATAATCAGAATTATTAATCCTGTCACTGTTCACTTAAAACTCCCACAGCTGTCAGGAAAAGTTCATCCCATTTTCCACTGCAGTTTGTTAAAATCAGTCTGAGATTCTACATTGAGGCTTATTCCAAAAAAAGCTCCAGGGCCCATTAGGGTGGAAGGTGAGACTCATTATGAAATAAAACACATTCTTGATTCCAGGCTGTATAAAGGGAAATTGCAGTACCTAGTGCAGTGGAAAGATTATCCTTTATCAGAAGCTACCTAGGTGAACAGCGGTGATGTGAAGGCAGAAAGATTAATACAGAAATTCAATGATAAACAGCCTCAAAAACCTAGGGAGGATTCCTAACTTTTGCTTCTGCTTGTTTCGCAGGACTTGCTTTCTTCTTAGGGCGGGTCTGTCAACTCGATAACAAAACCTGGCTGCAGTCATTTTTTTCATTCTAGGTTCCCACATAAAGAGAAGGGGGAAGATGGTATTTCTAGTAGTCTAAATATAAGCAACTCCCATGGGAACCAAGGTCATTTCCATGCCGGAGGGAAGGAGGGGAATTATTAAGACAGAAAGCCTGCTAAGGTGTTCTATTGGGTAGTATGAATTGTTACATTGTATTACTATGATTCTTGGATGGTAAGTTTAGATGTGGTTTCACTTTTGAATGTGCCGATATTATGTATCCAATAAACATGTTCTATGAGGAACTTTCTTGCTTGGAGTTCTGATTTATTTTGTCTTATTGATCAGAACCATGATATCTACTACCCAACAATCTGAAATAATGTCAAGGACTCAAAATCCCATCATCAAAGGCAAATCTTTATTTCCCCCCCCCCCCAGCTTTCTGGCTGGAAAACAAACAGCCTTTTGTACTTAATGTTGGATCAGTGTTACGGTACTTGCCACTTTGAGTTCAATTGAGTTACAGTATTTTGAGAATGGACTACAAGTATCTGAAGCTACAATCATTCCTATCTTTCTTCAGACATTAGTTCAGAATATTATTGTACAAATCCTTGAATGAGTATAAAAATATAAAATATAAAAATCTGACAAAACAAACCATATATTTCATGTTAATGTACTCATGTCACAGAATCTTTAACATCAGTATTAAAAGAAATTAGTAAATATATTTTAGATTATATTAGAATGCAGTATTGCAGGCTAATTTTGCCCATTGCTGGGAGTTTGATCCTGACCGGCTCCTGGTTGACTCAGCCTTCCATCCTTCTGAGGTAGATAAAATGAGCACCCAGATTGTTGGGGGCAACATGCTGACTCTGTAAACTGCTTAGATAGGACTTAAAGCACTATGAAGTGATATATGAGTCTAAGTGCTATTATTATTACTATATCTATATCCAATATTTCATGTATAAGCATTATTTCTCATAGAAGGTACAGAAGTAGTAAAATATCCCAACAATTGTTTTGGGAACAAGAACTGGCATATCAATAAAATATAGTTTGTTCAAATACAACTGTCAAATTGCAGGTAAACAGAATATTCTGCATAATTATCTAGAAGCAGATTAAATGAAATCAAATATGGAGAAATATCTGTTGTATAAAACTGATTGAGGACTAGCCAGAAACTATACATGAGTCAATTGAGAGGCTGGGTTGTAGTAAGTCAGTGGACTAAGAATATACTTAAGAATAGAAAAGGGAACAAGGCTTACAGAAACATGCTAAAGAGGGTCTGTCCCTAATTGGTAGATTTAAAAAAATGATAGTAAAGAAGTGATGAACAAAACTGGATGCTATGATCTTTTTTTGTTTATATTCTTATGGCAAGAGATCTATTAAATTAAATTGTCTGGACCTTATACTAGAAACCTCAAAACCTCCCACTCCTTAATCAGACATATGTTAAAAACATTTCCTTCCATACATACACATAAACCTGAAAATTATAAATAATAATAATAATAATAATAATAATAATAATAATAATAATAATAATAATAATTAATAATTAATAATTAATAATAATGATGATGATGATGTTGGAAGGGACCTTGGAGGTCATCTAGTCCAACCCCGCTCAGGCAGGAAACCCTATACCATTTCAGGCAAATGGCTGTCCAGTCACTTCTTAAAAACCTCCAGTGTTGGAGCACTCACCACCTCTGGAGGCAGGTTGTTCCACTGGTTAATTGTTCTAACTGTCAGGAAGTTTCTCCTTAGTTCTAGGTTGCTTCTCTCCTTGACTAGTTTCCATCCATTGCTTCTTGTCCTGCTTTCAGGTGCTTTGGAGAATAGCTTGACTCCCTCTTCTTTGTGGTAGCCCCTGAGTTATTGGAACACTGCTATCATGTCACCCCTCACTCTTCCCTTCGTTAAACTACACATACCCAATTCCAGCAACCGTTCCCTATGTTTTAGCCTCCAGCCCCCTAATCATCTTTGTTGCTCTTCTCTGTACTCTTTCTAGAGTCTCGACATCTTTTTTACATCGTGGTGACCAAAACTGGATGCAGTATTCCAGGTGTGGCCTTACCAAAGCATTGTAAAGTGGTATTAGTACTTCACTTGATCTTGATTCTATCCCTGTTAATGCAGCCTAGCACTGTGTTGGCTTTTTTGGCAGCTGCAGCACACTGCTGGCTCATATTGAAGTGATTGTCTACTAGGACTCCGAGATCCCTCTCACAGTTACTACTATTGAGCAAGGTACCACCTATACTATACCTATGCATTTGATTTTTCCTGCCTAAATGTAGAACCTTACTTTTTTCACCATTGAATTTCATTTTGTTAGATAGTGCCCAGTGTTCGAGTCTGTTCAGATCCTTCTGTATCTTAAGCCTATCTTCTGGAGTATTGGCTATTCCTGCCAGCTTGGTGCCATCTGCAAATTTGATGAGTTCCCCATCTATCCCCTCATCCAAATCATTAATGAAGATATTGAAGAGCACTGGGCCCAAAACAGAGCCCTGGGGCACCCCACTACACACTTCCTTCTATGTAGATGCAGTTCCATTGAGGACCACACGCTGAGTACGGCCTGTCAGCCAGCTACGAATCCATCTGGTGGTGATGCTGTCTAACCCACATTTTTCTATCTTATCAAGTAGTAGGTTGTGATCTACTTTATCAAATGACTTACTGAAGTCTTAAGTAAATTATATCTACAGCATTCCTCTGGTCCACTAATTTTGTCACTTGGTCAAAGAATGTAAAAAGATTTGTCTGGCATGATCTGTTTTTGACAAACCCATGTTGACTTTTAGTGATGACTTTGTTTGCATCAAGGTGTTCGCTGATTTGTTGTTTGATTATCTTTTCAAGAATCTTCCCAGGTATTGAGGTCAGGGTGATAGGTCTGTAGTTTCCTGGATCTATTTTTTTTCCCTTTTTTGAAGATGGGAACTACATCAGCTCTCTTCCAGTCCTCTGGTAGTTCCCCAGTGCTCCAGGATCTATGAAAAATATAGTTCAGTGGTTCTGAGATCACGTCTGCCAGTTCCTTGAGAACTTTGGGGTATAATCCATCTGGTCCTGGTGATTTGAACTCGTCTAGGCTGGACAGGTGTTCACTTACCAATTTTTTGCCTATCTTAACTTGTGTTTCTATTCTGTTTTTTATGGCACTGGTTTTGGTAGGTTGGACTGTTTTTTCCCTTAGACAGATGCAAAAAATGAGTTAAATAGTTCTGCTTTCTCCCTATTGCTTGTCACCTTCTTGCCACTTTCCCCCACTAATGGACCAATCATTTCCTTAACTTTTTTCTTGTTTTTTATATGTTGAAAGAAGCATTTTTTGTTATTTTTGACTTTGGTCGCAAGCCTTAGTTCATTTTGAGCCTTAGCTTTCCTCACTTCATCTTTGCAGGCATGGGCTATTTGCTGATATTCTGACTTAGTTATGTGCCCCTCTTTCCAATTCTTATACCTGTCCTTTTTATCTTTCAATTTATCAGAGAGTTCTTTATGCAGCCATGCTGGTTTCTTTTGAGAGCTGTTATTTTTCTTCTTTGTTGGTATTGTACTAGACTGGGCCTTTATTATCTCACTTTTCAAAATTTCCCAAGCTTCTTGAGTTGTTTTCCCCTTTAGGATTCTCATCCATGGAATTCTTCCCATGGTCTCTCTAAGTTTATCGAAATTAGCTCTTTTAAAGTCCAAGATTCTAGCTTGGCTGTGTTCTATTGCTTGTGCCTCCAGAATGTTGAATTCCAATATTGCATGATCACTTCCCCCCAAGGTTCCTGTGGCTTCGACACCTTCTATCATTTCATCTCTGTTTGTGAGAATTAAACCCAATATGGCTAATCCCCTAGTTCCCTTCTCTACTTTTTGGGAGAGAAAGTTGTCTGCTAGGTTTGACAGGAATCTGTTTGATCTTCCACTTGGTGCAGAGTTTGTCTCCCAATTGATATCAGGGTAATTAAAGTCCCCCATTACTATTGTGATGTGCTTCTTACATACCTTAGTTAGCTGACTAGCAAAAAGCTAATCTATTTCCTCTGCTTGGTTGGGCGGCCTATAGTATACACCTATGGAAATGTCATTTTTCCCCTTTTATATTGAGCCAAATGCATTCAAGTTTACAGTTTTCGTCATTGTTGTGCTCTATTTCTGTAGAGATAAAGTTATTTCTTATATAGAGAGCAACTCCACTTCCTCTTTTGTTTAGTCTGTTTCTTTAAAATAGTTTAAATCCCTCTAGCTGTGTGTTCCATTTGTGGGTTTCGTCCCACCATGTTTCTGTAATGGCAACAATATCCTATCTGCCTTCATGTTCCTGAATTTCTAGTTCACCCTGCTTACTGTTCATACTCTGTGCATTAGTGTATAGACATTTGAGTCCTTTATGACTGACCCTGTGTTTACTTGCTGCATAACTTGTGTGGTGCCTGGCTTCCCCTATTTTCTTAGATTGCCGGGGACAGTGATGTTCTGATTCAATTAACTCACTATCCCCATTATTTAGTTTAAATTTAAAAATCTGTTTAGTTCCCGAGATATTCCTTGATATATTTTTGTGTTTTTCCACAAGGTGACTCAAATCTGAGACTAACAGTATGTTTAAATTAGAGAGTCTACACTGGGTCAAGCACTGGAAAAATTCAGCCACAGTTCATTTAATATAGCAACAAAACCCATAACTTGCTTTGATACAGCATTGATATTTATATATTTACAAATACTTCTGTATCACACTGTTCAAATTACACACACACACACACACACACACACACACACATATCAGAATATACATTAGATATAATGTGACTACTGAATCAAGAATTCACAAGTCAGTCAACCCTCCAAAGCTTGTTTTAAAACACTGTATTTACTGCCTTATGGAACATCAAGAGGAAAGGTGTCAGGCATACCAAGGGTACATGCATAATGGCCATTAAAAAAGATTGCCTCTAGGCCCTTGTCCTTTTGGCTGTCACTCTGTTTTAGTGACTAGCAAAACAGATTTAAAATATAGTTTAAGAACACGGGCATGAGCTCCTTAGAGAATGCCAACACCAAAGATCATAATGGGGAACAATCCTTCCAGCACCACATTCTGGAACAATGCTTCTGTCATGGTTCCAATAGATGAACTCTGAGGCATTTGTTTTCCTCAAAAAATAATTTTAATGGCTACATAATATCAGCACAAACAAAGGTGAAACCAAGACTGGAAGGTCACCCCCCCCAAAAGGTTACAAAGTAAAAGTTATACTCCCCACCCACTAAATATGTAATAAATCACATTCTCCAATTAACATCTTTGGCAAGCTCTCTAACAGTAATTCTATCCTGCCAAACACTTGAGCGATTTGACCTTGGTTCCCATAAGAAAATTGTACAATGTTTGGAACAGAAGAATGCATTTTCCTTCCCCCCAAAGTTGTGGCAAGCCGAAAAATGAAGAAGAAACATGGCTGTGGCCAAAAGTAGTTTTATAGGTTTGACAGCTTCAATGATGATCAGAGAACAAAATGCCCTCAAGCTCTGCTTCAGCAACTTGATGCAAAAGTATATCAAGATAGAATGTTAAAGCAGTATCCAGGAAAATAAATACTTCCCCCCCACCCACGACATCTAAAATAAGCTAGGTATTCAGTGTAATATGGCATGGCAGCTGCTTAAATCCAATATGGTAGTAGCATGGAGATGGATGAATAAAGGCACCTGCCTTACCTTCTGTGCCATGTAATCACAAAACAGTAAATTTCACAACTTGTTCTTATAAAATTACAGTTGGAAGGGACCTTGGAGGATTTTTAGTCAAATCCCTGCTCAAGACAGGAACATTCCACACAAATGACTGTTCAATTTCTTCTTAAAAACCTCCAGTAGTGGAGCACACACTTCTGGAGACAAGCTGTTTCACTAGTTCTCGCTGACAGGAAATTTCTCCTTAATTCTAAGTTTGATTTATTTGTTAAGCTTCCATCCATTGCTCCTTGTCCTGCCCTCAGGTGCTTTGGGAAATAGGTTGACCCCTTCTTCTCTGTGACAGCCCCTCAAATATTGTCATGTCATCCCTAGTCCTTCTCTTCATTAGACTAGACATTCCCAGTTATGGCAAATGTTCATTGTACAATTTAACCTCTAGCCACCTAATCATCCATGTTCTCTGCACTTTCTAAAGTCTCAACATCTTTTTTATTGTGGTGACCAAAACTGGATATAGTATTTCAAGTGTGCTTTTACTGGTGCAGTATAAAACAGTAGTAACACTTCACATGAGTTTGATACTATTCCTCTGTTGATGCAGCCTAGGGCTACACAGAGTATTCACACACTTATTTTCTTGTCATTAATCCTTTTCTTCTACATTAGGGTTAGGCAAGTTTCCTAACAGGGAGCTGTCGCCACAGATTTTTTTTCTTGTTCCAAAGTTTTGGCTCAATGTTATTCTGCAGTAGTGCTCACAGTTACAAAAAAGAAACTCTGTCTTATATAGGTTTGGGGGTATGGAGGAAATGCAATCCTGGAATTCCAACTTTTGTCTCCTTTAGGAAGGTTTGATTTTGATTCTTTAATGTCTCGCTGTACTTTTTATCCTGCTAGTTTGTTCTAATACCGACATGTCAAACTCAGGGCTTGCAGGCCTCGTCCGGCCCATGATCTGTTTAGATCTGGATCATGGGGCCACCTGGAGATGGCAAGAGATCAGGCCCCGACAACTCAGCCCACCACAGCCTGGCACTCTCCCTGGGTGCGTGCATAGCAGGCAGCAAGCCCACAGGGGCTGGCAGTGCCTGGCAGCAGCTACAGCTCATTGGCCCCTAGGCTGCTCATTAGCTGGCAGTAACAACAGCTGCATGTAAGACTGGGCATCCAATAAGCCATGCTTGACCTTGCCCCACCTGCATCGCACTTGCGCACTTTGATGCTGCGCAGCGAGTGCAGTGCAACTGGGCCCTTTAAGCAGAGAGGCAGAGGCACGAGGGGGTGGGGGCACATGATCTGATTTGTCCAATGCACTAGGCAGCTGCCCTCCCATTCTAGTTGCAGTGACTGCAGGCAAGACAGACGGTGGGGCTGCACTCGGTCATTGTCACTGCCACGTCATGGCCCCTACCCTCTTGGCCCCCACTGTCCAACTTTGTCCTCCAGCTCTGGCCATACATGTGGGCCAAGCCTCCCACCCGTTGCTACACCTCCAACGGTCCTGGCAACCTGGAATTTGTGGAGTTTCCCAAGAGGAAGCCAGGACTCTTTTCCCTCCTCTGCCCTGCCCGAGCCCAGCCCCAAACTTGCACTTTGCCGGAGTCGGGATGTCATATGAGGCTCACCCTCTGATCCCACCTTTCCCTTGGTTCATCGAGGCTATCTCCACGGAGTAACTAGACATGTTCTGAGCTTCCCGGTAATCGAAGTCATTCTGGCGTTTCCCAAATCCCATCAGCTATTTAAATAAGGGGGTTGAGGAACAAGAGGCCAAATCCCCTGGGAGGTTCTGGACCCTGAGCAGTGCTTATAGGTGTCATCCTCCTTGGGCTGCCCGCACCAGGAAAAAAACTTTCCAGAAGGCTAAAATCTAATTTTATTGATATTGGCTGCAATAATGAAATTTTTCAAATCTGATTGTGCTAAACATTTTTTTTATCCTCCTGTGACGGAGGCAGCTGCCTCAGCCACTTCCAAATTTTCTCTTGTAGTTCTGGGCTTGAAAAATTGTCCATTTTGCCCAAGAAGAGGGTACTTTCTCATTGTCAGTCGACCTGGTCATACTCACCCAGCCACGCTTACCTAGTAGTTGCAGTGACCTGGCTGTGGCCACTCAGCCTTGCCTATCCTGCTAAACCCATCTAGCTTTTGAGAGCAATCATAATGCTGATGCGGCCCTCAATGCAATTGAGTTTGACACTCCTGCTCCATAGAATTGCCAAGTTCTAACCTCCTACTCTCCACAGGAATCATATCAAGGCATCCAGGATGGGAGAGCCGGGGGGAGACAAAATTTGAACAAACACTTAAATATGAGCCAACAGTGTACAGCAGCAGCCAAAAAAGCCAATGTAATCTTAGGTTGAGTTTACAGAGGGATAGAATCAAGATCACATGAAGCTCTAGTACAGACATGTCAAACCTTGGTGGAGCAGTAGGCTAATGCCTCCTTAAGTAACACCAGCTGCCTGTAATTAGTGCAGGTTCGCATCCCACCAGGCTCAAGGTTGACTCAGCCTTCCATCCTTCCGAGGTAGGTAAAATGAAGACCCAGATTGTTGGGGGCAATAAGCTGACTTTGTAATAATGCCGCTTGGGGGGGCCGAAAGCCCTAATAAGCAGGCATATACATAGAATGAAGGCTATTGCTAAGCACATTGACTTGTGCTTAGATTGTAAGCTGCCCTGAGTCTTCGGAGAAGGGCGGGATATAAATGGGATTTTTAAAAAAAAACAACACAAGGCCCGGGGGCCAGATCCGGCCCGCGAAGTGGTTTCATGCGGCCCGTGAAGCCATCCTGGAAACAGTGAAGGAACAGCCCCCACTGCCTTGGCCCTGGCCCAGAGACCCTCCTTCTGCCAGAGACCCTCAGATCTGTCCCACTCCTGCCCAGGCCCCCATAGGCACCCTTGATGCAAACGATGTAGAGCTGCCCATGCCCACCCAGTAGGCCATATGCACTATAGCCACGCCCACCCAGTAGGCCATGCCCACCCAGGCCATACCCACCCAGCCCCCTGAAGGTAACTGCAATGCTGATGCGGCCCTCAATGAAATTGAGTTTGACACCCCTGCTCTAGTACCACTTTACAAAACCTTAGTAAGACCACACTTGGAATATTGCATCCTTATGTTAATTTTGGTTGATTTCCTCTTTCTCAAAAAAATCCTTTTTTTGCAAACATTAATACAATTCGTATTGTTTTGATAAATAACAATGGGGTATATAGTTTTTCCAATATTCCTAAACAATAATAATATTGGTATATTATTTTTCTTATTAGTCATTTTGGTTGCCTTATCATAAATCCTGTTACAGTACTTATTTTAGTTTATTTCTCCCACCAAATTCTAAATATCCTTACTAGTGAAAATTTTCTCAACGATTATTTACATTGACAGATTTAACTCTATTTTTTCCATATAAGCCATCTCACACTTTTATATTTCTTAAGAAATGAATAAAAAAAAGAAAAGAAAAAAAAGAAAAAAGAATAGCAAGACCAACAAAACATAAGAAATAACATACTACTTAAAATATATATCCCTCCTAAGTTAATGTATATTTTTTCTCAATTTCTTCTTTTTAAAAATATATTTAATGTTTAAACATTCCAATCAATATATCTAGTCATCTAGTCCCTTGACTCTAGTTCAAAACATTTTTTTACTTTTAACTTCTATCACATTTAAATACCTAAAACATTTGCTTTACTTAAGTCATTTCAGCTTCCCCCCCTTTTACAGAAAAGAAGCATGCTATGTCATTTGCAGAATTCATCCCTCTTAAAATGGTATATTCCTAAGTTTTTCTATTTCTTTAACCATATTCAAACAAATGCTGCTTTTTAAAATATTCTCTCTGATAGGTCCCATCATCTATTTTCTTAGTTTCCATTTTAGTCTTTTTTCTTTGCCCAGTACCTTTCTTAATCAATATACTTTGCTGAATCAAAAGATTTTTCCATTTTATCATAGGTATTACTGTAGATAAAGAAAGTAAATCAGTATCTTTGTTATGGGCATTTGCCCACTCCTTTTTATTAGGAATCTTTTTCCTTTCATTTCTCTCCACTTCTCTTGTCACTTTTGTCTCTCCAGTTCTGGTGTTTTTCCTAGTATCTCTGTAGAATGTTTTTTCCAGTCCTTTTTCTTATCCTCAAATTTGCTTTGAAGTGTTGAGATGTAAGTTATCTTTTCTTCCCCTTGAATTAAATTATATTCTTTTGTTTTGTAAAATTCCATCTTTAAGTCTCTATCCTTGGATTTATGTTCAGTCATCTCTGCTGTATTTTCCTGAGAGTTTTCTTGGAGTAGAATTAAATTGGAGATAAGTTGATTTATACTTTCAAAGTTATTATGTATTGCTTTGTAGTTTGAGATCATTGTCCTTTGAATTGGTTGCAGCTTATCATATATTTCCTCTTGTGAAGTATTCATTATTTCTTGATAAGTATTTTCTATAAGTCTCTGATTTTCCATAATAACCAAAAGTCCAGATATATTTTTTCTTTTCCCCCCTTTGGAAATGGCTTTGAAGTCAGAATTAAGTAAATATGTATAGTGCAGATCTATTTTTTTTGTTTCTGTTCCCTCAGATTTGTAAGTCTCACTTTATCTAAACAGCTGTGTTTATTGAAAACTTTGAAGGTCAAAGGCAGAAATTTGTCTCCAGATAGTCCTCATCCACCAGTAGGTGTCAGCATTGGTTCATTCTTCAGATCTTTCTAATCTTTTCCCTCCCTAAAGGGTGAAGTTCGCCGCTTCCAATAGCCAAAAGGTGGTGTGGGGGTAAACCCCTCCTTTCTCTCTCTTGGAGGTCTTTTGTTTTGGGAGATTCTCTTCTTCAGGAAAGTAGGTAGGATAGAGAAAATCAATATTCTTACCCAGATTCAAACATTCTGTTTACAATCAGCTTAAAGTAGAGCTTTTGACTTCCGTTGTTTGCAGCTTGTGCTAGACAATGTAGTTAGCTAGCCTTTCTTCTGTTGGTTTCTGGAAGGCTTCTCCTGGACAGAGTGGGGAGACCGCCATCTCTCCAAGGTCCCTGGGACTTCCTCCCTTCATTGCCAGCTCTCTGGGGTGGCTTCTGGCCCATTTAGGGTCCCCAAACAGAAAGAAACTCAGCTGAGGGGCTCGGCATTCCGAATCCTTTGACTGCTTTGCTGCTCACAGGAACCGGAAGTCGGAATACTGCATCTTGTTTTGGTCAGAATATGAAAAACATGTAGAGACTCTGGAAATATTGCAGAGAAGAAAAACTAAGATGATTAGAGAGCTGGAGGCTAAAACATATGAAGAACCGTTAGGAATTGAGTAGGTCATGTCCAATCTAATGAAAAGAAGGACTAAGGGAGGGTTCCAATATTTGAGCACCTCCTAAAAGATAAAAGGTTCAAACTATTTTCCAAAGCACCAAAATGCAAGAGAAGAAACAATGGATGGAAACTAACCAAAGACAGAAGCAACCTAGAACTAAGGAGAAAATTCTTAACAGTGAGAGCAATCAACCAATGGAATAACTTACCTTCAGAAATTGGAGGTGCTCCATCACTACACTTGTCTGAAATGCTACAAGGTTTCCTGCTTGAGCAAGGGATTGGACTAGAAGCCCTCCAAGGTCCCTTCCAAATTTATTATTCTATCTTCTATGTTCTATATTGAATTGCTCTGATGACCAGAAGCCTATCACCTCTGGGCCCCACTGTCAAACTAACTTGAATTCTATAGGGGGTGTGTACTGGATAATAGATCTCTACACTCAAGAACTATTCAGAGACAGTGGAAAATTGACCCTTGGCAACTCCATTTGGGGAAGCTCTTATGGATTATTGATCCTATATGCAGGACCCTTTGAATTACAAATATGGGCAGAGTGATAACTTTGGACCTTTGGAAAATTGTTTGAAGCTGGGACTGAAAGACAGAAGTAGACCAGAAGGTTTACTTCTTCCTGCTTCCTCCTGTGTCGGGGAGTCTATTGGATTATAAGATGCTACAGAGAAAGACTACAAGACTTATTGGAGATGAGCTTAAAGATCACATGATAATTGTCATGGTTCTGACAAATGAAACCCTTCAAAGAACTTCGAGGCATTGTTTACCTTAAAGAATCTTTATTTGAGAAGCACAGCACTGGCACTAACACAGCCAAAGCCAAAAACTGTATTCCCCTCCCCTGAGCACATAGTATCAAAGCACAATTCCCTCCTCCAATTAACAGTCATAAAGCACATTCTCCAATTAGTTTGAAATGCAGGCTCTCCCTCCAGTTCTCCAGCCCACCAATTCTTATCATCTCTTATTTCATTAACCTTGGTTCACACACTAGGTCCGGTATTATTATGTCTACCTAAACTCTCATGCACATTCCTCCCCACCCCAGCATCATCTAACTTTAAAAGTAAAACATAAGAAGAAAATAGATGCATCTCTGTCATCAAAGCAAAAACATCCAAGACCATAGCCTTGACTATATGCACTTTTGTTGGCAGGGTGATGTCTCTGCTTTTTAGTGTGCTGTCTAGATTTGCCATTGCTTTCCTCCCCAGGAGTGTCTTTTAATTTCTTGGCTACAGTCCCCATCTGCAATGATCCTGGAGCCCATCCATTGTACAAAGTACCACAATTTCCCTTTAAAAATTCTAGAATCAAGAATACGCTTTACTTCATAGTGGGTCTGACCCGCCACCACGAGGGGTCTAGGTGCCTTCTTAGGGGGAGGTCTTAAAAGTGGAAACTAGAAAAGGTTTCAGCAAGCTTCAATGGACGACAGGTGAACTTTCCCTGAAAGTCTAGGGAGCTTTAATTCTACAGTGACCGGGATACTGATCTTTACAATGGGGAAAGACCCCAAGAATTTTGATCCTAATTTCTTACTGGGTAATTTGAGGCGTAAATATTTAGTTGACAGATAAACCTTTTCCCCAACTTGGAATGTTCTTTGAAGAGCCCTTTTTTATGTGCCTGCTTTTTGTAGGTCTCGGAAGTCTTTTTTAAAGCAGTCGTCGTGGCTTTCCAAACTTCTTCCCACCCCCTCACCCACTGATCAACTGTCAGTTCAATGGGCTGAACTTTTTTCCTGTGGCTACTCTGAAAGGCGTGAAGCCGGTGCTGCTGTGAAGAGTTATTGTAAGCCACCTCTGTGAAAGGGAGGTTGGTCCAGCTGGTTTGTTGGTAGGAAACATAGCATCTGAGATATTGCTCCACCATTTTGTTAGTGGGTTCTATAGCTCCATTGGTAGATGGATGAAAAGCAGATGATAGACCTTGAAATGATCTGATTAATTTAAGAAAGCTCCTCCAAAACGTAGTTGTGAACTGCAACCCCATCCAAAATTATTCTGAGGGGTGCCACACAGCCAGTAGATATGTTTCAAGAACAATTTAGTCTTACCTGTCTGGTACCATTCTTGCAGCTGATCAGGTACTGCTCAATAGATGCAGGCCTGAGAGAGGTGGTCGTCTAATCCCTCTCTGAAGTGATGGACTAGGGATTACTGAGGCCACCTCTGTATCCGACCAGCTATCTTGCAAAACTCTCGTACATATTCCAGTGCAGGCCTGCTGGCCTGCTTTATATTATGGATTTGTTCTTCTGCTTTGTGGGCAATGGATGGGTCCTTGAACCTTGCTCTCAGTCCTGGGAGGAAGAGATGGGGGTCCTCCAATTCGGGGGCTTGCTCCTTATATAAATTGCTCAGCCATTTGGATGCCTCTCCATCTAAGCTGGATGCAATCACATCGACCATAGCGGCTGGGTCCAGATAGAGATAGACACAGCGGTTCAAATGAGAGCGCACTTGGTTGAGGAAAAAATCAGCTTCTCTGGCTCCCATCGAAGGTTGCTCTGAAAGGTGCTGCAATCAATGGTTGCTGGGGCCCCCACTGTGGCTGTTGCCCCCCCCCCGGCAGCTGCCACATCCCCAGTGCCTGCACATTGATAAAATGAAGGAAGAAATCCACGATTTGAAAAGCCAACTGGAAAACGTCCAACAGAAGATTTCAAAGAATGAGCAAAGGATCCAGACAATGGAAGACAAATCAGTAGAAACCGATCAAAAGATGGAAGAAATAAAAAGAGGAAAACCAAAGACTGATGCAGGCAAATAGAGAATTAGAGGATTCAGTAGAAATTTTAGAAATAGAAAACAAATCTTATTTTTTAAGATTTCAGAATATAATGGAAGACAAGGAAGAGGACTGTGCTGATCTGATGATAGAAAGGTTGGCCATTGCACTGGAAGTGGGGAAGCAGGAAATGGAGGGATAGACCAAATATTTAGAGTTAACTCAAATTACACAAGAAGAAATAAAATCCGCAAAGAGATTCATTTATTTATTTATTTATTTATGGGATTTATATCCCGCCCTATCTCCCGAAGGACTCAGGGCGGCTAACAACAAAACATATAATAAGTACAGAAATTAAGATAAAAATAAAATTAAAATCATCTGTGCAATAAATTAAAATTAAAAACTAAGAATAAATTAAAGATTGTAAATATAATTAATTAAAATGCCTGTCAGTCCAGGTCAGCCTGGTGGAATAGGAGTGTTTTGAGGCCGCGGCGAAAGGATTGGAGATTTTGGGCCATCCGTAGCTCAGGGGGGAGCTGATTCCATAGGGCTGGCGCTCCCACAGAGAAGGCCCTCCCCCTGGGGGTCGCCAGCCGACATTGCTTAGCTGACGGTACCCTGAGGAGGCCTTCTCTGTGTGAGTGTACTGGGCGATGGGAATTTGTTACCGGCAGCAGATGGTCCTGCAAGTATCCCGGGCCTAAGCCATGTAGGGCTTTAAAGGTAAGTACCAGCACCTTAAATCTCACCCGGAGAGCAACCGGTACCCAATGCAGCTCACGCAGGAGGGGTGTAATATGGGAGTATCGGGGTGCTCCCATCACAACCCGTGCAGCTGCACTCTGCACCAGCTGAAGCCTCCGGGTGGTCTTCAAGGGCAGCCCCATGTAGAGAGCATTACAGTAGTCTATACGGGAGGTAACGAGTGCGTGGGTGACTGTACGTAGGGCATCTCGGTCCAGAAAGGGGCGCAATTGGCATATTAGGCGAATCTGGGCAAATGCCCCCCTAGCCACGACTCCAATATGATCTTCAAAACTGAGTCGTGAATCTAGGAGGACGCCCAGATGGCGTGCTCTGTCAATGGGAGGTAACATCTCTCCTCCTATAGTCAAAGATGGAACCTCTTGGACTAAACGAGATGACGGTATGTAGAGCCACTCAGTCTTGGCCGGGTTGAGTCGAAGCCTGTTTTTTCCCATCCAGATCTGTACCGCTTCCAGGCAACGGGACATCACATCGAGGGCATCACTGGGTTGGTTCGGGGTGAAGATGAATAGCTGGGTATCATCAGCATATTGATGATATTTCACCCCGAAGCCACGGATGATCTCTCCCAGCGGCTTCATATAGATGTTGAACAGGAGGGGCAAGAGCACCGATCCCTGGGGTACTCCACAACTAAGAGGCCTAGGGCTTGACCTCTGCCCCCCTGCTAACACCGTCTGCGAACGGTCTGAGAGGTAGGAGGAGAACCACCGCAGAACGGTGCCTCCCACTCCCAACCCAAGACGACGCAGTAAGATACCGTGGTCGATGGTATCAAAAGCCGCTGAGAGATCTAATAGGACCAGGACAGAGGAATAACCTCTATCTCGGGCCCGCCAGAGATCATTTACCAGTGCGACCAATGCCGTCTCCGTGCTATACCCGGGTCTGAAACCCAATTGGTACGGATCCAGATATTCAGCTTCCTCCAGGTTCAAAGGGAGCTGTCGTGCCACCACGCTCTCAACGACCTTCGCAAGAAAGCGAAGGTTGGAGACGGGACGGAAGTTGTTTAAAATAGCTGGATCCAATGCCGGTTTCTTGAGGAGGGGCCTTACCACCGCCTCTTTCAAGGCGGCAGGGAAGCACCCCTCACTCAGTGAGGCATTGATAACTGCTAGGAGCCAGCTTTGTGTAACCTCCCGAGATGCATAGACTAGCCAGGAGGGACACGGGTCCAATAAACATGTGGCGGCACTTAGTTTCCCCATGATCTTGTCCACTTCATCCGGAGTCACAGGATCGAACTGTTCCCAAATGTTCTCGGCCAAATTCATCATTTTCCTCTCGTCAGATACTGCCCAGTCAGAGTCCAGCCCAGCCCGAATCTGAGCAATTTTGTCCACCAGATACTTACTAAATTCCTCAGCCCGTCCATGTAGGGGGTCTTCTCCCGTCTCTTGATTTAAAAGGGAGCGGACCAGTCTAAATAGGGCGGCTGGGCGGTTATCTGCGGACGCAATGAGGGTGGTGAAGTAGGCACGCTTTGCCACCCTCATTGCCACAAGATAAGATCTAGAAAAGGATCTTAACTGTGTTCGGTCAGACTCAGACCGACTGGTTCTCCAAATGCTCTCTAGGCCCCTTCTCTGGCGTTTCATCTCCCGCAGGTCCTTGGAGAACCAAAGAGCAAGTCGGGACTTGCGCCGGGTCAGAGGCCGCAAAGGGACAATGCGGTCGAGAGCCTTCGAAGCAGCCTGTTGCCAGGCATTAACTAAGGACTCAACCGGGCTGTGGGAGAGGGAGGTGGGAATCGGTCCAAGCGCCATCTGGAATTTATCTGGGTCCATCAGGCGCCTGGGGCGGAACCACCTGGTCAGTTCCGCCTCCTGACAGCGGGGGGTGACGTGACGGAGGCCCAACCGCAGGAGATAATGGTCTGTCCATGAAAGGGGTTGTGATGTTGGAGTAACCCCACCCAGTCCATTTAGCCATTGCCCAGAGATAAAAATAAGATCAGGCATGTTTCCTCCCTCGTGAGTTGGGTCCTGAGTAATTTGGGTCAGGTCCATGGCCGTCATGGAAGTCATGAACTCTCGGGCCACTTCTGATGCACTGCCCAGGGAAGGTAGATTAAAGTCTCCCAGTACCATAAGTTTTGGAAATTCAACTGCCAATCCTGAGATGGCGTCAAGTAGCTTGGGTAGAACCGTTGCTGCGCAGCTTGGAGAGAGGAATACCAGAAGTAGGCCCAACTGACCGCCAGGACCCCATCTTAAGAGGAGGGATTCACATCCGTCTATCTGAGGGGCAGTGGCCTCCCGCGGATGGAGGGTTTCTCTGATAACGACCGCCACACCACCTCCCCTACCCTGAGCTCGAGGTTGATGTAGCACACGGAAACCTGAAGGGGATAAATCAGTCAGAGGGACCCCTCCCTCTAGGCCCAACCAGGTTTCCGTGATGCACGCCAGGTCTGCGTCTTCCTCCTCGATCAAATCATGGATGAGGGGAGCTTTATTCACAACAGACCTGGCATTAAAGTAGATCAGCCTGAGCTCAGGTGTCTGTCCTCCCTCTTCCCCAGGACAGCAGGTGAGAGCCAGAGGGTCGGAGCGCGCCACAGCTTCATGTTAAATTTCTTAAAAGATCAATATGAGATGAGATATTGAGATGACCCACTGCAATGTAAGGGAAAAGAAATCATGGTTTTGAAGCAGATACCTAGGAGGATAAGGGATTCACAAAGAGAATATCAATTTTTGACTAAAAAACTAATTAAGAAAGGAGTGACCTTTAGATGGCTGATGCCAGAAGAGATAGTAATCAATTGGAATAAAAAAAGATACAGATTGGATTCCATCTTGAAAGCAAGAGAATTTGATGACAGATATAGAGCTGTTCTCAAAGAAGGAAACTCAGAACTTCAACCAGAAGGGGAATTTAGAAAACAGGAAGAGATAGCATTAGAAAGGGAGGCCAAATAAAGAGAAGGGGTGTTGTCTTACCTGAACGCCACTTCTCAGCATGACAATGGAGAATCCACAGATGGGTTGATCATGCCTTTCTGCCCTAGAGACTAAGTCAATCAACCTTTGCCGCCTCAAATGGAAAATCCACAGATGGGACATACCAAAGCCTCACTGTCCCTATGGGCGGGAAGAAGTCTGGGTCTCTGTCCCACTATCTGTTACTACTCTTTGGAGAACTCTCCTGCCAAATGAAGCGTCAGCTGAGGCGAACGTATCTAACTTATAATGCCTCACAAATGGGAAAGGGGACGACCACGTCACTGCCCTGCATATCTCTTTGATGGACGCCTGGGTCGCCCACGCCGCTGAAATTGCTGCACTGCGAGTGGAGTGTACAGTCATTGTCTTGGAACTGGCAAGGAGTGCAAGCCCTAATCCACAGGTCTGCAACCCACGGCTCCAGAGCCGCATGCGGTTCTTTCAGCCGTCTCCTACGGCTCCCAGTCCTCTGCCATGTGCAGTCCAAAAAAAAAAACAACCCAAAAAAGTGGGACTAAAAAAGTTTAACCAATCAATTCAAATATGCAGGGTAGGTGCATATCTCGCCTTGGCTCCACTCTTCAGTCAAACCCTGTTCTGCGCATGCACGCTGTACGCGCATGCACACACATTTTTTGCGGCTCCCAGTTTTTCCTTTTGTGAGGGAACCGGTTCCGAGTGGCTCTTTCACTGTTTCAGGTTGCTGACCCCTGCCCTAATCCATCTCCCGATAGTAGAGGCAGTCACCTTCTGATTCATTGAAGAGGACTGGAATGAAACGAATAGAGCTTCAGATTTGCGAAGAGGCAGTTCATTTAATATAGCAGCGCAAGGCTCTGCAAACGTCCAGGGTGTGCTATTTACGTTCCAAATCATGGGATGGCTCAGGACAAAAATCTGGCAGCACAATCTCCTGCCCCCTGTGAAACAATGAGTTGATTTTGGGGACAAAGGAGGGGTCTAACCGTAGGACCACTCTGTCATTATGAAAAATACATAAGTCATCTATAATTGAGAGTGCTGCCAATTCCAAGATGTGCCTAGCCGATATGACGGCTACTAGGAAGGCAACGTTGACTGTCAAGAACTGAAAAGTGGAGGTTCTGATGGTCTGAAATGGAGGTGAAGTGAGCCAAGGGTTCTGAAGTGCCATATGTGAGTACTGTGGAGAGGGCAGCAACTTGTCTACAGATTGTGTTGAGTGCTAAGACCTTCTTAAGTCCCTCCAGTAAATAATCCAAAATTCCTGGAATAGGAATTGTAGCTGCATCTAATTGTCTCCCATACCAGTTACAGAAATACTTCCATGTGGAATCATAAATTCTATTAGTTGCAGGCATTCTTGAAGCCTGAATCATGGTAATCAAGTCTGATGAGTAGGTCTCTTTTGTTAGGAGTCTCCTTTCAAATGCCAGGCGGTTACCTGGAGCCACTGAGGCTCTGGATATTGTAGAACCCCCTGGCTGAAGGAGATTCGATCTTGAGGTATCCTCCATGGAGGAGATCGAGAGACCTACGAGGTCGGCATACCACAGCCGTCTTGGCCAGTGGGGAACAATGAGTATCACCTCATTGTATCTGTCCGTTCCTGCAGTATCTTCCGGATAACTGCCTGGATCAGAGGGAGAGGAGGGAACGCAGACAGGAGCTCTCTTGGCCATGGGCTGCGGAGGGTATCTACACGTTCCACCCCTGGAGACACAAACTGGGAGAAGAATCTCGGGAGCTAGGAATTCACCGGGGTAGTGAACAAGTCCAGCGCTGGATGACCAAACCTCTCCGATATTTCCCTGAAGAGATCCGAGTGCAGATGCTACTCAGTGGTACACTGTTGCCCTGCTCAGGAAATCTGCTTGCTGATTCGTCCCTACTGAGATGTGCTCCACCTTGAGGGAGGAGAGGTTGGTCTCTGCCCAGGTTCCTAATAATTGAGCCTCGGCCATCAGGGACCTGGAGTGGATACCCCCTTGCCTGTTGATATGGGCTTTCATCGCCATGTTGTCTGTGAGGACTAGAACGTGTGGCAAAAGTGGAGTAGAGCCAGATGTACAGCTCTGAGCTCCAACCAGGTTATGTTGTGCTTCAGATCTGACCGGGACCACCGACCCTGGGCCAACTGGAATTGCAGGTGTGCTCCTGAGCCGAACAAGCTGGCATCTGATTTTAGTATGTCAGCTGGACTCCTTGAATAAGGTTTCCTTGGCCACCGCTGGGGAGACCCACAACTGGAGGGATTACAGGGTCTGTGATGGGACCCTTATCTTGTGGTTGGAGGAACTGGTGCCTAGTCTCTGGAATGGGAGCAAGAACCATTGGAGGGTTCTGGAGTGAAGTCGAGCCCAAGGAACCACTGCTATGCAGGAAACCGTCTTTCCTAGCAGTTGAGAAAGGATTGCTAGAGTGACTACTTGCTCCCTTTGAATCTGGGTGACTAGGGATCGGATACTGTCCCAATGTTCCTGAGACAGGTAAACCTCGCACTTCCTTGTATCTATCACTGTGCCCAGGTGAAGGAGGTCGGTGGAGGGAACTGTCTGGCTTTTTGGCAAATTTACTGAAAACCCTGGTGGGTCTTGATGGACAATGCCAGATCTGACTGAGCCAATTGCACTGAGGAGGATTGAATGAGGATGTTGTCCAGATAACACTGGACACATACCGGAATGGCCCTCAGATGCATGGCCAGCGCCACCAGGACATTTGTGAACCTGAGGAATTTCCAGTGTCCGGGAAGAATGGGAATGTGTAGGTAGGCCTCCATCAAGTCAAAGGACATTAGGAGGTCCCCCTTCTGATGCCTGCTAATATGGATTGGAGCGTTTGTATTTTGAACTTCTTGTATGCCAAATGGATATTTAGTTTCTTTAAATCTAGGATTGCCCTCCACCCTCCCGAGCCATTCAGAATGATGAACAGAATGGAATAAAAACCCCATCCCTTCTGCCCTGCCAGTACCAGTTCTATGGCCTGGATCTCCATGAAATGTCAAATGGCCTCTTTCATGAGGGGGGGGATGAACTTTAGAGTCAGGCCAAATCTGATGGTGTTGAAGACCCAGAGATCTGTAGTGGTGTTCTCCCATTTGTGTGCAAACAGAGCTAACCTGCCCCCTATAGAAGAGGCACCTTTGCTGTAACTTGAACCTTCTGAAAGGACGGCCTCCCGCACCTCAAAAGGGCCATTTGGCCTGAAATTGCTGTATGGGTCTGTCCCTGTTACTGGATCTGTCAAATTGGCGTTCTGGTCTGGGAGGATAAGGGCGGGAGTAACAATTGAATTCGGACCCTGTGTTGGTTGAGCGAAAGGACTGCTTGCGAGCATAAGGGGTAGCTCTCCTGTCTGCTTTAATAAGATGGGGCATGACCTTACGCTTATTCTTGTTCAGATAAGGGTTTAGTGCCTCTCCAAATAACTGGCCTGGAGTGAAATTCTGGCAAAAAAGAAAGTTGATGTAGCTGCCTTTACTGCCCATGCTGAGGCTTGATGGGTCATGCGGAAGTTAAGCTCCGCTTTCTTATCCTCTGACTTCAAAACCTCTGCTATATCCCCAGACACAGTGAAGGAGGAAATCAATGGTGCTACGGGCTCATCTACAGTGGGGATTACTAGCACCCCTTACAGTGCTGGAGCCATATTAAATAACTTTTTATCAATCCCCCCGGGGATGGAAAAGTACCTGGCGTTCCCCATTGTCTTTGGACTACATTGAGGAAAAAGGGAGGACATGGAATGTCCTGTTGGGTAAACGTTGGTTCTTTAAAGACCTTACTGGTAGGTCCCTGGCTGGTGGGAAGTTCCGCCTGAGGGACACCTTCAGGACCAAGCTGAGCAGTGCTCCTGGCCTTGTGAAGTAAGAATTTAAAGAGGGCCGGATTAAACAGGCCTATGAAAGGAGGGGGATCAGGAGATAAGTCCTCATCTTCTGACATCCCCAGCTCTCTCTGCTCCTCGTCCCCTATGAACGACATTCTACTCCTGTAGGAATGGGAGGGGGAAACTGACCCTTGGTATGGGGCTGCTTCCTGGGAGAGATATGATACATTGCTGTGAGATGGGATCCCTGATGCCATCGACTCAGGTCGAGCTCTCTGGTGTAGGGTCGAAGCTATGCCTTGGGCAATAGCCTGAGAAATCAGAAATTGCATTCGTTCTGATAGATCTGTCTGCTGGGCCTCTGGAGGACGAAGCCCTGCTGCTGTAGGAGTGAATGTGGCCACTCGGCCCACAGGTGTAGCTGTATTCCTCCGAGGGATCTGAAGGCCAAATCCCTCACTGGAAAGGGGAGCCATCTCCACCTGTTCTGCCATGGGAAAAATAAACTGACCTATTTCCTTTTCTGGAGACCAGGCACTTGGAGCAGCAGAGGTTGAAGGAGCTTGTTGAGGCCCAAAAACCGATGCCTCCATGGGAACAGAAGTAATCTGACCCACCTTTGCATCTTTCTTTTGCTTTGCAGCTTGGGAGAATTGTTTTTCCAATGTCTGGTGCCTCCTGCTTGCTTCTTTCTCAGCAGCTTTGCAAGACCTTTTATCAGAGATAGCTTTAGGTCTGAATTTCCCAGCAGCCTCCTGCTTGGCTGATCTGGATTTCTTGTGTCTGGAAGAACTGCTGGAGGCAACTTGAGATATCTGGGCTTCTGTAGTTTTATCTGCCACTGTAAAATCAGAGATATCACAGTAATGGCAATCTCAATGTGTTTGCAACAGAGAGGTGATCCCAGTAGCCAGGAGCCAAGTTGTGGTGGCACAACCAACTTAATGGGGTGGCCAGCACACTGATATCCAGTTAGTGGCGGCAAGACCAACCTAATGGGGTAGCCAGCACACTTATGATCCTGTTAGTGGTGGCAAGAACAATTTAATGGAGTAGGCAGCACACCTATGAACCTGTTAGTGGCGGGAAGACCAACTTAATGGGGTAGCCAGCACATTTATGATCCTGTTAGCGGTGCCAAGACCAACTCAATGGGGCAGCCAGCAACGAAATTGGTAGTAGTATTTAGAGGCGCTGAAAATGGCGGCAGTTAAAGGGAACACTCAGCCACGCCCTGAAGTCTTTGAAAATTGCCTGGACCGACTGAGGACCTCCGTAATGGCTGGGAGGCTGGAGGCTGTCATTGTTGCCTCTAATTGTAACAGGAGTTGCCAAGGAGCCTGGAATTGGAGAAACAGCACCCCCGAAATGCCTCTCCTTAATTCTGGCCTTCTGGAATGGCCTGAGAGTGTTTGTAAGGCTTTCAAAATGGCAGTCGCTAGTAAGCAACCTCCTATTTCGTCGATATGTCTGAATTAAGAAATGCGACAGCTGCTTCTGAGGCCGGGCTAATAAGAGTGCTGACAGAATTTTGGCCAAAATTGACTCTGAGTTTAAATAGTCCTCTCTGTAAGGGAGTTCCCCCCACCAAGGAACAGTAAAAACGGCACTCAAAACGGTGACCACTGCACTTCTGCCCTACCTGTAAGCTATAAATAGTTTGAGGCTTCAGCTGAAGTCTGCAAATCTGATCTTTCTCTCAGTGGTTTGAAACAAAGCGCTGATATCAGCGCAGAGAAGGGAAGGGAAAGGTACAACCTGTGAAAATCCAACCATTTTGTCTGCTAGAAACAAGAGCCAATCTTCACCACGTCTCTCTTCGGCTAAGACTAAGTCGTGACTGGGGATTCCTAGCTAGAGGAAGAGAGGAGTGGCAAAGGTTGATTGACGTAGTCTCTAGGGCAGAAAGGCATGATCAACCAATCTGTGGATTCTCCATTCGTTATGCTGGACAAGATGAAAAAACAGAAATTACACCTCAAGAACAAGGAACTAAAGGGAAAGAACAGAAACAGACTAGAACTAGGAGAATAAAACCTAAATATAACTAAAGAAGATGGAAAAGGTTAATGGGATGTTCTCAATGAATATAAATAGACTGTACTCCCCGTTAAAAAGGAAAAAAACTCTTTACACGATTACAAAAATTAAAAATAGATATAGTAGTCTGTCTCCAAGAAATGCATATTAAAAGACAAGATTATAAATTTCTGGAATGCCTGAAAATTGGGAAACTTTATTTTTCACTAGCACAACAAACGAAAAGAGGAGTAGCTCTATGTCAAAGAAACAATGAACTCCAAACAAATCTACTCAAAGAAAGAATACTAATGGTAGAAATAATGATAAATCAAAAACAGACATTGATGCTAGCAATTTATGCACTGAATAATAAACAAGAAGAATTTTATCAAAGATTACATAAGAAAATAGTGGAAATGGAGTACCAAAATATTTGTTTAGTAGGAGATTTTAATGTAATTGTAGATGGAAAGTTAGATTATAGAAGCACTAAAATAAAGAAAAAAGGAACATTTTGCCTAAGGCTTTTTTTTAAATGGCAGAATATATGGATACAGGACAAATGGAGAGAAAGAAATCCTAAGAAATTTCAATACACATTTTATTCAAATAGCTACAAATCATTGTCTAGAATTGACATGATATGGATATCTCCTGAATTAAGAAGGGACGGACATACAAGAGATTGAGATAGAAACTAACGTACAGTATGGGCGGACCATAATCTGATAAAGATGACATGGAGAGGACCAAAGGAAAAAATAAGATGGATGTTAAACCAATCCTTATTGAAGGAGATTTATACAAAAAGCTGTAAAAAATGGAATTTTTCTTTAAAGAAAACAAAAAAGAAGATACATCACTCCAAAATGTTTGGGATACAGCCAAAGCATATTTCAGAGGATCAGCCATAACTTATATGATGAAAAAGATGAAAGACAAAAAACAACAACAAACTAACCTAAAAGACAAATTTACAAAATTAGAATTAGAATTACAAAGAGACCCATCAAAGAAAACTCTTAAAAACAAATGGAGATAATAAAACACAAATTAAATTTAACATAAGCTGAAGAAATGGCCCAATAAATCAAAAGAACAAAACAAAACTTCTTTGAAAATATTAATAAGCTGGGAAGATGGTTGGTTTATAAACTGAAAAAAGAGAAGTTGATAAATAAGTTACACGATGTGAGAGGTGATCTACAATGTCAAAACAATGCAAAAAATAATAATTAAAAAAATTATGAAATACACTAAAATATAGAAGAAATTCCTCAGGAAAAAATAAGGCAATAAGTCAGAATCCATTTATATTCCATTTCTAACACCCTATCTGTGCAAACCTAAATCTCACCCCCTTACTGGGCTATCATCAAAGACCAGGGAAAGAACCTTTCAAGTGAGAAGAACAAAAAAAGAGGGGGGGATTCTGGTTTATATATCCAATTGGAATGTTGTAAATGCATGGAAGTTCTCTTTTCCCATGAAAGGTTCTGACACATGAAACTTAACTGATCTGGGACAGACTAAATGGACTGAGGGGAGGGGTTTTTACTCGGGGACACTTTAAAATTATCAGTCTGCAACACAGTTTCCAGATCCTGTCTAGATTATCCACTGTCAATCATGTTTTAGTAAAAGTTCCTGTTTGGACAATCCAGAAGTTCTTCTTTCCTAAGATGTGGATTGGGGTGGGTCCTGACATTAGACAGGGTCTGCATTAAGAGTCAACCTGGAACACAGGTCTGCAACCCGCGGCTCCGGAGCCGCATGCGGCTCTTTTAGCCATCTCCTGCGGCTCCCAGTCCTCTGCCATGTGCAGTCCCAAAAAAAAAAAAGTGGGACTAAAAAAGTTCAAACAATCAATTCAAATATGCAGGGTAGGTGCATATCTCGCCAGTCAAACCCTGTTCTGCGCATGCGCGCATGTACGCACATGTGCACACATTTTTTGCGGCTCCCAGTTTTTCCTTTTGTGAGGGAACCGGTTCCAAGTGGCTCTTTCACTGTTTCAGGCTGCTGACCCCTGACCTGGAAGGAAAAACCTTACTAGGGGACTTTGCAAAAAATACAATGTCTAATGACGAGGCAATGGATGATGAAAGCCCCAAGGAAAGGGAGTTTTCCCCCCGAACGAAACCCCACCAACAGTCGGAAGCTGAGGCGTCATATTCCTCTGCCGAAGAGGTGGTGGAGATGCACAACCACAAACCGCAGTGGTCGATGGGCATTGGAAGGAAAAGCGAGTGGGAAAAGGCATTGAGGAAAGTGACCCTGAGATGGGGTGACCACCAAACCGAATGGAGGCAAGAGATGGGAGAGCTCCCTGCACGTCAGTGAAGAGGAGTGGATCCTAGAGAAAGCTATGAAGACCTGATGAAGAAAACCCTTAGCTCACTAACAGAGGAGAAATCTGAATACCGCAGCCGCAGCAGGGCCTGGGCACGCACCTGGAGAGACAGGTGGGAGGATCCAGAACCTGCAACACTGGGGCCGTCCACTGGACCAGGAGCTGCCGCCTAAGTAGCACCCACCCCGCACATAGGGGGATCAGGATGAGAGGCAATACCGCCTGCTGTGCAGACATCGATCCATTCAAAGACTACCACCCCTGGAAACAAAATTCAGGGGAGAGCCACCACGCTTGGGGTTTTTCCTAACCCAAGTCCTCAGCTATATAGAAGAATACGGACAGGACATCCCCAGTGACAAAGCCTGTATCCGTATTGTGCAATCCGTCTTAGACAAACCGGCTGCAGACTGGGTGGTGAACCTGCATGTCTCCAATGTCCCAGAACTCAATGATTTCAAACGATTCATGTCATCCTTGAGGAGGCGGTTTGAGGATCCTTTGGCCCGGGAGAGAATCAGATGGCCGGTGGCTGAATATACACAAGAATTCCGAGCCATTGCCAGCAAGCTGAACTGGCCGGAAGACATCCTCCTTAGCCATTTCAAAGACGGGCTAAACTACGACCTGTATGATGCTTTCCTGTCTTGAGGAGACCTACACCATCTCAATGACTGGTATGTCCTGGCAGAGGAGGAGGAGATAGACCTACTAAAAAGGCACCGCTGGGGGAAACCATGGGCCAACCCACCGCCGAGCAAATATGCGAGCCAGCAAAACCACCATCCACGGCTAAGAAATCAACAGGCTGTTTCAAATGCAGGAGAGAGGGTCACCGCACTGCAGAACACCACTAAAAAGCCCCTCAGTGCAAATCAGAGGCATCAACCTCCAGGAGACCAGGGAAGTCCCAAGGCAACCCCAAAAAAAACCTTCCATGAGGGGGACAGAGGCTGTAGAGTCCACAACCCCTGCCAAGGACTGGGATTGGATTCTGGCCTACACCGTACAGGTGGTGGACAACTTGGAAGACAGCTCGCAGGGAGAAACATTGGTAAGTGGATCCATTCCACCCATCCTTAACACAGTGACTATATTAGCTTCCTCCATCCCTGAAGCTGTCAAAGTAAAAGCCCTAATAGGCTCTGGCTGCACCCGCTGCCTCATCAGCCCGACGCTGGCGGGGAATTGGGGCATTCCAGTAAGGAGACTAAAACAACCAATCTCCTTTGGCCAGTTAGACGGGTCCATAGCAGGTGGGGTCCCAGCTACCCTAACCACCTTACCAATTCACCTGTCCCTGGGGATTCATGTGGCAGATATAACGTTTGCAGTGGCCCCAGGAATGGAATTTTAGGACTGGAATGGCTAAAGAAATGGAACCCCTGGGTAAATTGGATGACAGCAGAACTCAACTTCCCAGAGGGGGAGCATAGGAAATTATAACCCCAAAGCACCCCCCAACCCAAAGAGAGGAGACAGCATCAGTGGGGGAACAGAAAGGGTTACCAGAAATACCGGAAGAATGCAGGGACCTTGCTGAGGTTTTCAGTGAGGAACGGGCAGATGAGTTTCCCCCTCACCAGCCCACAGACTGTGCTATAGAATTCAAACCTGGGGGAAAACTCCCAAACTCCAGGATGTATGCCATGAGCACAAAAAAACAGCGGAGATGGAAATATCCATAAATAAAAACTTAGAAAGGGGATTTATTGAGCCTGCCAAACCCAAAGTGGCTGCCCCAGTCCTGTTCAGGGAGAAGGACGGCTCTCTTCGTTTGTGCATGGATTATAGGTCTCTAAACACAATTAGTGAATGTAATCTGTATCCCCTACCCCTAATGCTATGCTATCCCACCTATCGAAAGGAAGGATTTTTACTAAACTAGACCTGAGAGAAGCATACTACTGCATTAGCATTAAGGAAGGAGACAAATGGAAGACTGCATTCAATTGCCCAATGGGTTGCTACCAGTTCAAAGTCCTGCCATTTGGACTGCAAGGGGCCCCCACACTTTTTATGCATTTAATTAATGAAGTGCTAAGAGAGCACCTATATAAGGGGGTCCTGGTTTACCTAGATGACATCCTTATCTTCAATGAGACCAAAGAGGAACATGTTAACCTAGTCAGAGCAGTTCTGAAAAAGTTGCGGGCTGCCCAACTATATGCTAAAATATCAAAATGTGAATTCCATCAGGAAAGAATAGACTACCTGGGGTATCGCATATCCCCTGATGGCATCGAAATGGACCCTGAGAAAGTCAGGGCAGTATTAGAATGGGCAGCCCCGCGCACACGGAAGCAATTGCAAAGTTTCCTGGGGTTTGGAAACTTCTAACGCCAATTCATCCCTTCGTTTGCCCAAATAGCCCTGCCCCTCACAAACCTGTTGAAAACGAAGGGAGGGGTCCCCAGTGAAACCCAGCCAGCCTCTGAAGTGGACAATGGAATGTCAAGCAGCATTTGAGAGGCTAAAGAGACTTTTTTCTGCCGAACCTGTCCTGAGACACCCAGATCCCAATGAACCTTTTGTAATAGAAGCATATGCAAGCACTGTGGCTGTGGGAGCTGTATTATTACAGGAAAATGACGAGGGGGCATTGCAACCATGTGCATATACATCCAGGAAAGTCACGGAGACAGAACAATGTTGGTCCATGTGGGAAAAGGAGGCTTACTCTGTGCAGTGGTCATTACTTACATGGTGCCAGTTCCTGGAAGGAAATAAAATCCCCTTCCAGGTCTGGACAGACCACAAAAATTTGGAAGCACTAAAAACACCCAGGAAACTCACTCCTAAGCAAGCCTACTGGTCACAACATTTTCACCAATTCAATTTCACTCTCAAACACTTACTGGGGGGGGGAGAGAGAATTTCCTAGTAGATGCATTGTCTCGCATGCCCCAATATAATAGCACAAGGGTCACTGACTCTAAACCACTCATGCCCGAACAACAACTGGCAGCACCAGTCACCACCAGAAGCCAAGCAAAAATGAAGCCGCGGGGTGGATAGCCAAACTGGAATAGAATTCCGAAAGTCTTTTGAAACTGATGAATGGTTCCAGAAAAATAGACATGTGTGCACAATTAAAGATGGACTACCCTGGGTGGGTGAGAAGTTATACATACTGGCCACCCAGAGGATCAATTTCATGCAGCTGTGCCATGATACAAAATCAGTAGGACACTTCAGGTTTGTAAAAACCTTACACTTAAATAAAAGGCAATTTTGGTGGCCATCCATGAAAAAGGACATAGAAAGCTACGTGGGCAGCTGCCAAATTTGTGCGACGGCTAAGAGGCTGCAAGGGAAATCGCCAGGACTGTTACAACCGGTGGCGAACCCCTCAGCCCCATGGAAAGAAATAGCCATGGATTTTATAGTGCAATTACCAGAAAGCAATGGGAACACTGTAGTCTGGACGGTCACGGATTTGTTTTCCAAACAAGTGCACTTCATCCCTTGCCAAAAGATCCCCACCGCAAAAGCCCTAGAAAACTTTTCGTGCAGCATATTTACACATTGCATGGGGCACCACAACGCATCATATCTGATAGGGGGATGCAATTTATGTTGGCATTTTGGAAATAATTTTTATCCCTTTTAGGAACCACCTGAGGACTGACATCTAGTCATCGAACGGTCAATGTGAAAAATCGAACTCAGTACTTGAGCAATATTTAAGATGCTTTATTAATTTCCAGCAAACAAACTGGACAGACCTACTACCTTAGGCAGAAGTGGCATATAACAATGCAGTCCACTCCAGCACAGGTTACAATCCTTTTCAAATAGATACCGGTCAAAGTTTCAACCCCATGCCAGAACTAACCCCAAACAAACAGGTAATCCCAACAATGAAGGAATGGATTGCACAATTACAAAACACCTGGCCAATCGTTAGGAAAGCTTTAGATGAAGCTAGACAAGCATACAAGACACAGGCGGACTAAAAAAGAGTCGATCCCAAACCATTCAGGGTGGGAGAAGTGGTATATTTATCCACAAAATACCTTAAATCACTACAACCCTGTAAAAAACTCGGACCAAAATATATTGGATCTTTTCCAATTAAAAGAATCATAAACCCAGTAACAGTTGAATTAGGACTACGCAAAAATCTTAGGCAGATACACCCATTTTTTCACTGCAGTTTACTAAAAAGACAAGAGTCACCCCTACGAAGAAAAACCCCACCACCATCACCTCCCATCATGGTGGAAGGAGAGCAACACTTTGAGATGAAAGAAATCCTAGATTCCAGGAAACACCATGGAGCAATTCAATATCTAATAGCTTGGAAACACCTCCCCTCCTCAGAAAATGAGTGGGTCACTAAACACCACATTAGAGCACCAAAGTTGCTTAAGAAGTTTCATACAGAATATCCTAACAAACCGGGCTAATATTTCTATTTTATTTCCTCTACAGGTGGACCTATCTTTCTTTTAAGGAGAGCAGATTGTCAGAATCCATTTATATGCCATTTCTAACCCCATATCTCTGCAAACCTAAATCTCACCCCTTTACTGGATTCTGCCATTCCCAAGGAGGAGAAGAGAAGATGTTAATTGGCCATCCCTATCCATTAGATAAGGGACACGGTGGCTCAGTGGGTTAGGACGCTGAGCTTGTTGATCAGATGGTCGGCAGTTTGGTGGGTCGAATCCCGAGTGCCGTGTAACAGAGTGAGTGCCTGTTACTCGTCCCAGCTTCTGCCAACCTAGCAGTTTGAAAGCACGTAAAAATACAAGTAGAAAAATAGGGACCACTATGGTGGGAAGGTAACAGCGTTCCGTGCGCCTTTGGCGTCTAGTCATGCTGGCCACATGACCACGGAGACGTCCTTGGACAAGCACTGGCTCTTTGGCTTTGAAATGGAGATGAGCACCGGCCCCTAGAGTTGGAAACGACTAGCACGCATGTGCAGGGGAACCTTTACCTTTTTACCTTTATCCATTAGATGCAAGGTTGTTTATTCAGCCTGCCTGGGGGCCATCATCAACGACCAAGGAAAGAACCTTTGAACTGAGAAGAACAAAGAAAGAGGGGGGGATTCTGGTTTGTATCTCCAATTGGAATTTGAAGGGGAGGAAGCAAATGTTGTAAATGCATGGAAGTTCTCTTTTCCCATGAAAGGTTTTGACACATGAAACTTAACTGATCCCGGACTGACCAAATGGACTGAGGGGAGGGATTTTTTTTTAACTCGGGGACACTTTAAAATATCAATCTGCAACACAGTTTCCAGATCCTGTCTAGATTTTCCATTGTCAATCATGTTTTACTAAAAGTTCCTGTTTGGACAATCCAAGAGTTCTTCTTTCCTAAGATGTGGATTAGGGTGGGTTACCAAAAATCTGAGAGAACTTCAAGAATATGCTAAATGGAAAAATAACAGCGATGGAGTTCACAGAAGCTATAAAAAGACAAAAAAATGAGAAGACACCAGACCCAGATGGGCTACCAGGAGAATTTTATAAATGTTTACAAGATACACTAAACTTACCAATACAAGACATGTGTAATAAAGTATTATTAAAGGCCAAATTACTGAAGGGATTTTATTATGCTTAAGGTTGATATTAGTAATATTGATATTTTCCTCTCCCATTACCATGCTCTTTTCATGTAAGCAATCACCTGTACCTAACGCATGAAACATGAAACATTTGCTGGAACTCAGAGGTGCTGTTACTGGGAGCGATGCTGTTGTCTTGCTACGGCGTCACCGCCTGTCCTTTGCACCCCCACCCCTGCAGCTCGGAGCCACATGCTGTGGGGATTCCCCTCCCCACAGCCGCCATGGGGATTCCTCTCCCCGCAGTTACTATGCCACAGCCCATGTTGAGCCCCCACCCGGAGCTGCTCCAAACCCCGACCCAGAGCTGTGTTCCTTATGGCAGTGGTCTCTGGCGCCAAACAGCCTCTTTGTAACCACATCCAGAAAAATTTGTAAAAAGCATTGGAATTCTCAAAGCCATGTTTGCTATTTCCCAGCAATCTGTTACTGGAAGAAAAAAAGCAATCCCTGCTGCGTTACTGATCCCAGAGAAGCATTTGCATGTATGCAGGTATCCTTAGGGTAACATAGTTATGGATGAGAAATACTGGTTGCAAAGTTGGCATTTCTGGATGTAATACAGATATTTTGGACTTATTTTTGTTTCTTTCCATGTTTGATATTTTTAAAAAGGCATATGCTACTGACTACGCTTATGTACATATGTAACATCTTTTGCTAGGATACATGACCACTGCTTGTCCAGAATGTAAAAAGTGAAAGATTGTGACTAAACAAAATTTTAATGTACAGATAACACCAACAGAAATTTAGCCTTTTTAATAAATTTTGCTATTGATGTTAAGCTCACCATGGAAAACATCATATATTGTTATGCATATACTAGGTTAATTATTTAAAGACGAAAGTGCAACATAACTATATTCTAAATAATCTATTTTTCAAAACACACAACAGTCCAAACAGTAAAAGTAAAGTCCAAATTAAGAAAATTTCATTCTTAATTGTTTAATTTAAACTGGTTTAGTTGTAATAAATCAGGCATGTCAAACTCGCGACATCATGTGACGTCGCGCGACATATCTGAACTTTTTCTCTATTGCCGGCAATGGGGTGGGCGTGGTTTTGTTGCAATGCATCCGGCCCGTGGGCCGGCAGTTTAACACCCCTGTAATAGATGGTTATAGATTCAAAATAGTTTTCAAGAGTGTACAAAAAGGTATTTTTTTCTAGCATCAGCTAAATTAGACATATTACATTGAGAAAAATGTTTCTCATTTCTTTCCTGTTACCTTTATGAAATCATCATTGCAGAGATATTAACATAGGAAATAGATTATTTTGTTATATAATTTTACCTTCCAAAACACAGAAGCAGATGAAAAATGTGAGGTTCTTTTCTGTTGGCTTTTTTGAATTAGCTGTTTTAGATTCTAAAAGTTTAGTTCCTAAAGAAGTATCCCTGTAAATAATTTTAATGTCCTCCTCTAGTGCAGGGTAGGCAACCTTGGCTCTTTTATGACTCAAGAACTTCAACTCCCAGAATTCCTGAGCCAGCATGGCTCAGCTTGGAAACCTCTCTCCCCTCAGCGTGGCTGGCTCAGGATTTCTGGGAGTTGAAGTCCATGAGTCATAAAAAAGAGCCAAGATTGCCTACTCCTAAAGCCAATAGAGGGAGCTTTTTTTGCAAAAAAAAAAAAAAGGTGCCGGAACACCGTTCTGAGCGTTCTATGAGAAAAAAAGCCCTTCATACAAACACACACATACACACACACAAGATTACAAAGTATCAATACTAATATAAATATTACTAATATCAACCTCAAGCATAATAAAATCCCTTAATTACCAACTACATGGATAGAAGCCAATATTATTCTAATACCCAAAGAAGACTCAGCATTGACTTAGATAAAGAAATACAGACCAATATCTCTACTAAATGTGCATTATCTTTGCTTCAATAATAGCAGAAAGATTAAAAAGATTTTTGATTGAATTTATACATTCAGATCAAAATGGATTCTTTCCAAAGAGACAAATAAAGAATAACTTAAGAATTATTTTAGACACATTAGATTATGAAATGCATCCAGGGAAACAAATGATATTAATCTTTCTAGATGCATAGAAAGCTTTTGATAATGTCAATTGGAAATTTATGATTCCAACAATTAAACTATATGGATTTTGGAGAAAACTTTATGACTATAATCCAAACAATTTACCATAGACATACGGCTAAAATAATTATGAATGGAGATTTTATGGAGAGTTTCAATATTTAAAAAGGTACAAGACAAGGGTGTCCAGTATCCCTATTATTATTGATTCTAACCCTGGAAGTGTTGAACAGAAAAGTTAACAGGACTCAGAAAATTAAAGGAATGGAGATAAAAGATGCAAAGTACAAATGACAAGGATTTAAATTATTAGCAAAGATCAAAGAATTTGGAGAAGTAGCAGGACTGAAAATAGACTAAAGTTATAGTTAAAAACCTTACAGAAGCAAAAAAACCTATTGTCTGAAAAAATGGACCTTCAAGTTGTTAAGAAAGTTAAATACTTGGAGATATATCTAACAGCAAGGTGCACAACAATAAAAGAAGAAAACTACATAAAATTATTAAAACAAATAAAACTAGACCTAGAAAAATGGAAAAATCTACAACTATCAATTTTGGGAAGAATAGCGACTGTAACATTCTACCCAAATTATTTTTCCTCTTTTGAACTATACTGATAAAAATTGAGAATTTTTTTGATGAATTAAATGCATTGATATTGAAATTTATTTGGCAAGGGAAAAAAACTAGAATTAGATTGAAAATGTTACAAGAACCGAAAGAAAATAGAGGCTTTGGGTTTTGTACTATCAAGCAGCTGCACTATACTTAGAAGGACATGACCTACAACTTGGATGGCACACATTTCTATGCTATGGGAAGAACAAAATTCATAAATCCTTTCAAAACCACTATATAAGAAATTCATTGCTTTTGATATGGGAAAATATAAGATTGAGAATTTACATGAAAATAACAGGATGGATCTCAACAATGGAGGGGTCTGTACACACAAATTTAATTAATTATGAGAAATTTGTGACTTATAAAGATATTTTGAATACTGTTAGGAAACTACAAACTAAACAAGAATTGGAAGAACAGGGCATAGAGCTATCATGGTGGCCATATTTGCAATGCAAATGAGATATGAGAAAGATGCAAAAATATATGGTTTTTACAAAGATCAGACAGCGTTTGACCAGATACTATTGTCATCAGATGACAAATTGATTAAGAAATTGTAGAGTTTTCTGTTAAATTTAAAGATGGAAGATGAACAAGTTAAAGAAACAATGATAACTTGGGCAAAAATTTTGGGCACAATGTAGTTAGAAAAATGGCATAACTTATGGGAAAGAAATGATAAAATATCAAGAATTTTATCATTTTTAAAGAAAATGTATATATGTTCTATAGATGGCACTTACCACCTGCAAGACTAGCAAAAATGTTTAAAAATATGTCTAGCAATAGTTGGAAATGTAGAGAAAATCCAGGCACGTATTACCAGTCTAATGTCAGGGCCCATTTCAAAATCTCATCCCAAGAAAGGAGAACTCATGGAAGCAAGCTCTTCCAAAAGGAACTTTTATTAGGAGAAGCTGATGGCAGGCACGCTAGACAGGATCTGAGGATTTCCTGCGCAGATCAATAGGTTAAAGTGTCCCCAGCAAAACCCTTCCCCATAGTTCATCCGGTCAGTTCGAATTGGCCAATCCCCGGGTGTTAAGTCCATTGTGAGAAAGGGGAGATAACATCAGGTCAGCTCCAGTTGTAACAGTGATGTTTAGGCGGCTCTTCACACCTACTCTTGAGAGTGCAGAGATAAGCCAGTTACCAGAGGTCACATTCCTTTCTTCCTCCCCGCTTTGCTAGCTGACATTAAGGGAGAAGAAAGTTCAGAGAGAAATAATGCAGGAAAGTCAAGTGCTACATTGTAGTGATAGAGGAAGTCAAAGCAATAACCAGGCAAGCATTCCCCCCTCCCTCCCAAGAGTATGGCAGAACCCAGGGAGAGAAGAGAATGAGCATGAGAAGTGGGTCAGGGAAGAATATTAACGAGACATAAGAAAGCTCCAGAAGATGGTAGAGGACAGGAAGGCCTGGAGGAACGTTGTTAATGGGATCGCGATGGGTCGGACATGACTTCGCAACTAACAACATCATGAATTAGAATAATTATCATTATCAGTATATATAGAGAAATATGTATTCTGCTCTTTTCTGTTTGATACATCAGATAAAGGCCAGACTGCTTTTTTTCTCAACAATACTGACTTCTTTTTTCAATGTTAATGGTTTGTACATCTATTGCTTTCAGCAGATAATCATGAAGCTACTTTCAGAACCCAGTAACTCCACTTGTAAGAAAAATTAAAAACTTTTTGAAATAAATTCATTAAAATCTTTCTAAATTAACCAGACCACCCATGACCATTGGGTCATCCTTTGAGATATTTCCATACCCAAACAGAAAAACTGACTGTAAGAGGACCGCTATTGTTTTCATTTGAAAAGAAAACATCAGTTTATTAAAGACACATGGCAAAACAAATATACAATAGATGCTTGTCATTTACCAGAGAATGCTTTTGATGACTTTCCTAGTTGATCTGCCATCCTTTAATACTCCTAATGTTTTCCTTTCTTTTTCTTTGACTTAAGCAACAGATAGTTGACAATGCTGGAACACTGGTTTCTCCAGCTAAATCAGCACATTTTCTATGGATTGTACTTGTGCTTTATGTATAACTAGAGCATTGCATCATTGATGATGACCTTTTTGAATGCAATTCTTGGAATCATGACATCATCATAAAAATCATTTTTAAATGTTTATCTTTGATACAATGAGGCTTTTGTGGAGTTATTTCATGATCATCTATGTTCCAAAGCCTTGGAAGATTCAAGTTCTTCCTTAAAATGATGGGACAGCCTATTGTCAATTCCAGATTATGTGCTGGCAATTCAGAGAGTTTAAGTGAATCAAACAATTCTTTGGAAAATGAGTACATTACATCCTTCACTGATGGCTTTGAAGTAATATTATTCTTCCACAATTCTAGTGCATTCAGGCCTAATGCATGTGAAGCTGATTTTTCTCATCATTTCATTGAGGAGAACCAAGACTGAGTTTGTTGAGAACAGTTCTGGAGGTTTGCTGACTGCTGAGTAGATAAAAGTCAATACATTATCCCATAGTTCTTGCTCTCAGAATTGTACCTTCAGGTAATTCTCACCCCCAGTGAGTGGGGGTGTGCAAGAGAGTGCAAGGGTTGGTGTATATGTGAGTGTGTGGCATGGGTCTGAAAGAGTATATGGGATATGCAAAATGTGCTACTGGGGGGCAGGGAGGGCTTGAGAGTGTGTGACCTGGAAGAGACAAAGGGAGTCCTGAGAGAAAAAGAGGACATATTATCACAACTATTGTTGACATTTCTTTGGCTTCCTGCAGTAGCAAGGAACATTCACCTTTTTCTCTAGCTCCCCATTAATTTTCAATGGTGAAATGGACTATATGGACTAATTCTGGAACCAGCTGAAGAAATGGATACTGACAAGCAACTAGAAGTAAATCAATCTCAAAAAGTTAATACTGAGATGTCTATACAGGAACTTACTATTTATCCGAAGATAGAGTTTATAATATAGAGTATTAATGGGGGAAAATATATCTGAGAGTAAAAAAAAATCATTACTTAAGGAAAGTTAAATGTTAATATAACTTGTTTTCAAGAAACACTTATTAAGAAACAAAATAAGTATTTAATAAATAAAAGATTAGGAGAGATGTTTATATCTGCTGGTGTGAGAAAGATTAATGGAGTTGTTTTATATATAAAACCCCAATTTGAACCCAAGTTACTTTTATCAGATGAACATGGTAGATTTGTAGCAGTGGAAATTGAACTTACCGTAATGGAATAAAATAAAAATTAGTTGGACTTTATGTGCTAAATAAAGAAATGTAAATTTTTGAATATGAATCTTATGGATCAATTACTACTCTTTTCATAAGAAAACTGGCTTATTTTGGTAGATTGAAATGGAGTGACTTCCCTGGTTTGGATAGAACATCTACCAAAGGGATTAAATCCTCCCAGGGTACACTACCAAAGGCTTTTTTAAAGATGATGTATAATTTAGCACTAATAGATTTGTGGAAGCAAAGAAATGGCTCTGCTAGAGAATATACTTTTTTTTCAGAATGACATAAATCTTTTTCAAGGATATCATATGGACTTCTAAAAATCTTGCAAATAAAATTCTAAAAGTTGGTACTTTATCTAAATCTTTTTGATCATAATCTAGAATAGAATAGAATAGAGCTGGAAGGGACCTTGGAGGTCTTCTAGTCAAGCCCCCTGCTCGAGGCTGCTTCCGGTGGCGACGCGACGCCGAAGACAGCCGTTTTCGGGCTGCCCGCTCCGCAGCTGTGTTTTTCCATCGTAAACAGCGCCGATCAGCTGTTTAGATGGATTTGAAGCCCCCTCCTCGGGAGAAGAGGAGGGGGTGAGGCCCCAGGTAGGGGTTGAGCTCTCCGGGGCCGCCTGAGCTGAGAGTTTGGGCGGCTGAAGGATTGAGCCCCCCCGAAGCCTGGGTTGCTCCGAGCTGCGCAGCGCCCCTGCTCCGGGATTTATGGAGCAGAGCCAGGCGTTAGCAACCACCCCTGCCAAAAGGAAATACCTTTGATTATCAAGATGCAGGCAGAGCGGTACAGGAGGTCAAGGTGATGTGGACTCTTATCTTTACTCTCTAGCTCAATGGATTTTATAGCTTCAAAGTGAAAGTGCGCAATAAGTGAAAGTGGGGGAAGATGGCGGCTAAAACTTCTAAAGCTCTTCGGAGTGCGGGGTCTTCCCTGGTGCAACAGACCTCATTGCAAGCTTTGCTTCCTCCTGCAACTCCTCCGGCATTGACGCTTAAGGATTTACAAGATGCTCTTGGAAAGCATTCACAATTGATGTCTGACATGATGGATGAAAAGCTGAAAAAGTTGGAGGAGAAACTGGAGAAGAAGATGGAAGAGAAGTTTAGAGCAATGAGGGTGGACATGTTGTCTATGATTGAATCTGTAGCTGAATGTGTGCAACAGCTGGATGAAAAAGTGAAGGATCTCAGTCAAAAGAACTCTATATTAGAAGCAAAAGTATCAGAAAATGAAAATATAAGGGATAAAATGGACGGAGAATTGAGCCTTGCTCAGTATCATCAGATGCAGTATGCTATTAGAATCAGGGGTTTAAAGGAGAACTGTAAAGAAGATTTAAAGCAGCTGATTTCTGAGGCTCTGGAAGGGGTATTGGGCCAGCCAGCATCTGAAATTGAGGGAAATATGGACAAAATTTTTCGTGTAAATTCATGGATTGCAAGACAAAGGAAGTTACCCAGAGATGTGGTGGTCTATTTTACAAAGAGAGTAATTAGAGATGAAGTTATTCAAGCTGCCTATGATACTAAACTGGTAGTGGCTGAGCAAGAAGTCTTGGTTTTAAAAGAGATTCCTCCGAAGATTTTAAGAAGGGAAGATTTTGCATTTTTAGTACAGGAACTTAAGAAATGTGATATTAAGTTTAGATGGGAGATTCCAGTTGGACTGGTGGTGACGCATGAAGGTAAAAGACATTGTCTGGTTACTGTGGCCCAGGCACGTGATTTTTATAGCAATGTGTTAAAAGCAACCCCCCTATCATTTTTGGAAGCTGTTAAGGGATACGGCGAGGGAAAGCTTCAAGATGTTGCAGACAGACAGATAGAGGACAATGGTGTTGGAGGGGATCAAGATACAGTTTCATTGGATGTTGCAGGAGGCCAGAGGAAGACGCGTGCCGCCTTAAGAAGAGCGAGACGAGAGCAAGAGCAAGACCAGCAGATAGTTATGGAATCTCCAAAGTGTATTTACAGTGAAGATGTGGGAGGGGCGCGGTCCAAAGAAGTTTTGGGGGTCATGACAGACGTGCTCCAAAAGTTTTGGGGCGTTAAGATTGCTGATTAAATTTTTAAATTAGTATCTTAATGGATTAAATTTATCATAGAGGAGAAAGAAAGTTTTTTTTAATATGTAACACAATTTAAGATGGATGTTATTTGCTTGCTAGAAAAGTATATTAGGGTTATGGACTAAAAGTGTGTGTTGAACTAAGAATGGGTATGCAAGCTCCTAATTAACAATAAGTTGTCTTACAGACTGCTTAACCCTTTTTTTTTTTACTCTTTTTATTTGAACTCAAGGATGACCTGGAACTGCGAGACATTTGGTGTGATACATGCAAAAATTATTTTTGATTATGGTTTAGTTTGGTTGGAGATTATTAAGGTTAATAGATAGGCGCTTTTGGCGCGTAACTGAGAATTTGTTTATTTTTTTTTCTTTGAAATTAATATGAATAAGGACTGAGATTAAGAAAATCTATTCTGAGTAAAGCTTTTTTTTGTTTTTCTCTTTTTCTTTTTTACTTTATTTGTAATATTAATATTGTTTGTATTCATTTTACATGAGCTAGAGGGAGATAGAACTAATAGTTTATTGCTGATAACATAGGGGTGCTTATGTTTGTTTTTTGATTTTATACCCTGTATTTAGCTCTGGGAAGTCGGGGGGGGAGGAGGGAATGGGGGGAAGGGATAGGGAGGGTTGGGTGGGGGTGGGGGGGATTAAAGTTAAAATGTATTGTAAAACTTTTTAAATAAAAAAAAGCCCCCTGCTCGAGCAGAAGAACCTATATCGCCTCAAGACAGGTGGATGTCCAGTCTCTTCTTAAAAATCTCCAGTGATGGAGCGCCTACGATTTCTGGGGGTAAGCTGTTCCACTGGATGATTGTCCTGTCAGGAAATTTCTCCTTAGTTCCAGGTTGCTTCTCTCTTTGGTCAGTTTCCAACCATTGTTTCTCATCCTTCCATCTAGTGCTTTGGTGAACAACATGCCCCCCTCTGCCTTGTGGCAGCCCTTCAGACACTAGAACATTGCTATCATGCCTCCCCTATTACTTCTTTTCCTTAGACTAGCCAGACCCAAATCCCATAGCCATTCTTCGTATGTTTTAGTCTCCAGGCCTTTGATCATCTTAGTTGCTCTTTGAATTTTTTCCAAAGTCTCAACATCTTTTTTGTGATATGTTGACCAAAATTGGCTGCAATATTACTAGAGCTTTATAAAGCAGTAATAGTACTTCTCATGATCTTGATTCTATGCCTCTATTTATACAACCCAGGATTTTGTTAGCTTTTTTGGTTGCTGCTGCACACTGCTGGCTCATAGTCAATTGATCGTCCACTAGGACAGGGCTTTTCAACCAGTGGTACAGGTACCACCTGTGGTACATTGGCAGGTGGTACATGACCATCCTAGAAAAGTGGTAGCGGGGGCGGGGAATGAGCTGAACTGGTGGCAGATGGCTGGAGCAGCAGGGCTGACGGGGTAGCGGAAGCGCCAGGATCAGCGCCAGGCTCCAGCTGGAGCTCAGCGCTGATCCTGGCACATCTGCTGAGCCCAGAATAAGCACCAATCAGCTGGAATGTTGCAGCATCCCCAGGGTCTTGTGATTTACATTCAGATACTTGGCAACTGATTTATATTTATGACGGTCACAGTGTCCCAGGGTCACGTGAAGTGACCAAAATCTGCTGCAACCACCCAGCAGACAGGGGGAATAAAATCCAAACACCCCACCCCACCCCACCCCCGCTGCCAATCCTCAACAGAAATGCTCACAACAATGAAAACCTTGGACAGGAGGAAGAGCGCCACCGGGCAAACAGCTGCTGTTTTGCTTGGCTGTGGCTTGGGGGGCACTTTTTTCAGTGCCACTGTAATTTCAAACAGTCACTAAGTGAACTCTTGTAAGTTGAGGACTACCTGTACTTCATCACTTTTTTCCTTTTTTTTTTTTGGTCAAGTTTTTTACACCTTGCCAGGTGACTGATGCTACTCAGATGTTGCCATATCCTAAAAGTGGTACAATGGGTGAAAAGGTTGAAAAGCCCTGCACTAGGACAACAAGGTCCCTCTCACAGTTACTGTTTTTGAGCCAGGTCTCTCCCAATCTGTATTTGTGACTTTGGTTTTTCCTGCCTAAATGTAAGACTTTGCTTTTCTCCACATTGATACTTGTTTTGTTGGATAGGGCCCATCAAGTTGGTCAACATATTTTTGGATCCTGTGTTTGTCTTCTGGGGTATTGGCTACTCCTGCTAGTTTGATGTAATCTGCGAATTTGATGCATTCCCCTTCTATTCTCTTATCTAAGTCATTGATGAAGATATTCAAGAGTACTGGGCCTAAGAAGGAACCTTGTGGTACCCCACTGCTTACTTCTCTCCATGTGGATGTAGTGCCATTGAGGACTACTTGTTGAGTATGGTTAGCCAGTTACAGATCCATCTGGTAGTGATGTTGTCTACCCCGTCTTTTCTTAATTTACCAAGGAGTAGGTTGTGGTCTACCTTGTCAAATGCCTTACTGAAGTCCAAGTATATTATGTCCACTGAGTTTCACTGGTCTACTAGTTTAGTCACTTTATCAAAGAATGAGATGAGATGAGATTGATCTGGCATGATCTATTTTTGACGGTGCTGGCTATTAGTTATTACTTTGTTTGCTTCTAGTTGTTCGTAGATGTTTTTTAATGTTTTCTAGGATTTTCCCTGGTACTGATGTTAAGCTGATTGATCTGTAGTTTCCTGGGTCTGTTTTTTCCCCTTTCTTGAAGATGGGGACTACATCAGCCCTTTTTCAATGCTCTGGTACTTCCCCAGTACTCCAGGTTTTATGGAGGATGTGATCCAACGGTTCTGAGATAACCTCTGCCAGCTCTTTCAGAACTCTGTGATGTAGCCTGTTGGGTCCCGGTGATTTATATTCATCAAGGTTGGATAGGTGCTCCTTTACCATTTTCTTGCTTATTTTAATTTTTGTTTCTGGTATGTCTTTTGCAGTGTTTTTTTTTCTGGTGTGTTGGGCTGTAGTATCTTTTTGTGTGAAAACTGACCAAAGTATGAGTTAAGCAGCTCTGCTTTCTCCCTGTTGCCTGTAATCTCCTTGCCATCTTGTCTCTTTAGTAGGCCTACAGTTTCCTTGATTTTTTTCTTGTTGTTAATGTGTTGGAAGAAACTTTTTTAGTGTCCTTGATTTCTGTTGCAAGTCTTTGTTCGTTCTGAGCCTTTGCTTTCCTGACTTCACCTTTGCATGTTCTAGCTGTCTGCTGATAATCAGCCTTTGTTTATGTGTCCCTCTTTCCATTTTTTGTATTTGTCCTTTTTGTCTTTGTTAGTGACTTCTTTGTATAGCCATGATGGTTTCTTCTTGGATTTCTTCTTATTTCTCAGTGATATTGTGCTGGTCTGGGCTTTTGTGATCGCATTTTTCAGGGTTTCCCATGCTTCCTGGGTTGTTTTACCCTCTAGGATTTTCATCCATGGGATTTTTCCTAGGTTCTCTCTTAGTTTGTTAAAGTCGGCTCTTTTGAAGTTTGGGACCTTGGTTGGATTGTTTTCTATAGCTGGTATTTGCATTGTTTTAAATTCTAGTATGAATTATAGATGGAGATTAAATGAATCTATCTTACAAAAGGAGATGACTGTAAAGGATTGAAGAAAGAAACTAAATGAATACTTTGATAATAATCTAGGCAAAGGGACAAATTTAATGACTTTTTGGGATGCTAGCAAAGCAGTTAAAAAGGTTTATTTTATACAATTCCATTGCTTAGGGAAGAAAGAAAATCACAGGAAAAGATGCAAAAGATATTGGATGAAATTAAACAGAAAGAAACTGAATTACAAAAGACACCTACAGACTCTAAAATCTTACATCAAATTAAATTGCTACGTCAACAATTGTCTATGTTAACAGTACAAGAAATAGAAAAAAAATAAACTATGTGAAACAAAGATATTCTGAGTTTGCAAATAAACCAGGAAGATGGTTGGCATATAAACTAAGAAAGGAAAGGGTAAAGAGAATGATTGCGAACATTTCCGAAGGTAATAATGTAATAACAGATATTATCAAAAAGTCTTTCCATAATTTTTACTCCAACTTTTACAAAAAGCAGGAGCTAGACATGTCTAAAATACCTAACCTCTCCCAAACTCAAATACAACGTATGAATGATTCAATAACTAACTTTGAAATATCAGAAGCCATTAAAAAAATGAAATCAGGCAAAGCTTCAGGTCTAGTTAGTCTTACAAGACAATATTATAAATGCTTTGAAGATGAACTTCTTCAGGATATAATGAATAATATATTATTTATTTATTTATTTAGATTTATATACCGCCCTTTCCCGAAGGACTCAGGGCGGTTTACAGGGCATTTAAAAAACAGTCAATACAAACGTTAAAACAAATTAAAAGAGATTAAATAGAACCCTGAGAAAATTAAAACCCAGTTAAAATTAAAATTAAAAATATTCTCAGCCTGGGCCAGAGAGCTCGAAGAGCCAGGTCTTCAGGTCCTGGCGGAATGAACGGAGGTTGGGGGCAGTCCTAAGCTCCGCAGGCAGCTGGTTCCACAGGGCAGGCGCACCCACTGAGAAGGCCCTACCCCTGGGTGTTACCCGCCGGCAGTCTTTAACCGGCGGCACCCTGAGGTGACCCTCCCTGTGGGAGCGCACTGGACGAAGGGAACTTGATGCTGGCAGCAGGTTTTCCCTCAAATATCCCGGACCCTCGCCATTTAGGGCTTTATAGGTCATCACCAGCACCTTGAATCTCACCCGAAGGGCAACTGGAATCCAATGCAGCTCGCGGAGTAGAGGTGTTACATGGGAATATCGGGAAACCCCCATCACGACTCGCGCGGCCGCATTCTGCACCAGTTGAAGCCTCCGGGTGGTCCTCAAGGGCAGCCCCATGTAGAGAGCGTTGCAGTAGTCTAAACGGGAGGTCACGAGCGCATGAGTGACTGTGCGTAGGGCATCTCGGAGGGAGGGAGAAAGATACCTCACACTTGGAAAGAAGTTAATATTGTGTTATTACTGAAGGAAGGCCAAGATGTCATGAGGATAAAGAATTATAGACCAATTTCATTACTAAACATTGACTATAAACTTTTTCCTGCAATTTTGGCAGAAAGATTAATGAAGATTTTACAGGCATTCAAAGTGCCCAATCTTAAATTATATTATGAGGTGGCAGCATTATCGTCAATTAGTGATTGGTTTAATTTAACACAAAGGAGTTTATTGAATATTGAAGGATGTGATTTGTTATATGGTTGGCATGCTTATTTATTGTATGATAAAAAGTGGACAAAGTTTTTAAAACACATATATTAAGATCTGCCTTGTTGAGAGTTTGGAAATAATATCGACACAAGTTGAATTATAAAATTCCTATATGGGCAATACCTAAACATGCAATAGAAAATATAAATGTGGGATTTAAACATGTGATAACATATAAAGAAATTCTTAGATTGGAAAAGAACGAATGGCAATTGAAGTCTTTCAATATTCTAAAAGAAAAAAGAGTACAAACTTGGTTTCAGTATGGGCAGTTACAGGCCAGTTGAAAAGAAGATCAGAAAATTGGCATTTCAATATCAGATGGCAATTTGGTAAAGCAAATTAGAGATCAAAGTCGAGCGCATATAAGGAGGATATATAATGCATTGATAGAAATTGACTCAGAAGCGGAACTGGTTAAGGATTGTATGATAAAATGGGCCCAGAATTTTCAAGAACCAATAATAATGGATACTTGGGAGAAAATATGGGTTAGGAATGTTAAATTTAAAGGTAAAGGTAAAGGTTCCCCCGCACATGCGTGCTAGTCGTTTCCGACTCTAGGGGCCGGTGCTCATCTCCGTTTCATAGCCTAAGAGCCAGCGCTTGTCCGAGGACGTCTCCGTGGTCATGTGGCCGGCATGACTAGACGCCAAAGGCGCACGGAACGCTGTTACCTTCCCACCGTAGTGGTCCCTATTTTTCTACTTGCATTTTTACGTGCTTTCGAACTGCTAGGTGGGCAGAAGCTGGGACGAGTAACAGGCGCTCACTCTGCTACGCGGCACTCGGGATTCGACCCGCCAAACTGCCGACCTTCCGATCAACAAGTTCAGCGTCATAACCCACTGAGCCACCGCGTCCCTTCAATGTTAAATTTACACAGGCACAAAACTTAAGGGAAAATTTTTACAAAATGTTTTATAGATGGCATTTAGATCCCAAAAAATTAGCATGTATGTATCCAAATTGTCAGCCAAAATGTTGGAGATGTGGTTGTGATGATGCAACGTATTATCATGTATGGTGGACTTGTAAAAAAGTTAAAGCTTTTTGGATCAAAATTTGGTGGAACATGCAGAAGATCTTTAAGAAAAAGATAAGATTTTCACCACAATTGTTTTTGTTGGGTATTATCACTGACTGTACTGCTATAGAAACTAAATTGATGCTGAACTTAATAACAGCTAAAAGACTTTTGGTAGCGCAATACTGGAAGAAGGAGGATCTGCCTAATATAGAAGAATGGACTTTGAAAGTTTCGAACCTGGCAGAAATGGCCAAAATCTCGGCATATGTGAAAGATCACTTGCAACAGAGATATATAGTGGAATGGAGAAGATGGATTGATTATATTCAGAATAAATATGGGACTACAAAGTATCATTTAGCATATGAATAGTTATTAGTTATTATAATTAGAGGATATATTATTTATCTTTTCTATGGCTAAGGAGAGTTAAAGTGCGATAGGATTTAAAGAGTAATTATAGTAATTAGATTATTTTAGAGTAAGATTGTATGATATAATACCCTGTATTCAGCTCTGGGAAGTCAGGGGGGGGTGTTGGGAAGGGAGGGAAGGGGAGGGGGTTGGGGGAGATGGGGTATATGTTCTAAAAATGTATTTTAAAACTTTTCAATAAAAAAAAGATTTTACAGGCATATATTCATGAAGATCAATGTGGCTTTCTGCCAAAAAGACAGTTAAGGTATAATGTGAGGATTGATTTGAACATTATATATGAATATTTACAATATCATAATGAGAAACAGGCAGTTTTAATATACTTGGATGCAGAGAAGCCTTTGACAATTTAAATTGGGCTATTATGTTTACAGTTTTGGAAGATATGGACTTTGGGGAGAATTTTATTCAAGGACTCAAAGCTATTTATACATCACAGCAAGCAAAAATTGTAAAGTTGATTTAACTAATTCATGTGAAATTCAAAAGGGTACGACACAAGGATGCCCCTTATCTCCCTTGTTGTTTATATTGGTATTGGAAGTCTTGAACAGAGATATTAGGCAAGATGAGAAAATAGCAGGTACAAATATTAAAAAGTTTATAAATTTAGGGCATTTGCTCATGACTTGGTTATATTTTTGCAAGACCCCAAAAAATAATATAGAATTTTTGATGAGGAAATTAAATGAGTTTAGGGTTTTAGCAGGTTTTAAAATAAACAAACAGAAAACAACAATGCTTATTAAGAATATGACCTCTCAGGACTGTGATATATTGACTAAAAAGTCTAGTTTTAAGATTGAGAAAAGGTGAAATACTCTGACAAATACAAATGCAAAACTGTTTCAAAATAATTATGTGCCTCTTTAGAATGATATCAAAAAGGATTTACTAAAATGGGATAAACTGCATTTATCATTATTAGGTAGAATTTCTGTAATTAAGATGAATGTTTTACCAAAGATGCTTTTTTTGTTTCAGATGTTACCAATACTTGCAACTGATACTCTGTTTGAACAGTGGCAGATGGATATTTCTAAGTTTATATGGCAAGGGAAAAAACCAACAACTAGATATAAACTTTTGCAAGATGCTAAGGAAAAGGTTTACTAGATTTGAAACTGTATTTTGATGCTTGATGATAAGTCTAGCTAAGAGTAGATGAACAGCCAAAATAAAAGGCTACTTGATTTAGGTCATTTGGATGGCATGATTATTCATGGTATGACAAAGTTAAAGTAAATGTTGATTTTAATAACTATTTTGTTAAATATGCCATCCTAAGAGTTTGTAGTAAATATAAAATAAGTTTTTCTGTGAAGATGCCTCTTTGGATGTTACCCCAGGAAGCTTTTTTTTTTTTAGAAAAGAAATGATGGCAAAGCCAGACTGGTGGACTTATGGTAAAATAATATCTTTTAATTTTGATAATCCTATCCTTAAGTCTAAGGAGGAGTTAGAATCAGAAGGACGTCTTCCATTGCTTTACATATTTACAATTGAAAGATTTAAATCAGACAAAAAATTATGGATTTAACTTTGTGAAAAATGAATTGGAAATCCTACTGTGTAGTAGTGATGAACGTATTATTGCTAAGTTCCATAAATTGTTATTGATTTTGAATTTGGAAAATGTAAATGTAAAGCACTGCATGATTCAGTGGGCAAGGAATCTTAGATATAATGCTTGAACAATGGGATAATATATTGATGAAAAGTTTAAAATTTACACTAAATTATAATTTAAAAGAAAACTTATATAAGATGTATTGTTAATATTTAACATGAGACAAGAATGTAAAGATATTTAAAATGAATATTGGTAATGCAAAAGTAAAGAAGGGACCTTTTATGACTTATGGTGGACATGTGACAAAGGAAAGAAATATTGGACTCACATCCTAATACAGAAGAGTTTCAAAGTGAATATAAAGATAAAATCAGAAACTTATCTTTTAGGTTTAATGGAAAAAGACTTGGGGAAAAATTGGAACTTTGATGCTATATATGTTGACGGCAGCAAAATTTCTTTATGCACAAAAATGGAAGGACACTTTGTTTCCCACAATGGATGAATGGCTGCAAAAGTTAATGGAGTTAGCAGATGGCTAAACTGACTGCCTTGATTAAAGAAAAAAACACAATTACTTTTGTTTCTACTGGGAGACTGCTTCTGGACTTTGTGCTTGAGGTGGAAAAAAATGAAACTTGGATTCTAGGTTTTACCAATTAGATAGGCTTGTTGTTGTTGTTTTTAAATCCCATTTATATCCCGCCCTTCTCTGAAGACTCAGGGCGGCTTACAATCTAAGAAGCACAAATCAATGTGCTTAGCAATAGCCTTCATTCTATGTATATGCCTACTTATTAGGGCTTTCGCCCCCCCCCAAGCGGCATTTTTACAAAGTCAGCTTATTGCCCCCAACAATCTGGGTCCTCATTTTACCTACCTCGGAAAGATGGAAGGCTGAGTCAACCTTGAGCCTGGTGGGACTTGAACCTGCACTAATTGCAGGCAGCTGGTGTTACTTAGGGAGGCATTAGCCCACTGCTCCACCAAGGCAGTTCTGTTGTTATAGAAATGGCTAGTTTATACTATTATGTAAAAGTAAAAAGTTGAGGTTCGATGTTATTATCTTATTCTACTGCACCAAAGAGAGTTGGAAGTCAATGTCTTTTCTTTCTTTTTTCCCTTTTTCCTGCACTTTCCCCTTCCCTTTTCCATCTTTCCTATTGTTTTCTTTTGTATTTTTGTATTTTATATTATAAATTAATAAAGTATTTTTCTAAAAAAAGGATAACAGTAATACAGCCATACTACATGGGTAAATATACTTAGACATAAGACAGTACTATGTGAATTAAGTGTTCAGCAGAGTGATGGAGGGAAAAAGGGAAGAAGGGAAAAACTGTCTCTGTGTCTAGTTGTTTTGGCATGCAATGCCCTGTAGCAGTGTCCAGAAGGGAGGAGTTGAAGCAGTTTATGTCCAGGATGTGAGGGGTCTGCAGATATTTTCTCAGCCCTCTTTCTGACCCATGTAGTATACAGGCCCTCAATACAGGATGGTTGCAAATTTTTTCTGCAGTAATAATTATCTGTTGAAATCTGTACCTGCCCTGTTTGGTTGCTGTACCAAACCAGACAGTTATAGAAGTACAAATGACAGACTCAATAATTCCTCTGAGGAACTGTATCAACAGTTCCTGGGGCAGTCTGAATTTTCTGAGTTGATGCAGGAAGAAAACTCTTTGTTGTGCCTTTTTAATGATGGTTCTATTTCAAATCCTGGGAGATTATAAAATCCAAAAACTTGAAAGACTACTTTTGATACTATGTTGTCTAACGTACTAAGAGATGGTAGAACAGGAGGACTCCTCCTAAAATCCATTCTCATCTCTTCAGTTTTTAAGTGTTCAGCTCTGAATTGTTCTGGCTGTACCAGACAGCCAACTGTTCAACCTCCTGTCTATATGCAGACTCATCACCACCTTGAATGAGACCAATGACTGTTGTATCATCTGCAAACTTCAGTACTTTAATAGAGGGCTTCTTCAATATGCAGTCATTGGTATAGAGAAGAGTAATGGAGAGAGCACACAGCCCTGGGGGGCACCTATGATAATTCGATGTGATTTTACCTAGCTTCACCTGCTGCTTTCTATCTGTTAGAAAGCTTATAAACCACTTACAAGTGTGGTCAGGCACAATTAGCTGAATCAGTTTAGACAGAAAAAAATTCTGGAATGATGGTATTGAATGCCAAGTTGACGTCTACAAAAAGGACCTGGGCATAGCTCCCTGTGGATTCAAAATGTTGCAACATGTAGTGCCATATTAACAGTATCATCTGCCAATCCATTTGCACAATAGGCAAACTGCAAGGGATCTAGCAGTGGATCTGTGATGATTTTCAGGTAGGCCAACACTTAACCTTTCAAAGGTTTTCATAATTACAGATGTCAGAGCAACTGGTCTGTAGTCATTCAGCATTTTGAGGAAGGGTTTCTTGGGCACTGGGATGATAGTAGAGCATTTGAAGCAAGAAGGAACATAACACATCTCCAGTGATGCGGGTGAAGATAGGATCCAGTTGATCAGCACAGGCTTTCAAGGAAGAAGTTATTCTGGGCCTGATGCTTTTCTGATCTTTTGTCTACGAAATAGACCTCACACATCTATTTGTAGGATCACCAGAAGTGGGGAACCCAGAGGGATGGAGTTAAGATATAGGAGATTTGGCTATTGTTAGTGTATCTGAGACGGTGAGGGTAGTGATAGTTGAGTGATCTTCTCTTCGGACGTACAATAGAACACATTCAGGTCATCAGCCAACTGCCAATTCTCTTCCGTAAGGGAGGAAGATCGGCTGTAGCCAATGATATTATTTAGGCTTTTCCCCATGTTTATTGGTTCATTTACTGAGAACTGGTTCCTCAGACTGACTGAGTAGCTTCTCTTCGCTGCCTTGATCTCCCTTGTTAATACATTCCTGGCCTCATTGTACAACATTCTACCTCCATTCTGTAGGCTTCCTCTTTGGCATGATGTAGCTGCGTGAGCTTAGCTGTGAACCAAAGTTTATTATTACTGTACATGTGCAAGCTTTTGGTTGGCACACACGTCCTCACAAAAAATAATGTATGATGTCATAGTATCAGTGAGTTCATCCAGGTTTGCTGAGGCAGCTTCAAAAACACTCCAGGCATGAGATCGAGGCAAGCCTTTACATTTTAACATGTTAACATGTTTGGTGCCATGTTTAATAACACCACAGTTAAGGAGTCCCTCATTTTGTCTGCCTTACCCTATCCCAGCACTTAGGGGAAAAGGTCAAGGGCCTTTTGAAAGATTAGGAGGGTAGAAGCCTGTCAAACCTCAAGGAGAAGGCTGTTTCATTTTAGGAAACAAATCATATGATCACTGAAAAAATGCTATCTCCATTCTACAGTGTTTATCAAATAGAGCAGGGGTGTCAAACTCAATTTCATTGAGGGCCGCATCAGCATTGCGGTTGCCCTCAAGGGGCCGGGTGGGTATGGCCTACTGGGTGGGCCTGGCTAGAGTGCGTATGGCCTACTGGGTGGGCATGGCCATTCTACATCGTTCGCATCAAGGGTGCCTATGGGGGCCTGGGCAGGAGCGGGACAGATCTGAGGGTCTCTGGCAGAAGGAGGGTCTCTGGGCCAGGGCCAAGGCAGTGGGGGCCGTTCCCTCACTGTTCCCAGGATGGCTTTGTGCGCCACATGAAACCACTTCGCGGGCCGGATCTGGGCCCCGGGCCTTGTGTTTGACATGTCTGAAATAGAGTATCTGCTCAGGAATTCTAATATATAACTTAAGGCAGGGGTCCACAACCCCAGGGCCACAGCCTACTACCGGGTCTTGAGCTGTTTGGAACTGGGCCACGGAAGTTGCGGGCCAGCGTGCACATGCGCATACCAACTTGCATGAGCAGGTGAGTACATGCACGCGCACTCAAATTTATTTATTTATTTATTTGTTTGTTTGTTTGTTTGTTTGTTTTATATACCGCCCTTCTCCCGGAGGACTCAGGGCGGTGTACAGAGCAATAAAGTAAGAATACAATAAAGCAATAAAGTGAGAAAATTTTAAAACCCAAATCCATCAGGCCAGGCCGGCTTGTTGGAATAGATAAGTTTTTAGATCACGCCGGAAGGAGCGAAGGTCGGGGGCCATCCGGATTTCAGCTGGTAAGCGGTTCCAAAGGATTGGCACACCCACCGAGAATGCTCTCCCCCTGGGGGTCACCAGCCGACATTCTCTGACCGGTGGCACCCTGAGGAGGCCCTCTCTGTGGGAGCGCACAGGACGGAGGGATGTTGACGCTGGCAGTAGGTGTTCCCGTAGGTAATCCGGACCCACGCCATGTAGGGCTTTGTATGTCATCACTAGCACCTTGAATTTCACCCGGAAGGCAACTGGAAGCCAGTGCAGCTCACGGAGCAGAGGTGTAATATGGGAGTATCGGGAGGCCCCCAAAAGCACTCGTGCAGCTGCACTCTGTACCAGCTGAAGCTTCCGAGTGGTTCTCAAGGGCAGCCCCATGTAAAGAGCGTTGCAGTAGTCAAGACGAGAGGTCACAAGTGCATGGGTGACTGTACGCAAGGCATCCAGGTCCAGATACGGTCGCAGCTGGCGCACCAGACGAACCTGGGCGAAGGCCCCTCTAGTCACAGCTCCTATATGATCTTCTAAGGAGAGCTGTGAATCTGAGGACACCCAGATTGCGAGCCTTATCTACGGGGGGTAATAACTCGCCCCCGATATTAAGAGATGGAATAATCTGAATATCCTGACATGCCGGTATGTACAGCCATTCAGTCTTGTCCGGGTTGAGTTGAAGCCTGTTCTTCCCCATCCATTCCCGGACCGCTTCCAGGCAACGGGACATCACGTCGAGGGCATCACTGATGTGGTTTGGGGTCGAGATGAAAAGCTGGGTGTCATCAGCATACTGATGATAACCCACTCCAAAACCACGGATGATCTCACCTAGCGGTTTCATATAGATGTTAAACAGGAGAGGTGAGAGGACCGACCCCTGAGGAACTCCATAAATGAGAGGCCTCGGGGTCGATCTCTGGCCACCCGCCAACACCCACTGTGAACGTTCCAGAAGGTAGGAGGAGAACCACTGAAGAACAGTGCCTCCCACTCCCAATCTCCTGAGACGCCGCAGTAAGATACCATGGTCGATGGTATCAAAAGCCGCAGAGAGGTCTAATAGGACCAGGACAGAGGAATGACCCCTGTCCCGAGCCCGCCAGAGATCATTCATCAGAGCGACCAATGCCGTCTCCGTGCTGTGTCCGGGCCTGAAACCCGATTGGTACGGGTCTAGATAATCAGTATCCTCAAGGAACAGAGGAAGCTGATGCGCCACTACGCTCTCAACAACCTTCGGGCGAAAGTTGTTTAAAACAGCTGGGTCCAGGGAAGGCTTTTTGAGGAGGGGTCTCACCACCGCTTCTTTCAAGGCTGCGGGGAAACTGCCCTCTTTCAATGAAGCAGTTACCACTGCATGGATCCAGCCTCGTGTCCCATCCCGAGCCGCATAAACCAGCCAGGAGGAGCACGGGTCCAATAAGGATGTAGTGGAGCTTAGCTTCCTCATGATCCATTCTACCTCGTCCAGAGTCACAGGATCGAACTCTTCCCAGATAACATCAACAAGACTGTCCGTGTTCTCATCGTCAGACTCTGCCCAGTTGGAATCCAGACTGGTCCGGATCCGAGCGATTTTGTCCAGCAGATGTTGGCTAAATTCCTCAGCACGACCCTGCAAGGGATCTTCCTTCACCTCTAGATTAAGGAGGGAGCGGGTCACCCTAAACAGGGCGGTCGGGCGATTATCTGCGGACGCGATAAGGGTAGCAAAGTAATTAGACCTTGCCCTCCTTAGCGCCGCGAGATAAGACCTCGTAAAGGACCTTAGTCGCGATCGGTCGGATTCGGATCGGCTGGATCTCCAACAGCTCTCTAGGCCCCGTCTCTGACGTTTCATCTCCCGGAGCTCCGTAGAAAACCATGGAGCCCACTGGGATCTGCAAAGGGTCAGGGGCCGCATGGGTACAACTCGGTCGAGTGCTTCTGTGGCTGCCTTTTCCCAGGCTTCCATCATGGCACTGGCCGAGCTATGAGCAAAGGAGGCAGGTGGGGGGCCAAGCGCTGTTTGGAACCGCCCAGGGTCCATTAGCCGCCTGGGGCGGTACCATTTCGTTGGTTCAGTAACCCCACGACGGGGAGTGGCAAAGCGGAAGGTCAGCCGCAGGAGTAGTAGGCCAACTGCATGCATGCATGCTCCATTTTACCTGTCACTCGCACAAATGGAGCTGTATGCATGTGCTTGCCCACCACTCGTGTGAAACCATTCCCCCTCTCCTCCCTGCCCATCCCCAAAGGCGGCAACTCTGGCTTAAGATATCCTTCCCTGACAGAATTAATAAGTGTTGAATTCTTGCCTTATCTTTAATTAAACACAACTTATTATTATACAGAGTATCTGTGCATGCACATACACACAAATGTCTCCACCCATCCAGTCATTTAAAAAGTGAATCCACTTCCACTGATTTTTACTTTTTCTATATATTTGATTTCAACAATACTTCAATATAAAGAGAACATAAGATATCATTCATCATTTACATTTTGTAATCCATTGTATAATTTAAATACAAGTTTTCCTTCCTTAACTATCTTTTGTTTAGCAACTGTTTAAAGTTACAGTGACACTGAACAAATGGTAGTTATGCCATGAAATTATGGCCACTGCAGCATCCTCGCAATCATGTGATCAAAATTTGGATGCTTTGGCAGCCCACCTAGTTATGACTTCAGGGGCACTTCAATTGCTCCCCACCTATCTCCTCCCTTTTGGCCACTATGATCCACTGGCCCTGTCCTCAATTGGTCTTCACCATCTTTTTCCTGCTGCTGACAAAATATGGATAGCTTGGGCCTTCCTGTGCAGCTGCTGGCTGGGCCAGGCCTTTCTCTGAAGGCCATGTGCAACCTTGTCCAAATTGCCATGAAGGGCCAAGCCAGATGCATATTTATTTATTTATCAGTATCAGTATCAAGAGGAAGATAGAGAAGGCTAACTGGGTCAGCGGAGCACAGAGCAGCAAAGTTAGTGGGGAAAAAAGTACAAGATGCCCAAAAGGATAAAGATGGGAGAGGAAGACATGTGGGGGGGAGTGTCTTACCTTATGGTGGCTTGGAGCTGCATGCGACCAAAGTAGGAATGGATTAGATCAGGGTGCATCCTTGCTTAACTATCATTGATAACAATGGCAACTCAGACTGACAGGATTGCTGTTGCTAAGTGATGTGTCATGTCACTGCACTTTATCAACACATTGCTTAGTGATGAAATTCCAGTCCCAATTACCATCATAATCTGAGGACTACCTATAAATATAAATGCAATTTCTGCATTTGGAAAAGGAAGAACATAGCTACATTTTTACTACCTCTCATACTAGAATCAGAATCACATGCACATATCAGGTATAGATGATTTCAACAGTTAGAGAGGATCTGGGAGGAACCTAATTCAAACGTCAGACATTTATTTGCTCTTTAGGTATGTGGTATCACTAGGCCTGGATCAAAGGAGATATGATTTTCAGAAACAAGGCTATAGATACCACTAAGTCTGAGAACAGATTTAAAAAATTAATCAATCAGATTGATTTTTGGAGGACTTCTAGTCCAACCCCCTGCTCAAGCAGGAGACCCCATACCATTTCAAACAAGTGACTGTCCAGTTTCTTTAAAACCTCCAATGATGAAGTATCCACAATTTCTGAAGGCAAGCTGTTCCACTAGTCAATTGTCCTCACTGTTAGGAAGTTTTTCCAGAATGCTTCTCTTCTTTGTTTCTTGTCCTGCCCTCTGGTGCTTTGGAAAATGTTGACCCCCCTCTTCTTTATGGCAGCCTCTCAAATACTGGAATACTGCTATCATGTCCCTCCAGTCCTTCTTTTCTCTAAACTAGCCAAACCCAAGTTCTGCAGCCATTTTTCATATGTTTTAGTCTCCAGGCCTTTAATCATCTTATTACTCTTCTGTGCACTTTTTCCAAAGTCTCAACATTAATATTAATAACAATATTGCTAAACAAATGATATCAAACTGCCTGAAAAACCATCTGCAAGTAGCGAGTTCAAAGAACTGCCAACTTTTCTAGGCCAAGCAACTCCAGCAAATTCAGCCCAAGAACAGACTGCAAGATAATGAAAGAAATCTTTCAGAACCTCAGAATTCCATGATGTGTAGCTTTGCCACTATGATGCTGAAATGCATTACTGTACTATTAGAAAGAAGGTGCATAAATCAGATTCTACATGGGAGGTATGCCAGAAGGAAACCTTTATTGACCAGAGACTAAAGTCTGTTCATTGATACCCAGGTAAAGACCAGGACTTCTGCAACAATGCTTTAGACAGAGCAGCAAAGATGGAGTATGTCTGATGAAAACCAAATACAGCATTTCACCAAAAGGACCTGATACCAACTGTAAAGCACGATGGTAGAAATGTTAGTTTGGAGCTGCTTTGCGGCATCAGGGCAGCTCACCTTCAGAATCTACTGTAAATTTGTCATTGTACCAGAGAATCTTTGAGAGCATGAGACTATGAAGATTGAAACTCAACCAAAAGTGAGAATGACTAAAACAGTTTTCAAACTATGAGGTGTACCTCCCTTGGGAGGTGCAATGTATGTCCAGGTGAAGTGTGAAGCACTTTTTAATTACATTGTTACAATAAATCTGTATTTCCCAAAGTTTCATTGTCTTGTTCTCATGTTTTACTTGTTTATTTTGGTGTTTGGATTTTTAGGGGAGATCTGTACATTAAGATTATGCTAAATAGAGTCATGATGGCAAAAAATAATTCTATAAAATGGCAAAGATTTACTATAGTCAAATGGCACACTCTTCTAATATTTCAATTTTCCAACTCCTGAAGTTTCATAGCCTTAAAATTTAGCAGAAAAGCATTAAGTGCAGTGTTTCAAGATTCCAAATATAGCAACAAATCATCCGTCCTCCACCTCCATTATTTATCTAATTTAAGTTCAATTTAATAATAGAATCTATCTAAAAGCCAAAGTATTCAATAAGCTACTGGCATACCACTCTAGTAATTTTAAACATATCTAATTCTTTATTATAGCCTTAGAATTTGTTAAAGATATGCAAAAATACATAAAATAAAGATAAGGAATTGACAGCCACAGTCATTATGCCCCAAGGCAGACAAAAGCAAATAATGCAATAAAATAGATTTAATAAGTGTTTGGAGAACAAGTAGAATGAAATGAAACCACAGATCTCAATATTCATTTTGTTGTCTTATTCACAAACTCTTCAATCACAATTTGAAATGCTTAATACAAAATACTATGGGATACATAAACTGCAGCTTTATAAACCAACAGAAATCTAGGTGTCCAGACTAAAGAGGAAAAGGAGTTAGATGAGAAATGAAATTTGGAATAATAAACTACCTAGGCAGGAAAGGACAAAAGGCAACAAATACTGATGCAAAGGATAAATAGGACTATGTACTTTATACATAGGAAATAAGATGAGGTATTCAAATAGGAAAAAAACCTATTTGAATCCTGAGCTATTGGAAATGGAGAAGGGATTTAAAAAGCAATTAGAGAAACTAGTGAAATTAATATAAAACAGAACAGATAGGGAAAAATCATTTTACATTTATATGAATTTAACTAACTTGCATCCTAAGAAAAGCGCAAACTAAAATCATATACAGTCAATAACCAATACAAAGATGTGAATGAATTTTGGAAGATTTTTATTATCATTTAGAAAATAGAATGAAATGATCTAACAGGAAGAGAAACAAAAACTTGAGTGAAATCAAATTTGAATAGTTCATGCATTTCTAATTAAATGCCACTCAGACTCCTGTCACAATAAGAGCTATTGGAATTTCAAGATGAATTAATCTCATCATCAATTATTTGTGTAAGCTACAAAATAGATATACTAGCTGTATATTCCTTTATGGAATTCTTTGTTCCTATTTTTACCAATATCAAGGTATTATTGTTACTTAGCAAACAATTCCATGTATAGTAATCAACAGGTGTCAAGCTTAACAAGACTTTATGCCTTGATTTCTGATTTGTAAAAAAGAACTGCTAGCCTCTTTTGAGAAGCAAACAAGTTGCCCCCAAAGATATTATCAGAAGCTATGAATCAGAAGCTACTGCAAAATCAAGATTTACTGGTCACAGAGTACCCATTTACTTAATCAACATCATTACATGGTCCAACACATATTCTAAATAAACTCTAAAATATATTCTAAATCTTCTGTTAATATATAACACTCCTTGGAAAATAATCTGAACTAGAACTTTTACCACAGATTTGTGAATATACACAGTGAATTATATTTATACCAGAGCTTTTGGGTGCCAGGGACAGGTTCCGTGGAGAGAGGTTTTTCTGCGGACGGGAGGCTGCATGGTTTTGTCTGCTGCCTGCATCTCACAGATGGATCTTTGCTTGTTTGTGCGGATCGGTTGCTGGTATGCCGCAGCCCGGTATTGGTCCACGGACCAGGGGTTGGGGACCCCTGATTTATACCACATCTCATATGTATGAAATCTCATTCAGAAAGTGGATTATAAACAAGTGGTTGGTTCTTCTCTAAATATAAATTAACAACAGTATACCTTTTCAAGACTTGAAATAAAAATGTCAGATTATCAAGTAAAATTTGCATTCTGCATAGAATGGGTTCTAATGCAAAATCTGTACTTTCACTATACTGTGCAAAAGATAAAAATCTCCAGAAGATTGGAGAATGAAAATTCATTTTTCCCCCCTCCTGTAGTCTTTCTTTCACAAAGACTACTCACTACCACAGAGGTCCCCAATCTTTTGGGCACCGCGGACCGGTTCTGTGGAGGGAGGTTTTTCCATGGACCGGAGGGTGTGTGATTTTGTGTGCTGCCTGCATCACATGGATGGGGTTTTTGCTTGTTTGTGCAGCTCAGTATTGGTCCACAGACCAGGGGTTGGGGACCCTTGCACTACTGGATAAGCCAATGCTAAAGAAATGGTTGGGATATTGGAATTTTTAGACACATGTGTAACCCCACTCAAACTGCAAAATGTGCAGAAAAAGGACCTTGTATACTTAAGTTAGCTTGAAAAAGCTCCCTAAATAAGGATTCTCAATGCTCTGCCCCATGCCTATCCTGCTATTTTAATATCTTCCATTATTATATCATGCTAGCCTTATTTTTAGCCACAAAAATAATTGATGTACCTCCATTATTGATTCTAAAAAAGCATTATTTACAGAGCAATGAGTCCATTTGTCAACATAAAGCCATTCCAGAAACCTACATAGCTAGATATATAGAAGGAAGGTATATCTCTTAAAAACCACACAAAATTGTCTTTTCTGAAAACGGGGAGGGACAAACAAAGTGCTGAATAATGATGCTCTCTGGAAGCAGGGTAGGCTCTAATGTGCCTACATGATTACATTCTACAATTAAATAAGCCCAAGGATGTACGCAAGCCCTGGGGAGCGTTTGGATGAAAACACAACCCCGAGGCCATGCGCGTGGGGATATCTCCATTGTGTTGGAGGGATGGGGAAAGTCTGCAAATGGAAAGAGGGGAACAAGAGCGGACTTCCGGCTAGAGACCGAGACGGACGTTACCAATCTAGGACGATGGCTTCTCCTGCACTCGGTTCCTTGCAAACATTTATGGCCAGTCTACTGGGGAAAAAGTTCTCTCTGGATCCGGAACTTTTCAAAGTGAGATCCCCTTTTCTCCCTCTCATCCGGGGACGGCTTTCCATTTGCAGCCGACCTCACCTGCTTTGGAGCCCGTGGGGTGGAAGGGAGCGTAAATGACCGCGGCTCGCCTCAACAAGAGAACCGCTAGACCCAGACTAGGCTCTTTCTTACATTGCCTACCCATCCACCCCTCGGCGGGGGCAAGACAAAAACTCTCGAAGAAGCTCCCCACCCGCTTGGAAAGACTAGAGCGCGCCCGCGTAGGGGAAGACACACAGGCACAGCAAGAGAGCGAGCCGGAACAGGAGTTTCATTGGGCCGCCGCCATTCGCTTCCAGGCCGGAAAGTTTTGGCAGCGGTGAGAAGGGAGGCGCAAGAGCCCCGCCGAGGGCGGGCGGCCAGGAGCGAGAACAGCCGTTGTTACGGCAACGCCAAGGAGGGGAGGGAGGGGAACTTCAAATCCCAACCGTCAACGGACGAGTGGCTTTCCTTCTTAAAGGGGCCGCCCAGGACAAAAGGGATGGCGCCCAAGCGGAGGCGGCCGAATCGAGTGCCGTAGACTGGATCGGCAACAGTCACCTGCCTTTCTCGGCCCGGTTGCGGAGGATGACCGCAGCGGCGGCGGGGGTCAGTCCTTATGCTCAGCCCGCGTCCGCCCTCCCGCGCCGGGGTCAGCCCGGCCTTCCTTACCCACACAGTGCATGAGCCGGTGCCGCCAGGAGTCGAGCTCGCGGCGGACGCCCCGGCGCTCCGCCGTGCATCGGGGGCTCCGGCACTGCGAGGTGCCCGGAGCTGGAGCCGCGGCGGCCATTCCGTTTGTTCCTTTTTCCAACTGCCGCTGACCTCACGCCCGCTCATTTGCATGCCGGAGCGCGCGCCCCTGCAGGCCACGCCCCGTCCGGTGCGCGCGCACTCACCCTCCGGAGGAGGGGTACATCGTTGTTGCGGTTGATGGTTCTGTGCTGGCGAGGAGAGGGTACCAGAAGCAGGATCAGCACCGAGGAGCGCCAGACGGAGCCAGCTAGACCCTGGCGGAAGCTTCATTCAATGATGGGGCGCTTAACTTGAGCCGATTTTTTCCCTGCCCTGTAGAGGCAGCCACTCCGTGACGATCTTTCCCCAGTTGGATCTTTTCCAAGTTGAACCCCGTTCCCCGCGGCACCTCAGCCATCTACCTTCCTCCCGTGGGTCATCTTCCCTTCCTTCTTCCTTTCCCAGAATATAAGCTTCTTCATGTGTCGTCAGGTCGTGGCCGATTCTTAGCAGCCAGATCGATTTTCTCCATCCCTAATCTGGCCCTTCGGGTCTCCCAAAACTCCACTCGTCACCCCTGTAACTGATCTCATCCTCTTCTCTTTGCTTCCACCTTTCCCAGCAAGCTGGCTCTTTGCATTAATTATGTGCCACCAAGTCATTTGGTGCTAGTAACCTACCAACCACATAGATTTTGCCCATGCCAATCAATCCCTAACACAGCCACAACATTATCACTGTAACCAAATCCCTCCACCTTGCTACTTGCTGTCCTCTTCATTTCTTTCTCCCATCTTTTTCAGCATTATGGACTTCTCCCAAAAGGTAGGTCTTCTTGTGGACTGATTATATGCCATCAATTTGGGGGTCATCTCTTAGTGACCACATAGTTAGCTTTCCTCCAGTATGATTTGTCACTATTCTGGTTCTTCATATTTTCCAACTGTGTCATAATCGCCCCTGTATCTGAATATATCTACCCTGCTGTTGGTGGTCATCCTCTTCCCTTTTCTATCTTTCCCAGCATTAAAGCCTTCCCTGGAGAACTAGCCATCAATAGCATTAGACCATGAGTTCTAGTCCCATGTTAGCCATATAAAAACAACTGGATGACTTTGGGCCAGTCTCTCTTTCTCAGCCCACCACACAGGAGTTCTGGGGAAAATAAGAAGATGTGAATATGTTCACTGACTTGAGTATTTGTAAAAATAATAAAGCTGAAATATAAATAAATTTCTTTGCAATGAATAGACAGATTTGATATTATACTCTATCCATAATTTGATGTTTTGGGTGTTCTAATGGTGCACCCACTGCTGCTGGTCCTCGGACAAGTGCTGGCTCTTTGGCTTTAAAACGGAGATGAGCACCGGCCCCTAGAGTCGGAAACGACTAGCACGCATGTGTGGGGGAAACTTTACCTTTTTAATATAAACCCTAACCCAAAAATAAGCCCAGGGGGTGGCCAGCCCAGGAGGCGGCAAGCACGTGGGGGCTGACAATGACTGGTAGCAGCCATAGCCCATGCAGCACAGGTACATCTGAGCGCAGAGGCAGAGGTGGGGGGAGGCAGGTGCTCCAGACATACTGTGTGGCCACCTGGCTCATAGGAGGCTTGACCAGCAGCAGGCAGAGGCAGAGCCGCAGGCAAACTGTCAGAATCCATTTATATTTCATTTCTAATTAATAATAACTCCCTATCTGTGCAAATCTAAATCTCACCCTCTTACTGTATTCTGCCATTTCCAAGGAGGGAAAGAGAAGACAGGGTTGTTAAGAGCCATCTCTATCCCTTAGATGCAAGGTTTGTTTATTCAGCCTGCCTGGAGGCCATCACAAACGACCAGGGAATAAACCCTTTGAACTAAGAAGAACAAAGAAAGAGGGAGAGGGGGGAATTCTGGTTTGTATCTCTGACTGGAATGTGGAGGAAGTAATGTCGCAAATGTACTGGGGCTCTCCTTTCCCATGAGGAGTTTAACACCTGAAACTTGACTGATCCGGTACTGACCAAATGGACTGAGGGGAGAGGTTTTACTCGGGGACACTTTAAAAGTATCGACCTGTGAGACAGTTTCCAGATCCTCTCTATATTATCCACTGTCAACCATGTTTTAGTAAAAGTTCCTGTTTGGACAATCTCGTCTCCAAGAGTTCTTCTTTCCTAAGATGTGGATTTGGGTGGGTTCTGACACAAACCAAGAGATGGTGGTCAGAGTGGTCAGAGCATTGGGATTGGCTGCTGCTGCACGACCCTTCCACGAGCCAGATAGCTGCACAGCATGTTTGAATTGCCTGCTTCCCCCGTCCCTCTGCTTCCACCTGCTGTCAGTGCTGCCACGCAAGCTTCCCGTGAGCCAGGCCACCATGCAGCATGTCCAAATCATCTGCCTCTCCCCCCCACCTCTACCTCTGCACTCAGACTTACCTGCTCTGCGCCAAGGGTATGGTGGGCTGCAGTTGCTGCCGGACAGTATTGGCCTCTGCATGCTCACCACCTCTTGTGCACACCCCAAGGGGTAGGAGACCAGGCCAGGCTGATCACCCTGATACCATGTTTCCCCGAAAATAAATCCATTTGACTCAGCTGGCAAGAGAGAGCTACTATAGTAGTGTAGCACTGGTGCTGCAGTCATTGTATTGGTTCCCAGTAGGTTTCCAGATTCAATTAAAATGATGTTTTTAACCTATAAATTTTAATATGGCTTACCTGCAGAGTACCTTCAAGATCTAAGCTAGAATCTTCACATTCTGTCTATGCAGGGTGCATCCTGGAAGGTGAAGGAGATGGGAGGGGTCAGCTGCAATATTTGAAATAACTTGCCTACCAAGGTTTGTTTAGCCCCAAACCTTCTGGCCTTTCATAATGTTTGTTTAAACTTATTTTAATGAGTGTTTGGGCAGAAGTCATCATCCTGAGGTGCCTTTGGGGAATTTGTTCATTTTTACTGGTAATGTATTATGTGTTCCAGATGTTACATTTGTATGTTAATTGTATGAGTTCATAAAAGTTATTTTTTGTAACTCTCTTGAAGTCATCAAGATGAGGTGGCATGCAATCTATTGTAATAAGTTAGTAATTAAACATAAATAAGAAATAAAGGTTGTGTTTATTATTAAACTTGTAAGGCCAAGCTCCAGCATTGTACAGGGACTCAGTCATGGCTCCAATATTAGTCAGATTTTTAAATAGGTCAGTGGATAAAGATAAGAGACTATTAGCATATTATTAATTGTGGCTGATTTTGTTTGGTTTTTAAGCTTATTATTGTCATGCAGCCTCCAGTTGCAACATGGATGGCTATATAAACTAAGTACATAAATAATGAAGTAATGCTGTGAATTTCAGTGCAAATTATACTCTAGAGCATATGAGGATATACATGGCATCTCCTACAGCTCTTGAAAGCAGCTATGTCCCTTGTATTACATGATACTAAGATAGGCAGTGTAAAAATGTAATTAATAAATAAATCCTGTGAAGAAATGCAGCATCTGCCTTAAGATTTTGTAGACAATACTATGCTAGCTGTCTTGTCAGTTTGCACCACATTTTCTTAAGTGTTTTCAAAATGTAGCATATCCCTTGTATACATCAACTAGGTTAGGGTAACTGGTTATTTTTTAGAGGGGTAGATGGAAAGAGAACTGTAAAAAAGTAGAAAAGCTGATATAAGATTAGGTATATAACCTATTCTAGCTGGGTAGTACTTTTAGAACAGCCTTGTAATTTTGTGTTACTCCTGGATCTGGATCCAGAGTTGATTCTGTTAGTTGGGACCAGAATAATTAAAGGACCACCTTTTTCTGTACTTTGAGTCCTGTCCTACACTCTGTAACAGAAGAGAGCTGGTAAACAATGGTTGCTGTTCTGTTATGGGGTTTTCCAGACATAGAAACTGATGCACTAGGCCTGGGAAAATATCTGGGAGCTGGGTTTTTCCAGAGCCTAAGATGTAAGATGAGGTAACATGCAAAATCTATCATGGCAAGGATGTTGGGGGAAAGGAAGTTACAATGGGCTAAAGACTGGCAGGGAAAGAGATGTAATGGGAATTACATAGATGGAGAAGATAATGGCAAGCAAATCAAATGGAACATAGGCAATTTGGGCTGCTGAAGAACCACATGTTCCAGGGTGGACTCAAGATGACCAAAGTGTCAAGGTATAAATCATAGGATATACATATCCATATCTAGAATAATTATCAACGATTGTCAAGAAATATCTTTTACCACCAAGTGTTGGTGCAAAAGGACCCACTTTGTCAGTGTGTACCAAATCAAAAATGCGTGTTGACAGACGTGTAGCATGTTTTGGAATTGCTGCTGCTTTGGATTTGGCTTTCTTGCAGACAGCACAGTCCAAGAACACCTTACACCCCTTTAGATCCAAACCTCTTGCGAACTCTGGCATCTTCTTCAGAACACGGAAACTGGCATGACCCAATCGTCTATGCCACTTATGGATACACCTGGAATGCAAAGGTTTACCTGTTAGTGAATTCTCAACATTTTTATTAGGAACCCCAGGCTTGTCATGAGCAACCTGTGTCTTTTTTGTATTTTTATTATCTTTAGGAACCTTTGGAGTAGCAACAGGATCTCTCTCTGTGGCATCTCTCTCTGGGCCTGTGCTTTTTGGAACGTGTATACTTGCCTGCTCTTGCTGCTTAGACTTTGGTTTTATGTAATAAACACCACCAATCACCGTGGTTTCAGCAACAATATCTCCATCTTTAACTACATAACTTGCTTTTTTCAAGATGATGGACCTGAAAATGAGAAAACCTAGACAAATGACTCTGACTAAGCAAATTACTACCAGCAGACGGGACGTATTTATTTATTTATTTATTTATTTATTTTATTGCACTTATATACCGCCCTTTCCCGGAGGACTCAGGGCGGTTTACAGGGCAATTAAAAAGCAAAATACAAAAGTTAAAAAACCAAGTTTAAAAAAATAAATTTATCCCTGTATAAGTAAAAACCCCAGTTAAAATAAAATTAATCCTCAGCCTGGGCCAGAGCGCTCGAAGAGCCAGGTCTTCAGGCCCCGGCGGAATGAACGGAGGTCGGGGGCAGTCCTCAGCTCCACTGGCAGCTGGTTCCAAAGGGCAGGCGCCCCCACTGAGAAGGCCCTATCCCTGGGTGTCGTCCGCCGGCAATCTCTTACCGGTGGCACCCTGAGAAGACCCTCCCTGTGGGAGCGCACTGGACGAAGGGAACTTGATGCCGGCAGCAGGTGTTCCCTCAGATATCCCGGACCCAAGCCATGTAGGGCTTTATAGGTCATCACCAGCACCTTGAATTTCACCCGGAGGGCAACCGGAAGCCAATGCAGCTCGCGGAGTAGAGGTGTTACATGGGAGTATTGAGAGACCCCCATCACAACTCTCGCGGCCGCATTCTGCACCAGTTGAAGCCTCCGAGTGGTCCTCAAGGGCAGCCCCATGTAGAGAGCGTTGCAGTAGTCCAAACGGGAGGTCACGAGCGCATGAGTGATCTCGGTCCAGATAGGGTCGCAACTGGCGCACCAGGCGAACCTGGGCAAAAGCCCCCCTGGTCATGGCTCCTATATGGTAGTAAACATCAGGAATGAGAGCACCGAGCTCTTCAATATAAACAGTTCCTTTTCCCATGACCTGAACAGGATGATTTGAAAAAGAGTAAAGTTCACGAAGTTCAGGTTCAGGCTCGTGCATCTCTGTGTAAAGCTCTTTTCTGTAGGTAACATGTAATGCTGCTCGACTGTCCAAAGTCCAAAGTAGTCGTCTGTCGTACTCTGGTTGAGACTGTGGATCGTTGGTCACAACCAATGTGACAAGTGGAGCTTGTGGATCACACTGTTCTGTACCAGCCTGATACCGGCCCTGCAGAGAAGGCAGGGACAACCCCTTTACAAACGGCAAGAGGCTGGAATACGCCTGCCAAATTTATTCACATAAAACAGAGCAAGACAAGACACCAACCATAAAACACGAGCTAAGAAGCAGGAACAATCCAAGCGGTTGCCTTCAGCTAACCAGCCCTCCCACACATTCCCCTTAAATACAGTTCAGGGCGTGGCCTCTCTGTGCCTCCTTCCGAGGTGCCCCATAGCCTTCCTCTGTTTACTCCTGACTGACTGCCTCCTGCGTCGGGCGTCCTTGAACAGGGCCAGCTGTGGGTCATCTTCATCCACGCTGTCAGGCTCACACAGCTGGGTCTGCATCGTGACCAGATGAGAGGGGCCTTGCTGGGGGCTCTCATCAAGCTGTCCAATCCCCTCAGCAAGCTCTTCAACACCCCCTCCTCCTCCTCTGAGTCGTCTGACCCAACTGCCGAACCCACAGGCTGACCCTGAATCACAACACTATCCCGCACCACAGGGCCCTTCCCCCGGGTCTGCCGATCCGGATGCGGTCGGGATGGAAATAGTTCATGAAAAGCGGTCACCAACGCAAAGGCATGAACGGCGGTCGCATCTTCCCAGGTGAAGTCCTCTGGTCCGTAACCTTTCCATTCAATCAGGTACTGGAAACGACCTTTCAGCCAACGGGAATCCCTGATGCTGGCGACCTCGTATTCGGGGGTGCTGCCTCCATCACGAGGTCCTGATGGGGGAGGTTCCGCTCGGCGGAGTGGACAGGCCGGTTGCTCGGGGAACAACAGAGACCGATGAAAGACTGGGTGCATGCACAGGGAACGTGGCAGAGTTAAGCGATAGGCGACCGGATTGATGACAGCCTCGACTGGGAACGGTCCTAAATATCGGTGATCTAACTTTCTCACCGGCCGTGTGGACGGTAGGTTCCTGGTGGACAACCAGACCCGATCTCCCACCGATAGTGGAGGCGTATCCCGTCTTGACCAATCAGCAAACCTTTTGTAATCGGCCTTGGCCTTCTCTAACTGACGTCGCACCAATCGAAGGACCGCCTGTAACTCTGCCATGAAGTCATTCGCTGCCGGCTCCAGTGAGTCCACGGGAGAAAGGGGGAAAAACCGGGGGTGATATCCCACATTGGCCAAGAACGGTGTCATCTGTGTGGAGGTGTGCTGCGAATTGTTAAATGAGAACTCAGCTATGGCCAGATAGTCCACCCAATTGTTTTGCTGCAGATTGACGTAGCAGTGCAGATATCGTTCCAGGATACCGATGACCTTCTCGGTTCCCCCGTCAGTTTGAGGATGATGCGCGGACGAGAGTCAAATCCTGATATCCAATGCATGCATCAACTCCTGCCAGAAGCCGGCTGTAAACTGGGCCCCCCTATCAGAGCCTCTCTATCAGGGAGGCCGTGCAGCCGAAACACCTGCTGAATGAACATACGACTAGTGGCGCGGGCTGACAGTAAGCCGTGACAGGGGATGAAGTGCGCCATCTTGGTCAGCATGTCCACCACCACATACACTGTCGTAAAACCAGAGGATGGGGGTAAATCCATCAGAAAGTCCATGGACACAGCCCCCCAGGGTCTTTTGGGTGTCGGCAAGGGCTGCAGTAATCCAGGCGGGGCCCCTGTCGCTGACTTGACCTGCCTGCATGGGATGCAGGAAGTGACATAGGACTGGATGTCGTGTCAGACTCGGGGCCACCAGAAGGTACGGGAGACCAGGTTCAGGGTCTTGAACAGGCCAAAATGCCTCGCCGTCGGGTTATCATGACACTGGCTGAGGATGAGTCCCCTGAGTGGCCCTCCCGGAACGTAGAGCCGGTCACGATAATACAAGAGTCCATCCGTGACCGTCCAAGGAGAATCTGGCCCCACCTCCTTCCGCTGAGCCACCCACACCTCCTGCTACTGTGCCTCCCAGATCCGAGCCCGTATATCAACTGGCTCCCGCACCGCAGCAAAAGACTCGATGGGGATCACTGTCCTGGGCAGAAGCTTGTCTTCCACTCAGGAATATTCGGGCTTCCTGGACAGAGCATCCGCTCTTTGATTGTGCCCACTAGGTATGTACCGAACTCGGAAGTCGAACCTCGCAAAGAAAAGAGACCACCGGATCTGGCGTTGGTTCAAATTCCGAGCGGTCTGTAGGCTTTCCAAATTCTTATGGTACGTCCGGACCTCGATTTGATGCCGCGCTCGCTCCAGATGATGCCTCCAGGCCTCGAACACCACTTTGATGGCCAGCAGCTCCTTCTCCCAGATTGTATAATTGCGCTCCGAAGGGTTCAGTTTTCGTGAATGGTACGCGCAAGGGAAGAGGGTACCACTGGGCGTCGTTGCCTGGAGTAACACCGCCCCAATGGCAATGTCGGAGGCGTCCGCCTCCACGACAAACAGCCGTTGCGGGTCAGGATGCTTCAAGCCTTCATGAAGGCTTCCTTCAAAGTCTGGAAAGCCCGTTGTTCTGGAGCGTTCCACTGGAACCGAGTCTTCTTCTGCAGGAGCCGGGTGAGGGGGGCTGTCAAGGCAGCAAACCCAGGGATGAAAGTTCGGTAATAGTTGGCAAATCCAAGAAGTCGCTGAACATCCTTCACGCGATGCGGGGGTTGCCAACTCTGCAAAGACTCAACCTTTCTCGGCTGTATGGCAATGCCCTCAGGGGAAATGCGGTGACCCAGGAAATCGATGGTCACCCGGTAGAACTGGCACTTCTCCAACTTGGCAAACAGCCGATGTTCTCGGAGTCGCTGCAGGACCTGATGGAGATGCTGAGGGTGCACCTCACGCGACGGGGAGTAGATCAGGATGTCATCCAAGTAGATCACGACAAACTGATCCGACAAATCCCGGAAAATGTCATTCATGAAATGCTGAAACACGGCGGGGGCGTTGGTCAGGCCAAACGGCATCACCGTGTACTCAAAATGTCCATAACGAGTACCAAACGCCGTTTTCCACTCATCACCCGGCCGAACCCTGACGAGGTTGTAAGCTCCACGCAGGTCCAGTTTCGTGAAGATCTTACCCTCCCGGAGTCAGTCCAAGAGTTCGGGGATGAGGGGCAACGGGTAACGATTGCGCACCGTGATGGAGTTGAGTTTCCTATAATTGCAGCAAAGCCACAATTCGCTGGACTTCTTTTTGACGAAGAGCACGGGTGCTGACACTGACGAGGACGAGGGCCGGATGAAACCGCGAGCCAAATTCTTCTCCAGAAAGTCCCGCAATGCAGCCAACTCGGGGTCCGACATGGAGTACAAATGCCTCACTGGGAGAGGCACATCAGGGACTAAATCAATGGGGAAGTCATAGGCCCTGTGCGGGGGTAATTGATCCGCCTCTGTCTCGCTGAACACATCAGCAAAGTCGGACAGTTCGGGAGGCAAGGAAACCCCTGGGGAACCCTCCACCTGGCTGACACAGATATGGCGGGAGTGGTCCACACACTGGAAGCTTGGGAAAGTGACCAAGTTCTGTGACCAATAGATCTGTGGGTCATGCGCCCGGAGCCACGCCAGTCCCAAGACCACGGGGAAATGCAGATCTGAGGTGATATAGAACTGGATGGCCTCCACATGGGAACTGATGGCCATACATAATGGTTGCGTGGCGGCCGTAATTGGCCCAGACAGGAGCACTCGACCATCGATAGTCTCCACTAACACTGGGGAACAGCCCATTTGGCCACAAATGCTGAGTCCATAAAATTTGTGGTGTCCCCAGAGTCAATTAAGGCATGGACTGGAATCCCCTCTGGCTTGCCAGGAAGGATCAGACGTGCCTCCAATATCATGATGCCGTGGAGGTCCACAGGCAGCATCGGAAAGACGTCACTCAGTGTTGTTGTGGGACGCCCGATCTATCACACCATCTATATCGGGCTCGGGGCGTTTCCTGACAGAAAAGTAGGGGACTTTCTCGGGGCAGACTTGGTCACTGATGCCTGCTGTCGCTTCTTTGGGCAAAAAGCAGCCAAATGCCCAGGGTCCCTGCAGTAAAAACACAACCCCCCCGATCGTCGTCTGTTCATTTCAGTCACCGATAGACGAGACCTGGTGGCACCCAGCTCCATTGGCTCCTCCCTTTTAACTGGGGTCTCACGCACAACAGGGGCTGCAGGGGTCTGTGGGGTGGCACAGCGACTCCTTCGCTGCTGCAACCGAGCATCGATCCGCAGGCAGAGATGGATCAGCCCATTCAGGTCTGAGGGAATATCCACACAGGCCAGCTCATCCAACATCTCCTCCAACAATCCATCCTGGAAGGCATCCACAAGCGCAGCCTCATTCCAGGCGGAATCCTGGCTAAGCAGCCGAAAATCGCTGATATAGCCCTGTAGGGGGCGTTGACCCTGCCTCAGAGCTTTCAGGCGTCGAGTAGCAGTCTGCGTCTTTATAGGGTCCTCATACATCAGACGCATATGATCACAAAACCCCACAAAGTTGTCCAACAATGGACTAGGTTGAGCCAGCAGAGGCGTGCCCCAACGAGCTGCATCACCCGAAAGAAGGCTTAACACAAACCCCACCTTATCCCGGTCAGTGGGGAAATCAGCTGCTCTCATGCTGATAAAGAGCTGGCATTGTCCCAGGAAAGCAGGAAACAGTTCTGGATTGCCAGTAAATTTATCCGGCATCGCAACCTGGCATTTTCTCCTGGGTGGGGGTGATGGTGGGGGTGCAGCATGGACCTGAGCTTGCAATTGAGCCACCTGAGCTGCCAACAAAGTGAGTTGCTGGGCGAGCTGGGCATTCTCAGCACATAGCTGCTCCATAATAATAGTAAGGGGTGGGAGGCTGAAGGCAAACTGTTCTGTACCAGCCTGCTACCGGCCCTGCAGATAAGGCAGGGACAACCCCTTTTACAAGAAGGCAAGAGGCTGGAACTAAGCCTGCCAAATTTATTAACATAAAAACATAAACAGAGCAAAGAGAGCAAAGAGAGCAAACACGAACCATGAAACAGGAACTATTCAAACAGTTGCCTTCAGCAAACCAGCCCTCCCACGCATTCCCCTTTTATACAGTTCAGGGCGTGGGTTCTCTCTGCCTCCTTCCGATGTGCCCCATTGCCTTCCCCTGTTTACTCCTGATTGACTGCCTCCTGCGTCGGGCGTCCTTGAACAGGGCCAGCTGTGGGTCATCTTCATCCATGCTGTCAGGCTCACACAGCTGGGTCTGCGTCGTGACCAGGTGGTAGGGGCCTGGCTGAGGGCTCTCATCAGCAAGCTCTCCAACCCCCTCAGCAACCTCTCCAACACCCCCCTCCTCCTCTGAATCATCCGACCCAACTGCCGAACCCACAGGCTGACCCTGAATCACAACACCTTCAGTGAATTTCTTAGAGGTGTAGGAACAAAGTTGCAGGACACCACTTTTATTCTTTTGCAGTAACACAGCTCCGACTGCCACATCGCTGGCGTCTGCTTGAATTACGAAGGGCTCCCCTGGGCAGGTGTGCTTTAGGACCAGTTCAGCCGCAAATAGTCTTTTTAAATTCTCAAAAGCTTTCTGACAACTCATAATCCATGCTAGTGGTTGGTCAGGTCGCAGTTTTCCCCCTCCCTTGCCCATTTTGAGTAGTTCTGTAAGGGGTAGAGAAATCTCAGCAAAAGAGGGAATGAATTGATGGTAGAAATTGGTAAACCCTAGGAAGCTTTGGAGCTGAGTCTGTGGGGGCTGCCATTCAATTATACTTTTCACTTTGGCTGGGTCCATTTCGATGCCCTCGTCAGAAATTCTATAGCTGAGATAATCTGGTGCAATTCACATTTCGATAATTTGACATAAAGTTTGGCATTCAATAGTTTCTTTAACACTTCTCTGACCAGTCTTATGTGATCAGTCATATTCGTACTGTATATCAGAATGTCATCAAGATACACCAGAAACCCTTTGTATAAATGTTTATGTAGGACCTCATTAATCAACTGCATAAATACGGCTGGGGCCCCCTGCAGTCCAAATGGCATGACTTTGAATTGGTAGCTTTCCAAGGGGCAGTTGAAGGCCATTTTCCACTCATTCTCCTCCTTTATTCTCACCCAGTAATATGCTTCTCTCAGGTCTAACTTAGCGGAGACGCTCCCCTTCGCCAGGTGGGTTAGTAAGTCTTTCAGGAGGGAGAGAGGAAATTTATTTTCCACACTCACAGTGTTTAGGCCCTTATAGTCTACGCAGAGATGAAGAGACCCATCTTTTTTTTCTTTGAACAACACAGGGGCTCCCACAGTAGACTTGGCCCGTTCAATGAATCCCCTCGCTAGGTTTGTATCCACATATCATTGCATCTCCTCCATTTCAAGGGGGGATATAGCGTACATTCTTGGCCGTGGAAGTTTGGCCCCCAGCAACAGTTCAATGGAACAATCATTGAGCCGGTAAGGAGGCAAAGTTTCTTTCTCACTAAATGCTTCCGCTAGGTCCCGGTACTCACTGGGGATGAGTGGCTCGCCTGGTGGTTGTGAGGTAGCCATGTGCACTCGCTCATTGGGTGGGCTAAAATCCCCTGTAACTTCTGTTGAATCAATGGAGGGATCAGGCCATACAGGTAGTCTCACAGTTCTCAATCCTTTCTCCCACCAGATAAATGGTTTCCATTTGTCCAACCAGTCATTTCTGGGGCCACCAGGAAGTGAATAAATTCCCAGTGCTCACCTATTTCTAGGTATAGGGGCTCCATTAATTGCATGACTAAAATCCCTCCCATTAGGGAGCCATCAGCTTGCTCGAACCTCACAGGTTTGGAGAGCAGTTTTGCTCGTATGCCCAGTTTCATGGCAAATGGCAAGCTAATGATGCATCAGGAGCATCCAGAATCAATTAGCACCTTTAAATCTACCTGCGTACCCAACTTAGAGATTATGAGCTTGGCAGGTAGCGAGAAAGGTGGGACGTATCGGCTCACCATCGGGTTGTTCTCTCCTTCGTCGTCGCTGTTGAAAGAGGGTAAAACGGGGTTGGGTTCAGCCTGAGTTCCGGCATCCTCCTGTGTGGGGGATGTGACCTGGACAACAGGATCCAGCGTCATCTGGTTGGATTTCTCTCCCATTAGCAGCTATGCAGTTTTCTTTCTCACTACTGGCTGGGCCTACAGGTGGCCTGGGTCTTTCAGCCATCACAGTAGCTGGAAATTTTTGTGGGGTGATTGCCATTCAGGTTGTTCTGACCTCGACTCGGCTTCAGGGAGGAGAGGCTTCTTATAGCAGGCGAGCTGAACATCTAATTTCACCACTGCCTGGTACCATTCATGCAGCTGGTCAGGCACAGCTCGGTAGATACATGCCTTAGAAAAGTGGTCATCTAACCCTTCTCTAAAAAGATGAATTATGGATTGCTCAGGCAATCTCTCTATCCAACCTGCCATCTTTCAAAACTCCCGTACATACTCTAGGGCAGGCCGGCCAGCTTGCTGTATCTTATGGATTTGTTCCTCTGCTTTGAGGGCAATGGATGGGTCCTCAAATCTTTCCCTCAGCCCCACAAGGAAAAGGTGGGGTTCCTCCAATTCTTTATATGAATTGTTCAACTATTCAGATGCTTCTCCCTCTAAGTTGGACGCAGTCACATTGACCATAGCAACTGGGTCCAGGTAGAGATGAGCCCAGCGATTCAAGTGAGAGTGTACTTGGTTGAGGAAGAAAATCAGTTTCTCTAGGTCCCCATTGAAGGTTGCTCTGAAGGGTGGGCTCATCATTGGTTGCTGGGGCCCCCATTGCTGCTGGCCCCACCCTGGTTTTTGGTTAAATGGTTGCTGGGGTCCCCACTGCTGTTGCTGTGTCTCCAGTTGCTGCTGGCCCCACTCTGGTTGCTGATTTAATGGCTGCCAGGGCCCCCACTGCTGCTGGCCCCATTGGTCCTGCTGTATGTTCAGGGGTTGCACATTTGGGTCCTGCTGCTGCCACCCTTGCTGTTGTCCTCCCACCAGCTCCTGATCTCCAGGCTTCTGTACCACACCCAGCTGTTGCAAGGCTTCTATTACCTGGGGCAAGCTCAGAGGTTGTTGGCCTTTCACTTGTGGGGGTTTCCCAACCTCCTAATGTTGCAGAGGCCCCAGGCTCGGGTCCTCTGTCTCTATGGGCTTGGCAAGGGACTCCTGGGGCTGGCAGGCAGTCTGGTCTGAAGACAGGATTTTCCACTCACCCAGATTCTGTGGCAGATGGTCTGGCAGCTCTCCACCATTCTGCTTTTCAGGGCTCCGGCAGTACAGTCTGAAGGCATGTGTAGTCTCCACTGGAATGGTTCCTGCCTGATGACCAGCTGACCTCTGCTAACTGCTCGGATTCTACCCCCAGATGGGAGTTCTGCAAAAATTCATCTTCCCACAGCATGTTATCTGTTAATTCCTGCTCTGAATTGTCAGCAGCCACCAAGTCTCCATCTTCCAGCCAATTCTCTGTTTCCATGATAAAGATTCTCCTCTGCCAACTTCTCTCAAGGCCATATAAAATGGCACGTTGTTTGAAAGAATGGAGATTCTGGCATGATGTCATAGTTCTGATAAATGAGACAGTTCAAACAAAATGCAGGCATTGTTTATCTAAAAAGTCCTAATAATAAAACGAAACATCAGCACTCATGGAGGGATGCCAGAATCTGAAATCTCCCCCCAAACCCATTGTAACACACACAATCCCCGCTTTTATCTACACATCATAAATCACATTATCCAATTAGTTTTACATATGAAGTTCCACTTCCCATTCTGTATGCGGGCTTTTTTTTATCTTCTCAAAACATCTGGCTGATGTTTCCCCCCAAAGCAAAGCAATTAAAGTAACAGGCTGTCTCTTATATTGTCAGTGCAAAAATATGTGAATGTTTGCAGCATTGACAAACAGATTGTTATCTCTCCTTTCCCATGATGGACTTATCACCTGGAGATTGGCTGATCTGGAACTGACTGAATGAACTGTGGGGTGGGGTTTGCTTGGGGACACTTTAAAAATATCAATCTGTTAGGGAATTCCTCAGATCCTGTCTGTTATGCCTGCTATCTCCTATTTCTTAGTAAAAGTTCCTGCTTGGAAAAAGTTGTCTCCAAGAGTCCTACTTTCTTAAGATGTGGGTTGAGGTGGGTTCTGACAGTCTGGTCCTTATCTATCTCTGGTGATCTTCAGATAATCTCTTTGTGTCACTGCACGTTTTTTTTAGTTCGTCAGAAAAGTTCATTTCTAACTGTACATTTCCCCTGCTTTCTGCACCTGTGGTGATAGCTTATCTGGTAACCATAGTGAATCCCATATGAGCAGCTATGTTATGGTTTCAGACTGTTTTGTGCGCATGTCTAGAAAAAGTTTCTCACAGTTATTCTTTACTTTCTTTCACTTTGCTGTTACTGTCTGTTATGTTAGGATGTAGTCAGCTAGCTCTCATATATATATATATATATATATATATATATATATATATATATATATATATATATATATATATATATATATATATATATAGTAATTAAAAGGTATTTAGTAAGATTATGTGTCGTGTTTTATTTCCTTCCTTCATGCACATCATGCATCCTCTGAAGCACGGTCCTTTGCCCTCTACTAAGGTGATTTATACCTTGACATTTGGTATCGAGGATGGTTTGATTTATGTTTTTATAAATGCATGTTTCTGCGACTGTTATCAGTTAGTTAGTTCTAGCGAGGCAGCGATGATTAACTGCTGAAACATGTCAGGAAGGAAGCCATGGATGAAAAGGGAGGCTAGGAGCCTGTCTGTGGGGCATCTCCCTTCAACTTTACAAACTCCGATCGCTTCAGCCACACGCCTTGGAGAAGACGCACCTGCTCCTGTCTACGATGCAAGGTCAGTCACTCTTTTTTCTACTTTTCCAAGCTCCCTGGCAGCTGTCCATGAAAATGTTCACACTCCAGGGGCTCAAGATGAATTTCAAAGGCTTGGAGCGAAACCTAAAGTTAAGCCGAAGAAAATTCCTTCTGCTCCTTCAAGCCCCAAGCAAACTATGCGAGATAGGGCTATGCAAGGCTACTGTGAACAAATCGGGGGTTTTGAAAAGCGTTTGCAGCAGGCAAAGGAATATGTATCAATGGTTCAGCAATATGAGAGGAGTTATGAGCAAGAACCGGCCATATTGCCACACCCACAAGAAGAAGCCATATTGCCTCCTTCTTCCCCAAAGCCAAAGTCATGCCCATCATTGAGTGTCATGCCAGACGAATGGGAACTGGAGACTCCTATGTCACATGATTATGGGCTGTCCCAAAGGACATACAGAGCCACAGCGATGCCTGAAGCAAATGTTATAGCACCATCTACTGGTGAAGCTGCATTAAGACGTGAATTGGAGCTCTCACTCTCGCAAATGTCCATGCAGGAATCTTTGCTCAGAGATACATGATTTCTGCCGTTATCTGAGGCTCCAGCCCCTGATGGTGATACAATTCCTGTTAATATTGCTTCTATGCAAGTCCCTCTACCTGGAAGAGCACAGCCATATTTAGCCCACACACAATTGCCCCTGGGTTCTCATATGCGAAGGCGAGTGTCATCTGCAGGTTATGTTAATGCACCAGCCCCAGCGCCAGCGCCTCCTGCTGGCCAGGGTGGAATAGAGCTCAAAGACAGTCACAGCCAGCATCGATACTACTGGCAGCTTCAATGCAACTGCCGCATGTCCAGGCACAGGCACAGACACCACTGGTGCCCCCTGCAGGTTATGGTCGGATTGCACAACCTGCACAGCCAGTACCTCAATTGTATATTCCTCATCAAACACCTTCTATCGTACCACTGGCTGGTGACTCAAAATTAAAGAAGTCAGGACAGAATTACAGGGCATGGGTCAGTGAGGTTAGACTTTTGCTACACAGAGAAGGTACTCACATGATGGTGTTTAATCCTCCTGCCCAGCCATGGACTCCTGACATATGGGACTTGGATAATAGAGCATGCACAACATTATTGATGTCAATGGACACTGAATTTCAGCTCACGTTTTCACAAGATGCAACTGCCCAACAAATTTGGACTCAGTTAGAGACATGTTATCGGCCTACAACAATTGAGTCTACATGTTTACTTTTGTCTGAGTTCCATGGTTCCAGATTAAAACCTGGTGAACATATTGGAGCACATTTGACTAAATTCACGACTCAATTTTGAAGACCATATAGGAGCCGTGACCAGGGGGGCTTTTGCCCAGGTTCACCTGGTGCGCCAGTTGCGACCCTATCTGGACCGAGATGGCCTACGCACAGTCACTCATGCGCTCGTGACCTCGTGTTTAGACTACTGCAATGCTCTCTACATGGGGCTGCCCTTGAGGACTACTCGGAGGCTTCAGCTGGTGCAGAATGCGGCTGCGCGAGTTGTGATGGGGGTCTCCCGATACACCCATGTAACACCTCTACTCTGCGAGCTGCATTGGCTCCCAGTTGCCCTCCGGGTGAGATTCAAGGTGCTGGTGATGACCTATAAAGCCCTAAATGGCTTGGGTCCGGGATATCTGAGGGAACACCTGCTGCTGGCATCAAGCTCCCTTCGTCCAGTGCGCTCCCACAGGAAGGGTCTTCTCAGGGTGCCACCGGTAAGAGATTGCCGGCGGACGACACCCAGGGATAGGGCCTTCTCAGTGGGGGCGCCTGCCCTTTGGAACCAGCTGCCAGTGTAGCTTAGGACTGCCCCCAACCTCCATTCATTCCGCCGGGACCTGAAGACCTGGCTCTTCGAGCTCTCTGGCCCAGGCTGAGAATTTTAATTTTAGTTTTAATTTTAATTTTAACTGGGGTTTTACTTATTCAGGGACGAATATAATTTTTTTAATTTGTTTTTAACTTTTGTATTTTTGTTTTTAATCACCCTGTAAACTCCCCTGAGTCCTTCGGGAAAGGGCGGTATATAAATGTAATAAAAATAAAATAAAAATAAATAAATAAAATGAAAGGAATTAGAAAAGAACTGGGTGAAAAAGGCTATTCTATTGATGATTTTCAAATGATCAGCATTATCATCAATTCTTTGAATCATGAGTGGAAAGATGCCATTTCCAAGATTAATCAAGTGTCTATTGCTCAACGCACAGTGGATCATGTATGCAGAATTTTAACCGAAGAAGAGGCACTTATGCAAGCCGCGCCACATTTAAGGAAACCACCTCCATCAAAAGCTCCAGGGAGGCGTCCCTTCTGTGGAAGGGCCTACGTTCCAAGGATGCCAAGATGCTACATCTGCAATCGTGTGGGACATGCCACCCGAGATTGTCCCCAACGAGTTCCAGCGCCTGTCACATACCAGCCCAGAGGAACAGATTCCAGAGGAGGCAGAGGTAGAGGCGGACGACAAGGTCATGGTCGTGGTTCCAGGCGTGTGTTGTGATTCAGGGTCAGCCTGTGGGTTCGGCAGTTGGGTCAGACGACTCAGAGGAGGAGGAGGGGGGTGTTGAAGAGCTTGCTGAGGGGATTGGACAGCTTGATGAGAGCCCCCAGCAAGGCCCCTCTCATCTGGTCACGATGCAGACCCAGCTGTGTGAGCCTGACAACGTGGATGAAGATGACCCACAGCTGGCCCTGTTCAAGGACGCCCGACGCAGGAGGCAGTCAGTCAGGAGTAAACAGAGGAAGGCTATGGGGCACCTCGGAAGGAGGCACAGAGAGGCCACGCCCTGAACTGTATTTAAGGGGAATGTGTGGGAGGGCTGGTTTGCTGAAGGCAACCGCTTGGATTGTTCCTGCTTCTTAGCTCTTGTTTTATGGTTGGTGTCTTGTCTTGCTCTGTTTTATGTGAATAAATTTGGCAGGCATATTCCAGCCTCTTGCCTTCTTGTAAAAGGGGTTGTCCCTGCCTTATCTGCAGGGCCGGTAGCAGGCTGGTACAGAACAGTTTGCCTTCAGCCTCCCACCCCTTACTAATATTATGGAGCAGCTACATGCTGAGAATGCCCAGCTCACCCAGCAACTCACTTTGCTGGCAGCTCAGGTGGCTCAACTGCAAGCTCAGGTTCATGCTGCACCCCCACCATCACCCCCACCCAGGAGAAAATGCCAAGTTGCAATGCCGGATAAATTTACTGGCAATCCAGAACTGTTTCCTGCTTTCCTGGGACAATGCCAGCTCTTTATCAGCATGAGAGCAGCTGATTTCTCCACTGACCGGGATAAGGTGGGGTTTGTGTTAAGCCTTCTTTCGGGTGATGCAGCTCGTTGGGGCACGCCTCTGCTGGCTCAACCTAGTCCATTGTTGGACAACTTTGTGGGGTTTTGTGATCATATGCATCTGATGTATGAGGACCCTATTAAGACGCAGACTGCTACTCGACGCCTGAAAGCTCTGAGACAGGGCTATATCAGCGATTTTCGGCTGCTTAGCCAGGATTCCGCCTGGAATGAGGCTGCGCTTGTGGATGCCTTCCAGGATGGATTGTCGGAGGAGATGTTGGATGAGCTGGCCCGTGTGGATATTCCCTCAGACCTGAATGGGCTGATCCATCTCTGCCTGCGGATCGATGCTCGGTTGCAGCAGCGAAGGAGTCCCCGTGCCACCCCACAGACCCCTGCAGCCCCTGGGTGCCGCCAGGTCTCGTCTATCGGTGACTGAAATGAACAGACGACGATCGGGGGGGTTGTGTTTTTACTGCGGGGACCCTGGGCATTTGGCTGCTTTTTGCCCAAAGAAGCGACAGCGGGCATCAGTGACCGAGTCTGCCCCGAGAAAGTCCCCTACTTTTCTGTCGGGAAACGCCTCGAGCCCGATCTAGACGGTGTGATAGATTGGGCATCCCACAACAACACTGAGCGACGTCTTTCCGATGCTGCCTGTGGACCTCCACGGCATCTGATTTTGGAGGCACGTCTGATCCTTCCTGGCAAGCCAGAGGGGATTCCAGTCCATGCCTTAATTGACTCTGGGGACACCACAAATTTTATGGACTCAGCATTTGTGGCCAAATGGGCTGTTCCCCAGTGCCCAGTGGATCCGCCCATGTTAGTGGAGACTATCGATGGTCGAGTGCTCCTGTCTGGGCCAATTACGGCCGCCACGCAACCATTATGTATGGCCATCAGTTCCCATGTGGAGGCCATCCAGTTCTATATCACCTCAGATCTGCATTTCCCCGCGGTCTTGGGACTGGCGTGGCTCCAGGCACATTACCCACAGATCTATTGGTCACAGAACTTGGTCACCTTCCCAAGCTTGCAGTGCGTGGACCACTCCCGCCATATCTGTGCCGGCCAGCTGGAGGGTTCCCCAGGGGTTTCCTTGCCTCCCGAACTGTCCGACTTTGCTGATGTGTTCAGCGAGACAGAGGCGGATCAATTACCCCCGCACAGGCCCTATGACTGCCCCATTGAGATAGTCCCTGATGCGCCTCTCCCAGTGGGGCGTTTGTACTCCATGTCGGACCCCGAGTTGGCTGCATTGCGGGACTTTCTGGAGAAGAATTTGGCTCGCGGTTTCATCCGGCCCTCGTCCTCGCCAGTGTCTGCACCCGTGCTCTTCGTCAAAAAGAAGTCGGTCGAATTGCGGCTTTGCTGCAATTATAGAAAACTCAACGCCATCACGGTGCGCAATCGTTACCCGCTGCCCCTCATCCCCGAATTCTTGGACCGACTCCGGGAGGCTAAGATCTTTACGAAACTGGACCTGCGTGGAGCTTACAACCTCCTCAGGGTTCGGCCGGGTGATGAGTGGAAGACGGCGTTTGGTACTCGCTATGGACATTTTGAGTACACGGTGATGCCGTTTGGCCTGACCAACGCCCCCGCTGTGTTTCAGCATTTCATGAACGACATTTTCCGGGATTTGTTGGATCAGTTTGTCGTGATCTACTTGGATGACATCCTGATCTACTCCCCGTCGCATGAGGTGCACCCTCAGCATCTCCATCAGGTCCTGCAGCGACTCCGAGAACATCGGCTGTTTGCCAAGTTGGAGAAGTGCCAGTTCTACCGGGTGACCATCGATTTCCTTGGTCACTGCATTTCTCCTGAGGGCATCGCCATGGAGCCGAGTAAGGTTGAGTCTTTGCAGAGTTGGCAATCCCCGCGTCGCGTGAAGGATGTTCAGCGACTTCTTGGATTCGCCAACTATTACCGAACTTTCATCCCTGGGTTTGCTGCCTTGACAGCTCCCCTCACCCGGCTCCTCCAGAAGAAGACTCGGTTCCAGTGGAACGCTCCAGAACAACAGGCTTTCCAGACTTTGAAGGAAGCCTTCATGAAGGAGCCCATCTTGAAGCATCCTGACCCGCAACGGCTGTTTGTTGTGGAGGCGGACGCCTCCGACATTGCCATTGGGGCAGTGTTACTCCAGGCAACGATGCCCAGCGGTACCCTCTTCCCTTGCGCGTACCATTCACGAAAACTGAACCCTTCGGAGCACAATTATACAATCTGGGAGAAGGAGCTGCTGGCCATCAAAGCGGCGTTCGAGGCCTGGAGGCATCATCTGGAGGGAGCGCGGCATCAAATCGAGGTCCGGACGGACCATAAGAATTTGGAAAGCCTGCAGACCGCGCAGAATTTGAACCAACGCCAGATCCGGTGGTCTCTTTTCTTTGCGAGGTTCGACTTCCGAGTTCGGTACATACCTAGTGGGCACAATCAAAGAGCCGGTTGATATACGGGCTCGGATCCAGGAGGCACAGCAGCAGGAGGTGTGGGTGGCTCAGCGGAAGGAGGAGGTGGGGCCAGATTCTCCTTGGACGGTCACGGATGGACTCTTGTATTATCGTGACCGGCTCTACGTTCCGGGAGGGCCACTCAGGGGACTCATCCTCATCCAGTGTCACGATAACCCGGCGGCGGGGCATTTTGGCCTGTTCAAGACCCTGAACCTGGTCTCCCGTACCTTCTGGTGGCCCCGAGTCTGACACGACATCCAGTCCTATGTCACTTCCTGCATCCCATGCAGGCAGGCCAAGTCAGCGACAGGGGCCCCGCCTGGATTACTGCAGCCCTTGCCGACACCCAAAAGACCCTGGGGGGCTGTGTCCATGGACTTTCTGATGGATTTATCCCCATCCTCTGGTTTTACGACAGTGTATGTGGTGGTGGACATGCTGACCAAGATGGCGCACTTCATCCCCTGTCGCGGCTTACCGTCAGCCCGCGCCACTTGTCGTATGTTCATTCAGCAGGTGTTTCGGCTGCACGGCCTCCCTGATAGAGTCGTCTCTGATAGAGGGGCCCAGTTTACAGCCCGCTTCTGGCAGGAGTTGATGCATGCGTTGGATATCAAGATTTGCCTCTCGTCCGCGCATCATCCTCAAACTGACGGGGGAACCGAGAAGGTCATCGGTATCCTGGAACAATATCTGCGCTGCTACGTCAATCTGCAGCAAAACAATTGGGTGGACTATCTGGCCATAGCTGAGTTCGCATTTAACAATTCGCAGCACACCTCCACACAGATGACACCGTTCTTGGCCAATGTGGGATATCACCCCCGGTTTTTCCCCCTTTCTCCCGTGGACTCACCGGAGCCGGCAGCGAATGACTTCATGGCAGAGTTACAGGCGATCCATCGATTGGTGTGACGTCAGTTAGAGAAGGCCAAGGCCGATTACAAAAGGTTTGCTGATCGGTCAGGACGGGATACGCCTCCACTATCGGTGGGAGATCGGGTCTGGTTGTCCACCAGGAACCTACCGTCCACACGGCCGGTGAGAAAGTTAGATCACCGATATTTAGGACCGTTCCCAGTCGAGGCTGTCATCAATCCGGTCGCCTATCGCTTAACTCTGCCACGTTCCCTGCGCGTGCACCCAGTCTTTCATCGGTCTCTGTTGGTCCCCGAGCAACCGGCCTGTCCACTCCACCGAGCGGAACCTCCCCCATCAGGACCTCGTGATGGAGGCAGCATCCCCGAGTACGAGGTCGCCAGCATCAGGGCGTTTCCAGTACCTGATTGAATGGAAAGGCTACGGACCAGAGGAGTTCACCTGGGAAGATGCGACCGCCGTTCATGCCCCTACTTCGGTGACCGCTTTTCATGAACAATTTCCATCCCGACCGCATCTGGATCGGCAAACCCGGGGGAAGGGCCCTGCGGTGCGGGATAGTGTTGTGATTCAGGGTCAGCCTGTGGGTTCGGCAGTTGGGTCGGATGATTCAGAGGAGGAGGGGGGTGTTGGAGAGGTTGCTGAGGGGGTTGGAGAGCTTGCTGATGAGAGCCCTCAGCCAGGCCCCTCCCACCTGGTTACGACACAGACCCAGCTGTGTGAGCCTGACAGCGTGGATGAAGATGACCCACAGCTGGCCCTGTTCAAGGACGCCCGATGCAGGAGGCAGTCAATCAGGAGTAAACAGAGGAAGGCAATGGGGCACCTCGGAAGGAGGCAGAGAGAAGCCACGCCCTGAACTGTATAAAAGGGGAATGCGTGGGAGGGCTGGTTTGCTGAAGGCAACTGTTTGAATAGTTCTTGTTTCATGGTTCGTGTTTGCTCTCTTTGCTCTGTTTATGTTTTTATGTTAATAAATTTGGCAGGCTTAGTTCCAGCCTCTTGCCTTCTTGTAAAAGGGGTTGTCCCTGCCTTATCTGCAGGGCCGGTAGCAGGCTGGTACAGAACAGAAGGTGAGAGGAGATGGACAATCTGGGAGAAGGAGGCCTTTGCAATTAGGTGAAGGCTATTAAACTGGCGACACTATTTAGAAGGGAGCAAGGTGCCTTTTGAAGTATGGACAGATCACAAAAATTTAGATGCACTAAAAACTCCCTGCAAATTGTCCCCAAAACAAGTGCAATGGGCACAGTACTTCAACCGTTTTAACTTTACTTTAAAGTACATACCGGGAAGAAAAATCTTCCTAGCTGATGCGCTATCCTGATTGCCACAGTAGAAAAGTGAATGCAAAGAGGTTTATGAGGCAATTATACCCAGTTCACAACCTGCAGCACAACTCACATCTTGCAGAACCCCTAATCCTGATGACCCGGGAGTGATGAAGATAAAATGAGAGCTCCTTACCGATCAATGGTTCAAAGATAATCAAACCTCCCTAACATGCAGGGATGGTTTGGCATACATGGGGGGGGGAGAAATTGTATCTGCCTGAAACCCTCCATCTCAATGCTTTCAGACATAGCCATGATGTAAAATAGGTTGGACACTTCGGATATTTAAAAATTCTACACCTCATCCGCTGGCAATTTTGGTGGCCGGGGCTAAAACGAGATGTAGAAAACTATGTCAGGAGTTGTACCATATGTGCCACCATGAAAAGAATTTCAGGGAAAACCGTTGGGCTACTGCAGTTGGTAGCAGACCCTTCTCAACCATGGGAAGAAATAGCTATGGACTTTATTCTAGACCTACCCAACAGTAGAGGAAATACTGTCATCTGGACAGCTATTTCTTCCCATGGTTGAGAAGGGTCTGCTACCGACTGCAGTAGCCCATGGGTTTTCCCTGGAATTCTTTTCATGGTGGCACATACTGTAGATATGAAACATAGGTCAAATACTATGTCTTTGTAGGAGGCTTTTGTCCTTTCATGTTTGTTGAAAATCTTTTTCTTTCTGTTTCTCTTATCATTTCTTGTCTCTCCAGTTCTTGTGGTGTTTCTGACATCTCTGCAGTCCATTTTGTCCAATCTTTTTTCTTTTCCTCAAATTTGTTTTGTAGTCTAAAAGTATAAGTTGTCTTTCCCAAATCCAATATTTCTTGTGATTTTTTTCCACTTGGATTAATTCATACTTCTTTCTTTTGTTAGGTTCCATCTTTAAGTCTCTTTCCTTGAATTTGTATTCAGTTATCTGTTTTATCTGCTCCTTTTCTATTGTTTTCTGGGATTTTTTTGTTGTAAAGTTAAATTAGAGATAAATTGGTTTATATTTTCAAAGTTATTTTGGATTTATTTGTGGTTTGAAATCATTGTTGTTTGAATTAGTTGCAGCATATCATATATCTCCTCTTGAAAGGTATTTTTTTTCTTGATATAGGTACTTTCTACAAGTCTCTGATTTTCCATGATAGCCAAGAATCAAGGTTTTCTTTTCTCTGCAAATAGCTTTAGAGTCATAGTTAAGTAGATATTTATAATCCAAAAAGTTTAAAAAAATTCCCCTGAAGTTTATAATTCTCTTTTTGTCTGTAGCTCAGATTGTTTTCTTTTTTGTCACAGCTGTTCTCTATTGTTAGAGCTTTGAAGGTCAGAAGCATGTTATTGTTGTTGTTAGCTGCGAAGTCGTGTCTGACCCATCGCGACCCTATGGACAACATTCCTCCAGGCTTTCCTGTCCTCTACCATCTTCTGGAGTCCATTTAAGCTCACGCCTACTACTTCAGTGACTCCATCCAGCCACCTCATTCTTTGTTGTCCCTTTCTTCTATTGCCCTCAGTCTTTCCCAGCATTAGGCTCTTCTCCAGTGAGTCCTTCCTTCTCATTAGGTGGCCAAAGTATTTGAGTTTTAGCTTCAGGATCTGGCCTTGTAAAGAGCAGTCAGGGTTGATCTCCTCTAGGACTCACCGGTTTGATCGCCTTGCAGTCCAAGGGACTCGCAGGAGTCTTCTCCAGCACCATAGCTCAAAGTCCTCAATTCTTTGGTGATCGGCCTTTCTTATGGTCCAACTTTCACTGCCATACATTGCAACTGGGAAGACCATAGCCTTGCCTATACGCACTTTTGTTGACAGGGTGATGTCTCTGCTTTTTAGTGTGCTGTTTAGATTTGTCATGGCTTTCCTCCCGAGGAGCAAGCGTCTTTTAATTTCTTGGCTACAGTCCCCATCTGCAGTGATCTTGGAGCCCAGGAAAATAAAATCTGTCACTACCTCCATTTCTTCCCCATCTATTTGCCAGGAATTGAGAGGGCCGGATGCCATGATCTTGGTTTTCTTAATGTTAAGTTTCAACCCAACTTTTGCACTCTCCTCCTTCACCCGCAACAAGAGGCTCTTTAGTTCTTCTTCACTTTCTGCCATTAGAGTGGTATCATCTGCATATCTTAGGTTATTAATATTTCTTCCGGCAATCTTAATTCCAACTTTTGATTCATCTAACTCTGCCTTTCTCATGATGTGCTCTGCATATAAGTTAAATAGGCAGAGTGACAGTATACAGCCTTGCCGGACTCCTTTCCCAATTTTGAACCAATCAGTGGTTCCGTGTCCAGTTCTCACTGTTGCTTCTTGACCCGCATATAGGTTTCTCAAGAGACAAATAAGATGGTCTGGTACTCCCATCTCTTTAAGAACTTGCCACAGTTTGTTATGATCCACACAATCAAAGGCTTTAGCATAGTCAATGTACAGAAGTAGATGTTTTTCTGGAACTCTCTAGCTTTCTCCATGATCCAGCGTATGTTGGCAATTTGTTCTCTAGTTCCTCTTCCTCTTCGAAATCCTGCCTGTACTTCTGGTAGTTCTCGATCCACGTACTGCTGGAGTCTAGCTTGTAGGATTTTAAGCATAACTTTACTAGCATGAGAAATGAGTGCAATGGTGCGATAGTTTGAACATTCTTTGGCACTGCCTTTCTTTGGAATTGGAATGTAAACTGATCTTTTCCAATCCTGTGGCCACTGTTGAGTTTTCCAAATTTGCTGGCAAATTAAGTGTAGCACTTTTACTGCATCGTCTTTTAAGATTTTGAATAGCTCAGCTGGAATACTGTCACCTCCACTAGCTTTGTTGTTGCTCAGCTTTTCTAAGGCCCACTTCACTTCACATTCTAGGATGTCTGGCTCAAGGTCAGAAGCATAGATTAGTTTTTTTTCCAGATTTTGCCAAGTCCTATATGAGAGCCATAGCTGTCATAGTCTTCATCCACTACTAGATGTCAGCACCAGTTCATTTTTCAGTTTTCAAAATAAACAGTTATCTCTAAAATGAGAATCTTTACCATTCAACAATTTCAAACTTATCCAAATTTAGGTTTTATATTCATTTCATTTCATTTCTATATGTTTTAGTCCTCCATAAAAGGTTTAATTCACCACTTCTGTTAGTAAAAGGGTGGGGCAAAGTTCCTCCTCCTTCACTTTTGGAGGTTTTTTGCTTCTTGGGATTTTTTTTTCTGCAGGAAATTAGTTGATAAATAGGATAGAGAAAATCAGTGTTCTTACTCAGATTCAAACGCACTGTTTACAATCATCTTAAAGTAGTACATTTTGACTTTGGTTGCTTGTAGCTTTGGCTAGACTTTGAAGTTAAGCTAGCCTTACTCCTGTTGGTTTCTGGAAGGCTTTTCCAAGACCAATCAGGTCGACCGCCGTTTCTCTGTGGTCCATGGGACTTCCTTCTTTGCTGCCTCTTTGGGGTGACTTCTGGCCCACTTAGGGTCCCCTAACAGGAAGAAAATCAGCAATAGGGTGTGGAGCCCTGCAATCCCTAGGCTGCTATGCTACTGCACAAAACTGGAATCCTACCTGTTCAATGACCTGGCTGGCCGCCCGCCTCTTCCCTTTCACTCTCCTCCCAAACTGGATTGCCATGCTATGGACGATGGGCAGGGGAGGCTCAGTCCCCTTATCTGGTACCCCTCCACTATTTCGCAGCCAGGGAGGAGTGATGGCAAAAGGCCTCTGCCGTTGCTCCGCTACAGCCATGTCCCTGCTCCCCCTGCTTCCTCCCACCCCACCCCACCCCGCAGATTACCTGCCTGACGGTGGCCACCTCCTCCTCCTCTGCCTGCCGCTTGGGTTCTGTGGTGCTGCCTCATGCTGCCTATTCCCTGTTCACCACCTGTATTGTATGGTTTCAATGGCGGCAGCTCTGGAGGCCAATGGTAGGCTCTCTGCATCATCCCTGGGCTGGTAGTTTCGGCTCCCTGGCACCCTCTGTGGCTCTGTCCACACAGCTATGGGAGAGTTATACTAGGTGGTGGGGGCACTCTGAAGACTGGACTGCTGTGATTCCAGCTGCCAAGTCTCCCATGGCTGTGTGGGCAGAGCCATGAGAGGGACCATGGGGCCAAAACCGCCAGCCCAGGGACAATGCAGAGAGCCTACCACTGACCTCCAGAGTTACCATTGAAACCATACAATACGGCAAATGGGGAGGAGGCAGTACAAGGTGACACCCAAGTGGCAGGTGGTGGTGGAGGAGGAGGTGGCCACCATCAGGCAGGTGATCTGCAGGGTGGAGTGAGGTGGGGCAAAGCAGGGGTGGCGGGGACCGAAGAAATCCCTTCCAGTGGAAGATGCAGCTGTTGAGCAGTGATGGAGGAGGCCTTTCTCCCCTGGCTCCGAAATGGTTCAGGATGGGAGTGAAAGGGAAGAGGCAGGGGGTCAGCCAGGTCATTGAAGGGGAGGGGGTGAGGTCACTGAGCAGGGAGTGGCCTGGCTGTGGGAGCCCTAAGGTGCATGGGTGCAGGGCTTGTGGGGCTTGTGGGGCAGCTCCACACCCTCCCCACCACCTGTCTCACCTCACCTCACGGCAGCGGCACCAGCCCGCCAAATGTGGGCAGCTGCCTCCCTCTATCTGCCAGACACCTCTGAAAGGTGCACAGGTCAGGGGAGGTGCATGCTGCCCCTGTCCTTTGGTTACCCCCATCTGTCCACACTGTTTTCACCTAAAAGGCATGTTCTGTGCCACTGCCATTGCCTCCTGAGTGTCTGCCCTGGGAAGTCCTGTAAGCCATTGCGGCTGTGGGCAAGCACGGGTGGGGGGTGCATGGAGCAGTTCCATCCTCCCACCACCTGCCTTGCCTCACCTTTCCTCTCAGCAGCTGCTGCCACCTGCACTGCCCAGGCTTCATTGTGTGAGTATGCTGGCCAAGGGGCCGGCGAACTACAGCTACTGTTGCACACCTTCAGCCCTTGCGTGCTCTCTGCCTCCTGGAAAAATAAGATTCCCCTGAAAATAAGCCCTAATGGCTCTTTTGGACCAAAAACAAATGTAAGACCCAGTCTTATTTTCAGGGAAACATGGTAGTACCACTTTAAAATGCCTTGGTAAGACCATACTTGGAATATTGTATGCAGTTTTGATCACCACAATATAAAAAGATGTTGAGACTCTAGAAAGAGCGCAGAGAAGAGTAACTAAGATGATTAGGGGTCTGGAGGCTAAAACCTATGAAGAATGGTTGCAGGAATTAGGTATGTCTAGTCTACTGAAAAGAAGGCTAGGGGTGACATGATAGTATTCCATTATTTGAGGGACTGCCACAAAGAAGACAGGGTCAACCTATTCTCCAAAGCACCAAGGGCAGAACAAGAAGCAATAGATGGAAAATATTGAAGGACAGAAGCAACCTAGAATTAAGGAAAAATTTCCTGACAGTGAGAACAATTAACCAGTGGAACAGCTTGCTTCCAGAAGTTGTGAGTACTGCATCACTGGAGGTTTTAGGAAGATATTTTCAGCCATCTGTCTGAAATAGTATAGGGCCTCTTGCTTGGGGGGGGGGATTGGACTGGAGGACCTCTGGTGTCTCTTCTGACTCTACTATTCTGTTTTGTTATTCTGTTATTCTTTCTGTGTTCCCATCAAGCCCAAAGAAAGTCAGGAAAGGTATAGGATCTCCTGCCATAGGCAGGGTGTTGGAGTAGAGTAGAAGACCTCCAACTTTCCTTCCAACTCTGTTGTTCTATCTTCCAACATATCCTTTCTTTTTCCCCAAAATTTTAAGGTAAATTTTAAATCTGGAATGCTTCAGTAGATGCTAATTATTTCATATCAGCAAGAAATGTTTGAGTTTAACACTCTGAAAATCTAGCAATAATTCAACTTGTTGGTCTGCTTTTTTATTGTTGTTCATGTTGTTCTATTTGGTTTTATGATTTTTTTCTAAATTATTCATTTTAGACCATGGATATTTTAATGTTTTCCCTGTCATGTAAGTTACCAAGAGAAATCAGATTGTGGCAGGCTATAAATGTAATTAATCATTAGAATAGAATAGAGCAGGAAGGGACCTCGGAGGTCTTCTAGTCCAGCCCCCTGCTTAAGCAGGAGAAGCTATACCATTTCAGACAGGTGACTGTCTAGTCTCTTCTTAAAAACCTCCAGTGATGGAGTGCCCACAGTTTCTTAAGGCAGGCTGTTCCACTGGTTAATTGTTCTCACTGTTAGGAAGTTTCTCTAATTCCAGGTTGCTTCTCTCTTTGGTCAATTTCCAAACATTGTTTCTTGTCCTGGCCTTTGGTGCTTTGGAGAATAGTTTGATGCCCTCTTCTTTATGGCAGCCCCTCAAATACTGGAATACTGGTATCATGTCACCCCTGTTTCTTCTTTTCTTTAGACTAGCCCAGGAGTAAGCAACCTTGGCTCTTTTATGACTCGTCGACTTCAACTCCCAGAACTCCTGAGACAGCTGGCTCAGGAGTTCTGGGAGTTGAAGTCGACGAGTCATAAAAGAGCCAAGGTTGCCTACCCCTGGACTAGCCAAACCCAAGTCCTGCAGCCATTCTTCATATGTTTTAGTCTCCAGGCCTTTGATCATTTAGTTGCTATTCTGCAAACCTTTTCCAAAGTCTCAACATCTTTTTTTACCTGTCCTTTTTGTTTTTCAGTTTGTTAGAGAGAACTTTGTGCAGCCATGCTGGTTTCTTCTTGAATTTCTTGTTTTTCTTTTTCAGTGGTATTGTGTTGGACTGGTCTTTTATGATCATATTTTTCAGATTTTCTCATGCTTCCTGAGTTGTTTTCCCCTTTAGGATTTTTGTCCATGGAATCTCTCTGAGTTTCTTAAAATCAGGTCTTTTGAAGTTTAAGACACTGGTTGGATTATTTTCTGTTGCTTGTCTTTCCATTATATTGACCTTCAGTACGACATGGTCATTAAATCATTAAATTCCCTTGACACTTGAAGTGGTAAAAGAGGAAGTAAAGAAAAAAAGCATTAAATCAATAAATAAACTTGTATCCAACAAATGTCTTTTGAGTTCTAAATAGCTTGGATCAACTTTTGTTTATATTGTTTATTGTGTAAGCTGCCCAGAGTCATTTTGTTATTTCTGCCATCTGGGCAGAAAATCAATTTAATAAATAAAATTAAAAATAATAAATTAAGCAGAATCCATTTTAAAATATTTATTTGTAACAAAGATATAACTTTTAAAGAGATAATATCAGTGAGTGGATAAGGAATATTATTGTAAGGACACACTTCAATCTACATCTTAAGAAAACAGAACTCTTGGAAACAGTCTCTTCCAACAGGAATTTTTATTAAGAGAAATTGATAGTAGGCATGCTAGACAGGATCTGAGGGATCCCCCCACCATTCAATGTTTTAAAGTGTTCCCAAGCAGCCCCCCACCCTACAGTTCTTCTGGGCAATTCAAACCAGCAGATTTCTAGGTGTTAACTCCAGAAAAAGATAACATCAGTCTGGCTCTGTTGGCACAATCATTCAATCCTCTCTTTACCCAGATCCCAGGTGTTGCATCTCCCCCCCCCCCTTTTCCCCCTCACTGCCGGTAAAGAGGAGAGTTTCAGAAGGGCATAGGATGAAAGGCAGATGGCTACATTTTTATGATTAGCAGACCCGAAGTGAATCACAAAAGGTTACTTTGTAGTGAATAGAGGAAGTGAAAGTAGTAAAACCCCCATGCATACCCCCCTCCCCCTTAGTAGTATGACAGAATCCAGGAGATAGTAAGAATTGGTTTTAAATCAGAGAAGATAGATAGAAATGAAATATAACTTGATTCTGACATCCTGCCCCCCCTTAAAAATAAGAGAGATCCACCTGTAAAGAAAACAAAACAGGTATAAAAGTTAGTCTGGCTTGTTAGGATACTCTGTATGAAACTTCTTTAATAGCTTCGGGGCTTTTACATGACATTTATGGACTGACTCATTTTGTGAGGAGGGGAGGTGTTTCCATGCTACTAGGTATTGAGTTGTCCCATGATATCTTCTAGAGTCTAGGATTTCTTTTATTTCAAAGTGTTGTTCTCCTTCCACCAAGATTGGAAGTGGTGTGTGTGGGGGGAATTTTTGGCTGTAATGGTGACTGTTGTTCTCTTTTCAGCAAATTGCAGTGAAAAAGTGGGTGTATTTGTCTAAGATTTTTGGGTAATTCTAATTCTACTGTTACTGGGTTTATGATTCTTTTAATTGGAAAAGGTCCTATATATTTTGGTCCACGTTTTTTACAGCGTTGTAAGGATTTTAGGTATTTTGTAGACAAATATACCACTTCACCTATAATGAATGGTGTGTGTTCAATTCTTTTTTTATCTGCTTGTGCTTTATATGCTTGCCTAGCTTCATCTAGGGCTTTTCTAACTATTGGCCAGGTATTTTGTAATTGTTCTATCCATTCTTTCAGTGATGGGATTACCGGTTCATTTGGGATTAGTTCTGGCATGGGGTTGAAACTTTGACTGGTAGCTATTTGAAAAGGAGTGTAACCTGTGCTGGAGTGGACTGCATTATTATAGGCAACTTCTGCAAAAGGGAGTAGGTCCATCCAATTAGTTTGCTAGAAATTAATAAAGCATTTTAAATATTGCTCAAGTACTGAGGTCTCTGATTGGCCGTTCCCTTGAGGATGATGACTAGATGTCAGTCCCTGAGTGGTCCCTAAAAGGGATAAAAATTCCTTCCAAAATGCCAATGTAAATTGCACTCCCCTATCAGGTATTGTGTTGTGGTGCCCCATGCAATCTGTAAATATGTTGCACGAAAAGTTTCACTAAAGCTTTTGTGGTGGGAATCTTTTGGCAAGGGATAAAGTGCACCTGTTTGGAAAACATGTCCGTGACTACTCAGATTACAGTATTCCCATTGCTTTCTGGTAATTCCACTATGAAATCCATGGCTATTTCCCTCCAGGAAGCTGAGGGATTTGCCACCGTTTGTAATAGTCCAGGCGATTTCCCTTGCAACCTCTTTGCAGTTGCTCACGTTGGGCAGCTGGCTATGTCGTTTTTCATGGATGGCCACCAAAATTGCCTTTTAATTAAGTGTAATGTTTTTACAAATCCAAAATGCCCTGCTGATTTGGTGTCATGGCAAAGCTGCATGAATGTGACCCTCTGGGTGGTTGGTATATATAACTTTTCCCACATCCAAGGCAGTCCGTCCTTAATTGTGCACAAGTGTCTATTTTTCTGGAACCATTCCTCTGTTTCCAAAGTTTTCTGGAATTCAATTCCGGTTTGGCTTCCCAGCTGTGGTTTTAATTTAGACGATAGTTACTGGCACTGCCAGTTGTGATTCCACCATAAGTGGTTTAGAATTGGTGGATCGAGTGCATGCATATTGGGGCATGCGAGATAGTGCATCTGCCAGGAAGTTCTTTCCCCCCAGCAAATGCTTGAGCATAAAGTGGAATTGGTGAAAATAGTGGGATCACCAGGATTGCTTGGGGTTGAGCTTCCTGAGTGTTTTCAAGGCTTCCAGATTTTTGTGGTCTGTCCACACCTGGAAGGGGATTTTATTCCCTTCAAGGAACTGGCACCACATAATTAATGACCAATGTATCCCGTATGCCTCTTTCTCCCACACGGGCCAGCGCTGTTCCGTTTTGGTGAGTTTCTTGGATGTATACGCTCAGCGTTGCAATACCCATTCATCGTTTTCTTGTAATAGTACAGCCCCCACTGCCACATCACTTGTATCCGCCTGTATTATGAAGGACGTAACCATGTCTGGGTGCCTCAGTATTGGTTCTGCAGAAAAGTGTCTCTTTAATCTCTCAAATGTTGCTTGGCATTCCATTATCTATATTAGTGGCTGGCTAGGTTTTACTAAGGTTACTCCCTTCATTTTTAGTAAGTTCGTGAGGGGCAGGGCTATCTGGGCAAATGAGGGGATGAATTGGAGGTAAACGTTTGCAAAGCCCAGGAAACTTTGCAGTTGCTTTCTTGTGCAAGGTGGTGCCCATTCTAATACTGCTCTGACCTTCTCTTGGTCCATTTCAATGCCCTGTGGGGATATGTGATAACCCAGGTAGTCTATTCTTTCCTGGTGGAATTTGCATTTTGATAATTTGGCATATAGGTGGGCGGCTCGCAGTTTCTTTAAAATCACTCCGACTAGGTTAACATGTTCCTCTTTTGATTCAGTGAAGATAAGGATGTTGTCTAAATAAACCAGGACCCCCTTAAATAGGTGCTCCCTTAGTACCTCGTTGATTAATTGCATAAATACTGTGGGACCCCCTTGTAATCCAAATGGCAAAACTTTGAACTGGTAGCACCCCATTGGGCAATTAAATGCAGTTTTCCATTCATCCCCTTCCTTAATTCTAATGCAGTAATAGGCTGCCCTTAGATCTAGTTTAGTAAAAAAATTTCCTTTCAAGAGGTGTGATAACATGTCCTTCATGAGGGGTAAGGGATATAGGTTGGTTTCACTGATTGTGTTCAATAGGCGATAGTCAACGCATAAGCGTAAAGAGCTGTCCTTCTTCTCTCTAAAGAGGACCGGAGCGGCCACTTTAGGCTTGGCTGGCTCAATGAACCCCCTTTCTAGGTTTTTCTTTATGAATCTTTCCATTTCCTCCTTCTTCTTTGGGCTCATGGAGTATAATCTGGGCTTCGGGAGTTTTGCCCTGGGCTTGTATACTATTGCACAGTCCATGGGTCGGTTGAGGGGGGGGAGTTCATCCGCCCTCTCCTCACTGAACACTTCAGCAAGATCTCTGTATTCCTCTGGTATTTCAGGTAGCCCCTTTTCTTCTCCCATGGATGCTTTTTCCGTTCTTAATTTTGGTAGATCCCCTTGGGGTTTTAAGTCCGTAGGGTCCCCCTTCAGGTAATTGATTTCTGCCATCCTCCAATTTACCCAGGGGTTTTATTTATTTATTTATTTATTCAGTTTATATACCGCCCTATTCCCAAAGGACTCAGGGCGGTTTACAAGGCAAAATTTAAAAACAATCCATTATAAAATTAAAATAAAATTAAATTAAGTCTAGCCGCAAAAATTAAATCACAATTTAAAAACATTAACTCCTTCAGTCCAGACCAGATAGCCCAAAGAGCCAGGTTTTTAGGTCCCGGCGAAATGAACGAAGGTCGGGGGCAGTCCGGAGTTCCGTTGGCAGTTGATTCCATAGGGCAGGCGCACCCACAGAGAATGCCCTCCCCCTGTGGATCGCCCATCGGCAATCCTTGACCGGCGGTACCCTGAGGAGGCCCTCCCTGTGGGAGCGCACAGGACGATGGGAAATTGACGCTGGCAGCAGGTGTTCCCTTAGATAATCCAGGCCCATGCCATTTAGGGCTTTGTAAGTCATTACCAGCACCTTGAATCTCACCCGGAGGGCAACCGGAAGCCAATGCAGCTCGCGGAGAAGAGGTGTTACATGGGAGTATCGGGAGACTCCCATCACAACTCGCGCGGCTGCATTCTGCACCAGCTGAAGCCTCCGAGTGGTCCTCAGGGGCAGCCCCATGTAGAGAGCATTGCAGTAGTCTAGCCGGGAGGTCACGAGCGCATGGGTGACTGTGCGTAGCGCATCTCGGTCCAGATAGGGCCGTAACTGGCGCACCAGGTGAACCTGGGCAAAAGCCCCCCTGGTCACGGCTCCTATATGATCTTCCAAACTGAGCCGTGAATCCAGGAGGACACCCAAGTTGCGGGCCCTATCAACAGGGGGTAACACCTCACCCCCCATAGTTAACGATGGAAAAGATTGGTTAGTCTGAGATGCCGGTATGCACAGCCACTCAGTCTTGGCAGGATTGAGACGAAGCCTGTTTCTCCCCATCCAAACCCGGACCACTTCCAGGCAACGGGACATCACGTCAAGGGTATCACTGGGTTGGTTCGGGGTGGAAAGAAAAAGCTGGGTATCATCAGCATACTGATGATACCCCACCCCGAAACCATGAATGAGCTCACCCAGCGGCTTCATATAGATGTTGAACAAGAGGGGAGAGAGGACCGACCCCTGAGGAACTCCACAAACGAGAGGCCTCGAGGCAGACCTCTGCCCTCCCGTCAACACCGACTGCGAGCGGCCCAGGAGGTAGGAGGGGAACCACCGCAAAACAGTGCCTCCCACTCCCAACCCCCTGAGACGTCGCAGTAGGATACCATGGTCGATGGTATCAAAAGCCACTGAGAGGTCTAATAGGACTAGGACAGAGGAACAACCCCTATCCCGAGCCCAGCAGAGATCATTCACCAGCGCAACCAATGCCGTCTCCGTGCTGTACCCGGTCCTGAAGCCCGATTGGTATGGGTCCAGATAATCAGTTTCCTCCAGGAACAGAGGGAGCTGAAGTGCCACCACGCTCTCAACCACCTTCGCAAGAAAGTGAAGGTTGGACACCGGACGATAGTTGTTCAAAATAGCTGGGTCCAGGGTAGGCTTCTTGAGGAGGGGCCTCACCACCGCCTCCTTCAAGGTGGCAGGGAAGGTACCCTCCCTCAAAGAAGCAGTTATTACTGCCTGGAACCAGCCTTGTGTCTCCTCCCGGGCTGCATATACCAGCCAGGAGGGGCACGGGTCTAATAAACACGTGGCGGAACTCAGTCTCCTCATGATCCTGTCCACCTCATCTGGGGTCACAGGATCGAATTCACTCCAGGTAACATTCTGTAGACTGCTCGATTCTTCCCCGTCAGTCTCTGCCCAGTCAGAATCCAAACCGGCTCGAATCTGAGCGATTTTGTCCGTCAGATGATAGCTAAACTCCTCTGCTCGCCCCTGTAAGGACTCCTCCTTCACCTCCTGATTAAGGAGGGAGTGAGTCACCCTAAACAGGGCGGCCGGGCGATTATCTGTGGATGCGATGAGGGCAGCGAAGTAATTAGACTTCGCTGTCCTCATCACCACGAGATAAGACCTTGTAAAGGTTCTTAACCGCAACTGGTCAGACTCAGACCGGCTGGATCTCCAACATCTCTCTAGACCTCGTCTCCGACGCTTCATCTCCCGGAGCTCCACAGAAAACCATGGAGCCCACCGGGATCTACGCCAGGTCAGGGGTCACAAGGGTACAACACGGTCGAGCGCCCTGGTGGCAGCCCTTTCCCAGGCATCCACCAAGGTGTCGGCCGGGCTGTGAGCAAGGGGGATAGGTATAGACCCAAGCGCCGTCTGGAACCATTCCGGATCCATTAGGCGCCTGGGGTGGAACCACCTGGTCGGTTCCGCAGCCCAGCAGCGGGGGGTTCCATAGTGGAAGACGAACCACAGGAGGTGATGATCGGACCATGACAGGGGGACAATAGATGGCGAGCCCCCTCCCAGATCATCAAACCACTGCCTAGATAAGAAAACTAGGTCGAGAGTGTGTCCTCCCCCATGAGTCGGACCCTGAATTACTTGGGTCAGGTCCATGGCTGTCATGGAGGCCATGAACTCCCGGGCCAACTCAGATGACCCTCCCAGAGAAGGCAGGTTAAAGTCGCCCAGAACTATAAGTCTGGGAAACTCAACCGTCAACCATTCCATTCCTAGCATCATCAGGCATTCCATGCCTGGGGTCACTACAAACGTTATGTCTTCCTCATGATTTCCCAGGGATAGGTGGACTAGTAAAGTGGCTAGGGTAGCTGGCACCCCCCTGCTACGGACCCATCTAACTGGCCAAATGAGATTGGTTGTTCTAGCCTCCTCAACAGAATGCCCAGATTCCCCACTAGCATCAGGCTAATGAGGCAGCAGGTGCAACCAGTCTATTAAGGCTTTCTCCTTGACAGCTTCAGACATTGAGGGAATTAATACAATCACTGTCTTGAGGATGGGTGCGATGGGTCCACTTACCAGGGGTTCGCCCTCCGAGCTGTTGTCTGAGGTGTCCACTAGCCCTGTGGTGTAGGCTGGAGTTCCTTCCCCACATTGGGCAGAGGTTGGGGATTCCACAGCCTCTATCAGTCTCATAGCAGATTCCTTTGGCTTAGCTGGGGACTTCCCAGATTTACTGGCCAGTGATCTGTCTGGGTTGTGCTGGGGGGCTTTCGAGTGGCATTCTGTGGCCCAATGCCCCTCTCTTCCGCATTTGAAACAGCCCATTAGCTTCTTGGCCATAGCCGGTGGCTTCGCTGGCTCACACGTCAGCTCAGGTGGTGAGCGGCTCCATTGTTTTCCTCGGCGGTGCCTCTTCGATCTCTGCTGCCTCTGCCAGGATGTAGCATTCGTTGAGTTGGTGTGGGTCCCCCCCGGGGCAGGCAAGCATCATATAGGTGGTAATTTAGGCCGTCTTTGAAATGGCTAAGGAGGATGTCTTCTGGCCAGTTGAGCTTGCTGGCAATGGCCCAGAATTCTTTCATATATTCGGCTACTGGGCGTATGCCTTGCCTCATTGTTTTGATTCTTTCGCGGGCTTTGCAATCAGCCAGGGGGTCCTCAAATCACCTTCTCAGAGAGGACATGAAACAGTTGAAGTCATTGAGCTTTGGGGCATTGGAGTCATGCAAATTCACCACCCAATTTGTGGCCAGTCCATCCAGAGCAGATTGCACGATCGGGATATGGGCTTTGTTGCTAGGGATGTGTTGGTTGTATTCTTCCATGTAGTTGAGGACTTGGGTTTGGAAAAACCCCAAGCATGTTGGCTCCCCCTTGAATTTTGCATCCAGAAGTGGGAGTCTTTGAATGGATCGGTGCCTTTGTGGTCGGTGGTATTGTCTTCCATCCGGATCACCATCTGCGGGTTGCCAGGGAGTGGGGGCTGCTGAATGGTTGCTACTGGATCAGTGGATATCCCCGGGAATGCAGGTTCCAATTCCCCCTCAGTGTCTCTCCAACTACAGCTCTGGGTGCTGGTGCATCCGTGGGGCTTGGAACTTTCCTCCTCTAGGGAGCTGAGGGTTGTTTACATCAGGTTGATACCTTTCTCTAGGATCCAGTTTGAGTGTTGTGCTCAACTTCCTTCCTCTTTGCTTATGTGCAGGGATTTCTCCATCTCCTGCTTCCATTCTGGTTGGTTGGGCCCCCATCTCAGGGTCACCTTTCTTTCTTTTTTATTGAAAAGTTTTACAATACATTTTTAAAATAAAGAAACAAAAAAAGAAAGAAAAAACCCCTCCTCTCCCTCCCCTCTCCCCAACCCATTCCTACCCAACCCTCCCCCCTCCCCGACTTCCCAGAGCTGAATACAGGGTATAGTATTACAAACATAAGCTAAAATATGCTAACAACCCAATAATAAAACATTAAATTCTGTCGCACTTTAACTCTCCATAATCATCATATTGCTAACAAATAACAAATAACTAATTATACATCATATAAAACCACTACTTATTCAAATGCTAAATGAAACTTTTTAGTCCCATATTTATTCTGAATATATTCAATCCATCTTCTCCATTCCACAATATATCTCTGTTGCGATTGTTCTTTCAAATATGCTGAAATCTTTGCCATTTCCGCCAAGTTAGAAACTTTCAAAGTCCACTCTTCTATAGTCGGCAGTTCCTCCTTCTTCCAATATTGCGCTACTAAAAGTCTTGCTGCCGTGATTAGATTCAACATCAATTTAATGTCTATGACAGTAAAATCTGTAATAATACCCAACAAAAACAACTGCGGAGAAAACTTTATCCTTTTCTTAAATATCTTTTGCATATTCCACCAAATTTTAATCCAAAAAGCTTTGACTTTTTTACAAGTCCACCATATATGAAAATACGTTGCATCCTCGCAACCACACCTCCAGCATTTGGGCTGAGAGTTCGGATACATACTTGATAGTTTTTTAGGATCTAAATGCCACCTATAAAACATTTTATAAAAATTCTCTCTTAAATTTTGGGCCTGTGTAAATTTTACGTTTCTAACCCAAATCTTTTCCCAAGTATCCATTGTTATAACCTCCTGAAGGTTCTGAGCCCACTTTATCATACAATCTTTAACAAGTTCCGTTTCTGAGTCAATTTCTATCAATGCATTATATATCCTTCTTATATGTGCTTGACCTTGATCTCTAATTTGTTTTACCAAATTTTCATCAGTTATCGAGAAACCAACTTTCTGATCCTCTTTCTATCTTGCTTGTAACTGCCCATACTGGAACCAAGTTTGTACAATCTTTTCTTCTTTAAAAATATTATATGGCTTTAATTGCCATACATTCCTTTCTAATCTCAAAATTTCCTTATATGTAGTCTCATCATGTTTAAATCCAACATTTATATTTTCTATTGCATGTTTAGGTATTGTCCAGATTGGTATCTTATAATTTAGCTTATGCCTATATTTTTTCCAGACTTGCAACAGAGCATACCTTAATATATGTGTCTTAAACACATTATCCACTTTTTTATCATACAATATGCATGCCAGCCAAATAACAAATCATAACCCTCAAGATTTAGTAATCTCCCTTGTGTTAAATTAAACCAGTCACTTATCGATGATAAAGCAGCAGCCTCATAATATAATTTAAAATTAGGCATTTTAAGACCACCTCTTTCACGCGTGTCTTGCATTATCTTAAATTTAACTCGTGGCTTTTTCCCTGCCCAAACAAATTTATTAATACCTTTTTGCCATTCCTTCAGATTTAAGTCCTTTTTAAGTATAGGTATCATTTGAAACAAAAATAAAAATTTTGGCAAAACATTCATTTTCACTGCTGCAATTCTTCCCAATAAAGATAATTGTAGTTTTTTCCAACTATCTAGTTCTTTTTGTATTTTAACCCATAACAATTCATAATTATTCTTATATAACTTCACATTTGAAACTGACAGATAAACCCCCAGATATTTAATCTTTTTAACTATTTCAAATCCCGTTAGCTCTTCTAGAGCAACCTTTTGTGCTATGGTCATGTTCTTGGACAGTATTTTAGTTTTTTGTGTATTTATCTTAAATCCAGAAACTTTCCCATATAACATTATTATCTCCATCAACTCTACAACTGAGTAAATCGGTTGACTTACTGTAATAAACAGGTCGTCCGCAAACGCTCTCAATCTATAATCCTGATCTCTTATTTTAATTCCCTTAATTTTATTTGAATCTTGTATTTTAATCAATAATATTTCCAATGTTAAAACAAACAGTAAGGGTGATAACGGACCCCCCTGTCTTGTACCCTTTTCAATATTACATATTTCTGTCAAACTACTATTGACTATTATACGAGCTGTTTGCTTCTGATATATTTCCCTTATAGGTTGTAAGAATTTTCCCCCAAACTCCATTTTCTCCAATACTTTCACCAAAAATTGCCAATCCAAATGATCAAAGGCTTTTTCAGCATCCAAAAAATCAGCGCTGCAGGGACCTGATTATTTCTTTCCAAGAATTCCAGTAAATCTACAATATGTCTCACATTATTCTTCATTTGTCTACCACTTATAAATCCAGTTTGATCACTATGAATCACTTGCTGCATTACCTTCATTAATCTATTAGCTAAAAGTTTTGCAAATATCTTATAATCAGTATTTAAAAGCGATATTGGTCTATAGTTTTTAGCTTGGGTAGCATCTTGATCTTCCTTCGGAATCAGCGAAATAAAAGCTGATGGAGGCACTTCTCCTCCCAATTGAATTGTCCTAAACAATTCTCTTAGAGGTTCCACCATTTCTGACTGTAAATTTTTATAATAGACAGCAGTCAAACTGTCAGTTCCCAGAGCTTTACCCACCTTTAATTGCTTAATTGCTAAAAAAAATTCTTCATCACTTATCAATTGATTCATCCCTTCCTTTTTTTCTTGTGTAAGAACAGGGATATTAGCTTCCTGCAAATATCCATCTATGTCTACATCTCGAATCTTATCTCTAACATACAACTTAGAATAAAAATCAACAAAAGCCTTTTTAATAAGATTCTGCTGGTACACTACTTTACCCTTGTACTCTATTCCAGTGTTTTTCAACCTTTTTTGGGCAAAGGCACACTTGTTTCATGAAAAAAATCACGAGGCACTCCACCATTAGAAAATGTTAAAAAATTTAACTCTGTGCCTATATTGACTATATATAAAGTAATTCTCTTGAATAGGAATCAAATAAACACAAAGAAAGTATTTTATAATTACTTTTCAATTTTTCCCACGGCACACCAGGCAACATCTCGCGGCACACTAGTGTGCCGCGGAACGGTGGTTGAAAAACACTGCTCTATTCTATCTATATTACGAGCCCTTTGTTTCTTCCTTAACAAGTAAGCTAACCACCTACCTGGTTTATTAGCATTACAAAAAGTATTATGTCTAGCATACCGTAAGATAGTTGCCACTTGATCTGCCATCAACATATCAAACTGACCTCTTAGTAAAGTAATTGCCTCTTTAGTCTTCCCATCAGATGGATTCAGAATTATAGTCTTTTCTTTTTTCTTAATTTCCTCCTCTAATTCTTTCCTCCTAAATTCTAATTTACGTCTATGTTTATTGTTCAAATATATTAACACTCCTCTCATATAAGCTTTACTTGCATTCCAAACCATCTCCATAGGAGTACCTTTATGCATATTAATTTTAAAAAATTCTTTCATGTTTTTTACACTCTTCCACATTTTCCTTATATCTAAACAAGTTTTCATTTAATCGCCAAGACCATCTGTCTCCATTATCTTTTTCTATCTCCAACCATACAGGACTGTGATCAGATATAGTTCTTGGACAAATCTTGATCTTCTTAATCCTAGAAAAAAAATCATTAGTAATTAATACAAAGTCAATCCTTGAAAAAGATTGATGCCTATCAGAAAAAAGGTAAAGTCTTTTTCTTGCAAGTTCCTTTCTCTCCACACATCTCTCAATTCCAAGTCATCCTTCATCTCAAAAAATGATTTAGGCAGTCTAGCATGACTTGGCGTACTTCTAAAAAGGCCTCTTTTGTCCATTTGTACATCCAAACTGCCATTCCAGTCTCCCATAAAAATACAAGATTTGTAATCCTACTGGATAATCTTACTGTGTAATAATTTGTAAAAATCTCCTTGCTGTTGGTTAGGAGCATATAATCCAACCAAAAGTATTTTCTTGCCTTCTGTTAATAGTTCAATTATAACATATCTTCCTTGTTTATCTGCTTCAAGTAAAGTAGCTGTTAAAGTATTCTTAACGTAAATAACAACACCATTTTTCTCGTCAGGAGCAGAGGCAATAAACTGTGTGCCCAACCTAAAGTTTGTCAGGTACTTTTGATCAGCTGCTCGAATATGTGTTTCCTGTAAGCAAATAACATCATTTTTAAATTGCTTTAGATATTGAAATACTTTCTTTCTTTTATGTGGTGAATTTAAGCCATTAACATTCCAGGTTAGAAGCTTTGTTGCCATCTTTTGCGACCTGAAGCTTTTGGAGCGCCTCTTCCAAAATCACCTGCACTCTCTTTGGCTTCGCTCCTCCCACTGCTTCACTATAAGTAAGTTTTTGAGATGTAGTCATGACTCTCTGTTGTTCTTGCTCTTGTCTCATTCGTCTGGCTGCAGCGCATGTCATTCTTTGGTCTCTAACCTCCTCCATTGGTACTGAAATCTGATCCACTCCTGTAGTTTGCTGGGATTCTCCATCTTTCAGCTGCGTAGCTCTTTCAGCACCTTGTATACTCTCCCTTCGTGGCTGACGCTCTCCTTCACCATTCCTCCTTTTAAATTCCGTGGATGGTGGGGGGCCTGCCTTCAAAATATTAGCATAAAAATCTCGTGCCTGTAAAACTGTGTTAAGATGGTATCTCGTGCCTGCGTGCATCACCACCATACCTACTGGAATCTCTCATCTGAACTGGATATCCCGTTTCCTTAATTCTTCTGCCAAAAAAGCAAATTCTTTCCTTCTCCTTAAAATTCTTGGAGGGATCTCTTTCAAAATTAAAACTTCTTGCTCTGCAACTGTAAATTTGTTGTTATAAAAAGCTTGAATAACCTCATTTCTAATTGCTCTTTTCGTAAAATAAACCACCACATCTCTAGGTAACTTCCTTTGTCTTGCAATCCAGGAATTAACACGAAATATTTTATCTATATCCACCATAATATCTTCTGCTGAACGCCCCAGAATCTGCTCAAGAGCTTCTGAAAATACTTTTTTCAAATTTTCCTTAGGATATTTTCCTTATTATTTTCCTTATTATTATTTATAAATAATAAAAAAGAGGAGAAAGAAATTAAAATAGTATGGATAGGTTTTTAATTTCTGACTTCTATTTTGTGCTCCAACTGATTTACAGTATTTTTATTAATGCAAACTTTAGAAACTACACTCTAAGTATAGTATTTGTATTTCATGTTCTGCATGATTTATAGTACATATAGGAGCCATTCTTACTTAAACTTAGTTAAATATCATTTATACATGTATTATATATTTCTAGTTTTTCCATGGCTTTGTATTCTCCAAGTTTAAATTCCAAATTTAAGTATTTTTGGTAAATGTCTTTCTTCTGATATTTTGGGGAAATTGGTCTTTCTTGCTGTGAGCACATATTTTAATAAACTATTATATTTTTATGGATATGTTTTGAAATTATATATGTTAAAAAGAATTGTGGTTTCATTCTAAATTTAATTTTTAAGTTTACTCCAATCATATATTTTATAATTATAGTGAAGGAAAAAATTATTTGATCCCCTGCTGATTTTGTACATTTGCCCACTGACAAAGAAATCATCAGTCAATAATTTTAATGGTAGGTTTATTTTAACAGTGAAAGACAGAATAACAACAAAAAATTCCAGAAAAATGCATTCAAAAAAGTTATAAATTGATTTGCATTTTAATGAGTGAAAAAAGTATTTGATCCCGTATCAATCAGTAAGATTTCTGGCTCCTGGGTGTCTTTTTATAGATAACGAGCTGAGATTAGGAGCACACTCTTAAAGGGAGTGCTCCGAATGTCAGCTTGTTAACTTTATAAAGGACACCTGTCCACACAAGCAAGCAATCAGATTCCAAACTCTCCACTATGGCCAAGACCAAAGAGCTGTCCAAGATGTCAGGGACAAGATTGTAGACCTACACAAGGCTGGAATGGGCTACAAGACTATCGCCAAGCAGCTTAGTGAGAAGATGACAACAGTTGGTGCTATTATTCACAAATGGAAGAAACACAAAATAACTGTCAATCTCCCTCAGTATAGGGCTCCATGTAAGATCTCACCTCGTGGTGTTTCTTGTTTTTTTATTATTAAGTTTTATTCATTTATAACATAAAATATGAAAATACAAAAGCAAATAGTAGGGGACAACAGTAGAAAAAGGGAAAACAAAAAAGGTGTGAAGAAAGGGGGGGAAGAAACAAAAGGCATTCTCTCTGTTGCAATAAAATCAGACATTAAAATCAAATCTCAACTTTTTACAGTTCTACAATACAGGGCTTTTCAACCTTTTCACCCATTGTACCACTTTTAGGATAAAGCAATATCCGAGTACCACCAGTCACCCAGCAAAGTGTCAAAAACTTGACCAAAAAAAGGGAAAAAAATTAATAAAGTACAGGTAGTGCTCGACTTACAACAATTCACTTAGTGACTTTTTGAAGTTACAACGGCACTGAAAAAAGTGACTTATGACCATTTTTCACACTTATGACTGTTGCAGCATCCCCAGGGTCATGTGCTTTGCATTCGGATGCTTGGCAACTGATTCATACTTATGACATTCACAGTGTCCCAGGGTCATGTGATCACCTTTTGCAACTTTTTGACAAGCAAAGTCAATGGCCGGGGGGGGGGCATGGCCAGCTCACCACTCAGGTTGTGGGGTGCCTGTGGGGGGCAATCTGTGGGTCTCTGGTGGAGGGGGGTGGGACTGGGGTGGGTGCCTTCTTTCCCTCCTCTCTCCCATTGTCCCTTCTTTCCTTCCTTTCCTCCTTTCTTCATTCCCTCCCTCTTTGTCCCCTCCTCCTTCCCTACCTCCCTTCCATTGTTCCTCCCTCGGTCTCATTGTCCTTCCTTCCCTCCCTCCCTCCCTCCCTCCCTCCCTCCCTCCCTTCCTTCCTTACCTCTTTGTCCCTTCCTTCCTTCCCTCCCTCCCTCCCATTTTCCTTCACTACGCCACCCAGGCCCCAGCCTGGTTTTGGCAGGCAGCAGCGCATTCTCACTACATGAAGCGGTCGGGCAAAGTGATCCAGTGACATCACGGCCCTGCTTCTGTGTGCGAAGAGGCAGAGGAGAGCACTTGAAGGTGGCCACCTCCAAGGTCCCTTCTGGCTCTGTTCTGATCGTATTGCTTGAAAATGAGAGACTTTGCCTTTGTTTAGGCCCCAAAAGCAGAACCTCACTCGACAGGCAGCTAAGGCCACTGAACCTCAAATCCCCCAGGATTTAATCTGCTGCGGGAGCAATGTCTCCACCTCACAGGATCAATACTCAAATTTATGCCCTGTCAGAATAATTTATGCTGGGCTTCCGGTTCTGGATCTTGGCACTGGCAGATGTGTGGGGGATTGCTCCTCCCGCCGTCTGGATTTCTTTCGCCAGGGGACCCCTGAAAAGGGGTTGAAAGTCACCTTGGAGGGGCGATGAGCGGGGAAGAGGATTCTCCGATCAATTGTGGGAGGGCAGCGCCCTCCCCCCTTTGACTTGGAACAGCTCTTCGGATCGACAAAGAAAGGATCGGCCACTGTCATGGCCCATTGTTAATGCCGTTTCCAGCCGAGGCCAAACTAACAACTTAGCACTTGAAAGCACAGAAGAGGAACTGGGTGAGACCTGCCTTCTCCCCCTCCCAACTTTCTTTTCTTTGCCTGTTGAAAGCTCTTTGAAATTGCTTCCCCCTGTGAGGAGAGAGGGAAGGGACAACAATTCAATGATTATAAATGGTTTAGCTTTTCTGGATCATTGATGGCTAGACGGTCTCCCTCGATTCAAACAATATGTGCTAGAACAAAGGGAGACCTATCTGACAACTCAAAGTTTTTGGTCTGGAAACCTGGTTGGCAGAAAAAGAAAGCTAGAGTTAGGTTGTTGTTGTTTTTTAAAAAAAACACTGTTAGAGAGCTACTTAGTAGCTATTCTTTTAGTAAGGTGTGATCTATTATGTTATGAAAAAGAAAATATGCTGCAGATGCCAAAAAAGTCAATACAGTGCTAGGCTGCATTAACAGAGGGATAGAATCAAGATCACATGAAGTATTAATACCACTTTACAATGCCTTGGTAAGGCCACACTTGGAATACTGCATCCAGTTTTGGTCACCATGATGTAAAAAAGAGGGTTATGGTCTGCCCATGTGCTTATTTCTATCTCAATATCCTGTATGTTCATTCTCATGTCAGCAGTCATCCAAATCATATTGATCCTTGACCAAGATTTTTGGCTGTTTGAATAAAAGGTGTATTGAGGTTTTTGTGGGTTAATCTCCCTCCAGACATCTTGGATTCCAATTTCCTCTGCCATATCAAAAAATGTCTTGGGTAATCTTCTTCTTCCAGTTTTTCCTGTTTTATTGCTTTTATAGTCAATTTTTCCGTCTACTATTGCGTTGAAGTCTCCTAGTAAACAAATATTTTGGTACTCCATTTCTATTATTTTTATGTGTAGGTTTTTATAAAATTCTTCTTGATTGTTGTTTGGTGCTTAAATTACCACGAGCAGTGTTTGCTTTTGGTGCAGATATATTTCTACCATTAAGATTCTTCCTTCTTTATCTTAATATACTAATTTAGAATCTATTGTCTCTTTAATATATACAGCAACCCCTCTTTTTTTTCTAATGCACTGATGTGTGGTAAAGTTTCCCAATTTTTCGATATTCCAATATTTTATGATGCTGTTCTTTTATATGTGTTTCTTGTAGACAAATTATATCTATATTCAATTTCTGTAATTTCCTGAAAACTTTGTTTCTTTTTGATGGGGAATTTAATCCATTTATATTTGCTGAAAACATTCCATTTTCTTTCTCCATTTCCATTTCTATTATATGTATTTAGGTCTAGTCGATCTGGCAATCCTCTGTTCTCTGGCAAGTCCTTCATCTTCGCCCTCTTGATCATCTTTCTCTTTCTGTTCTCCTGTTTGTGCAGTTGCTCCTTGAGTCATCCCTTCCATTTGCTTCTGCTCCTTACTCTCCCCTTGTTTTTGTTTCACTCCTTCATCTAGAGTTGCTCTATTCTTTATTTCAAACTCTTCTGCTTTCCAGACTGAATCCAATCTGTATTGTTCCAATTTATTAAAATGCCTTCCGGCATAAACCATCTGAAGTTTATGCCTTTGGCAATCAGCTTTGTAGTCAGGAAATGATAGTGTCTTCGAGTATCTCTTACTCTCTTAGGTATCTGCTTTAAAACCACAATTTCTTTATTTTTATATTGTATTGGCTCATCTCTAACTTTCCGCAATACTTCATCTCTTGTTGTCTTCTTTATGAACCTTACATGTACTTCTCTTGGCAGTTTATTTCTTCTTTCGTAACTTGAGTTCATGTGGAATATTTCATCGACCTCTAATTGAATTTTTTCTCTATCTGCCTTTAAAGCCTCTTCCAGGATGTCAATAATCACCACTGCTATGTTTTCTTCTCTGTCCTCAGGAATATTTTGAAATCTTAAATAGTGTTCCACCTTTTCCATTTCTAGGATCTTAATTGTCCCTTTTAAGTCTTGGGTTGCTTGTTCTAATTTTTCATTTTCTTGCAATAACATTTCCATCTTTTTATTGATGTCCTCTGATTTTTCTTCAACTTTCTGAATTCTTTGCTCATTTTTAATTATCATTTGATTTTGAGCTTCAACTTTTTCCTTTATATCCAGGATTTCTTCACTTACTTCCTCAAGTTTACTTTGTGTCTCTGTGGGTTTTTTTGTGTCACTTCATGATTTCTTTGTATCATCTCTTGATTTCTTTGCATCATCTCTTGAAACAGTTTTAATGAGGTCTGTGTTTTGCTTTGGGCAGTGCTTATTTTCTCACATTGCAACATTGCTTCAATAGATCTTTATGTTGTTGGACTAGATTGTCCTACAGAGGGTGCAGAACAGGTTTTCTTCATAAGTCTGGTAATGTTTGATGAACTCATTTTACAGCTTACAGTCTAAAACCAAAACAGGATCTGTTTGAGTTTAGCCAAAGTCAACAGAAGTAACTTTAAAAAGTCTTTTCCCTTGCAATCTCACAACAAGGCACTTTTGTTATTTGCAGGTGTCTCCTCAATCTCACTGTTATGAAAACATTTTTCCCATTTCCTTCTTCTTCTTTTCTTTCCCCCCCTCATTTTTTATTAGTACTGTTGTTTCTTCTTTCACCACTAGATGTCCTCCTCGGCTTATTTATCAATGTCCGATATTCTTAAAAAGAGCACTTTCCCCTCTTTGTAATTACTCGCCGCTTTTAAATTAGTGCTTCTTGGGGTCTTTACTTTTCAGCCCTTTCCCATCAGGGGTTCAACATTTATAATCCTCAAGGAGAAGGAAAGAAATCCAAATCATGTCAATCCTTGAAAAGGATTTATATCTTTCTGAAAAAAAGCATATTCTCTAGCTGAACCATTTTTATATCTCCACAAATCTATTAATACTAAGTTATCCAGCATGTTGAAGAATATCTTTGGTAGTTTACCCTGGGAAGGTTTAATCCCCTTAGATGATGATCTATTTAAAGCTGGTAAGGTCACTCTGTTCCAGTTACCCAACGTGAACCAATTTACATATGAAATTGTTATTAACTGGTCCATAAGATATTCAAAAAATTTGCATTTATCATCATATGGCCTATATCAGGGCTTTTCAACCTTTTCACCCATTGTACCACTTTTAGGATATGGCAACATCCGAGTACCACCAGTCGCCTAGCAAGGTGTCAAAAACTTGACCAAAAAAAGGGAAAAAGTGATGAAATACAGGTAGTCCTCAACTTACAACAGTTTGCTTAGTGACTGTTTGAAGTTACAATGGCACTGAAAAAAGTGCCCCCCAAGCCACAGCTGAGCAAGACACCAGCCTGCCTGCCCGGTGGTGCTCTTCCTCCTGTCTGAGGTTTTCATTGTTGTGAGCATTTCTGTTGAGGATTGGCAGTGGGCCTGGGGTGGGGTGGGTGTTTGGTTTTTAATCCCCCTGTCTGCTGGGTGGTTGCAGCAAGTTTTGGTCACTTCACATGACCCTGGGACACTGTGACCTTCATAAATAGGAATCAGATGCCAAGCATCTGAATGTAAAGAACAAGACCCTGTAAATGCTGCAACATTCCAGCTGATTGGCACTTCTTCTGGGCTCCGCAGAAGCGCCAGGATCAGCGCCAAGCTTCAGCTGGAGCCTGGTGCTGATCCTGCCGCTTCTGCTGACCCCTGACAGCCCTGCTGCTCCAGCCATCTCTCGCTCAGGCTTGTGCAGTGCTGCCACCAGTTCAGCTCATTCCCCTCTCCTGCTACCACTTTTCTAGGATGGTCGCGTACCACCTGCCAGCTGCCAATGTACCACAGGTGGTACCCATACCACTGGTTGAAAAGCCCTGGCCTATATAGGCCTACTACTATTGATTTTATTCCATTGAGCTCAACTTCCATTACTACAAATCTACCATAGTCATCTACTAAAAGTAGCTTAGGTTTAAGTTGGGATTTTATATATAGAACAACTCCATTAGTCTTCTTTAAGCCAGCAGAAATAAATTCCTTCCCTAGTCATTTATTTATTAAATATTTCTTATCCTGTTTCTTAATATGTGTTTCTTGAAGGAAAATTATATCAACATTAAGTTTCCTCAAATAATGAAATAATTTTTTACGTTTGGATTGAGCATTTGCCTCATTAATATTCCAGGTGATAGCCTTAATCTCCATCTTTGCACAAAGTAATAGATTCCTATACCATTATCTCCATACTACCCTCTTGGCATTGTTTTCCCACAGAATTCTTGTCTCCATCTAGTTCCACAGCTGACTCTAAAATTAGTTTATATATAATCAGAAAATCCTTGGCTTTTTCTATGGAGAACAATCTGAATCTTTGCTCCTGATAAGTAAATATCACTCTTTCAAGTTTATCCCAACGAAAGAGGATCTTTCTCTTCTTTAAGATATCAGTAAGAAAAGCATAGGTTCTCCTTTTTCTCAAAATTCTGAATGGAATTTCCTTATGATAAATATGTATCAATATAATGAATCTTCAGAGATGGTCAAACCTACAATACAATGGAAACTGTTTTTTTTTTGAGTGCCAGTGCCATGGCCGGACAACATCCTTTAGAAGCTCCTGAAGGATTGTCGCTTTTCAGCTGTTTGGGGGATCTGTCTGAGTTTCAGACAGATCAGAGCTGTCCTGTAGGGATGGTGAAGAAGGGAGGCACAGTTTTGGCAGCACAGGAGAGATCGCAACCTCCAGGAGAGCCGACAGAAGCTTCCCGGACCAGCAGCTGTCAGACGGCTATTGTGAGCTGTCACAAGCCAGGGCGGCCACTTGGAAGATCTTGAAAGTAAGTTTGGAGGATTGCCTGGGTGAGAAGATTGAGAATCCTTAAATGCTGGAAACTATGGAGGGGGGGAAAATAAGAAGAATTTAACGCCGTGGAGAAGTGGGGGAGGGGAGCGGATTTTTTAAACTGCTCCTCTCCTGGAACTGCAGCGGCGGACAACAATGGAAGGCAAAAGAAGGCAATGAATTAAGTATCTCGGCTGAGAATACCCTTGAAGCTTAAGAAAAAAAGGCACAGTAAGTGACCTTGAATGACAGCTGCTGAACTCACTGATAAGAAGTTTACAGAGTCTGCTTTTTTTTTAGTTTGCGGAATGGTGGATTGTTTTTTATTTTGATTTTTTTTCTTTTGGACTAAGGCACAGAGACTCTGAAATGAACAAAGAGCATAACCTGTATGGATTAATTTCTTTCTTTTTTTTTAGATATAAGGATATTTGGCTTTTTCCTTCTCTTTTTCTTTCCTTTTCCCTTTGTACTCACCTTTACTTGTCGCTGAAATTTTTTGTACTCTTTTTTTTGGAGTAAATTTGGATTATAATACCCCATCAATATTTGGATTACAAACTACTGGAGAAAATGAAGAAGACCACAACAGCTGCCCTAATATCACAGAGTCCGTTGCTACAGAAATCACTGGACAACACAACGCAGCAACATAGATCCAACATGGAATTGAAAAATATGATACTGTCTCTACACAAAGACTTCAAAGAAGGGATTGTCAAACTAGAAGAGGACCTAAAAGAGGTCAAAGAACTGATGGAGAAAAATGAACAAAGATTGCAACAAGCAGAAGAAAGAATTGAATTAACAGATAAGAGACTAAAGATTGATAACTGACTTACATTAACAGACAGGAACCAGGAGAAAATGATTATTGCTTCAGAGATGGATAGAGCTAATTATCATTTAAGATTCCAAAATGTTGAAGAAGAAAAGGGAGAGAACCTAGCAGATGTAATGGCGGGAATATTAGCAGAAGCATTGAAGGAAAGCAAGGAAAAGATAATTAATGATATAGATGAGATATTTAGAATATACACTAGATATGCAATGAGAAATACTCTCCCCAGAGAGGTGCATATAAGATTTACTAAAAAAAGCATTAAGGGTAGATATACTACAGAAGCTGAGAAATGTTAAAATAAAATATAAAGGAAGAGAGATAGTGATGTTAAAACAGATCCCAAGAAGACTGAGAGACCTGAGAAAGGAGTATCAATTTCTGACAAAATGCTTAATTAAAAAAGGGATAAATTTTAGATGGTTAATACCAGAAGGAGTAATGATAAATTGGCAACAACAGAGACATAGACTGGACACAATATTGAAAGCAGAACTTTTCTATGATCAATACTTTGGGCAGCAACAAGAAGAGGGCCCGACAATCAACGAGGGACGGCGTGCTGTGGCCGTGGGCCCCCACCTTTGCACGCGCCCCTCCAGGACTACCAACCGGCAGCCCCAACAGCCTAGCGGGCATCAACGTCCATGGGCGTCTCCACGCTACCCGGGCCCAGGAGATTCACCGGCCGACACGCCCGCCTCAGAAAGCCGCGCCGACGCTGGCAGAGCTCTCCTCCATTGCCGCACATGCGTGGAACAGACCGGCTGACAGTGCAACCGGCAAGAGGGCTGGAGCGGCCGGTGTGGCTGTTCCCACCAACGGGGTGGTGGCACGTAGCTGCTGGCAGGCAGACGTCGATTCGGGAGCCCCTTCCTTGCCACCGGACAGCTTTCCTGGGCAGAGGGAGAGGCCCTGCCTCTGAACAGACAATGGGGAAAGAGCGCACAGAAGCCAGACGTGTACTTGGTGGGCGACTGGGGCTTTCTGGCTGAGCTGGGGTGGGGGTGAGGGGGTGAGTTGTGAAGGGGATGGGGCCATGGGGGACGCGGGGGCCAGCGGGAGGGGGAAAGGCATCCAAGGGAGGGAACAGAATGGGGAAACGCACCTGGGGAGCTGAGGGAGAGGGCACGTCAAGAGACATCGGGCGTCGAGGTCAAAGAAAGGCGTGGGTGGGAAGGAACGGGATGTTTGTAGGGGAGGCAGGCGGAAGCTGGTCTATTGGGCATGGTGGTGTTGGGTGTGGTGGTTTCATGGGTGTGGTGATTGTTACGTTGGTGTACTGCTATAAAAGCAGCGTTGGGTGCAACAAGCCGCCAACGCTGACTTTTTTCCTGCTTCGGATTGCTGTGTTGAGACAAATAAAGCATGTTCTTTCCTTTGTGGGTCATCTCTCGTTCCTGCAAGAGCTGTTGTTCCACTCACTTCAGGACGAGCAGTTGACAGTTGAGAGGGGAAAGAGTAATCAGACAGCAAGGAGACGAGACAGAGAAGCAACGTAGTAAGTATAGCATAGAACAGGAGGAAAGGGTATTGAGAGAAGGGACAAGAGCAAAAGAGTCAAAAGAGCAAAGAGAGATGAGAATAACAAGAGCAACTAAAACTTAAAATAAATAATCATGGAAGAAGAAATAAAAGCAATTTCGATAAATGTAAATGGACTGAATTCGGCTATAAAAAGAAAAAGAACACTAAATAAATTGGGGAAATTAAAAATGGATATAATTTGTTTACAAGAAGTTCATATTAAGAAACAACATAAAAATCTACTAGAATATCCAAAATTGGGAGACTTATATACCTCATTTGCAGATCAGAGTAAAAGAGGTGTGGTATTATATATTCAAAAAACAATACAAACTACATTGTTATATTCAGATGAAGAAGGGCAAATTTTAATGGTGGAAGTAATTATGAATTGTAAAAAAACTTTATTGGTAGCGATTTATGCCCCAAATGAAAATGAAGAAAATTTTTATTCAAAATTACACCAGAAAATAATAGAATTGGAATTCAAAAGCATATGTATGATTGGAGATTTCAATGCTATTGTAAAGGCCAGGCTGGCTTATAATACGACAAAAAAAATAAGACCCTAAGGAGAACTCTTCCAAAATCTTTTCATAATATGGTGGATGAATTAAATATACTAGATGTTTGGAGAGAAAAATATCCGGGAAAGAAGCAATATACATTCTATTGTAACAGACACTTTTCCTGGTCGAGAATAGATATGATATGGACATCAATAGACTTATTTACAAGTACACAAAATATAAACATAGAAACAAGCACATGTGTTGACCACAACCCAGTCACAATGACATGGAAAGGACAAAAAAAAGAGAACAAGATGGACATTAAATCAAACGTTCTCAGGAAAATATAACAGAGATGATTAAATATACTTTTGAGGATGGAAATTTGAAGATGGAATCATATAAAATAAAGAGTTATGATTTAATCCAAATGGGAAAAAAACTTTAAGGATAAGGAAAAGAATGAGAAAAAATTCCCTTTAGGGAAACAAATGATGATGAAACAGCAGGAAAAAGATGGAATATTTCAGAAAGAATATTTCAAAAAGAAACATTTGTTTGAATATGGCTAAGAAATGGGAAAATTTTGAAATATACTACTCTTAGAGGGAATTTTTTTTCTTCTTTTGTTCCTCCAAATCAATATAATTGTGTTTTGCTTTTTTGTTTTTTTCTATGCTTCTGAGTTGAATTGATTTAAAAAGCAAACGTTTTAGCTTCTTAAATGTGATGATAAGAAAAATATAAAAAATGTGTTTTGAATGAGATTTAAAAGGATTAGATGATTAGAACTATTGACTGGAATGTTCAAAGTTTAAATAGGCTAAATACATTCTTAGCTATGGTTAAAAAGAATGAGAAATTGAGGGAATAAATATATATTAAATTAGGAGAAATACATATTTTCATATGTTATTTTTTGTAGTTTAGTACTTAAATCCACTAATGTAAATATAGTTGATTGTTGAACTGATTGTTATTTGTAAGAACATTTAGAATTTGGAGGGAGATATAAGCTGCTCTTCTTTCTTTTTTTTATATGGAAAAAACAGAGTGAAATACACCAAGGTAAATGTAGTTAAGTGTTAAAAAGGGGAGAAATAAGCTGAAATAAACATGGTGACAGGATTTATGATAAGGCAACTAAAATGATATACAGGATTATTGAAACTATATATTGAACTGTTGTTAAGCAAATAAAACTGTCTTAATGTAATGTTTTGCAAAGAAAGATACGTTGGGGAAAGGGGAAATCAAATAATCAACATATGGAATATAGATTATAGAAATTAATTGTTAAGGACTGTCTTATAAATGTTACCCAGACAACATTCTGTTTTATAATGATTTATGTTATGTTAAAAAATTCTAATAAAATATTTACAAAAAAAAGAATAAACAGAAAAGACAAATTAGGGAAAAATTGGAGGAAGAATATAAGACTCTTGAGAAAGAATTACAGAAAGATACACAAAACAAAAAGATTAAAAATTTAACGGAGTTGAACAAGCATAAAATGCACTTACCGTATTTTCCGGCATATAAGACGACCCCCTACTTTTCGTGTTAAATTATAGGGTTTGGGCTAATAACTCAATATTTCACTTCCTGGCACACAATCTGCATAATAACAACTCGTTTAGCGTTAGTACCCTTTTTTATAAGTGCCACGATGTTGCTAAAATAAAAGAGGTAAACTTTGTGACCCTCCCAGCCCGTGCATAAAACAGAAATGAAAAGGCTTAAGCCTTTCCGTTCCCAAATACCAAGGTTTCCCCCGAGTTTTGCGTGGTTAAACAAACGGCATTTGCGTATTAATGTTTCTCCACGGAGCACAAAATTCGCCCGAATTAAGGAAAGTGGGGAGCTAAAGAATCTGGGGTACAGGGAATACCTCTGGCATGACAGGCAACCCTGGGAAACACGAGGACTGTAGCGGCATGCTCAGTTTGCACAATCCGATCCAGAAAGCGCCTGGAGGCTCCTTCGTTACTTCTAACTGCAGAACATCTCCACGTCCCGCCCGCCTTGCCTTTTAAACCCCACCCCCTTTTCCCCTGTAACATTTCTCTGCTACGCCTGCTCTGTGATTTGCCCAGCTTTGCTCCTTCCCTGCCAAATAGGCGCCTCGCCTTCTTTTCTCTGAGCTCTCTCGCCTGGTGCGCTGCTGCTCTCAGTTCCGCACTGTGACCGGGCAAGCAATTCTTCTGGTCGGTGCGAGTCAGGCGGTGCCTCGGCGGGAGCAAAGGTGCTCCCTTCCTACGGTCGAGCGGGGCGCCTCTGGGGACTGCCTGCCCCTCCTCTCATCGGGGACCTGACAGCCAGCATTGGAGGCGCTAGCATGGCCAGTCCTAGAGAGAGCAATGGCGGCAGCTGCAGCAGCTGCCCCAGAAGCTGACGAGTTTGCCCTCCATCACCCGTTCGCCGTTCGCTGTCAGCCGCTTTACCATGGGGCGCCATGCCTACCTCCATTCACCCAGCAATCCCGCTGCCCAGCAGAAAAGAGAAAAGATCCGAGAGGTATTTTTCCGGCGTATAAGATGACTTGGCGTATAAGACGACCCCCCAACTTTTGAGGTGATTTTCATGGGTTAAAAAGTCATCTTATACGCCGGAAAATATGGTAATAGAAAATGAAGAGGTGGCAAGGAAAATAAAGGCAGCTGAACAAACATTTTTTGAACATGCAAACAAACCAGGGAGATGGTTGACATATAAAATTAAAAAGGAGAAAGAAAAGAGATGGATTAAACAACTACAAGATGCCGAGGGGACTTTACAACACCAGAATGAAGAAAAGAAAAAAATAGCTTGGGAATATTATGAGAATTTATATAAGCAACAAGTAGTTTCGATGATAGGATAAAACAATTCTTGGAAAAAACAGAGATACCTAAAGTACCAGAGAAATTTAAAAAGCTACTAGAAGAGTAAATAACAATGATGGAATTAACAGAAGCAATTAAAAACAAAAGAATGGCAAAACACCAGCACCAGATGGGCTACCAGTGGAAGTATATAGAACATTGCAGGGACTGTTAGGCAATGTAATGCTGGAACTCTATAATGAACTCCTCTCTGAAGCTAAGATACCAGATTCGTGGTCAGAAGCACTTATTACCCTGATACCAAAGGAAGAAACAGAAATACAGAAAATAAAGAACTATAGACCAATTTCCTTGCTGAATGTGGACTATAAAATATTCACATCAATCATTGACGAAAGGCTTAAAAAGTTCCTAAATGAATTTATACATATGGATCAAAATGGGTTCCTGCCCAAAAGACAGATTAGAGACAATATGCGAATTATATTAAACACATTAGGATATTATGAAACACATCCCAAAAAAGAGATGGCATTGATGTTTTTGGATGCACAGAAAGCATTTGACAATGTGAATTGGCAATTCATGATAAGACAACTACTGATTATGGATTTTGGAGAGAAATTTATAAATATAATTAAAGCAATTTACAATAAGCAAATAGCCAAAATAATGATAAATGGAAATATGACTGAAAAGATTAACATCATGAAGGGAACAAGGCAGGGATGACCTTTATCCCCATTATTGTTTTTATTGACACTAGAGATACTAACTAGAACTATAAGACAGAATAAGGATATAAAAGGTATGAAAGTTAAGAGAGAAGAATATAAGCTACAAGCTTTCGCAGATGATTTAGTATTTATCTTGGAGGAGCCACTAGAGACAGGACCTGTATTAATAGAACAAATAGAAAAACATGGTGAGGTAGCAGGTTTGAAGATTAATAAAGATAAAACAAAAATGTTAGTGAAAAATATTACTGAAAAACAAAAAAAAATATTTGATGGGAAAGTTAGAGATACAGATTGTAAAGAAGGTAAAATATCTGGGGATTCACCTGACAGCAAGATGTACAACAATTAAAGAAGATAAGTATTACAAATTGAAAAGAAAAATCGAAGTAGATTTGGATAAATGGAAAAAAGTACAACTATCATTAATGGGCAGGATTGCAATAATCAAAATGAATATATTACCACGATTGTTGTTTTTGTTTTCAACAATACGAATAAGATTGGAAAAGAAATATTTTGAGTGGCTAAATAAAATAATTTTGAAATATATTTGGCAGGGGAAAAAGGCAAGGATTAATTTAAAAATGTTACAGGATGCAAGACTCAGAGGTGGGTTTAGCTTACCTAATTGGGAATTATATTACCAGGCTGCAGTAATGTCATGGATGAGAGAATGGATTTTACTGAGGAATACTAGATTATTGACATTAGAGGGACATGATTTACAGTTGGCTTGGCATTCGTTCATATGGTATGGGAAAAATAGAATACACAGCTATTTCCAGAGACATTATATCAGGAATTCTTTATTGATGGTTTGGGAGAAAATAAAGAGGAAGCATTACTTGAGGATTCCAGATTGGCTCTCAACTATGGAAGCGTTAATACACCCCAATATGTTTAACATGGGAAACATTATAAGATATAAAGACCTACTAACAGATACGGGGAAGCTGAAAACCAAACAACAATTAGAGGAACAAGGAATAAAGATGGATTGGTACATGAGAACGCGAATACAATCTAGATATGAAAAAGATGCTAAAATAGATGGTTTTAATTTGGGGAGAACAGAGTTAGATGAAATACTTATGGGAACTGAAGAAAAATGGATTAAAAAATGTATAGCTACTTATTATATAGGGAATTAGAGGAGGAGCAAGTTAAGGAGTCGATGATAAAATGGTCAAGAAATTTTGGATATATGATTGAATTAGATAGATGGCAGCAATTGTAGGAAAGAAATTATAAACTGACAATGGCGACAGCATATAAAGAAACTATGTACAAGATGTTCTACAGATGGCATATGTCTCCAGAAAAACTAGCTAAAATGTTTAAGGACAGATCTATGAAATGTTGGAAATGCCATCAAATACCAGGCTCTTTCTATCATATGTGGTGGATGTGTGCAGAAGCTAAAACCTATTGGAACATAATCAAATCATGGATAGAAAAGATGATACAACAACATATAGAATTAAGACCAGAAATATTCCTGTTGGGTATTTTACCAGAGAAATATAGCAAAGACAACACATATTTGATTATTCATATAACCACTGCAGCTAGGATTGTGTTTGCACAAAACTGGAAGGCACTGAAAGCTCCTCCAGAAGAAGAGGTGATCAGGAAAATAATGGAATGTGCAGAAATGAATAGATTAACAATGATAATTAAAGATAAGACAGAGTCACAGTATTATGAAATTTGGGGAAAATTTTATGAGTGTCACCCAAAAAAGAGAATATGCTTAAAAGACAGCTAACACTAATTTAGATGGAAGAAAAATGAGGAGATAAGGATATTATCATACCTAATATAGACATTGAAAATCCAGGGAGAGGAGCTGCTCGGACATCACCCCTGAATTGTATCGGAAGAGGAGTGGGAGGGAAGAAAGGAGAGGAGAGAGGGAAGAGAGTAGAGGAGGGGGAAGGAAGTAGGAAGGTTGGAGGGAAAGAGGAGGAGAAGTGGGGAGAAACGGGAGGGAAGTGGTGAGGGAAAGAGGAGAGGAGAGGAAGAAGAGGGAAGTAGGAAAGAAAGGAGAAAGGGAGAAAGAAAGTAGAGAAGAGGGAAAAGGGAGAAGGAGGGTGGATACAGTGAAAGGGGAAATGGACGAGCAGCACCCAAACTTACGTGTATGTATTTATGTATGGCGATATATAATACCTACAGCATTACTGATATAACAATTGTTAAATACCTGAAAAAATGTTTATATTTCATTGGTTAGTTTGTGGTATATTAAAGGAACTGTGAAAAATAATTTTTTTTAAAAAAAACACAATGGAAACTAATTGAATAACAATAATAAAAAAAACCTACAATGGATGGGAACCAGGAAAGGGTAACACAAAGGGAGGATGTAAAATAAACACATAGGCAAAAATTAGCTGGAATTAAAATTAAAATTAAAATAAAAAATTAGTGGGAAAGGGAAGAAGACAAACTATAAAAAAGAGCTGTAAGAGGAAATGGCTAGCCAAGGAAAGGCATACTGAATTGAAAAACAGGAAAGAACCTATTGTTCTAATAAAGGGGGCCCCATAAATATCTGCAGAGTTCAAAATAACCATTTAAATAAGTCTATTTTTTATTGTACATGTGAATATGATTTAATATGTTAGCAGGAAATGTGTAAGAAGCGGACGGAAAGAGTGTAACATCATAGTACTTCAGCCAATGGGGAATGAGGAGGGATGTGGCAGCCAGGACAGGGCTGTATAAAGAAGGGAATATTTTGGGTTCGAACTTTGAAGAGAACCAAGTTTTGAAAGCTGCTCTTCCGCTTATTGCAATAAACAAAACAAAAGGCTTTCACTATGTCTTGGCTGGTTATTGTTCAGGCGAGCTTGCCTCTGGTCATGAAGGAAAGTAGCCAGGAGCACATAACACTTCAGCACAATAATATCCACATTTTCCATTCTCAGTTTCAATTTAAAATGGCAATCCAATACAAGATCTCTTGTTCTTCTTACAAAGCGAACTAACACATTCCTTGGTAGTTTTCTAAAAGTAGCAAATCTGGAGTTTACTCTGAACACATTATCTATCTCTAGATTCATTTTTTTCTCTTCCCAATTGGTCAGCTGAGTCAGTGTTTTAACCATCCTTAATCTAATGTCTTCCCCTGATTGTTCAGGAATAGCCTGAAATCTTAATTGGAACTGTTGTATCTGACATTCCAAAATTGCATTTTGGTCCAAATCAGCTTCCAGCAAATTATATACCTTCTCCATCTCATATTCCAAAAAGTCAGAACTCACTTCCACCTTCTTAATCTCTCCAGTCAAGTGCTGTATTTCACCATGCAGTTCTTTCGCTAAAGAATCAAATTTAGCTTTGATACTTCTTCCAATGTTCTGAATTAATTCATGTGTCTTGGCTGTATTGTTGTTGTTGTTAGCTGCAAAATCATGTCCGACCCATCACAACCCTATGGACAATGTTCCTCCAGGCCTTCCTGTCCTCTACCATCTTCTGGAGTCCACTTAAGCTCATGCCTACTGCTTCTGTGACTCCATCCAGCCACCTCATTCTCTGTCATCCCCTTCTTCTCTTGCCATCAATCTTTCCCAGCATTAGGCTCTTCTCCAGTGAGTCCTTCCTTCTCATTAGGTGGCCAAAGTATTTGAGTTTTAGCTTCAGGATCTGGCCTTCTAAAGAGCAGTCAGGGTTGATCTCCTCTAGGACTGACCGGTTTGATCACCTTGCAGTCCAAGGGACTCGCAGGAGTCTTCTCCAGCACCATAGTTCAAAGGCCTCAATTCTTTGGCACTCAGCCTTTTTTATGGTCCAAATAAATGGTTTTAAGAGCTCTAAATCCCCTGATAACCCTTCAGTCTTCTCCATTCTCTTCCTGGTTGCCATGTTTAATGTGTAGCTAAAACTTAAAATTTGAAGTTAAACACTTTAAAGCTATAAATTACAACTTTAAATTATTATAAGTCCAATAATAGAGCCTTGGTGGAGCAGTGGGCTAATGCCTCCTTAAGTAAAACCAGCTGCCTGCAATTAGTGCAGGTTCGCATCCCACCAGGCTCAAGGCTGACTCAGCCTTCCATCCTTCCGAGGTAGGTAAAATGAGGACCCAGATTGTTGGGGGCAATAAGCTGACTTTGTAAAAATGCCACTTGGGGGGGCCGAAAGCCCTAATAAGCAGGTATATACATAGAATGAAAGCTATTGCTAAGCACATTGTGCTTTAGATTGTAAGCCGCCCTGAGCCTTCGGAGAAGGGCGGGATATAAATGGGATTTTAAAATATTTTTTTTGCAAAACTAGTAAAAAAAAGGTAATGGTTAACCATATCAGTCTTTTGGCTCCCTCTTGTGGTCAACCAACATTACTGACTGAGGAAAAGCCTTAAAAAGAAAAGAGAGGGGCAGGGGGGAAAGGCACAGTCTGGACCAATCAAAAACCATTAAAATTGGTGTTGTTTCACTCTACTCTCACAGCAAACTCAAAGCCTCATTTAAACAATCTTTTGTTTTAAAGGCAAAAAAAAAGAACAGAGAAATCCACAGAATCAATCAGCCAAATAGAGTCCTCCAAAGATTTATATCCTTAAGTTTTGAAAATAGTTTCCACAATGATTTTCAGCTTCTTTAGTTTGGCTCAGAAAAGCTGACTCCTCCCTCCATGCCATTTTCAAAATTATAGCGCTTCAGAAATGACGATAGTTCCCAAAAAAGGAAATGACAAGCTGCAACTAGAGGAAGTCTCTCTTGACAAGAAATGTAAATATATTGAGAAATAAGTATCTAAGAACCGGCGGTGTCCCTTAATGTCAAAATAAATGGCTGGTTCTTCCACAGTGAACTTGCATGGTTGCCCCACCCCAGCCAGGATTCACCCAATTACTTCTTCATCAGTCTGAGAGCGTCCGGCTATTCAGGAGAACAAGAGGATTGATTTCCAGAGCTTCCCCTTTCCTAGGGAAGTTTCTTCTGGCTTAGAAGACGTTCTAAGCCTAAAACTGTGGAGAATCTGCAGGAGCTCTAATTTAATTTAATTTAATTTAATTTAATAACATTTATATACCGCCCTTCTCCCTGAGGACTCAGGGCGGTTCACAGGGCAGAATAAAATAGCAAATACAAACATTAAAAAGAGATTAAACAGTTGCCCTAGTTAAAAAAAAATAGAAGTACAATTCTAAAAACCCCAAGATAAAATTAAAAGACCAAAGATAAAACAACCCCACCGATCCCCATCAGGCTAGGCCAGCTTGTACAAACAAAAATGTCTTGAGATCGCGACGAAAGGAGCGAAGATCGGGCGCCATCCGGAGCTCTACCGGTAGCTGATTCCACAGCTCCGGAGCGCCCACAGAGAAGGATCTCCCCCTGGGGGCCACCAATCGACATTCTCTGATCGGTGGCACCCTGAGGAGGCCCTCTCTGTGGGAACGCACAGGGCGCAGGGAGCTTGATGCCGGCAGCAGATGTTCCCTGAGGTACTCATGAGGTCCTGCTGGCAGGGAGCCCTTCTTCCAGAGGAAGTCCTTACCTTGTGGTATTTCAATGATCATGAGAACAGTGAGGAATCAGCCCAGAACTACATGGGAGAATCTTGTCAATGATCTCAAGGCAGCTGGGACCATAGTCACCAAGAAAACAATTGGTAACACACTACGCCATGAAGGACTGAAATCTTGCAGTGCTCACAAGGTCCCCCTGCTCAAGAAAGCACATGTACAGGCCCATCTGAAGTTTGCCAATGAACATCTGAATGATTCAGAGAAGAACTGGGTGAAAGTGTTGTGGTCAGATGAGACTAAAAATGAGCTCTTTGGCATCAACTCAACTCGCAGTGTTTGGAGGAGGAGGAACACTGCCTATGACCCCAAGAACACCATCCCTACTGTCAAACATGGAGGTGGAAACATTATGCTTTGGGAGTGTTTTTCTGCTAAGGTGAAAGGACAACTTCACCACATCAAAGAGATGATGGATGGGACATGTACCATCAAATCCTGGGTGAGAACCTCCTTCCCTCAGTCAGGGCATTGAAAATGGGTCGTGGATGGATATTCCAGCATGCCAATGACCCAAAACACACAGCCAAGGCAACAAAGGAGTGGCTCAAGAAGAAGCACATTCAGGTCCTGGAGTGGCCTAGCCAGTCTCCAGTCCTTAATTCCATAGAAAATCTGTGGAGGGAGCTGAAGGTTCGAGCTGCCAAATGTCAGCCTCAAACCCTTAATGTCTTGGAGAGGATCTGCAAAGAGGAGTGGGACAAAATCTCTCCTGAGATGTATGTAAACCTGATGGCCAACTACAAGCAACGTCTGACTTCTGTGATTGCCAACAAAGATTTTGCCACCAAGTACTAAGTCATGTTTTGTGAAGGGGTCAAATACTTATTTCACTCATTAAAATGCAAATCAATTTATAATTTTTTTGAAATGCATTTTCTGGATTTTTTTGTTGTTATTCTGTCTCTCAATGTTAAAATAACTCTACCATTAAAATTATAGACTGATCATTTCTTTGTCAGTGAGCAAACGTACAAAATCAGCAGGGGATCAAATAATTTTTCCCTCTCTGTATATGGAAATGTGTGTGTGTGTGTGTGCACATAAATGTACATAGGTATGTAACTACATACAGTACATATGTACAATATGTATATGGAATTGTTTATACAAGAACATAAAAGAAGTTGACATTTTAGGAGCAATAGTCATTTTAATGGTGGCTATTTTGCCAATCAATAGTAAAACTGTTGCCTTGACCTTGGTAATTTTAATCTTTCACATGGTATAGGCATAATTATGTTTCTTTAATTGGAACTATCTCAATATAATAATTACCATACATAGAATTTTCCTGGGCTGTAATGAAGTCCAGTAGATTCTTGAAGGCATTTTTATCTCCTTAGCAATATCAATATTTTACAAAAGTGACTTGAATTTTGTTAGACAGATATACAGAAACGTTATTTCCAATAAAAAGTACAATGAATAAAACGAACAACACAACACTATCCCCTAACAACAAGAACTATTAGACAACAGTGAAACACACACATAATATAGCAAAATTTTGCCAGTTTTGGAGATATATATTTATATTGATTATTTAACATAAGGCTTTTGCACATGCCCAAGATGGCGGATGTGCTCGGCTGAGCTCCGCGGGGAGCTCCAGCTATTTGGCGACCCTAGGAGCCCTACAGAGGTGCTTTTGCCCGCTGTGTTGGGGTTAGGACGGGCAGACAGAAGGCTGTTTGTTGCCGTTTTTTTGGCAGCGGCTTAGTCCTCCATACCTGGAATAGGCTCCATGAGTTCCGGCAACTTTCGGAAGGGCCTCGGCTGAGCCCGGAAGAGCCTGGAAGAGCCTGGAAGGCCCGGATGAGCCGCGGTTTGTAAGGCTCCGATCAGTTGATTATCAGAGCCGATGGAGCCGCGGTTTAGAATGGCGCTTGGAAGAATGCTTAGAACGGCTTAGAATGGCGCTTGGGATGGCGGAATGGCGGAAGAATCGCAGCAATGTCTGGAGCGGCTGGCAGGGAGGTGAGCTGGAGTGCCGCGTCCGCTCCGATGTGGGGACCCACGGCCAAGTGGTGGAGTGCAGGCGGTTTGTGCCGCAGACTGTTGGATGGCACAGATCATCTTCGCATCGCTCATGCTCCGTGAGGCCAGCTAGACCAAGTTCGTGGCCTAGCGGAAGATCTATGGGGATTGTAGTTTTTTCCCCTACTTGCCCTAATACAACTATGGATGCAGGGTTTGGCGGGCTGAGTGTTGGCCTGTTTAGCTTGTTTAGCCTGTTTAGGCTATCACTGGCCTGCCAACTATATCTGGGAGCTATGGCTTTATGGCTCCTTTGGTATGATGGGGCGTGCTGGACTCGAGGCTGTTGGTGCTCCGCCGGCCGATGTTGGACCCACTTATCGCCTGACCCTCTCATGATACGGCGAAGAATTTTTGCAGCCGGGACATCTTTCTATTTTATGATTCAGCAGGCTTTTATGCCTTTGACCAATAGCTGCTTAATTCCTCTGTCTGCCGTGCCCCCAATGGACTCAGAAGGACCCGGGTATAAAGTCACTGTGATAGAGTGGCTTAGACTTACCATCTGCTATGCCCCTAGAGGTGAGAGATCTATGGGGGGTACGCCTTACCCTGGGCATGTATTCCATGCCGCTTCCCGGATCAGGCCTATGACCATCGTGAGAGGACGGTGGCTGACCTGTTCCGGAGGTTTACCCAGCTTGTGTGGCAGTGGAGCTGGCTTGGCGGACTGGATATCTACCTACCTTCTGACTTTAGATCCTCCTTATCAATCATGGGATTGCCTTTTGCTGGACCTGCATGGACAATTATGGCTTGCCTTTGTTACACTAGCACGGACTTATTCGTTCTCAGGGGTGCCCCCCTTCCTGGGTGCGACCCGCCTTTTTCTCCACTTCTCTTCTTGATGGCGGGCCTAATTGTTGGGACCCTGAGAGATGGTTGGGCAGGGACAGGAGCCTTCGGTATAAATCCAATAAGAGGCCCCTGGTTTACTTTTTAGCTAATTTTTTTGTGGGGTTAGGGAGGGGGGAGGGACTACAGTTTTGGTTGGAAACTGGGGGGTATCCACCAACCGCTATTCAGGCCAGGCCTGGGATTGATCATGGCGGGATGGAGCTTGGGCTGGTTGCCTCTGGGGCCCCGGAGCGGGGTGTGGAATTACCTATTCCCACGACGTTAGGGAATGGCAGCAGCTGCACGAACAGAGGGCCGCATCAACATCTGGGAGTGCGTCCCCGCTGTCTTCAAGCGGTGATGTGCTCCAACCCTCTGGTTTTGGCCCGTGGTTCCGGGAGCAAGGATGAGCAGCCACCTGAGCTCAGGCTTGTGTATTTCAACGCCAGGTCCGTAGTTAATAAGGCTCCTCTCATCCGGGATCTGGTTGAGGGGGAGCATGCGGACCTGGCTTGCATTACGGAGACCTGGTTGGGCTCAGAGGGTGGTGTCCCTCTAGTTGATCTCTGCCCACCAGGTTTCCGGGTGCTGCATCAGCCTCAGGCTCAGGGTAGGGGCGGGGGAGTGGCGGTAGTTGTGAGGGAGACCCTATGTCTGCGGGAGGCCACCGTTGTCCAAATAGCCAGGTGTGAGTCTCTCCTCCTAGGGCTCAGTTGGGCTTGCTTCTGGTGTACTTTTCACCTAGTCGTGTAGCAGCAGCCCTGCCTGAGCTTCTTGACATCCTCTCGGGTCTGGTGATTGAGTTCCCCAAATTTATGATCTTGGGTGACTTCAATCTACCATCCCTGGGGGGATCATCTGAGTTAGCTCGGGGGTTCATGGCTTCCATGACAACCATGGACCTGATGCAAGTAATTCAGGGCCCGACTCATGTGGGGGGTCACTCGCTCGATTTGGTTTTTCTATCTGGATGGTGGTTAGATGATCTGGGTGGGGGTTCTCCAATTGTTATGCCCCTGTCATGGACCGATCATCATCTCCTGCGGTTGGTCTTCCGTTTTGCCATTCCCCATCGTGGGGTTGTTGAACCAATGAGATGGTTCCACCCTAGGTGCTTAATGGACCCTGAGTGGTTCCAGGCAGCGCTTGGGTCCCCACCTGCCTCCTTTGCTCACAGCTCGGCTGGGAAAAGGCAGCCACGGAGGCACTCGACTGAGTTGTACCCATGCGGCCCCTGACCCAGTGCAGATCCCAGTGGGCTCCATGGTTTTCTGTGGAGCTCCGGGAGATGAAGCGTCGGAGACGGGGCCTAGAGAGCTGTTGGAGATCCAGCCGGTCTGAATCCGACCAATTGCGACTAAGGTCCTTTACGAGGTCTTATCTCACGGCGATGAGGATGGCAAGGTCTAATTACTTTGCTACCCTCATCGCGTCCGCAGATAATCGCCCGGCTGCCCTGTTTAGGGTGACCCGCTCCCTCCTTAATCAGGAGGTGAGGGAGGAGCCCTTGCAGGGTCGTGCCGAGGAGTTTAGCCAACATCTGTCGGACAAAATCGCTTGGATCTGGACCGGTTTGGACTCTGACTGGGCAGAGTCTGACCATGAGGACATGGGCAGTCTTGTGGATGTTATCTGGGAGGAGTTCGATCCTGTGACTCTGGACGATGTGGACAGGATCATGGGGAAGCTGAGCTCCACCACGTGTTTATTGGACCCGTGCCCCTTCTGGCTGGTTTATGCGGCTCGGGATGGGACATGAGGCTGGCTCCAGGCAGTGATAACTGCTTCCTTGAGTGAGGGTAGTTTTCCTGCCGCCTTGAAGGAGGCGGTGGTGAGACCCCTCCTGATTGGGCAGTGTCTGATGAGGGGGAAACGATGGGTTTGGCCGATAATATCTGGGAAGAGTTTGATCCTGTGACTCCGGATGAAGTGGACAGGATCATGGGGAAATTAAGTGCCACCACGTGTTTGTTGGACCCGTGTCCCTCCTGGCTGGGAGGTTACATGAGGCTGGCTCCTGGCAGTTATAAATGCTTCCTTGAGTGAGGGGTGCTTCCCTGCTGCCTTGAAGGAGGCGGTGGTAAGGCCCCTCCTCAAGAAACCTGCCTTGGATCCAGCTATTTTAAACAACTTTCGTCCGGTCTCCAAACTTCGCTTTCTTGTGAAGGTTGTTGAGAGCGTGGTGGCGCATCAGGTCCCTTTGTTCCTGGAGGAAGCGGATTATCTGGACCCATACCAATCGGGTTTCAGGCCCAGGTACAGCACAGAGACGGCATTGGTCGCTCTGGTGAATGATCTCTGGCGGGCTCGGGACAGGGGTTGTTCCTCTGTCCTAGTCCTATTAGACCTCTCAGCAGCTTTTGATACCATCGACCATGGTATCTTGCTGCGGTGTCTCAGGAGGTTGGGAGTGGGAGGCACTGTTTTTCAGTGGTTCTCCTCCTACCTTCTGGGACGTTCGCAGTCAGTGTTGGCAGGGGGGCAGAGGTCGACCTCGAGGCCTCTCATTTGTGGAGTTCCTCAGGGGTCGGTCCTCTCGCCTCTCCTGTTCAACATCTATATGAAGCCTCTGGGTGAGATCATTCGTGGTTTTGGAGTTGGGTATCATCAGTATGCTGATGATACCCAGCTTTTCATTTCAACCCCAAACCACCCCAGTGATGCCCTCGACGTGATGTCCCGTTGCCTGGAGGCGGTCCAGGTCTGGATGGGGAGGAACAGGCTTCGGCTCAACCCTGACAAGACTGAGTGGCTGTGCATGCCGGCATCTCGGGAAATTCAGATTATTCCACCTCTTACTACGGGGGGTGAGTTATTACCCCCAGTAGATAGGGCTTGCAACTTGGGTGTCCTCCTAGATTCACAGCTCTCCTTAGAAGATCATATAGGAGCTGTGACTAGGGGGCCCTTCGCCCAGGTTCGCCTAGTGCACCAGTTGCGGCCCTATCTGGACCAAGATGCCTTGCGTACAGTCACTCATGCGCTCGTGACCTCTCGTTTAGACTACTGCAACGCTCTCTACATGGGGCTGCTCTTGAGGACCACTCGGAGGCTTCAGCTGGTGCAGAATGCAGCCTCACGAGTTGTGTTGGGGGTCTCCCGATACTCCCATGTTACACCTCTGCTCCGTGAGCTGCATTGGCTTCCAGTTGCCCTCCGGGTGAGATTCAAGGTGCTGGTGATGACCTACAAAGCCCTACATGGCATGGGTCCGGATTACCTATGGGAGCACCTGCTGCCGGCGTCAACTTCCCTTCGTCCAGTGCGCTCCCACAGAGAGGGCCTCCTCAGGGTGCCACCGGTCAGAGAATGTCGACTGGTGACCCCCAGGGGGAGGGCGTTCTCTGTGGGCGCGCCAGACCTTTGGAACCACTTACCGGTTGAGCTCTGGATAGCTCCCGACCTTTGCTCCTTCCGCCGTGATCTAAAAACATATTTATTTGAACAAGCTGGCCTGGTCTGATGGGTTTGGGGTTTTAATATTGATTTTAATTAATTTATTGCATTGGGCATAATTATTTAATTTTTTTTAACTTTTGTATCTTGTATTTTTGATATTTATTGCCCTGTACACCACCCTGAGTCCTTCGGGAGAAGGGCGGTATATAAATCAAATAAATATAAATATAAATATAAATATAAATATAAATATAAATATAAATATAAATATAAATATAAATATAAATAATATAAATATAAATAATATAAATATAAATATAAATATAAATATAAATATAAATATAAATATAAATATAAATATAAATATAAATATAAATATAAATATAAATATAAATAAATATAAATATAAATATAACACATAGTGCAAATAAAAACTATCAAAGTGCCCCAGAAATTTAAATAAAACAATTGGTGGCAAATATTCCTGGGGAACTGGTAATATAGAAGACCATAATTGTCAACTTTAGAATGAGCATGGCTGCAGCCATTTTTTTCTTTAGGGTGGGATTTCTTAACTTTGTATTGTGGAATTGTTATGCATCTCTTCAGACTTGGTTTCACTTTTGAAGTGCCAATACTTTGTATCAATAAATATGTTCTTTGAGGGATTGCAAGCCTCAGAGTTCTGCTTTATTTGTCTCTGTCTGTCAGAACCTTGACATTAAACCAAGTCTCTAAAAAACTTTGCCTCCCGAGGGGCTGGGCCCCAGCCACCTACCCACTCACTTTTGGGAGAATGGTAAAGACCCAGTGAAAACTTGAGATGGAAGAGAAAGTTGAAATTGTTTCTAGCATCAATGGGACTCAGGCTGTTGGAGTGCAGGCTGGTGCTCCAGCCACCGAGTAGGCATCACTGGCAGGGGCTTAACCGAAAACCAGGTTGATCCAACCTGGGAAACTGGGTACCGCAGGAAGGAACTACAGCCTTAGTGGACCTCTTCCAAGCTGAGGCTGCTCCTCAGTGCAAGAGCACTCTTACAACCACTGGAGAGGAGCTTTTATTGCAGTTGTCCCAGGGTTCTTTATCTGTGGATGGAAAGAAAGGAAAGGGCTTGGTGGGATGGGACAACTCCTGAGAATGGAGATTTCAGTCAGCAGTCCCTCACTCAAACAGCTGAAGGAGAAGTTCAGCCAGCTGGAGGTAAAAGATACAATTCCTGTTGCCCAGGAGGTGGGTGCTGTGGGGAGAAATGCCCAAAACTATCCATCTTTCTCTCCCCCTCACTGAGTTCCAGCGCAAACACCAGACCCCATGCTGCTTCACCCACCAGCTGTGATACCGAGCCCTATACCCCAGCCAATCCCACTGCTATGGCCTCGGGATGCCAGTCCTGGAGCCCAGCCAAGAGAAATCCAGAGAGTGATTTGGCCACGTCCCCAGGACCAGCAAGTCACCCAGGATAACCAGCAGGCACAGGTGGCTCTGCCAAGATTTGAGCTGCCTCCCATCAAGCCCATCTTCAATGGGGATCCTGAAAAGCTGACCTTCTTCCGAAATCAGGTGTGGGCTCAATTGGATCGCTACACTAATGCCTACCTAGATGAGGCTATGATGGTGAATGCTGTGGCGGCAGATTTGGAGGGGAAGGTGCTGACTTGGTGACTAACTTCCATGATGAGAGGCCCCCTGAATTGAATGACATTAATCTATTCATGGAGCAACTGAGGGGTCAATTTGAAGATGAGTCCTGATGGCTGAGAAATAAATCCACTGCCTGAGGCAAGGAGGTCTCCCCACAAAGGAGTACGTACGTGAATTCAGAAAAGTTGCTAACTGGTTGGGGCAGTGGCCTGAACGATCACTAGTCAATTATTTCAAACAAGGGCTAGATCATGACTTACTTCAAGCCTACATCATTCAAGGTTTTCCTAATCTATTACATGAGTGTTACCACATGGCAGTGACGCTACACATCAAATTGGATCATCCCAAAGAGTCAAGCATCACCGAAGTCAAGCCACCACACATTATTGAGCTGTAGAGTGCCCCATTCCTCACCCTCAACCTAGGAGTGTGCCAGTTGCTGCCGCAAAATCAGCAGAGGGGGGAGAGAAAGAACCAACTGGTGTTATTCTAAGAGGGATGAATTCTCTAAATAATATAGTATGCATTTTTCTCTTTAGTGTTCTTTTTCTTGATATAATTAATATAAAAAAGTTGAAATGACTTAAATAAAGGAAATGTTTTAGATACTTAAATATGACTGAATTTAAGGAAATTATAATGGATAAAAATGTTTTGAATAAGAGTTAAAGGACTAGATGACTAGATGTATTGAATGAAATATTTAAAGATTAAATATATTCTTAATTATGGTAAAAAGAATAAGAAATTGAGGAAATAAATACATATTAGCCTAGGAGGGATATATATATATATTAAGTAGCATGTTCTTTCTTATGTTTCTTTACTCTTGCTCTCCTTTTTTTCTTCCCCCCATTGTTTTATCTATTTCTTAAGAAATGTAAGAGTGTGAGATGGCTTATACAGAAAAAAAACAGTTAAATTTGTAAATGTAAATGTAATTAATTTTTGGGAAAATCTTCACCAGTAAAAATATCTAGAATTTGGTGGGAGAAATAAACTAAAATAAGGAGTTATTTGATCAAAAACCCCTTTGTTTCTGTCTTATCTCCCCTTCCTTGTCTGTGGCATGATTTGTGACATCCTGCTAACTCAGGATGTAGCTTATCTATAAGATGAGCCTGTCTACCTAAATGGCATATATGGATAATTTCAACAATTACAAATGATTTATGTTTTCCCTTGTTTATCTATAAGAATGCCTGCTTTTCATCCAGAAGCTATAGAGTTCATCCTTTGGTTAAATGTCTCTTTGTTTCATAGTTACTGTATGCTTTAAAATACTAACTTTAGGTAGTTGAATAAAGAATAAACCTTATATAAATTAAATAATATGTCATTCATAAACTATATGCTATTCCACAATAGTGTACACTATTCTAAAAGTATGCTTTGAGTCAGTATATATAGTCCCTCTGTGTTCCCCCAGCTTACTACATCTCCTTTCCTAAAAGTACCTTAGCTAAGTGCCTATATTTGCCTATTCTTTAAGCGGAAATGGAAAATTATGACATGTATATTTATTGTATATCTCACAGTAAACCATGGGAAAATTAATTTTTTCCAATATTTACAAAGCAGAGGGAGGAATAACTGAGATAATGCATGAAGAAAATTGAATGCACGTATTGTTTTTGTTAGTTGCGAAGTTGTGTCTGACCCATCGTGACCCCATGGACAATGTTCCTCCAGGCCTTCCTGTCCTCTACCATCTTCTGGAGTCCATTTAAGCTCATGCCTACTGCTTCAGTGATTCCATCCAGCCACCTCACTCTGTCCTCTTCTTCTCTTGCCCTCAACCTTTCCCAGCATTAGGCTCTTCTCCAGTGAGTCCTTCCTTCTCATTAGATGGCCAAAGTATTTGAGTTTCAACTTCAGGATCTGGCCTTCTAAAGAGCAGTCAGGGTTGATCTCCTCTAGGACTGACCAATTTGATCACCTTGCAGTCCAAGGGACTCGCAGGAGTCTTCTCCAGCACCATAGTTGAAAGGCTTCAATTCTTTGGCACTCAGCCTTTCTTATGGTCCAACTTTCACAGCCATACATTGCAACTGGGAAGACCATAGCCTTGATTATATGCACTTTTGTTGGCAGGGTGATGTCTCTGCTTTTTAGTGTGCTGTCTAAATTTGCCATAGCTTTCCTCCCCAGGAGCAAGCGTCTTTTAATTTCTTGGCTGCAGTCCCTGTCTGCAGTGATCTTGGAGCTCAGGAAAATAAAATATGTCACTACCTCCATTTCTTCCTCATCTATTTGCCAGGAATTGAGAGGGCCGGATGCCATGATCTTGGTTTTCTTAATGTTAAGTTTCAAGCCAACTTTTGCACTACAGTAGTAGAGAGAGAGAAAAAAGAGTGTATTTGTATAAAGGAACAAACTCACAATTTATTACAAAGATACTCCTCAAGTAATGAAGTTGAAAACAATTCACCTAGTTAAAATATACTCGGGTTTTTTTTAGCCATAAGGACACAAAATCTAGCACTGATCAGCTAACAGAATTGCTTCTTTTGAGTACTTCTTCACAACCACTGTTTTCCACACCCTGATGTCTCTTTGATCCTAAAGCCTAGCCTTTCAAGACTATCATCGTTCCCACTGTACCATTTTTAATGAGGCAATTACATAAAATATATTTTTTTCTGAGTTTAGTTCTCAACCATGAGGAAACTGGGGGGGCTTAGGCAGGTTGTCAGGAGTGGAAAAAGGGAGCATCAACAATCTAGGGGGTCCTCACCAAAGCATCCAAAACTTACATTTAGCTGGTGTCTGTGGAGTGTTTCAGCCAAAGCTCCACCTCTTTTGTACACATGGTACCTCTTGCAAATTTTGACACATCCCACTCTGGATATCTGTGCTGGCATCTTTTCTGATTTGACATGTTAGCTAGTTGAGCTGAAAAAAAAGAATTTGGTTTGCAGCTCAGTAGAAATGTGGGAATCCAAGGCTCCATGCAATGGTACCTTCTGCATATAAAACAAGCTGGAGAATACATTAAAAGGATGCCAGTGGACTTTGGAGTTGGACTTTGTTAGAGACTCTATGGAATGGACCATTTCCATTGTTTGTCTCTCTTTTTCCAACAGTCTAGAGGGTTTATGAATATAATTAAGCAATAATAGAATTAGAATAGAATAGAGCTGGAAGGGACTTTGGAGGTCTAGTCCAGCCCTATGCTCAAGCAGGAGAAGCTATATCATTTCAGACAAGTGACTGTCTGGTCTCTTCTTAAAAACCTCCAGTAATGGAGGGCCTATGATTTCTGAAGGCAAGCTGTTCCACTGGTTAATTGTCCTCTGTAAATCCCAGACTCCCAAAAGACCTTTTTTAATTCCTATATTAAAAAATCACAGAATTCTCCCTTCCTGTCTCTAGTGATTATATTTCTGCCAGTGTAAAATCTGCTTTCCTCTGCCTGCAAAAGACCTTCTTTGAAAAAGTTCAACACTTCAGCCTTTTCCCCAATTAGTAATCGATTAAGTCACATTCCTGCATTCAGTTCTACCTAATATGCAATTGTAAGGCCACATTCCTACATTCCATCTCTGCCTCCGGTGATAAAACTCTTTTCTTATTTACAACCACATTCCTGTCTCTGATTCACATGTGTATACAACAAAGACTTGTTTCATTTAAATTGCCCATGCCTCAAGATATATAGTTTCCTGTCTCCTGAAATTGTTTCTGCTTCAAAATTATGTCTTTCAAGTTATGTCTTCCTGTGATAACCTTTTGTCTTCCCTGTTAGCATTTGTATTTAGCCCTGTCTCCTGCAATTATCTCTGCCTCAAGTTATGTCTTCCTGCAATAATCCCTGTCAACTTTGTTAACATTTGTATAAGATAGCTATGTATTATTGTTTTCTGTAATGACCTTTGCCCTCTTCATTAGCAGTTCTCTGTTAGCATAAACTATGTTTTATTATTTCCTGTAATGACCTTTGCTTTCTTCATTAGCAATTGTATACCATGAGCTATGTTCCCCTTTGACCTTCCATGAGTGTTTTTCCCCCCTCCCAAATGAAACAGCCTAATAAAGAGAGAGTGTCCAGAGGTATTCGGGGGCATAACATCTTCCCCGAGCACTCTGTGCTCTCACCTTGAGCAAACTTGTGTTGGTGTCTCAGTTTGTCCTAGGATTCTGCTCTAATCATCGCAGTTCCCAAGTATGACCGTTGGAACTTCCGGCATACTGGGTCGGTGGTAAAGGGCAAAGATCCTTCCATATTCAAGGTGATCACCCTTGCGAGGGTCTCTCCAAATTCTCACCCCTATTACGGGGCTCTAAGAGTTGAGGCCAGAACCCTGACCGGTCGCTCATCGCAACAACTGGGGGCTCGTCCGTTGGCTCGCGGCTTCAACTCCACAGCATGACTCCTGTCCAGGCGTGTGCTACCTGCACTCTCATTTTCCACGCACCTCGGAGAAGGCTTCAAATCGTGAGTAAATGGGCTCTCCACTTTCCAAAGTTTCGTCAGGGCATAGGGACGAACTTTTTAATATAGTGCAGAATGCTAATTTTGTTCAAAAACACAATGGCACCATGGTCCATCCTGTAGGAAAGAGACTTTTAACAAAACTTTTACGATATATTAACAAGAATTGTCCGGCTTATCCGGAATCAGGCACTTTGTCTGTTGTAACCTGGGAAAAACTAGGGAAATATCTTCACAATCATCCCAGGGCGCCTGCTGACATTCTGTCTGCATGGCAAGCAGTGATGGCAGCATTAAAACTTTTGCCATCTCCTCTAGATCTGACATCTTCTACTTCTAAGCCTCTTGATCCTTCTTCTGATCTTTCGCCTTCACCTGAAGCACCACCACCCTATCCTTCTGCACCCTCTACAACATCTTCTGAGAAACCTTCCTTGCCTTCTCCATCTTCCTCTGAATTTCTAGACTCCCCTTCTCCAACCTTATTGCCAGGAGGCCAATTAACAAATCTTCTAACTTCATCCGTTTTTCTGATGAATTCTCCTGAAGAAACTTCTCTTTACCCTTTAAGTATAGCCCCGGGAGGGGGTCCCGCAATTCATCAAAATATACCTATGAAATTATTAAAAGAATTGAAAATGGCAGTAAAAGAATATGGTATCCAATCGCCATATGTTAAAGGATTACTTAATTCATTAGTAGATGCCAATTCGACAATGCTACTTTATGATTGGAAAACTCTTTTTTCTATGCTTTTAACTCCTGCTCAATATGTCATCTGGCAATCAGAATACCAAAAAAATGCTGAATCTGAGGTCCGAAAAGGACTCCCTCAGGGTGTAACACGTGATCACTTGTTGGGCATCGGTCAATTTGCCACCTTAATTCAACAGCAAAATTGTCCCCGGCGTGCTTTTGCCATAATACATCTCTGTGCAATGGCAGCTTTACGCCACGTAGATGATGCCTCTGGAGAATCTGCTCAAAATTTTCTTAAAATTGTTCAAGGACCTATGGAACCATATGCTACATTTATTAGTCGCCTTCAATTGGCATTAGAACGACAATTTGATAATAAAGCTGGCAGGGATGAATTGATTATTAAATTGGCTTATAGCAATGCTAATGATGACTGTCAGAAAGTCTTACAACCCATTGCTAACAAACCAGGAGTTACACTTGCAGAATTTTTAGAACTCTGTCGCAGTGTAGGGACAACTTCCTATAAGATGCAAGCACTGGCAGCAGTTATTTCTGCTAATAAAACATCTCCTGAAACTTCTCCGGAAGCTTTTCCTATTACAAGAACAGGGAATTGTTTTAACTGTGGCAAACCGGGTCACTTCAAAAATCAGTGTCGACAACCTGGGGGAGGGGGTGCGCCTCGTGGCCAAGCACGGGGACCACAGCCACCCCCCAACCCAAGGCCAAAAACAGTCTGCCCACGTTGCCGCAAAGGCTTCCACTGGGCTTCACAATGTCGAGCAAATGTTTCCATTCAACAAAATCAGGGAAACTAGACATGGGGCGATCAACCAGCCCCACTCCAAAGGTTGAAACTATTTCCACACTTCCTTTTGATTTGGCAAACACTCAATCTTCAAATACATTTTCATTGCCTGTTACTTTAACTTCAGATATAACATATGATGATCCTGGATCAATTTTTACCATGCCATTATCAATTACATTACAGAAGCCTGTCCCCTCTAATATTCCGGCTTTACTTATTCCTAATTCTGTTTTAATTGTTGAAGGAGTAGTCGCTGCTCCTTTCCTTTATGACTCTACTTCACTTCATAATCTTTCTTTATCTGCCTATGGCGATAGGACCTTCCACCTTAAAGCAGGCACACAAGTCGCCACACTAATTTTTTTGTCACCACCAACTGACGATACCCCTGGTGTTTTTTCTTTGCATCAACCTATTCATGTTTCTAAATCCTTTCTTACTGTTTCCTTACAAGGCCGTTCTTTTTCTGGTCTAATAGATACAGGAGCTGATGTTTCCGTGATCCGTACAGCTGAATGGCCTGCTGATTGGCCTCTTACCAATACCTCTGCTGTTCAGGGAGTGGGAGGAGCACAGGCTGCCAAGGTTAGCACTAACTGGCTGTCTGCCTCCACTCCTGATTCTTCGGCTACTGCTTTTCTTAAACCTTACGTATTGCCTCTTCATTGTAACCTCTGGGGGCGAGATCTTCTTTCTCAACTTCGGGCTACTCTACATATTCCTTAAACATGCTGCCTAAACCTTTGTCACTTGCTTTAAAATCTAGTCTTCCTGTGTGGGTAGATCAATGGCCACTTCCTATTGAAAAACTCACTGCTTTAATAGATTTAGTCCAACAACAGTTGCAGCAGGGTCATATTGAGCCTTCTACTAGCCCTTATAACACACCAATTTTTGTCATCAAAAAGAAATCAGGAAAATGGCGCCTCCTACAGGATCTCAGAAAGATCAACGACATTCTCCAACCAATGGGCCCATTGCAATGTGGCCTACCTAATCCTAATTTGATTCCCCAAAATTATGACCTTGTTGTAATTGATTTAAAGGACTGTTTCTTTTCTATTCCGCTTGCAGAACCTGACCGTCTTCTTTTTGCTTTTACCATTCCTGAATTTAATAATAGCAGACCCACTAAAAGGTACCAATGGAAAGTTCTTCCTCAGGGAATGTTAAATTCTCCAACAATGTGCCAATACTATGTAGATAAAGTTTTAGAACCATTTAGACAAAAATATCCGAAAATCTTGGTCTATCACTATATGGATGACATATTAATCGCAGCAGAAGGCCCAAAGGGTACTGTTATGCAAACAGTCCCTTTCCTTACTCAGCTTTTAAATTCTGCTGGTCTTTTTATAGCCCCAGACAAAATACAGTCACAATATCCGGTACAATATTTGGGTCATAAGGTACTTGCAGCTGCAGCTGCCCCTGATCTTCCACTTTTAAATATTGGACCAGTTACTACCTTGGTCAAATTACAACAGTATCTTGGTACTTTGAATTGGGCTAGACCTTATTTTTCTCTTCCTACTAATATCTTATCTCCTTTATTTAAGGCCTTAATAGGCCCCAAGCATCCTGCAGATAAAATCATCCTAGATTCACATCAATTACAAGTGGTTCAAGAGGTTAATCTGGCCCTTCGCACTTTGTGGGTGGATCGATTAGAGGCCAACATTCCAATATCTTTGGCTGTTCTTTCTACTCCGCAATTGTACACAGGAATTCTTATGCAAATTAGTAGCAGTAAAAAACTTTTAATCTTGGAATGGTTACACCTTTCTCACACTCCAAAAACTTCTATTTTTTCTCGAATCACCCAACTTGCTGCTCTTTTCACCAAAGCTCGGAAACGGGCAAAGGCAATGATGGGTCTGGAAATAGACACAATCTATCTCCCCTTCCGATTGACACAATGGGAAGAGATGTTTGTAAATTCAGATGTCCTTCAAATTGCTCTTGAAAATTGGAATGGAAAATTATCTTGCCACCTCCCCACAGACCCTCGATTACAATTGATCAAAACAATCCCAACTACAATTTTTAATCCAATAGCAAAACAACCTATCCCACAGGCACTAACAGTGTTTACGGATGGTTCAAAAGCCATTGGAGCATGTGTTTGGCAACTTGATTCCACATGGCACAAACGTCTCACTACGGGACAATCATCAGCTCAACAAGCTGAATTAGCTGCTTTTAATCTGGCTCTTTCCATTTTTCAAAATCAGCCATTGAACATAATCACAGACAGTCTTTATGTTGCCAACATTGTTTTTTCAATTTTTGATGCCTATATTTCTCCTTCTTTATCACCATCATTAATGAATTTATTTTTACAGCTGCAACAATTGTTACAAAAACGGACAACACCATTATTTGTAGCACACATTAGGAGTCATCAACATCTTCCAGGATTCCTATCAGAAGGGAATCACATGGCGGATGAAGCCTGTAAATCTGTCTTACAGATTTGTGCTTTAACAGCCGGAGAAAGTCACTCATATTTTCATCAAAACAAAAAGGCTCTTGTGAAGCAATTCGGACTCACACACCAAGAAGCTGCTGCAATCATTCAACAATGCCCTACTTGTAGTCTTCAAGCTCGAAGTATCCCTGAAGGAGTAAATCCTAGGGGTACACAAGCTTGTGAGACTTGGCAAATGGACGTTACACAATTCCCTCCATTTGCCCCCTGGAAGTATATTCATGTATCCGTAGATACGTATTCAGGCTTTATCATGGCCACCCTACAAAGAGGGGAAACGGCCAAACAAACAATCAATCATTGTATTAGATCTTTCATAACACTGGGATGTCCTAAAATTTTAAAAACTGACAATGGTCCTGCATACACAAGTACTGCATTTTCGGAATTCTGCTATCGATGGGACATTGTACACAAATTTGGTATTCCATTTAATAGCCAAGGGCAAGCTATTGTGGAACGCACAAATCAAACACTCAAAAATGCATTGCAACGATATTTAGGGGCAAAAGGCGTAAGCCCCCCGACACTCCCAGTGTTGCAAAATGTTCTTAATGTTTGTCTTTATACTCTCAATTTTTTGAACCTTACAGGGTCACCAGCCACTTCAGCCGCTTCTCGACATTTTTCTAACCCTCCTTGTCCAACCTCCAGACCTTCTGTTTATTATAGGCAACTACCAGATCCTGCTTGGAAAGGACCGGTACCCCTGATCACCTGGGGAAAAGGCTACGCTGCAGTCCAACTTCCAGATCGCACATTGTGGGTCCCTGCACGTTGCGTACGGCCCTATCATGCTATCACAAAGCCTTCCCTTGCTGCTGACTCTATGTCTTTGTCTTTACTCTTTAGCGACAGCTCAATTGAGGGCTGACCCGCATATTATACTTGCACCCCCCTTCACATCTGTCACTTTCACTTTTCAAGATGACTCTCTGCCTCACTGTAATTATACATTGCAACACCGCGGTCGTTATCTTGCTTCTCCTTTTCCGGCACACATTAAACACACTTATTTTCCATGTACTATCTTCCTTCGTGTAACAGTCACCCCCTCCACTATTGGCTCTTACTCCTGCCTTGGATTTCTAGCCAATGGCGCTCGTTTCAATCAAACCGTGTATCTTTTCTCTTCATATTCTGCCTCCTACCTTCCTATTCCTTCTCTGCTTGCTTCTTGGCTCTCCAGATACCCACCCTATTCAAAGGATCCCTGTGCTGTACGCTACGTCCGCTGCAGACACCCCTCTCCTGTCAACACGCTAAAGTGCCTCTGGTCTTTTGATCGCCTCGTCGGCCACTGTGAAGGAGGAAGCAAAATTTCCCCGCCGCCTCATCATCACATTCATCAACGGGCTTCGCCAAGTCACAGCCAGCGAGGACACGACCAACGTCCTTTGTCACCTCCCCGCCGGCCGCGTAACATTGCTTGGACCGATGCACAGCCTGCTGCACCAACCACTCCAAGAAACATTCTACAAGCCTCATCACCACGACAACATTTTTCTCGATCACGGCGCTCTTTGCCCTCCGTTCCTAACAACCAGCATCGCCCTGCAAATTACACCTGGACTATCATTGACTTTCAAGGAAACACCCTATACTCCATCTCCAACCGTACCCTGTGGCCCTGGTTTCCCACGCTCTACTTTGACTTTGCTGAAATGCTCGTAGGAGCCCATGGATTTAAGCATAAAACAAAGTGCGATCCTTCCCCTCGTGAGGTCTGGAACATGGGCCCAGGTCTGTACATTTGCCCAGGCTATATTACAGACCTATCCCATATAGATGTATGTGGAACCGCCTCTGATTGGTATTGCAAATCTTGGCAATGTGTGTCCACAGGAAAAATTTGGTGGACTGCACCTTACACTACTGATTACATCGAGGCAAGACTGGGGCAGGACTCCAACTTGCCTTGGTCATCATGCAGCAATTGGGCCTGCTGTGGTGTTCGCCTCAACCCAATGTACGTCACCTTCACATCACATGGAAAAAGGCTCCCGCTTGCTGCTTGGTTAGCAGGGAAAAAGTGGGGGGGCAGATCCAAGGATAATTCCAGACACAGTCATCCAGGTAATATTTTCATAATTCGACTCACTGTGTCCCTAGAAGTATCCCCACCTGTGGGTCCAAATAAGCAAAATAACTCTCCTTTTTTACAACCCTTTCCAAGGGAAGCCAATCCATTGATAACTCTTGTTTCCTCCACACACGACGCCCTAATAGCAGCCCATGCTTTCCCTGACAATGATACTAAATGTTGGTTGTGTTTATCCTCTCAACCCCCTTTCTATGAAGCTATTGGCTCCCCCTCCCCATTTGCAAATAGCACCTCTGATGCCACTTGCAGGTGGTCCAATTCTTCTATAACTATATTTTCCATTGAAGGCCAAGGATGCTGTCTTGGATATGTACCTTCTAATTACTCCCACTATTGTATTAATGCCTCATCTGATGCTTATATATCTTGTATGATATTTTTACCAAATGAAAGGACAGGTCTTCCCTATGGAGCTGAGGGATGGTCTATAATGTATACTCACTCTACAACAGCAGATCTTTCCAAACGACTTAAGGGTCAGTTCTTCATTCCTTCCAATGGATCCACTTGGGCTTGCTCCACTGGTGCCACTGCATGCGTCAGTGGAGACATATTACACATACAAAAAGCTTTTTGTATTCAGGTTTACCTTCTCCCAAAAATGTCTGTCTTTTCTGATAATGACTTTATCTCCCGTATGGAACCACCCCAATATTCTCTTCGAGCTAAACGCGAGGTAATCAGCACTGTGACCTTAGCCATTCTCTTAGGCCTGGGAGCCACTGGTGCAGCAACAGGTATTACAGGTATGGTCCTGGGTGACCAAAGCATCCGCAAGTTAAGTATCGAAATTGATGCAGACCTCAAACGAATCGAACAGTCTATGGTTGCTCTCCAAAATTCTCTCACCTCACTATCGGAAGTTGTTTTACAGAATAGAAGAGGTTTGGATTTGCTTTTCTTAAAAAATGGAGGTCTATGTGTAGCTTTGAAAGAGGAGTGTTGCTTTTACACTGATAGCTCAGGTATTGTGCTTGACTCCATGGCAGAATTAGACAAACGATTGAAAGACAGAGAAAGGGAACGCTCCCAGCATTATACTTGGTATCAAGGAATGTTTAACTTCTCTCCCTGGCTGACCACCCTTTTCTCAGCCATAGCTGGTCCTTTAATTTTATTATTACTTGCATGTGCAATTGGCCCATGTGTTATGGGTAAACTTTTAAATTTTCTACAACGAAGGCTGAGCAGCATTAGCGATGACATTCTGTTGATGAAACACACTATTGACAGTGAATACAAACACCCTCTTTTAGAATTCACTTCTGACCCAGAGACTGATGCACCCTCACACCAGCACTCTTTGAAAGAAATACTGGCGCCGGCACAGGAGTTGTCGGAGGATTTCTCTTTTTCCAGCGTAAGTATCCTAGAAGAGAAAGTTTTGGATTTTGAGGGGCCTTCTCAGTAATTGGCTTTAAAAAACAGAAAAAGAGGAGTTGTAAATCCCAGACTCCCAAAAGACCTTTTTTAATTCCTATATTAAAAAATCACAGAATTCTCCCTTCCTGTCTCTAGTGATTATATTTCTGCCAGTGTAAAATCTGCTTTCCTCTGCCTGCAAAAGACCTTCTTTGAAAAAGTTCAACACTTCAGCCTTTTCCCCAATTAGTAATCGATTAAGTCACATTCCTGCATTCAGTTCTACCTAATATGCAATTGTAAGGCCACATTCCTACATTCCATCTCTGCCTCCGGTGATAAAACTCTTTTCTTATTTACAACCACATTCCTGTCTCTGATTCACATGTGTATACAACAAAGACTTGTTTCATTTAAATTGCCCATGCCTCAAGATATATAGTTTCCTGTCTCCTGAAATTGTTTCTGCTTCAAAATTATGTCTTTCAAGTTATGTCTTCCTGTGATAACCTTTTGTCTTCCCTGTTAGCATTTGTATTTAGCCCTGTCTCCTGCAATTATCTCTGCCTCAAGTTATGTCTTCCTGCAATAATCCCTGTCAACTTTGTTAACATTTGTATAAGATAGCTATGTATTATTGTTTTCTGTAATGACCTTTGCCCTCTTCATTAGCAGTTCTCTGTTAGCATAAACTATGTTTTATTATTTCCTGTAATGACCTTTGCTTTCTTCATTAGCAATTGTATACCATGAGCTATGTTCCCCTTTGACCTTCCATGAGTGTTTTTCCCCCCTCCCAAATGAAACAGCCTAATAAAGAGAGAGTGTCCAGAGGTATTCGGGGGCATAACATCTTCCCCGAGCACTCTGTGCTCTCACCTTGAGCAAACTTGTGTTGGTGTCTCAGTTTGTCCTAGGATTCTGCTCTAATCATCGCAGTTCCCAAGTATGACCGTTGGAACTTCCGGCATACTGGGTCGGTGGTAAAGGGCAAAGATCCTTCCATATTCAAGGTGATCACCCTTGCGAGGGTCTCTCCAAATTCTCACCCCTATTACGGGGCTCTAAGAGTTGAGGCCAGAACCCTGACCGGTCGCTCATCGCAACAGTCCTCACTGTTAGGAAGTTTCTCCTTAATTCTAGGTTGCTTCTCTCTTTAGTCAGTTTCCAACCATTGTTTCTTGTTCTGCCCTCTGGTGCTTTGGAGCATAGGTTGACCTCCTCTTCTTTGTAGCAGCCCCTCAAATACTGGAATACTGCTATCATGTCACCCCTGTTTCTTCTTTTCTTTAGACTAGCCAAATGCCAGTCCTGCAGCCGCTCTTCATATGTTTTAGTCTCCAGGCCTTTTATCATTTTAATTGTTCTTCTCCAAACTTTTTCCAAAGTTTCAATATCTTTTTTGTAGTATGGTGACCAAATTGGTTACAGTATTCCAGGTGTGGTCTTACTTGGGTTTTATAAAGCAGTATTAATACTTTGTGAGATCTTGATTCTATGCCTCTGTTTATACAACCCAGGATTGCATTAGCTTTTTTGGCTGCTGCTGCACACTGCTGGCTCATAGTCAAGTGACTGTCCACTAGGACTCCAAAGTCTCTCTCACAGTTACTGTTTTTGAGCCAGGTCTCACCTAATCTCTACTTGTGCCTTTGATTTTTCCTGCCTAGATGTAAACCTTTGCTTTTCTCCACAACTCATTTTGTTGGATAGGGACCATTGTTCAAGTTTGTTAAGACCTTTTTGGATGCCGAGTTTGTTTTCTGGGGTGTTGGCTATTCCTGCCAGTTTAGTGTCATCTGCAAATTTGATGAGTTCCCTTCTATTCCCTCATCTAAATAATTAATGAAGCTACTAAGACAGAGCCTTGTGGTACCCCACTGTTTTTTTCTCTCCATGTGGATGTAGTACCATTGTGGACTAAGCACTGAGTACAGTTTGTCCGCCAACTACAGATCTATCTGGTGGTGATGTTGTCTATTCCACCTTTTCCTAGTTTACTAAGCAGCAGGTTGTGGTCTACTTTGTCAAATGCCTTACTGAAATCTAAGTATATTATGTCCACAGTGTTTCACTGGTCTGCTAATTTAGTCACTTTATCAAAGAATGAAATAAGATTGGTTTGGCATGATCTGTTTTTAACAAACCCATGCTGGCTGCTAGTTATAACTTTGTTTGCTTCTAGTTGTTCACAGATCTGTTTTTTGATTATCTTTTCCAGGATCTTCCCAGGTATTGATGTTAAAGTGATTGGTCTGTAGTTTCCTGGGTCTGTTTTCCCCCCGTTTCTTGAAGATAGTAATCACATCACCCCTTTTCCAATCATCAGGTACTTATCTCCCTGGTTCTCCAGGATTTTTGAAAGATATGGTGCAATGGTTCTGAGAAAACATCTGCCAGCTCTTTCAGAACTCTGGGATCTGTCGGGTCCTGGTGATTTATATTCATCAAGGTTGGATAGGTGTTCTCTTACCATTTTCTTGCTTATTTTAATTTTTGTTTCTAATTTGTCTTTTGCAGTAGGGTTTTTTTTGGTATGTTGGGTTATAATTTCTTTTTGTGTGAAGAGATGCAAAGAATGAGTTAAGCAGCTCTGCTTTCTCCCTAATGCCTGTTATTTCCTTGCAATTTTCTCTCTTTAGTTGACCTACAGTTTCCTTGACTTTTTTCTTGTTATTAATATGTTAAAAGAAACCTTTTTATTGTCCTTGATTTCTGTTGCAAGTCTTTATTCATTCTGAGCCTTTGCTTTCCTGACTTTGTCTTTGCACGTTTTGGCTGTCTGCTGATAATCAGCCTTCGCTATGTGTCACTCTTTCCATTTTTTGTACCTGTCCATTTGTCTTTCAGTTTGTCAGAGAGAGCTTTGTGCAGCCATGCTGGTTTCTTCTTGAATTTCTTGTTTTTCTTTTTCAATTGTGTTGTGCTGGACTGGGTTTTTATGATCATATTTTTCAGTTTCCCACACTTCTTGAGTTGCTTTTCCCTTCAGGATTTTTGTCCATAGAAACTTTTCTAGGTTCTCTCTGAGTTTCTTAAAATCAGCTGTCTTGAAGTTTAAGACACTGGTTGGATTATTTTCTGTTGCTTGTGTTTGCATTATATTGAATTTCAATATGACATGGTCACTTTCATTCATAGTTCCGGCAACTTCAACTCCCTCTATCACTTCTTATTTATTAGTAAGAATTAGGTCCAGTATAGCTTTGCTTCTAGTTCCCTCCTCCACCTTTTGGATGATAAAGTTGTTGGCTAGGTTGGTTAAGAATCTTTTTGATCTCCCACTCACTGCAGAGTTTTCTCCCAGTTGATATATGGATAGTTGAAGTCTTCCATTACTACTATGATATGCTTCCTACATACGTTTATTAACTGGTTGGCAAAGAGTTCATTCTGATTGCTTGGGTGGCCTGTAATATATACCTATGGCAATGTCACTTTTTTTCCTTTTATATTGACCCATATGAAATGATAAGGTTTGTTAAATAGAGGGTTCTTTTTTTAAAAAAAGTCTTTATTTACATTTCATGTTAAAAACACACCATACACCAACAAAGAGAAAAAAACATTTACAATATACAGAAAACGAAAAAATCAGAAAATTGGAAACCATTTCAAAAAAATCAAATTATATCTACTTCTAAACTGACAATTATATTCCACTCACTAAATCTCTTATAACTATCCAACTCCAAAGCTTATTCATTAACAAAAACTATATCACTTCATTTTTTACCAACCTCCAAGCCACCCTCATTTCTTTAATCTTTTATCCATCCAAATATACCATTTATTCCATGATAGAAATGCTGGTGTCTCTTCTTTACCCTTCAACTTCTTGGTCAATGTGTCTGCTTCTGCACAATCAAGTATTCTCCTAATTATAGCTTCATCCGGCGGGGTATGATTTGCCTTCCAAAATTGAGCATACCCTATCCTCACCGCCGTTAAGATATGTAAAACCAAATACCATATTGCCCTCTTAATATTTCCAGGCCTGAAGCCAAGCAGATACGTCTCTGGTTTAAGATCAACTAAACACCCTGTAATTTCCTCTATCAATTTTTGGATCCTCATCCAATATCTAACCACTTCCGGACATGTCCACCATAAGTGATAATACGTGCCAATCCCTTTACCACACTTCCAACAATCAGCCGACAATCCGGGGAACATTTTGGAAAGTCTAGCTGGAGGGAGATGCCATCTATAAAGCATTTTGTATATGTTTTCCTTATATGACGTGGAAACCACCAGCCTCATATTAATCCACCAAATCTCTTCCCATTTCTCAAGTGGAAGTGCATAACCAAAATTCTTCCCCCAGGCAATCATTGTGTCTTTTACCACCTCCTCCCCTACTACCCTGATTAGCAACAATTTATAGCACTTAGATATCATCCCTTTCTCCGGACCCAGCAGAATCTTATCTAATTCCTGCAGATTCAGATAAATACCCCTTCCTTCCTTATCCTTCTTATACCTTGACTGAATCTGCAGGCAGGCCCACCACTCCAGTTGAAACCCTTGCTGAGCCAGATCTTGTCGTGTTTTGAGTTCTTCCCCGCTATCTAAAAGTTCTTTGTAAGTTGGTCTTCTTCCCTTCTTGAGTAGGGTTGGATGGGTCAAGGCTTCCAAGGTTGATAACCAACACGGAATTTGCACATAGTACTTGGCCCTTATCTTATCCCAATTCCGAATCGGTATATCCCTTATGTAATGACGAGTAAACTGTTTGCTTGGAGGAGTACCTTCTTGCCAAAGAGCAGCATGCCGTCCCTACAACAAATCAAATCCTTCCAAACTCAACAATCGATTATTCCTTAAACTTATCCATTCCTTGCCCCAAACTAAAAGGGCAGCCTGATAGTAAAGTTCCCAATTCGGCAGGCCAAGGCCCCCTCTTTCCTTAATTTCTTGCATCATGTTTTTTCCAATCCTGGGCCATTTCCCCTGCCATACGAATCTAGAAACTACCCCCTCTAACTCTTTTAAAAATTTCATCGAAAGTTTAACCGGTCCTGTCTGGAAAAGAAAATTCCATTTCGGCAAAATATAAGATTTCACTGTGGCTACCCTTCCTGAGTCCTTCGGGAGAAGGGCGGTATATAAATATTATTAAATAAAAAAATAAAAAAATAAATAAATAATGACAACTGTATCCTACCCCATTTTCCCAAGTCCATTTTTGTTTGTATCAGTTTGTATCAGTAATTTAGAATAATTATCCTCCCTAATACTTGAACATCTTCCAGTCAACCAAATTCCTAAATATTTCACCTTCTTCACAATTTTAAACCCTGTAATGTCCTCTAACATCTGTTTACTTCTATTCGAAAATTTTTCAGTAATATATTCGTCTTATCTTTATTTACTTGTAGACCGGCCACGTTTCCAAATTCCTCAATCCTTTTTAGTAATTCCGTGCTGGATTCCAGAGGGTTTTCCAAAACAAAAACCATATCATCTGCAAATGCCTGCAGTTTATAAATTTGGTCTCTTATCTGAAGCCTGGTAATCTCCTCATCTTTCCTTATTATTCTCAATAGGGGTTCTAAGGTTAAAATAAATAAAAGTGGGGAGAGTGGACAACCCTGCCTAGTGCCCTTACAGATATCAAATTTGTCAGTTAAATTCCCATTTATCAACAATCTCGCTTCCTGCTTAGTATAGATTGCTTTAATCATATTACAGAATTTAGCCCCAAACTCCATATGTTCCAACTGACACATTAGGAAATCCCAATTTACCCTATTGAATGCTTTTTGAGCATTGATAAATATTAAAGATAATTGTTTATCTGGTCGGCTTTCATAATACTCCAGAACATTTAATATAATTCTGAGATTATCCTTTATTTGTCTAGCGGGGAGGAACCCATTCTGGTCTGTATGTATGAATTGGTTTAAGTAAATTTTTAATCTATCAGCAATTATTGTCGCAAATATTTTATAATCTGAATTAAGAAGGGATATTGGCCTATAATTTTTAATATGCTTCGAAGGGGAATCATCCTTAGCAATCAAACTAATTCCTCTGGGTGTTTCACGTCAAATTCTCTTAGTTTGCTGACCTCACTTTGTGGTCTACCAGCTTACCCAGTGGGCTGGGTAGATTTGTGCTCCTGAGTCAAGGGGATTCGATGCACTCTGGTTGGCATCACCAGGTTGGCCCACCCCAGAGTCAGTCTGTTCAGCAGAGTAGGCACAGTGGTTGCTGAAGTTCAGTTGGCTCGCTTCGTCTGGGGGTCCATGTTGCACTCCTGAGCTCCCCGGTTCTCCCTCTGGTTCCATCTCAGTTAAGAAGGAAAACTCCTGGTACTTCATGTGAGGGCTGGCTTGGCCACAGATTTGAGGACCTTGGGAGGGACTTATGACACAGTCCTCGTTTAGTGGCCATTCTGGAAACCTTTTCCTGAGCTGATCAATGTGTCTTCTGACAACTCACCCTCCCTCCAACCCCACTTCATAAGATAGGGGTCCGGATGCCTTGGCAATTTGACCAGGAACCCACAGATTCCCCTGACCATAGTTTCTGGCCCAAACCCAATCACCCTGTGCAGCCCCCTCGGGGGTTTTGGTTGAGAGGCTTCTGCTGCCACTCTGTCTGGATACAACCTGTCCAGTTTAGTAATCAAACGCCTCCCCCAACATAGTTCTGCAGGACTTTTATCTGTGGCAGTACAGGGCATAGAATGCTGGCAGAGTAAAAAAATCTGCCAATCTGTGATGCCGGTCACCTGTGACAATGCGCTTGAGTGCCTCCTTCATTGTCCTCACCATGCGTTCAGCTTGACCAATAGAAGATGGATGAAAAGGTGCAGACGTTGCATGTGTGATGAGATTAGCTCTGAGGAAAGCCTGAAATTCAGCAGCAGTGAATTGGGCCCCATTGTCTGAAACTAATACATCAGGCAACCCATGTGTGGCAAAGAGTTTTCTCAGCACCTGGATGGTCCTAGCAGTAGTCATGTTAGGAACTGGAATTACTTCCAGCCATTTTGAGTGGCTATCCACTACTATCAGGAAGAGCTGCTCCTGAAAGGGCCCAGCGTAGTCTATGTGAATCCTAGACCAGGGAGTGTGCATTTCCTCCCACCTGTGAACTGGAGCCTGTGGCATTTCAGGCCTAGATTGCTGGCATGTATAACAACCATGGACTTGAGCCTCAATGTCCTTATCAAGGCCAGGCCACCAGAGCTAGCTTCTAGCTAGAGCTTTCATTCTGACAATGCCTGGATGGCCTTCATGTAATGATTGTAAGACCCTGTCTCTTAGGGAAGTGGGGATTATGACTCTGTTCCCCCATAAAATGCACCCTTAAGTGCAGATAACTCATGCCTCCTGACAAAATAGCTTTGAAATTCTGAGCCTGGACTTTTTTTCCAACCAGCCCGTGTATACCCATGACAACACTCTACTAAGTATTTTATCTGTGGCAGTTTCAGCAGCAATGTCCCCTGCACAGAGGGGAAACTCAGGTATGTCCTGTATGGACAATATTTTAGCAGCAGGAGCCGGATCTGGATCCATTAGTGGCAGTGGTAGTCTGCTGAGGCCATCAGCATGGCCCATTTCCTTGCCCAGTTTGTGAATTAATTTAAAATTGTATGCAGATAGGAAAATAGACCATCTCAGCATTCTTGGAGATAGTATGTGAGGGGGTTGTTTGTCTGTCATGAACAGTCCCAACAGAGGTTTGTGGTCAGTGTAGACTGTGAAATCCCTGCCATATAAATAATCATGGATTTTTTTTATTCCAGCAACGATGGCCAGGGCCTCTTTGTCAATCTGAGCATAGTTGCGCTCAGCAGGGGACAAAGTCCTTGAATAAAATGCTATAGGAACCTGTTTCCCATTTTTTCCCATGTGGCTTAAAACTGCCCCCAACCCATAGGGAGATGCATCACATGCAAGACATACAAGTTTAGACTCTATGTAATGAGTTACAGTGGACTTTTCTGACAGTAGTGCTTTTAAGTCCTGGAAACTTTTTTCGTGTATGTTAGTCCATTTCCAAGGAGCTTTTTTGTCTAGAAGCCTGTGGAGGGGCTCTGCTATTGCTGCCTTATGAGGTAGAAATGTGTGATAGAAATTTAGGAGACCCAAGAATGCTTGTAGCTCTCCTTTTGATTTGGGCCTAGGAGCCATTTTAATGACCTTCACTTTAGAATCAGCGGGGTGAATGCCGTTAGCATCAATGCGGAAACCCAAGAATTCTGTTGAAGAAATCCCAATACTACACTTGTTCTTTTTTAATTTGAGGCCTGCTTTGCGACGCCTCTGCAAAACAGCCCTGAGCCTTCTGGCCAACACTTCTGGGGATTCCCCTGTGATAAGAACATCATCAAAATAAGGGCAGATGCCCTGAATACCCTTAAGTGTACGTTCCATGATCCCTTGGAAAATATCCGGTGCAACACTGACTCCAAACTGTGTTTAACCTTGAATGCCCCTCTGTGAGTCACAATCGTTTGAGCTGCAGCTGTGGCCTCATCAACTGGCAATTGCTGATAGGCCTGTGCTAAATCAAGTTTAGCAAAAATAGTCCCCCCCCTTGCAAGGAGGCTAAAATATGATTGACCACTGGGACCGGGTAAGTGTGTTGCTTGAGGGCCTTATTTAATGTGCATTTATAGTCAGCACAGATGCGAATTTCCCCATTGGCTTTAACTGGAGTGACAATAGGAGTTTCCCACTCCCCCCCCATCAACAGGCTGTAACACGCCCTGTTCTACAAGCTTATCAATTTCGGAATCAATTTTATGTTTTAAAGCAAAAGGGACCCTACGAGGCTTAACCCTGATTGGGACTATGTTGGGATCTAACTTAAATGAGATAGGTGGGCCTGTGTATGTCCCTAGGGTTGAATCAAAAACATCCACGTATTCCTCGCACACTGACATGAGGTCTGCAGTTTGTGTCCGGTTTATGCCAGTAATCTGAATACCTAAGGCATCAAATCAATCAAATCCAATGAGACTCGTTCTCTGGCCCCCTACTACTATTACATCCAGGTACCCCAAAAACCCTTTAAACTTTTCCAACAAAGTGGCTTCTCCCTTAACTTTAACGTGAGCATTTTGAAAATCCGTTAAAACGAGGGTCTTAGTTTGGCCCAATTGTTACTGCGCATACACACGAAGTTAAAAGTGTTTTGAGAAATGATGGAGACTGCAGAGCCGGAGTCTAATTCCATCTTACATGGAACTCCTTGTAGCTCTACCAAGAGCTTAAGTTTGGGTTTAAGGGGGCGTCAAGCCCTGGTGCAGCATACGCTTCTACGGCTCCTGAAGAATCCCACACTAAGTGGACCCTGGGCCCCAGTACCTCTCCTAGTCAGTTCTTCTGACTGGTGTTTGGTTTGCCGGTCTCTCTGACGGGCTCTGCAAACCACCGTGATGTGGCCTGTCCTTCCGCAAGCTCTACATGTGGCCGAACGAAATCTGCAATTGGCATGAAGATGGTTGCCGCCGCACTCCTTACATCTCGGTAAGAGAACTGCCTTGTAATTGTCCTTTCGCTGGTGGCTGTTGTGGTGTTGCGCATTGGGTTGCTTTTGGAGTCAGTTGATTTCAGGTTCTTCTTCCTCTGATGATTCTCCAGTGCATTTGGCGACCTCAAGATGGACCGATTCTTTGACTTTTGAAGATTTGGTGGGCTGAACTGTCTGCACTGCACCCCCAGTGTCTTTATTGGCCATCACCTCGTCCTATGCTTCAGAAAACGTTAAATTGGGCCTACCAAATAGTCTCTGCTGAAGTGTTCTGTCCCATAGGCCACAGACGAGCTGGTCTCTTAGTCATTCTTCTAAATTTGAGAATTTGCATAGGCGTGCAGCCTGTCTTAGGCCTGCTATGAACTCCGAAGCTGTCTCTCTGGGTAGCTGTGCTCTTTGGTCAAACTTGAACCGCCAAGCTATCTCCGACATCTTGGGCTGGAAGTGCCCGGTTAGCTTCTTTTTTAGATCTGCGTAGGAGACCGCCTCGATTGGTGTCAGCGTGAAAAGATTCTCAGCCAAATCAAAGGTACCCTTCCTTGTCTGTGCAACTCTTTGGTAGCACAAGGAGACCTCTGCACAACAAATTTCCTTAACACTGGTTAACACTGTACACACAAAGGCGCGTTGAGGCCTTCAGTCCTTCTTCCACGATCTGATTGGCTCTGAGGTAGTTTTCTACTTGCAAAAAATAAGATGGCCATTCCTCCGGGTGTTTCACGTCGAATTCTCTTAGTTTGCTGACCTTCGGCATTCTTCTTTCGGGTTCCTGCGATCTTCTGGATCCTGCTTCTAGGCTCAGGGAATGAGTCCACTGAGCGCAATTTGTAGCTTGCTAGCCGGCCTTGAGAGGGGGGAAAATGCCTCTTCCCTCCAGTGTGTGCTGCCTTTCCCTCGTGGACTTCAGCTCTTTAATCAGTGAAGCAGGATCCTACCTTCATCGCCACTGTTAAATAGCGGGTTCTTTGGTGCAGGAATGACGACGCAAAGCTGAGTACAGGATAACTCATTGTTTATTTATTGCTGGAACTGTACTGAGGCAAAGGCTGCAACCAGCCACAATATATAGTCTAGCCCCTAGACGGCAGCCAATAGGTTTGAATCAACCATTGCCACCTGGGGATAGCCAATTGCAGCACAGGAGACTGATAGTCTGGGTTGCTGGAGAGCCATTAGCTGCTCCAGCAACCCACGTGGTGTATCACAAGAGCCCAGTACATAACAAGGTGAATGCAATGTTTCATTTTGTTGGCAATAATTTGATTGTGTTTGAATTTTTTTAGTTTCTGTTTGTTCTTCTACCAAATCAAGATTTATCCAGGAGAAACAGAATTTATTATCCCACAAATATATAGCCTGCACCCTTGTTCGTCAAGCCGTGGAGCTTCAGAATGATGAGGATAGGTAACCAAACCACAAAGTATCACATAAATGCAATGAGATAACCAAGCTGGATGGTGCTTGTTAGGCATATGGTGTTAGCCTACAATGTTGGGTTGAAAATATATTAACCATGATGTTATATCTTTAAGATGTTAATTGGCCAATGGGTGTGTAAGTGTTCTCATGGCCATAAGAGGGAGCTAGTAACCTAGCTTCTTTCTCTCTCTGAATTCACTGCTCTCTACTATTACTGTTTTTGCTCTGTTACTGTTATAAACCTGAACTGTGTATTGACCTCTGGACCGGTAAGAAGACTTTGTATTTTGGATTGCTACTTGGACTGTTTATTTTTGATTGTGCATTTTTGTTCTTACACCACCTTAAAGTAAACTACTTTTTGCTTTTACAACTCAGTGTACTCTTGTGTGACTTTTACTGCTCTCAGTACCCTTCCTTGTCTGTGCAACTCTTTGGTAGCACAAGGAGACCTCTGCACAACAAATTTCCTTAACACTGGTTAACACTGTACTGAGAGCTAGTACACACAGTATCCTAGCTGAGTTTGTGTTAGCTATTTGGTCTAAAATGGCACAAGAACTGTTGTCAGGCATCTCCTGGATAACCCGGTTGGATGGGACAAACTATGTTCTCTGGTCCACGAAATGCTGCTTGCTTTTGCGCAAGGAAGGACTATGGACTGTAGTTAATAACTCACCAGATGCTACTGCTTGGGATGCAAATAATGAAGAGGATACAAAGAAGATAGACGACTTTAAACAAAACAATGAGAAAGCTCTTTGCATTATTGGACTAACACTGAATGACCAGCAGCTTGTCCATATTCGTGGTGAGGAGTCTGCTGCTAGGTGTTGGGACATTTTGCGAAGGCTTTATGTTTGAGACAGTGTGGGTGCACATATACACCTTACACGTAAGCTGTTTAGGGCTCATCTGCAGAAGAATGGAGATATGCTGACCCATTTAAACTACATGAAGGCATTTTTTCAAGAGCTTCATGAAAAGGAGCTGATTTTTTCAGAGTTGCATCAGGTCTACATTATTCTGTCATCTTTGGATGAGAGTTATGATGGGTATGTTTCTTCTTTGGAAGTCCTGACCAGAGAGGAACTGACATTGACTAACATTACTGGGAGACTGCTGGAAGAGTCCAGGAGGAGGCGTGACAGAGACCAGCTGAGAGAGACACAGCCACGAGAGGAGCAGCCATTCACCACTGCTTACAACGTCAAGAAATATTATTCTTGTGGGGCTAGAGGGCATATAGCCAAATTCTGTAGAAAGGGTAAAAAACAGAATGTAAATAGCAGTGGGAAGGCAAAGAAGAGCATTGGTTTAGCTGTTTCTGGTGAACCAACATCCAGAAATAATGAATTGTGGGTTGTTGATAGTGGGGCTTCACAATGCATTACTAAAGTGAAAAAGAGGTTTAGTAATATGAAAAACAGCAACCAATATGTTTCACTAGCCAACGGTTGGAAGATGAAGGCCTCTGGTGAAGGTAATTCCTATTGTCCATGCATTAATGAACAGTTACCTATGTTATTTATACCTAAACTAAGATTCAACCTGTTATCTGTAAGGGAATTGGTTAAGGTTGGGTTTGTGGTAACATTCAGAGGGGAGCAATGCACTATTGAGAGGAATGGAACCTGTGTAACTGCTAATTTGAAAAATGGTTTATTCGTTCTCACAAGTAACCAGGTTAGTATAGTTAAAGCTAACTCAATATGTGAGAATAAGAAGCCACATGATGAATGTATACATTTATTGCATAGGCGGTTAGGGCATGTGAACTTTAACTCACTACGTAAAACAGTTGAGTTAGTAGAAGGAATTAAACTGAAGCCATGTAGTAAGTATTTAAATTGCAATGCCTGTAATCATGAAAAGAGTAAGGCAACTCCTGCAAACAGGTTAAACGGCTTCAAAACAACGGTACCTTTGGAAGTTGTATTTGCAGATTTAATTGGACCCATGAAACCAAGTTTAGGAGGATCATGTTATATTTTAAGTATCCTTGACCACTATTCTCGATATGGTTTTTGTTATCTGCTTAAGTCAAAGGCAGATACTTTCCAACAATTTGCAAACTGGCTGAAATTCGTCGAGAGGAAAACAAAGAGAAAGGTTCAGTGCATAATTACTGATAATAGCACTGAATTTACAAACAAGCGCTTTGTTGATATGCTAGAATCAGCTGGCATTGAGCATAAACGTTCAACCCCTTATAGGCCTCAACATAATGCATTTGTTGAGAGACGTGGGCAAACATTACAAGCCATGATGAGAACCATGTTAAAAGATTCTGGCTTAACAGATAGACTGTGGGGGGAGGCAGCAAAATGTGCAAACCATGTTCTGAATATAGTTGTTAATACTTCTACTGGTAAAATACCATACACAATATGGCATGGTAGAAAACCAAACCTTGAGTACCTGCACACGTTTGGCACCCCAGCTTGGGTCCACATTCCTGCACAACTCAGGAGTAAAGGCCAACATAGGGCTAGGCATTTATACTTCGTAGGTTACGAAGCTAACCATAGATCCTATCATTTCTGGGAACAAGGCACAACTAATGTATATAATAGTGCAAGTGCCAAATTCCTTGAGCACGTTGGTTGGGATAGGTTAGAGCAAGGAACTGTTAATACTGATCCTCTAGTGTTTGAGGACTCCTCTGATAACATAATTAGTAATGATAAGACATCTCCTGTAAATATAAAAGATGAAGAGGAGATAGGGGAGATAAAAGATGAATCAGAGGAAGGAAAGGAGTCAGAAATTCAAAGCCCTGTAATTCCTTGGCGTTCAACGCGCATCAGATGTCCACCTGATCACTATGAAGCCAGTGTAATATGCCAAGTTAATGTAGAGCCATCTAACTATGATGAGATCAGAATGTATCCTGAAAAGGAACAGGCATCATGGAAAGCTGCAATGAACAGGGAGTTGAAGTCTTTGCAGGACCTTAAGGTCTATGAGAAAGCAAAACTGCCACCTGGTGAGCAAGCTATAGGTTGCAAATGGATATACAAAATAAAGAAGGGTGTAGATGGGATCGTAACCCATAAGGCACATTTGGTTGCACAAGGTTTTGCCCAAACTACTGAGGATTATGACGAGGTGTTTGCACCCAGTCTGAGGGCAACTACTTTAAGAGCAGCTTTAGTATGGGCGGCTAAAAACCAATATATGGTTAACCATGTAGATGTTGAAACTGCATATTTACATGCTCCATTGCAACATACTATTTATTTAAGAATACCACCAGGATTGACCAATGATAGAGACCATGATTGTTGGGAATTAAAGAAAAGCCTCTATGGATTGATACTATCAGGCTATGAATGGAATACATGTATAGTTAATGAGTTGAGTGCATTAGGTTTTGTAGCCAGTAATGCTGATCCTTGTTTGTTTAGAAGAGATCACAATGGAGTATTATCTTTTCTTTTATTATTCACAGATGATATTGCAATAATAACAAAAACTGAGTTAGAAGCACGAACTATTATTTCAAGATTGCAAAATAAATTCACAATTAGGAATCTTGGAGAAATAAGCCACTATTTGGGGTTAGATATTGTGAAAACAAATAGGGGTTTTAAGGTGTCGCAAGCCAGTAAAATATCTCAGTTATTAAAGAGATATAATATGGAAATGTGTAAACCAGCAAAAACTCTGATGGCTATGGATTTTAAGGACACTAATGTTGAGAGTCCTGTATTTGATAAGACTATGTACCAATCTTTGATAGGAAGCCTTATGTATCTGAGTAATTGGACTAGACCTGATATTTCTTACTGTGTAAACCAATTAGCTAGGTACAACAACGAACCAACTGTTAGACACTGGCAATCAGGTAAACGAGTATTAAGGTATTTGAAGCAGACTATTCACTACTCGTTATATTTAGAGCCAAATCGTGAATTAATCCTCACTGCATATGCAGATGCGAGTTTTGCCTCTGATACAAGCACTCGTAAATCTACTTCAGGATTGGCTGTAATGTTGGGTGATTCTTTGATTGGATGGAAGTCCATTAGACAAAAGCACATAAGCTTATCTACAATGGAGGCTGAATTTTCATGTCTATCAGTGTTATGTACAGAACTGCTAGTGTACAAACAATTATTGTTAGATATGGGTTTAAATGTAAATGATCCATTCATTGTATATGAGGACAATCAAGCTGCGATAAAGATGGCAAACAATGCTGCAGTAAGAACAAGATCCAAACATACTGATCTTCGTTATTTAAATGTCAGACAATGTGTCAAAGATAAATTAATACAGCTAGAGTATTGTTCATCTGATGTAAATATTGCAGACCATTTTACGAAGGTACAAAGTGCTGTGAAACACAATGCTAATTGTGAAAGAATGTGCATAATTGTAAGGGTTATATATTATTCTACCCAAAGTGGAGAGTGTTAGGCATATGGTGTTAGCCTACAATGTTGGGTTGAAAATATATTAACCATGATGTTATGTCTTTAAGATGTTAATTGGCCAATGGGTGTGTAAGTGTTCTCATGGCCATAAGAGGGAGCTAGTAACGTAGCTTCTTTCTCTCTCTGAATTCACTGCTCTCTACTATTACTGTTTTTGCTCTGTTACTGTTATAAACCTGAACTGTGTATTGACCTCTGGACCAGTAAGAAAACTTTGTATTTTGGATTGCTACTTGGACTGTTTATTTTTGTCTGTGCATTTTTGTTCTTACACCACCTTAAAGTAAACTACTTTTTGCTTTTACAACTCAGTGTACTCTTGTGTGACTTTTACTGCTCTCAGTACCCTTCCTTGTCTGTGCAACTCTTTGGTAGCACAAGGAGACCTCTGCACAACAAATTTCCTTAACAGTGCTTTAGAAATATTAATAACAATCATGAAGGAGCTTGATTCACTGTCTCTTCTGGCTACTTCATTTTGCTTAAGAGTCAAACTCATCCTGCCTTGCCTGAGAAACAAATTAATTTGGATTTCTCTCATTCTAAACTGTTTCCATTCCATTTGGATTATTAAATTCCTCTCTGCAAAATTAACACTTGATGGTCAAGTTCTTTTTCTTTTTCTGTTTGATTTTGCTTTTCTTTTACAATGAACTTGGAGAAAGCTCCAGAACAGAGGAGGAGAAATGCTTGAAAGGTCTGACTTATAATAGGTGGAAGTGGAGATGATGTTGAGGAGGAGGAGAAAAAGGAAGAATGTAGATAAGCCAAGGAAGAGCTTCTAACATATACTACTATTCAAGAAACATACCTACTGAAGGTTTCTATTTTCTTTTCTTTTTTTTTCTATATGAAATATTAGTATTGTTTGTAGTTATCTTATATGAGCTAGAGAGTGATAGATTTAAGAATTTATTGTTGGTAGCATATGGATGTTTATGATTGTTTTTTGTTTTTATACCCTGTACTTAGCTCTGGGAAGTTGGGGGGGGGAGGGGGGAAAGGGGGGGAGGGGTAGGGAGGGATAGGTAGGGGAGGGGGAGGGGGGGATTGTTAAAGATAAAATGTATTTTAAAACTTTTCAATAAAAAAAAAGAAACATACCTACTGAAGAATAAACACCATTCTTCTCATCCATTGCATTGTCGAGCTGTGAAGACTGTGAAGACTACTGTCTTTAGGACCACTGCATGCTTCTAACTTGCCAAGAGTGTGGGAGGGGGAGAGGGGAACCGTTTGAATCCACAGGTGCTTCTTATGACAGTGAGAGCTGAAGAGTTGTTTTGTCGAACTAAAGTTTCTTCTCATAACAATTACTAGATATATTGGACAATGTGACCTGAAAAGTTGGGGGGTGTTACTCTTTTAATTATCTGTTTCCTGCCATCGCTTCAAAGCTAGCTTCCTTCCAAACTTGCCAAAATGTTTATTGCCTAATAAAGTTAACATTGGAGTTTATCACGTCTCTAGTCTTTTGCTTGATTGGGTTTATTCAGCCGGAATATAACACTACATAATATGGAGATAACCTGTCTTTCTTCTAAGGCAAAAAAAGATGGTTTGAGAAGTAAAAGGAAACTTGGAGCCATGAGAAAAACAAGGTAACGTCTTTTGAAAAAAAGAAAAGAACACATATTCTTTTCGGACAATTGTACAATAAATAATATTGGACACAAATATTTAACATAGCTATTTAAACTATTTACAGTTCATAAGATTGCCTTGATATCCATACATACATGCACACCAAAAGAGATTTTTCTTTTAAAAATTTCTTTTGGTTCCCTTTTATTTGTTTACCTTTCTAATTCTTTCTTTTTCTTTTCACTTTGCCAAATACATTAAGATAGATTCAGTAATAAGAACAACAAATAATCAAATGAATCAATCAAATATTTACTACAGTCAAAGTCCAGTAACAGCAAATAATAAGAAAATGAAGAATAATAACCCACTTCAACCCCCCCAGGTATTTTAGAAGTACAGTTTGACCTATAATAATATTTGTAAACTTTTCACATTTCATCTGTGCTTTTGTGTCAAAAATAGTTTTATTTCTAAAGGACAGCTGTAGATTACTAATGACTGAAATACAGTTTGGCTGTTTTCATGAAGAGCTCCGTGGGATGTCAGAATATTTAATTCAGGATGTTAAAAACATTCTCAAATGTCACAATAATTATATCACAGCAGGCAATTAAAACACAAGAAAATGCCAACTGACTAAGAGGGTTCCTTGTTATTTAGAAAACCTATGAGAGGCTGACGCTTACAAAAAAATATATAAATTATAACTACAAATTTATGGGTGCGCATTCATTTTAATAGAAATGACTCAAGTCATTCAGTTATTGAATAAAACAAATTGTTACATGCTCCCACAAGGCTGAATAAAGTTAGCAACACAAATAGTTTACAGTGCAATAAGATATAAGTACAGTTTCAATGCTGCAACTTCATTTTTAGTTGCCACAGTTGGGAAGGGAGATGTGTGCTTTTAAGGTTAGACAAAACAATAAATTGTCCTTGGTGGGTTGCGCTTTCTGTTAGAAAGCCCTCTGAAGTAGTTTATTGGGGAATGTGATTAGTGACATATTACTGGGGTGGGAAGTTCAACTTTGTAACTTTGTAACCTTTGGGGAAGAACTTCAGTCTTGGTTTCACTTTTGATCCTGCTGATACTTTGTAGCCAATAAATCTGTTCTTTAAGGAAACCTCTTCCCTTGGAGTTTTGTTTTTACTGGTCTCATCTATTAAACCAAGGCTACAATTCATTTTAAAATGTGGGGTTCTGAGCCCCAGTCACCTACCTAAACTATTGGGAGAACGACAAAGTCTCAGGGAAGACATTGAGATGGAAAAGAAGGGGGAATTGGCTTCTAGCCTTGGTGTGACAGCAGCAGATGGAATGCAGGCTACAACCCAGACAGAGAGTGCAGCCCCTGTGGCCAGAGCGAGACTTGAAAGTCCGGGAGATTTAATAATTTAATTTAATAATTTAATTTGTATACCGCCCTTCTCCCGAAGGACTCAGGGCAGAGATCCCACTGGAGAGGTTGATGCAGCAGGAAGGAGCATTGACCCTTGGAGAGATTTGGCGATCAGATGCTGCCCTGCCATGGAGAAGCACCGTTAAGGCTGCGGAAGCTAAATTCCCATTGATCTTGTCCCATGGATCTCGTTCGCCGGTGCTGAGAAAGGTGAAGTGGCTGGCTGCTTGGGATGAATCTGGAATGGAGGTACCAGACTGCCATCCATAGTCATTCCATTGAACGACTGAGAGAGAAGGGGTTTTTAAAATAATATTTTATTAATTTTCTCATTTTACAATTATTTAAAAAACAATGTGGTGACTGGGTTAATCAATAGTTCAATAGCATACATAAAATTTTAGTATAAACCTCATGTTACAACATCAGATATTTCCTCTCTTTTTCACTTAATATCTACTATCTCATATTAAGCTAATACAGTTCTTATTATTATCAACTAAATAAAAACATCTTTGTTAAAATTATGAATAATGTTTAGCTTATACATATCTTAATTGCGTTTGCATTCAATTCTTATATACAATCAATGTCCTGTTATTGCTTTTTTCCTGAAGCTTTAATTTCCCATTAATATTCAAATTAACATTTGTTATTTATGATTTCCAAATGTTTTAAGTTTAGGTAACCAAACTTTCCCTTATCTCTACTTCTTCCTTTTTCCTTTTCATAACAAAGTCTAATATTCTAAATACACATCTTATCTATTTGATTATAGTCTTGTTCTGTTTTCTAAAAGTTATGTCACTGCACTGTTTTGTTCGTCAGAAAAGTTCATTTCTAACTGTACATTTCCCCTGCTCTCTGTACCTGTTGTGATAACTTATCTGGTAACCATAGTGAATCCCATATGACTAGTTATGTTATGGTTTCAGTCTGTTTAGTGCGCATGTCTAGAAGAGGTTCCCACAGTTATTTCTTTATTGTTTTATTCACTTTGCTGCTACTGTCTGTTACGTTAGGATGTAGTGAGCTAGCTCTCTTTATAATATATATTTAGTTTTTATATTTTTGTAAGTAAAAGGTATTTAGTAAGATTATGCGTCGTGTTTTTATTGCCTTCCTGCATGCACATCATGCATTCTCTGAAGCACGGTCCGTCGCCCTCTACAAAGGTGATTTTTACCTTGACATTTTGGTATCGAGGATGGTTTGATTTATGTTTTTAGAGATGCATGTTTCTGCGGCTGTTATCAGTTAGTTAGTGCTAGTGAGGCAGCGGTGATTAACTGCTGAAACATGTCAGGAAGGAAGCCAAGGCTGAAAAGGAGTCTGTCTGTTGGGCAGCTCCCTTCAGCTTTAAGAACTCCGATAGCTTCAGCCACACGCCTTGGAAAAGACGCACCTGCTCCTGTCGACGATGCAAGGTCAGTCACTCCTTTTTCTACTTTTCCAAGCTCCCTAGCAGCTGCTTTTGAAAATGTTCACACTCCAGGGGCTCAAGATGAATTTCAAAGGCTTGGAGTGAAACCTAAAGTTCAGCCGAAGAAAATTCCTTCTGCTCCTTCAAGCCCCAAGCAAACTATGCGAGATAGGGCTATGCAAGGCTACTGTGAACAAATTGGGGTTTTTTGAAAAGCGTTTGCAGCAGGCAAAGGAATATGTGTCAATGGTTCAGCAATATGAGAGGAATTATGAGCATGAACCGGCCATATTGCCACACCCACAAGGAGAAGCCATATTGCCTCCTTCTTCCCCAAAGCCAAAGTCACGCCCATCATTGAGTGTCATGCAAGACGAATGGGAACCGGAGGCTCCTATGTCACATGATTATGGGCTGTCCCAGAGGCCATACAGAGCCACAGTGATGCCTGAAGCAAATGTTATAGCACCATCTACTGGTGAAGCTGCATTAAGACATGAATTGGAGCTCTCACTCTCGCAATTGTCTATGGAGGAGTCTTTGCTCAGAGATACAAGATTTCTGCCATTATCTGAGGCTCCAGCCCCTGATGGTGCTAGGATTCCTGTTACTATTGCTTCTCCTGTTAATATTGCTTCTATGCAAGCCCCTCTACCTGGCAGAACACAGCCATATTTAACCCACATGCAATTGCCACCGGGTTCTTATATGCGAAGGCCAGTGTCATCTGCAGGTTATGCTAATGCACCAGCCCCAGCGCCAGCGCCTCCTGCTGGCCAGGGTAGAATAGCAGCTCAAAGACAGTCACAGCCAGCACCAAGACTACCGGCAGCTTCAATGCAACTGCCGCATGTCCAGGCACAGGCACAGACACCACTGGTGCCCCCTGCAGGTTATGGTCGGATTGCACAACCTGCACAGCCAGTACCTCAATTGTATATGCCTCATCAAACACCTTCCATTGTACCACTGGCTGGTGATTCAAAATTAAAGAAGTCAGGACAGAATTACAAGGCATGGGTCAGTGAGGTTGGACTTTTGCTACGCAGAGAAGGTACTCACATGATGGTGTTTAATCCTCCTGCCCAGCCATGGACTCCTGACATATGGGACTTGGATAATAGAGCATGCACAACATTATTGATGTCAATGGACACTGAGTTGCAGCTCACGTTTTCACAAGCTGCAACTGCCCAACAAATTTGGACTCAGTTAGAGACATGTTATCGGCCTACATCAATTGAGTCTACATGTTTACTTTTGTCTGAGTTCCATGGTTCCAGATTAAAACCTGGTGAACATATTGGAGCACATTTGACTAAAATGAAAGGTATTAGAAAAGAACTGGGTGAAAAAGGCTATCCTATTGATGATTTTCAAATGATCAGCATTATCATCAATTCTTTGAATCATGAGTGGAAAGATGCTATTTCCAAGATTAATCAAGTGCCTATTGCTCAACGCACAGTGGATCATGTATGCAGGATTTTAGCCGAAGAAGAGGCACTTATGCAAGCTGCGCCACATTTAAGGGAACCACCTGCATCAAGAGCTTCAGCGAGGCGTGCCTTCCATGGAAGGACCTACGTTCCAAGGATGCCAAGATGCTACATCTGCAATCGTGTGGGACATGCCACCCGGGATTGTCCCCAACGAGTTCCAGCGCCCGTCACATACCAGCCCAGAGGAACAGATTCCAGAGGAGGCAGAGGTAGAGGCGGACGACAAGGTCGTGGTCATGGTTCCAGGCGTGATCCACAAGCTCCACTTGTCACATTGGTTGTGACCAATGATCCACAGCCTCAACCAGAGTATGACAGATGACTTCGTTGGATTTTGGACAGCGGAGCAGCATTACATGTTACCTACAGAAAAGAGCTTTACACAGAGATGCACGAGCCTGAACCTGAACTTCGTGAACTTTACTCTTTTTCCAATCATCCTGTTCAGGTCATGGGAAAAGGAACTGTTTATATTGAAGAGCTCGGTGCTCTCATTCCAAATGTTTACTATGTTCCGTCTGCCAGTAGTAATTTGCTTAGTCAGAGTCATTTGTCTAGGTTTTCTCATTTTCAGGTCCACCATCTTGAAAAAGCAAGTTATATAGTCAAAGATGGAGATATTGTTGCTGAAACCATGTTGATTGGTGGTGTTTATTACTTAAAACCAAAGTCTAAGCAGCAAGAGCAGGCAAGTATACACGTTCCAAAAAGCACAGGCCCAGAGAGAGACGTCCCAGAGAGAGATCCTGTTGCTACTCCAAAGGTTCCTAATAATGATAAAAATACAAAAAAGACACAGGTTGCTCACAGCAAGCCTGGGGTTCCTAATAAAAATGCTAACGTTGAGAATTCACTAACAGGTAAACCTTTGCATTCCAGGTGTATCCATAAGTGGCACAGAAGATTGGGTCATGCCAGTTTCCGTGTTCTGAAGAAGATGCCAGAGTTCGCAAGAGGTTTGGATCTAAAGGGGTTTAAGGTGTTCTTGGACTGTGCTGTCTGCAAGAAAGCCAAATCTAAGGCAGCAGCAATTCCAAAACGCGCTACACGCCTGTCAACACGCATTTTTGATTTGGTACACACTGACATAGTTGGTCCTTTTGCACCAACACTTGGTGGTAAAAGATATTTCTTGACAATCGTTGATAATTATTCTAGATATGGATATGTATATCCTATGAAAGAAAAATCTGAGACCTTTCAGATCTTTAAAGACTTTGCTAGTCTTGTCTATACCCAATTCGAGGTCAACATTGCCAGAATCCAGAGTGATCGTGGTGCTGAATTCATGTCTCAGCGTTTCCAGGACTGGATGCGTGAGAATGGGATAGTACATCAGACATCTGCTCCTTATACTCCAGCTGAAAATGGAGTGGCAGAACGCAGAAATGGAGTTCTGCAAACCATGATGCGTTGCCTCCTTGAAGATGCTAACCTCAGTCTTCCATACTGGGGTGAAGCTATCAAATATGCTAACCATATCATCAACCGTACTTGGAGTAGTGTGATAAATCAGACCCCTTATTTCATGTTGTATGGACACAAGCCTGATCTCTCACATCTCCATGTTTTTGGTTCATATGCTATGGTGAATATTCCTTTAGCCCAAAGAAAGAAAGGGGGTCCTGCAGCGAAAAGGATGAGATTTATGGGCATTGATGATAATTCAAAATGGAGCAAATACATTGACTCTCATCATGTTATTGTGGTTTCACAATCTGCTACTTTTGAGGAAGATGCTGACTGGTCCAGGATTCATTCTAACGATCCTGGAGTTTATTTTCCTAGAGATGATGTTGCTGATGCCACGCAACCTGATGATCAAGATTCACAGGATAATGTTCCTTCCACGAGTTCTTCTCAACCTACTGTTCCGTCTTCACAAGCCGCCGATGTTGCTGCTGGCGACAATGATGAAGACGAGGACGACACAGAAGAAGAATGGACGGTTGGCCCGAGACGTTCCAAGAGGACCACAAAGGGAATCCCTCCAAAACGGTATTCGTGGCAAGTAACAAAAACACCTGTACCTTTGATTTGTAATGTTACACTTCCACCTGAGAAGTTCACACAGATCAAACATCTTCCTGAATCAGAACAAGATAAATGGTTTGAGGCAATGCAGGCTGAAATGGACAGTCTAAAGAAACTTCAAGTGTTTACGCCTGCAAGCCCTCCAGCAAACAAGAAAGTTATTGGTACTCGATGGGTTTACAGAATCAAAAAGAAGCCGAATGGTGAGTCGTTGTACAAGGCCAGACTTGTAGCCCAGGGTTTCGCTCAACGTTATCCTGAGGACTATACAAATACATACTCACCCACAGTGCGGACTGAAAGTGTGAAAATTGCTTTAGCCACTGCAACTATCCTTGGCCTAGAGGTTTTCCAGTTCGATGTTGAAATGGCTTATCTACACGCTGATCTTGACGAGGACATCTACGTGAAAGGTCCTCCAGGTTTCAGACAGCAAGAAGGGGATACCTGGTTTCTACACAAAAGTCTTTATGGTCTGAAACAGTCTGGTTTAATGTGGTACTTATGTCTTTCTGACAAACTAAATTCAATGGGCTTTATTAAGTCCGAAACAGATGAATGCATGTTTACTAAAAGATCCGGTAATAGGTATGAGATAATTCTTGTTTATGTCGATGATATTGTTTATATTGGTCCAAATAAGCAGATGAGTGAGGTTTTTGCTAAAGCTTTACAAAAGTTTTTTACATTGAAGTGTTTAGGATGTATTAACACTTATTTAGGTGTTCAAATTGCCAAAACTCAGAAGGGGTTTAGTCTCACACAAGAAGAGAAGATTGAACAACTGTTACATCACTGTAACATGGAGGACGCTAAGCCTGTGAGTTCGAAGATCAAACACTATATCGCTCAGTCATTGGGTCGCTGCTATATATTAGTAGTTGGACTAGACCCGACATTGCACTTAGTGTTAATCTTTTATCATGACACGTAGGCAAGGCAAAACAGTTTCATTGGACATGTGTTAAAAAGTTATTGAGGTATCTAAAACACACCAAAGACATGAAGTTGTTGTTGGAACCCACACATACTGACTATGCAGAGTTATGTTGTTTTGCAGATTCAGATTGGGCGAGTGATAAGAAGTCACGGAAAAGTACTTCAGGTTATATGATGTTTTTAAATGGTTGTCCTGTTTACTGGCATGTGCGTAAACAGAATTTTGTTTCTTGTTCCTCTACAGAAGCTGAGTATGCTTGTGTGTCTGATGCATGCAATTCTTTAACCTGGTTTGATGCTTTAGTCACAGATATCTGGACACATCCAATTCGACCGATCACTGTGATGGAAGATAACGAATCTGTGGTTTATATTTCTGAAGCACGTTTTACAGGTTCAAGGTCCAGACACATTGACATCTGATATCAAAACATAAGACAACTGGTTAAACAAGGTTTTGTGACATTACAGTATGTGCCTACATGTGATCAAATTGCTGACATGCTGAACAAACCACTTCCTACAGCCCAGCATGAGTATCTGCGTGAGAAGATGTGCCTTACTTGAGTCTTCACTTTGCTGACGAAAGAAGAGGAATGTCACTGCACGTTTTTTTTGTTCGTCAGAAAAGTTCATTTCTAACTGTACATTTCCCCTGCTCTCTGTACCTGTTGTGATAACTTATCTGGTAACCATAGTGAATCCCATATGACTAGTTATGTTATGGTTTCAGTCTGTTTAGTGCGCATGTCTAGAAGAGGTTCCCACAGTTATTTCTTTATTGTTTTATTCACTTTGCTGCTACTGTCTGTTACGTTAGGATGTAGTGAGCTAGCTCTCTTTATAATATATATTTAGTTTTTATATTTTTGTAAGTAAAAGGTATTTAGTAAGATTATGCGTCGTGTTTTTATTGCCTTCCTGCATGCACATCATGCATTCTCTGAAGCACGGTCCGTCGCCCTCTACAAAGGTGATTTTTACCTTGACAAGTTATCTATTTTCTCCCATTTTAAACCATCTAATTAATAATACCGTATCCAATCTAATAAGTCAAAACCATTATATGTGTTATCTGGGTTAACCAGAAATTCAGTAATATGCATAAATATCTCATATTGTGCAAACAAAATTCTTATTTTCAACTAAGTAAAAACATTCTTGTTACATTTATCAATACTTTTTAGCCTATACATAAACTTTAATTTCCCAACAATATTCAAAGAACCCCCCATACTGTTATTTATGATTTCCAAATATTTTGTTACGTGATCAAGATTTTCCTTATCTCATCTTCTCCCTTTTTCCCTTTTCATACCAAAGCCTAATAGTCTTGTTACACATCTTAGCTATTCAATTATCATGTTACTTTATTTTCTAAAAGTTATCTATTTTCCACCATATTCAACCCTCTAATTAGTAATATAATATCCCCTCTAATAAATCAAAGCTATTATTTTCTTCAGCCTTACTCTGGCTTTCTTCCTTTGCCAGCTCACCTTCCATGTCAGTGCCTTTGAATCATCAAATAGTTCTTCCTCTATTATTATATATATTAATTGGAATAAGAAAGACCAGTTGATTGAAGGTTTATGGAAGAATGAGCCCATTTGTATTCATTAGATCACCTCTCTATTACTCCAATTTCCCACAATTGTCCTGATAGGTTTATCTTCCATTCAGTCTGTTCTTTTTCTTTTTCCTCAAATTTCTTCTGATTTTTGTAAAAAAATCTTTTCCAGTTTCAATGTTGTCACTCCCTTTTCTGATTTTTCCATTGGCTGGGTCTATTGATCAATTGGGTCCTCTGTCTTGGTGTTTAGTTGTTCCAATTTTTCTGTTATTTCCTGCATTGTTAGTTCTTTAGTTATAGTCAAGATCTGGGTTTGTATATTTAAGGTCGCATCTTGTTCCTTTATGTTGCTTCTTATTTCATCACAAGCTGAAAGCATGGTTTCATGTATTGATTTCAACATGGAAAGGATTTTTTCCTGGACTTCATCCATATTCTCTTAATAGTATGTTAAGTTGCAGACTTTAGAATCAAATGTTAAAAATAGTTTTTTGTCTTTTGTACCTGGGTATGGGACATCTATTTCATGTGTTATAGGTGGTCTTTATAGTAGAAGTTGTTTGTCAAGTAAAAGTTTATAGTCCAAGGTGTTCCATCTTCTCATATAATAACATATGCTTCTCATGTAAAGAAATAGGAAAGCAACTCCCCAAGTATAGTTCTGAGAGCCAGTAAAAGTAAAAGACTTTTGGAATTCAATCCCAGTTTGGCTATCCAGCTGTGGCTTCATTTTAGCTTGGGCCCTGGTGGTTACTGGCGCTGCCAGTTGTTGTTTGGGCATAAGTGGTTTAGAGTCAGTGGCCCATATGCTGTAATCTTGGGGCATGTGAGACTGTGTATCCGCCAGGAAATTGTTTTCCCCCAGTAAGTGTTTAAGTGTGAAACAGAATCGGTGAAAGGGTTGAGACCAGTGGGCTTGCTTAGGAGTGAGTTTCCTGGGTGTTTTTAGTGCTTCCAAATTTTGTGGTCTGCCCAGACCTGGAAGGGGATTTTATTTCCTTCAAGGAAATAACACCACGTAAGTAATGACCACCTCACAGCGTACACCTCCTTTTCCCACACAGCCCAACATTGTTCTGTCTCCATGAGTTTCCTGGACATATATACATACAGTTGCAGTGCCCCTTCATCATTTTCCTGTAATAATACAGCTCCCACTGCCACATTGCTTGTATCTGCCTGTATTATGAAGGGTTTATCAGGGTCTGGGTATCTCAGTACGGGTTTGGCAGGAAAAAGTCTCTTTAACCTCTCGAATGCTGCTTGACATTCCATTGACCACTTTCAGGGGCTGGCTGGGTTTCACTGCCACCCCCTCATTTTCAAAAAGTTCATGAGGGGCAGGGCTATTTGGGCAAATGAAGGGATGAATTGGTGGTAGAAGTTTGCAAACCCCAGGAAACTTTGCAGTTGCTTCCTTGTGCTGGTTGGTGCCCATTCTAATACTGCCCTGACTTTCTAGGGGTCCATTTTGATGCCCTGAGGGGATATGTGATACCCCAGGTAGTCTATTCTTTCCTGGTGGAATTCACATTTCAATAATTTTGCATATAAGTGGGTGGCCCACAATTTTTTTAGAACTGCTCTGACTAGGTTAATATGCTCCTCTTTGGTCTCAGTGAAGATAAGGATGTCATCTAAGTAAACCAGGACCCCCTTAAATAGGTGCTCTCTTAGCACCTGATTGATTAATTGCATAAAAACTGTGGGGGCCCCTTGCAGTCCAAATGGCAGAACTTTGAACTGGTAGCAATCCATTGGACAAATGAATGCAGTCTTCCATTCGTCCCCTTCCTTAACCCTAACACGGTAGTATGCTGTTCTTAGGTCTAGTTTGGTAAAAATCCTTCCTTTCGATAGGTGGGATAGCATATCCTTCATGAGGGGCAGGGGATACAGATTACTTTTACTAATTGCATTCAGGGCACGGTAATCTATGCACAAATGCATAGAGCCATTCTTCTCCCTAAATAGGACCAGAGCAGCCACTTTGGGTTTGGCAGGTTCAATAAATCCCCTTTCTAAGTTTTTATTTATGAATCTTTTCATCTCCTCCATCTCTTTAGGGCTCATGGAGTACAGTCTGGGCTTCGGGAATTTTGCCCCAGGTTTGATTTCTATAGCACAGTCTGTGGGTCAGTCAGGAGGTAGTTCATCTGCCCGTTCCTCACTGAAAACTTCAGCAAGGTCTCAGTATTCTTCTGGTATTTCTGGTAACCCCCTCTCTTCTCCCACTGAAGCTATCTCCGCTCCTAGGTTTGGGGGGGGATTTGGGGTTTTAAGTTCGTATGCTCCCCCTATGGGAAGTTGAGTTCTGCTGTCCTCCAAGTTACCCAGGGGTTCCATTTATTTAACAATTCCAGCCCTAAAATCATTGGGCATTCCATGCCTGGGGTCACTACAAATGTTATATCTTTCACATGGGTCCCCAGGGACAGGTGAACTGGTAAGGTGGCTAGGGTAGCTGGTATCCCCCCCCCTGCTATGGACCCATCTAACTGGCCAAAGGAGATAGGTTGCTTTAGTCTCCTCACTGGAATGCCCAAATTCCCCACTAGCTTCGGGCTAATGAGGCAGCAGGTGCAGCCAGAGTATATTAAAGCTTTCACTTTGACAGCTTTGAGCATGGAGGGAGCTAATATAGTCACTGCCTTGAGGATGGGTGGAATGGATCCACTTACCAGGGTTTCTCCCTCCAAGCTGTCATCCGAAGTGTCCACTGACCCTGCGGTGTATGCCAGAGTTCCCTCCCATTCCTTGGCAAGGGTTGGAGACTCTACAGCCTCTATCCCCCTCATGGCGGGCTCTTTTGGTTTGGCTGGGGACTTTCCTGATTACCTGGTTGGTGATGGTCTGATTTGCGCTGACGGCTTTTGAGCGGCATTCTGCGGTATGGTGGCCCTCTCTCCCGCATTTGAAGCAGCCCATTGATTTCTTAGCCATATCTGGTGGTTTTGCTGGCTCGCACGTCTGCTCGGGAGGCGGGCGGCCCCATGGTTTACCTCGGTGGTGCCTCTTCAGTAGGTCTATCTCTGCCTCCTCTGCCAGGATGTACCAGTCATCAAGGTACTGTGGGTTCCCTCAAGGCAGGCAAGCATCATACAGGTCATAGTTTGGCCCGTCTTTGAAATGGCTAAGGAGGATATCTTCCATCCAGTTCAGCTTGTTGGCAATGGCCCAAAATTCTTGTGTATATTTAGTCACCGGCTGTCTGCCCTGCCTCACCGTTTTGATTCTCTCACGGGCCTTATGATCAGCCAGGGGGGGCTCAAATTGCCTTCTCAAAAAGGACATGAAACGGTTGAAGTCATTGAGCTCTGGGGTGTTGTGATTCAGGGTCAGCCTGTGGGTTCGGCAGTTGGGTCGGACGACTCAGAGGAGGAGGAGGAGGGGGGTGTTGAAGAGCTTGCTGAGGGGATTGGACAGCTTGATGAGAGCCCCCAGCCAGGCCCCTCTCATCTGGTCACGACGCAGACCCAGCTGTGTGAGCCTGACAGCGTGGATGAAGATGACCCACAGCTGGCCCTGTTCAAGGACGCCCGACGCAGGAGGCAGTCAATCAGGAGTAAACAGAGGAAGGCAATGGGGCTCCTCGGAAGGAGGCAGAGAGAAGCCACGCCCTGAACTGTATTTAAGGGGGAATGCGTGGGAGGGCTGGTTTGCTGAAGGCAATCCGCTTGAAAAGCTCCTGTTTCTTGGTTTGTGTCTTGTTCTATTTGTTTTTGTAGCAATAAATTTGGCAGGCGTAATTCCAGCCTCTTGCCTTCTTGTAAAAGGGGTTGTCCCTGCCTTTTCTGCAGGGCCGGTAGCAGGCTGGTACAGAACATGGGGTGTTGGAATCATGCAGGTTCACTACACAGTCTGCAGCCAGTCCATCCAGGGCAGATTGCATGATAAGGATGCGGGCTTTGTCACTGGGGATGTCCCATCCATATTCTTCCATATAACTGAGGACTTGAGTTAGGAAAACCCCCAAGTGTGGCGGCTCCCCCCTGAATTTCGCTTCCAGAGGCTGGAGTCTTTGAATGGATCAGTGCCTTTGCTGCTGGTGGTATTGCCTCCCATCCTGATCCCCATCTGCGGGTTGGCGGGGGATGAGGGGTGCCGAGGTAGTAGCTACAGGTTCAGCGGACATCCCTGGTGCTACAGGTTCCGGATCCCCCCCACTTTCTCTCCAGCTGCAGCTCCAGGTGCTGGTGCGGCTGCGGGACTCAGGTTTCTCCTCCCTTAGAGAGCCAAGGATTTTTTCCATCAGGTCAATAGCTTTCTCTAGGCTCCAGTCTGAGTGTGGTGCATAACTCCCATCCTCCCTGCTGACATGCAGGGAATTCTCCATCTCTTGCTTCCATTTGGGTTGGTGGCTGCCCTGTCTCAGGGTCACTTCCCTCAATGCCTTTTCCCACTCGCTTTTCCTTCCAATGCCCATCAACCACCACAGTTTGTGGTTGCGCATTGCCACCACCTCTTCCCTGGAGGAATATGATGCTTCAGCTCCCTATAGTTGGTGGGATTTTGGTCAGGGGGAAAGCTCCCTTTTCATGGAGCTTCCCTCCTTCCCTGCCTCATCATTAGACATTGTATTTTTTGCAAAGTCCCCTGGTAACGTTATTCCTTCCAGGTTGATTCTTAATGTAGATCCTGTCTAATGTCAGAACCCACTTCAGCCCACATCTTAAGAAAGAAGGACTCTTGGAGACAAGATTTTCCAAGCAGGAACTTTTACTAAGAAATAGGAGATAGCAGGCATAATAGACAGGATCTGAGGAATCCCCTCACAGATTGATATTTTTTTAAGTGTTCCCAAGCAAACCCAACCCCACAGTTCATTCAGTCAGTTCTGGATCAGCCAGGCTCCAGGTGATAAGCCCATCATGGGAGAGGAGAGATAACAGTCCGTTTACAGCAGGATCATTTCCTCCCCCCTTATACTTCATTCAGAGAAACAATCCAGATTCCGGAGAGTTTCATTCCTCCCTTTTCCACCCCCTTTCTTAGTTGCCCGTAAGATGAGAGGGAATGTCTAGTGAGAAAGCAATTGATTATATTGTGATGGATAGCAAGCAGGCAGAATAAACAAAGGTTACTGTTATATACATAGTTATTGTTAGTTGATAGCCCAGTGCCTGGCAACAGCTGGTGTCAGCGCCCAGGAACAGCAGGTGGCAGCAACTCTCGCTTTCATTGGTCGGTCAGTTCCGGCGTGACTTTTCAATGCAAGCGATTGGCCGCCTGCCTGCCAGCGACAGTATTTAAAGGGTGTTGGGCTGTGGAAGTTTTGCCTTCAGCCACAATAAACCTGAATTACTGACCCACTGTCATGTCATCTGTTCCTGCACGGTCCGGTCACGCAACATAATAGTGGCGACGAAGGTGGGATCACTGCTTTAAGGAGCTGAAGCACTAGCTGAGTCACTAGAGCTGAAAGCGCTTGCTAATCCACGGGAAAGGAGGGAAAGAGAAAATTCTTCCTATAGTTCCTTCCCGTTTAAAGCAGTATCCAGGACCTGAACAGAATGACCCAAATTGGTCACATCCGCGAGTTCGATGTCCACTATCCAGGACACTGGGAGTCACATCTGGGACAAGTTGAAGGGTATCTCCTAGTGAACCAAATAACGGAAGACCGGATGAAGGCAGCGGCATTGCTCTGTATCAGCGGTCCAGCCGTGTACGATTTAGCTGTCGGGTTATGCAATCCAGACCCTGTCACAGCACTACCATATGCTGACCTCGTCAACAAATTGAGCCAGCATTTCATGCCAAAGAAATCGGAAATTTTCTGGCAACTACAATTCATCCAGAGGAATCAGCTTCCCGGAGAGTCGGCAACCGATTTTGTGGCTGCAGTTCAACAAGCCGCCCACATGTGCAGGTTCCCCGACCTGGAAGACCGGATTCGGGACAGAATCGTCTTTGGCCTGAGTGACGATCACCTCCAACAAAAGATCATTGCGAAGCCAACCCTGAGCCTGTCAGAAGTCATCAATGAAATAATGGCTCAAGAGTCGATCAATCACAAAAACGCGCTCCAACACAGTAACAACGCAAGTGGCTCCATTCACCAGGAGAGTGTTGCGGATGGCAGAGACAGTGAGCCGGCTAATGAGGCAGAGATTGATGCCATTCTCCAGAGGCTGGAGAAATTCAAGAACCATCGTGACAACTTCCCAACTCAAAAGAAACCGGTTGGGGCCAACAAAAATCCTAGAATCCCGAGCCGCAACCCAAGTGACAACAGCCAAAACTGTGTCAGCTGTGGTGGCAACCACCCTAGGGCATCTTGCCGGTTCCGCAGTGCCAAATGCCATTCTTGCGGTAAAACCGGCCACATTCAAGCCATCTGCCGAGCCCGGAACCGCGACAACCTTAACGAAATCGACGCGCAGCCTGCAGGTACTAATAACCCATTTGAGCCCCCTGGGACCTGGTCACACTCAGTTGTAGAAAATTTGCAAAGTGGCATGCCAGTCGTCAATCCACCGCCTGCTTAAACCTAAGATCCAAATTAAGGTCTTTTTGGAAGGAATTCCATGCCAAATGGAAGTGGATTCTGGCTCATCCGTTTCCTTAATCTCTAATGAGACATATTCATTAATTTGCAGTCAAAGCAGGCGGCGGATTTGCATGGAACCAACCAAAATTAAACTAACTGACTTCCAACGCGCCCCAATTAAACTAAGGGGACAGCCCACAGTTTTAGTCAATTATAAGGGGTTCCGGGGCCAGTTAAAGGTACTAATTACAGAGGGGAAAAGGACTAATTTAGTAGGGCTAGATTGGTTTGAAGCCCTAGGCATTTGGCTGGGGGGAATAAACAGCGTCCAGCCCAGTAGCCTCGAATCTGTCTGTAATAAATTTGCAGACGTGTTCGAGGGTGGTTTGGGAAAATATACAGGGCCCCCAATAAAGTTAAGATTAAATCCAGAAGTCCTGCCCATTAGGATTAAGGCCAGGAGGGTCCCATTCGCTCTCAAACCAAAAATTGAGAGCGAACTGGATAAATTAGTTAAACAGGGAATTTTGGAACCCGTAGAAGGGGGTGACTGGGAAACTCCCATTGTCACCCCCCTCAAACCAAACGGTCAAATAAGAATTTGTGCGGATTATAAGGCCTCAGTAAACCGGGCCTTGAATCCGCATGCTTACCCAGTCCCCTCGGTAAAACACATCCTCTCTGCAATACAGTCCGGCGCCATCTTTGCTAAGCTGGATTTGGTGCAGGCGTACCAGCAGATTCCGGTTGCCCGCGAAACAGCTGACATTCAAACTATTGTCACACACAAGAGAGCCTTTCGAGTGAATCGCTTACAATTTGGAATCGCTGTAGCTCCTGGAATATTCCAGGAGATAATGGAAAAAACACTCAAAGGCATTCCTGGTGTGTGTCCTTACTTCGATGATGTGCTTATCGCTGGGGAATCGGAGGCAGTTTTAGCTGACAGGCTGCAAGCAGTACTTAGCAGATTCCGGACTGCTGGTTTAAAATTGCAGAAAGAAAAATGCTGTATTGGGGTATCCTCGACAGAGTTTTTAGGATTCAGGGTGGATGCACAGGGCATCCACCCCACCGACTCTAAGGTAAGAGCTATCAAAATGGCTCCAACCCCCCCCAAACAGGGCGGAACTACAGGCGTTCCTGGGGTTAATTAACTTCTACCACTCATTTTTACCCCACAAGGCAACTATTGCAGAGCCATTGCATAGATTGCTGGATAAAAATGCCTCTTGGAAGTGGTCCACCATTCACGACAGGAGTTTCAAGAGCCTGAAGCAGTTGCTCTCCAGGAATTCAGCTATAACTCATTTTATCGAGGGGAAACCTATATGCTTAGCATGTGATGCCTCTCCTTATGGCGTGGGCGCAGTCCTAAGTCATTTAGAAGTAACTGGGGAACAAAAGCCAATTGCTTTTTACTCCAGGACACTCACACAAGCTGAAAGAAACTATGCCCAGATTGATAAGGAGGCTTTGGCCCTCGTTGCAGGAGTAAAAAATTTCCATGACTACCTGTACGGTAGGGAATTTACCATTTTTACTGACCACAAGCCCCTATTAGGATTATTTACAACTAACAAAGCAACACCACAAATCCTGTCTCCCAGGATTTTAAGATGGTCCGTGTTCCTCTCTGCCTATACATATAAGTTGGTGTATAAACCTGGGAAGGAGATGGGCCATGCTGATGCATTAAGCAGGCTGCCCCTCACCATCAGTGAACCAGCCCCAGCCCCAGCTAGTAACATTTTAGCCATCCAGGAACTACCTGACAGCCCTCTCCAGGCAAAAGATATAGCACTCAGTACTGCTGTGGATAAAATCTTGAGCAGGGTATTAGCTTGGGTAGCCTCCGGGTGGCAAGCACAGAGCCCTGGGAATGAGTTCCAGGCATACTTTTCCAGGAGAAACAAACTGTCTTCTCATAAAGGTTGTCTGTTATGGGGTAGCAGGGTTATAATCCCAGACAAATTGAGAACTAGAGTTCTGGAGGCCCTACACAAAGGACAACCCGGCATTGTCCGTATGAAAGCATTGACTCGCAGCTATGTGTGGTGGCCGGGCCTCGACAAAGCAATAGAAGAACAGGTTGCAGGCTGCTACCAGTGCCAAAAAACCCGGCCTGAGCAGCCTCACTCCCCAGTTCATAGATGGGAACCAACACATGCGCCTTGGTCTAGAATCCACATTGACTAAGCAGGCCCCTTCCAGGGTCAGCTTTTTCTAGTAGTTGTGGACAGTTATTCTAAATGGTTGGAGGTAGTTCCTGTTTCTAGCATGACCACCACCACTGTGCAAGTGCTTAGGGGGCTCTTTGCCACTCATGGCCTGCCGGATGTGATTGTATCGGACAATGGTCCACAATTTAAATCTGCTGATTTCCAGGCTTTCATCAGGGCCAACTTGATTAGGCACATCACGTCCGCCCCTTTTCACCCGGAGACTAACGGCCTTGCTGAATGAATGGTAAGAACAACGAAGGACGCCCTGAAGCGCATCGTCACTGGTGATTGGCACCTAAGGCTGGCTCAATTCCTGCTAAGTCAACATTCCACTCCTTCAACAGCCACTGGTAAAAGCCCAGCTGAACTATGTTGGGGCCAGTGCCTCATTACGAAATTGGACAGACTGCACCCTGACTGAGTAGCGGCTGAGGGGGAGCGGCACACTGCCACCAGGGAGCTGTTTGTGGGGGACCATGTGTGGGCCAGGAACTATGCCTCCGGGGACTTCTGGGTTCAAGGGGTGGTGATTGATAAAACGGGGCCACTATCATATATCATTGAGGGGGAAGGGGGCCGACAGGTTAGACAGCACATCGATCAGCTAAGGAAACGAGCCCCAGAAAACCAAAAAGGGGAGCAGGCCATCACCAGCCAGTCAACATCATTTCCTGGGGTCACCCCGTCACCAGCCAGGCCCCCTGATGTGCACAACCCTGCCTTGCAAACTGGGGAGAGGCAAGAGACCTTTACTGCACCTCTGAACCAGGAGGGCCAACTTATGGACTCAAATCCCATGAACAGTGAAGGTGAGGAAGAGCTTAGCCAGACTCCAGACAGGGTGGAGCTGCCACTAAGACGTTCCAGCAGGATATGCAAAGCTCCAGCTTATCTGGAAGACTTCATAAGGTCATAGGTCAATCACGGTGGCAAAGCAAGGAAAGTACCAACTAAGTTTCAAGTTATCTGTTTATTGTATTGTTCTTTTATGGGGGGAAGGGGTGTTATATACATAGTTATTGTTAGTTGACAGCCCAGCGCCCGGCAACAGCTGGTGTCAGCGCCCAGCAACAGCAGGTGGCGGCAACTCTCACTTTCATTGGTTGGTCAGTTCCGGCAGGACTTTTCAACGCAAGCGATTGGCCGCCTGCCTGCCGGCGACAGTATTTAAAGCGTGTTGGGCTGTGGAAGTTTTGCCTTCAGCCACAATAAAGCTGAGTTATTGACCCGCTGTCATGTCATCTGTTCCTGCACGGTCCGGTCACGCAACATAAGAGTTACATTTAAGGGAAGAAGTGAAAGCCATAAAACTCCATGCCTGTTCCCTCTCCCCCTCAGATGGCAGAATCCAGGGGGAGATGAGATTTGGGGTTAGCTCAGAGGAGATAGAAATGAGATTTAAATGGATTCTGACAACAGCAAGCAGTAAGGGATTACAAAGATGGCCTCCTTACCTTTTTTGGCGATTTTAATGATGTGGGGTTTTGGGGAGTCTTTTCTAACATGTTTTCTGGGCTGGGAGGCCAGATTGTGTTCTTTTTGTTATCTGTTCTTTTTGTCCTTTTCCTTTTATATCTCATTTTTGTGTTGTCAAGAGATGCCTCTTTTCTGCCATTCCTAAGTCCTCTTCAATGCCCATTATGACAGTTACTGCCCATGCTGCTGCTTCTGCCCCTGGTTTACCTTCACATCTTTCCTCTTTGTCCAGTTCTCCCTCTTTATGCTCAGCTAACTTCCGGGCTTCCTGTGCTAGGTCTTCTGTGCAGTCAGCTGTCACTTTGATTACAGAGGATCCTGCTTATGTTACCTTACCTGCAGGTGACCTTAATTACACTCCTATGCACAGATCCTCTACTTTTCGGTCTGCCTAAAGCATTTTTTTCTATAGCTGTAATGCCTGCCAATCACAATAGTCCTCTTTAATCTTAAATGAAGGATGATAAATTTATGATATGATTTGATTTTTGCATATTATTCACTGATCATGTGTGTTGTCCTTATGGACAAGAAGTGGGGACTGTGGGAAATAAGAAATATAGTCCCTTCCCATCTAATATGATAGGAATGAATAAACATGAAATAGGCTCCACATTAGTGATTTGAATCTTTAAACTTGAACTTTATGCTGTTTCACAATAAGAATGTGCTATTTGTAATCTGATGAGCTCTGTGCAATATAAATTGCAAAGTATGTAATTCTATATATATTTGGAACATACATATTTTACCCATGGGAAAAGAGGAAGTGAAAGTAGCAGATGTATAGAAGTTTCAGATGGGAACTGTCATTGCAAAGTAAGAATTATGAACGGGTGGTTGGTAGAAGAAAAGTATAAAAATGTTGGTTTAAGTCTGGCTCGGGGCCATTGGTCTATAGCTGTTCTATTGGAATCTGCTATTGCCACTTGGCCCTCATTGCAATGGGTTATTGATGTAAGTAATGCCATGTTATTATGCTTTGTTCCAAATTATTACAAAATAAACCTCTGAATCTTAAAGTAAGAATTGTTCTTTGTGTTACTGTCTTTTGTCTTTTCTATTGGGTTTTTCCATGACAATATCTGAGGAGCCCTTTTTTGTCAGCCTGCTCTTTGTAAATTTTTGACGCTTTCGCTAAAGCTTCTTTTGCATTCTCCCACACTGCTTTCCCGGAGATCATGCACTGATGTAAGGTTTGAGAAGTGGGAGGGTCCTGCGGGTATTCAGGCATAGGAATGAATTCTCTACCAGTAGCTGTTTTAAAAGGGATGAGTCCAGTATTGCTATGTACCACCATGGCAAAATGGAGGAGGTCAGCCCAGGTTGTCTGTTCATAATCAACATAACATCTAATCTATTAAAGGTAAAGGTAAAGGTTCCCCCGCACATGCGTGCTAGTCGTTTCCGACTCTAGGGGCCGGTGCTCATCTCCGTTTCAAAGCCGAAGAGCCAGCGCTTGTCCGAGGACATCTCCGTGGTCATGTGGCCGGCATGACTAGACGCCAAAGGCGCACGGAACGCTGTTACCTTCCCACCTTAGTGGTCCCTATTTTTCTACTTGCATTTTTACGTGCTTTCGAACTGCTAGGTTGGCAGAAGCTGGGACGAATAACAGGCGCTCACTCTGTTACGCGGCACTCGGGATTTGACCCGCCAAACTGCCGACCTTCTGATCGACAAGCTCAGCGTCCTAACCCACTGAGCCACCGCGTCCCTTTCTAATCTATTAACAAGAGCCAAATGCTGGCAAAATTATGAATCTTAGGTGCGTCCATTGGTACACTCAATTGCATATTTCGCTGTTTTTGAAGCATGTCATCTGGAGAATGGCGTCCCTTGAATGGCCAGGAGCTTCAGTATACAGAACAGTGGAGTCTGCCTTTTTGTATGCAGATCAAGAAAGGTTGTATAGATGAATGGAAGTGCTAACAAATAGCAGAACTGTAATAGTCCAAACAGCAGGCATAAGGCCTGCTTCCATAGGGTTATGTCTTATATTTCTTCATTGATTGTCAGAAGAGATGGTGGAGGTTGGTGCTGACATTGTCTGGATCGTAGGTTGTATCGAGATGGGAAGCAGAGGTTACATTTTTTTTTTAAGCTGGAGTCCAAGATGGCGCTGCCTTGGGAGGAGAGGCGTTAGACGGCCGAGCCTCTTGTTGTTTTTCAGGCCTCCTGTGGCGATATTCTGCCGTTTCCAGCCCTGGAGAGGCTGGGAGAAGCAGAGGGGGCATCTTTGGAGGCGAGGTGTGATGCAATCACCTCGCTGGAAAAAGGAAAACACCCCGAGGATCCGGAGGCTTGAAAGAGGGCCGCAGTTTGGCAGCCCCGAAGCCAATGACTCGGCAGTTTGAGAAAAAGCAGGGAAGTGAGAAAGAGTGGAAGTGAGTTTAAAGACTTTCTGAGCGAGCGTGCTGGCGGGGTGCTAAGCAGAAGTGAAAGGAGTGGCAGCCAGTTATCGGGGGTGGTTTTGGCAACAAATATTTTTTTTCCTTCTTTTCTTTTCTTTTTTCTTTTTCTTTTTTTTTGTTACCCCTTTTGTCTTTTGCTGCCGTGAATGCTGATTAGAGGCTTAAATGGACTTGTCTACGAATATGACATGATTGGTGGAAGCTTTCTCTTCCCTGAAAAAGTTAGTGTATTGCTTTGTGGACTTATAGAAACTGACGGATATTGATGTGACTCCTTCTTTCTTTTTTTTCTTCTACCTAAAGAGCGGAAGTGAAATTATTAGAAGGAAGTACGGGGTTTGTGATAAAGTTTCTGGGAAGGAGCCAACCTGTGGTGTACAGTAGTGTGGAGAAACCTCCTGGGACCAACTGAAATGTCTTTAACGACGTCAACTAAAACCTTAAGGAAGGCCCCTACCTTGACAGCAGCGGCCTCTCCGGTTACGACGCCACCAGGAGTTAGGAAGTCGATGGAGAACCTACCAGCGACAGAAAAATCTGCTACAATTCAAGGGATTTATACGATGTTACAAAATATGCAGGACATAATGGAGAGGAATTTTGACAGCTTGAAGGCTGAGTTGGGGGACATGAGAGAGGAGATGAAGGAAATTAAAGGAAAATTGGGTGCAGTCCAGGTGACTCTGGATATGCATGAAGAGTGAATTAAAACAGTAGAAAAGGACTCTGAGAATATGGAGAAGCGGATGGAGAAATGGGAGCACAGGTGCATGCAAGCATCCAAGAAGCTGGAAGATGATATGGTGTACCTGGAGATGGAGAAAGCGGCCTTTTTTTTGCACTTCCAAAATGTTATGGAAGACAGAGAAGAACAGCTGGAAGAAGTGGTAGGAGAAATGATTGCAGACCTGGTGGGGAAAGAGAAAAAAGAGGTTCAGTGCGATATTGATGAGGCTTTTCGAGTTTATACCAATTATGCCAGGCGATACAGCCTCCCTAGGGAAGTGCATGTTAGGTTTACCAAAAAGGCGCTTAGAGATGAAGTGCTTCATAGAGCTAGAGATCAACCAATTCAGTGTAAAGGCTGTCCAGTTACAATTCTTAAGCAACTGCCAAGAAGGGTCCGAGAGCAACGTCAACGCTATCAATTTGTTACTTCGCAATTGAGGAAAAAAGGTGTGACATATAAATGGCTGCTTCCAGAGGGGCTCCTGGTGATGTGGGAAGACCGAAAGATAAAGATTGAGAGTCTACACGACGCACAAGATTTCTATAAAATTTTTTGTGGGACTAGTGATCAGGAGAGTGATGGAGAAGTGGAGAGTAGAAGTCAGAGGGAGGAGAGGAATCTGGGGGGAGCGGAGGGGGGAGGGGGGAGGGGTGTGGAGAGGGAAAGGGAGAAGAATATAAGAGGGTAACTATACAGACTACCAAATCTAAGGCCCCACGTAAGTAAGGATGTGTCAAGGGGTGAATTTTTTGACACTCAATGGTAATGGTCTCAATGCTCCTGTTAAGAGAAAAAATATCTTAACTAGATTAAGGAAATGTAGAGCTGATGTATTATGCCTTCAGGAAACTCATATTAAGAAAAACCAAATTAATTTGTTGAGTTACTCTAAACTAGGGAAATTATTTGTAGCATCTGCTGAGGAGAAAAAGAAAGGTGTAGCAATGTATGTTAAGGAGTACTTGTGTCCTAAAGAATTATGGGCGGACCCGGAGGGGAGAAACCTGATGCTGGAGATAGAAATGGTGGGAAGCAAAGTGTTACTGGTAGGCATATATGCACCTAATAGTAATCAGGGAGACTTTTTCTAGAAAATATATTGGAAAATATTAGATCTGGAGTATGAGCAGATGTGTCTCTTGGGGGACTTTAATGCGGTGGTAGATAGGGCTAAGGATTACAAAACAGGGAGGGTTGATTTGAAGAAGAAAAAAGGGAAAGATAGGAGGGTCTTACCCAAAGTATTTAGGGATATGTGTGAAGAATTTGGCCTTAGGGATATATGGCGTGTGATTAACCCAGCCTCTCAACGTTATACCTACTACTCCCCCAGGCATAACTCATGGTCTAGGTTGGATATGGTATGGTTGTCGGATGGGCTGATACCTTATGCAAAAGATGCCATGATTTTGACGAACGAATGGGCGGACCACAACCCGGTGGCTATTACATTGATAAGGGGGAGTAGAGTGAGGAGTAGATGGATGATGAGCCTGGAGATCCTGAAGGATACGTTTTTTGTACAAAAAATTAAACAAGAGATGAGTCTGTTTTTTTTAGAAAATAGGATGGAAGGGATGCCCCTACGAATAGTTTGGGATACGGCTAAAGCTTATTTGAGAGGCTTGATAATAAAACAGATGGCAGTTAAACATAGGAAGGAGGAGGAAAGTAGGGGGGAAATTGTTGAGCAACTTACTAAGGCAGAGAAGGCTCTCCAGGTAAACCCACAGAAAGTTTACGGGAAGGAGCAGGTGGATTTTTGGACGCATAAACTCAACCTTGTGGACCAAGAGAAAATAGCACGTCAAATTAGGGTGGCGAGGCAGAACTATTTTGAATATGCCAATAAACCAGGGAGATGGCTTAGCTATAGAATAAGGAAAGAGAAGGAAAGTGGAAGAATTGAGCAGTTAGAGGATAAGAGGGGGACACTGATAGGGGATAAAGAAGGGATAGAAAAGATAGCGATTGAGTTTTTTACAGAATTATATCAGGAAGAAAAGGTTCCTGAGGAGAGGATTAAACAATACCTGATGGAGTCAGACCTTCCTAAGTTATTTCCCAATGAGAAAGAGGCCTTAGACCAGGAGATAACAATAGCAGAAATTGAAAAAGCGGTCAGACAACAGAAATGTCAGAAAACCCCAGGCACTGACGGAATTCCTGCAGAATTGTATAAGGTATTAGTGGAATCGTTGGGAAAACATATGAAAGATCTATTTAATGAAATTTTGGATGAGGCTATAGTCCCGCAAACTTGGTTGGAGGCAAATATTAGTTTGATTCCTAAGGATGACTTCCCTTCGAAGCATATTAAAAATTATAGGCCAATATCCCTTCTTAATTCAGATTATAAAATATTTGCAACAATAATTGCAGATAGATTAAAAATTTACTTAAACCAATTCATACATACAGATCAGAATGGGTTCCTTCCCACTAGACAAATAAAAGATAATCTCAGAATTATATTAAATGTTCTGGAGTATTATGAAAGCTGACCAGACAAACAATTAGCTTTAATATTTATCGATGCTCTAAAAGCATTTGATAGGGTTAATTGGGATTTCCTGATGTGTCAGTTGGAACATATGGAGTTTGGGGCTAAATTCTGTAATATGATCAAAGCAATCTATACTAAGCAGGAAGCAAGATTGTTGATAAATGGGAATTTAACTGACAAATTTGATATCTGTAAGGGCACTAGGCAGGGTTGTCCACTCTCCCTACTTTTATTTATCTTAACCTTAGAACCCCTACTGAGAATAATAAGGAAAGATGAGGAGATTACTGGGCTTCAGATAAGAGACCAAATTTATAAACTGCAGGCGTTTGCAGATGATATGGTCTTCGTTTTGGAAAACCCTCTGGAATCTAGCACGGCACTACTAAAAAGGATTGAGGAATTTGGAAATGTGGCTGGTCTGAAAGTAAATAAAGATAAGACAAATATATTGACGAAAAATCTTTCAAATAGAAGTAAACAGATGTTAGAGGACACTACAGGGTTTAAAATCGTGAAGGTGAAATATTTAGGAATCTGGTTGACCGGAAGATGTTCAAGTATTAGGGAAGATAATTATTCTAAATTACTGATACAAACAAAAATGAACCTGGGAAAATGGGGTAGGATACAGTTGTCATTATTAGGAAGGGTAGCCACGGTGAAATCTTATGTTTTGCCAAAATGGAATTTTCTTTTTCAGACAGCACCAGCTAAACTTTCGCTGAAATTTTTAAGAGTTAGAGGGGGTAGTTTCTAGATTTGTTTGGCAGGGGAAACGGCCCAGGATTGGGAAAAAAATGATGCAAGAAATTAAGGAAAGAGGGGGCCTTGGCCTACCGAACTGGGAACTTTACTATCAGGCTGCCCTCTTAGTTTGGGGCAAGGAATGGATAAGTCTAAGGAATAATCGATTGTTGAGTTTGGAAGGATTTGATTTGCTGCAGGGATGGCATGCAGCTCTTTGGCGGGAAAGTACTCCTCCAAGCAAACAGTTTACTTGCCACTACATAAGGGATATACTGATTCGGAATTGGGATAAGATAAGGGCTACGTACTATGCGCAAATTCCGTGTTGGTTATCAACTTTGGAAGCCTTGACCCATCCGACCCTACTCAAGAAGGGAAGAAGACCAACTTATAAAGAACTTTTAGATAGCAGGGGAGAACTCAAAACACGAAAAGATCTGGTTCAGCAAGGGTTTCAATTGGAGTGGTGGGCCTACCTGCAAATCCAGTCAAGGTATAAGAAGGATAAGGAAGGAAGGGTTATTTATCTGAATCTGCAGGAATTAGAGTCTCTTTAGGGAGTGCAGCAATAACCTGTGAATGACAATCTTTTAAAGTAGCCACTAGGGCATGGCAATAGTCTAACATGACACTTTCCAAGACACGAATATCAGCCAGGTGAAGGAAAGATGGAGGAGAGGCAGGCATCTGCATATGCCTCCCCATTAAAATTTCATGAGGGGATTGACCAGTTACTCTTTAGGGAGTCATTCGTATAGACAAGGGGAAGACAATCTGGCCATTTCAAGTTAGTTTCATCACATAATTTCTCTAACTTGTTCTTAAGGGTGGAGTTCACATGTTCCACCTTACCTGATGCTTCCAGATGATAGAGACAATGAAGCTTTTGATCTATGTGTAAAGCTTTACAAATCTCTTTAATAACCTGATTAGCAAAATGTGTGCCTTTATTGCTTCCTAAATAGATGAGTATACCAAAGTGGGGCAAAAATTCTTTTAGGAGTCGTTTAGCGACAATGATGACATTGGCCTTTGCACATAGGTAGGCTTCTACCCAACCGCTATACATGCAAACAAGAACCAAAACATATTTGTAAGAACAGTACTTGGGCATTTGAATAAAGTCCATCTGGACATTACAAAAGGGCCCCAAGGTGGAGGGTGAGAGCCAGATTGAGTGGGAACAGAATGGCCAATATTAAATTGTTGACAGATAGTACAAGTAGAGAAAACTTGTCTTGCCATGGCGTGGACTCCAGGAACAAACCATTCTTTGTTGATGGCAGAAGACACTCTCTCCTGGCCAACATGCTAAGAACTTGTCTTAAGTCTTACCTAGTGGCGATGGAAGCCGCAAAGCGTGTTTACTTTTCCACTCTCATTGCATCTGCAGATAACTGCCCAGCCGCCCTGTTTAAAGTGACCCGCTCCCTGTTTAATCAGGGATCGAGGGATGACCCCTTGCTGAGGAATTTGTACAGTATCTTCAGGACAAAATCACTCAGATCCAGACTGGCTTGGACTCAGACTGGGCGGAATCTGGCGGAGTGGAGAGGGCAGGTCTTGATCATACCATTTGGGATGAGTTTGACCCTGTGACTCTGGATGATGTGGACAGGATCATGCGGAGACTGAGCACTACAACTTGTTTACTGGACGCATGTCCCAGGAGTGCAGTGACACTCCTGGCTGGTTTCAGCTGCCTGGGAGGTGACAGGGGGCTGGCTCCAGGCAGTTGTCAATGCTTCTTTGATGGAGGGTGCCTTCCCCTCCACCTTAAAAGAGGCGATGGTGAGGCCCCTCCTCAAGAAGACTGCTCTGGACCCGGCCTCGTTAAATAACTACCGTCCTGTCTCCAACCTTCGCTTTGTAGTGAAGGTTGTTGAGAGTGTTGTGGTGCGTCAGCTCCCACAATTCCTGGATGAAGTGGACTATCTGAACCCATACCAGTCTGTTTTCAGACCCGGAAATGCCATTGGTCGCACTGGTGGATGATCTCTGGCGGGCCCGAGACAAGGGCTGCTCCTCTGTCCCGGTCCTACTTGACCTCTCAGCGGCTTTTGATACCATCGACCATGGTATCCTGCGGCGACGGCTCGAGGGGTTGGGAGTGGGAGGCACTGTTTTATGGTGGTTCTCCTCCTACCTCTTGGGCTGCTCGCAGTTTGTATTGGCAAGGGGACAGAGATCTACCCCGAGGCCCCTCACTTGTGGGATGCCTCAGGGATCAGTACTCTCCCCCCTCCTGTTTAACATCTATATGAAGCCACTGGGTGAGATCATCCATGGCTTTGGGGTGAAGTATCACCAATATGCGGATGATATCCAGTTGTTCATCTCCACCCCGAGCCAACCCTTGACACGATGTCCCAGTGCCTGGAGGTGGTACGGGTCTGGATGGGAAGGAACAGGCTCAGGCTTAACCCCTCCAAGACCGAGTGGCTGTGGATACCGGCATCTTGTATTGTCCAACAAGTTCCATCTCTTTTGATGGGGGAGAGGTATTGCCCCTCTCAGAAAAGGCTGGCAACTTGGGTGTCCTCCTGGATTCATGGCTTAATTTGGAAGATCATCTAACGGTTCTGACCAGCGGGGCCTTTGCACAGGTTCACCTGGTTCGCCAGTTGCACCCCTTTTTGGACCGAGATGCCCTATGCACGGTTACCCATGCCCTCGTCTCTTCTTGCCTGGATTACTGCAATGCTTTTTACATGGAGCTGCCCTTGAAGAGCACCTGGAGGCTTCAACTGGTGCAAAATGCAGCCGTGCAGGTGCTTATGGGAGTATCTCGGTACTCCCATGTTACACCACTCCTGCACGAGCTGCATTGGCTTCCACTTACCCTCTGAGTGTGATTCAAGGTGCTGGTAATAACCTTTAAAGCCCTACATGGCTTAAGCCCAGGGTACTTGCGAGACCACCTGCTGCCATTGTCAACCTCCCATCGCCCGGTTCGCTCCCACAGAGTCGGCCTCCTCAGGGTTCCGTCGGCCAGGCAATGCCGGCTGGCGACCCCCAGGGGGAGAGCCTTCTCTGTGGGCGCGCCGACCTTCTGGAATGAATTGCCCCCAGAGCTGCGGATGGCCCCTGACCTTCGGTCCTTCCACCGTGACCTGAAGACGTGGTTGTTCCAACAAGCGGGCCTGGACTAAGATTTTTAATTAGGCTTTTTACTGGGTTAAATTGTCTTGTAATTTTGCATTTATTGTTTAATTCTCTTTTAAATTTTTTACTCTATGTTTTTTAATTTTTATTGTTGTGAGCTGCCCTGAGTACTCAGGGAGAAGGGCGGCATATAAATTTAATAAAATGAAATAAGGCAAAAGGGACTTCTGGGTGGCAAGGCTCCGTTGATGGCGGCCGTTTCGGCCGTCAGCCCTGCTGCTTTCTGTAGAGCTGCTAAAAACAGCGATGATCAGCTGTTTGGTGGCTCGGAAACCTGCTCCTCGGGAGAAGAGGGGGGTGAGCGCTTAGGTAGGGGTAGAGCTCCCCTAGACCACCAGAGTTTTAACTCTGGTGGTTGAAGGGTGTGAGCCCCCCCGAAGCCTGAGTTTGCTCCGGACTCCGGGACGCCTCTGCTCCAAGGCTTTGGAGCAGAGCAGGATGCTGCAACCATCCCTGCCATCGAGAATAAATTGTGGATTACTTGGATGCAGGCAGAGCTGTGCAGGAGAATGCTGTAATAGCAAGTATTTGAACTTTAACTCTGAATACTTTGAGAGAAAAAGTTGCAAGCGGTGCGGAAAGTGAAAGTGCGTAATAGAAATTAACTGGTGTTAAGATGGCTTAAGAAGGACCCAGGTGTTGAGCCACTGTGAGAGAGTGGTTTCGGAATTACCATCTGCTACCCCCCTTGAGGTGTGAGCTCTATGGGGGGTAGGCCTTATCCTGGATGTATTTTCTATTCCGCTTCCTGGTCTAGGCCAGCGACCGTCGTGAGAGGATGGTGGCCAGCCTGCTCAGTGGTTATTCAACTCTAGTGGCAGTAGAGTTGGTGTGGTGGTTTGGACATCTATCTTCTTCTGATTCAAGATCCTCCTATTAATCATGGGTCTGCCCTGCTGGACTCTCATAGACAACTATGGCTCGGTTACACTACTCTAGCAAGGATTTATTTGCTCTCAGGGGTACCCCCCCTTCCTGGGAGTGACCCGCCTGTTTTGTGATTCCTCCTCTTGATGACGGGCCCAACTATTGGGACCCCGAGAGATGGCTGGGCAGGGACAGGAGCCTCCTTTCCAAATTTAACAAGAGGCCCCTGGTGTGCTTTTTAGCTAAATGTTTTGTGGGGTTAGGGAGGGGGGTGAGTTTATTTATTTTTTTTATTTTTTTATTTTAATTCCATTTATATCCCGCCCTTCTCCGAAGACTCAGGGCGGCTTACAAGCTTAGCAGCTTGTAAGGGTTTACAGGTTCGGTTGGAAACTAGGGGGGTTCCACCAACCGTTTCTCAGACCAGGTCGGGGACTGATCGCGCCGAGGTGGGGGTTGGGCTGGGGGCCTATGGGGCCCCGGGGCGGGGTGTGGGATTGCCTATTCCCACGGCGGTAGGGAATGGCTGCAGGTGTATGAACAGAGGGCCACATCAATATCCGGGAGTGCGTCCCCGCTGTCTTCAAGCGGTGATGCGCTCCGACCCTCTGATTTCAGCACGTGGTACTGGGAGCGAGGATGAGCAGCCACCTGAGCTCAGGCTCGTGTATTTTAATGCCAGGTCCGTAATGAATAAAGCACCTCTCATTCGTGAGCTGATTGAGGAGGAGCATGCGGACCTGGCTTGCATTACGGAGACCTGGTTGGGCCCAGAGGGCGGGGTCCCCCTGGTTGATCTTAGCCCATCAGGCTTCTGGGTGCTGCACCAGCCTCGGGCTCAGGGTAGGGGCGGTGGAGTGGCAGTTGTTGTGAGGGAAACCTTATGTCCGCGGGAGGCCACCATAGTCCAGATAGTTGGGTGTGAGTCCCTCCTCCTGAGATGTGGCCCTAGAGCTCAGTTGTGCTTGCTGCTGGTGTACGTTTCACCTAGTCGCGTAGCAGCAGCCCTGCCTGAGCTTCTCGATATCCTCTCAGGGTTGGTGGTTGAGTTCCCCAAACTTATAGTTTTGGGTGACTTCAACCTACCATCCCTGGGGGATCATCTGAGTTAGCTCGGGAGTTCATGGCTTCCATGACGGCCATGGACCTGATGCAGGTTATTCAGGGCCCAACTCATGGGGGGGGGGTTTCACACGCTCGATCTGGTTTTTCTATCCGGACGGTGGTTAGATGATTATTACACCCCTGTCATTATTATTACACCCCTGTCATGGACCGATCATCATCTCCTGCGGTTGGTCTTCCGTTTTGCAACTCCCTGTCGTGGGGTTTCTGAGCCAATAAGATGGTTCCGTCCTAGGCGCCTGATGGACCCTGAGCGTTTCCAAATGGCGCTTGGGCCCCACCTGCCCCCTTTGCTCACAGCTCGGTCGATGCCCTAGTGGAAGCCTGGGAAAGGGCAGCCACAGAGGCACTCGACCAAGTTGTACCCATGCGGCCCTTGACCCGGCGCAGATCCCAATGGGCTCCATGGTTCTCCATGGAGCTCTGGGAGATGAAGCGTCGGAGACGGGGCCTAGAGACCTGTTGGAGATCCAGCCGATCTGAATCCGACCGGTTACGACTAAGGTCGTTTACGAGAACTTATCTCACGGTGATGAGGGTGGCAAGGTCTAACCACCGCAGATAATCGCCCGGCCGCCCTGTTTAGGGTAACTTGCTCTCTCCTTAATCAGGAGGTGAGGGAGGAACCCTTGCAGGGTCGAGCCGAGGAGTTTAGTCGATTTCTGTCAGACAAAATCGCTCGGATCCGGACCGGTCTGGACTCTGACTGGGCAGAGTCTGACGATGAGGATACGGGAAGCCTTGTCGATTTAATCAGGGAAGAGTTCGACCCTGTGACTCCTGAAGAAGTGGACAAGATCATGGGGAAGCTAAGCTCCACCACGTGTTTGTTGGACCCGTGTCCCTCCTGGCTGACTTATGCGGTCCGGGATGGGACACGAGGCTGGCTCCAGGCAGTGATTACTGCCTCTTTGAGTCAGGGTAGTTTTCCCGCCGCCTTGAAGGAGGCGGTGGTGAGACCCCTCCTCAAGAAGCCTGCCTTGGACCCAGCAATATTAAACAACTATCGTCCGGTCTCCAACCTTCGCTTTCTGGCGAAGGTTGTTGAGAGCGTGGTGGCGCAGCAGCTCCCTTTGTTCTTGGATGAAGCTGATTATCTTGACCCGTACCAATCGGGTTTCAGGCCCGGGTACAGCATGGAGACGGCATTGGTCGCGCTGGTGAATGATCTCTGGCGGGCTCGGGACAGGGGCTGCTCCTCTGTCCTAGTCCTTTTAGACCTCTCAGCGGCTTTTGATACCATCGACCATGGTATCCTGCTGCGACATCTCAGGGGGTTAGGAGTGGGAGGCACAGTTCTCCAGTGGTTCTCCTCTTACCTTCTGAGACGTTCGCAGTCGGTGTTGGCAGGGGGGCAGAGATCGACCTTGAGACCTCTCGTTTGTGGAGTTCCTCAGGGATTGGTTCTCTCGCCTCTCCTGTTCAACATCTATATGAAGCCGCTGGGTGAGATCATTCGTGGTTTCGGAGTTGGGTATCATCAATATGCTGATGATACCCAGCTTTTTATTTTGACCCCGAACCACCCCAGTGATGCCCTCGACGTGATGTCCCGTTGCCTGGAGGCGGTTCAGGTCTGGATGGGGAGGAACAGGCTTCGACTCAACCCTGACAAGACTGAGTGGCTGTTCATGCCGGCATCCCGGGAAATTCCAATTGTCCCATCTCTGGCCATGGGGGGTGAGCTATTGCCCCCCATAGATAGGGCGCGCAACTTGGGGGTCCTTCTAGATTCACAGCTCTCCTTGGAAGAGCATATTGGAGCTGTGACTAGGGGGGCCTTTGCCCAGGTTCGCCTGGTGCGCCAGTTGCGACCCTATCTAGACCGGGATGCCTTGCGTACAGTCACTCATGCGCTCGTGACTTCTCGTCTAGACTACTGTAATGCTCTCTACATGGGGCTGCCCTTGAAGTCCACTCGGAGGCTCCAACTGGTGCAGAATGCAGCCGTGCGAGTTGTGCTGGGAGTTTCCCGATACTCCCATGTTATACCTTTGCTCCACGAGCTGCATTGGCTGCCAGTTGTCCTCCGGGTGAGATTCAAGGTGTTAGTAATGACTTACAAAGCCCTACATGGCATGGGTCCAGATTACCTATGGCAACACCTGCGGCCGCCGTCATCTTCCCTCCGTCCAGTGCGCTCCCACAGAGAGGGCCTCCTCAGGGTGCCTCCGATCAAAGAATGCCGATTGGTGGCCCCCAGGGGGAGAGTGTTCTCTGTGGGCGCGCCAGACCTATGGAACCGCTTGCCGGCTGAGCTCCGGACGGCCCCCGACCTTCGCTCCTTCCGGCGCGATCTAAAAACGTATCTATTTGAGCAGTCTGACCTGGTCTGATAGGTTAGGGTTGGGGTTTTAATATATCTTAATTATTGTTTTAACCTTGGGCATTTATTTAATTCATTTTTAACTTTTGTATTCTGTTTTGTATTTATTGCCCTGTACACCGCCCTGAGTCCTTCGGGAGAAGGGCGGTTTAAAAATGTAATAAATAAATAAATAAAATAAATAAATCAACCAAAGTTCCTAGAAGTGCTGGTGCTTCGCCAGTTCAGCATTCCTCATTACAGGCTTTGATGCCTCCTCCTGTAGCACCCTGTAGCACCCGCACCAGAACCAGCATTAACAATAAAAGATTTGCAAGATGCTTTACAAGATGCTTTGAAAACACAATCCCAACAAATAGCTGAACTTATTGAGGAGAAGAATACCGAAATAAGAGCAGACATTTTGGCTGCATTTCAAGGGCTTGCAGTTCGTATTGAGCATCTGGATGAGCGTGTGGAAGAGCTCAGTCAAAACAATATGAGATTAGATGGTAAAATGCTGGATACTGAAAATGTGATGGAAAAGATTGATGATGATGTAGTAATGTTGCAATACAGAGACATGGAATTTGCTGTGAGGATCAGAGGTTTGAAAGAAGATCCTAAGGAAGATTTGAAAGAATTACTGGCACAGGCCCTTGAATCGGTTTTGGAGCGTCCAGCAGAAGATATTATGGGTGATATAGATAAAACATTTCGTGTTAACTCTTGGATTGCAAGACAAAGAAAGTTACCTAGAGATGTGGTGGTTTATTTTACAAAGAGAGCAATTAGAAATGTGGTTATCCAAGCCTTCTATAACAATAGATTTACAGTTGCTGAGCAAGAAGTTTTAATTCTGAAAGAGATTCCTCCAAGAATTTTAAGGAAAAGAAAAGAATTTGCTTTTTTGGCAGATGAATTAAGGAAACGGAAGATTCAGTTTAGATGGGAGATTCCAGCAGGCATGGCGGTAATGTACGCAGGCACGAGATATCATCTTAATACAGCTTTGCAGGCACGAGATTTTTACTCTAATATTTTGAAGGCAGGCTCTCCGCCATCTTCAGAATTTAAAGGAAGGAATGGTGAAGGAGAGCATCAGCCGCAAATGGAGAGTATACAAGGAGCTGAAGGAGCTACTCTGCAGAAGGATAAAGAATCCCAGAAAATTACAGGAGTGGATCAGACCCAGGTGCCAACAGAAGAGGTTAGAGAACAAAGAATGACACGGGCTGCAATCAGACGAATGAGACAAGAACAAGAACAACAGAAAGCTGCAATTATATCTCAAAAACCTACTTACAGTGAAGCAGCAGGAGGAGCGAAACCGAAAAGAGTGCAGGTGGTTTTGGAAGAGGCGCTCCGAAAGCTTCAGGTCACAAAAGATGGTGACAAAGTTTCTAACTTGGAATGTTAATGGATTAAATTCCCCGCATAAGAGATGCCTCTGCTCCGGGGCTTTGGAGCAGAGCAGGGTGTCGCAACCATACCTGCCAGCAAGAGTGAACTGCAGATAACTTGGATGCAGGCAGAGCGATACAGGAGAATCAGGTGAAAGTGAATTTATGATCTTTAACTCGGTGGACTTTGTGGAGTTTGATAAAAGTAAAAGTGCGTAGCAGGCAATAGTGGGTGAAAATGGCTGCGAAATCTTCTAAAGTTCCTAGAAGCGCGGGGGCTTCTCCAGTGCATCAATCTTCGTTACAAGCTTTAATGCCCCCCCTGCACCTGCACCTGCACCTGTACCAACTTTTACAGTGAAAGATCTGCAGGATGTTTTGCAAGAGGCTTTGAAAAAGCAATCTCAACAATTAGCTGAACATATGGAGGAGAAGCTTACAGAAATGAGGGCAGACATCTTACTTGCATTTCAAGGCATGGCTGTATGTATAGAGCATTTGGACGAGAGAGTGGAAGATCTCAGCCAAAATAATATCAGACTAGATGCAAAAATGACAGAGACTGAAAATGTGGTGGATAAAATTGACGACGATTTGACCTTGGTACAGTACAGAGAGATGGAGTTCGCTGTGAGAATTAGAGGCTTAAAAGAGGATTCTAAGGAAAATTTGAAAAAAATAGTTTCAGAGGCTTTGGAAGGTGTTTTGGAGCGACCAGCAGAAGAAATTATGGAGGATATAGACAAAATATTTTGTGTTAATTCGTGGATTGCAAGACAAAGGAAACTACCCAGAGATGTGGTGGTTTATTTTACAAAGAGAGCAATTAGAAATGAGGTCATCCAAGCTTTTTACAATAATAAATTTGCAATTGCTGAACAAGAAGTTTTGATTTTAAAAGAGATCCCTCCAAGAATTTTAAGGAGAAGGAAGGAATTTGCTTTTTTGGCACAAGAGTTAAGAAGAAGGGATATTCAGTTTAGATGGGAGATACCAGTGGGTATGGTGGTGATGTTTGCAGGCACGAGACATCGTCTCCTTACAGTGTTGCAGGCACGTGATTTTTATACTAATGTTTTAAAAGCAGTCCCCATACCACTTTTGGAATCTAAAAAGAAGAATGGTGAGGGACAGTGTCAACCACAAAGTGAGAATCTACAAGGTGCTGAAGGAGTTACGCAGATGAAAGATGGAGAATTCCAGAAAGTTACAGGAGTGGATCAAATTTCAGTATCATCGGAGGAGGTTAGAGACCACAGAATGACACGTGCTGCTGCTAGACGAATGAGACGAGAGCAAGAACAAGAACAGCAGAGAGTTATGATGGCACCTCCAAAACTTACTTACAGTGAAGCAGTGGGAGGAGCGCGACCTAAGAGAGTGCAGGTGATTTTGGAAGAAGCGCTCCAAAAGCTTCAGGTCACGAAAGATGGCGACAAAGTTTCTAACTTGGAATGTTAATGGCTTAAATTCACCACAGAAGAGAAAGAAAGTATTTCAATATTTAAAACAATTTAAGAATGATGTTATTTGTTTACAAGAAACACATATTAGAGCCACGGACCAAAAGTATTTGTTAAATTCAAGGTTGGGCACACAATTTATTGCTTCTGCAATGGACAAGAAAAATGGAGTGGTTATTTATGTCAAGAATACTTTGACAGCGGCTTTAATTGAAGCAGATAAACAAGGAAGATACGTTATAATTGAACTGTTAATAGAAGGCAAGAAAACGCTTTTGGTTGGATTATATGCTCCTAATCAACAACAAGGAGATTTCTACAGTTTATTACACAGCAAGATTACTCAATGGGATTATAAATCTTGTATTTTTATGGGGGACTGGAATGGCGTTTTGGATGTACAAATGGACAAGGTTTTTTTTTAAAGCACCCCAAGTCATGCTAAATTGCCTAAATCTTTTTTTGAGATGAAGGATGACTTGGAATTGCGAGATATTTGGAGAGAAAGAAATTTGCAAGAAAAGGACTATACTTTTTTCTCCGATAGACATCAATCTTTCTCCAGGATTGACTTTATATTAATCACTAATGATCTTTTTTCTAGGATTAAGAAGATCAAGATTTGTCCAAGAACTATGTCTGATCATAGTCCAGTATGGTTAGAGATAGAAAAAGATAATAGGGATAGGCGCTCCTGGCGCTTAAATGAAAATTTGTTTAGATATCAGGAAAATGTGGAAGAGTGTAAAAAACAGATGAAGGAATTTTTTAAAATTAATATGTATAAAGGTACTTCTATTGAAATGGTTTGGGATGCTAGTAAAGCTTATATGAGAGGTGTACTAATATATTTGTACAATAAATATAGACGTAACTTGGAATTTAGGAGGAAAGAATTAGAGAATGAAATTAAGGAAAAAGAAAAGGCTTTAATTTTGAATCCATTGGATGGGAAAATTAAAGAGGTAATTTACTAAGGGGCCAGTTTGATAAGTTGATGGCTGACCAAGTGGCAACTAACTTACGGTATGTTAGACATAATATTTTTTGTAATGCCAATAAACCAGGTAGATGGCTAGCTTATTGGTTAAGGAAGAAGCAAAGGGCTTCTAATATAGATAGAATAGAACACAAGGGTAAGGTAGTGTACCAGCAGAGTCTCATCAAAAAGACCTTTGTTGATTTTTATTCTAAGTTGTACGCTAGAGATAAGATTAGTGATGCAGATATAGATAATTACTTGGCAAGAGCTAATATTCCTGTCCTTACGCAAGAACAAAAGGAAGAGATGAACCAATTGATAACTGATGAAGAAATTTTTTCAGCAATCAAACAACTGAAAGTGGGCAAAGCGCCAGGTACGGATGGATTGTCTGCTGTGTATTATAAAAACTTACAGTTAGAGATGGTGAAGCCTTTAAGGGAATTGTTTCAGACAATTCAAATGGGAGGAGGGGTACCTCCGTCTTGGAAAACTGCTTTTATTTCTTTGATCCTGAAGGAAGACCAGGATGTCACCCAAGCAAAAAATTACAGGCCAATATCACTTTTGAACACGGACTACAAAATATTTGCTAAAGTTTTAGCTAACAGATTAATGAGGGTAATGCAACAAGTAATTCATGGTGATCAAACTGGGTTTATAAGTGGTAGACAAATGAAGAACAATGTGAGGCATATAGTAGATTTGTTGGAATTTTTGGAAAGAAACAATCAGATCCCTGCAGCGTTGATCTTCTTGGATGCTGAAAAAGCCTTTGATCAATTGGATTGGCAATTTTTGTTGAAAGTATTAGACAAAATGAAATTTGGGGATAAATTTTTACAACCAATCAGGGCAATATATCAAAAGCAAACAGCCCGCATAATAGTTAATAACAGTTTGACTGAAGTATGTAATATTGAAAAGGGTACAAGGCAGGGATGCCCGTTGTCACCTTTATTATTTGTTTTAACATTGGAAATATTATTGATTAAAATACAGGATTTGGATAAAATTAAGGGAATTCAAATTAGAGACCAGGATTATAGATTGAGGGCATTTGCAGATGATCTGGTTGTTACAGTGACTCAGCCTGATTATTCAGTTGTAGAATTGATGGAGATAATAACGCAATATGGGAAAGTTTCTGGATTTAAGGTTAATATACAAAAAACTAAAATGTTGTCTAAAAATATGACAGTATCACAAAAGGCTGTCTTAGAAGAGCTAACGGGATTTGAAATAGTTAAAAGGGTTAAATATTTGGGGATATATTTATCACCCTCAAATGTAAAGTTATATAAAAATAATTATGAAAAGTTATGGGCAAAAGTACAAAAAGAATTAGATAGTTGGAAAAAATTACAATTATCTTTATTGGGAAGAATTGCAGCTGTGAAAATGAATGTATTGCCAAAATTTTTATTTTTATTTCAAATGATACCTATACTTAAAAAGGATTTAAATTTGGAGGAATGGCAAAAAGGAATTAATAAATTTGTTTGGGCAGGGAAAAAGCCACGAGTCAAATTTAAGATTATGCAAGATACGCGTGAAAGAGGTGGTCTTAAAATGCCTAATTTTAAATTATATTATGAAGCTGCTGCCTTGTCAGCGATAAGTGATTGGTTTAATTTAACACAAGCGAGACTATTAAATCTTGAGGGCCATGATTTGTTATTTGGATGGCATGCATATTTATTGTATGATAAGAAGATGGACAATGTGTTCAAGATACATATTTTAAGGTATGCTCTGTTGCGAGTTTGGAAAAAGTACAGACACAAGTTAAATTATAAGATACCTATTTGGGCAATACCTAAACACGCAATAGAAAATATAAATGTTGGATTTAAACATGATGTGATTACATATAAGGAAATTTTGAGTTTTGAGAGGAGTGTATGGCAATTAAAGCCATATAATATTTTAAAAGAAGAAAAGATTGTACAAACCTGGTTTCAGTATGGGCAATTACAGGCTAGGTGGAAAGAAGACCAGAAAATTGGTTTCTCAATGATTGATGAAAATTTGTTAAAGCAAATTAGAGATCAAGGTCAAGCACATATCAAAAGGATATATCTTGCATTGATAGAAATTGATTCAGAGATGGAACTTGTTAAAGACTGTATGATAAAGTGGGCTCAGAATTTTCAAGAAGTTATTACAATGGATACTTGGGAAAAGATCTGGGTGAGAAATGTAAAATTTACACAGGCCCAAAATTTAAGAGAGAACTTTTATAAAATGTTTTATAGGTGGCACTTAGATCCTAAAAAATTAGCAAGTATGTATCCGAACTGCCAGCCCAAATGTTGGAGGTGTGGTTGTGAGGATGCAACGTATTTTCATATATGGTGGACTTGTAAAAAGGTTAAAGCTTTTTGGATTAAAATTTGGTGGAATATGCAAAAAATATTTAAGAAAAGGATAAAGTTTTGTCCGCAATTGTTTTTTACTGGGCATTATCACAGATACTACTATTGTGGACATTAAGTTGATGTTGAATTTAATTACGGCAGCGAGACTTTTAGTAGCGCAATATTGGAAGAAGGAAGAACTGCCGACTATAGAAGAATGGACTTTAAAAGTTTCCAATTTGGCGGAAATGGCAAAGATTTCAGCGTATTTGAAAGATCAGTCGCAACAGAGATATATTGTGGAGTGGCAAAGATGGATTGATTACATCCAGAATAAATATGGGACTAAAAAGTTTCACCTAGCATTTGAATAAGTATTGGATTTATGTGATATATAAATTCCTTGTAGTTATTTTATTAAGAGTTAAAGTGCGATAGAATTTAATATTTTATTGTCGTTTGCATATTCTAGATTATGTTTGTTTGTATTTTTATACCCTGTATTTAGCTCTGGGAAGTCGGGGAGGGGGGAGGGGGAGGGGAGGGAAGAGTTGGGGAGGTTTGGGGAGAGGGGAGGGGGTTGGGAGGGGTTTTGTTTTTTAAAAAATGTACTGTAAAACTTTTCAATAAAAAAGAGAGGAGTGTTAATATATTTGAATAATAAGTATAGATGTAAACTGGAATATAGGTGAAAAGAACTAGAGGAGGAAATTAAGAGGAAAGAGAAGGCTTTAATTTTGAATCCATCTGATGGGAAGATTAAAGAGGTAATTACTTTATTAAGAGGCCAGTTTGATATGTTGATGGCAGATCAAGTGGCTACCAATTTATGGTATGCTAAACATAATACTTTTTGCAATGCTAATAAGCTGGGTAGGTGGTTAGCTTATTTGTTAAGGAAGAAACAAAGGTCATGTAATATAGATAGAATAGATTACAAAAGTAAAGTGGTGTTTCAGCAGAATCTTATTAAAAAGGCTTTTGTTGATTTTTATTCTAAGTTGTATGTTAGAGACAAGATTCAAGATGTAGATATAGATAGATATTTATGAGAAGTTAATATCCCTGTTCTTACACAAGAGCAAAGGGAAGGGATGAATCAATTGATAAATGATGAAGAAATTATTTTAGCAATTAAGCAATTAAAGGTGGGGAAAGCACCAGGAACAGATGGTTTGACTGATGTCTATTATAAAGATTTACAGTCAGAAATGGTGGAACCTTTAAGAGAATTGTTTAGGACAATTCAACTGGGAGGAGAAGTGCCTCCATCATGGAAAACAGCCTTTATATTGCTGATTCTGAAGGAAGATCAAGATACTACCCAAGCCAAAAACTATAGGCCAATATTGCTTTTAAACACTGATTACAAGATATTTGCAAAAATCTTAGCAAATAGATTAATGAAGGTAAATGATTCATAGTGACCAAACTGGATTTATAAGTGGTAGACAAATGAAGAATAATGTGAGACATATTGTAGACTTATTGGAATTTTTGGATAGAGATAACCAGGTTCCTGCAGCGCTGATCTTTTTGGATGCTGAAAAAGCCTTTGATCAATTGGATTGGCAATTTTTATTTAAGGCATTGGAGAAAATGGAGTTTGGGGAAATTTTTTTACAATCTATTAGAGCAATATATCAGAAGCAAACAGCTCAAATAGTAGTTAATGGTAGTTTGACAGAAACATGTAATATTGAAAAGGGTACAAGACAGGGGGGTCCGTTGTCACCTTTGCTGTTTGTTTTAACATTGGAAATATTATTGATTAAAATACGAGACTCAAATAAAATTAAGGGAATTAAAATAAGAGATCAAGATTATAGATTGAGAGCATTTGCGGATGACCTGGTTATTACAGTAAGTCAACCGACTTACTCAGTTGTAGAATTGATGGAGATAATAACGTTATATGGGAAAGTTTCAGGATTTAAGATAAACACGCAAAAAACTAAAATATTGTCTAAAAATATGACGGTAGAACAAAAGGTTGTCTTAGAAGAGTTAACGGGATTTGAAATAGTCAAAAAGATTAAATATTTGGGGGTATATCTTTCGGCTTCAAATGTAAAATTATACGAAAATAATTAGGAATTGTTATGGTTAAAAATACAAAAAGAGCTAGATGGTTGGAAAAAATTACAATTATCCTTATTGGGAAGAATTGCAGCAGTAAAAATGATTGTTTTGCCAAAATTTTTATTTTTGTTTCAAATGATACCTATACTTTAAAAGGATTCAAATTTGGAGGAATGGCAGAAAGGTATTAATAAATTTGTTTGGGCGGGGAAAAAACCACGAGTTAAATTTAAGATAATGCAAGATATACATGAAAGAGGTGGTCTTACAATGCCTAATCTTAAATTATATTATGATCCTGCTGCTTTATCATCAATTAGTGATTGGTTTAATTTAACACAAGGGAGATTATTAAATCTTGAGGGTTATGATTTGTTATTTGGTTGGCATGCATATTTATTGTATGATAAGAAGGTGGATAATGTTTTTAAGATGCATATATTAAGGCAGACATGTCAAACACAAGGCCCGCGGGCCACAAACGGCCCGCCACATGATTGAATACGGCCCACACAACTCTCCTGGAAATTACAAAGGTCCGGCCCCCACCACCTTGGCGCCGGCCCGGCTGAGCACTTGCTCAGTAGGAGGCAAGTGCACGTGGGCTGGTGGAGCCCAGCACCATTTGCAGCTCATTAGTCTCCTGCCAACCAGACGCAGAGGAGGTAGGTAGGAGGGAGTGAGGTAGGATGGGGGGAGGGAGCAACACCCAGCCGGTGAGGGGGAGAGGTGCCCAGGCAGGAAGGCAGACTTGAGGCAGTCAGAGAAAGAGCCACAGATGGCTCCTCTGCCGGGCTGGCTGGAAAAGCTGGAGCGGATCTCCCATTTGGTCTGCACAGGGAAAGCAGGACCAATTGGAGGAGAAGCTCCAGCCGGAGGCAGAGTGTGATTTTTTACAGGCTGGGGTCTGGGTGTCTTTCCTTCTAAAGTTGAAGAGCAGCTGCAGTCTATCCCAACTTGAAAGGCAGGCGGGGAACGCAGTAGCCAGAGCAGCTCCTTAGCTCTAAGGATGCCTTGGACTCAGGAACTGGGCAGGCTGGCTGGAAAACCTGGAGCGGATTTCCCATTTGGTCTGTGCAGGGAAAGCGGGACCAATTGGAGGAGAAGCTGCAGCCGGATTTTTTACAGGCTGGGGTCTGGGCGGTATAGTAGAGCTGAGCACTAAAAACTGTTTTTGCCACCCTGCCTGCCCCTCAGGGACACTGCTGCCAACTTTCTTTCAGCAGGAGTCATACTGGGGCATCCCCAGATGCTCCTTTGTGCCCCAACTGTTCCAGAGTAGGTGCCACCTTGGCTCTGTGAACACCACAGCCCTGGGCCTTGGAGGCCTGGGAATGTCTCCAGATTTGTGTGGAGGAGAAAATGTGCTGTCAATTTCAAAGTCTCCTTGTGCCCTTCAGTGCAAGTGGGCCTGGGGCTGCGGAGAGTTGGGAGGGGGTGAGGCAGAATGCTGGGCAGCCCTTTGGGGCCACAAGAGTGAGGCAGCAGCCACACTCCTGCAATTTTGGGCAGTGCCCAGACTGGCTCCATCCCTCTGTCCTGGAGTTGCTCCCCCCCCCCCGCATGTTCCCAGCCTGGATCACATGCTGCTGGCCTCCTTTTCCAAGGGCCATCCCTGCCAGTGGCCCCATGAGCCCCATCCCCTTGCCCCCTGGGTCCCCAAACCACATTATGCTCAGTCTGATTCTTGGTGGAAAATATGTTGAAATCAATGGAGGGATGCTTTGGGTCTCCCCCAAAGGACAGACTGACAGACCTTGAAAGAACTAACCAGCATTGCTTGCAAAAGCTAAATTTTGGATGGATATTTCAGGGTTTTTGAACTCTATTTCTGGGCTTCATGGACATAGGAGAGTTGTTGGGAAAAAATGGAACAAGTGGTTCCTTGTTTCCTATTTGGGAAAGCTTGATTCCCCCCTCCTTGCAATGAGAGACTGGAAGGCAGCCCTGAAAATATCAGAATCTGATCAGAAATGGAGGCTGAGTAGTCCTTGTGGCTGGTAGACCAGCTTCTGAGTGATGGTGGATTGCTGATTTTTTCCTCCATCCACGCATGAGTGGAAATGGGGATTCCCTTTCAAGAAGGGCCAGCCTCCCTCATGCAGGACTGGGAAGTGCTGCTCCCTGCCTCCTCTTGCTCTCCAGAGATCTGTCAAGGCAGAAGAAGGAACTCTCTCTCTCTCTCTCTCTCTCTCTCTCTCTCTCTCTCTCTCTCTCTCTCTCTCTCTCTCTCTCTCTCTCTCTCTCTCTCTCTCTCTCTCTCTCTCTCTCTCTCTCTCTCCCCCCCCCCCTCTCTCTCTCTCCCTCTCTCTCTCTCTCTCTCTCTCTCAGCTTGGAGACTAGGAGGCTATCTACATCTGAGCTAACAAACTACCAATCATGCCTGGGCTTGGGAAGAAGGCCCTTTCCATCCTCTGCACATGCTTGGCTGCAGATGTTTGGGGAGGTGAAGAGCTTGTGGGGCAATGAGATTTCCCCACATGAAATTAGCTGGTGCAACTTGTTCTCTCCTGACCCAGGCATTTCGAGTAAGCTGTGCTGAGTGAGCAGCATTGAGCTGGCCACACCCACTTGGCCACGCCCCCCCGCCCCCCCCAAGGGCAACCATAATGCTGATGTGGCCCTCAATGAAATTGAGTTTGACACCCCTGTATTAAGGTATGCTCTGTTGCGAGTATGGAAAAAATATAGACATAAGTTAAATTACAAAATACCAATTTGGGCAATACCTAAACATGCAGTAGAAAATATAAATGTTGGATTTAAACATGATGAGATTACATACAAAGAAATTTTAAGGATAGAAAGGAATGTATGGCAATTAAAGCCATATAATATTTTAAAGGTAGTGACAGATTTTATTTTCCTGGGCTCCAAGATCACTGCAGATGGGGACTGTAGCCAAGAAATTAAAGGACGCTTGCTCCTTGGGAGGAAAGCCATGGCAAATCTAGACAGCACACTAAAAAGCAGAGACATCACCCTCTCAACAAAAGTGCGTATAGTCAAGGCTATGGTCTTCCCAGTTGCAATGTATGGCAGTGAAAGTTGGACCATAAAAAAGGCTGAGCGCCAAAGAATTGAGGCCTTTGAACTATGGTGCTGGAGAAGACTCCTACGAGTCCCTTGGACTGCAAGGCGATCAAACTGGTCAGTCCTAGAGGAGATCAACCCTGACTGCTCTTTAGAAGGCCAGATCCTGAAGCTAAAACTCAAATACTTTGGCCACCTAATGAGAAGGAAGGACTCACTGGAGAAGAGCCTAATGTGCTGGGAAAGATTGAGGGCAAGACAAGAAGGGGACGGCAGAGAATGAGGTGGCTGGATGGAGTCACTGAAGCAGTAGGCGTGAGCTTAAATGGACTCCAGAAGATGGTAGAGGACAGGAAAGCCTGGAAGAATGTTGTCCATAGGGTCGCGATGGGTCGGACACGACTTCGCAACTAACAACAACAACAAATATTTTAAAAGAAGAAAAGATTGTACAAACTTGGTTTCAGTATGGGCAGTTACAAGCAAGATGGAAAGAAGATCAGAAAGTTGGTATTTTGATAACTGATGGAAATTTGGTAAAAGAAATTAGAGATCAAGGTCAAGCACATATAAGAAGGATATATAATGTATTGATAGAAATTGACTCAGAAATGGAACTTGTTAAAGATTGTATGATAAAATGGGCCCAGAATTTTCAGGAGGTTATAACAATGGATACTTTGGAAAAGATTTGGGTCAGAAACGTAAAATTTACACAGGCTCAAAATTTAAGAGAGAATTTTTATAAAATGTTTTATAGGTGGCATTTAGACCCTAAAAAATTAGCAAGTATGTATCCGAACTGTCAACCTAAATGTTGGAGGTGTGGTTGTGAGGATGCAACGAATTATCATATATGGTGGACTGGTAAAAAAGTCAAAGCTTTTTGGATTAAAATTTGGTGGAACATGCAGAAGATATTTAAGAAAAAGATAAGGTTTTCTCCACAGTTGTTTTTGTTGGGTATTATTACAGATTTTACTGTTATAGATACTAAATTGATATTGAATTTAATTACGGCAGCAAGACTTTTAGTAGTGCAATATTGGAAGAAGGAGGAACTGCCTACTATAGAAGAGTGGACTTTGAAAGTTTCTAACTTGCCGGAAATGGCAAAGATTTCAGCATATTTGAAAGAACAATCGCAACAGAGATATATTGTGGAATGGAGAAGATGGATTGAATATATTCAGAATAAATATGGGACTAAAAAGTTTCATTTAGCATTTGAATAAGTATAGGTTTTATATGATGTATTATTAGTTTTTTATTATTTGTTATTTATGTTTAAGGGGAGTTAAAGTGCGATAGAATTTAATGTTTTATTTTTGCTTGTTAGCATATTTTAGCTTAAGTTTGTAAAGTTTATACCCTGTATTCAGCTCTGGGAAGTCAGGGGGGGGAGGGGAGGGTAAGGGAGGGTTAGGGGGAGGGAAGGGGGAGGGAGGGAGTTTTTCTTGTTAAAAATGTATTGTAAAACTTTTCAATAAAAAAAAAAGAAATAAGGCAAAAGGGACCGAGGGCAGACAGGATGGCCATCTGGATGCCTCCACACCCCAGCCGTATCAGGAACACAGTCCAAACACGGTGTTCAGAGGTGGGGCAAAGTGCTGATCGGTGATCAAATTATCGAGGGAGAAAGAAGGAGGGACCGAGTCCAGAGTGCATGTCAGTGCAGGGGGGGGGGAAGTGACTGGAAGAAGAGCCACCTTTTTGGCTGTTGCATTGGCTAATGAGTTCCCCACAGCAATTTCATCAGAGGAAGTCTGGTGAGCAAGGTGTCAATGCTGCTAACATCGGATGTTCTTGTTTGACAACATAGGGAAATGTAGCCTTTCTCTTTAACCTGTATGTTACTTTTAGAGTTAGAATTAGTGGACACTGGGGTGGGGAGTAGGGAGAATGTATCTCAAGACTTTGTAATAAGAGAAGTTAAGAATTGGCGGGTTGAAGAAGGGAGGGAAAGCTTACATTTTAAACTAATTGGAGAATATGATTTAATTAAGCAAGGGAATTGTGCTTTGATACAATGTGTTTAGGGAAGGAGAATTCAGATCTTGGCTTCGACCATGTATCTGCCAAAGCTATGCTAATCTATTAAAAGACTGTTTAAGGTAAACAATGCCTTGAAGTTCTTTGAAGTACAGCATTTGTCAGGACCATGACATTAAGCCAAGATCTAAAACTTTTCAAACTATTTAGGGTGTTGAACCCCAGCCGCTCTCTCTAGACTTGAGGGAAGCTGGCAAACATTCAAGAGGAGATTTCATCATGGGAAAAGAGAAACTGCTTGAAGGAATGAGGAAAAAGGTGCTACCCAGGGTGGGGGGAGAAAGCAACAGATAGCAAGCCAGGGGAGGAAGAACTTTTTTTTTACCTCTGGAGAAGATGGCCACGGCCCGCGGCTGAGCTAGAGAATGCGGGAGGGTGAGTCCTGGCTGGCTGAGCCCTGAGGAGGCTGTTGCTTGCTGCACAGCCTCGGCTGGGCACCGGGAGTTCCCGGTGCCGTAACAACTAGCCGAGGCCACGGGAGATGTCGGTGTGGTGGTCTGGGTGCGCCGGGCCTGACTCGCGGTGGCGGCAATGTTTCTGAGGCCGCTGGAGATGAATCAGGCGGCAAGGAGCCTGGGCCTAAAGTGGCCAGGCCGATCCGAGCGGCGGGGCGCCTGGGCCCTGCGGCAGAGTGCCTGGGGCCTGCGGCAACCGCAGTGATGTCTTTTGAGGCCGTTTGGCATTTTCGCTGGGCGGCGAGGCGCCAGGACCCACGGCAGTTGGGATGCTTCGGTGAGCCTTTTTGACCTACGATGACTGCAGTAACATCTTATGGGACCCGCTCGAGGTGCGATCCGGGCGGCGAGATGCCCAGGGCCTGTGGCGGCCGGGACGATCTTGTGGCCATTTGTGATCTGGGCGGAGGGGCGCTTGGCCTGGGATGGCCAAGTGCTCAATCTGACGGTCGGCTGGTGGACTTTCCCCTCCGGTGGAAGTTCCGCAGGGGTGGAGACATGCCAACCGAGGGGCCATGAGCTTTTCCTCCCCTGTGAAGGCCCTTTTGGGGCCGTTTGTTGGAGGATGGAGGCTGCCGGCAATACCGCCCGAAGAAGAAGACCATGGTGAGACCACCCATTTCCCTGGACGATATTTAAATTCTGTGGCTAGCTACAGCCTTTCGGTCATGAATTCAACTGGAGATGGGGATGCATGACTGGTCTGAACTTTATTGCTACCATTTTCCATCTGGGGTGGCTTTGGAGGTGATGGTGGTGGGGCCTAATGATGTTAGGCGGCAGGAGGGCCTGGCTGTGGTTGGCCAGACCTGGAACCTGAAGCCAGAGACTTGATTACATCTACTCGTTATTAGAACTATGGATGCCTCCACCGACAAATGGACTATTACTACCTCCCAGTCATTGGACTTCTCTTCTCCCTCTCTGCGACTTGTTTGGAACTGGATGGTGACATTCCCTGATGCCAGAAGATCTTCTTGTCACTGTGAGAGGGTGACTTTGCTTGGGAGTCACTATCCAGCCCTGTAATTTTATCACCAATGGCTGTTGTATTGATTTTAGCCGATTCGTCTCCTCCTGCTTATAGATTACTTTATTTTTTCTATCTTATTGATGATCTATTCCACGGGCACTTTGCTTGCCCTGAGAGATTCCCCCCTCTCCCAGGTGTGGCCCTCTGGTTTGTGCCGCCGATTCCTTAATGACGGATCCTGGGATCCTGAGAGGTGGCATGGCACAAAGAGGAGGCTTAGGGATTTTTTATGTAAACTTTTTAATGGGTTAGGGAGGGGGAGGGATGTAAGTTCCAGCAGAAAGTTTGGGGGACTTTGCTGGATCTTTCCCAATCCAGGTTGGTAAATGGTCGCTGCGATGGGGGGGAGCGTCTTGGGGCCCGAGGGGATGGGTTGGAGCCATTGATCCCCACGGTGATTGGGAATGGTGGCAGACGGACGAACAGAGGGCCATATCGAAACTTGGGATCGCGCCCCCGCTATCTTCGAGTGGTGGCGCGCTCCGACCCTCTGGCCTCATCCTGCTTTTCCGGGGGTGGGGGAGGACAGGTGCCTGAGCTCAGGCTGGTTTATTTGAATGACAGGTCTGTGGTGAATAAGGCTCCCCTCATTCGGGATTTGATTGAGGAGGAAGGCGCAGACCTGGCATGCATTACTGAAACCTGGTTGGGCCCGGAGGGAGGGGTCCCTTTGATTGAGTTATGCCCACCAGCTTTCCGTGTGCTTCACCAGCCTCGGGCTCAGGGTAGGCACGGGGGGTGGCAGTTGTTATTAAGGAGGCCCTTTGTCCGCAGGAGACCACTGCCCCGCAGATTGGCGGATGTGAGTCTCTTCTCCTGAGGTGGGGTCCTGGGGGTCAGTTGGGTCTGTTGCTCATGTACCTTTCTCCCATCTGCGTGGCAACAGCCCTGCCCGGGCTACTCGACGCTCTCTCAGGGTTGGCGATTGAGTTTCCCAGGCTTATGGTTCTGGGAGATTTTAATCTGCCTTCCCTGGGTGGTGCGTCGGGGGTGGCCTGAGAGTTCATGGCTTCCATGATAGCCATGGACCTGACCCAGATTATTCAGGGTCCAACTCATGAGGGGGGAAACACGCCCGACCTTATTTTCATCTCTGGGCAGTGGTTTAATGGTCTGGGTGGGGTTACTCCAACATCTCAACCCCTTTCATGGACAGAGCATTACCTCCTGCAGCTGAGCCTCCGACATGCCACTCCCCGCTGCTGGGTGGCGGAACCGACCAGGTGGTTCCGCCCCAGGCGCCTGATGGACCCAGATAGGTTCCAGACGGCGCTTGGACTTATTCCTTCCTCCCTTTCCCACAGCCCGGTCGAGGCCTTAGTTGATGCCTGGCAACGGGTGGCTTCGGAGGCTCTTGACCGTGTTGTGCCTTTGCAGCCTCTGACCCAGCGCAGATCCCGGCTTGCTCCTTGGTTCTCCATGGACCTGCGGGTTTTGAAGCGCCGAAGAAGGGGCCTAGAGAGCATTTGGAGGTCCAGTCGGTCTGAGTCTGACCGAACACAGTTAAGATCCTTTTCTAGATCTTATCTTGTGGCAATGGAGGTGGCGAAGCATGCTCACTTCGCCACCCTCATTGCATCTGCAAATAACCACCCGGCCGCCCTGTTTAGGTTGACCTGTTCCCTTTTAAATCAGGGGACGGGAGAGGACCCCTTGCAGGGACGGGCCGAGGAGTTTAGTGAGTATCTGGTGGATAAAATCGCTCAGATTCCGGCTGGCTTGGACTCTGATTGGGCAGTGTCTGATGAGGGGGAAACGATGGGTTTGGCCGATAATATCTGGGAAGAGTTTGATCCTGTGACTCCGGATGAAGTGGACAGGATCATGGGGAAATTAAGTGCCACCACATGTTTGTTGGACCCGTGTCCCTCCTGGCTGGGAGGTTACATGAGGCTGGCTCCTGGCAGTTATAAATGCTTCCTTGAGTGAGGGGTGCTTCCCTGCCGCCTTGAAGGAGGCGGTGGTAAGGCCCCTCCTCAAGAAACCTGCCTTGGATCCAGCTATTTTAAACAACTTTCATCCTGTCTCCAACCTTCGCTTTCTTGCGAAGGTTGTTGAGAGCATGGTGGCACGGCAGCTCCCTTTGGTCCTGGAGGAAACTGAGTATCTGGATCCATACCAATCGGGTTTCAGGCCCGGGTACTGCATGGAGACGGCATTGGTCGCACTGGTGGATGTTCTCTGGCGGGCCCGAGACAGGGGTTATTCCTCTGTCCTGGTCCTTTTAGATCTCTCAGCAGCTTTTGATACCATCAACCATGGTATCTTGCTGCGACGTCTTGCGGGGTTGGGAGTGGGAGGCACCGTTTTACAGTGGTTCTCCTCCTACCTCTCAGGCCGCTCGCAGACGGTGTTGACAGGAGGGCAGAGGTCAACCCCTAGGCCCCTTAGTTGTGGGGTGCCTCAGGGGTCGGTACTCTCGCCCCTCCTGTTCAACATCTATATGAAGCCGCTGGGTGAGATCATCCGTGGTTTTGGGGTGAGGTATCATCAATATGCCGATGATACCCAGCTCTTTATCTCCACCCCGAACCAAGCCAGTGATGCCCTCGATGTGATGTCCCGTTGCCTGGAAGCGGTACGGATTTGGATGGGGAAGAACAGGCTCCAGCTCAACCCGGCCAAGACTGAGTGACTCTACGTACCGGCATCTCGACTTGTCCAAGAGGTTCCATCTTTGGTTATGGGAGGAGAGGTGTTGCCTCCCGTTGATAGGGCGTGCAATTTAGGCGTCCTCCTGGACTCACGACTCAGTTTTGAAGATCATATTGGAGTCGTGGCCAGGGGGGCATTTGCCCAGGTTCGCCTGGTGCGCCAGTTGCACCCCTATCTGGACCGAGATGCCCTACGTACGGTCACTCATGCACTCGTTACCTCTCGGATAGATTACTGCAATGCACTCTACATGGGGCTGCCCTTGAAGACCACCCGGAGGCTTCAGCTGGTGCAGAATGCGGCCACGCGGGTAGTGATGGGAGCATCCCGATACTCCCATATTACACCCCTCCTGTGTGAGCTGCATTGGCTACCAGTTGTCTTCCGGGCGAGATTTAAGGTGCTGGTACTTACCTTTAAAGCCCTACATGGCTTAGGCCCGGGATATTTGCAGGACCGTCTGCTACCGGGGACGACTTCCCATCGCCCAGTGCGCTCACACAGAGAGGGCCTCCTCAGGGTGCCGTCGCCCAGACAATGTCGGCTGGCGACCCCCAGGGGGAGGGCCTTCTCTGTGGGAGCACCAGCCCTTTGGAACCAACTCCCCCTTGAGCTTCGGATGGCCCCGGACCTCCGGTCCTTTCGCCGCGACCTCAAAACTTTCTTCTTCCATCAGGCTGACCTGGATTGATGATGGGTTTTTAAATATGTTTTGATTTTTAACTGTGTAGTTAATTTATTTTGGGGCTGTTATTTAATTCTTTTTTAATTTTTGTATTGTTTTTTTTATTGTTGTTAGCCGCCCTGAGTCCTTCGGGAGATAGGGCGGCATGTAAGTCCCAAAAACAAACAAACAAACAAACAAACAAACAAACAAACAAACAAACAAACAAACTTTTGCAGGTCTCCCAGCTAGGAGAGCTGATCTGGCCATCAGACTGGGTCCAGCCCAGTGGATACTCCAGATGCCTCGAGACTGCCTTGCCACCCTCAAAGGCTTCAAAAGCAGACCGGTGGAGAGCTACCAGATCGTCTGCCACTGAAGGTTTGGTTGAGTCACTGGAAAGATTTGAAAAGCTAGAGATGAGAAGCAGAAATCAACTCCTGCTGAGAAGAGCCTACAACCCCTCCATTGCAGATCAGACAGCCTTCCAGACCCTGTCTTCCCCTGCCAGGGCCTCCAGCCCTACAGAGAGAGAGAACCCCAGTCTGAGGCCCCTGCAGCAATGGGGAGTTTGGCAGCCCCCACAGGGGGACAGTCAGTAGCCTTTGAGCTTGCCATAGCTAATAGAGGCCTTGCAATAGCTTGTGGTGCTGCAGAAGCCAGGAGATCAGCAGCTGGTGGGAGGACGACCACAGCAAGGAGATTGGTCACTACCCCTGAATGTACAGCAACTGCTGAGGGGCTCACAAATGAGGGAGATCCAGCAGCAGCCCCCACCCAGACAGCAACTTTTGGAAGACCTCTGGCAACCCGAGAGGCCAGTATTGCCGGTATTGCAACCACAGCAGGGTGCTGGTCACAGCCCCTGAACTTGCAACCCCTGGGAATATGGCAGCAGCCAGGGTGGGGCCAGCAGCAACTGGGGGTGCAACAGTCACAGTGGGGAGCCCAGCAGCCAGTGATTGCTCCACCTTTCAGAGCAAACTTTGATGGGGATCCAGAGTAGCAGATTTTTTAATCAACCAAGTGCACTCTCATTTGAATCGCTGTGCCTACCTCTACCTGAATCCAACCACTATAGTTGACGTGATTGAATCCAGTCTAGAGGAAGAGGCATCTGAATGGCTGAATAATTTATACAATGAGCAAGCCCCTGAATTGGAGGATCCCCACCTCTTCCTCCTAGGACTGAGAGAAAGATTCGAGGACCCATCCATTGCCCTCAAAGCAGGAGAACAAATCCATAAGATAAAACAAGCTGGCAGGCCTGCTCTGGAGTACATAAGAGAGTTTCGCAAGATAGCTGGTTGCATAGAAAGGTGGCCTGAGCATTCCCTAGTCCATCACTTCAAAGAGGGGTTAGACGATCACCTCTCTCAGGCCTGCATCTATCAAACAGTACCTGATCAGCTGCAAGCATGGTACCAGGCGATGATAAGATTCAGCTCGCCCACTATAAGAAGCCTCCCCCACCTGAAGCCGAGCCGAAGCCAGAGCAACCCAAACAGCAACCACCACCCTGAAAACCTCCAACTGCTGTGACTGCTGGAAGACCCAGGCCACCTGTAGGCCCGCCAATCCTTTCAATGTGGATAGCAAGGATATTGAGCAGTGAACTGCCCAGTTCCCTACCTGCAACAGCAGAGCAGACCAGGACCAGCAGCGAGAAAGAAACCTGCACAGCAGCCAATGAGAGAGAAATTCAACCAGATCACACAGAATCCTGTTGCCCAAGTCACATCCCCCATGCAGGAGGATGCAGGAACTCAGGCTGGATTAGCCCCCGCTCTACACTCTTTTGACAACAACTGACTAAATTGTTCCTGAAACATATCTACCGGATACATGGTGCCCCTAAGTGAATAATTTCAGACAGGGGGGTGCAGTTCACAGCAAAGCTTTGGAGGAATTTTCTTAAATTAAGTGGATCATCTCAAGGCCTATCATCTGCTTTTCATCCGGCTACCAATGGGGCGGCAAAATCCACTAACAAAATGTGGAGCAATATCTCAGATGCTATGTTTCCTACCAACAAACAAACTGGACTGACCTGCTCCCTTTTGCAGAGGTGGCTTACAATAATTCTGTTCACAACAGCACTGGCTACACACCTTTCAGAGTAGCCACAGGAAAAGAGTTAAGCCCAATACTTGAATACCCTCAAATGCCCTCCTCTTCCCAAATACTTGATCAATGATGACCAAAAAAAAAGGAAAAAAATGATGACGTACAGGTAGTCCTCAAATTACAAGAGTTCACTTAGTGACTGTTTGAAATTACAATAACACTGAAAAAAGTGCCCCCCAAGCCACAGCCAAGCAAAACAACAGCTTGTTTGCCCGGCGGCGCTCTTCCTCCTGTCCAAGGTTTTCATTGTTGTGAGCATTTCTGTTGAGGATTGGCAGCGGGGGTGGGGTGGGGGGGTGTTTGGATTTTATTCCCCCCTGTCTGCTGGGTGGTTGCAGCAGCTTTTGGTCACTTCACATGACCCTGGGACAATGTGACCATCATAAATATGAATCAGTTGCCAAGCATCTGAATGTAAATCACAAGACCCTGGGGATGCTGCAATATTCCAGCTGATTGGTACTTCTTCTGGGCTCAGCAGACATGCCAGGATCAGCGCCGAGCTCCAGCTGGAGCCTGGCAATGATGCTGGCACTTCCACTGAGCCCTGACAGCCTTCAAGCAGCACTGACCCTGGGGCTTCCACTGAGCTCTGACAGCCCTGCAGCTCCAGCTGTCTCTCACTCTGGCTTGTGCGGTGCTGCCACCGGTTCATCTCATTCCCCTCCCCTGCTACCATTTTTCTAGGATGGTCGCATACCACCTGCCAGGTGCCAATGTACCACAGGTGGTACCCATACCACTGGTTGAAAAGCCCTGGGCTAGAAATTGGCTGGCTGACTCTTGCAGCTTCATGGGGTGCCTGTTGTGGGAAAAATAGAGGGCAGGAACATTAGGTATTTACCCTATCTTGAGTTGATCAAAAATAAAAATCAAATGAATAAATGATAAGTTAAATAGATTAAAGGCTATTTAAACTAAAGGCTTAATTAAAGCCTACTTAAAGGCTATTCGGTTCAAAGTCTAAAATTAACTTACTGTGCTCTTAAATTCTTTATTTTTAATCTATTTATGCAATTTCTTCCTGGCCTTCACCCTGCTTGATCCTGAACTCTAGAAATGTTTCTATAAACTGATTCACTGACCCTCAAGTGATAACATTAGTAATATTTTCTTCTGATTTCTGAAATAAGAAGAAAAAAAATGTTTTCCATCTTACATAGTTACCATAGTTCCTTGTTACCTTAGTAACTCTTTGGAGCATTCTCATGTTTATGTCTATACAGAAATATGTATACAGTTTTTAAAAATGAAACGAGACCTCTTGGTCTCTCCTGCCAGGGAATCTCTGACAAGAAACTACATCAGAAAGTGTGAAATGATTGCAAAATGATGCCAGTTTCAGATTCAGAAAATGTAGGTTCAGTTCTACACCCACTTTATTGAGTATTAATATCAGAGTGGGACTTCCTTTGGAGTAGGCACAAAGAGGTAGGAAGTAATTTAAGCATTTTTCCAGCATAAGGCCTACCATGTGAGTTTCTTGACCAAACCATGATTGCCAAAAATGTCTACTGAAGACTGATATATCCAAAAATTACTACTCTGTCTATTACAACTATTCTGATTAATAATAAATCTGTGTGAGGAACAGTTGTTCTCCTATTCCAAATAGTTATTATAAAAAAGCTAAGTTGGAATGGTTTTTCCATGTAAGAGGCCCCTAGCAGAGTCTCAAGAATGCTTATAAACCCAACCACATCCTATTCCAAGTACTTATTTTTTTCTGATGACATGCCTCCCAATTCTCACTTGCCTATAGCAAAATAGGAAGAAGTTCTTTCTCATACACAACTGTGAGGTTTATCAACAAATATTCATTTTTGCCACAGATCAAAAGCCACCATGATCTGATCTATCCCTGTGGAGTCAGCCCAGGGCATACAGTATCTCGCATTTGTGAGGAAAAATGCCTTATAGCATGAAAAGTTCAAATTGGAGATAGAGCTCAAATAAAAAAAAACCACAAATATTCATGTTACCCTGGGTCAGGGAATCCCAAAAAAAAAAAACCCACCATGGGTTTTCCGGATCTGACCTGTCCCTGTCGAGTTAGCCCAGGGCATATCTCGCATTTGTTAAGAAAAAGGCCTTATACCATGAAAAGTGCAATTTGGAGATAGAGCTCAAATTAAAAAAACAAACAAATATTCATGTTCCCCTGGGTCAGGGAATAAAAAAAAAAACAACCCATGAGTTTTCCGGATCTGACCTCTCCCTGTGGAGTTAGCCCAGGGCATATCTCGCATTTGTTAAGAAAAAGGCCTTATACCATGAAAAGTGCAATTTGGAGATAGAGCTCAAATTAAAAAAACAAACAAATATTCATGTTCCCCTGGGTCAGGGAATCCAAAAAAAAACAACCCATGGGTTTTCCGGATCTGACCTGTCCCTGTCGAGTTAGCCCAGGGCATATCTCGCATTTGTTAAGAAAAAGGCCTTATACCATGAAAAGTGCAATTTGGAGATAGAGCTCAAATTAAAAAAACAAACAAATATTCATGTTCCCCTGGGTCAGGGAATCAAAAAAAAAAAAAAACCAACCCATGAGTTTTCCGGATCTGACCTCTCCCTGTGGAGTTAGCCCAGGGCATATCTCCCATGTCAAGTTTCCGATGTATGGGCTTTTCAAGTGACTCTGAGGCATTGTTTACCTTAAAAGTCCTTTATTAGCCTAATACACCGGCAAATGTTTGCTCGAAGGAAGCTGGAATCTGAAATCTCCGCCCCTTGCACAATATAATTAAACACAATTCTCCACCTTTCTAATTTTGTCATTAATCATATTCTCCAATTAATTTAAAGAATCAGCTTTCCTTCCGTTAGAAGAACCGCCAAAGTCTTATCTTCTTTAGAGAGACAAATAGCCTTCAAAGTGCATTCCTACTCTTCCCTCCCACCAATTTTAAACTAAAACAATACACAAGTCTTAAAGCAATACACAAGTTTAACATATGAAATAGCTACTTCTTCATCTCATGTCAAGCAATAACATTTGATGTTAGCAGTGTTAACATCCAGCCCCCCCTTAGAAAAAGGACAGATCCTGTAATGTAAACAAAACACAAGTTAGGAATTGGCTTTTGGTTTGTTGGTGTGTTTCTCATAAAACCTTTTGATAAGTCTGTCAGCTTTCACACCAGTAGATTTCACCCAACTGGCTTCAGACAATGGGTATCCCTTCCACTGTACTAGGTATTGCAATTTTCCCTTAAAGATGCTAGAGTCTAGAATACGTTTCACTTCGTAATGGGTTTGACCTGCTACCACGAGGGGTCCAGGTGCTTTCTTAGGGGGAGGTCTTAAAGCGGAGGTTCTAAAAGGTTTCAGCAAGCTACAGTGGAACACCGGGTGAATTTTCCCCAAAAGTCTGGGTAGTTTCAATTTTACTGTGATTTACTGGGTTGATGATTTTCACAATGGGGAAAGGCCCCAAGAATTTCGGTCCCAATTTGTTATTGGGTAGTTTGAGGCATAGGTATTTGGTTGACAAATAGACCTTTTCCCCAACTTGGAATGTTCTTTGGGGAGCTCTCTTTTTGTCCACTTGCTTTTTGTAGGTCTCGAAAGTCTTTTTTAAGGCCACCTTTGTATTTTTCCAAATTTCTTCCCAACCCCTCACACACTGATCAAGAGTCTGGGAAGCGGAGGGTAATTGACAGTATTCTGGTATGGGGTTGAATTCTTTCCCTGTGGCTACACAGAAAGGAGTGTAGCCAGTGCTGAATTATTGTAAGCCACTTCTGCAAAAGGAAAGAGGTCGGTCCAGTTTGTTTGTTGGTAAGAGTCATAGCATCTAAGGTATTGTTCCACCATTTTGTTGGCGGACTCTGCAGCTCCATTAGTAGCCGGGTAAAAAGCAATTTTGCTGTGAACTCACCCCTCTGTCGGAAATTATTTGCTTAGGGGCGCCATGTAGTCGATAGATATGTTTTAGGAACAACTTAGTCAGGTGTTGAGCCAATGGAAGTCCTCTGCAGGCGGTAAAATGAGCCTGTTTTGAAAATAGGTCTATCAGACTCCAAATGACAGTATTTCCTCTACTGTCGGGTAGGTCTACTATAAAGTCCATAGCTATTTCTTCTCATGGTTGAGAAGGTTCGGCCACCGGTTGCAATAACCCAGGGGTCTTTCCTGGGATTCTTTTCATGGTGGCACATACAGTACACCTCTTGACATAGTTTTCTACATCTTGTTTTAGTCCTGGCCACCAAAATTGCTGGCGAGTGAGATGTAGAGTTTTTAGATATCCGAAATGTACAGCTTGTTTGACATCATGGCTGTGTTTGAGGGCATTAAGACAAAGAGCTTCAAGCAAATACAATTTTCCCCCCTTGTAAGCCAGACCATCCCTGCATGTTAGGGATGTCTGATTGTCTTTAAACCATTGATCAGTGAGGAGTTCTCACTTTATTTTCTTTACCCCGGGGTCATCAGGATTAGGGGTCCTGAGAGGTGTGAGTTAGGCGACAGTTTGTGGACCGGGGATAATTGCCTCATTAACTTCTTTGTGTTCACTTTTGTACTGTGGCAATTGGGAGAGTGCATCAGCTATGAAGTTTTTTCTTCCTGGTATGTACTTTAGAGTAAAGTTAAAATGGTTGAAGTACTGTGCCCATCGTACTAGTTTTGGGGACAATTTGTGGGGAGTTTTTAGTGCCGCTAAATTTTTGTGATCTGTCCATAGTTCAAAAGGCACCTTGCTCCCTTCTAAGTAGTGCCACCAGTTTAATAACCCCCACCTAATTGCGAAGACCTCGTTCTCCCAGACTGTTCATCTCCTCTCACTTTCAGTAAATTTCTTAGAGGTGTAAGCACAAGGTTGCAGGACTCCACTTTTATTCTTTTGCAATAACACCGCTCCGACTGCCACGTCGCTGGCGTCTACCTGAATTACGAAGGGCTCCCCTGGGCAAGGGTGCTTTAGGACTGGTTCACCCTCAAATAGTCTTTTTAAATTCTCAAAAGCTTTCTGACAACTCATAGTCCATGCTAGTGGCTGGCCAGTTTGTGGTTTTCCCTCTCCCTTGCCCGTTTTGAGTAGTTCTGTAAGAGGTAGAGCAATCTCAGCAAAAGAGGGAATAAATTGACGGTAGAATTTGGCAAATCCTAGGAAGCTCTGGAGCTGTTTGTGGGTTTTGGGGGGGCTGCCATTCAGTTACATTTTTTACTTTGGCTGGGTCCATTTCAATACCCTCATTGGAGATTCTATAGCCAAGATAATCTAATCGGGTTTGGTGAAATTCACATTTTGACAGTTTGACATAAAGTTTGGCATTCAGTAGTTTCTTTAACACTTCTCTGACCAGTTTTATGTGGTCGGTCATATTCGTGCTGTATATCAAGATGTCATCAAGGTATACCAGGACCCCTTTGTATAGGTGTTCATGTAGGATCTCATTGATCAATTGCATAAATACGGCTGGAGCCCCCTGCAGTCCAAATGGCATGACTTTGAACTGTTAGTTCCCCAAGGGGCAGTTGAAGGCTGTCTTCCACTCGTCCCCCTCCTTTATTCTTAGCCGGTAATATGCTTCTCTCAGGTCTAACTTGGTGAAGACGCTCCCCTTCGCCAGATGGGTTAGCAAGTGTTTCAGGAGGGGGAGAGGGTATTTACTTTCCATACTCACAGTGTTTAGGCCTTTATAGTCGACGCAGAGACGTACACACCCATCTTTTTTCTCTTTCAACAACACAGGGGCTCCCACAGTAGACTTGGCCGATGAATCCCCTCGCTAGGTTTGTATCCACATATCGCTGCATCTCCTCCATTTCAAGGGGGGGGACATAGCGTACATCCTTGGTCAGGGGAGTTTGGCCCCTGTAGCAGTTCAATGGAACAATCATTGGGACAGTGAGGAGGCAAGATATCACATTCTTTCTCACTGAACACCTCCATTAGGTCCTGGTACTCGCCGGGGATGAGTGACTTGCCAGGAGGCCGTAAGGCAGCCATGTGCGCTTGCTCATTGGGTGGGCTAAAATCCCCTGTAACATCTGTTGAATCAATGGGGGAATCAGGCCCTATGGGTAATCTCACAGTTCTCATTCCTTTTTCCCACCAGATAAACGGCTTCCATTTGTCTAGCCAGGCTAGTCCTAGGATGACAGTCTCAGACATCTTTGGAGCTACTAGGAAGCGAATAAACTCCCAGTGCTCGCCTATCCCCAGGTGTAAGGGCTCTGTTAATTGCGTGACCAAAGTCCCTCCCATTAGGGAGCCATTGGCTTGCTCGAACCTCACAGGTTTGGAGAGTGGCTTAGCCCGTATGCCCAGTCTCAAGGCACATGACAGGCTAATGATGCATCGGGAGCAGCCGGTATCAAGTAGCACTTTCAGGTCTACTTGTGCCCCTGACTTAGGGAGTTTAGCAGGCAATAAAAAAGGTAGGATGGGGACTTCCGGAGCGACGTCAGAGGCAAGCAGAGCGGTAGGGAAATTTTTCCTGAACTGCCGAGCTTTGTTTTCTCTCTACTGTGCGGTTAAATGAGCCGTTGCTGATCGTGGAGCAATTGGCAAAGGAGGACAGAGGTCCAGGTGTGCCGGGGGTAGTGCAAACCTCCAGTGAATTGAACGATGGTCCTGAGCTCCGGTAAGAGAAGAGGGCCCTGCCGAGAGGACATCGGGACCACCACCATGACAGAGCGCTTTTGGGGGAATGGAGCGGAAGCGGCGCTGGTATGGTATTAATTGAACTGCAAAAGAGGAATGGATCGCCCCCTTAAAATTGACCTCGAAGGGATTCGGGAGGTGTAAGACTTGATTGCGGCTGGAAGCGGCAGAATAGTTTGACAATCAGCTGACAAGTGGCAGGAAGCTATCCCCTTCTGGCTTGGATGTGAATTGTATGGTGACTAAGCTATTGCTATAAATTAGCCACGGGGAACTGCAGGAGAGCGGCAAGGAACGTCTGCAAAAAGGGAGATTTGTAATATTTTTATATATATTTCTGTTCCTTTTTTCTGGTTCTTTATCTGTCAGCCCATTAGAATATTAATTAACTATTAGGGTGCTGCAGGGACTAGTTGATACTTCTGGTTTCCCCCCCCCCCATAATTCTATGCTAGTTTGGAGGAGGCTCTTTTTCTGCATAACAGAAATGTCCAGCTCATCAAAAATTAGGAAGAAGCTTTTGACATCTACGGCGTCTTCTCCAATTATGACCCCACCTACCCCGCATAGATCCTTAGAAACTGTGGCAGCAGCTGAGAAGACACCTACGCTTCAAGGAATTCAGAATTTGTTACACTCCATACAGGAAGCTATGACAAAAAACCAGGAATCCACAGCGAAAGATTTGGCGGAACTGAAACAAGAGATGGGAGATATGTGTGGGGATATGAAACAAATCTCCACAAGATTGAATGATGTCTGTGTGACAATGGAAAGACATGAGGGTCAGATACAACAAGTAGTTACGAAGGTTGAGAAGGTTGAAGCAGTGATGTATAGGCATGAGCTGCGACAGTTACTAGTTAATAAGCAGCTTGAAGATGATATAGTTCTGCTAGAGATGGAGAATTCTGCTCACATTCTGAGATTCCAAAATGTTAGAGAAGAGCCAGAAGAAGATTTAGAAATAAAGATGGTGGAGATGGTGGCAGGGTTGCTGCAGAAGGATAAGCAGATGGAGCACAATGGCATCGATGAGTGCTTCCGGGTGTTTACATCATATACTAGGAGACAGGCCCTCCCTAGGGAAGTTCACATAAAATTTAGTATATTAGGCGATTTTAATGCAGTAGTTGATAGGGACTTGGACTACAAACTGGGGAACAGTCAAAAGAGAGAAAACAGGAGAACTCTTCCAAAAGTGTGTGCAGATATGAGGGACGAGCTGGGTCTTACAGATATTTGGCGAGCGTTCCACCCTTAGACAAATCAATACACCTTCTTTTCTCCCAGGCATGGATCGTGGTCAAGGCTTGATATGGTGTGGGTCACTACGGATTTAAAAGCATGTACGGTAGAGATTGAGGTAGAGCCTAGCATTTGGGAAGACCATAAACCACTGTTGGTTAGATGGAAAGGTGATATAATTAGAAGTAATAAGAGGTGGATGTTGAGAACAAGTATTTTGACAGAGATAGAATTCCAACAGATGGTAAAGAAAGAAATGGAAACCTTTTTTATGGTTAACAATAATGGTGAAACCTCAATACAGACCCTGTGGGATACGGCTAAAGCTTATATGAGAGGGTTAGCGATCAAATATACAGGTGGAAAGCAAAGACAGAAATTCAAGGAGAGGGAATTGTGGGTAACTAGGTTGCGGACCGCTGAGAGGAATCTGCAGACTAATCCGTTAGATGTTAAAGCCAAGGAAGCGGTAGATGCTAGTAAACATCAACTTCTTTTATTAGACCAAGAGGAATTAGCTCATAAACTTAAAATGGCCAGACAACATCACTTTGAGCATGCTAATAGGGCGGGCCGGTGGCTTACCTATAAATTAAAGAAGGAAAGGGAAAGTAGATGGATAGATCAATTGCAAGATAAGAGAGGAGTTATACAGGTGGATAATGAACGAAAAAAAGAAATTGCTCAGGAATTTTTCTCACAACTCTGTGCAAATGAGCCGATATCTGAGGAGAAAATTAAGGAATACTTAGACTGTTTGAACCTCCCCAAATTTCCAGAATCAGCTAGGGATTTGTTAAATAAGGATGTTACGGAAGGAGAGATAGAGATTCCGATCAAGGGACAGAAGACAGGGAAAACCCCTGGTACAGATGGTCTACCAGCAGAGATCTATAAACTTTTTACAGATCTACTTATAAAATATATGAAGGACATCTTCAATATGGTGATGAAGGAGTCTAAAGTTCCTAAGTCATGGTTAGAAGCCTATATTTTTTTGATACCGAAAGAAGGGGCAGACCACACTCTTATACATTTCACTTCTTATCTCTGACTACATTTCACTTCTTATCTCTGACTACAAAATCTTCGCAGCGGTAATGGTGGCTAGATTTAAGCAATATCTCAATGAATTTATTCATATTAATCAAAGTGGTTTTTTACCTGCTAGACAACTAAAAGACAATGTGTGAATTATAATAGATGTTTTGTAGTATTACGAGGCCCATCCTGAAAAGCAGGCGGCTCTTCTCTTTTTAGATGCCCAGAAAGCCTTTGACAGAGTTAATTAGAATTACCTCATATCACAATTGAAATATGTGGAGGTTGGCGATTATTTCTTGAATGTAATTCAGGCCATTTACAGTCAACAGAAGGCCAAGATTTTGGTCAACGGAGAAGAGTCAGATGAAGTGACGATAGCGAAAGGCATGAGACAAGGCTGCCCACTTTCTCCATTGTTGTTTATATTCACTCTAGAACCTCTACTTAGGTCAATTAGACAGGATTTGGGAATAAGAGGGCTGAAGGTTAGAGAACAAGAATACAAAGTCCAGGCGTTTGCAGACAATCTGACCTTTGTCTTGGAAGAGCCACTAACTTCTGGCTGCCGACTTATTGATAGGATACAGAAATTTGGTGAAGTAGCTGGACTACGAATAAATAAAGAAAAAATGAATATTATAGTCAAAAACATGACGGGAACACAGAGATTAGAACTTCAAAATACTTTGGGCTTCCAGATAGTTCGTAAAATTAAATATTTGGGTATATGGCTATCTGATAGATGTTCCTCAATAAAGGAGGATAATCATTTAAAATTGGTCAGACAAATGGAGAAAGATTTAGAGAAATGGTGTAAGCTACAACTATCGTTAATGGGTCGGATAGCTTTGATTAAAACCCAGGTCTTGCCTAGATTGGTATTCCTTTTTCAGACAGCCCCGGCTAGACTAGATAAAAATTTCTTTAGGAATTTAGATAGGAGTACCAGTAGATTCATTTGGCAGGGCAAGAAACCCCGAATTAGATTAAAAATGATGCAGAAACCGAAGGAACAAGGTGGATTCGGGATTCCAAACTGGCAATACTACTATAATTCAGCGATCCTGGTATGGATTCGTGAATGGGTAATATTGGCATGTAAATGATTGTTGGTAATTGAAGGCCATGATCTCCAGCCGGGGTGGCACGCCCACTTATGGTGGGAATGAGGTAGACTCCCAGAATATTTCACTAAGCATTATTTACGTGGAGTCTTGATTAAGACCTGGACCAGAATTAGGAAAATATAATAAAGTGCCACTTTGGATTTCACCACTGGAAGCTGTGATTTATCCGACTATATAATTTTGAAAAAAAAGTTGACATAAAGATATTAGATTCAAATGGGAATTTAAAAACAAAGTTATCACTTCAGGAACAGGGGCTAAATTTAGATTGGTGGACTTATCTACAAATCAGTAGTAAATACATGAAGGATAGGCAGAGGTCTGGAATTTGCCAAGAGCTCCATACCCTGGATAGGATTTTGTTGGGAGTGAATGAAAAGATCTTATCCAAGTGTTATAAATTTTTTATGGCTATGGAAGTAGCTGAGGAAGGCGCGAAGACCTCGATTCATGCCTGGGTGAGAGATCTAGGTTGCTCACTAGATACTGAGAGGTGGAGTGAAATTTGGATTAAGAACATTAAGTTAACATGGTCAATAGCATATAAAGAAAATATATATAAAATGGTATATCGTTGGCATTTACCGCCAGCCAGGCTCGCCAAAATGTTTCCGGGAACATCCCCAACTTGTTGGAAATGTGGGGTCAAAGAAGGCACATATTTCCATCAATGGTGGACCTGTTGAGAGGCTATGAAATTCTGGAAGAAAATTCACTAATGGCTAATTGAGATGTTGGGATACCATATAGAATTGTTTCCTGAGGTATTTTTATTGGGGATAAGACCACAAAATATAAATAGAACTGCATGGTACCTGCTGTTACATATAACCACTGCTGCAAGATTGGTGTGGGCCCAATATTGGAAGAGGGATGTTAGCCCATCCGACCAAATAATAATTCAGAAAATAATAAACTGTGCGGAATCAGATTGGCTTACTATGATATTAAGAGGATGAGGGGACACAGAATATTATTTATCTTGGAGTCAATGGTACAATTGGATGTCAAAAAGAGTTGTTAATTGAACTTTATTACTTGTTATATGTAAGAATTTCTTCTTTCTTTGTGGCTATTTTCTTACATGTAATGGGACAATTTTATCTCCTCTTCGCAATGTGATGTAGACCGCTATTGACTTAATGTTTACTTGTTACATAAATAAACAAAAAAATGCAAAAAAGGTAGGATGGGTCGACTTACCATTGGCTCGTTCTCCCCTTCATCGTCACTGTCAAAAGCAGGTAAAGTGGGGGTGGGCCTGGTCGGTGGGCCAGTGTCCTCCTGGGTGGGGGACGTAACCTGGGTAATGGGCTCCTGGGTGGCCCAGTTGGACTTTTCTCTCGGTGGCTGCTGTGCGGGTTTCTTCCTCATTGGATCTGGTCTACTCTGCTGTTGCAGGTAGGGAACTGGGCAGTTTGCTGCTCAATGTCCCTGCTGTCCACATCGAAAGCACTTGATTGGCGGACCTGTAGGTGGACTAGATCTTTCGGCAGTAGCAGACATTGGGGGTTTTCGGGGTGGCGGTAGCCATCTGGATCCTGGTTTTGGTGCAGTTTCAGGTGGGGGAGGCATTTTATAGCGGGTGAGCTGGACATCTACTTTCACCGCTGCCTGGTACCATTCATGCAGCTGGTCGGGTACAGCTTGGTAGATACATGCCTGAGAAAGGTGGTCATCTAACCCTTCTCTAAAAAAGATGAATTATTGATTGCTCAGGCCATCTCTCTATCCGGCCTGCCATCTTTCGAAACTCCTGCACATAATCTAGGGTAGGCCGGCCAGCTTGCTTTATCTTATGGATTTGTTCTTCTGCTTTGAGAGCAATGGATGGGTCCTCAAATCTTTCCCTCAGCCCCAGGAGGAAAAGGTGGTGGTCCTCCAATTCAGGGGCCTGCTCATTATATAAATTGTTCAACCATTCAGATGCTTCTCCCTCTAGGTTGGATGCAATCACATCGACCATCACACCCGGGTCCGGGTAAGAGTGACCCCAGCGATTCAAGTGAGAGCGTACTTGGTTGAGGAAAAAATCAGTTTCTCTGGGTCCCCATCGAAGGTTGTTCTGAAGGGTGGGCTCATCATTGCTTGCTGGGGCCCCCATTGCTGCTGGCCCCACCCTAGTTGTTGGTTCAATGGCTGCTGGGGGCCCCATTGCTGCTGTCCCCCCATTGGTTGTTGTATCAACTGTTGCTGGGGGTCCCACTGCTACTGGCCCCCTCCTGGTTGTTGATTCACTGGCTGCCAGGGCCCCCACTGCTGTTGTGTCTCCAGTGGCTGCTGGCCCCATTCTGGTTGCTGATTTAATGGCTGCCAGGGCCCCCCTGCTGCTGGCCCCTCTGGCCCTGCTGTACATTCAGGGGTTGCACATCTGGGTCCTGCTGCTGCCACCTTTGCTGTTGTCTTCCCACCAGCTCCTGATCTCCAGGCTTCTGCACCACCCCCAGCTGTTGCAAGGGCAAGCTGGGGCAAGCTCAGAGGTTGTTGGCCTTCCACTTGTGGGGGTTCCCCAAACTCCCATTGCTGCAGAGGCCCCAGGCTGGGGTCCTCTGTCTCTATGGATATGGAGGGCTTAGCAGGGGACTCCTGGATCTGGCAAACAGTCTGATCTGCAGACAGGATTTTCCACTCACCCGAGTATTCAATCTCAGCTGGCCTGGCTGAGGCTCCTGGAGTCTCTGCTGGGCTTAATCCACTCTCCTGGTTGTTTGGGTCCAGCTCCCAGCTGGGAGGATTGCTAAAACTCTTTCCTTGCCAGCTTCTTAGCTGGCCCTTCCCCCATTGGGGTGGCTGCTGGTGCCGGGGAGCTGGCTTCAGGCAATTTTACTACTTCCATTATGGGATCTTCCCCAACTCTTTGCCAGAGTGCCTCCGAAGCTTGGAGACAGTGACGGGAGATCGGGACTCCCTAATTAGTTTAAAAAGTAGTGTGGATTCCAGCTCGATGTCACGTTTCCGACGTATGGGCTTTTCAAGTGACTCTGAGGCATTGTTTACCTTAAAAGTCCTTTATTAGCCTAATACACCGGCAAATGCTTGCTTGAAGGAAGCTGGAATCTGAAATCTCCGCCCCTTGCACAATATAAAAGGTAAAGGTGCTAGTCGTTTCTGACTCTAGGGACCGGTGCTCATCTCCATTTGAAAGCCGAAGAGCCAGCGCTTGTTCAAGGATGTCTCCGTGGTCATGTGGCCGGCATGACTAGATGCCAAAGGCGCATGGAACACTGTATAATTAAACACAATTCTCCACCTTTCTAATTTTGTCATTAATCATATTCTCCAATTAATTTAAAGAATCAGCTTTCCTTCCGTTAGGCCAAAGTCTTATCTTCTTTAGAGAGACAAATGGCCTTCAAACTTGCATTCCTACTCTTCCCTCCCACCAATTTTAAACTAAAACAATACACAAGTCTTAAAGCAATACACAAGTTTAACATATGAAATAGCTACTTCTTCATCTCATGTCAAGCAATAACATTTGATGTTAGCAGCATTGACATCCCATTTGTTAAGAAAAATGGAGATAGAGCTCAACACATGAGTTTTCTGGATCTGACCTCTCCCTGTTCAGTTAGCCCAGGGCATATGTTGCATTCATTAAGAAAAATGCTTTAAACCACAAAAAGTGCAAAATGGAGATAGAGCTCAAATTCAAAAATAAACAAAAATTCATGTTCCCCCAGGTCATGGAATCCAAAAAAACCCCATGAGGTTTCCAGACCTGATCTGTCCCACACCAATTAGCCCAGGGCATATCTCACGATTGTTAGAAAAAATGTGTTATACCATGAAAAGTGCAAATTGGAGATACAACTCATATTCAAAAAACAAATATTTATTTTCCCCTAGGTAAGGGAATAAAAAAACAAACACATGAGTTTTCTGGATTTGATCTGTCCCTGTGGAGTTAGCCCAGGGCATATCTCGCATTTGTTAGGAAAAATGCCTAATACCATGAATAGTTCAAATTGGAGATAGAGCTCAAATTCGAAAAACAAACACATATTCATGTTACCCTGGGTCAGGGAATCAAAAAAACACCCATGTTTTCTGAATCAGAGCTGTCCCTGCGAAGTTAGCCTAGGGCACATCTTGAATTTGTTAGGAAAAATGCCTTATATGATGAAAAGTTCAAATTGGAGATAGAGCTCAACACATGAGTTTTCTGGATCTGACCTCTCCCTGTTCAGTTAGCCCAGGGCATATGTCGCATTCATTAAGAAAAATGCTTTATACCACAAAAAGTGCAAAATGGAGATAGAGCTCAAATTCAAAAATAAACAAAAATTCATGTTCCCCCAGGTCATGGAATCCAAAAAAACCACATGAGTTTTGCGGACCTGATCTGTCCCTTAGGAGTTAGCCAAATAGTCATGTTTCCCTGGGTCAAATGAAATGGGCTTCTTCAGTCTCCTCACAGGGATTCCCAAATTTCCTAGCAGGGTTGGGCTTATCAAACATCTGGTGCAGCCTGAGTCCAATAAAGCCTTCAGAGCTACTTTCTCCTCCATCCCTGGGATGAGCAGTTCTATGGGCCTGGTAAGGGGTGTGATGGGTCCACTTACCAGGGGCTCATCATTGGAGTCACTGTCAGACATCTCTGGTCCCTTCTCTGGTGGTATTGGAGTTCCCCTTCCTGATTTTTCAGAGGGTTGGAACTCCGTGACCTTGGTGCTTTTTATTGCCATCTCCCTGGGGGATTTCTCCGGATTTATTTATTTATTTGTTTGTTTGTTTGTTTATTTATTTATTTATTTATTTATTTATTTATTTATTTATTTATTTATTTAATTGAATTTCTATACTGCCCTTCTCCCGAAGGACTCAGGGTGGTGTACAGGGCAATTAAAATACAACATACAAAAGTTAAAAGTAAAATTAAATTAATTTAGCCCTAACAAATTAGTTAAAAATAAACCCCAAACCCTTAGTCCAGGCCGGCCTGTTCAAACAACCAGGTTTTCAGGTCACGGCGGAAAGAGTGCAGGTCGGGAGCCATCCGGAGCTCAACAGGCAATTGATTCCAGAGGGCAGGCGCACCCACAGAGAATGCTCTCCCCCTGGGGGCCGCCAGCCAGCACTCCCTGACCGACGGCACCCTGAGGAGGCCCTCTCTGTGGGAGCGCACAGGATGAAGGGAAGTTGATGCCGGCAGCAGGTGCTCCCATAAGTAATCAGGACCCATGCCATTTAGGGCTTTATAGGTCATCACCAGCACCTTGAATCTCACCCGGAGGGCAACTGGAAGCCAATGCAGCTCGTGGAGAAGAGGTGTTACATGGGAGTATCGGGAGATCCCCATCACAACTCGCACGGCCGCATTCTGAACCAGCTGAAGCCTCTGAGTGGTCCTCAAGGGCAGCCCCATGTAGAGAGCATTGCAGTAGTCTATTCGAGAGGTCACGACCGCATGAGTGACTGTATGCAGGGCATCCCGATCCAGATAGGGCCGCAACTGGCACACCAGGCAGACCTGGGCAAAAGCCCCCCTGGCCACAGCTCCTACATGATCTTCCAAACAGAGCTGTGAGTCAAGGAGGACGCCCAAGTTGTGAGCCCTATCTACGAGGGGTAACACCTCACCCCCATAGTTAAAGATGGAATGGACTGAATTTCTCGAAATGCCAGTACGTACAACCACTCAGCCGAAGCCTGTTCCTCCCCATCCAGACCCGAACCGCCTCCAGGCAACAGGACATCACATCGAGGGCATCACTGGGTTGGTTTGGGGTAGAGATGAAAAGCTGGGTATCATCAGCATACTGATGATACCCCACTCCAAAACCACGAATGATCTCACTCAGCGGCTTCATATAGATGTTGAACAGGAGAGGCAAGAGGACCGACCCCTGAGGAACTCCACAAACGAGAGGCCTTGAGGCTGACCTCTGCCCTCCTGCCAGCACTGACTGCGAACAACCCAGGAGGTAGGAGGAGAACCACTGCAAAACAGTGCCACCCACTCCCAACCCCCTGAGGCGCCGCAGTAAGATACCATGGTCGATGGTATCAAAAGCCGCTGGGCCAGTGTCCTTTTCTCACTGGAGTCTTTGAACAGCACTCTGCAGCTCGATGGCCCTCTTGACCACACTTAAAACAGGCAGTTGAGCATGATGCTGCTGCGGAGGCTTTAATTACCTCTCTTTTCCTCTCTGGCAGGGACATCTCCGTGCTTGACCAAAACAGTGGCTTAGTCGATCTCTGCTTACAGTTGTGGAGGTGGGCAGGGGCTCCTTGGGCAATACAAGTGTCATGGTTCCAACTAATGAAACACTTCAAATATCCTTCAGTCATTGCTTATCCTAAAAAGTCTTTAATAATGAAAGCAAAGTGTCGGCACAGCATGGTTGAAATGCCAAGATGTGAATTCCCCTCCCTTCAGCATCTAATATCTGGCACAATTCCCTCCTCCAATTAACAGTCATAAATCACATTCTCCAATCAGTTTGAAGGGCAAAGCTTCCCTTCTGTTCTGTAACATGCCATTTCTTATTTTATTAAAAACAACTGGGGGAAACATTCTCCCTCCTCCCCCCAGCTTCATCTAATTCTAAGAGCAAAACAGTTTAAAGGAAAAGGCTGCCCCTTATATTGTCAAAGCAAAAACATCAAATGTTTGCAGCGTTGACATCCAGCCCCCCTTACAAAAAGGATAGACCCTGTAGCATAAACAAAAGCATATGTCTCTCAGTTTGTTGGGGTGTTTCTCATAAAACCTTTGGATGAGTTGGTTGGCTATCACATCACTAGATTTCACCCAAGTGGCTTTAGACAATGAATATCCCTTCCATTGTACTAGGTACTGCAATTTCCCTTTAAAAATTCTAGAATCAAGAATAGGCTTTACTTCGTAGTGAGTTTGACCTGCCACTATGAGAGGCCTTCGTGCCTTCTTAGGGGGAGGTCTTAAAGTAGATTCTCAAAAAGGTTTCAACAAGCTGCAATGAAAGGTAGGGTGAATTCTCCCTAAAAGCCTAGGGAGTTTCAATTCTACTGTGACTGAGTTGATGATCCTTACAATGGGGAAAGTCCCCCAAAATTTTGGTCCTAATTTCTTACTGGGTAATTTTAGGTGCAAATATTTGGTTGACAGATAAACTTTTTCCCCAACTTGGAATGTTTTCTTTGAGGGGCTCTCTTTTTATCTGCCTGCCTTTTATAGGTCTCGGAAGTCTTTTTTAATGCCATTTTTGTGTTTCTCCAAAATTCTTCCCACCCCCTCACTCATTGATCGAATGTCTGGGAAGTGGAGGGCACCTGAGCATATTCAGGTATTGGGCTGAATTCTTTTCCTGTGGCTACTCTGAAAGGCATGTAGCCGGTGCTGCTGTGAACAGAATTATTGTAAGCCACCTCTGCAAAAGGGAGGAGGTCAGTCCAGTTTGTCTGTTGCTAGGAAACATAGCATCTGAGATATTGCTCTACCATTTTGTTAGTGAATTCCGCAGCCCCATTGGTAGCTGGATGAAAAGCAGATGATAAGCCTTGAGATGATCCAATTAATTTAAGAAAACTCCTCCAAAATTTCGCTGTGAACTGCACTCCTCTATCCAAAATTATTCACTTAGGGGCACCTAAGTGATGATGTGAGCTTGCTTTGAAAACAGATCTATCACAGTCCAGATGACAGTATTTCCTCTACTGTTGGGTAGGTCTACAATAAAGTCCATAGCTATTTCTTCCCATGGTTGAGAAGGGTTGGCTACTGACTGCAGTAAGCCAGGGGTTTTCCCTGGAATTCTTTTTATGGTGGCACATATGGCACAACTCCTGACACAGTTTTCCACATCCTGTTTTAGCCCCAGCCACCAAAATTGCCGGCAGATGAGATGTAGAATTTTTAGATATCCTAAGTATCCAGCCTGTTTTATGTCATGGCTGTGTTTGAGAGCATAAAGACAGAGGGCTTCAAGCAAATGCAGTTTCTCCCCTTGTAAGCCAAACCATCCCTGCATGTTAGGGAGGCTTGATTGTCTTTGAACCGTTGATCGGTGAGGAGCTCTTGTTTTATTTTCTTTGCCACAGGGTCATCAGGGTTAGGGGCCCTGTGAGGCATGAGTTGAGCAGTAATTTGTGGACTGGGGATGATTGCCTCGTTAACCTCTTCACATTAGCTTTTGTACTGGGGTAATCTCAATAACAAGGGACGCGGTGGCTCAGTGGGTTAGGACACTGAACTTGTTGATCGGAAGGTCGGCAGTTTGGCGGGTCGAATCCTGAGTGCCGCATAGCAGAGTGAGCGCCTGTTACTCGTCCCAGCTTCTGCCAACCTAGCAGTTCGAAAGCCCTTAAAAAGGCAAGTAGAAAAATAGGGACCACTACGGTGGGAAGGTAACAGCGTTCCGTGCGCCTTTGGCGTCTAGTCATGCCAGCCACATGATCACGGAGATGTCCTCAGACAAGCGCTGGCTCTTCGGCTTTGAAACGGAGATGAGCACCGGCCCCTAGAGTCGGAAACGACTAGCACGCATGTGCGGGGGAACCTTTACCTTTACCTAATCTCAATAACGCATCAGCTAGGAAGTTTTTTCCTCCCAGTATGTACTTTAGAGTGAAGTTGAAACAGTTAAAGTACTATGCCCATCGCACTTGCTTTGGGGACAGTTCTCAGTCCCTCCAAATTTTTGTGATCTGTCCATACCTCAAAAGGCACCTTGCTTCCTTCTAGATAGTGTCTCCAGTTTAGTAGTCCCCATCTAATAGAGAAGGCCTCCTTCTCCCAGACTGCCCACATCCTCTTGCTTTCAGTAATTTTTTTAGAGGTGTAGGCACAGGGTTGCAGGATCCCACTTTTATTCTTTTGTAGTAATACAGCTCCGACTGCCATGTCGCTGGCATCTGCTTGAATTATGAAGGGCTCCCCTGGGCAGGGGTGCTTTAGGACCGGTTTAGCCGCAAATAGTCTATTTAAATACTCAAAAGCTTTCTGACAACTCATAGTCCATGCTAGTGGTTGGCCAGGTAGCGGTTTTCCCTCTCCCTTGCCTGTTTTGAGTAGTTCTGTAAGAGGTAGAGCAATCTCAGCAAAAGAGGGAATAAATTGATGGTAGAAGTTGACAAATCCTAGGAAGCTCTGGAGCTGTTTGTGGGTCTTTGGGGGCTGCCATTCGATTAAAGTTTTTACTTTGGCTGGGTCCATTTCAACACCCTCATTGGAAATTCTGTAGCCAAGAATCTAATCAGTTCTGGTGAAATTCACATTTTGGCAATTTGGCATAAAGCTTGGCCTTCAATAGTTTCTTTAACACTTCTCTCACTAGCTTTATATTATCAGTCATATTTGTGCTGTATATCAAAATGTCATCAAGATACACCAGAACACCTCTGTATAAGTGATCATGTAGGACCTCATTAATCAGCTGCATGAATACAGATGGGGCCCCCTACAGTTCAAATGGCATGACTTTGAAATGGTTATTTCCCAAGGGACAATTAAAGGCACTTTTCCACTCGTCTCCCTCTTTTAATCTCACCCGGTAGTATGCCTCTCTCAGGTCCAATGTTGTGAAAATACTCTCCTTAGCTAGATGGGTTAACAAGTCTTTCAAAATGGGGAGGGGATATTTGTTCTCCACACTCACTGCATTGAGGCATTTATAGTCTACACAGAGATGAAGAGACCCATCTTTTTTTTCTTTGAACAACACAGGGATCCCACAGTAGACTTGGCTCATTCAATGAACCCCCTTGCTAGGTTTTTATCCACGTATTGTTGCATCTCCTCCATATCGAGGCGGGACATGGTGTACATCCTCGGTCATGGAAGTTTGGCTCCCAGCAACAGTTCGATAGAACAATCATTTGGTCTGTGAGGTCCCAGGGTGTTGCATTCTTTCTCACTAAATGCCCCCGCCAGGTCCCGGTACTCACTGGGAGGGTTGGTTCTGGTGGCAGTGAGGCAGACATGTGCACTTGTTCAGTTGGTGGCCTAAATTGTCCTGCCACATCTGTTGAATCAGTGGCAGGTTTAGGCCCTATAGGTAGTCTCACAGTTCTCATTCCTTTCTCCCACCAGATAAATGGCTTCCATTTGTCCAACCAGGCTAATCCTAGGATCACAGCCTCAGTCATTTTTGTGGCCACCAGGAAGCAAATAAACTCCCAATGCTCACCTATTTCTAGGCATAGGGGCTCCGTTAATTATGTGACTAAAGCCCCTCCCATCAGGGAGCCATTGGCTTGCTCGAACCTGACAGGTTTGGAGAACAGTTTTGCTCGTATGCCCAGTTTCATGGCAAATATCAAGCTAATGATGCATTGGGAGCATCCAGAATCAACTAGCACCTTTAAATCTACCTGCATACCCGACTTAGGGATTATGAGCTTGGCAGGTAGTGAGAAAGGTGAGACGTGTTGGCTCACCATTGGGTCGTTCTCTCCTTTGTCGTTGCTGTCGAAAGAGGGTAGAATGGGGGCAGATCAAGCCTGAGTCCCGGCATCCTCCCGTGTGGGGGATGTGACCTGGGCAACAGGTTCTTGCATGATCCGATTGGATTTCTCTCTCGTTAATTGCTGTGCAGGTTTCTTTCTTGCTGCTGGTCCTGGTCTATTCTGCGATTGGGGGTAGGGGATTGGGCAATTCGCTGCACAAAATGCACAGGGGTTCTGACAGTCAGGGTAATGAAACATCTGCAAGAAAACAAGCAAGCTCAGAGAGCACCAAAGACCCCTTGTGTCAAGCCTGAGTTAAAAATATTATCTTTTATTGGAACACTAAAGAATTGACTATGGGGCTTACATGTTATTATAATTAGTCATAATCAAAAAGCAAAAACTATATGATACTGAAGTGATCAAAATTAGGGCTATGCCACATTCTTAGCTCCAAAAGTAGTAATAAGTCTCAAGCTATTATCTCTGTCTGTTCATCCATCCATCTCCAGATTAAAATCTTACTACTCTTTTTCTTAATGTTCTGAATGTTACTCATGTGCATTGTTTCCTTTCTAGTTTTTCCTTTGATCCTGATCCTTCCAGGCCTCCAAACTTTGATTGCCAATTTGTCCCACAGCAAATAAAATGCCACTCTGCAGAACTTTGAGGACTGCAGCTCTTACAAATTTATGATATATAAATTAAGAACCAGAATGAAAGTTGCCAAAACTGGGCTTTCAAGAATATGGGCAGATTTTTAACCCCTTAAATTGAGAAATGATTTTTCACAATACTGAATGTGTAGGACAGAGGATTAGTAACAGCAAAAATAGAACTGCTTTTATTGATTATCCTGGTTCCATTATGCTCCATCAATACAAATATTACATTCCATGCTATATATATAAAGTAGGAAGCCTCCATCATAGTCAATACTATTTGTGCCTTCCTCAGCAAAAACAATAACATAGTGGCACTGTGGTTAGAATGCAATATTGCAGGCTAACTGCATTCCCACTACCAGGGGTTCTATCCTAAGTGGCTCAGGGTTGACTTAGCCTTCCATCCTTCCAAGTTCGGTAAAATAAGAACCCAGATTGTTGGGGGCAATATGCTGACATTTGTAAACTTTTAGAGGCTGTAAAGCACTATCAAGCAGTATGTAAGTCTAAATGTATTGCTATTCAAGGCATTAACACGCTTCCTTGAAAATAAAATAAAAAATCCAAACTACTTGAAGATGCATTTTTGCCAGAAGCCAAAAGATGTTGGGATAAAATGCAACCAATATGGTAAGAATCTGGAAGGAAAAGTTATAAAGAACAGTTAGAGACACTAGTTGTGTTTAGCCTAGAGAAGAGATGATTGCAGGGAGGGAGACATGATAACTAACTTTAAATATCTGAAGGGAAGATCATTTGGAGTGTTTCAGAAGACAAGCCAAGAAAAAATGCATTTGGATTATAAAAGAGTAGGTTATGGCTATCAGAGCTTTTTAGCAATGGAACAGAATGCCTCGAGCTGAGGAACTATACTTCACTGGAGGCCTTTAAATGGGCTGGATTGCTCTGTACCAGGCAGGGGGATGGACTAGATGGCCTCCAAGATTCATTCCAAACCTTGTGTTCTATGATTCTATTAATATGTTTTTTTAAACAGAATAAAGAACTATGGAAAAGAGAATACAGTATCTTTCAGAATTTAGCCACCTTTTTCAAACTGGTTGTTTATACTGCTTTTCAAAACCTATCTGCCAATATACATAATAAAATCTGTTTCCCTAGTGCCAATCCCTGTAATAAAGCAATTCCATACCATAACACCGCCCATCCTATAAGGAAAGAAAAAAGGTGGAGGAGGAAAATGTGTTTCTTGGATAGCATATGGAAAAGAAAATAATTTGTTTTGCCAGGAAGCTCAGAAAAGCAGTAGATTGAGAATTGTAGGACAAAATCAATCCCTTTATATATCTCTAAAAAAGCAAACTACATTTTGGCTGATTAGCATAAAAGCAAAGTATTTCTAACTTCAGTGGCCAGATTTAGAGATAACCAGTTGAAAAAAAGTAAAAGGAATCTATTTTTAATGTCTTGAGTCACATGATACACTAAGCCAAAAAACAAACCAATTGTAGTTTAGCATACTATATGCACAGTCTGGCATATAAACCCAAAAGATTACTCAATGGTTACTTGTCTCATAAGAACTCCTGTAGCTGGATTGATTGAATAAATTTACTGTGGTAAGTATGCAGGCAACACAGATGTAATATAGTTTATTACTGGGAAGCCTGGAATACTCCTGCCATCATCTTCTGGAGCACCTGTCTGTTAGCCAATCAAAGAGGACGATGAAGAAAAAAAAGATTAAAGACGTTCCAGCTCTGGAAATTCTACTCTCAAAATAGTCTCATGCTAAGTGCCTCTTTGCTGTACACACACACTCCTGTTCACTTCTCTGGGTTATGCCAATTTCCCTTTCTTCGTTTAACAGTCCATTAAATATTATACACTTTTGGGAAATTCCTATTTCACTTGCTCTGCTGTTTTCTCTTGGATTGAAACTTCCTTTCATTTAGCAAAATATTTCTGTCATCAAGGTATAGCTAATAGCTTTTATTTCCTTAAAGTACAGGTAGTCCTTGACTTACAACAATTCATGACCAAAGTTACAATGGCTGCGCAAAAGTGACATATGAGCATTTTTTATATGATCATTGCATCAACCCCATGGTCATGTGATCAAAGTTCAGACGCTTAGCAACTGATTCATATTTATGATGGTTGCAGTGTCCCGGGCTCATGTGATCACCTTTTGTAACCTGACAAGCAAAGTCAATGGGTTATTAACTTGACAACTACAGTGGTTCACTTAACAACTGTGGCAAGAAAGTTCGTAAAATGGTACAAAATTCACTTAACAAATGTCTCACATAAAATCCCAAAGGTGCTTTTTCACAAGGCAACTGGACATTCTTGTTTTTCTTTGAAGACGTTTCTTCAGCTCAGTTGCCTCGTGAAAAAGCACCTTTGGGATGACATGACTTGGATGACTGAGAATCTTCATAGATGTCTTACATAACAATAGAAATTTTGGGCTCAGTTGTGGTTCTAAATCGAGGACTACCTGTATATACCTTGAAATAGTTTGTTGGTCCTTTGATGAAAACTCATGATTTAATAAAGTAGAAAAAATATACCTTTTATTATTGTCAGCAGATTTAATGGCATTAGATTCATTGAACTATATATTTTTAAAAAAACCAGAATGTACAAACAATTTTTTTGCATTTCAACAAGATGGAAAGGAGGAGGAGTATGAAATAGTAAGAAATAGTTATTTATATATATATATATATATATATATATATATATATATATATATATATATATATATATATATATATATATATATATATATATATATATATATATATATATATATATATATATATATATATATATATATATATATATATATATATATATATATATATATATATATATATATATATATATATATATATATATATATACACACACACACACACACACTATTGATTGTGTTAATATATTCAGATTGCTCTCAGTCCATGCTTAACTGATTTCTGAATGCAAACAATACATAGATATCAAAATCTCTAAAACAATAGATTACAATATTTATATTTCTGCTTAATATATCTGCTGAAAATGGAAAGACAAAAGCAGAGGAATGATATGTACAAATAGCTTCGTAGGAGATGTGTGGTGAAATTAATCTATATCCCCATCTTGTGCATTACATACATATTTTCTACTGTGACAAACATGCACTCTTGCCTTTCAGCAGCCTTATGGAATAGACTTGCTTCCCATGTCATCTCCCTTGGCTGCAGGCTGATTAAATGATCTATTTTTAACACATTTATCACAGCAGCCAATCTGACTGGAACCAAGTAACTTGGTAATACAGGTTTAGAATTATTTTAAAAAAACCATCTAACTCAAGAGTATAGAAATGTTCTCTCAGATCCTCTTGTTTATAACAAATTCTGCTTGTTCTTTGAAGCCCAAGGTTCTACTCTAGTAGGTAGCAGGATAAGAAATATTTATTTATTGTTTTTTCTTTGCAATGTGTTCTGTGTGATTGTTACACACAGAAATAAATAATACCTCATTATTTGTTTCCTTGCTCCCCTTTATTAAGGAAAGTCTGCCTTAATAAATCTGCCAGTATAAATAACAAATTTCATGCTGATCTATTTTTTTTGCCATCCTACATAGCATTGCAGGAAAGAAGAGAGAAATGGGCCAGAGATAAGCTCACTGGTACAGGTCCTTTTATAGGAATAGAAGGGAATGATGGGATTCACTCCATATCATGGCTTTTTGGCAAATGGATGTTTGGAAACTGATCATGTCCATCAAAGTAGCAATTTCATAAGAATATCCATGACTTGTCTTTGAAATTCCAAATGTGCTCCCTAGCTTGTAAAGTTTTAGATTTTTGACTATCCCTGAGGGCCATATATAAGCAGTTTGAATGGGAAAAGACAGCTGTTGTTTTTAAATTCATCTTGATATGGAAATTGTCATATGTTAATGCATTCCCATATAATGCATTCCAAGGCACTAGTGGAAAAAAATGACAATATGCACTAATTGCTCTACACCATGTGGCATCCTATCCTTAACAAAAGAGCAATGTGCTATACGCATTTGCTTTCTCTATGTTCATTTTACAGACATTGGGTAGGTTGCAAGGATGAGGATGGGCAACTTAAATACTTCTAGGCAGTGCTTTTTTTGTAAAAGAAAAAGGTGCCAGAACTCACACATGTCATACAACCCGCCTTGCCTACCCTACAAGGTTCCATCCAAAAAAGGTGCCGGAACTCCGTTCTGAGCGTTCTATGAGAAAAAAAGCCCTGCTTCTAGGGAAAACCTAATATTCATGGAGTGTTTTTATGTAGCATGCTACAGTATATATGATTCAGTAAGGTGTTTCAGTAAAGTGTTTTTATGGACCCAAGTATAAAATATAAAGACTTTCTGATCCTGTTATGTTGTTTAAAAACACTTGAAGATGAGATCTCATTGAAATGCTATAATGTATGGTATTAACTTACACAAAGATGTGATTGATGAAAAATCCTAAAGAGTCAGCCTATGAACTTAACACTATTGAGTTATAACAGACTTCCACAGTATCACTCCCCACCCCTCCTTTGGCCAGGACATTCTTTGGATTTAATTGGTTAAAAAACACATTAACTGTGTTATGCCTCCATCGGAGCCTGAATCTGCTGAGGAAAATGAGCTGGCTTAAGAGAAATGTGGGGAAGAGTAGGCCAAGGCAGGCCAGGGCCTTTCAGGATTGGGACAGGATGAACATGAGAGACAGAGCTCAGGTGATGAGTACGGGCCATCCCCTCCTGATACTAGAGCACAGAGAGTGGAGAGAAGGAGGGAACAATGCAGGCAGGCAGGCTCAATTACTTGGGAGGAGAGCACCCCACCCCTCTCCACAAGGCACACCTGGAGACCGAGATTTAAGGAGATGCTGTGGAGAAGGGCATTTGTTGGGAACAAATGCTGATTTCTTGGAGTTGTGTGTGCTGTTGCTGATCTTGGAAACAACTCTCTGATCTCTTGTTCGGTGTTGTGATTTCTGCTTGGAAAACCTGAAACTCTGACCATTGGACTGGCTGACAAACTTGATTTGTGTTCAAAGACCTTGGATTGTATTTTGACTTCTCTTCTGAAACTGCTCAGGCAAGCTTGTGTTTCCACAGACTCATTAGATTTTGGATGTATGTTTCATTCCTTGTTATCTACATGGCCTTGAGTAAATTATTCTTCTAATCTAACTGTATGCGAAACTACTTGCAGCCAGAGGCTGCTGAAGGTGTGTGTGTCTTACTTTGTTCTGGGGCTTGCCAGAAACGTGGGAGCATTTGGAGAAAATTTGGAGCAATTAAAGGGCAGTTTGAATCGCCAGCTGACTGCATTGCCTCTGTGCTGTGCCCTGGGTCATTACAAACTATGATAGAGATCATGCCATGAGCCAAACTGCCTAAGCCAAAAATGTACTCTATGATCCCCAGAGAGATGGACGAGCTCCAAGTGTTTATAAAGAACCTAGCGAGGGGGTTCATCTAACTGACAAAATTGAGAATGGCAGCCCTGGTGCTTTTCAAAGAAAAGGACAGGTGCCTTAGACTGTGCATCGACTATAGGGGGCTGAACTGCATATGTGTGGAAAACATGTACCTTCTCCCCCTTATAAGGAATATGCTGGGCTATTTGGTAAAGGGAAAAATCTTCATGAAGCTGGACTTGAGGGAGGTGTATTACTGAATGAAGATTAAGGAAGGAGACAAGGGGAAAACAGCATTTAATTGTCCCCTAGACTGCTATCAGTTCCAAGTAATGCCATTTGGGCTGCAAGGAGCCCCTGCCCTAGTCATGCAACTGATAAATGAAGTGATGCACAAGCACCTGTACAAGGGAGTCTTGGTGTACTTGGATGATATATTAATATACACCAAGAACCCTGAAGAATCCATGAAGCTGCTTGGAGCTGTACTCAAGAAACTACAGGAAGCCCAACTCTATGTGAAGTTGTCTAAGTGTGAATTCCACAAGATCCACTTAGACTACATAGAATACTGGATCTCCAATGATAGAGTGGAGATGGATTCCAGTAAAGTGAAGGCAATAGTGGAATGGGAGCCCCCTTGGACCAGGAAGCAATTGCATGGGCTTTGCAAACTTTTACTGCCAGTTCATCTCCATTTTCCCCTTCATGGATTACTGCCTTGTCATGGTGAAGGGGCTTGCATAATTCAATGAAGCTATGAGCCATGCCATGCAGGACCACTCAAGATGGACAGGTCATAGCAGAGAGTTCTGACAAAATGTGATCCACTGGAGAAGGAAATGGAAACCCACTCCAGTATCTTTGCCATGAAAACCCCATGGACAGTACCAAAAGGCAAAAAGATATGATGCTGGAAGATGAGTCCCTCAGGTTGGGAGGCATCCAAACTGGGGAAGAGCAGAGGGCTAGTACTAGTAGTGCCAGAAAGAATGAAGTGACTGGGCCAAAGCTGAAAGGATGCTCAGCTGTGGATGTATCTAGTGGTGAAAGGAAAGTCCGATACTGTAAAGATTTTTTCTCCATAGGAACCTGGAATGTAAGATCCATGAATCAAGGCAAGCTGGATGTGGTCAAACAAGAGATGACAAGACTGAACATCGACATCTTAGGTATCAGTGAACTAAAATGGACAGGAATGGGTGAATTTAATTCAGATGACCATCAGGTATACTACTGTGGACAAGAATCCCTCAGACGAAATGGAGTAGCCTTCATAGTCAATAAAAGAGTAGGAAAAGCAATACTGGGATACAATCTCCAAAATGACAGAATGATCTCATTTTGAATCCAAGGCAAAGCATTTAATATCACAGTAGTCCAGGTCTATGCCCCAACCACCAGTGCTAAAGAGGATGAAATTGACCTTATAGAATTAACACCAAAAAATGATGTCCTTATCATCATGGGGGATTGGAATGCTAAAGTAGGAAGCCAAAATATAACCGGAATAACAGGCAAGTTTGGCCTTGGAGTACAAAATGAAGCAGGGCACAGGTTGACAGAATTCTGTCAAGAGAATACGATGGTCATAGCAAACACTCTTTTCCAACAACCCAAGATACAGCTCTACACATGGACATCACCAGACGGTCAACACAGAAATCAGATTGACTATGTGCTCTGCAGCCAAAGATGGAGAAGCTCTATACAGTCAATAAAAACAAGACCAGGAGCTGACTGTGGCTCAGACCATGAGCTTCTTGTTGCAACGTTTAGGCTTAAACTGAAGAAAGTAGGGAAAAGCACTAGGCCACTCAGGTATGAATTAAATCATATCCCTGTTCAATATACAGTAGAGGTGACAAATAGATTTAAGGAATTAGATCTGATAGACAGAGTGCCTGAAGAACTATGGACAGAGGTTCGCGACATTGTACAACAGGTAGCAACCAAAACCATCCCAAAGAAAAAGAAATGCAAGAAAGCAAAATGGCTGTCTGAGGAAGCTTTGCAAATAGCTGAGGAAAGGAGGGAAGCGAAAGGCAAGGGAGAAAAACATAGATATGCCCAATTGAATGCAGAATTCCAGAGAATAGCTAGAAGAGATAAGAATGCCTTCTTAAATGAACAGTGCAGAGAAATAGAAGAAAACAATAGAATAGGGAGGACCAGAGATCTTTTCAAGAAAATTGGAGAGATGAAGGGAACGTTTAATGCAAAAATGGGCATGATAAAGGACCAAAATGGCAGGGCCCTAACAGAGGCAGAAGAGATTAAGAAGAGGTGGCAAAATTACACAGAAGAACTATACAAGAATGAGCTTAATGTCCCTGATAATCACGATGAGGTGGTCACTGACCTCGAGCCAGACATCCTAGAATGTGAAGTGAAGTGGGCCTTAGAAAAGCTGAGCAACAACAAAGCTAGTGGAGGTGACAGTATTCCAGCTGAGCTATTCAAAATCTTAAAAGACGATGCACTAAAAGTGCTACACTCAATTTGCCAGCAAATTTGGAAAACTCAACAGTGGCCACAGGATTGGAAAAGATCAGTTTACATTCCAATTCCAAAGAAAGGCAGTGCCAAAGAATGTTCAAACTATCGCACCATTGCACTCATTTCTCATGCTAGTAAAGTCATGCTTAAAATCCTACAAGCTAGACTTCAGCAGTATGTGGATCGAGAACTACCAGAAGTACAGGCAGGATTTCGAAGAGGCAGAGGAACTAGAGATCAAATTGCCAACATACGCTGGATCATGGAGAAAGCTAGGGAGTTCCAGAAAAACATCTACTTCTGCTTTATTGACTATGCTAAAGCATTTGATTGTGTGGATCACAATAAACTGTGGCAAGTTCTTAAAGAGATGGGAGTACCAGACCATCTTATTTGTCTCTTGAGAAACCTACATGCGGGTCAAGAAGCAACAGTGAGAACTGGACATGGAACCACTGATTGGTTCAAAATTGGGAAAGGAGTCCGGCAAGGCTGTATACTGTCGCCCTGCCTATTTAACTTATATGCAGAGCACATCATGAGAAAGGCAGGGTTAGATGAATCAAAAGTTGGAATTAAGATTGCCGGAAGAAATATCAACAACCTAAGATTTTTTTTTTTTACGCAGATACGCAGATGATACCACTCTAATGGCAGAAAGTGAAGAAGAACTAAAGAGCCTCTTGTTGCGGGTGAAGAAGGAGAGTGCAAAAGTTGGGTTGAAACTTAACATTAAGAAAACCAAGATCATGGCATCCGGCCCTCTCAATTCCTGGCAAATAGATGGGGAAGAAATGGAGGTAGTGACAGATTTTATTTTCCTGGGCTCCAAGATCACTGCAGATGGGGACTGTAGCCAAGAAATTAAAAGACGCTTGCTCCTGGGGAGGAAAGCCATGGCAAATCTAGACAGCACACTAAAAAACAGAGACATCACCCTGTCAACAAAAGTGCGTATAGTCAAGGCTATTGTTGTGACTCAGGGCCAGCCTGTGGGTCCGACAGCCGGCTCCGATGTATCGGAGGACTCAGATGTGGGGGAGGAGGGAAACGAACCGGCTGATGATGATGATTTGGAGGCTTTGCAGAGCCCTCAGCCGGGGACCTCTTCTCAGCTGTGTGAGCCCGAGAGTGCGGAAGATGATGACCCACAGCTGGCCCTGTTCAAGGACGCCCGACGCAGGAGGCAGACGAGCAGGGACAAACAAAGAAAGACTATGGGACTCCTCGGGAGGAGGCACAGGGAGACCACGCCCTGAGCTCTCTATAAAAGAAGTGTTTGGGGAGGGGCTGGTTGCTGAAAGCAACCTTTTCCGCTTGAGAAGACAAGCTCTTGTGTTTTTGTTAACTGCATAATTAAATCTTGGCAGAAGCCTTTTAGCCTTGGACGCTTTCCAGACTCTTCTTTTGATTAGGGGTGCGAGAAGAGGGCTGGTTCAGAACAGCTATGGTCTTCCCAGTTGCAATGTATGGCAGTGAAAGTTGGACCATAAAAAAGGCTGAGCGCCAAAGAATTGAGGCCTTTGAACTATGGTGCTGGAGAAGACTCCTACGAGTCCCTTGGACTGCAAGGCGATCAAACTGGTCAGTCCTAGAGGAAATCAACCCTGACTGCTCTTTAGAAGGCCAGACCCTGAAGCTAAAACTCAAATACTTTGGCCACCTAATGAGAAGGAAGAACTCACTGGAGAAGAGCCTAATGCTGGGAAAGATTGAGGGCAATAGAAGAAGGGGACGACAGAGAATGAGGTGGCTGGATGGAGTCACTGAAGCAGTAGGCGTGAGCTTAAATGGACTCCAGAAGATGGTAGAGGACAGGAAGGCCTGGAGGAACGTTGTCCATAGGGTCGCGATGGGTCAGACACGACTTCGCAGCTAACAATAACAAAGGTTTTTACAAAGCCAAAGTGTCCTGCTGATTTTGTATCATGGCACAGTTGCATGAAATTGATTCTCTGTGTGGCAGGTATATATAGCTTCTCCTCCACCCATGGCAGTCCATCTTTAATTGTGCACACATGTCTATTTTTCTGGAACCATTCTTCACTTTCCAAAGACTTCCTGAATTCTATTCCAGTTTGGCTATCTGCCTTCGGCTTCATTTTTTCTTGTGCCCTGGTGGTGACTGGTGCTGCCAGTTGTTCCAGTACAAGTGGTTTAAAGTCAGTAACTCTTGTGCTGTTATATTGGGGCATGCGGAATAATGCATCTGCCAGGAAGTTCTTTCCCCCCGGTAAGTGTTTGAGAATGAATTTGAATTGGTGAAAATGTTGGGACCAGCGGGCTTGCTTAGGAGTGAGCTTCCTGGGCGTTTTTAGTGCTTCCAAATTCTTGTGGTCTGTCCAGACCTGGAAAGGTATTTTATTTCCTTCTAAAAATTGGCGCCATGTTAGTAATGCCCACCTCACTGAGAATGCCTCTTTTTCCCATATTGGCCAACGTTGTTCTGTTTCTGTGAGTTTTCTGGATGTGTATGCGCATGGTTGCAACGTCCCCCCATCATTTTCTTGTAATAGTATGGCTCCTACCACTACATCGCTCACATCTCCCTTTATTACAAAAGGTTTGTCAGGATCTGGGTGTTTTAGGACAGGTTCAGCAGAAAAAAGTCTCTTTAGCCTCTCAAATGCTGCTTGACACTCCATTGTCCACTTTACAGGCTGTCTGGATTTCACAGGTGACCCCCCTTTGGTTTTCAACAAGTTTGTCAGGGGCATGGCTATTTGGCCAAATGCAGGGATGAATTGGCGGTAGAAATTTGCAAACCCCAGGAAACTTTGCAATTGCTTCTGTGTGCGGGGGGTGCCCACTCTAATACTGCCCTGACTTTCTCAGGGTCCATTTCTATGCCCTCTGGGGATATGCGATATCCCAGGTAGTCATTTTTTTCCTGGTGGAATTCGCACTTTGATAGTTTAGCATATAGGTGGGCAGCTCGCAACTTTTTCAGGACTGCTCTGACTAGGTTAATGTGTTCCTCTTTGGTCTCAGTGAAGATAAGGATGTCATTGAGGTAAACCAGGACCCCCTTATAAAGTTGCTCCCTTAGCACGTCATTAATTAATTGCATGAATACTGCGGGGGGCCCTTGCAGTCCAAATGGCAGTACTTTGAACTGGTAGCAACCCAATTGGCAGTTGAATGCAGTCTTCCATTCATCTCCTTCCTTAATCCTAATGCAGTAATATGCTTCCCTCAGGTTTACTTTAGTGAAAATCCTTCCTTTCGATAGGTGAGACAGCATATCCTTTATTAGGGGTAAGGGGTACAGATTGCATTCACTAATTGTGTTCAGATTCCTATAATCTATACAACAGCGGTAAGAACCATCCTTCTTCTCCCTGAGCAGAACTGGAGCAGCCACTTTGGGTCTGGCAGGCTCAATGAAGCCTCTTTCTAAGTTTTTCTTTATGAATCTTTCCATTTCTGCCATTTCCCTTGGGCTCATGGCAGAACACCATGAACACCAGTTGCCTGCAATTAGTGCAGGTTCGCATCCCACCAGGCTCAAGGTTGACTCAGCCTTCCATCCTTCCGAGGTAGGTAAAATGAGGACCCAGATTGTTGGGGGCAATTAAGCTGACTTTGTAATAATGCCGCTTGGGGTGTGTGTGAAAGCCCTAATAAGCAGGCATATACATAGAATGAAGGCTACTGCTAAGCTTGTAAGCCGCCCTGAGTCTTTGGAGAAGGGCGGGATATAAATGGAATTAAAATAAATAAATAAAATACATCCTGGGTTTTGGGAGTTTTGCCCCGAGTTTGAATTCTATAGCACAGTCAGGGTGGCAGTGGGGGGGAAGCTCATCTGCCCGTTCCTCACTGAAAACCTCAGCAAGGTCCCTGTATTCCTCCGGTATCTCTGGTAACTTCTTCTCTTCCCCCACTGCTGCTGTCTCCTCCCTCCGGGTTGGGGGGATGCTTTTGGAGTCTAAGTTCTTTTGCCAACCCTTTGGGAAATTGAGTTCTGCTGTCCTCCAGTTTATCCTGGGGTTCCATTTCTTCAGCCATTCCAGTCCTAGAATCATTTGGCATTCCATGCCTGGGGCCACTATAAACGTTATGTCCTCCTCATGGGGCCCCAGTGATAGGTGGATTGGTAAAGTGGCTAGGGTGGCTGGTCCCCCCCTGCTATTGATCCATCTAATTGACTAAAAGAGATTGGTTGTTTTAGCCTCCTCACTGGGATGCTCAATCTCTCCACCAGCGTTGGGCTGATAAGGCAGCGGATGCAACCAGAGTCTATCAGAGCTTTTATTTTGGCTGCTTCAGGCATAGAGGAAGCTAATATAGTCACTGTCTTAAGTATGGGTGGAAGGGGTCCACTTATCAATGGTTCTCCCTCTGAGCTGTCTTCCGAGTTGTCCACCATCCCTGCGGTGCAGGCCGGAGTCCAATCCCAGTTTCTGGCAGGAGTTGTGGACTCTACAGCCTCTGTCCCCTTCATGAAAGATTCTTTTGTTTTGCCTTGGGACTTCCCCGGCTTCTTGGAGGATGATGCCTCTGGTTTTCATGGGGGGGCTTTTGAACGACATTCTGCAGCACGGTGGCCCTCTCTCCCGCAGTTGAAACAACCCATTGATTTTTTGGCTGTGGCTGGTGGTTTTTCCCCCTTGTGTGTTTGCTCAGGTGGCAGGCGTCCCATGGTTTTCCTCTGCGGTGTCTCTTCAGTAGGTCTATTTCCACTTCCTCCGCCAGGATGTACCAGTCGTCGAGATGGGGTGGGTCTCCTCGAGGCAGGCAGGTGTCATACAGGTCATAGTTTAGACCGTCTTTGAAGTGGCTAAGGAGGATGTCTTCTGGCCAGTTCAGCTTGCTGGCAATGGCTCGGAATTTTTGGGTATATTCAGCTACTGCTCGCCTGCCCTGCCTCACCGTTTTGATTCTCTCTCAGGCCTTACGGTCAGCCAAAGGATCCTCGAACCGCCGCCTCAATGATGACATGAATCGGTTGAAATCGTCGAGTTCTGGGGCATTGGAGTCATGCAAGTTCACCACCCAGTGTGCAGCCGATCCGTCCAGGGCGGATTGCACAATTCGGATGCGTGTTTTGTCACTAGGGATATCCCGGCCATATTCTTCCATATAGCTGAGGACTTGGGTTAGGAAGAATCCCAGTCGTGATGGCTCCCCCTTGAATTTTACTTCCAGGGGCGAGAGTCTTTGGCTGGAGCGTTGTCTGCTCCACGGCCGGTATCGCTCCTCATCCTGGTCCCCACTTGTGGTTCTGGGGGGTGGGTGGGTACTGCTGAGGCAGAAATTCCTGTTCCCTTGGACGGCCCCAGGGTTTCAGGTGTTGGATCCCCTCCGTTACCTTTCCAGTTGTGGCCCCAGGCACTGCCTCTGTAGCAGCTTTCAGCTCTCTCCTCCCTTAGTGAGCTCAGGGTTGCTTTCATCAGATCAATGGCTTTTTCCAGGATCCGCTCCTCCTCACTGGCGTGCAGGGAGCTCTCCATCTCTTGCCTCCATTCCGGTTGGTGGTCGCTCCATCTCAGGGTCACTTCTCTCGATGCCTTTTCCCACTCACTTTTCCTTCCAATGCCCATCGACCACCGGGGTTTTCGGTCGTACTGCTCCACCGCTTCTTCCCCGGGGAAATATGCCAATTCAGCTTCCCATCGTCTCTTGGATTCCATTCGGGGGGAAGACTCCCTCTCCATGGGACTTCCCTCCTCTCTTGCTTCGTCACCAGACATTGTATTTGTTGCAAAGTCCCCCAGTAAGGTTTTCCCTTCCAGATTGACTCTTATAGCAGATCCCGTCTACTGTCAGGACCCACCTCAATCCACATCTTAGGAAATAAGAACTCTTGGATGCAAGTTTGTCCAAAAAGGAAAAGTTTACTAGGATGAGATCGATTGTGGCAATACAAGACGGGATCTAACAGAGTTACATTTCAATCCTATATAAAGCATTCCCATTTCAACCCCCTCCCCTCATCCATTTGGTCAGGTTCCCATCATTTACTTAGGTGTCAGGCTCTTTTGTGGGAAAGGGAACTCTCCTTGTGTTTATTGTTATTGCTTCTTCCTTTTCAGTTGTAAATGGAGATGCAATCCAGATCTCTCTCTTGCCCTGTCCCCCCCCAGATCAAAAGCTTCCCTGGTGTTTGAAGACAGCCTATTGCAATCTGAGTAACCATCCTCTCCCCCCCCCTCGGAGAGATGGCAGAATCCCCAGAATAAGCACAATATTCTACCTATACATTTATGAAATGTGATATAAATGGATTCTGACAGGCAGTGCCAAAGAATGTTCAAACTATCACACCATTGGACTCATTTCGCATGCTAGTAAAGTTATGCTTAAAATCCTACAAGCTAGACTCCAGCAGTATGTGGATCGAGAACTACCAGAAGTACAGGCAGGATTTCGAAGAAGCAGAGGAACTAGAGATCAAATTGCCAACATACGCTGGAGAAAGCTAGGGAGTTCCAGAAAAACGTCTACTTCTGCTTCATTGACTATGCAAAATCATTGATTGTGTGGATCACAACAAACTGTGGCAAGTTCTTAAAGAGAAGGGAGTACCAGACCATCTTATTTGTCTCTTGAGAAACCTTTATGCATGTCAAGAATCAACAGTGAGAACTGGACACAGAACCACTGATTGGTTCAAAATTGGGAAAGGAGTCCGGCAAGGCTATATACAGTTGCCCTGCCTATTTAACTTATATGCAGAGCACATCATGAGAAAGGCAGGGCTAGATGAATCAAAAGTTGGAATTAAGATTGCCAGGAGAAATATCAACAACCTAAGATATGCAGATGATATCACTCTAATGGCAGAAAGTGATGAGGAACTAAAGAGCCTCTTGTTGTGAGTGAAGAAGGAGAGTGCAAAAGTTGGCTTGAAACTTAACATTAAGAAAACCAAGATCATGGCATCCGGCCCTCTCAATTCTTGGCAAATAGATGAGGAAGAAATGGAGGTAGTGACATATTTTATTTTCCTGGGCTCCAAGATCACTGGAGATGGGAACTGCAGCCAAAAAAATTAAAGGACGTTTGCTCCTGTGGAGGAAAGCCATGGCAAATCTAGACAGCACACTAAAAAGCAGAGACATCACCCTGCCAACAAAAGTGTGAATAGTCAAGGCCATGGTTTTCCCAGTTGTAATGTATGGCTGTAAAAGTTGGACCACAAGAAAGGCTTAGCACCAAAGAATTGAGGCCTTTGAACTATGGTGCTGGAGAAGACTCCTGCATGTCCCTTGGACTGCAAGGTGTTCAAACCGGTCAGTCCTAGAGGAGATCAATCCTGACTGCTCTTTAGAAGGCCAGATCCTGAAGTTGAAACTCAAATACTTTGGCCACCTAATAAGAAGGAAGGACTCACTGGAGAAGAGCCTAATGCTGGGAAAGATTGAGGGCAAAAGAAGAAGGGGATGACAGAGAATGAGGTGGCTGGATGGAGTCACTGAAGCAGTAGGCGTGAGCTTAAATGGACTCTAGAAGATGGTAGAGGACAGGAAGGCCTGGAGGAACGTTGCCCATGGGGTCGCAATGGGTCGGACATGACTTCACAACTAATAACAACAACAAACATCCCCATTTTTGCCCAGATAGCCCTACTGGTCACCAATTTGCTAAAGATAGGGGAAGGGGACAAAACCAAAGTCCAGTCAGCCCCTGGATTGGTTTCTTAACTGCCCAACCACTTTTGAAAATTTGAAACACCTGTTTGCTGTGGAACCAGTCCTGAAATACTCCAACCCAGAGGAGCTATTTGTAATACAGGTGGATGCCAGTGATGTAGCAGCGGTGGTGGTCCTACTCCAAAGGAATGCCAAAGGGGAGTTATAACCCTGTGCCTACATGTCTCGCAAGTTGTCTGACACTGAAGTGTGCTAGGCTATCTGGGAAAAGGAGGCTTACATATTCCAATGGGTTCTCCTGACATGGAGACAGTTCCTGGAGGGTAGCGAGATCCACTTCAAGATCTGGATGGATCATAAAAACCTGGAAGCTCTGAAGGCCTGCTCAAAAGCTATCCTCTAAGTTGGTACAATGGGCCCAATACTTCAAACATTTCAATTTCACACTCCAGTATCTGCAGGGGAAAATTTTTTCCTTGCAGATGCCCTCTCCTGCATGCCTCAGTACAATAGCATCTGAGAGGCAGTGGTGGCATCCATCATCCCATCCAAGCAGCGTGCAGCACTGGCGCTCACCTGACAAGTCCCAGCCAGAACCAGCCCAAGATTTTGTGCGACACTTAAAAGATGCCCTAATAAGAGATGAGTGGTTCCAGCCCCACAAAGTCAACTTATCTGTGAGGGAGGGGCTGGTGTGGAAGGGTGCCAGAATATATGTCCCAGCCAGCCAGCAGACCTGGATTTTACAGAGGAGTCATAACGGAAGGGCAACAGGACATTTTGGGTTCGTAAAGACCCTCACCTAGTGAAAAGATAATTCTGGTGGCCAAATATGAAAAAAAACATAGAAGCTTATGTGGCCAGCTGCCTTGTGTATGCTTCAGTGAAATGAATGCCCAGGAAACCCTCTATGTTACTGCAGTTGGTAGCCAACCTGATGAACTCCTTGGAGAAAATCTCTATGGACTTTATTGTGGACTAGCCTGAGAGCGCAGGAACACTGTAATTTGGACCATTATGTACTTATTCTCCAAACAGGTACATTTTGTGGCATGCCCAAAGATTCCCTCTGCCCAACCCCTGGAAAAGTTGTTCCTTCAACATATCTACTGACTGCATGGAATCCCGAAGTACATCATCTCACACAACAGGGTGCAGTTCATCATAAAATTTTGGCAAGAATTCTTTAAGCTGATTGGCTCTTCACAAGACCTCAGCTCCACCTCCCATCCCAGTACCAATGGAGCCTGTGAATAGACCAAATTAGAGCAGTACCTGAAGTGTTATGTTAGTTACCAACAGACCAATTGGGCCAAATTCCTACCTTTTGCAGAAGTAGCATATAATAACTCTATGCATAATAGCATGGGGTTTACCCTTTTGAGGATTGCTAGTGGGGTGGAGTTTGTGCCAATGCCAGAGATCCCTCAGGGACATCTGTCCTTGGTGTCATTTGGCTGAGTGGATGGAAACCTTAAAGGAAATTTAGGGGGTAATGTGCAGAGCGTTATAGAAAGCTACAGAAACACAAAAGAAGCAAGCAGACAAAAAAAGGCCACCAAAGGAGGAATTCAAGGTGGGAGATAAAGTGTACCTGTCTACAAAATTTCTCAACCTGAGGCAGCCTTGTAAAAAGCTGGGTCTATAGGACCTTTCCCAAATACATAAATACAGTTAGTGTAGAATTGCAGCTGCCAAAAAGCCTTAAGTGAGTCCACCCTGTATTTCACTGCAGCCTACTGAAGCCTTTCTGCAGCTTGACATTCAGACTTATTCAATTCCTATCCTGGTCAAAGGAGAGGAACATTATGAAATTAAAAAGATTCTTAACTCCTGGTACCATAGAGGGAAACTGCAGTATTTAGTATTATGGAGAGGCTACCCTCTACTGATGCAGAATGGGTGGCAGCGACAGATGTGAAGGCAGCTAGGTTAATGTCCAGATTTCATGCTGAGCATCCAGGCCAGCCCAAGTGAGGGTGGTCTTGGAAGTGCACAATAATGTCTAATGTTGTGTGCACTGTTGTGTTTTATTTTCCAGGGCTATCATTCTTCTGGAGAGTCGGCATGTCAAACCTGACTAGACTACAGTGACAGGAGGAGGGTGGTGAATTTATAAGTGTGGAGGGAGGCTATGGAATATAAGTGAACCATCTGTTGCTGGGGAAACATTATCTAACAAGGCCAAGTGATGAAGAATGTTTTGACTGAAGCAGACAGCTTTTCCCAAAGCAAAAGAACCGAACTCAATTGGAGAACTATGAACTGTGGGTGGCTTGGAGGGGAAAAGGGAGTTACCTATGTGAGTTTTTGTGTGAAGAATCCCAGAACTGGGACTTCCGGGTGGCAAGGCTCCGTTGATGGCAGCTGTTTCGGCCATCAGCCCCGCTAAAAACAGTGACGATCAGCTGTTTGGCGGCTCGAAAACCCATTCCTTGGGAGAAGAGGGGGGTGAACGGTTAGGTAGGGGTAGAGCTCCCCTAGACCACCAGAATTTTAACTCTGGTGGTTGAAGGGTGTGAGCCCCCCTGAAGCCTGAGTTTGCTCCGGACTTTGGGATGCCTCTGCTCCAAGGCTTTGGAGCAGAGCAGGATGCTGCAACCATCCCTGCCATCAAGAATAAATTGTGGATTACTTGGATGCAGGCAGAGCTGTGCAGGAGAATGCTGTAATAGCAAGTATTTGAACTTTAACTCTGAATACTTTGAGAGAAAAAGTTGCAAGCGGTGTGGAAAGTGAAAGTGCATAATGGAAATTAACTGGTGTTAAGATGGCTTCTAAATCAACCAAAGTTCCTAGAAGTGCTCGTGCTTTGCCAGTTCAGCATTCCTCATTACAGGCTTTGATGCCTCCTTCTGTAGCACCCACACCGGAACCAGCATTAACAATAAAAGATTTGCAAGATGCTTTACAAGATGCTTTGAAAACACAATCCCAACAAATAGCTGAACTTATTGAGGAGAAGAATACCGAAATAAGAGCAGACATTTTGGCTGCATTTCAAGGGCTTGCAGTTCGTATTGAGCATCTGGATGAGCGTGTGGAAGAGCTCAGTCAAAACAATATGAGATTAGATGGTAAAATGCTGGATACTGAAAATGTGATGGAAAAGATTGATGATGATGTAGTAATGTTGCAATACAGAGACATGGAATTTGCTGTGAGGATCAGAGGTTTGAAAGAAGATCCTAAGGAAGATTTGAAAGAATTACTGGCACAGGCCCTTGAATCGGTTTTGGAGCGTCCAGCAGAAGATATTATGGGTGATATAGATAAAACATTTCGTGTTAACTCTTGGATTGCAAGACAAAGAAAGTTACCTAGAGATGTGGTGGTTTATTTTACAAAGAGAGCAATTAGAAATGTGGTTATCCAAGCCTTCTATAACAATAGATTTACAGTTGCTGAGCAAGAAGTTTTAATTCTGAAAGAGATTCCTCCAAGAATTTTAAGGAAAAGAAAAGAATTTGCTTTTTTGGCAGATGAATTAAGGAAACGGAAGATTCAGTTTAGATGGGAGATTCCAGCAGGCATGGCGGTAATGTACGCAGGCACGAGATATCATCTTAATACAGCTTTGCAGGCACGAGATTTTTACTCTAATATTTTGAAGGCAGGCTCTCCGCCATCTTCAGAATTTAAAGGAAGGAATGGTGAAGGAGAGCATCAGCCGCAAATGGAGAGTATACAAGGAGCTGAAGGAGCTACTCTGCAGAAGGATAAAGAATCCCAGAAAATTACAGGAGTGGATCAGACCCAGGTGCCAACAGAAGAGGTTAGAGAACAAAGAATGACACGGGCTGCAATCAGACGAATGAGACAAGAACAAGAACAACAGAAAGCTGCAATTATATCTCAAAAACCTACTTACAGTGAAGCAGCAGGAGGAGCGAAACCGAAAAGAGTGCAGGTGGTTTTGGAAGAGGCGCTCCGAAAGCTTCAGGTCACAAAAGATGGCGACAAAGTTTCTAACTTGGAATGTTAATGGATTAAATTCCCCGCATAAGAGAAAGAAAGTATTTCAGTATTTAAAACAATTTAGAAATGATGTTATTTGTCTACAGGAAACGCATATTCGAGCAGCTGATCAAAAATATTTGATAAACTTTAGGCTGGGTACACAGTTTATTGCGTCTGCTCCTGACAAGAAAAATGGAGTAGTTGTTTATGTTAAGAATAACTTAACAGTTAATTTAATTGAAACAGATAAATAAGGAAGATATGTTATAATTGAATTATTAATAGAAGGCAAGAAAATATTTTTGGTTGGATTATACGCTCCTAATCAACAGGAAGGAGAATTTTATAAACTATTACATAGCAAGATAACTCAATGGGATTATAAATCTTGTATTTTTATGGGAGACTGGAATGGTGTTTTGGATGTACAAATGGACAAAAAAGGTCTTTTTAGAAGTATACCAAGTCATGCCAGATTGCCTAAATCATTTTTTTTTGAGATGAAAGATGATTTGGAATTGAGAGATGTTTGGAGAGAAAGAAATTTGCAAGAAAAAGACTTTACCTTTTTTTCCGATAGGGATCAAACTTTTTCCAGGATTGATTTTCTATTAGTTACTAATGATTTTTTTCTAGGATTAAAAAAATTAAGATATGTCCAAGAACTATATCAGATCATAGTCCAGTATGGTTGGAAATAGAAAAAGACAATGGAGACAGGCGGTCTTGGAGACTTAATGAAAATTTGTTTAGATATCAAGAAAATGTGGAAGAATGTAAAAAACAGATGAAAGAATTTTTTAATATGAATATGAACAAGGGTACTTCTATTGAAATGGTTTGGGATGCAAGTAAAGCTTATATGAGAGGAGTGTTAATATATTTGAATAATAAGTATAGACATAAACTGGAATATAGGCGAAAAGAACTAGAGGAGGAAATTAAGAGGAAAGAGAAGGCTTTAATTTTGAATCCATCTGATGGGAAGATTAAAGAGGTAATTACTTTATTAAGAGGCCAGTTTGATATGTTGATGCCAGATCAAGTGGCAACCAATTTACGGTATGCTAAACATAATACTTTTTGCAATGCTAATAAGCCGGGTAGGTGGTTAGCTTATTTGTTAAGGAAGAAACAAAGGTCACGTAATATAGATAGAATAGATTACAAGGGTAAAGTGGTGTTTCAGCAGAATCTTATTAAAAAGGCTTTTGTTGATTTTTATTCTAAGTTGTATGTTAGAGACAAGATTCAAGAAGTAGATATAGATCGATATTTATGAGAAGTTAATATCTCTGTTCTTACACAAGAGCAAAGGGAAGGGATGAATCAATTGATAAATGATGAAGAAATTATTTTAGCAATTAAGCAATTAAAGGTGGGGAAAGCACCAGGAACAGATGGTTTGACTGTAGATTTACAGTCAGAAATGGTGGAACCTTTAAGAGAATTGTTTAGGACAATTCAACTGGGAGAAGTGCCTCCATCGTGGAAAACAGCTAATTCCGAAGGAAGATCAAGATACTACCCAAGCCAAAAACTATAGGCCAATATCACTTTTAAACACTGATTACAAGATATTTGCAAAAATCTTAGCAAATAGATTAATGAAGGTAATGCAGCAAATGATTCATAGTGACCAAACTGGATTTATAAGTGGTAGACAAATGAAGAATAATGTGAGACATATTGTAGACTTATTGGAATTTTTGGATAGAAATAACCAGGTTCCTGCAGCGCTGATCTTTTTGGATGCTGAAAAAGCCTTTGATCAATTGGATTGGCAATTTTTATTTAAGGCATTGGAGAAAATGGAGTTTGGGGAAATTTTTTTACAATCTATTAGAGCAATATATCAGAAGCAAACAGCTCAAATAGTAGTTAATGGTAGTTTGACAGAAACATGTAATATTGAAAAGGGTACAAGACAGGGGTGTCCGTTGTCACCTTTGCTGTTTGTTTTAACATTGGAAATATTATTGATTAAAATACGAGACTCAAATAAAATTAAGGGAATTAAAATAAGAGATCAAGATTATAGATTGAGAGCATTTGCGGATGACCTGGTTATTACAGTAAGTCAACCGACTTACTCAGTTGTAGAATTGATGGAGATAATAACGTTATATGGGAAAGTTTCAGGATTTAAGATAAACACGCAAAAAACTAAAATATTGTCTAAAAATATGACGGTAGAACAAAAGGTTGTCTTAGAAGAGTTAACGGGATTTGAAATAGTCAAAAAGATTAAATATTTGGGGGTATATCTTTCGGCTTCAAATGTAAAATTATACGAAAATAATTATGAATTGTTATGGTTAAAAATACAAAAAGAGCTAGATGGTTGGAAAAAAATACAATTATCTTTATTGGAAAGAATTGCAGCAGTAAAAATGAATGTTTTGCCAAAATTTTTATTTTTGTTTCAAATGATACCTATACTTAAAAAGGATTCAAATTTGGAGGAATGGCAGAGAGGTATTAATAAATTTGTTTGGGCAGGGAAAAAACCACGAGTTAAATTTAAGGTAATGCAAGATATACGTGAAAGAGGTGGTCTTAAAATGCCTAATCTTAAATTATATTATGATGCTGCTGCTTTATCATCAATTAGTGATTGGTTTAATTTAACACTGCCAACCTAGCAGTTCGAAAGCACGTAAAAATACAAGTAGAAAAATAGGGACCACTACGGTGGGAAGGTAACAGCGTTCCGTGTGCCTTTGGCGTCTAGTCATGCCGGCCACATGACCACAGAGACGTCCTCGGACAAGCGCTGGCTCTTCGGCTTTGAAACGGAGATGAGCACCGGCCCCTAGAGTTGGAAACGACTAGCACGCATGTGCGGGGGAACCTTAACCTTTACCTTAATTTAACACAAGGGAGATTATTAAATCTTGAGGGTTATGATTTGTTATTTGGGTGGCATGCATATTTATTGTATGATAAGAAGGTGGATAATGTTTTTAAGATACATATATTAAGGTATGCTCTGTTGTGAGTATGGAAAAAATATAGACATAAGTTAAATTACAAAATACCAATTTGGGCAATACCTAAACATGCAATAGAAAATATAAATGTTGGATTTAAACATGATGAGATTACATACAAAGAAATTTTAAGGATAGAAAGGAATGTATGGCAATTAAAGCCATATAAAATTTTAAAAGAAGAAAAGATTGTACAAACTTGTTTTCAGTATGGGCAGTTACAAGCAAGATGGAAAGAAGATCAGAAAGTTGGTATTTCGATAACTGATGGAAATTTGGTAAAAGAAATTAGAGATCAAGGTCAAGCACATATAAGATGGATATATAATGTATTGATAGAAATTGACTCAGAAATGGAACTTGTTAAAGATTGTATGATAAAATGGGCCCAGAATTTTCAGGAAGTTATAACAATGGATACTTTGGAAAAGATGTGGCTCAGAAACGTAAAATTTACACAGGCTCAAAATTTAAGAGAGAATTTTTATAAAATGTTTTATAGGTGGCATTTAGACCCTAAAAAATTAGCAAGTATGTATCTGAACTGTCAACCTAAATGTTGGAGGTGTGGTTGTGAGGATGCAACGAATTATCATATATGGTGGACTGGTAAAAAAGTCAAAGCTTTTTGGATTAAAATTTGGTGGAACATGCAGAAGATATTTAAGAAAAAGATAAGGTTTTCTCCACAGTTGTTTTTGTTGGGTATTATTACAGATTTTACTGTTATAGATACTAAATTGATATTTAATGTAATTACGGCAGCAAGACTTTTAGTAGGGCAATATTGGAAGGAGGAGGAACTGCCTACTATAGAAGAGTGGACTTTGAAAGTTTCTAACTTGGCGGAAATGGCAAAGATTACAGCATATTTGAAAGAACAATCGCAACAGAGATATATTGTGGAATGGAGCTGAAATTATGGAGCTGAAATTCTCTAGTAGTTCTGCACGAAGCTGAAATCCTTTGATAGGCAGCTCTCTTGGTCAGCCAAGAAGTTTGTATAACTGTCAAAATCCATTTATATTTCATTTCTAACTTTCTTTTCTGTGCAAACCCAAATCTCACCCCCCCCCCTTGGATTCTGCCATTCCCAAGGAGGAAAGGGAATAAACATGGGAGTTTATTGCCTCCATTTCCTTTCATGTAACTTTTTGTTTATCTAGCCTGCCTGTTACCCATCACAATAAAATTGATGAGAGGCATTCTCCCTCTCATCTTACGAGCAACTAAGAAAGGGGTTGGGGGGATTCTGGTTTGTTTCTCTAGATGCAATGTGAAGGGGTGGGATTGATTCTGCTACAAATGGACTGATGTTTGTCCTTTTCCCACGAGGGGCTTGATACCTGGAACGTGGCTGATCTGGAACTGACCAAATGAACTGAGGGGTGGAGTTTGCTTGGGGACACTTTAAAATATTGATCTGTGAGGGGATTCTTCAGATCCTGTCTATTATACCCTCTATCATCTATTTCTTAGTAAAAGTTCCTGCTTGGATAATCTTGTCTCCATGAGTCTTTCTTTCTTTCTTTCTTTCTTTCTTTTTTTTATTAAAGAGTTTTACAAAAAATTTTTTTACAATACATATCCCCAAAACCCACTCGCCCCAAACCACCCCCCTCCCCCCCCACTTCCCAGAGCTGAATACAGGGTCATAGATATAATAATCATATTCTAACTAAAATTATCCATTATAAAATTAACCAAATTCATAATGTGCTTTAACTCCCCTTTAACATTGATACATTCAAATTATTAAAAACATAATAATAATAACTTAAACAAAAATATAATCAATACTAATACTAAAATTAATAACAATCTAAAATCTACTCATAAGCTAAATGGAACTTTTTAGTCCCATATTTATTCTGAATATAATCTATCCATCTCCTCCAAACTGAGATATATCTTTCTTGCAAATGATCCTTCAAATAAGCAGAAATCTTAGACATTTCTGCAAGATTCGATACCTTAAGTACACATTCTTCTATAGTAGGCAAACTATCCTTCTTCCAATATTGTCCCACCAGTAACCGTGCTGCTCTTATCAAGTTCAACATCAAATTGATTTCTTTAGTATCACAATCTACAACAATACCCAATAAAAACAATTGTGGAGAAAACTGTATCTTTCTCTTAAAAATCTTTTGAATGTTCCACCAAATTTTAATCCAACATTTATATTTTGGATTATATTTATATTTCTGCAAGTCCACCACATATGAAAATAAGTAGCATCTAAACTACCACATCTCCAGCATTTAGACTGTAGGTTAGGATACATGTTAGACAACTTTTTGGGATCCAAATGCCATCTATAAAACATTTTATAAAAATTTTCTCTTAAATTTTGAGCCTGAGTAAATTTAACATTTCTGACCCAGATTGCCTCCCAAGTATCCAACGGAATTGGTTCCTGTATGCTTTGTGCCCACTTTATCATACAATCTTTAACTAATTCCGTTTACGAGTCCAATTGAATTAAAACATTATATATCCTCTTTATATGTGCACGATTTAAATCTCTAATTTGTTTTACGAAGTTTTCATCTGTAATTGTAATGCCACCCTTCTGATCCAGCTTCCACCTAGCTTTCAGTTGGGTGTATTGGAACCAAGAGTAACATGTTTTCTTGTTTTAACTCATCTAATGATTTAAGTTGCCAATTATTCCCTTCCAATCTAAGTAATTCCTTATAGGAAAACATATCCAAACTCACTCCCATAGATACACCTTTTATCGCGTGTCCAGGAATTCCCCAAGTCGGTATTTTATAATTTAACTTATAATAATACTTTTTCCAGACACGCAGCAAAGCACTTCTAAGAATATGAGATTTAAAAGCCCTGTCTACCTTTTTATCATAAAGCAAATATGCATGCCATCCATATACCAAATCCCAACCCTCAAGGTGAAGTATTCTTTTATTAGTTAAATTAAGCCAATCGCTAACCCATGTCATGACCACCGCATCATAATACAATTTCAAGTTAGGTGCCTTGAGTCCCCCTCTTTCCCTAGTATCTTGCAGAATCTTAAATTTAACTCTTGGTTTCTTCCCCGCCCAGACAAATTTATTAATACCCTTCTGCCATTCATCAAGGTTGGCATCCTTTTTCAATATAGGTATCATTTGAAACAAAAAAGAAACTTCGGCAGAACATTCATTTTAACAGCTGCGATTCTTCCCAATAGAGATAATTGTAATTTTTTCCAATTATTTAAATCCTTTTGTATCTTCAACCATAGTGTTTCATAGTTATTCTTATATAATTTTGCATTTGAAGCTGCAATATACACTCCTAAATACTTAATCTTTTTTACTATTTCAAAACCTGTTAATTTAATTAACATTTCCCTTTCACTCATAGACATATTCTTAGACAATATCTTAGTCTTATTACTATTTATCTTAAACCCTGAAACCTTACCATACTGAATTATAATTTCCATCAAATCTATAACCAATTGTATCGGTTGAGATAATGTCACAACCAAGTCATCAGCAAAAGCTCTCAATCTATAATCATTCTGTTTTATTTTAATTCCCTTTATCATAGAAGACTCTCAAATTTTAATTAATAAAACCTCTAACGTTAATACAAACAACAATGGTGATAGGGGGCATCCCTGTCTTGTACCTTTTTCAATTTTAAACATCTCTGTTAACCCCCCCCTTAATTATAATTTGTGCAGTTTGTTGTTGATATATAGCTTTAATAGAATGTAAAAATCCTTCTCCAAAATTCATTTCCTCAACAACTCTAAATAAAAATTGCCAATTCAATTGATCAAAAGCTTTTTCTGCATCCAAAAATATCAATGCTGCAGGGACTTGGTTGTTCTTATCCAAATATTCAAGCAAATTTACAATTTGTCTTACATTATATTTCATATACCTTCCAGATATAAATCTCGATTGATCACTATGAATCATTTGCTTTAAAACTTGCATTAATCTATTAGCCAATACTTTGGCAAAGATCTTATAATCTATATTCAAAAGCGATATAGGTCTATATTTTTTAGGTTGAGTAAGGTCTTGATCCTCCTTTGGAATCAATGATACAAAGGCTGTCCTCCAAGATGGAGGAACTGCTCCTCCAGTCTGAATTTCATTAAACAACATCTTTAAAGGTTCAATCATTTCAACCAACATTTTATAATAAATTGCTCTTAATCCATCTGTTCCCGGGGCCTTGCCCACTTTCAACTATTTAATAGCTAAAGAGATTTCCTCTGATGTTATTAAGCGGTTCATCTCAAGTTGTTGTTCTTTTGAAAGTCTAGGAAAATGTGCTTCCTGTAAATATGTAACTATATCTAAATCTTGTATGTTTTCTCTAGAATATAATTTCGAGTAAAAATCTAAGAAACTCCTCTTAATCAATTTTTGTTGATAGACTTCTTTTCCTTTATATTCTATTTTATCTATAGTACGTAATATCTGTTTCTTCCTTAATTGATAAGCCAGCCACCTACCAGTCTTATTAGTGTTACAAAAGGCTTAGCATAATGCAAATTAGTTGCTACTTGGTCAGCCATTAGCATACTAAATTGTTCTTTCAATAAATGTATCGAGGTCCTTAAATTATTATCCAATGGATTCAAAATAAAATATTTCTCCTTAGATTTAATCTCTTCCTCAAGATCTTTACGTTTTTGCATTTGCTTACGCCTATAAGCATTATTCATATAAATCAAGACCCCTCTTATGTACGCTTTACTAGCATCCCAAACCATTCCCATCGATGTACCTTTATGCATATTTGTAACAAAAAATTCTTTCAGATGTTCTCTACATTTCTGCAAAAACACCTCATTTGTAAATAGATTTTCATTCAGTCTCCAGGATCTTCTATTATCATCTTCAGCAAAGAACTTCAACCAAACAGGACTATGATCCGACAATGTCCTAGGAAAAATCTTAACATTCTTAACCCTAGAGAGAAGATCAGTAGTAATTAAAATAAAATCAATCCTAGAGAAAGATTTATGTCTATCCGAAAAAAAGTAAAATCTCTGTCCTTCATATTCCTTTCCTGCCATACATCTCTTAGCTCCAAATCCTCTTTCAAATCAAAAAAGGCTTTGGGCAATTTCAAATAATTAGAAAGGTTTTTAAAAGATCCCTTCCTATCTTCAAATGGGTCCAAAACTCCATTCCAGTCCCCCATCATAATAACAGATTTGTAATCCAATTCGATTAGTCTTTGATGTAAAAATTTAAAAAACTTTTCCTGTTGTTGATTTGGAGCATATAATCCAATAAGAAGAACTTTCTTTCCTTGTAACATCAGTTCAATACTAACATATCTCCCTTGTTTATCCGATTCAATTAATCTAGCCGAAAAATCTTTTCTTAGATAAATGACCACTCCAGCCTTCTTGTCTGGAGCACAGGCTGCAAAATGTGTTCCCAACCGGGAATTAACCAAAAACTTTTGGTCCTTTAATGCAATATGAGTCTCTTGTAAGCAAACAATATCATTTTTATGTTGTTTCAAATAGTAAAATACTTTCTTTCTTTTCTGTGGTGAGTTTAAGCCATTAACATTCCATGTCAGGAACTTCACCATCTCTGGTGACCAGGAGCCTTTGGAACATGACCTGAAGATCACCTGTTGCTCTCTTCGGGCGTGCTCCTCCCACAGGCTCTGAAACAGCCGCATCTTGCGTAGTTAAACCAGATACAAGCTTCTGTTTTTGCTCTTTTTCCTTATGCTTGTATGCAGCCCTAGTCATCCTCTGTTCTCTCGGGTCCTCCTTTAACACCAAACTCTGCTCCATAGTCTCAGCCTGCTGCATCTCCTCAAGAGGCAGTGACATTGCCCCTTCACTCAACTGTTTATCTTCTTGTCTTACTTCTGTTCTTTTAACTCGAGGAGACGGTGGTGAACCTGCTTTAAGGACCTTAGTATAAAAATCTTTTGCTTTTGAAATTGTGTTCAACCTACACCTCGTCCCTGCATAATTCACCACAATTCCAATGGGTATTTCCCATCTAAACTGAATTTGTTGCTTCTTAAGCTCATCAGACAAAAAGGCGAAGTCTTTCCTTTTTCTAAGAATTTTTTGGGGTATCTCCTTTAAAATTATAATATCTTGGCCTGCAATTTGGAATCTTTCCCGGTAAAAAGCTTGGATGATTGCATTTCTAGTTGATCTCCTGGAGAAGTAAATCACTACATCTCTAGGTAAATTTTTCTGTCTAGCAATCCAGGAATTAACCCTAAATGTCTTATCCATCTCTTTAACTAATTCTTCAGGTTCACATTTCAAGACAGGAGCCACTGCCTGTGCCACTTCCCATTCCAAATCTTCTTTAGGGTTCTCTCTCAAACCCCTTATATGCAATGCAAACTCCATGTCTCTATATTGTGAAAAGATAATTTCATCTTCTGTTCTGTCAATTTTAATCTCTGCTCAGTCCAATTTCTGTTCAGCACTGATAATTTTATTTTCCAAATTCTCAACATACTCCATAACTGAATCCACACGAACATCCAGGCGTTCAATGTGTGCAGCCAAGCCCTGAAGTGCAAGCACTATATCCTCCCTCATCTGCTTGTTTTGATTAACAAATTCTTCCTTTGTTTCCTTTATTTCTTGCTGTAATACTTGTGTTGATTGCATCACAACTTGCTGAATGTCTGCCAATGTAAATGCAGGTGGTGGTGGGGAAGGTGGTTGTACTGTAGATTTTATTGTAGTTTGCCCTGCAGCTTGTGATAAAGGTGAAGAAATGGCACTTTTAGAGATTGTAGGGCCTCCCCCACGCCTTGCAGCCATCTCTTAAGTTTCGATTTCCTCTTTCTTCTAGCAGAATCAAAGTTCAGGGGGAAAAAAGGAAGAGGGAGAAAAAAATAAAAGTTTTTCTCCCAAATTCCTTATCGTTCAATAAAAAAAAGGCAAACTCTCAAATACACAAAATTCGGTACTGGTTAGAATCAGTTGCAAATTGTATCTCATGCTATGTTGCAAAATGTAGCAACTTTCCAAAACTGTCAGTTCATACAAGAAAGCAACATTCCAGCGCCATTTTTGCTCCGTTTCAATCAGCTTAAAACTTGAAGAAGATAATGAATCTGAGTTAAAGTTAAAATCCAACTTGAAAATTCAAATCCTCCTGTTTTGCTCTGTCTGCTTCTCAGAGAAAAAATACTTACAGTCCCATTTAAGCAGCAGATGTAGTTGTCGCGTCTGGTTCCACTCCCTTATGGAGTGAAAGCGTCCTGGGAGCGGAGAGAGCCTGGGCTCCAAGGGAACTCACCCTATCAACTCCCAGACTAGTTGAGGAATTGACAGGGGAGCTCTACCTCTACCCAGACAAGCTCGTCTCTCCCTCTTCTCCCGAGGGAGAGACTTCGCACCGAAGGAACAGCTGATTTTCGCTGTCTCCTAGCGCTTAACGCTTCCCAAGGTTGGGCGGCTTCTGAAACGCCACCATTCGGTGCGGCAGCGCTACCGGAAGTCGAGTCTTTCTTTCTTAAGATGTGGATTGGAGTGGGTTCTGACAATAACAATCACAACTGGGAGTAATAGGATTGTGGTCACTGAGTGAAGCAATCATATGGGCATCTTCTTAACAACCACTTTGTTAAATTTAATCCCATTTGTGGTCATAAATTGAGATCTTCCACCCTAAAGGAGGAATTAATCAGTTATTTTTGTTACTTTTACTTGCATATCTGCTGATTAATAAGGAGAGCTGAAGATTTAGAAATGAGTTCATAGGAAATGGGGTGAGGTATGAAATGAAGAGGTGTTTGGTTGTATTTTAAGAGGCAGTGCTAAGTTGTTAGTGTTAAATATACTTATTGGGAATGAAGGGGAAAGTTTCTGTTTCTTATTTTTTTCCTTTTCTTTTATTTGGGACAGAGATTTCTACACTTTATAAATATATTTTCTTTTTTAAAAATATATTTTTATGTTAGGTTTTGTATTTGTTTTAGTTGTTTATTGTAATTTCTTTTACTTGTTTAATATAATCTTTAATAAAACCTATGCTAAAAAGAGAGAAAAATGCAAAAGAAATGGATATGTTAAAAGTGCATTCTTCTAAAATAAATTCCAGTACAGGACTTTTTCTCAGGTATATAACACTAGAGATTCAGAAATTAAAATGAAGTCATATGTTGTACATCAGTGTTAAAGAAGGGACACAACTATGAAAATGTTAAAAACATTTACAGGCAGTCAGTTTCATGCATTAATCTACTATAGCCTGATATCACAAATTAAGCTTTTATTGAGTCATTTTTATTGTGAGAGTGTTGATACAATATAAATTACAGATGTAAAAGGTTGTTTAGAATAAAAATGAATACAAGTCTAATATCATTTTTTTCTTTTATTTTCCAAAAAGACATGGTAAAGAAGCATGAAGGATGAATTGCTTTCTAATGCCAGCACTATACAAAACATTCTCTATAGTTGTGTCACATTTTAAAATTCTTCAATAGTAAATAAGAACATGGTTATCGGCAAGAATATGATAATATGTTGTAATCAGCAGCAATTCAAGTTTTCTTGAATGTTTAAGTTTGAAACATATAGAAGTTGTTCGTTTTTCTAGGCTCAGTTTTATTATGCTGAAATTCCAGATAGTGACAGTTCACTGAAACATGAGTTCAGTTGCCAAATATAGATGAGAGGGACAGGAATTACAGTCAGATAAAAGAGATGTAAGTCAGGGGCCACGGTTATCTCAATATTTACTGTGGATCAAGCTTTCTTGAATGAATAGCTAAAGCAGCTCAAACTTCCTGTTTTCTTAGGGGAAAAAAGCTGAAGAGTTCCATTATCCTACATGAAAATTCTTCAGAATTTTTCCTGAAGATTTAAAAGGTTTGTATGATCTATTTTGATTCTTCACTGAATATAATTTAATTATATTTATTTAATATTAAGCATTGAGAAATATTATTTCATATTTTGCTGCCATTTTTAAAAGCTCTTACTAATTATCATTCTTTTTAATAAAATTTATTTTTATTGTTAAAAACTTTTATTAATGGAGTACTCATACTTTTGTCTTTCATTCCTCTTTCTTAATTATCCCCCAAAACAGTCTTTTTTTTGTAAATCCAAGTATTTACTTGTGCTCAGAATATTTATTTTCCACCTTATTTTCATGGGATATCAATAGTCTCTTAAGGTATCCAAAGTTGTTTATGTAGAATTCATGGTTTCTCTCAGGATATTGTCTGAGGTTTCTTTGATAGATAAGTATTTGTGCCAAAGTATTGTTTGCAGATTTAATAATATTAGAAAAATTGAGAAAAAGTGTGTGTGTGTGTGTGTGTGTGTGTGTGCATGTGTGTGAGAGAGAGAGATGGTAAAACAATATATTGAACAACTTTTATTAAACTTCTTAGTAATATGAAAAAAGCATTCATAAATATGCTGATGTCTAGAAATAACTCATAGGCGAGTTCTAATTATGATCACGTCTGCCATTCGAGAGGGTTCAAGTGTTATTTTAACCAGATTAGCTATCATTAAAGTAGCAGAGCTCTGGCAAAAGAAATCTGGTTTCCCTGTATTGCAGTTCTCTATCCTGGCTCATCTCAGTTCAGCATTAACTACAGATGCCTGCAGTTAAACACGGTGGATAAATCAAACTCAATTTCATTGAGGGCTGCATCAACATTATGGTTGCCCTCAAAGGGCCAGTTACTGTCCCATTCTCTCCATCAGGCTTGCCCCACAGAAGCCTCTCCTACCCCCTTCTCTCCATCAGGCTTGCCCCACTGGCATCTCTCCTCTCCTCCCTATTACCTTCTCTCCTCCATCTCTCCTCCTCCTTCCCACCAAACCCCCTCCTCTTATATCCTCTGTCAGGGCCCACTTCAAAACCTCATCCCAAGAAAGCAGGACTCCTGGAACAGTTTCTTTCCAAAAGGAACTTTTATTAGGAGAAGCTGATAGCAGGCATGATAGGCAGGATCTGAGGGTTTCCCACTCAGATCAATAGGTTAAAAGAGTCCCAAGCAAAACCTCACCCCAATAGTTCATCTGGTCAGTTTGAATGGGCCAATCCCCAGGTGTTAAGACATTTGTCTGAGTGTCTTTGGGAGTTCCAATTCTACAGTGACAGGATTAATTATTCTTTTAATAGGAAATGGTTCTACAAATTTCGGTCCTAGCTTTTTTGCAGGGATTTTGGGTATTTCGCTGACAGGTAAACTTTCTCTCCTATTTGAAATGGTTTAGGTTCTGTTCATTTCTTTTTTTTATTAAAAAGTTTTACAATACATTTTATTTTTAACAAACAAAACACAACCCTTCCCCACCCCCTTCCCACTCCCCAACCCTCCCCAACCCCTCCCTCCCTTCCCCCTCCCCCCTCCCCGACTTCCCAGAGCTAAGTACAGGGTATAAGAATACAAACAATCATAATCTACCTATGCAAAAAATCATAAACTATTAAAACTATTGCACTTTAACTCTTATAAATTAACTCCAAGCAGTATAAATATCACATCAATAATTATTCAAATTCTGGATAATACTTTTTAGTCCCATATTTACTCCACAGTATTTCTCTGTTGCAAATAGTCTTTCAAGTACACTAAAATCTTTGCCATATCCTCCAAGTTGGAAACTTTTACAGTCCATTCTACTATAATTGGCAGTTCTTCCTTCTTCCAATATTACCCTACTAAAAGTCTTGCTGCCGTAATTAAATTCAGCATCCACTTGATATCCATAACAGTAGTGTCAATAAAAATACCCAATAAAAACAATTACAGACAAAACAAATTTACATCAATCATTAAAAAACCAATTTTCTAATCTTTCCACCTGACCTGTAATTTCCATACTAAAACCAAATTTATGCAATCTTTCCTTCTCTTAAGATATTATACAGCTTCAAGTACCATACATTCCTTTCCAAACTTAAAATTTCCTTATATGTAATCACATCATTTTTATATTTTCTATTATGTGTTTCATTATTGCCCATATAAGTAGCTTACAAGTTAACTTGCATCTATACTTTTTCCCAAACTCGCAACAGAGCATGTCTTAAAATATATACCTTAAACACATTATCCACCTTCTTATCACACAATAAATATACATACCAACCAAATAACAAATCATGACCTTCAAAATTCCAGTAAGCACTACTACAATTCTTCCCAATTAACTTTTCATAATTATTTTAAAATTAAAACAACATAAAATATTACAAAACATAATTATTTTATATAACTCTACATTTGAGGGTGAAAAATATATCCCCAAATATTTAACCCTTTTAACAATTTCAATTCCCGTTTACTTTTCTAAAACAGCCTTTTATGATACTATCATATTCTTAAACAACATTTTAATTTTGTATGTTAAGCTTAAATCCAAAAACTTTCCCTTATTGCATTATTATCTCCTTCAGTTCTACAACTAAATCTTCAGGCTCGTCTCATTCGTCTAGAAGCAGTACGCCTCCTCCAATTTCTGGCCTCCCCCAATGATGCTGAAATTTGATCCACTCCTGTAACTTTCTCATCTGTCTGCATTGTTCCTTCAGCACCTTGTAGATTCTCTCTGTGTCGTTGAGACTCTCCCTCACCTTTCTTCTTTGTAGATTCCAAAAGTGGTATGGGGGCTGCTTTTAAAACATTACTATAAAAATCACGTGCCTGAATCACCGTAGTAAGACGATGCCTCATACCTTCATACATCACCACCATACCCACTGGTATCTCCCATCTGAACTTGATATCACGTCGTCTTAATTCTTGTGCCAAAAAAGCAAATTCCTTCCTTCTACTTAAAATTCTTGGAGGGATCTCTTTTAAAATCAAGACTTCTTGCTCAGCAATTGCAAATTCAGTATTGTAGGAGGCTTGAATAACCTCATTTCTAATCGCTCTCTTTGTAAAATAAACCACCACATCTCTGGGTAATTTCCTTTGTCTTGCAATCCACGAATTAACACGGAAAATTTTATCTATATCTTCCATTATTTCATCTGCTGATCGCCCCAGCACCCCTTCCAGAGCCTCAGAAACTATTTTCTTCAAATTTTCTTTAGGATCCTCTTTTAAGCCTCTGATTCTCACGGCAAACTCCATCTGATGATACTGTACCAAGGTCAAATCACAATCAATTTTCTCCACCACATTTTTGGTTTCTGTCATTTTTACTTCTAGTCTAATATTATTTTGGCTGAGATCTTCCACTCTTTCGTCCAAACGCTCAATACATATAGCCATGCCTTGAAATGCAGATAAGATGTCTGCCCTTATTTGTGTTAGTTTCTCTGTGATCTTTTCATCCATAACCTCAGCTAGTTTTTCTGTTAACTTCTCATCCAGCTTTTCATCCATTATCTCAGCTAATTGTTGCAATTGCTTTTCCATAATCTCTTGCATCACATTCTGCAAATCTTTAACTGTAAGGGCTGGTGCAGGTGCGGGTGCAGGGGGCAATAAAGCTTGCAATGAAGACTGCTGCACCGGAAAAGCCCCCGCACTTCTAAGAACTTTAAAAGATGTAGCCGCCATTTTCACCCACTATTGTCTGCTACGCACTTTCACTTTCAAACTCCGCAAAATCCATTGAGTTAAAGATCAAAAGTCCACTTTCACCTGAATCTCCTGTATCACTCTGCCTGCATCCTAGTTCTCCAAAGTTCTTTTTTGATAGCAGGGATGGTTGCAGACGCCCTGTTCTGCTCCAAAAAGCCCGGAGCAGAAGCGCCTCGCAGTCTGGAGCATACCCAGGCTTCGGGGGGGCTCAATCCTTCAGCCGTCAAAACTTTAAGTTCTGGCGGCCCCGGAGAGCTCTACCCCTACCTGGGTGCTCACCCCCTCCTCTTCTCCCAAGGAGGGGGCTTCCGAGCCGCCGAAACAGCTGATCGGCGCTGGTTTCAGCGGCTCTACAGAGCTGCGGGGCTGACAGCCTAAGAATGGCTGCCTCCGGCGACGCCTTGCCATCCGGAAGTCAGGTTCTGTTCATTTCTTATCTGCTTGAAATTTACATGTTTCTCTAGCTTCGTCTAATACTTTTCTCATGACTGGCCAGGTATTCTGTAATTATGTGATCCACTCCTTCAAGGAGGGGATGGTCAGGTCGTTCAATGGGAGTTCCGGCATCGGGTTGAAACTTTGTCACCTTGCCACCTGGAAAGGAGTGTAGCCCGTGCTGGAATGCACTGTGTTGTGTCATGGGTAAAACTTGTTAAAGAGAAACAAGAGACAACACACAACAAAATTCTCACTTTAGAATCCAGAGGCTTATTTCAATTTAACACACAGATTCAGTACTTACATTTCAACAACTTATTGCAATAAGGACCAAATGGACTAGCAGTAATTAAGTCTGACAGCTGGGCCAAGAGGTGACACCCAGATCTTTGAAGCAGGCTTTATACGTTAACATTGTGCCTACCTCTAGCATTCTGGTGCCACCCAGTAGCCATCCCACTTCCCTTTCTAGGGACTGACCTCCAGGTCAGCTCCCTATTTCTGGAACTGACCACTGTGTTAGTTCCTTATTCTTATTCTGTTGTCCTAGCTATTGCTAAGCACATTGATTTGTGCTTCTTAGATTGTAAGCCGCCCTGAGTCTTCGGAGAAGGGCGGGATATAAATGGGATTAAAAAAATAAATAAAAATAAATAAATAAATTGTACCTGTGAACAAGGCTTAGATTTTCAATTCCTATGCTATCTGTTTCTGCACTCTGTTCCTGTGGAAAATGTGTGCCAACCACAATCTTTCACCATCTACTGCAAAGGTCACAGTTCTTCCTTTTAGTAAGTATTTCTCAACAGACATTGCCTTTATTTTAATTCAGGGCTTTTCAACCAGTGTACCACCTGTGGTACATTGGCACCTGGCAGTGGTATGTGACCATCCTAGAAAGGTGGTAGTGAGGGAGGTGAATGAGCTGAACCGGTGGCAGCACCACACAAGCCTGAGCAAGAGCACCACACAAGCCTGAGCAGAAATGCCAGGATCAGCGCCAGGTTCCAGCTGGAGCTCGGCGCTGATCCTGGTGCTTCTGCTGAGCCCAGAAGAAGCACCAATCAGCTGGAATGTTGCAGCATCTCCAGGGTCTTGTGATTTACATTCAGATGCTTGGCAACTGATTCATATTTATAACAGTGTCCCAGGGTCATGTGAAGTGACCAAAACCTGCTGCAACTACCCAGCAGATGGCGGAATAAAAACCAAATACCCTCACCCCACCCCCGCCACCAATCCTCAACAGAAATGCTCACAACAATGAAAACCTCGGACAGGAGAAAGAGCACCGCCAGACAGGCAGGCAGGTGTCTTGCTTGGCTGTAGCTTGTGGGGCACTTTTTTCAGTGCCATTGTAACTTTGAACAGTCACTAAGCGAACTGTTGTAAGTCGAGGGCTACCTGTACTTCATCACTTTCCTCCCTTTTTTTTGGTCATCAAGTTTTTGACACCTTGCTAGGTGACTGGTGGTACTCGGATGTTGTCATATCCTAAAAATGGTACAATGGGTGAAAAGATTGAAAAGCCCTGTTTTAACGGACTATCAAAAATATGTTTTATTTATACAGAAAGAATTATTAAGATATTTTTTCCTTTCACAGTTGTTATAGGCAACCTCTGCAAATGGGAGCAGGTCAGTCCAATTGTCCTGCTGGTAGTTAATGAAGCAGCGTAGGTACTGCTCCAGTACTGAATTTGACCGTTCAGTCCAACCATTCGTCTGCAGATGATGACTAGATGACAACCCCTGTATGGTCCCCAACAATCCCAGGAATGCTTTCCAAAATTCTGATGTGAACCATACCCCTCTATCTGATATGATTTGTTGTTGGGCTCCATGAAGTCAATAAATGTGCTGGACGAACAGCTTTGCAAGTGTCTTTGCATTGGGGATTTTTTGGCATGAGATAAAATGTACTTGTTTAGAGAATAAATCCTTCATGACCTAAAAGACTGTGTTCCCCCCCACTTTCCAGTAACTCCACAATAAAGTTTTCTCTCCAAGGCGCTGATAGGGTTGCTACTGGTTGCAACAAGTCTGGGCTCTTTCCTTGCATTCTCTTTGCTGCAGCCCAAGTTGGACAACTGGCCATGTAACTTTCAATGTCCTTTCAATGTCCTGTCATTTCAGCAGGTGCAAAGTTTTTATGAATCTGAAATGTTCAGCTGATTTTGAATCGTGGCATAGCTGCGTGAATGTCAGTCTGGCTCTTTGGGATGTACAGCTTTCCTCCGACCCATGATAAACCATCGGGCATGGTGCATAGGTTCTTCTGGCTTAGGAACCATTCATCGGTTTCTAGTGCTTTTTTGAATTCAGTCCCTACTTGGCTCACTAGGGGCTTTTGAAGTTTTGCTTATACTCGGGTGGTGACTTGTGCTGCTAAAAGCTTTGTTGGCATAAGTGGGTCTGTTATTTCTGTTCGGTGGCTATTGTACCGGGACAGGAAATTTTTTCCCCCCAGCAAGTACTTTAGCATGAAATTAAACCAGTGGAAATGTTGTGACCATCTCACTTGCTTAGGGGTCAGTTTTCTGGGTGTTTTTAGTGCTTCCAGGTTTTTATGGTTGGTCCATACTTGGAAAAGAATTTTGTTTCCCTCCAGGAAGTGCCACCAGGTTAGAAGTGCCGATCGGACCACGTAGGCCTCCTTCTCCTTGATGTGTATGCACAAGGCTGCAAATTCCCTTCATCATTCTCTTGTAATAGTACTGCCCCCACAGCTACGTCACTAGCATCAGCCTGAATTACAAAAGGTTTTTTGGTGTCAGGGTGCCTTAGAATCGGCTCTGCAGAAAATAGTCTTTTTAACCTTTCAAATGAAGTTTGACATTCCACTGTCCATTTCAATGCTGACTCAGTTTGGTTTCCCCACCCATTTTGTCTTTAACAAGCTAGTAATTGGTAGTGCGATTTGTGCAAAGGAGGGGATGAGTTGCCAGTAAAAGTTAGCAAATCCAAGAAAACTTTGCAATTGCTTCCTGGTGTGGGGTGGAACCCATTCTAGTACAGCTTGGACCTTTTCAGGGTTCATCTCTATGCCACTCAGCAAGATGCAATACCCCAGGTAGTCAATATTTCCTTATAAAATTCTCACTTAGACAGGTGAGCTGCCTGGAGTTTTTTCAGTACACTTCTGACTTTCACATGTTCCTCTTTCATTTCAGTGAATATCAGGATATTTTTTTTAATTTTTTTATTTTAATTCCATTTATATCCCGCCCTTCTCCGAAGACTCAGGGCGGCTTACAAGCTTAGCAGTAGCCTTCATTCTATGTATATGCCTGCTTATTAGGGCTTTCACACACACCCCAAGCGGCATTATTACAAAGTCAGCTTATTGCCCCCAACAATCTGGGTCCTCATTTTACCTACCTCGGAAGGATGGAAGGCTGAGTCAACCTTGAGCCTGGTGGGATGCGAACCTGCACTAATTGCAGGCAGCTGGTGTTACTTAAGGAGGCATTAGCCCACTGCTCCACCAAGGCTCTTTTAAGCCAAGGTAAACAAGCACCCCTTTATTTAGGTGCTCTCGGAGCACATCATTTATTAATTGCATGAATACTGTGGATGCCCCTTGAAGGCTGAAGGGTAAAACCCTGAAATGGTAATACCCTAAGTGGCAATTGAAAGCAGTTTTCCACTCATCTCCTTCTTTAATTCTAATCCAGTAATATGCCTCCCTCAAGTCCACTTTTGAAAAGATTTTTCCTTTTGATAGGTGTGCTAGCATGTCCTTCATGAGAGGGAGGGGGTATAGGTTAATCTCGCTCACTGCATTCAGAGATCTATAATACACATAGAGGTCGAGATTCCCATCTTTCTTTTCTCAAAATAACACTGGGGCTGTGGTCTTCAGTTTCACCGGCTGGATGAAAACCCTTTTCAGATTTTTGTCTATGAACTTTTGTATTTCCTTGAGCTCCCATGGGCTCATGGAATATAGTTTTGGCTTGGGTAACTTCACCCCTGGGAGGATCTCAATGGAGCAGTCTGTAGGCCGGTGGGGGGAAAGTTCGCTAGATTTCCCCTTGCTGAACACTTCAACTAGGTCCATGTATTCCTCTGGGATGTCGTGTAACTCCTTTCCCCCCCACCACTGCTCTTTCGGAGGGACTTCCCCTATTTTGGAGCTGAGCTGGGGTCTTTACTGTATTTCCATCTGAGAATCTGAGTTCCTCTGTCCTCCATTCCACCTGAGGGTTCCACTTGGCTATCCATGCCATGCCCAGAATAAGGGGGCACTCCATGCCAGGGGACACTACAAATGTTATAGTCTCTTCATTATCCCCCTACAGTGAGTTGGATGGGCAGCGTGGCAAGTGTGGCTGGTGTCCCCCCTGCAATGGACCCATCTAATTGACCGAATGAGAATGGTTTCTTTAGCCTCCTCACCGGATTTCCTAAATTCCCACTAACATTGGGCTTATGAGGCAATAGGTGCAGCCAGAGTCTATTAGTGCTCTCAGTGCCACCCTCTTGGGCATTCTGGGGCTAAACAGTTCTACATGATGGGTCCACTTACCAGGGGTTCATCCTCCAAGTTGTCATCTGACGAGTCAGGTCACTCTCTTGGTGGTGTCAAAGTTCCCTTCCTGTTTGGATGGGGTGGGGAACTCAATGACCTCCAAACTTTTCATGGACATCTCTTTTGGTTTAATCGGGATCTTTCTGGGCTTCCAGGCTAGGGCTCAGTCTGGCTTTGGGACAGGGGTGTGTGAGTGGCATTCAGCTGTGTGGTGTCTTTCCTTCCCACACTTGAAACATCCTGTCATTCTCTGGGTGGTTGGTGCTTGCTTCGCTGGTTCACGGGGTTGCTCTGCTGGTGATTTCCCCCAAGATCTCCCTCCATGTTGTTGTCTTTTGGCCCAATCAATCTCCACTTCCTCAGCTAGGACGTACCACTCTTGGAGTTGGTCTGAGTCCCTTCGAGGGATGTAGGCATTGTACAGGCCATCCTTGAAATTTCCTATCAATATATCTTCCGGCCAGTTCAACTTGCTGGCCAGGGCTCAGAACCCTTGGATATATTGGATATATTCCTGACAGTTTTGATATATTCTCGTGCTTTATGATCAGCCAAGGGGGTCTTCAAATTTGCATGAGGACTGCCATGAACTGATTGAAATTCTGCAGTTCTGGGGCATCAACGTCATGGAGATCCACCACTGCAGTGCCATCTAGGGCCACTTGCACAATCCTTATTTGGCTTCCCCCAGGGAAAATGGGTTATGGCATCCTCTATTTTCCTGCCCCATGCATTCACTCACTGCCCAGCTTGACTTTTCACACAGAGCTCATCAGCTGGGGCTGCGTGCATTGATTTCTGGGGTGTCTTATCAGCCTCAATCCCACAGCAGACTTAACACCTGGGGATTGGCACGTTTGAACTGACTAGATGAACTGTTGGGCTGAGGTTTGCTTTTTGCTCCTTTAACCTATTGATTTGAGTGGGAAACCCTCAGATCCTGCCTTCTATCCCTGCTGTCAACTTCTAATATAAGTTCCTTTTGGGATGAATCTCTTCCAACAGTTCTGCTTTCTTGGGAAGAGGTTTTGAAGTGGGGATGTCACGTTTCCAACGTATGGGCTTTTCAAGTGACTCTGAGTTATTGTTTACCTTAAAAGTCTTTATTTAGCCTAATACACCAGCAAATGCTTGCTCGAAAGAAGCTGGAATCTGAAATCTCTGCCCCTTGCACAATATATTAAAACACAATTCTCCACCTTTCTAATTTTGTCATTAATCATATTCTCCAATTAATTTGAAGAATCAATTTCCCTTCCATTAGAAGACCCGCCAAAGCTTTATCTTCTTTAGTGAGAGAAATAGTCTTGAAGGTGCATTCCTACTGCTCCCCAATCCTAACCTTAAACTAAAGCAATACACTAGTCTTAAAGCAATACACATTTGATGTTAGCAGTGTTGACATCCGCCCCCCCCTTAGAAAAAGGACAGATCCTGTAATATAAACAAAATGAAAGTTAGCAACTGGCTTTTGGTTTCTTGGGGTGTTTCTCATAAAACCTCTTGATAAGTGTCTCAGCTTTCACATCAGTAAATTTCACCCAAATGGCTTCAGAAAATGGGTATCCCTTCCATTGTACTAGGTATTGCAATTTTCTCTTAAAGATTCTAGAGTCAAGAATACGTTTCACTTCATAATGGGTCTGACCTGCTACCAAGAGGTCTTAAAGCGGAGGTTCTAAAAGGTTTCAGCAAGCTACAATGGAACACCGGGTGAATTTTCCCGAAAAGTCTGGGTAGTTTCAATTTTACTGTGACCGGGTTGATGATTTTCACAATGGGGAAAGGCCCCAAGAATTTCGGTCCCAATTTCTTATTGGGTAGTTTAAGGTGTAAGTATTTGGTCAACAAATAGACCTTTTCCCCAACTTGGAATGTTCTTTGGGGAGCTCTCTTTTTGTCAGCTTGCTTTTTGTAGGTCTTAAAAGTCTTTTTAAGGCCACCTTTGTATTTTTCCAAACTTCTTCCCAACCCCTCACCCAATGATCAAGAGTCTGGGAAGCGGAGGGTAACTGAGGGTATTCCGGTATGGGGTTGAATTCTTTCCCTGTGGCTACTCGGAAAGGAGTGTAGCTGGTGCTGCTATGTACTGAATTATTGTAAGCCACCTCTGCAAAAGGGAGGAGGTCGGTCCAGTTTGTTTGTTGGTAAGAGATGTAGCATCTAAGGTATTGTTCCACCATTTTGTTGGCGAATTCTGCGGCTCCGTTAGTAGCCGGGTGAAAAGCAGTTGATAGGCCTTGAGATGATCCAATTAATTTAAGAAAGCTTCTCCAAAATTTCGCTGTGAACTGCACCGCTCTGTGCAAAATTATTTGCTTAGGGGCACCATGTAGTTGGTAGATATGTTGTATGAACAACTTAGTCAGGCGTTGAGCCAATGGAAGTCCTCTGCAGGCGGTAAAATGAGCCTGTTTTAAAAATAGGTCTATCACAGTCCAAATGACAGTATTTCCTCTACTGTCGGGTAGGTCTACTATAAAGTCCATAGCTATTTCTTCTCATGGTTGAGAAGGTTCGGCCACCGGTTGCAATAACCCAGGGGTCTTTCCTGGGATTCTTTTCATGGTGGCACATACAGTACACCTCTTGACATAGTTTTCTACATCTTGTTTTAGTCCTGGCCACCAAAATTGCCGGCGAGTGAGATGTAGAGTTTTTAGGTATCCGAAATGTACAGCTTGTTTGACATCATGGCTGTGTTTGAGGGCATTAAGACAAAGAGCTTCAAGCAAGTACAATTTTCCCCCTTTGTAAGCCAGACCATCCCTGCATGTTAGGGATGTCTGATTGTCTTTAAACCATTGATCAGTGAGGAGTTCTCACTTTATTTTCTTTACCCCGGGGTCATCAGGATTAGGGGTCCTGAGAGGTGTGAGTTAGGCCGCAGTTTGTGGACCAGGGATAATTGCCTCATTAACTTCTTTGTGTTCACTTTTGTACTGTGGCAATCGGGAGAGTGCATCAGCTAGGAAGTTTTTTCTTCCTGGTATGTACTTTAGAGTAAAGTTAAAATGGTTGAAGTACTGTGCCCATCATACTTGTTTTGGGGACAATTTGTGGGGAGTTTTTAGTGCCTCTAAATTTTTGTGAGGCACCTTGCTCCGTTCAAAATAGTGCCCAAAGTTTAATAGCCCACACCTAATAGTGAAGGCCTCCTTCAGACTATCCATCTCCTCTCGCTTTCAGTAAATTTCTCAGAGGTGTAAGCACAAGGTTGCAGGACCCCACTTTTATTCTTTGGCAATAATACCACTCCGACTGCCATGTCGCTGATGTCTGCTTGAATTACGAAGGGCTCCCCTGGGCAAGGGTGCTTTAGGACCGGTTCAGCCAAAAATAGTCTTTTTAAATACTCAAAAGCTTTCTAACAACTCATAGTCCATACTAGTGGTTGGCCAGGTCGTGGTTTTCCCCCTCCTTTGGCTATTTTGAGTAGTTCTGTAAGAGGTAGAGCAATTTTGGCAAAAGAGGGAATAAATTGACGGTAGAAGTTGGCAAATACTAGGAAGCTCTGTAGCTGTTTGCAGGTCTTTGGGGGCTGCCATTCAATTATAGCTTTCACTTTGGCTGGGTCCATTTTGATGCTCTCATCTGAAATTCTATAGCCAAGATAATCTAATTGGGTTTGGTGAAATTCACATTTTGACAATTTGACATAAAGTTTGGCATCCAATAGTTTCTTTAACACTTCTCTGACCAGTTTTATGTGGTTGGTCATATTTGTGCTGTATATCAGGATGTCATCAAGGTATACTAGGACCCCTTTGTATAGGTGTTCATGTAGGACCTCATTGATCAACTACATAAATATGGCTGGGGGCCCCTGCAGTCCAAATGGCATGACTTTGAATTGGTAGCTCCCTAAGGGGCAGTTGAAAGCTCTTTTCCACTCATCCCCCTCCTTTATTCTTACCCGGTAATATGCTTCTCTCAGGTCTAACTTGGTGAAGACGCTCCCCTTCACCAGGTGGGTTAGCAAGTCTTTCAGGAGGGGGAGAGGGTATTTATTTTCCACACTCATAGTGTTTAGACCTTTATAGTCCATGCAGAGACATACAGACCCATCGTTTTTCTCTTTGAACAACACAGGGGCTCCCACAGTAGACTTGGCTCGTTTGATGAATTCCCTCGCTAGGTTTGTATCCACATATCGCTGCATCTCCTCCATTTCAAGGGGGGACATAGCGTACATTCTTGGTCGGGGGAGTTTGGCCCCTGGTAGCAGTTCAATGGAACAATCATTGGGACGGTGAGGAGGCAAAGTATTGCATTCTTTCTCACTTAAACACCTCCTCTAGGTGCTGGTACTCGCTGGGGATGAGCAGCTCACCAGGTGGCTGTAAGGCAACCATGTGTGCTTGCTCATTGGGTGGGCTAAAATCCCCTGTAACATCTGTTGAATCAATGGGGGAATTAGGCCCTATGGGTAATCTCACAGTTCTCATTCCTTTTTCCCACCAGATAAACGGCTTCCATTTGTCTAGCCAGGTTAGGCCTAGGACCACAGTCTCAGAAATCTTTGGAGCTACTAGGAAGAGAATAAACTCCCAGTGCTCGCCTATTTCCAGGTGTAAGGGCTCCATTAATTGTGTGACTAAAGTTCCTCCCATTAGGGAACCATCAGCTTGCTTGAACCTCAAAGGTTTTGACAGTGGCTTAGCCCGTATGCCCAGTCTCAAGGCACATGACAGGCTAATGATGCATCGGGAGCAGCCGGTATCAAGTAGCACTTTCAGGTCTACTTGTGCCCCTGACTTAGGGATTATGAGTTTAGCAGGCAATAAAAAAGGTAGGATGCATCGACTCACCATTGGGTCATTCTCCCCTTCATCATCGCTGTCAAAACCGGGTAAAGTGGGGGTGGGTCCGGTCGGTGGGCCAGCATCCTCCTGGGTGGGTGATGTAACCTGGGTAATGGGCTTGTGGGTGCCCCAGTTGGCCTTTTCTCTCAGTGGCTGCTGTGCAGGTTTCTTCTTCGTTGTTGGATCTGGTCTACTCTGCTGTTGCGGGTAAGGAACTGGGCAGTTTGCTGCTCGATGTCCCTGCTGTCCACATCGAAAGCACTTGATTGGCGGACCTGTAGGTGGACTAGATCTTTCGGCAGTAGCAGACATTGGGGGTTTTCGGGGTGGCGGTAGCCATCTGGATCCTGGTTTTGGTGCAGTTTCAGGTGGGGGAGGCATTTTATAGCGGGTGAGTTGGACATCTACTTTCACCGCTGCCTGGTACCATTCATGCAGCTGGTCGGGTACAGCTTGGTAGATACATGCCTGAGAAAGGTGGTCATCTAACCCTTCTCTAAAAAGATGAATTATTGATTGCTCAGGCCATCTCTCTATCCGGCCTGCCATCTTTCAAAACTCCCGCACGTACTCTAGGGCAGGCCGGCCAGTTTGCTTTATCTTTTGGATTTGTTCTTCTGCTATGAGGGCAATGGATGGGTCCTCAAATCTTTCCCTCAGCCCCAGGAGGAAAAGGTGGTGGTCCTCCAATTCAGGGGCCTGCTCATTATATAAATTGTTCAACCATTCAGGTGCTTCTCCCTCTAGGTTGGTTGTAATTACATTGAACATCACACCCGGGTCTGGGTAAGAGTGACCCCAGCGATTCAAGTGAGAGTGTACTTGGTTGAGGAAAAAAATCAGTTTCTCTGGGTCCCCATCGAAGGTTGCTCTAAAGGGTGGGCTCATCATTGCTTGCTGGGAGCCCCATTGCTGCTGGACCCAACCCTAGTTGTTGGTTCAATGGTTGCTGGGGCCCCATTGCTGCTGTCCCCCCCTTGGTTGTTGGATCAATGGTTGCTGGGGGCCCCACTGCTGCTGGTCCCCTCCTGGTTGTTGATTCACTGGCTGTCAGGGCCCCCACTGCTGTTGTTGTGTCTCCAGTGGCTGCTGGCCCCACTCTGGTTGCTGATTTAATGGCTGCCAGGTCCCCCTCTTCTGCTGGCCCCACTGGTCCTGCTGTACATTCAGGGGTTGCACGTTTGGGTCCTGCTGCCGCCACTCTTGCTCTTGTCCTCCCACCAGCTCCTGATCTCCAGCTTCTGCACCACCCCTAGCTGTTGCAAGGCTTCTATTAGCTGGGGCAAGCTCAGAGGTTGTTGGCCTTTCACTTGTGGGGGCTCCCCAAACTCCCACTGCTGCAGAGGCCCCAGGCTGGGGTCCTCTGTCTCTATGGATCTGGAGGGCTTGGCAGGGGACTCCTGGGTCTGGCAAGCAGTCTGATCTGCAGACAGGATTTTCCACTCACCCAAGTATTCAATCTCAGCTGGCTCCGAGGCTCCTGGAGTCTCTGCTGGGCTTAATCCACTCTGACGACCAGACCAATTCTTCTGGTTGTTTGGGTCTAGCTCCCATCTGGGAGGATTGCTGAAACTGTTTCCCTGCCAGCTTCTTCGCTGGCCCTTCCCCCACTGGGGTGGCTGCTGGTGCCAGGGAGCTGGCTTCAGGCAATTTTACTCCCTCCATTATGCTATCTTCCCCAACTCTTTGCCAGACTGCCTCCGAAGCTTGGAGACAGTGACGGGAGGTCGGGACTCCCTAATTAGTTTAAAAAGTAGTGTGGATTCCAGCTTGATGTCAAGTTTCCGACGTATGGGCTTTTCAAGTGACTCTGAGGCATTGTTTACCTTAAAAGTCTTTATTTAGCCTAATACACCAGCAAATGCTTGTTTGAAGGAAGCTGGAATCTGAAATCTCCGCCCCTTGTACAATATATTAAAACACAATTCTCCACCTTTCTAATTTTGTTATTAATCATATTCTCCAATTAATTTAAAGAATCAATTTCCCTTCCATTAGAAGACCTGCCAAAGCCTTATCTTCTTTAGTGAGAGAAATAGCCTTGAAGGTGCATTCCTACTCCTCCCCCCTCCTAACTTTAAACTAAAGCAATACACTAGTCTTAAAGCAATACACAAGTTTAACATGGGAAATGGCTACTTCTTCATCTCTTGTGAAGCAATAACATTCGATGTTAGCAGCGTTGACACGGTCCTTACATCAGGCAGGATCTGCAGAAGTCGGTCAGTCCGGAAGGAAGACCCTTACCATGGGGACTGCACAAACCATGTCTGAATTAGGTACAGAGGCCATGGGGGGGGATTTTCTGTCCAGGCTGGCCCAAGCAGATGCAGCTCACATTCCTCCAGATCCTCCTATGAAGTCGTGGTCACAGAGCACCGAAATAAGCTGAGTTGGTCAATGGGCATTGGGAAGAAGGAGGACTGGGAGCAGAAGGCCAGGAAGGTGACCCTCAAATGTGGCAGTCATCAACGGGATGGAAATTGAAGATGGAGAGATCGCTCCATCTCAGCAAGGACAAGATGGTCTTTCATGACCAGCCCGCTCTAGCCGGTTCCTTGAGCAAGCCATCAACATGCTGAGAGTTGCTTTCAACTCACTCAGGGAAGAGAGAACTGACCCGTGTCATGGCATGGTGAACCCAGGCACAGCATTAGAGGCAGAGGGCAATGGAATTGAGGTAGCAAACCTGGGTCCTTCTACCAGCACTTCGGAAACTGCAGCCCCCACTACAGCAGCAGCCACTCCAGCCCAAGCCACACCAGCCACCGACCCAGTCAGAAGTTCCTGCATCTAGGGGTAAAGTACAGTGGAGAACCACACAGATTGGGGGTTTTCCTGGCTCATGTCCTGACCTACATGGAGGAATATGGGCAGGACATCCCCAGTGACCATGGGCTGGTGAAAATTGTGACCATGGCACTAGAAGGGGCAGGGCTGATTGGATGGTCAACCTCCACGATGCAGATGTGCCCAAATTGTGAAATTTTAACCAATTCATGACAGCCCTCAGAAGATGCTTCAAGGATCCCTTAGCTGATTGGAAAGCCAGAGAATGCATAAAAACTGTCAGGCAGGACCAGCACCCCATGGCGGAATACACAGAGGAATTCCGATCCCTTGCCAGAAAACTTAATCAGCCAGACGTTTTGGTGGAACATTTCAAAGATGGGCTAAATGACAATCTGTATTATGCCTACATTTCCCGGTGCGACCCTGGCTTACTCCACAACTGGTACATCCTGGCTGAGGAAGGAGAGATCAATCGGGACAGAAGGCAATGGCATCTGGGGAAGTCCTGGGGACGATCCCCATTGGAGGCACCCTGGGAGCTGGTAAAACAGACTCTCACTACTCCCCAACAAACGGGATGCTACAAATGTGGGAAGGATGGTCATTGTGCCACCGAATGCCGTTCAAAGACTCCAGTCCAAAAGCTTGACAAAACAGCAGGGGGGAAACCAGGGAAAACCCCATTGAAGCCAAAGGAAATGGTGATGAAAAGCATGGAGGTTGTTGAGGTCCTAAGCCCATCGAAACAGGAGGGAGGAACTCCGACCCAGACCGGAGAACACTCAGAATCTTCAGAAGATGGCTTGGAGGATGAACACCTGGTAAGTGGACCCATTGCACCCCTCACCAGAACTATCTAGCCTAGGGATGCCAGAAAAAGTCACATTAAGAGCTCTAATAGGCTCCAGCTACACTCATTGCCTCATAAGCCCAACCCTGGTGGGGAACCTAGCAATCCCGGTGAGGAGGCTGAAGAAGCCAATTTTGTTCAGCCAATTAGATGGGTCCATTGCAGGGGGGATCCCGGCCACCCTTGCCAGGCAACCCATAGGGAACCATGTAGAGACTTTAACATTTGTGGTGGAATGGAATGCCCACTCATATTAGGCATGGTGTGGCTAATGAAATGGAACCCCAGGGTGGATTGGAGGAATGGAGAACTGAGATTCCCAAAGGGAAAAATTGATGCCCAGAAGGCAACCCAGGCCAAAGGGGGGGGCGAAATCCCCAGAAAGTGCAGCAGCAACAAACGAGGGGGTATTGGAAGACATACCAGAAGAATATCAGGATCTGACTGAGGTATTCAGCAAGGAGAGATCTGACGAATTATCCCCTCATCGACCCACAGACTGTGCTATTGAAATACTCCTGGGGACAGAGTTACCTAAACCAAAATTATACTCCATGACACTGTGGGGATTAGAGGAATTAAAGAAATTTGTAGAGAAGAATTTAGCAAGGGATTTCATCCAGCCAGCAAAGCCAAAAACAGCAACTCCCGTGCTATTTCACAAAAAAAGAAGGATGGGTCTTTTTATCTCTGTGTGGATTATAGGTCTCTCAATGCAGTGAGTGAAAGTAACCTCTACCCCCTCCCTTTGATGAAGGACATGCTGGTGCATTTGTCAAAAGGAAGATTTTTTCAAAGTTGAACTTGAGAGAGGCACATTACAGAGTCAGAATCAAACAGGGGGATGAATGGAAAACTGCTTTCAATTGCCCCTTATGGTGTTTCCAATTCAGAGTTCTGCCATTCAGGCTTCAGTGGGTACCCACAGTATTTATGCAATTGATAAATGAGGTGCTCCAAGAACATCTCTATAAGGGGGTGCTTGTCTACCTGGATGACATCACGTCAAGGGCATCACTGGGTTGGCTCGGGGTGGAGATGAACAACTGGGTATCATCCGCATATTGGTGATACCTCACCCCAAAGCCATGGATTATCTCACCCAGTGGCTTCATATAGATGTTAAACAGGAGGGAGGAGAGAACTGACCACTGAGGTACCCCGCAAGAAAGGGACGTCGGGGTAGATCTCTGCCCCCTTGCCAATACAAACTGTGAACGACCCGAGAGGTAGGAGGAGAACCCCCATAAAACAGTGCCTCCCACTCCCAACCCCTCGAGCCGTCGCAGCAGGATACCATGGTCGATGGTATTAAAAGCCGCTGAGAAGTCAAGTAGGACCAGGACAGAGGAGCAACCCCTGTCCCAGGCCCACCAGAGATCATCTACCAGTGCGACCAATGCCATTTCCGTGCTGTAACTGGGCCTGAAACTGGACTGGTATGGGTCCAGATAGTCTGCTTCATCCAGGAATTGCGGAAGCTGACACGCCACAACACTCTCAACAACCTTCACTACAAAGCAAAGGTTGGAGACAGGATGATAGTTATTCAACGAGGCCGGATCCAAGGCAGGCTTCTTGAGGAGGGGCCTCACCACCACCTCTTTTAAGGCAGAAGACACCCTCTATCAATGAAGCACTGACAACTGCCTGGAGCCAGCACCCTGTCACCTCCCTGGCGGCCGAAACTAGCCAGGAGGGACATGGGTCCAATAAAAAGGTTGTAGCACTCAGTTTACACATAATCCTGTCCACATCATCCAAAGAAACAGGGTCAAACTCACCCCAAATGGTATAATCAAGACCTGCCCTCTCCATTCCATCAGATTCCACCCAGTCGGAGTCCAAACCAGTCCGGATCTGAGCAATTTTGTCCTGCAGATACTGTACAAATTCCTCAGCCCTACCCTGCAAGGGGTTATCCCTCGATTGCTGGTTAAGCAGTGAGGGGGTCACTCTAAACAGGGCGGCTGGGCAGTTATCTGTGGATGCAATGAGAGCGGAAAAGTAAACACGCTTTGCCACTTCCATCACCACTAGGTAAGACTTAAGATAAGTTCTTAGCTGTGTTCGGTCAGATTCGGATCTGCTGGACCTCCAACAGCTCTCTAGGCATCTTTTCCGGCGCTTCATCTCTCGGAGTCCCTCGGTAAACCAGGGGGCCACCCGGGATCTGCGCTGGGTCAGAGGCCACAAAGACACAACTCGATCCAAGGCCCCAGCAGCTGCCCTCTCCCAGGCTGCTACTATGGCCTCGGCAGAGTCATAGGCAAGGGAAGCAGGAAATGTCCCAAGCTCCATCTGGAACCTCTCAGGGTCCATCATGCGCCTGGGGTGGAACCACCTGGTCGGTTCTGCCTCCTAGTGGTGGGGGGTGGCGTACTGAAAGTCTAGCTGGAGGAGAAAATGATCGGACCATGATGGGTTGGATGGTTAAATCCCCCCTACCCAGATCATTAATCCACTGCCCAGAGATAAAAACCAGGTTGAGTGTGTGCCCTCCATTATGGGTTGGGTCTAGAATTATTTGAGTCATGTCCATGCCTGTCATGGAAGCCATGAACTCCTGGGCCAACTCAGATGCCTCACCCGTGGAGGGCAGATTGAAATCCCCCAGAACTATAAGCCTGGGGAACTCAATCGCCAACCCGGGCAAGACGTCGAGGAGCTTGGGCAGGGCCGATGACACGCAGCTGGGAGACAGGTACAGTAACAGTTTACATTCACAGTTCAAGTAGGCCAGTTATGCTGCCCAGCTGTTTGCTTACAGCTAAGTCTCTCACAGGTAGTGCCAAGGTCAGAAAAGTCTTATCTAATGTCTGGGCTTCAAGCCAAGTCTTTTTTAGGAAATAACAAGTTGTAATACTAAACCTTGCCACAAGATGTCACCAGTGCCATTTAAGTTTTTTAAGTCCCAAATTTTTATAGTCCTTTTTCCAATTTTATTTCTTTTTTGTAGATTAAAAACAAGAGTCTCCAATAAAAATAGGAAAATGTTTGGTTCCCAAGTATCAGGAACATATAAATTAGATTAAAGTTGTTCTTTTAATGCTTTGATTTCCCTGGGTAGTCAGATGCTGCTATTCTTAGAGTGTGGGATAGAAATTCCCTTCCCTCTCTCCTCACAGGGGGAAAGATACTTTGGGCAGCTTTTACAGGAAAAGAAAATATTTAGGGTAAAGAGAAGATCAGATCTCACCCAGTTTCATCCGTGTTGCTTTTGAAGTGCTTTTGTGGTGAGTTTGACTTCGGCTGTCTGCAGCCTAGTGACGGGCCATATTATTATGGCTGGTCTTTCCTCCAACAGTTTGGAGGGCTGCCCCGGATCGAGCAGAAGGCCTGCCACCCTCCCATGATCAAAAGGGGGTTCCCTCCTCGCTTGTTGTTACAGGGTGACTTTCGACCCTTTCCAGGGTTCCCCAGCAGAACGAAATCAGATGCAGAAGATGGAGCTTGCCTTCCAGTGGCCGCAGTGGCCGCAATGGCAAACCGGAAGTTAGTTCTCTCTTTCTTTTAAGGGGAGTGGCATATCAGAACCCATTTCTTTGGTGGAGGGCCTTTTCCATTTTTCCCCCTTCAATGGGTTCTGTCAAACTCCTAGGGCCATGGTGGCAAACATATGTCACAGGTCTCTGTGGGCATGTGTGCCATTGCCACAGACAGAGGGACACAGGACTGGGCTGCTTCCCTCTCCCTCTCCACACATACAGAATCTGGCAATAGCTGAGAGAGCTGGGTGGGGTGAGGGAAACCTATAAAAGGAGCAGGTTTTGGTGGGAGAGTGAGTGAGCAGCATTTGGTGCAGACAGCGATCGATCAAGTGAGTGAGCATGAGCGGCCAGTGGTGAGTTTCAGTGGCTGCTGCTCTGAGCCCATCAACTGGCCAGCGACGCAGGGGAGGAGGAGGAGGACCAGGGGCGATCGGGTGTCTGGAGTTGCCTTGGCTGCTTGCTGGCCTCAGAAGGCCCCAATGAGGCAGTGTTTGCACATCGGCTGCCCAGCAGTGGTGGCAGTGGTGATGGCGGTGGCAGCAACCATCCCTGCATTGTCAGGCCAGCCAGCCACACAGTGGAGGACAAGGAGCAGCCAGATGTCTGGAGCTGCCTCAGCTGCTTGCTGGCCTCAGCAGGCCCCAGCGAGGCAGCATTTGCACACTGGCTGCCCATCCTCATGGGGTGGCGGCAGCGATGATCCCTCATCATCAGGCCAGCCAGCCACGCAGCAGAGGAGGAGGATGAGGGGCAGCTAGGTGTCTGGAGCTTCCTCGGCTACTCATTGGCCTCAGCAGGCCCCAACGAGGCAGCGGCACTCCCATGTTACCCCTAGTCTCTTTTCACTAGACTAGAAATACCCAACTAGAGTTGGCTCTAGACCCTTTACTTTCTCTTCTAGTATAGTAGTCCTTGACTTATGACCACAATTTAGCCCAAATTTTTTGCAAAGTGAGACATTTGTTAAGTGAGGTTTGCCCCATTTTATGACCTTTCTAGGCACAGTTCAAGAAAAATGGTCATGTCACTTTGAACAGTCACAAAATGAACTGTTGTAAGTCGAGGACTACTTGTAATTCATTTACTTTACATTTGGTATGTGTGTAATTTGGGTCTTCTATGAGTATAAGTGAGGACAGGAAGGCCTGGAGGAATGTTGTCCATAGGGTCGCGATGGGACGGACACGACTTCGCAGCTAACAACAACAACAACAACAATGGGTATAAGTATATACATGGAACATGTGTTACAAATCACAACAGTGTAATCTCTTTTTTTCATGACATTTCTTTTTGCTAGTTCATTTAAGGATTATTTATTTATTTTTATTTTAATCCCATTTATATCCCGCCCTTCTCCGAAGACTCAGGGCGGCTTACAATTTAAGCACAAACCAATGTGCTTAGCAATAGCCTTCATTCTATGTATATGCCTGCTTATTAGGGCTTTCGGGCCCCCCCAGCGGCATTATTACAAAGGCTCTGAAACAGCCGCATCTTGCGTAGTTAAACCAGATACAAGCTTCTGTTTTTGCTCTTTTTCCTTATGCTTGTATGCAGCCCTAGTCATCCTCTGTTCTCTCGGGTCCTCCTTTAACACCAAACTCTGCTCCATAGTCTCAGCCTGCTGCATCTCCTCAAGAGGCAGTGACATTGCCCCTTCACTCAACTGTTTATCTTCTTGTCTTACTTCTGTTCTTTTAACTCGAGGAGACGGTGGTGAACCTGCTTTAAGGACCTTAGTATAAAAATCTTTTGCTTTTGAAATTGTGTTCAACCTACACCTCGTCCCTGCATAATTCACCACAATTCCAATGGGTATTTCCCATCTAAACTGAATTTGTTGCTTCTTAAGCTCATCAGACAAAAAGGCGAAGTCTTTCCTTTTTCTAAGAATTTTTTGGGGTATCTCCTTTAAAATTATAATATCTTGGCCTGCAATTTGGAATCTTTCCCGGTAAAAAGCTTGGATGATTGCATTTCTAGTTGATCTCCTGGAGAAGTAAATCACTACATCTCTAGGTAAATTTTTCTGTCTAGCAATCCAGGAATTAACCCTAAATGTCTTATCCATCTCTTTAACTAATTCTTCAGGTTCACATTTCAAGACAGGAGCCACTGCCTGTGCCACTTCCCATTCCAAATCTTCTTTAGGGTTCTCTCTCAAACCCCTTATATGCAATGCAAACTCCATGTCTCTATATTGTGAAAAGATAATTTCATCTTCTGTTCTGTCAATTTTAATCTCTGCTCAGTCCAATTTCTGTTCAGCACTGATAATTTTATTTTCCAAATTCTCAACATACTCCATAACTGAATCCACACGAACATCCAGGCGTTCAATGTGTGCAGCCAAGCCCTGAAGTGCAAGCACTATATCCTCCCTCATCTGCTTGTTTTGATTAACAAATTCTTCCTTTGTTTCCTTTATTTCTTGCTGTAATACTTGTGTTGATTGCATCACAACTTGCTGAATGTCTGCCAATGTAAATGCAGGTGGTGGTGGGGAAGGTGGTTGTACTGTAGATTTTATTGTAGTTTGCCCTGCAGCTTGTGATAAAGGTGAAGAAATGGCACTTTTAGAGATTGTAGGGCCTCCCCCACGCCTTGCAGCCATCTCTTAAGTTTCGATTTCCTCTTTCTTCTAGCAGAATCAAAGTTCAGGGGGAAAAAAGGAAGAGGGAGAAAAAAATAAAAGTTTTTCTCCCAAATTCCTTATCGTTCAATAAAAAAAAGGCAAACTCTCAAATACACAAAATTCGGTACTGGTTAGAATCAGTTGCAAATTGTATCTCATGCTATGTTGCAAAATGTAGCAACTTTCCAAAACTGTCAGTTCATACAAGAAAGCAACATTCCAGCGCCATTTTTGCTCCGTTTCAATCAGCTTAAAACTTGAAGAAGATAATGAATCTGAGTTAAAGTTAAAATCCAACTTGAAAATTCAAATCCTCCTGTTTTGCTCTGTCTGCTTCTCAGAGAAAAAATACTTACAGTCCCATTTAAGCAGCAGATGTAGTTGTCGCGTCTGGTTCCACTCCCTTATGGAGTGAAAGCGTCCTGGGAGCGGAGAGAGCCTGGGCTCCAAGGGAACTCACCCTATCAACTCCCAGACTAGTTGAGGAATTGACAGGGGAGCTCTACCTCTACCCAGACAAGCTCGTCTCTCCCTCTTCTCCCGAGGGAGAGACTTCGCACCGAAGGAACAGCTGATTTTCGCTGTCTCCTAGCGCTTAACGCTTCCCAAGGTTGGGCGGCTTCTGAAACGCCACCATTCGGTGCGGCAGCGCTACCGGAAGTCGAGTCTTTCTTTCTTAAGATGTGGATTGGAGTGGGTTCTGACAATAACAATCACAACTGGGAGTAATAGGATTGTGGTCACTGAGTGAAGCAATCATATGGGCATCTTCTTAACAACCACTTTGTTAAATTTAATCCCATTTGTGGTCATAAATTGAGATCTTCCACCCTAAAGGAGGAATTAATCAGTTATTTTTGTTACTTTTACTTGCATATCTGCTGATTAATAAGGAGAGCTGAAGATTTAGAAATGAGTTCATAGGAAATGGGGTGAGGTATGAAATGAAGAGGTGTTTGGTTGTATTTTAAGAGGCAGTGCTAAGTTGTTAGTGTTAAATATACTTATTGGGAATGAAGGGGAAAGTTTCTGTTTCTTATTTTTTTCCTTTTCTTTTATTTGGGACAGAGATTTCTACACTTTATAAATATATTTTCTTTTTTAAAAATATATTTTTATGTTAGGTTTTGTATTTGTTTTAGTTGTTTATTGTAATTTCTTTTACTTGTTTAATATAATCTTTAATAAAACCTATGCTAAAAAGAGAGAAAAATGCAAAAGAAATGGATATGTTAAAAGTGCATTCTTCTAAAATAAATTCCAGTACAGGACTTTTTCTCAGGTATATAACACTAGAGATTCAGAAATTAAAATGAAGTCATATGTTGTACATCAGTGTTAAAGAAGGGACACAACTATGAAAATGTTAAAAACATTTACAGGCAGTCAGTTTCATGCATTAATCTACTATAGCCTGATATCACAAATTAAGCTTTTATTGAGTCATTTTTATTGTGAGAGTGTTGATACAATATAAATTACAGATGTAAAAGGTTGTTTAGAATAAAAATGAATACAAGTCTAATATCATTTTTTTCTTTTATTTTCCAAAAAGACATGGTAAAGAAGCATGAAGGATGAATTGCTTTCTAATGCCAGCACTATACAAAACATTCTCTATAGTTGTGTCACATTTTAAAATTCTTCAATAGTAAATAAGAACATGGTTATCGGCAAGAATATGATAATATGTTGTAATCAGCAGCAATTCAAGTTTTCTTGAATGTTTAAGTTTGAAACATATAGAAGTTGTTCGTTTTTCTAGGCTCAGTTTTATTATGCTGAAATTCCAGATAGTGACAGTTCACTGAAACATGAGTTCAGTTGCCAAATATAGATGAGAGGGACAGGAATTACAGTCAGATAAAAGAGATGTAAGTCAGGGGCCACGGTTATCTCAATATTTACTGTGGATCAAGCTTTCTTGAATGAATAGCTAAAGCAGCTCAAACTTCCTGTTTTCTTAGGGGAAAAAAGCTGAAGAGTTCCATTATCCTACATGAAAATTCTTCAGAATTTTTCCTGAAGATTTAAAAGGTTTGTATGATCTATTTTGATTCTTCACTGAATATAATTTAATTATATTTATTTAATATTAAGCATTGAGAAATATTATTTCATATTTTGCTGCCATTTTTAAAAGCTCTTACTAATTATCATTCTTTTTAATAAAATTTATTTTTATTGTTAAAAACTTTTATTAATGGAGTACTCATACTTTTGTCTTTCATTCCTCTTTCTTAATTATCCCCCAAAACAGTCTTTTTTTTGTAAATCCAAGTATTTACTTGTGCTCAGAATATTTATTTTCCACCTTATTTTCATGGGATATCAATAGTCTCTTAAGGTATCCAAAGTTGTTTATGTAGAATTCATGGTTTCTCTCAGGATATTGTCTGAGGTTTCTTTGATAGATAAGTATTTGTGCCAAAGTATTGTTTGCAGATTTAATAATATTAGAAAAATTGAGAAAAAGTGTGTGTGTGTGTGTGTGTGTGTGTGTGCATGTGTGTGAGAGAGAGAGATGGTAAAACAATATATTGAACAACTTTTATTAAACTTCTTAGTAATATGAAAAAAGCATTCATAAATATGCTGATGTCTAGAAATAACTCATAGGCGAGTTCTAATTATGATCACGTCTGCCATTCGAGAGGGTTCAAGTGTTATTTTAACCAGATTAGCTATCATTAAAGTAGCAGAGCTCTGGCAAAAGAAATCTGGTTTCCCTGTATTGCAGTTCTCTATCCTGGCTCATCTCAGTTCAGCATTAACTACAGATGCCTGCAGTTAAACACGGTGGATAAATCAAACTCAATTTCATTGAGGGCTGCATCAACATTATGGTTGCCCTCAAAGGGCCAGTTACTGTCCCATTCTCTCCATCAGGCTTGCCCCACAGAAGCCTCTCCTACCCCCTTCTCTCCATCAGGCTTGCCCCACTGGCATCTCTCCTCTCCTCCCTATTACCTTCTCTCCTCCATCTCTCCTCCTCCTTCCCACCAAACCCCCTCCTCTTATATCCTCTGTCAGGGCCCACTTCAAAACCTCATCCCAAGAAAGCAGGACTCCTGGAACAGTTTCTTTCCAAAAGGAACTTTTATTAGGAGAAGCTGATAGCAGGCATGATAGGCAGGATCTGAGGGTTTCCCACTCAGATCAATAGGTTAAAAGAGTCCCAAGCAAAACCTCACCCCAATAGTTCATCTGGTCAGTTTGAATGGGCCAATCCCCAGGTGTTAAGACATTTGTCTGAGTGTCTTTGGGAGTTCCAATTCTACAGTGACAGGATTAATTATTCTTTTAATAGGAAATGGTTCTACAAATTTCGGTCCTAGCTTTTTTGCAGGGATTTTGGGTATTTCGCTGACAGGTAAACTTTCTCTCCTATTTGAAATGGTTTAGGTTCTGTTCATTTCTTTTTTTTATTAAAAAGTTTTACAATACATTTTATTTTTAACAAACAAAACACAACCCTTCCCCACCCCCTTCCCACTCCCCAACCCTCCCCAACCCCTCCCTCCCTTCCCCCTCCCCCCTCCCCGACTTCCCAGAGCTAAGTACAGGGTATAAGAATACAAACAATCATAATCTACCTATGCAAAAAATCATAAACTATTAAAACTATTGCACTTTAACTCTTATAAATTAACTCCAAGCAGTATAAATATCACATCAATAATTATTCAAATTCTGGATAATACTTTTTAGTCCCATATTTACTCCACAGTATTTCTCTGTTGCAAATAGTCTTTCAAGTACACTAAAATCTTTGCCATATCCTCCAAGTTGGAAACTTTTACAGTCCATTCTACTATAATTGGCAGTTCTTCCTTCTTCCAATATTACCCTACTAAAAGTCTTGCTGCCGTAATTAAATTCAGCATCCACTTGATATCCATAACAGTAGTGTCAATAAAAATACCCAATAAAAACAATTACAGACAAAACAAATTTACATCAATCATTAAAAAACCAATTTTCTAATCTTTCCACCTGACCTGTAATTTCCATACTAAAACCAAATTTATGCAATCTTTCCTTCTCTTAAGATATTATACAGCTTCAAGTACCATACATTCCTTTCCAAACTTAAAATTTCCTTATATGTAATCACATCATTTTTATATTTTCTATTATGTGTTTCATTATTGCCCATATAAGTAGCTTACAAGTTAACTTGCATCTATACTTTTTCCCAAACTCGCAACAGAGCATGTCTTAAAATATATACCTTAAACACATTATCCACCTTCTTATCACACAATAAATATACATACCAACCAAATAACAAATCATGACCTTCAAAATTCCAGTAAGCACTACTACAATTCTTCCCAATTAACTTTTCATAATTATTTTAAAATTAAAACAACATAAAATATTACAAAACATAATTATTTTATATAACTCTACATTTGAGGGTGAAAAATATATCCCCAAATATTTAACCCTTTTAACAATTTCAATTCCCGTTTACTTTTCTAAAACAGCCTTTTATGATACTATCATATTCTTAAACAACATTTTAATTTTGTATGTTAAGCTTAAATCCAAAAACTTTCCCTTATTGCATTATTATCTCCTTCAGTTCTACAACTAAATCTTCAGGCTCGTCTCATTCGTCTAGAAGCAGTACGCCTCCTCCAATTTCTGGCCTCCCCCAATGATGCTGAAATTTGATCCACTCCTGTAACTTTCTCATCTGTCTGCATTGTTCCTTCAGCACCTTGTAGATTCTCTCTGTGTCGTTGAGACTCTCCCTCACCTTTCTTCTTTGTAGATTCCAAAAGTGGTATGGGGGCTGCTTTTAAAACATTACTATAAAAATCACGTGCCTGAATCACCGTAGTAAGACGATGCCTCATACCTTCATACATCACCACCATACCCACTGGTATCTCCCATCTGAACTTGATATCACGTCGTCTTAATTCTTGTGCCAAAAAAGCAAATTCCTTCCTTCTACTTAAAATTCTTGGAGGGATCTCTTTTAAAATCAAGACTTCTTGCTCAGCAATTGCAAATTCAGTATTGTAGGAGGCTTGAATAACCTCATTTCTAATCGCTCTCTTTGTAAAATAAACCACCACATCTCTGGGTAATTTCCTTTGTCTTGCAATCCACGAATTAACACGGAAAATTTTATCTATATCTTCCATTATTTCATCTGCTGATCGCCCCAGCACCCCTTCCAGAGCCTCAGAAACTATTTTCTTCAAATTTTCTTTAGGATCCTCTTTTAAGCCTCTGATTCTCACGGCAAACTCCATCTGATGATACTGTACCAAGGTCAAATCACAATCAATTTTCTCCACCACATTTTTGGTTTCTGTCATTTTTACTTCTAGTCTAATATTATTTTGGCTGAGATCTTCCACTCTTTCGTCCAAACGCTCAATACATATAGCCATGCCTTGAAATGCAGATAAGATGTCTGCCCTTATTTGTGTTAGTTTCTCTGTGATCTTTTCATCCATAACCTCAGCTAGTTTTTCTGTTAACTTCTCATCCAGCTTTTCATCCATTATCTCAGCTAATTGTTGCAATTGCTTTTCCATAATCTCTTGCATCACATTCTGCAAATCTTTAACTGTAAGGGCTGGTGCAGGTGCGGGTGCAGGGGGCAATAAAGCTTGCAATGAAGACTGCTGCACCGGAAAAGCCCCCGCACTTCTAAGAACTTTAAAAGATGTAGCCGCCATTTTCACCCACTATTGTCTGCTACGCACTTTCACTTTCAAACTCCGCAAAATCCATTGAGTTAAAGATCAAAAGTCCACTTTCACCTGAATCTCCTGTATCACTCTGCCTGCATCCTAGTTCTCCAAAGTTCTTTTTTGATAGCAGGGATGGTTGCAGACGCCCTGTTCTGCTCCAAAAAGCCCGGAGCAGAAGCGCCTCGCAGTCTGGAGCATACCCAGGCTTCGGGGGGGCTCAATCCTTCAGCCGTCAAAACTTTAAGTTCTGGCGGCCCCGGAGAGCTCTACCCCTACCTGGGTGCTCACCCCCTCCTCTTCTCCCAAGGAGGGGGCTTCCGAGCCGCCGAAACAGCTGATCGGCGCTGGTTTCAGCGGCTCTACAGAGCTGCGGGGCTGACAGCCTAAGAATGGCTGCCTCCGGCGACGCCTTGCCATCCGGAAGTCAGGTTCTGTTCATTTCTTATCTGCTTGAAATTTACATGTTTCTCTAGCTTCGTCTAATACTTTTCTCATGACTGGCCAGGTATTCTGTAATTATGTGATCCACTCCTTCAAGGAGGGGATGGTCAGGTCGTTCAATGGGAGTTCCGGCATCGGGTTGAAACTTTGTCACCTTGCCACCTGGAAAGGAGTGTAGCCCGTGCTGGAATGCACTGTGTTGTGTCATGGGTAAAACTTGTTAAAGAGAAACAAGAGACAACACACAACAAAATTCTCACTTTAGAATCCAGAGGCTTATTTCAATTTAACACACAGATTCAGTACTTACATTTCAACAACTTATTGCAATAAGGACCAAATGGACTAGCAGTAATTAAGTCTGACAGCTGGGCCAAGAGGTGACACCCAGATCTTTGAAGCAGGCTTTATACGTTAACATTGTGCCTACCTCTAGCATTCTGGTGCCACCCAGTAGCCATCCCACTTCCCTTTCTAGGGACTGACCTCCAGGTCAGCTCCCTATTTCTGGAACTGACCACTGTGTTAGTTCCTTATTCTTATTCTGTTGTCCTAGCTATTGCTAAGCACATTGATTTGTGCTTCTTAGATTGTAAGCCGCCCTGAGTCTTCGGAGAAGGGCGGGATATAAATGGGATTAAAAAAATAAATAAAAATAAATAAATAAATTGTACCTGTGAACAAGGCTTAGATTTTCAATTCCTATGCTATCTGTTTCTGCACTCTGTTCCTGTGGAAAATGTGTGCCAACCACAATCTTTCACCATCTACTGCAAAGGTCACAGTTCTTCCTTTTAGTAAGTATTTCTCAACAGACATTGCCTTTATTTTAATTCAGGGCTTTTCAACCAGTGTACCACCTGTGGTACATTGGCACCTGGCAGTGGTATGTGACCATCCTAGAAAGGTGGTAGTGAGGGAGGTGAATGAGCTGAACCGGTGGCAGCACCACACAAGCCTGAGCAAGAGCACCACACAAGCCTGAGCAGAAATGCCAGGATCAGCGCCAGGTTCCAGCTGGAGCTCGGCGCTGATCCTGGTGCTTCTGCTGAGCCCAGAAGAAGCACCAATCAGCTGGAATGTTGCAGCATCTCCAGGGTCTTGTGATTTACATTCAGATGCTTGGCAACTGATTCATATTTATAACAGTGTCCCAGGGTCATGTGAAGTGACCAAAACCTGCTGCAACTACCCAGCAGATGGCGGAATAAAAACCAAATACCCTCACCCCACCCCCGCCACCAATCCTCAACAGAAATGCTCACAACAATGAAAACCTCGGACAGGAGAAAGAGCACCGCCAGACAGGCAGGCAGGTGTCTTGCTTGGCTGTAGCTTGTGGGGCACTTTTTTCAGTGCCATTGTAACTTTGAACAGTCACTAAGCGAACTGTTGTAAGTCGAGGGCTACCTGTACTTCATCACTTTCCTCCCTTTTTTTTGGTCATCAAGTTTTTGACACCTTGCTAGGTGACTGGTGGTACTCGGATGTTGTCATATCCTAAAAATGGTACAATGGGTGAAAAGATTGAAAAGCCCTGTTTTAACGGACTATCAAAAATATGTTTTATTTATACAGAAAGAATTATTAAGATATTTTTTCCTTTCACAGTTGTTATAGGCAACCTCTGCAAATGGGAGCAGGTCAGTCCAATTGTCCTGCTGGTAGTTAATGAAGCAGCGTAGGTACTGCTCCAGTACTGAATTTGACCGTTCAGTCCAACCATTCGTCTGCAGATGATGACTAGATGACAACCCCTGTATGGTCCCCAACAATCCCAGGAATGCTTTCCAAAATTCTGATGTGAACCATACCCCTCTATCTGATATGATTTGTTGTTGGGCTCCATGAAGTCAATAAATGTGCTGGACGAACAGCTTTGCAAGTGTCTTTGCATTGGGGATTTTTTGGCATGAGATAAAATGTACTTGTTTAGAGAATAAATCCTTCATGACCTAAAAGACTGTGTTCCCCCCCACTTTCCAGTAACTCCACAATAAAGTTTTCTCTCCAAGGCGCTGATAGGGTTGCTACTGGTTGCAACAAGTCTGGGCTCTTTCCTTGCATTCTCTTTGCTGCAGCCCAAGTTGGACAACTGGCCATGTAACTTTCAATGTCCTTTCAATGTCCTGTCATTTCAGCAGGTGCAAAGTTTTTATGAATCTGAAATGTTCAGCTGATTTTGAATCGTGGCATAGCTGCGTGAATGTCAGTCTGGCTCTTTGGGATGTACAGCTTTCCTCCGACCCATGATAAACCATCGGGCATGGTGCATAGGTTCTTCTGGCTTAGGAACCATTCATCGGTTTCTAGTGCTTTTTTGAATTCAGTCCCTACTTGGCTCACTAGGGGCTTTTGAAGTTTTGCTTATACTCGGGTGGTGACTTGTGCTGCTAAAAGCTTTGTTGGCATAAGTGGGTCTGTTATTTCTGTTCGGTGGCTATTGTACCGGGACAGGAAATTTTTTCCCCCCAGCAAGTACTTTAGCATGAAATTAAACCAGTGGAAATGTTGTGACCATCTCACTTGCTTAGGGGTCAGTTTTCTGGGTGTTTTTAGTGCTTCCAGGTTTTTATGGTTGGTCCATACTTGGAAAAGAATTTTGTTTCCCTCCAGGAAGTGCCACCAGGTTAGAAGTGCCGATCGGACCACGTAGGCCTCCTTCTCCTTGATGTGTATGCACAAGGCTGCAAATTCCCTTCATCATTCTCTTGTAATAGTACTGCCCCCACAGCTACGTCACTAGCATCAGCCTGAATTACAAAAGGTTTTTTGGTGTCAGGGTGCCTTAGAATCGGCTCTGCAGAAAATAGTCTTTTTAACCTTTCAAATGAAGTTTGACATTCCACTGTCCATTTCAATGCTGACTCAGTTTGGTTTCCCCACCCATTTTGTCTTTAACAAGCTAGTAATTGGTAGTGCGATTTGTGCAAAGGAGGGGATGAGTTGCCAGTAAAAGTTAGCAAATCCAAGAAAACTTTGCAATTGCTTCCTGGTGTGGGGTGGAACCCATTCTAGTACAGCTTGGACCTTTTCAGGGTTCATCTCTATGCCACTCAGCAAGATGCAATACCCCAGGTAGTCAATATTTCCTTATAAAATTCTCACTTAGACAGGTGAGCTGCCTGGAGTTTTTTCAGTACACTTCTGACTTTCACATGTTCCTCTTTCATTTCAGTGAATATCAGGATATTTTTTTTAATTTTTTTATTTTAATTCCATTTATATCCCGCCCTTCTCCGAAGACTCAGGGCGGCTTACAAGCTTAGCAGTAGCCTTCATTCTATGTATATGCCTGCTTATTAGGGCTTTCACACACACCCCAAGCGGCATTATTACAAAGTCAGCTTATTGCCCCCAACAATCTGGGTCCTCATTTTACCTACCTCGGAAGGATGGAAGGCTGAGTCAACCTTGAGCCTGGTGGGATGCGAACCTGCACTAATTGCAGGCAGCTGGTGTTACTTAAGGAGGCATTAGCCCACTGCTCCACCAAGGCTCTTTTAAGCCAAGGTAAACAAGCACCCCTTTATTTAGGTGCTCTCGGAGCACATCATTTATTAATTGCATGAATACTGTGGATGCCCCTTGAAGGCTGAAGGGTAAAACCCTGAAATGGTAATACCCTAAGTGGCAATTGAAAGCAGTTTTCCACTCATCTCCTTCTTTAATTCTAATCCAGTAATATGCCTCCCTCAAGTCCACTTTTGAAAAGATTTTTCCTTTTGATAGGTGTGCTAGCATGTCCTTCATGAGAGGGAGGGGGTATAGGTTAATCTCGCTCACTGCATTCAGAGATCTATAATACACATAGAGGTCGAGATTCCCATCTTTCTTTTCTCAAAATAACACTGGGGCTGTGGTCTTCAGTTTCACCGGCTGGATGAAAACCCTTTTCAGATTTTTGTCTATGAACTTTTGTATTTCCTTGAGCTCCCATGGGCTCATGGAATATAGTTTTGGCTTGGGTAACTTCACCCCTGGGAGGATCTCAATGGAGCAGTCTGTAGGCCGGTGGGGGGAAAGTTCGCTAGATTTCCCCTTGCTGAACACTTCAACTAGGTCCATGTATTCCTCTGGGATGTCGTGTAACTCCTTTCCCCCCCACCACTGCTCTTTCGGAGGGACTTCCCCTATTTTGGAGCTGAGCTGGGGTCTTTACTGTATTTCCATCTGAGAATCTGAGTTCCTCTGTCCTCCATTCCACCTGAGGGTTCCACTTGGCTATCCATGCCATGCCCAGAATAAGGGGGCACTCCATGCCAGGGGACACTACAAATGTTATAGTCTCTTCATTATCCCCCTACAGTGAGTTGGATGGGCAGCGTGGCAAGTGTGGCTGGTGTCCCCCCTGCAATGGACCCATCTAATTGACCGAATGAGAATGGTTTCTTTAGCCTCCTCACCGGATTTCCTAAATTCCCACTAACATTGGGCTTATGAGGCAATAGGTGCAGCCAGAGTCTATTAGTGCTCTCAGTGCCACCCTCTTGGGCATTCTGGGGCTAAACAGTTCTACATGATGGGTCCACTTACCAGGGGTTCATCCTCCAAGTTGTCATCTGACGAGTCAGGTCACTCTCTTGGTGGTGTCAAAGTTCCCTTCCTGTTTGGATGGGGTGGGGAACTCAATGACCTCCAAACTTTTCATGGACATCTCTTTTGGTTTAATCGGGATCTTTCTGGGCTTCCAGGCTAGGGCTCAGTCTGGCTTTGGGACAGGGGTGTGTGAGTGGCATTCAGCTGTGTGGTGTCTTTCCTTCCCACACTTGAAACATCCTGTCATTCTCTGGGTGGTTGGTGCTTGCTTCGCTGGTTCACGGGGTTGCTCTGCTGGTGATTTCCCCCAAGATCTCCCTCCATGTTGTTGTCTTTTGGCCCAATCAATCTCCACTTCCTCAGCTAGGACGTACCACTCTTGGAGTTGGTCTGAGTCCCTTCGAGGGATGTAGGCATTGTACAGGCCATCCTTGAAATTTCCTATCAATATATCTTCCGGCCAGTTCAACTTGCTGGCCAGGGCTCAGAACCCTTGGATATATTGGATATATTCCTGACAGTTTTGATATATTCTCGTGCTTTATGATCAGCCAAGGGGGTCTTCAAATTTGCATGAGGACTGCCATGAACTGATTGAAATTCTGCAGTTCTGGGGCATCAACGTCATGGAGATCCACCACTGCAGTGCCATCTAGGGCCACTTGCACAATCCTTATTTGGCTTCCCCCAGGGAAAATGGGTTATGGCATCCTCTATTTTCCTGCCCCATGCATTCACTCACTGCCCAGCTTGACTTTTCACACAGAGCTCATCAGCTGGGGCTGCGTGCATTGATTTCTGGGGTGTCTTATCAGCCTCAATCCCACAGCAGACTTAACACCTGGGGATTGGCACGTTTGAACTGACTAGATGAACTGTTGGGCTGAGGTTTGCTTTTTGCTCCTTTAACCTATTGATTTGAGTGGGAAACCCTCAGATCCTGCCTTCTATCCCTGCTGTCAACTTCTAATATAAGTTCCTTTTGGGATGAATCTCTTCCAACAGTTCTGCTTTCTTGGGAAGAGGTTTTGAAGTGGGGATGTCACGTTTCCAACGTATGGGCTTTTCAAGTGACTCTGAGTTATTGTTTACCTTAAAAGTCTTTATTTAGCCTAATACACCAGCAAATGCTTGCTCGAAAGAAGCTGGAATCTGAAATCTCTGCCCCTTGCACAATATATTAAAACACAATTCTCCACCTTTCTAATTTTGTCATTAATCATATTCTCCAATTAATTTGAAGAATCAATTTCCCTTCCATTAGAAGACCCGCCAAAGCTTTATCTTCTTTAGTGAGAGAAATAGTCTTGAAGGTGCATTCCTACTGCTCCCCAATCCTAACCTTAAACTAAAGCAATACACTAGTCTTAAAGCAATACACATTTGATGTTAGCAGTGTTGACATCCGCCCCCCCCTTAGAAAAAGGACAGATCCTGTAATATAAACAAAATGAAAGTTAGCAACTGGCTTTTGGTTTCTTGGGGTGTTTCTCATAAAACCTCTTGATAAGTGTCTCAGCTTTCACATCAGTAAATTTCACCCAAATGGCTTCAGAAAATGGGTATCCCTTCCATTGTACTAGGTATTGCAATTTTCTCTTAAAGATTCTAGAGTCAAGAATACGTTTCACTTCATAATGGGTCTGACCTGCTACCAAGAGGTCTTAAAGCGGAGGTTCTAAAAGGTTTCAGCAAGCTACAATGGAACACCGGGTGAATTTTCCCGAAAAGTCTGGGTAGTTTCAATTTTACTGTGACCGGGTTGATGATTTTCACAATGGGGAAAGGCCCCAAGAATTTCGGTCCCAATTTCTTATTGGGTAGTTTAAGGTGTAAGTATTTGGTCAACAAATAGACCTTTTCCCCAACTTGGAATGTTCTTTGGGGAGCTCTCTTTTTGTCAGCTTGCTTTTTGTAGGTCTTAAAAGTCTTTTTAAGGCCACCTTTGTATTTTTCCAAACTTCTTCCCAACCCCTCACCCAATGATCAAGAGTCTGGGAAGCGGAGGGTAACTGAGGGTATTCCGGTATGGGGTTGAATTCTTTCCCTGTGGCTACTCGGAAAGGAGTGTAGCTGGTGCTGCTATGTACTGAATTATTGTAAGCCACCTCTGCAAAAGGGAGGAGGTCGGTCCAGTTTGTTTGTTGGTAAGAGATGTAGCATCTAAGGTATTGTTCCACCATTTTGTTGGCGAATTCTGCGGCTCCGTTAGTAGCCGGGTGAAAAGCAGTTGATAGGCCTTGAGATGATCCAATTAATTTAAGAAAGCTTCTCCAAAATTTCGCTGTGAACTGCACCGCTCTGTGCAAAATTATTTGCTTAGGGGCACCATGTAGTTGGTAGATATGTTGTATGAACAACTTAGTCAGGCGTTGAGCCAATGGAAGTCCTCTGCAGGCGGTAAAATGAGCCTGTTTTAAAAATAGGTCTATCACAGTCCAAATGACAGTATTTCCTCTACTGTCGGGTAGGTCTACTATAAAGTCCATAGCTATTTCTTCTCATGGTTGAGAAGGTTCGGCCACCGGTTGCAATAACCCAGGGGTCTTTCCTGGGATTCTTTTCATGGTGGCACATACAGTACACCTCTTGACATAGTTTTCTACATCTTGTTTTAGTCCTGGCCACCAAAATTGCCGGCGAGTGAGATGTAGAGTTTTTAGGTATCCGAAATGTACAGCTTGTTTGACATCATGGCTGTGTTTGAGGGCATTAAGACAAAGAGCTTCAAGCAAGTACAATTTTCCCCCTTTGTAAGCCAGACCATCCCTGCATGTTAGGGATGTCTGATTGTCTTTAAACCATTGATCAGTGAGGAGTTCTCACTTTATTTTCTTTACCCCGGGGTCATCAGGATTAGGGGTCCTGAGAGGTGTGAGTTAGGCCGCAGTTTGTGGACCAGGGATAATTGCCTCATTAACTTCTTTGTGTTCACTTTTGTACTGTGGCAATCGGGAGAGTGCATCAGCTAGGAAGTTTTTTCTTCCTGGTATGTACTTTAGAGTAAAGTTAAAATGGTTGAAGTACTGTGCCCATCATACTTGTTTTGGGGACAATTTGTGGGGAGTTTTTAGTGCCTCTAAATTTTTGTGAGGCACCTTGCTCCGTTCAAAATAGTGCCCAAAGTTTAATAGCCCACACCTAATAGTGAAGGCCTCCTTCAGACTATCCATCTCCTCTCGCTTTCAGTAAATTTCTCAGAGGTGTAAGCACAAGGTTGCAGGACCCCACTTTTATTCTTTGGCAATAATACCACTCCGACTGCCATGTCGCTGATGTCTGCTTGAATTACGAAGGGCTCCCCTGGGCAAGGGTGCTTTAGGACCGGTTCAGCCAAAAATAGTCTTTTTAAATACTCAAAAGCTTTCTAACAACTCATAGTCCATACTAGTGGTTGGCCAGGTCGTGGTTTTCCCCCTCCTTTGGCTATTTTGAGTAGTTCTGTAAGAGGTAGAGCAATTTTGGCAAAAGAGGGAATAAATTGACGGTAGAAGTTGGCAAATACTAGGAAGCTCTGTAGCTGTTTGCAGGTCTTTGGGGGCTGCCATTCAATTATAGCTTTCACTTTGGCTGGGTCCATTTTGATGCTCTCATCTGAAATTCTATAGCCAAGATAATCTAATTGGGTTTGGTGAAATTCACATTTTGACAATTTGACATAAAGTTTGGCATCCAATAGTTTCTTTAACACTTCTCTGACCAGTTTTATGTGGTTGGTCATATTTGTGCTGTATATCAGGATGTCATCAAGGTATACTAGGACCCCTTTGTATAGGTGTTCATGTAGGACCTCATTGATCAACTACATAAATATGGCTGGGGGCCCCTGCAGTCCAAATGGCATGACTTTGAATTGGTAGCTCCCTAAGGGGCAGTTGAAAGCTCTTTTCCACTCATCCCCCTCCTTTATTCTTACCCGGTAATATGCTTCTCTCAGGTCTAACTTGGTGAAGACGCTCCCCTTCACCAGGTGGGTTAGCAAGTCTTTCAGGAGGGGGAGAGGGTATTTATTTTCCACACTCATAGTGTTTAGACCTTTATAGTCCATGCAGAGACATACAGACCCATCGTTTTTCTCTTTGAACAACACAGGGGCTCCCACAGTAGACTTGGCTCGTTTGATGAATTCCCTCGCTAGGTTTGTATCCACATATCGCTGCATCTCCTCCATTTCAAGGGGGGACATAGCGTACATTCTTGGTCGGGGGAGTTTGGCCCCTGGTAGCAGTTCAATGGAACAATCATTGGGACGGTGAGGAGGCAAAGTATTGCATTCTTTCTCACTTAAACACCTCCTCTAGGTGCTGGTACTCGCTGGGGATGAGCAGCTCACCAGGTGGCTGTAAGGCAACCATGTGTGCTTGCTCATTGGGTGGGCTAAAATCCCCTGTAACATCTGTTGAATCAATGGGGGAATTAGGCCCTATGGGTAATCTCACAGTTCTCATTCCTTTTTCCCACCAGATAAACGGCTTCCATTTGTCTAGCCAGGTTAGGCCTAGGACCACAGTCTCAGAAATCTTTGGAGCTACTAGGAAGAGAATAAACTCCCAGTGCTCGCCTATTTCCAGGTGTAAGGGCTCCATTAATTGTGTGACTAAAGTTCCTCCCATTAGGGAACCATCAGCTTGCTTGAACCTCAAAGGTTTTGACAGTGGCTTAGCCCGTATGCCCAGTCTCAAGGCACATGACAGGCTAATGATGCATCGGGAGCAGCCGGTATCAAGTAGCACTTTCAGGTCTACTTGTGCCCCTGACTTAGGGATTATGAGTTTAGCAGGCAATAAAAAAGGTAGGATGCATCGACTCACCATTGGGTCATTCTCCCCTTCATCATCGCTGTCAAAACCGGGTAAAGTGGGGGTGGGTCCGGTCGGTGGGCCAGCATCCTCCTGGGTGGGTGATGTAACCTGGGTAATGGGCTTGTGGGTGCCCCAGTTGGCCTTTTCTCTCAGTGGCTGCTGTGCAGGTTTCTTCTTCGTTGTTGGATCTGGTCTACTCTGCTGTTGCGGGTAAGGAACTGGGCAGTTTGCTGCTCGATGTCCCTGCTGTCCACATCGAAAGCACTTGATTGGCGGACCTGTAGGTGGACTAGATCTTTCGGCAGTAGCAGACATTGGGGGTTTTCGGGGTGGCGGTAGCCATCTGGATCCTGGTTTTGGTGCAGTTTCAGGTGGGGGAGGCATTTTATAGCGGGTGAGTTGGACATCTACTTTCACCGCTGCCTGGTACCATTCATGCAGCTGGTCGGGTACAGCTTGGTAGATACATGCCTGAGAAAGGTGGTCATCTAACCCTTCTCTAAAAAGATGAATTATTGATTGCTCAGGCCATCTCTCTATCCGGCCTGCCATCTTTCAAAACTCCCGCACGTACTCTAGGGCAGGCCGGCCAGTTTGCTTTATCTTTTGGATTTGTTCTTCTGCTATGAGGGCAATGGATGGGTCCTCAAATCTTTCCCTCAGCCCCAGGAGGAAAAGGTGGTGGTCCTCCAATTCAGGGGCCTGCTCATTATATAAATTGTTCAACCATTCAGGTGCTTCTCCCTCTAGGTTGGTTGTAATTACATTGAACATCACACCCGGGTCTGGGTAAGAGTGACCCCAGCGATTCAAGTGAGAGTGTACTTGGTTGAGGAAAAAAATCAGTTTCTCTGGGTCCCCATCGAAGGTTGCTCTAAAGGGTGGGCTCATCATTGCTTGCTGGGAGCCCCATTGCTGCTGGACCCAACCCTAGTTGTTGGTTCAATGGTTGCTGGGGCCCCATTGCTGCTGTCCCCCCCTTGGTTGTTGGATCAATGGTTGCTGGGGGCCCCACTGCTGCTGGTCCCCTCCTGGTTGTTGATTCACTGGCTGTCAGGGCCCCCACTGCTGTTGTTGTGTCTCCAGTGGCTGCTGGCCCCACTCTGGTTGCTGATTTAATGGCTGCCAGGTCCCCCTCTTCTGCTGGCCCCACTGGTCCTGCTGTACATTCAGGGGTTGCACGTTTGGGTCCTGCTGCCGCCACTCTTGCTCTTGTCCTCCCACCAGCTCCTGATCTCCAGCTTCTGCACCACCCCTAGCTGTTGCAAGGCTTCTATTAGCTGGGGCAAGCTCAGAGGTTGTTGGCCTTTCACTTGTGGGGGCTCCCCAAACTCCCACTGCTGCAGAGGCCCCAGGCTGGGGTCCTCTGTCTCTATGGATCTGGAGGGCTTGGCAGGGGACTCCTGGGTCTGGCAAGCAGTCTGATCTGCAGACAGGATTTTCCACTCACCCAAGTATTCAATCTCAGCTGGCTCCGAGGCTCCTGGAGTCTCTGCTGGGCTTAATCCACTCTGACGACCAGACCAATTCTTCTGGTTGTTTGGGTCTAGCTCCCATCTGGGAGGATTGCTGAAACTGTTTCCCTGCCAGCTTCTTCGCTGGCCCTTCCCCCACTGGGGTGGCTGCTGGTGCCAGGGAGCTGGCTTCAGGCAATTTTACTCCCTCCATTATGCTATCTTCCCCAACTCTTTGCCAGACTGCCTCCGAAGCTTGGAGACAGTGACGGGAGGTCGGGACTCCCTAATTAGTTTAAAAAGTAGTGTGGATTCCAGCTTGATGTCAAGTTTCCGACGTATGGGCTTTTCAAGTGACTCTGAGGCATTGTTTACCTTAAAAGTCTTTATTTAGCCTAATACACCAGCAAATGCTTGTTTGAAGGAAGCTGGAATCTGAAATCTCCGCCCCTTGTACAATATATTAAAACACAATTCTCCACCTTTCTAATTTTGTTATTAATCATATTCTCCAATTAATTTAAAGAATCAATTTCCCTTCCATTAGAAGACCTGCCAAAGCCTTATCTTCTTTAGTGAGAGAAATAGCCTTGAAGGTGCATTCCTACTCCTCCCCCCTCCTAACTTTAAACTAAAGCAATACACTAGTCTTAAAGCAATACACAAGTTTAACATGGGAAATGGCTACTTCTTCATCTCTTGTGAAGCAATAACATTCGATGTTAGCAGCGTTGACACGGTCCTTACATCAGGCAGGATCTGCAGAAGTCGGTCAGTCTGGAAGGAAGACCCTTACCATGGGGACTGCACAAACCATGTCTGAATTAGGTACAGAGGCCATGGGGGGGATTTTCTGTCCAGGCTGGCCCAAGCAGATGCAGCTCACATTCCTCCAGATCCTCCTATGAAGTCATGGTCACAGAGCACCGAAATAAGCTGAGTTGGTCAATGGGCATTGGGAAGAAGGAGGACTGGGAGCAGAAGGCCAGGAAGGTGACCCTCAAATGTGGCAGTCATCAACGGGATGGAAATTGAAGATGGAGAGATCGCTCCATCTCAGCAAGGACAAGATGGTCTTTCATGACCAGCCCGCTCTAGCCGGTTCCTTGAGCAAGCCATCAACATGCTGAGAGTTGCTTTCAACTCACTCAGGGAAGAGAGAACTGACCCATGTCATGGCATGGTGAACCCAGGCACAGCATTAGAGGCAGAGGGCAATGGAATTGAGGTAGCAAACCTGGGTCCTTCTACCAGCACTTCGGAAACTGCAGCCCCCACTACAGCAGCAGCCACTCCAGCCCAAGCCACACCAGCCACCGACCCAGTCAGAAGTTCCTGCATCTAGGGGTAAAGTACAGTGGAGAACCACACAGATTGGGGGTTTTCCTGGCTCATGTCCTGACCTACATGGAGGAATATGGGCAGGACATCCCCAGTGACCATGGGCTGGTGAAAATTGTGACCATGGCACTAGAAGGGGCAGGGCTGATTGGATGGTCAACCTCCACGATGCAGATGTGCCCAAATTGTGAAATTTTAACCAATTCATGACAGCCCTCAGAAGATGCTTCAAGGATCCCTTAGCTGATTGGAAAGCCAGAGAATGCATAAAAACTGTCAGGCAGGACCAGCACCCCATGGCGGAATACACAGAGGAATTCCGATCCCTTGCCAGAAAACTTAATCAGCCAGACGTTTTGGTGGAACATTTCAAAGATGGGCTAAATGACAATCTGTATTATGCCTACATTTCCCGGTGCGACCCTGGCTTACTCCACAACTGGTACATCCTGGCTGAGGAAGGAGAGATCAATCGGGACAGAAGGCAATGGCATCTGGGGAAGTCCTGGGGACGATCCCCATTGGAGGCACCCTGGGAGCTGGTAAAACAGACTCTCACTACTCCCCAACAAACGGGATGCTACAAATGTGGGAAGGATGGTCATTGTACCACCGAATGCCGTTCAAAGACTCCAGTCCAAAAGCTTGACAAAACAGCAGGGGGGAAACCAGGGAAAACCCCATTGAAGCCAAAGGAAATGGTGATGAAAAGCATGGAGGTTGTTGAGGTCCTAAGCCCATCGAAACAGGAGGGAGGAACTCCGACCCAGACCGGAGAACACTCAGAATCTTCAGAAGATGGCTTGGAGGATGAACACCTGGTAAGTGGACCCATTGCACCCCTCACCAGAACTATCTAGCCTAGGGATGCCAGAAAAAGTCACATTAAGAGCTCTAATAGGCTCCAGCTACACTCGTTGCCTCATAAGCCCAACCCTGGTGGGGAACCTAGCAATCCCGGTGAGGAGGCTGAAGAAGCCAATTTTGTTCAGCCAATTAGATGGGTCCATTGCAGGGGGGATCCCGGCCACCCTTGCCAGGCAACCCATAGGGAACCATGTAGAGACTTTAACATTTGTGGTGGAATGGAATGCCCACTCATATTAGGCATGGTGTGGCTAATGAAATGGAACCCCAGGGTGGATTGGAGGAATGGAGAACTGAGATTCCCAAAGGGAAAAATTGATGCCCAGAAGGCAACCCAGGCCAAAGGGGGGGGCGAAATCCCCAGAAAGTGCAGCAGCAACAAACGAGGGGGTATTGGAAGACATACCAGAAGAATATCAGGATCTGACTGAGGTATTCAGCAAGGAGAGATCTGACGAATTATCCCCTCATCGACCCACAGACTGTGCTATTGAAATACTCCTGGGGACAGAGTTACCTAAACCAAAATTATACTCCATGACACTGTGGGGATTAGAGGAATTAAAGAAATTTGTAGAGAAGAATTTAGCAAGGGATTTCATCCAGCCAGCAAAGCCAAAAACAGCAACTCCCGTGCTATTTCACAAAAAAAGAAGGATGGGTCTTTTTATCTCTGTGTGGATTATAGGTCTCTCAATGCAGTGAGTGAAAGTAACCTCTACCCCCTCCCTTTGATGAAGGACATGCTGGTGCATTTGTCAAAAGGAAGATTTTTTCAAAGTTGAACTTGAGAGAGGCACATTACAGAGTCAGAATCAAACAGGGGGATGAATGGAAAACTGCTTTCAATTGCCCCTTATGGTGTTTCCAATTCAGAGTTCTGCCATTCAGGCTTCAGTGGGTACCCACAGTATTTATGCAATTGATAAATGAGGTGCTCCAAGAACATCTCTATAAGGGGGTGCTTGTCTACCTGGATGACATCACGTCAAGGGCATCACTGGGTTGGCTCGGGGTGGAGATGAACAACTGGGTATCATCCGCATATTGGTGATACCTCACCCCAAAGCCATGGATTATCTCACCCAGTGGCTTCATATAGATGTTAAACAGGAGGGAGGAGAGAACTGACCACTGAGGTACCCCGCAAGAAAGGGACGTCGGGGTAGATCTCTGCCCCCTTGCCAATACAAACTGTGAACGACCCGAGAGGTAGGAGGAGAACCCCCATAAAACAGTGCCTCCCACTCCCAACCCCTCGAGCCGTCGCAGCAGGATACCATGGTCGATGGTATTAAAAGCCGCTGAGAAGTCAAGTAGGACCAGGACAGAGGAGCAACCCCTGTCCCAGGCCCACCAGAGATCATCTACCAGTGCGACCAATGCCATTTCCGTGCTGTAACTGGGCCTGAAACTGGACTGGTATGGGTCCAGATAGTCTGCTTCATCCAGGAATTGCGGAAGCTGACACGCCACAACACTCTCAACAACCTTCACTACAAAGCAAAGGTTGGAGACAGGATGATAGTTATTCAACGAGGCCGGATCCAAGGCAGGCTTCTTGAGGAGGGGCCTCACCACCACCTCTTTTAAGGCAGAAGACACCCTCTATCAATGAAGCACTGACAACTGCCTGGAGCCAGCACCCTGTCACCTCCCTGGCGGCCGAAACTAGCCAGGAGGGACATGGGTCCAATAAAAAGGTTGTAGCACTCAGTTTACACATAATCCTGTCCACATCATCCAAAGAAACAGGGTCAAACTCACCCCAAATGGTATAATCAAGACCTGCCCTCTCCATTCCATCAGATTCCACCCAGTCGGAGTCCAAACCAGTCCGGATCTGAGCAATTTTGTCCTGCAGATACTGTACAAATTCCTCAGCCCTACCCTGCAAGGGGTTATCCCTCGATTGCTGGTTAAGCAGTGAGGGGGTCACTCTAAACAGGGCGGCTGGGCAGTTATCTGTGGATGCAATGAGAGCGGAAAAGTAAACACGCTTTGCCACTTCCATCACCACTAGGTAAGACTTAAGATAAGTTCTTAGCTGTGTTCGGTCAGATTCGGATCTGCTGGACCTCCAACAGCTCTCTAGGCATCTTTTCCGGCGCTTCATCTCTCGGAGTCCCTCGGTAAACCAGGGGGCCACCCGGGATCTGCGCTGGGTCAGAGGCCACAAAGACACAACTCGATCCAAGGCCCCAGCAGCTGCCCTCTCCCAGGCTGCTACTATGGCCTCGGCAGAGTCATAGGCAAGGGAAGCAGGAAATGTCCCAAGCTCCATCTGGAACCTCTCAGGGTCCATCATGCGCCTGGGGTGGAACCACCTGGTCGGTTCTGCCTCCTAGTGGTGGGGGGTGGCGTACTGAAAGTCTAGCTGGAGGAGAAAATGATCGGACCATGATGGGTTGGATGGTTAAATCCCCCCTACCCAGATCATTAATCCACTGCCCAGAGATAAAAACCAGGTTGAGTGTGTGCCCTCCATTATGGGTTGGGTCTAGAATTATTTGAGTCATGTCCATGCCTGTCATGGAAGCCATGAACTCCTGGGCCAACTCAGATGCCTCACCCGTGGAGGGCAGATTGAAATCCCCCAGAACTATAAGCCTGGGGAACTCAATCGCCAACCCGGGCAAGACGTCGAGGAGCTTGGGCAGGGCCGATGACACGCAGCTGGGAGACAGGTACAGTAACAGTTTACATTCACAGTTCAAGTAGGCCAGTTATGCTGCCCAGCTGTTTGCTTACAGCTAAGTCTCTCACAGGTAGTGCCAAGGTCAGAAAAGTCTTATCTAATGTCTGGGCTTCAAGCCAAGTCTTTTTTAGGAAATAACAAGTTGTAATACTAAACCTTGCCACAAGATGTCACCAGTGCCATTTAAGTTTTTTAAGTCCCAAATTTTTATAGTCCTTTTTCCAATTTTATTTCTTTTTTGTAGATTAAAAACAAGAGTCTCCAATAAAAATAGGAAAATGTTTGGTTCCCAAGTATCAGGAACATATAAATTAGATTAAAGTTGTTCTTTTAATGCTTTGATTTCCCTGGGTAGTCAGATGCTGCTATTCTTAGAGTGTGGGATAGAAATTCCCTTCCCTCTCTCCTCACAGGGGGAAAGATACTTTGGGCAGCTTTTACAGGAAAAGAAAATATTTAGGGTAAAGAGAAGATCAGATCTCACCCAGTTTCATCCGTGTTGCTTTTGAAGTGCTTTTGTGGTGAGTTTGACTTCGGCTGTCTGCAGCCTAGTGACGGGCCATATTATTATGGCTGGTCTTTCCTCCAACAGTTTGGAGGGCTGCCCCGGATCGAGCAGAAGGCCTGCCACCCTCCCATGATCAAAAGGGGGTTCCCTCCTCGCTTGTTGTTACAGGGTGACTTTCGACCCTTTCCAGGGTTCCCCAGCAGAACGAAATCAGATGCAGAAGATGGAGCTTGCCTTCCAGTGGCCGCAGTGGCCGCAATGGCAAACCGGAAGTTAGTTCTCTCTTTCTTTTAAGGGGAGTGGCATATCAGAACCCATTTCTTTGGTGGAGGGCCTCTTCCATTTTTCCCCCTTCAATGGGTTCTGTCAAACTCCTAGGGCCATGGTGGCAAACATATGTCACAGGTCTCTGTGGGCATGTGTGCCATTGCCACAGACAGAGGGACACAGGACTGGGCTGCTTCCCTCTCCCTCTCCACACATACAGAATCTGGCAATAGCTGAGAGAGCTGGGTGGGGTGAGGGAAACCTATAAAAGGAGCAGGTTTTGGTGGGAGAGTGAGTGAGCAGCATTTGGTGCAGACAGCGATCGATCAAGTGAGTGAGCATGAGCGGCCAGTGGTGAGTTTCAGTGGCTGCTGCTCTGAGCCCATCAACTGGCCAGTGACGCAGGGGAGGAGGAGGAGGACCAGGGGCGATCGGGTGTCTGGAGTTGCCTTGGCTGCTTGCTGGCCTCAGAAGGCCCCAATGAGGCAGTGTTTGCACATCGGCTGCCCAGCAGTGGTGGCAGTGGTGATGGCGGTGGCAGCAACCATCCCTGCATTGTCAGGCCAGCCAGCCACACAGTGGAGGACAAGGAGCAGCCAGATGTCTGGAGCTGCCTCAGCTGCTTGCTGGCCTCAGCAGGCCCCAGCGAGGCAGCATTTGCACACTGGCTGCCCATCCTCATGGGGTGGCGGCAGCGATGATCCCTCATCATCAGGCCAGCCAGCCACGCAGCAGAGGAGGAGGATGAGGGGCAGCTAGGTGTCTGGAGCTTCCTCGGCTACTCATTGGCCTCAGCAGGCCCCAACGAGGCAGCGGCACTCCCATGTTACCCCTAGTCTCTTTTCACTAGACTAGAAATACCCAACTAGAGTTGGCTCTAGACCCTTTACTTTCTCTTCTAGTATAGTAGTCCTTGACTTATGACCACAATTTAGCCCAAATTTTTTGCAAAGTGAGACATTTGTTAAGTGAGGTTTGCCCCATTTTATGACCTTTCTAGGCACAGTTCAAGAAAAATGGTCATGTCACTTTGAACAGTCACAAAATGAACTGTTGTAAGTCGAGGACTACTTGTAATTCATTTACTTTACATTTGGTATGTGTGTAATTTGGGTCTTCTATGAGTATAAGTGAGGACAGGAAGGCCTGGAGGAATGTTGTCCATAGGGTCGCGATGGGACGGACACGACTTCGCAGCTAACAACAACAACAACAACAATGGGTATAAGTATATACATGGAACATGTGTTACAAATCACAACAGTGTAATCTCTTTTTTTCATGACATTTCTTTTTGCTAGTTCATTTAAGGATTATTTATTTATTTTTATTTTAATCCCATTTATATCCCGCCCTTCTCCGAAGACTCAGGGCGGCTTACAATTTAAGCACAAACCAATGTGCTTAGCAATAGCCTTCATTCTATGTATATGCCTGCTTATTAGGGCTTTCGGGCCCCCCCAGCGGCATTATTACAAAGTCAGCTTATTGCCCCCAACAATCTGGGTCCTCATTAAAATTTTAAAAGGTTATAAATGTTCAAAATGTAAAAGATTTAACCACAGATTTAGAAAAATATCTAATTAAAAAAATTAAATTTTAACAGTTAATTTAAAAATGTAACAATATGTAAAATGTGCCCTTTGATGTGCACTTCTTTTTACAGGAAATCTCTGGCTGCTTTCTAGGAGATGCTTTGCTCTTAGCCCTCTATTCCCTGACTTGAAAATTATCCCTTTCCTCCGTCTAGAAGTGTTTTATACAGTACTTATCTTTTTCCTCCCTGCCTTCTTGCTCTTTGGTTGCCACTGGTCACTGCTGGTGTTTTCCTCCCTTATTCCATATAGGAAAGCTGACTGGATAGTTAGTTGAATCTTTAATATTAGCTAAGGACAGAATTCAATAATATTCTGGTATAGCAGCAGGTTAGTTTAGATCAGGGGTCTCCAACCCCCAGTCTGTGGACCAGCACTGGGCCATGCCATGCCATAAACAGGGCTGCAAACAAACAAATCTCCATCTGCAGGATGCAGGCAGCATGTGAAACCATGCCCCCTCCAATCTGTGGAAAAACCTCTCTCTATGGAACCAGATCCTAGTGCCCCAAAGGTTGGGGCCACTGGTTTAGATTATCAGAAAAGGCTAGGCTAAGTAGACTAGCAGAATAATCATGGGGAAGAGATGCTTGACTATGCTTAAAGGTAGAATCAATCTTAGTAATACAGGAGATATTTAGTTTTTATATAAAACATCTGAAGTTCATTCTAATTATGCAGAAGTTACAACTAACACTTTGGTAGCCAAAGATATATACACCTTTGTTAATTTTTTTGCTGCCTATCTCACCATGGGGCTATTCCAGGCAGCTTACATAATAGAAAGGAAGAAATAAAGAGTGTAAGCAAAACAGAAGTAAGATAATAGAACAATAAAATAAACAATGAAAAAGAGCACATAAAGAATACATCAATGTGATAGCAAAAAGATGGACTAGTGGAGAGTAGAGTCCAAGGAGAGAGAGGGGGAGTCTGCCATCAATCCAACAGCAACCTCCAGCATGCAACTCCCGCATTTGTTTCCCAGATTAACCGGCTGAGCCAGGTATTTAGGACGGTGAGGGCAGATCTTACCTTAGAGAGTAAAATGTTCCAAAGGGCAGTTGCTGCAGTTCTTCTGGATCCTGACTGACAGAGTTCTTTGACTAATGGGATCCAAAGTAAGCTCTCTCTGTCGGCACAATTAGGACATACTTTTATGAAATAAAAAAGGGACATTCACCTATGCTTTATTTTTTTTCTTTGCTTTATTGACAATGCTAGATTAGGAAAGGATATAAATTAGATAAAATCCCAGGTCTTTCTGAAACAAGATTTTGTTGTTGTTGTTCCAGCATGCAGGACAGAAGTTGTGAGCAGCCTGTCCCTCTCTCTGTAATTATGAAAGAGCCTCATCCTTTTGAGAAAAGCCCTTATGTTGGAAACAATGAAAACAATTCTGAGGATTCATTATGTTGTGAACTCTTTTATGATTCCCTATCAGATATACAAGATGGAGACTTTTCAAATGAATTATCTGCCTTTCTTAGTCAAGATGAGATAAACAAAAGCCTTGAACTTGCTCATCAATCTATTAATTCTGTTGAAGAAAAGCAAGAGTACCCTTACTTGAACACTTCTTCAAACTCACCAGAAAATGCTTCTTCTGGGCAAGCCAAAGCACATGACAGTTATCCTTCCAAGAGAAATTGTGCAACCAGCTCCACCTCCTTGTGGCTTTCATCTCAAACTTCCACAGAGCAGCAGGGTCAGAATGCATATCCTCAAGGGAAAAGTGGTATTTTAAATGTTACTGGTAAACAAGCAAATGCTTTTCCCATGCTGCCTGCAAGACCCAGTTTTATCCGAAGTTTTAAGAATGCCCTAAAGGGAAACCCTAAATCTAAATCAGTTTTGGCAAGTAATATCCTCTTCAAGAATAAGCTATGTGATAAAGCTTCCACTTTGATTGAAGAACTGTCTTCTATTTTCCACGAAGTAGCCAAGATGAGAGTTGAGAGTCCAAATGGAAATTCTTCATCTCCTGATAGTGGATATCTTTCTCCTAAGAGCAAGCAATTAGCTTTGTCAAATTCTTTAAGGAATTCAGTACTTGAAACAAGTTTAGAAATCACACTAAAAAATGAGATCCCAGAAGTCACTCAGGTTAAAGAATGTGTGCTCCAAAGAAAAGAACGGTCTCAGATTGGTGAGACTATCTCTCAAAATGAAGTTGCAAAAGAAAGTCAGAATCAGTTATTTCCCCCTCGATTTATCCATAAACTGAGGAGTCAAGAAATTCTTGAAGGAAGCAAGGTTCTACTTCAGTGCAAGGTTGCTGGAAATCCGGTACCTCAGATCAGGTAAGTTTTGAGTATTCATCTCTGAGTAAGTATTCATTGATATACCTTTTGTATGATCTTCCATTTCCTTTCACTTAACATTTTCCACTTGGCACATCTACCAGTGGATCAGTAGTAAAAATACACATACATTCAACAGTTTTATATTCCATTCTGTCAGTTAGGTTAGAAAGGAAACTTGCAAAATTCAGTTTTACCTAATAGGAGGAAGGGAAAAAATATCCACCTTTTTTGTTTTTTTAAAAAAACCAATGGTTCCCTAGTGAACTAATAAAATAAAAAAAGATTCAGTATTTTAATAACCTATCATAGGAAAACTGACAACCTAGTAATTCAGGATGAAATGGCTGTGGAATATTGTGGTTATTGCCTGGAGGAGATAGGGTGTTTCTACCAGAGTAACCAGTAGCCAATTGGAGCAGACTTAATTGCATATAATGAATAAGTTGAGCAGGCAGACCACAGGGAACAGTTTATTTTGGCAGAGTGAAAAACCTAGTTTGGATATCAAGCAAGACTGTAGAGACTTTGCAATGGGTGAGTGGGTGTTTGAAGGTGCCATTGTTAATTCTTTTTGAAGGGTAATTTTTTGGGGAGGGGGTGCCTTCTTACATCATATTCACCAGGCAGGAAGAAAATCCTGACACTCTGCCTCCATTACCATATTTTAAGAGAATCTAAAATAATCCTCCCGTTTTAAATCTACATTTGGTAAATAATGAGGATTCTTTAAAGGTGCATCTAGTGTTGTTAATATAGGCTATTTGATATAGTCCATTTGTCTGAATTATTTATGTTAACAGGAATACAATAATGCCAACGTCATCTTGTTCTCTGAATCTTGTCCATCACACACACACACACACACACACACACACACACACACACACACACACAGAGAGAGAGAGAGAGAGAGAGAGAGAGAGAGAGAGAGAGAGAGAGAGAGAGAGAGAGAGAAGAGAGAGAGAGAGAGAGAGAGAGAGAGAGAGAGTTTAAGGACCTGCCTCAATCAGTCCTCCCAAGAAACAGAACTCTTGAAATGGACATCATTTCAAAAGGAACTTTTATTGGGAGATGTTGACAGCAGGAATAGAAGGCAGGATCTGAGGATTTCCTGCACAAATCAAAAGAATCAATAGTAACCCCAGCCCAACTACCCATCCGAATGGTTCAAAGAGGCCAATCTGCAGGTGTGAACATGCTGTGGGAACGGGGCAATAAGGCACCGCTTCCAAGCTGTTAAGTCTCTCTGTGCTGCTTCTTCATGCTTGGTGATAAGGCAGATGGCTGGAGGCACATTCCATTCTCACCCCAATAGAGAAACATCAAAGAGGACAGAGCAAGGAACAGAGCAAAAGGAAATACACATCAGCAACCCCAAGCTTCCCCCTCCCTTCCAGGAGAATGGCAGAACCTGAAAAGAACAAGAAACTCCATGCCCATAGAAGGACAGGGTTCTGACATGCTGCCCCCCTTAAAAAAATGAGAGATCCACCTGGAGAAAAAGAAAATAATAACAGGGAGAGAAAACTACATACAGTTTAGTTGGGTTTATCAGGATACTGGGCATGAAACCTTTTTAACAACCTAGGAACCCTGACACGTCGTTTGTGCACCCACTCATTCTGGGAAGATGGGAGATCTTTCCAAGCTATTAGTATTGTGTTGATCCATGGTGTTTCCTGAAATCCAGGATCTCCTTGACTTGTTCTCCCTCCACCATAATAGGTGGAGGAGGGGGAACCATAGCTGGTCTTAGAGGTGAGCTCAATTAACATTTTAATAAGCTACAATGAAATACCGGGTGAACTTGTCTAATTTTACGGTTACTGGATTGATGACCCTTTTAATGGGGAATGGTCCCATGAATTTGGGCCCTAATTTCTTTGATGGCTGTAGATATTTTAAATACTTTGTTGATAAGTATACTTTTTCCCCAACTTTAAATAGCTTAGGTTCTACTCGCTTCTTATCTGCCTGCACTTTGTAAGCTTCCCTAGCCTTGTCTAATGCCTTTCTCACTACTGGCCACATATTTTGGAGCTGTGTAATCCACTCCTTCAGGGATGGGATGGTGGGTTTGTTGACTGGCAATTCTGGCATTGGGTTGAAATTTTGTCCTGTTCTGACCTGGAATGGAGTGTAACCCATGCTAGAGTGAACAGCATTGTTGTAAGCCACTTCCGTGAAAGGACGTAGATCAGTCCAATTGTCCTGTTGATCATTAATAAAGCATCTTAAATATTGTTCCAATACTGAGTTTGAATGTTCTGTCCCACCATTTGTTTGTGGATTGTGAGTAAATGACAAGCCCTGGGCAGTCCCCAGGAGGTCCAAAAAGGGTCTCCAGAACTCAGAAGTGAATTGCATCCCCCTGTCTGAGATTATACTTTATGGAGCCCCATGCAATCGGTAGGTTGTACAAACAGCTTTGCTACAGTCTTAGCCATGGGAATTTTAGTGGACGGAATGAAGTGCACCTGTTTGGAGAATACGTCCATCACCACCCAAATGATGGTGTTTCCTGCGCTCTCCGGTAACTCCATGATAAAATCCATGGAAATCTCTCGCCAAGGCGCTGATGGGCTTGCAACCACCTGTAATAAGCCTGATGTTTTTCCCTGCCTTTGTTTTGCCACTACACAAATGGGGCAGCTAGCCACATAGCTTTCAATGTCTTTCTTTATGGATGGCCACCCAAACTGTCTCTTGACCAGGTGGAGCATCTTCACGAACTCAAAATGCCCAGCCACTTTTGAATCATGACATAGCTGTGTGAATTTCAGTCTTTGGATTTTTGGCACGTATAATTTTTCCCCCACCCATGGCAGTCCATCATTCATCGAGCACAGGTTTTTATGGCTCAAGAACCACTCATCTGTTTCCAGAGCCTGTCTGAACTCTGTTCTGGCTGCACTATCTATGCGTTTTGATTTCTTTGTCTGTGACCTTGTGATTACTGGAGCCACTATCTGTTTAGATGGCATGAGAGGGTACACCACTTCTGTTTTTATATTATTATACTGTGGTAGCCGTGATAAAGTGTTGTCTAGGAAGTTCTCCCCCCCCCCGGTATGTATTTAATAGTGAAGTTAAACTGGTAGAAATGTTGGGACCACCTCGCTTGTTTCAGTGACAGTTTCCTTGGGGTTTTTAAGGCTTCAAGGTTTTTATGATCAGTCCATACCTGGAAGGGGATTTTATTCCCTTCCAGGAAATACCTCCATGTAAGGAGAGCCCAGACCACCACATAGGCTTCCTTCTCCCACACTGCCCACCTCTGTTCTGTTTTGGTGAGTTTCCTGGATGTATAGGCACAGGCTTGTAGCTGGCCCTCTTGGTTTTCTTGGAACATCGCTAGTGTCTGCCTGTATGACAAAAGGTTTTTCTATGTCTGGATGTTTTAGGACCAGTTCAGCTGAGAAAAGTCTTTTTAATTTCTCAAATGTGGTGTGACACTCCATAGTCCATTTCAATGGTTGGCTAAGCTTCAGTTTACCCTCCCCTTTCGACTTTAGTAAATTGATAATGGGGAGTGTGATATGTGCAAAGGAGGGGATGAACTGATGGCAGAAATTAGTGAACCCCAGGAAACTTTGCAATTGCCTCCTTGTGCGTGGCAGTGCCCATTCCAGCACTGCCTTGACTTTCTCTGAATCCATCTCTATCCCATTATGAGATATGCAATACCCCAAATAGTCATTTTTTCCTTATGGAACTCACAATTTGACAGCTTGGCATAGAGTCAGGTGGCTCATAATCTATTTAGTACCACCCTGACCAACTTTACATGCTCCTCCTTTGTTTTGGTAAAGATTAAGATGTCATCCAAGTATACAAGAACCCCAGTAGTTATAGTGTATACCTTTTTTAATGAAAATTATCAGCACTTTTGATCAGTGACGTCATCAAAGTAAACAAACCCATGTGGTGTTGATTACATCAGCAGATCATGGCCCTATGCGGAAGTAACCACCCTATTTTCAGATAAGGCGAGCGGAAGTGACGTGTTGGCCTAAGCCCATCAGGATAAGCAAGAGTAACCCTAGCAACCCTATTTTCAGATAAGGCATCTTGAACCTAACCCCATCAATAAGTTAAGGAGGTCAAACCTCTGGGTACATGATTAGACTAATTCTATGGACATTCAAAACAAACAGAATAAGCTAAAAAAGTAAATAATTAACAGAGGCCTGTGCTTTTGGGAAACAAGCCCTACTTTGGGGAGCTGTGAAATAATAATAATAAAAAATGCTTTTTATTTCTAATCATTCTAGCCTAATGATGCTTTTAATTTTTGTGGAGTTTTAAAAATCAGTGCCTCAAAAGCAGGGAACAAAGGAGGCCCTAAAAGGCGGCCAGGGCTTCCATTTAACCCCCTTTTTTCTAAAAGGTATTTATTTCTAGGAGGTTTTAAAATCATTTTCTCGAATGCAGGGTGGGGGAAAAAAACCATTTAAAACCCGCAGCTGGTTTTTACCTTTGTAAAAATCTAAAGTCACATATTTTGTCAATTGAGCCCTCAAATCCACATGTACATGTAACCGTACGAAGCATGGCCTTAATAAAATTTATTCTGCACCCCCTACAGCAAAAAGACAAAGAATATTAACAGGAATTAAAATGCTGACAAGGGGCAACCAGCCAGGTGGGAAGTAGGCTTGTTCGGGCATCTTAGGGCTGCAGATCTGGGCAAGCGTGTTTGTGCCTGATAGTAAAAAGGGGGGTTAGGCCTTGTTCGGGAGATGCCTGGGCATGTCATACCCCATGATTCTGGACAGGTGCAAGGCTCAAGGACGTGTCATAGAATGTGCAAGGGAGATTGTACAGGCAGGTCTGAACAGCTAGCGATTTAATTCCAGCAGTCTTTTGAAGATGGCAACCTCTGGTTCCATAGCTGATTTTAAAACAACTGCAAAAGCGAGCATCACACGGAATGACACAAGGCCCCAGGTGGAAGAATGCGACAAAATCTGTTGCAGGGGTTATGATAAAGGAATTTTTTTATTCACTCCCGTTTTGCCTGGCTGTAGCATGATGTGCTGTAACTTTAACGATGAGATGCAGAGTACTTACCATACAGCCTGTGAAATGATGAATGATGCTACATTATTTCCCTGCAATGGTAAGTAAAATATGTTTTTATTTATGTTAATGTAAATGCTGCTGGCGCCGATATCACACTAGCAGGATGTGCTTTATATTTTGCAGACTCCGAATTAATAACGCCTAGACAGCAAACACTTCAAGACACCCCAATTTTATATTCCTGTGGTAATCGCAGCGGTCACAAAGCTTTTGCAGATTTTTTTGATCTAGACTATAACTGGGGTTCTGAGCTATCCCAGAGATCACGCTACCAACCCTGTGAGTTAAAGAGCTGCAATTTTTATAAAGACTGGCTTGCTTGCGACTGCGGATATGCATTGGGGGGTACAGGCGGGTCACCGTATTGTAAAATAGTGTGTTATGGGGGTTTATCTTCAGATTCTGATAGTAGTGATGAGGGGTATTTTTCTGATGATGGAGCCATGCCACCCCTCTGAACTCTGTATAACCAATAAAAGACTGTGTTAATGTCAATGCTTGACCATTTGTCAGTTTTCTTTCAGTATAATGATGCATGAAAAGTTTCTAAGCTGTATTTATTATATGCCAGGATGTGTAGGTAGTTATGGAGGTGTGAATAGCCTTTTTCAGGAAGCTAGAAAACATGATAAAAACCTGACCATGAAACAAGTCAAGACGTGGCTGTCAGGCCAAGACGCTTATATGCTTCATAAGCCTGCAAGAATTAATTTTCCTAGAAATAAAACAGTAGTGTCTGGCTTAGATCATCAATGGCAGGCTGACCTCATAGATGTCTCCAAGTTTTCTAAGGAGAACCATGGAAAAAAGTACATCTTAACAGTTATCGATGTGTTATCTTAATATGCCTGGGCCTCCCCTTTATCTGATAAAACAGGGAGGGAAGTTACAGCTGCCTTCCAGAATATCTTTGAAACAGGATGCGCACCCCGAAAAATACAGACAGATGCAGGTAAAGAGTTCTTGAATATACCGCTGAAGAAACTTTTAGCACGTTATGGCATTCATCATTTTGTCACTCATAGTGAAACTAAAACAGCCATTATAGAGAGGTTTAATAGAACCCTAAAAACAAACTCTGGAGATATTTCACAGCTAGAAATACACATCGGTATGTAGACATTTTGGCAGATACTCTTCAGGGGTACAATAGCACTTACCATCGTAGCATTGGGACTGCTCCTAATACCGTAAATTTGTCTAACGAAAGGGATGTGTGTATGAGGCTTTATGGGGTAGCTTTAAAAAGTAAAAGAAAGAAAAATGTCTTAAGGTGGGGGATCATGTCAGAGTATCCAGACTGAGGGGTAAGTTTGAAAAGGGCTATCAGCAAACCTATACAGATGAGATATTCATCATCAAAGAACTGGAGACAAGGGGGGAAAGAGTTGTGTATAGATTAAATGATTACATGGGTGACCCTGTAAAGGGGACTTTTTACTTTGAGGAGTTTCAAAAGGTTTCTGCTGACCAACAGTGCGTATACAGAATAGAGAAAATTATCCAAAAAAGAGGGTGTGGGAGACAAAGAGAGTTTCTAGTCAAATGCACTGGCTGGCCAGAAAAGTTCAACAGTTGGGTTAAGGAGACTGAAGTACAACATCTTTGATATGGAGGAGTTTTACATCACCCTACCCAGCAATGCATCAGCAGCAATTTTCCCCCAAAACAAAAATTCTAATTTTACTATTCAATTAGTGAGATTGTTGGATCTTCCAGGATCATGGGAAGTAGGGCTAGCAGAGATACAGTATCCACGTAGTTGGCACACATTAACTTCACCTGGATATTTTAAAATTGCTAACGAGAGAAAGAGATGGCATTTTTCTTTGAGAAGTGGGTACTATAACAGCATCCGACATCTGTTAGAAAATATGAACAAGCTTATATCAAACGTCAGGGACAGACCTAAGACAACCCTACATTATGATTCAGTGAGTCGAAAAATTAATCTTAAAGGAGATGAACCGCACACCATTCTAATTAGTGGAGAACTTGGACATCTGTTAGGTATGTTCCCTGGATTCAGCACCTTATATGTTTACACAGACATTGTAGAGCTCCAGATAGTGGGTGACTTCTATGTGCCATTACTGCGCTGTGTGCCTGTGCGAGGGCAAGACAATGATTCTGTCACAATGACCTATGACCATCCACATTATGCACCGGTCAGCAAACATCACATCGAAACCATTACCATAGAAATCAAAACCGATCAGGACAAAAATGTACATTTTTATCATGGGAAGGTGATTGTCAAGCTTCATTTTAGGCCTCGGAAAAGTGAAGGATGGTTGTGATCAAGGAGCACGGGAACCCTCAAGACTACATGGCTTACTACAGGGCACAAGTTGGTGGCGGCCTTCCAGGCTTTCGAGGAGCACCCATTATGTACGGGACAGGTTTAGGGGGTCTGTTCCATGGGCTTTTTTGAAAAGCAATGCCTTTTTTGAGGCGAGGATTAGAAATCATTAAGCTGCATGTGAAATCTGATGCCAAAAACATTGCCAGAGATGTTGCGGGGCATCTTGTATCCCGTGTTGTTGAGAAGGGGCAGGATGGATCAGGGATGATCATAGCCAGGAAGAATTACGCATTGGGCCTGCCTATTCCATTTAAAAAGAGAAGACTTGTGAAAAAGACCCACCATACCAAGAGGAGACTGTTGTGATGAGCGACCGGTCAGGGTTCTGGCCTCAACTCTTAGAGCCCCGTAACAGGGGTGAGAATTTAGAGGGACCCTCGCAAGGGTGAACACCTTGAATAGGGAAGGATTTAGCCCTTTGCCACTGACCCAGTGTGCCGGACGTTCCAACGGTCACACTTGGGAACTGCGATAGCTCAGGGACAGAGTTCTAGGACAAACTGAGGCACCAACACAAGTTTGTTCAAGGTGAGAGAGCACAGAGTGCCCGGGGTGGATGGTCTTGCCCCCGAACAGCTTTGCACACCCTCTTTTATTTAGCTGTTTCATTTGGGAGGGGGAAACACACTCATGAGGGAGGTCAAAGGAAAACATAACTCATTGTATACAACTGCTAATGAAGAGAGCAAAGGTCATCACAGGAAACAATAAAACATAGCTTATCATATTACAAATGCTAACAGAGAATACAAGGGTTGTCATCAGTCAGGAAGGCATATCTTAACTTGAAAGGCATGACTTGAAAGACATGACTTGAAACATAACTTGAAACATAACTTGAAACATAACTTGAAACAAGGACAATTATAAAAGACAAGTCTTGTTATAAATGAAGCAGGGGACAAAGGTTTATCACAGGAATGCAGACTTCATAATTATAATTGGGGAAAGGCAGAGGTTTTATCTTGAAGCAAGGACAATTATAAAAAACAAGTCTTGTTACATACAAGTGTAAAGAGATTTATCATTACAACTCAAGAATGCAAAACTGTATAACTTTTAATATAGAAATCAAAAGGGTCTTTTGGAGTCTGGGATAACTACAACTCCTCCTTTTCTGTTTTTTAAGGCCAATAATTGAGAAGGCCCCTCAATGTCCAGAACTTTCTCTTCTAGGATACTTACGCGGGAAAAAGAGAAATCCTACGATACCTCCTGTGCCTGCGCCAGTGTTCCTTTCAAAGAGTGTTGGTGTGAGGGTGCATCAGTCTCTGGGTCAGAAGTGAATTCTAAAAGAGGATGTTTGTATTCACTGTCAACAGTGTGTTTCATCAACAGAATGTCATCGCTAATGCTGCTCAGCCTTCGTTGTAGAAAATCTAAAAGTTTACCCATAACACATGGGCCAATTGCACATGCAAGTAATAACAAAATTAAAGGACCAGCTAAGGCTGAGAAAAGGGTGGTCAGCCAGGGAGAGAAGTAAAACGTTCCTTGAATTGATACTTACTGTGCCATAAGGAATCAATTTGTTTAACAGCTCTCTGTTCAGCTATCAAAGAAATACTGTTAGTAATACTTCTGATAAAAATAGGCAAGACACAAGGTAAAATAATGCATCCTAATACAATCATACCAATTAAAGCTACAATAGCTTGTAAACCAGGTAATTTGGGAAACCAGGAGCCAAGTAATTCCTGAAAGTTGAAACCATTTCAAGTTTGGACAGGAACATGAGCACAGGAACATGAGCTACAGAGTTCACATAGATGATGATGGTAGACTCGTTGTTAACAACAGGTTGTTCCTTCTGGGTCCATGCGATGGGCAAAAACAGTGTGAAAAGAGTCATTTTTGACTGGAACCAATGTCAAAGGTGTGAGCCATTGTAAAAAATGGGATGGGATAGCTGGTGGAGTGGAGGCACAATGAAATGCTGCAAGCTGAGTAGGCGGCAAAACTTTGACGTCTGGGGTAAGCTTTCAGATGGAATTGTGTTTTAGTGGCATCAGTCAGTGGTGTTAAAGCTGAAAAAAGTCACAAACCATGCTGTCATCTTTAATGGGTTCTGCAGTTGTGTTTGTGGAGGCATGATACGGACGAACGTAGCGACCGGGGATCCACAGCACTTTGTCTGGCAGTTGAGCAGCTGCGTAGCCTCTTCCCCAAGTGAGAAGGTCTGCAGGGCCTTTCCAAGTTAGGTCTGGAAGTTGGCGATACCAAACCTGTGGCTTAGGGAGATCTGAAGAAGAAGAAGAAGAAAAATGCTGCTCTGCAGCTGTGGTTAAGGGATGGCCAGTGAAGTTTGAAAAGTTTAGAGTGTAGAGGCAAAGGTTAAGAGTTTCTTGCACTGCTGGGAGGTTGGGGTTTCGTTTTCCCCCGTTCTGATTTTTATAACGATCTAAAGCATGTTTCAAGGTTTGGTTAGCCCTTTCCACCAAGGCTTGGCCTTGGCTATTATATGGAATTCCAAATTTGTGTGTGATTTGCCAATGATGACAAAATTCTGCCATGGCTTGACTGCTATAAGCAGGGCTATTATCTGTTTTGAGTTCTTTTGGACATCCCAGCACTGCAAAGGTCCGAATACAATGATTAATGACATGTTTAGTGGCTTCTCCCCTTTGGGGGGTAGCCATGATGAATCCTGAAAAAGTATCAATTGAAACATGCAAATACTTACATGGGGCAAATGGTGCATATTGTGTAACATCCATTTGCTAAATTTGGCAAGACTCCAATCCCCTTGGATTGACACCCATAGGGATTGCAGTGGTTTGTTTGCTGCAGGTTGGACATTGCTGGCGAATTGCAATAGCTTCTGCAGCGGTGATGCCAAACTGCTTTTGCAAAGCTTTGGAATTTTGATGGAAATATGAATGACTTTCCCAGGGGGTGAGGGGTTGCAAAGAACAGGCTGAAGGTCCAGAGGCAGCCTGATCTGCAACATTGTTTCCCTTTTGCAAAAAACCTGGAAAAGGCTGATGACTACGAATGTGAGCAACAAAAACAGGATGTTGGCGTTCAAAAAGCAAATTTTGCAAGGTTAAAAAAAAAGTTGTAACAAATCTGGTTGAATGGAGGGGGATAAATAAGATCCATAAATCACTTGAATTGTCTGATAAACATAAAAGCTATCCACAATAAGATTCAAAGGTTGAAAGGAAAAAAGTTGACAAGCCAAAATTGAAGCAGCCAGTTCAGCTTTTTGAGCTGACCGCTGGGGTGTGACAACCAGTCAATGGGTACAGTGCGAACAATTTGCATTGCAAACGATAATCGGGTGGTGGGTGGCAAGAAACCTTGCCATGCCAATCAGCTAAGGAAAATTGTAATTCACTCGAGGTTTGAAAAAATGATTTCCAAATTTGCAAAGACATAAACACACAAAAAAATGTCTATCTCCAGCCCAATCAAGGCTTTCGTTCAGTGAATTAAAAATCAATTGAGCCAATTGTGCTTCTCTGGTTAAAACAGAAACTTTGGGCGTATGGGATAAATGAATCCACTCCAAAATTTTCAATTGGTTAGCACGTTGAACAATAGCAGCAGTAAATAGTCCAGGCGTGTTTAAAATAATAGCAGCAAAAGGAACATCCGACTCCCATCATGCAACATCCACCTCTCACTTTCTTGTACTTCCCATGTTTCTCCCAATCCATATTTCTATAGTACATTCTTGTTCCTACAGCATTCTAAGGCTTGTGTTAAGGCATACAATTCATGCATGCAATTCACAAATCTGTGCAAACCAACTTAAAAACCACTTTTCTGTTTCTCCCTTTTATTATCCATTCATTCACTGCCCTTCTGCCATTCTGGCCTAACTTCTGTCTTTTCTGCCTATCAACTTTTGCATGAACCAACTGTTTCCCTTAGCTATTAATCAATCCTCTACATTTCTCTTCTCCAAAAGTATTGAAGATTCAATAATCATATTTGGAGTCAGTGTATATGTTCCTCCTTTCCTGTATTAACAATCTCAGAGCCTGTTGTAAGGTATAAAATCCACAGGCTAGTGCTGATAAAGGGAGGGAAATTCTCCCAGATATCACCTTCTATCAATGTGTCCTGCACACAGACACAAAAACATCAAAAACAAAAAAAACAAAAACAAAAAACAACTCCACAAAAAGATCAGAGTAATTTCTTTTGGGTGATGTTTAACTAAAACTCAAAGAATTCAAAAACTTCTTTTGGGTGATGTTTAACTAAAACTCAAAGAATTCAAAAACTTCTTTTGGGTGATGTTTAACTAAAACTCAAAGAATTCCAAAAACTTGTCCAACAAAGAATCTCTCCTCTTTCGAGTAAAAAAAATTGCAAGCTGAAACTGCAAGAGTGGGCATCAAGTTTCACATCCACCCCCCTTTCTCAGACTGGAATTCTAAGCAGAGAAAAAAAATGGTTAAAAGGACCAGCCACCCCCCCTCTTCTGGCTGTCTCTCCCTGTCTCACTCTTAAAGTAACACAGCAGGGTTGGGGGGGAGTAAAAGAAACTTTACAAAAATCTCACCACCAAAAAAATAAAAAATAAAAATAGTTTGCTCTCCTTTACATGCATTTTCTCTCACACATCATCCATGGCTTTTACAACAATAAAATCTATAGTTTACTGTTCCTTTCATAGCCTGGGACGGGGTGGTAGGTGAGTTTGAGGGCTAACACACTCACATTTACATATCAGCAAATTAACTCATTCACTTCCATTCTGACTGCTTGCATAAACAATTTCACATACAAAAATTTCGTTTCATACTTTCTCCAGACAAACCATACATTGTTAAATAAGGCCTTTTTGTTTAGTGTTATCAGAGAGGATTTTGACCCTCTTCCAAGTCTTGGAAATAACACAGAACAACACAGACAGACATATATACACAGATATATTAAAACAACATTTATTTAGACATATGGCTTGTCCTACGAGAGGTGAGAAAAATCATGAGTTGATTCCAACCGAACATGGTTTCTATAGGGCCCTTTAACCATCTCCTATTTTTTCCACCACTCCAAGTCCAAGCTTAATGTTCCAAATGTCCATATATATATATATATATATATATATATATATATATATATATATATATATATATATATATATATATATATATATATATATATATATATATATATATATATATATATATATATATATATATATATATATATATATATATATATATATATATATATATATATATATATATATATATATATATATATATATATATATGAAAACAAAACACACATATCAATTTGGGGTTATAGGCCAAAACAATAATTCAAAGAGCTAGATTAAAAGAAAAAGATAGAAGAAAAACTTGGTTTTATTTCTTTGATTTTTCTTTTCTTTAGGTTACAACAACAACTACTTTCCTATTCTTTGATTTGGTAGAGCAGAATAGTCAATTTAGTTTGGCTGGGAGCCTGCAATGGGAAGCTAGATCCCAGAAAACTCCAGGCAGTTGAAATCAACAGGCGCGCCCCTGGACTTTACTGAGAACAGCTCGCCCCAAGAGGCTCGTTCAAGCCCCACATAAGCCAATTTTAACAGGAGTTCATTTCGGGTATATTCATTGTCTATTTGCCTTGTTATTTCTTCCTGCAGTCTATCCACAAAGTCTGAATAAGCCTGATTGGGACCTTGATAAACCTTTGCAAAAGACATTTTAGCTTTTCCCTGAGGATATCTAGCGGAAAGCTGCTAAAGCCCCTTCCTGTATCAAATTAAAAGCCTCCCTTGGGCTTTGAGCCTGTTGGTCATTAGTAATGAATTGTCCCGTGCCAAATAATTGATCCCTATTTACTCCTTGAGGTAATCCAGCAAGAATTTTTTCTCTATTTCTTTTTTATTTATATTCAGATTCCCAAACAAGATATTGTGATAGAGTCAAAACCATGTTAGCTTACCTATACTTAGTAAAAATCCTTGCACATAGTTGATGAAGTCATGATGCAAGGGTGTATACTCTTAACAGGATAACAAGATGACAAATCTTCCATGTTCAACAGATTCTGGCTGAGCCTGAGGGGCTCAGCTGAGGTGCCCTGCTGAGTTTCTCCCGGCTAAATCCTCATAAGGAGGGGGAGCGGGAGAAACTGAAAAGGCTTAATGAAAAAGAGAATCAGTGAAAAGTTCAGAGGGGTTAGAAGCATTAAGAGGAAAAGAAATGTCCCGGAGGCATGAGCTGCAAGCATAGAGTGAACAAAAGGTGCCCCTTGAGTGGGGCGGAGAGGCGGAGGAGAGAGATTTGGAGAAGAAGGAGGAGGGAAGGGGGGAGGGGGGTTTAGAAATAATAATGGCAACAAGCTCAGAGGCTTTTTCCTCTTTGCCGGGAGCAGAGACAGGCACAGCAGGGCAAAGAGAAGCAGAAGGAAGATTCTCCGGAGGCAGAGCAGAGGGGGGGGGACAGGCACAGCAATAGGAGGAAGTTTCTCTGATTTTTCATAGGGTGGGGGCGGCACGGATAAAGGCGGAAGATCAGAAGAGTGATCAAGAGGTTTAGAGGTAAAAGATGTCAGATCTAAAGGAGATGGCAAAAGTTTTAATGCTGCCATCATTGCTTGCCATGCGGACAAAATGTCAGCAGGTGCCCTGGGATGATTGTGAAGATATTTACCTAGCTTTTCCCAGGTTATAACAGACAAAGTGCCTGATTCCGGATAAGCCGGACAATTTTTGTTAATATATTGTAAAAGTTTTGTTAAAAGTCTCCTTCCTACAGCATGGACCATGGTGCCATTGTGTTTTAGAACAAAATTAGCCTTCTGCACTATATTAAAAAGTTCGTCCCTATGACCTGACGAAACTTTGAAAAGTGGAGAGCCCATTACTCACGATTTGAAGCCTTCTCCGAGGTGCGTGGTAACAGGAATGCAGGCAGCCAGGACAGGAGTCGTACTGTGGAGTTGAAGCCGCGATCCAACGGACGAGCCCCCAGTTGTTGCGATGAGCGACCGGTCAGGGTTCTGGCCTCAACTCTTAGAGCCCCGTAACAGGGGTGAGAATTTAGAGGGACCCTCGCAAGGGTGAACACCTTGAATAGGGAAGGATTTAGCCCTTTGCCACCGACCCAGTGTGCCGGACGTTCCAACGGTCACACTTGGGAACTGCGATAGCTCAGGGACAGAGTTCTAGGACAAACTGAGGCACCAACACAAGTTTGTTCAAGGTGAGAGAGCACAGAGTGCCCGGGGTGGATGGTCTTGCCCCCGAACAGCTTTGCACACCCTCTTTTATTTAGCTGTTTCATTTGGGAGGGGGAAACACACTCATGAGGGAGGTCAAAGGAAAACATAACTCATTGTATACAACTGCTAATGAAGAGAGCAAAGGTCATCACAGGAAACAATAAAACATAGCTTATCATATTACAAATGCTAACAGAGAATACAAGGGTTGTCATCAGTCAGGAAGGCATATCTTAACTTGAAAGGCATGACTTGAAAGGCATGACTTGAAACATAACTTGAAACATAACTTGAAACATAACTTGAAACAAGGACAATTATAAAAGACAAGTCTTGTTATAAATGAAGCAGGGGACAAAGGTTTATCACAGGAATGCAGACTTCATAATTATAATTGGGGAAAGGCAGAGGTTTTATCTTGAAGCAAGGACAATTATAAAAAACAAGTCTTGTTACATACAAGTGTAAAGAGATTTATCACTACAACTCAAGAATGCAAAACTGTATAACTTTTAATATAGAAATCAAAAGGGTCTTTTGGAGTCTGGGATAACTACAGGAGACGTGCGCAGAAGAGGAAGCCCTGTGACAAGGAAGACATATTCTAATACAATATGGGATTTATTCATTCTGCTTCAGAGGAATGTGTTAAATCAGAACTGGATCTTTTTCAACTGGCACCTACACAGACCAGTATTGAAAACAGTACCTATGTCGAGATCCCACCTTTATCAGCACTGACACCCAATGCTCCCCTGGAATTTTTTATCACAGGGCATGGTGAGCATTACACGGATTTAAACAACACCCTGCTGTATGTGAGTTGCAAGATTGTAAAGGCTGACGGATCGGATATTGATGCGGGGCTAGGGTGGCCCTGACCAACTACCCCATAGCATTGCTGTTTAATCAGCTGGATGGAGCCTTGGTGGAGCAGTGGGCTAATGCCTCCTTAAGTAACACCAGCTGCCTGCAATTAGTGCAGGTTCGCATCCCACCAGGCTCAAGGTTGACTCAGCCTTCCATCCTTCCGAGGTAGGTAAAATGAGGACCCAGATTGTTGGGGGCAATAAGCTGACTTTGTAATAATGCTGCTGGGGGGGGGGCGAAAGCCCTAATAAGCAGGCATATACATAGAATGAAGGCTATTGCTAAGCACATTGATTTGTGCTTTAGATTGTAAGCTGCCCTGAGTCTTCGGGATATAAATGGGATTAAAATAAAATAAAAAATAAATGTTACCTTGGGAGATTGGTTCATTACACAGAGCCATCATTGCTATTCTTACCGGGCCATGATTGAACTGATTCTGAACTTTGGTGGTGATGCGCTGGGTACCTAATTTATAGCTGGTGGTTTTTACTCAGACTCAGACCTCATGGAGAGTACTCTACTGACAGCCGCTGGGAACTCCAGTTTCAAAGCGAGAGCAAGACACACGGCCGGTAGTCATAAATGCTAGGGCCTCTGCATAGTGATCTGTTTTTTTAAGACAGACTGATAATTAATGGTGTTGATGTGAAAGTCAAACTCACAAGAAGCAGAAATGAATTTTGCATGATGAAGGATGGCAATTAGAGTTACAAAGTGCAACTCTTGGCACCTTCTCTCTTTGTAAAACGTGTAAAAGTAGCCCCAGGAGTGTGCCTTGGTCATGCAGAAGCTTTGCTCTCCTCCAATGCCAAATACCCCATTGATCGAGGGGGGATGAAGGTTTACAGCATTCCTGCAGGTAGCCTTGTGTGTAATCAGGAAAATCTATTTCTGGGTCAGCTACCTAAACAATTAGTGATTGGGTTTGTGGACAATGCATCTTTTAGTGGGGATTATGAAAGAAACCTGTTCAATTTTCAACACTGCAATGTCAATTTTTGTGCCTTGCATTGTGATGGCAAGCAGATTCCTGCAAAGCCTCTTCAGCCTGATTATGAGCATGGTCTTTTTGTGAGAGAGTACATGCAGATGGTCCAGGCCACAGGCAAAGGCATGAAAGACAGGTCGCTGTTAATCAGCCGGGAAGAGTTTAACTGAGGGTATACTTTGTATTGTTTTGACTTGAGTCCTGATCAGGGGTACTCTGAGCACTATTCTTTGATCAGGAATGGTAACCTCAGAGCCAAAATTAGATTTGCACAACCCCTCCCCAACACCGTCAACATGATTCTCTATGCAATCTTTGAAAACATTATTGAAATAAGTCACACAAGGAATGTGCTCTTTGATTATATGTGAGTATGGACACAGTGCAACTCCGCCACTTGTTCTCTGGAAATAAAGACTTTCTAGAGGTCTACCCTTGTGACCTGCTACCCCAGAGACAAATCTCCAAAAGACCTTTTGGATTAATTGTAAATACCCACCCTCACACTCTGCCTGGTGAACACTGGCTGGCTCTCTACTTCCCATCTCCCGGATATGGTGAATTTTTTTATTCTTAGGGAAGACCGCCGGATAGCCCTGACTTTCCTGGCTCCATAGCGATGTTTTTAGAGCAGCAAGCTGAGAAGTACACATTTCACCAACGCCAACTGCAACACCCCAGCACTGTGACCTGCGGGCAACACTGTGCGTTTTTTCTACTGAACCAGACTAAAGGAGTAGACTATGAAAATATTTTAAAGATGTACTCCAATGTACTCCTATGTCGATATTAAAAATGATCAAATGGTAAAGCTGTTTGTAAAAACTATAAAGGTGGGAAGGGGACTTGGAACCTGTAACCATCACCAGTGCATGCAGACATGCCTGCCTTACTGTAAAATAAAGAAAAAGACTTACATGTTTTTACTTGTTTCACTGTGTTTTTATTCATTTTACAAATTGAGCCAGTCACCAAACCTGAACCTACTTCTAGGGTTTAATGTCCAAGGGCTAGAAGGGGCACTGGTAAACAGAGGCTTCTGAGTCCCAAAAGGGGCTGTCATAACAGAGTCGGGGCTAGTAGCAGTTTCATCCTTAACAACCAGAGAATCTTTCAACTTTTCTATTTGCTCTTTAACAGCTGTAGACCCCAACACAGAGGTCGGAACATTCACCTCAGGCATAGCATTCATAAAGTCATCCCAGCCTTTAGGTTTCCAGTTCTCAGTAGGGGCTCGGTGCTGCGAGGCTCCTTTCACCAAGTCAAAAATATTAGTACCAGGAATAGGAACCCCCTTGTATAAAAAGGTACTGCGATCATCTCTGGTTGAGACGTCCTGATGCTGTTTCATTTTGTTCAGCAAAAGTTCCACATTTTTCCTGTAATGGGTGCTCACACCACTTAGGATCTCGGCCATCGCTGTGTCCTGCGGAGATGGCTGTGGCGGTTGTTCTGGTAATGTTGGAAGTGGCCGAGGTTCTTCCAGTGGGTAAATGAGATTCAGTCTGTCATTTTCAGACTCATTTTGCCTGGTTAGTCTTAGATATCTCTGCAATGCAGAACTGTAGAGCTTAATCTTGTCATCCTCACACAAATCAGCTCTCTGAAGAATGGCACGCATCTTAGCATCCAACTCGTTAGTGGCTATAGCCCCCATAGTAGGGGGCCTGCCCTGTAGTTGCTCCATCTGATGACGCTATACCAGATACATTTTCTCGGCATGATCCATGGTTTATCCAGCTAACAGGCTAGTCAACAGCGGAATAGTTGCCCCTAGTAAGGGACCGATAAAACCACCCAACTGAAGTATGATCTGCTTCTTCTTTTTGAGTGAGACCTTTCTATCACTCAACTTTTTAATGACACCTTTCTTTCTCTTTAGAGACTGGAATTGTGAAGGTTTCAGAGGAAGGTTTCCTTTTAGGGTGTTCAGAGCTATTTCTGCTATTGCCCCCACCAGATCATTATTAGCATTGCATAAGATGGTTTTTCTCTGTCTTGGTCCGGCCTTTACTAAGATTTTTAAAAGCCCCCAATTTCTACGTACCCTCTCTGACATCTTAAATGAACTATTGCTAAGGTAACTGGGCTACTACTTTTTACACTTCTTTTTCATTGTGTAAACAGTAGGCCAATCAGGTGGGAAGAGGCCTGTTCTCAACCTGTAGGATTCTGGAGTGGTGGCTGCCAAATCTACCAAAAGGTACCCATGTGGTTTGCAAGTGGCATCTTGGAATACTTCTAAAAAATACTTTGTGTTAGTGGGATACATCTGCCTGGCCAGTGTGACAATTTGCATCTGATCATGGGGGTTGAATAAAAACAAATATTTGGAATTCAGAGCTATTGTTCTCATTTTCTTACCTTGAAAAAACAGGTTTTGTAGTATGAGAATAATGATCAGGTTTCTGTGATGAACGTACCATGTAAAAGCCTTCTCTATTTGATCGCTCTCACTGGCCGACGCCATGAGATCATCTATCATGGCTAGAGTAATTTGATTTGGTAGAAACAAATCATCATCTTCAAAAGAAGACAGAAGCCCCTCCATAAACTTAATATAAGGGAATTTATTAAGCAGTTCTTTGTACAGAGGTTGCCAACAGCTATAAAACCATACAATATTTTGAGGCAATTGAGACAACGCAACATCACCATTTTCTAACATTTGTTTGATAAAAAAAGATTTGCCAGAATTGGATGGACCACTTATAATACAGGAGAAGGGGTGTACAAATTGTGCAATATTTTCCACAATCCTTAATAGCTGTAAGGCACCTTACAGTAATTTTCACTCTTTAATAATCTTTTATTATATACTACTTTTATAGTTTTACGGAGGACTTTCATTTCTAGGGTCCACTGTTTCTTAACCCTAACAATCCCCAACTGTTCTACCCTGATCTCTTTTATTCTCTCTGCACCAGACAGACAATAATCATCTACCAAATCTTTCAAGCTTTCAAAATTAACCTTATTTCTATTACCGCAGTTTAGTGTAATTCCCTTCACCTTTAGCACCGCTTCACCGTTGGACAAAGCATAAGCATACATTTTGGGACCGGCCGCAACAAACTCTGTTATCGTAGTGTTTGGATCTCACTTGTCAGTTGGCCTAAATAATCACCCAAAGGATTATAAAATCTCTGCTTATAAAAATGACTGAATCGGTGTCATGGTACAGGCACCTATCACCCAGCCCATCCAGTAGCCCACAGGTCTGCAACCCGCGGCTCCGGAGCCGCATGCGGCTCTTTCAGCCGTCTCCTGCGGCTCCCGGTCCTCTGCCATGTGCAGTCCAAAAAAGTGGGCCTACAAAAGTTCAACCAATCAATTCAAATATGCAGGGTAGGTGCATATCTCGCCTTGGCTCTACACTTCAGTCAAATCCTGTTCTGCGCATGCGCGCATATTTTTTGTGGCTCCCAGTTTTTCCTTTTGTGAGGGAACCGGTTCCGAGTGGCTCTTTCACTGTTTCAGGTTGCTGACCCCTGCAGTAGCCTGTATAATTCCAGCCGCGCATAAGCTGTTGTAAAGCTGGCAATGAATACATTAGTGCATGCGGTTTTGGTGGGGTGGTTCTTGGCTGTTTTCCATGTCACAACGGCTGTCTCCATATCCACAAACTCGCATGAGGAAACATTGTAATAGGGTACAAAAAGATATTTGAATAGTTCCTCAGGATTTGTTACCACGGATGTGGTCAGGTGATTGGTGCTTTGCCCAAACTTGCCCCACAGTGAGTTTAAGAAGAGTTTAGCAATCTGCCTTTTAGCAGGATTTACTTCAATGTGGTCACGTCGTAAGCGGATACCTTCCATCTTTTCATAATCCTGAATATATTGCTCTTTATCCTGTTCTGTTTTGCACCAGTCAGGGTAACCACTGGCTTCCTGTTTCTGTCTGAGATGCGTGTTCATATAACCTGAAAATAGTCCATTTGATGTTCTTTCAAAATGCCAGATCTCATAGATTTCAACAATTCTGTAACCTTTTTCTAAAGCTACATTCAATTCAACAGTACACCATGTCCCAGCCAGAGCTCTTTCCTCATCACTGTGTTTACAGGGGGTGGTTTGCAGTTTTTCTGTGCAGGTTGCTACATGTTCTCCCAATATTTTTTCTAACCAAGCATGTATTTTTCCCCCCCAATAAGCCTTTGCTTTACCACATGTCCACCAGATAGGATAATACATGCCTGAATTATGTTTACATTTCCAACATCTATCTGACATATTTTTAAACATTTTTGCTAATCTTGCTGGTGGGCAGGTGCCATCTGTAAAACATTTTATATACATTTTCTTTATACGCAGTTGACATTGTCAATTTATAATTTTTCTCCCATAGTTTTTACCATTTTCTAGTTCTATATTATAACCAAAGTTTTTTGCCCACCTTGTCATTGTTTCTTTAGTTTGTTCACTTTCCATCTCCAAAATTAACAAAAAATTATACATTTTCTTAATTAGTTTCTCATCAGAGGTTAACAATATATTATCAAATACAGTTTGTTCTTTATAAAACCCATACAGTTTCACATCTTTTTCACAGTTTCATTTGTTTTGATTTTAATGTCCCATCAGTATTTAAAATATCTCTATATGTCCAAATTTTTTCAAAATCTACCAAATTTGGATGTGAGAAAGCTTCCGTTGTTGATAGCCATCCTGGAATTTTTACATATATTTTAGTTTTGATTTTTTTTCCCCATACTGTTATCAAAGCATTTCTAATATAGTGATTTTGGAAATACTTATGAATTTCATTTTTCCCGTAGCACAAAAAAGCGTGCCACCCCAATTGTAAGTCATGTCCCTCCAAATATAACAACCTTTTATTCCTGAGAGTTATCCATTCTTTCACCCATGTTAATACAGATGCTTGATAATACAAAGCCCACTCGGGTAGCCCAAAACCTCCATTTTCCTTAGCATCTTGCAACGTTTTCATCTTTATTCTAGCTTTCTTTTCTTGCCAAACAAACTTCAAAATTGATGAATTTAACTCTTGGAAGAATTTTTTTCTCAAATTTTATCTGAATTGTTTGAAATAAAAATAAAATCTTAGGCAATATATTCATTTTAACTGTACCAATTCTTCTTACTATTGACAGTTGTAAATTCTTCCACTTTTCAAAGTCTAATTTTATTTGTTTCAATAGCCTTATATAGTTGTCTTCTTTTATTGTTGAGCATTTGGCTGATAAATATATACCCAAATATTTAACCTTTTCCCATTATCTGTACCTCTATTGATTCTGACAATTTATTTTATTTTATTTTATTTTATTTTGCTTATTTGTAAGATTCTTTACTATTATCTTAGTTTTTTCTTTATTTATTTTTAATCCCGCTATTTCTCCATACTGTTCTATCTTTCCCCACAATTTGGGAATCATTTCCAGGGGTTCTTCCAAAATAAATACTAAATCGTCAGCAAATATTTGTGATTTATTTATTTAGCAGTGCAATTCCCACCCCCCATTTCTTCCACAAACAACTCAACGCATATACCGCAATACATAAATACATACTCAGTGGGTTAGGACACTGAGCTTGTCCACCAGATGGTCGGCAGTTTGGCGGGTCGAATCCCGAGTGCCACGTAGCAGAGTGAGCGCCTGTTACTCATCCCAGCTTCTGCCAACCTAGCAGTTCGAAAGCACGTAAAAATGCAAGTAGAAAAATAGGGACCACTACAGTGGGAAGGTAACAGCTTTCCGTGCGCCTTTGGCATCTAGTCATGCCGGCCACATGACCACAGAGATGTCCTCGGACAAGCGCTGGCTCTTTGGCTTTGAAACGGAAATGAGCACCAGCCCCTAGAGTCGGAAATGACTAGCACGCATGTGTGGGGGAACTTTTACCTTTTACCTTTAAGTTTGGGTGCTGCTCACCCATTTCACTGTATCCACCCTCCTTCTCTCTCTTTCCTCTTCTCTACTTTCTTTTTCCCTTTCTCCTTTCTTTCCTACTTCCCTCTTCTTCCTCTCCTCTCCTCTTTCCTTCACCACTCCCCTCCTGTTTCTCCCCACTTCTCCTCCTCTTTTCCTCTAACCTTTCTACTTCCTTCCCCCTCCTCTACTCTCTTCTCTCTCTCCTCTCCTTTCTTCCCTCCCATTCCTCTTTCGATACAATTCAGGGGTAATGACCGAGCAGCTCCTTTCCTTAGATTTTCAATATCTATATTAGGTATGATAACATTAATTTTCTATTACATCAATATTTCTATAAATCTGGCCTTCTCGGTATATACTTCTATAAATTTTTATACTACCTCCAGTTATGCAATACAGTGTTGCCTGGGTCTCCCTCCCTATCTCCTCCTTTTTCTTCCATCTAAATTAGTATTAGCCATCTTTTAGGCATATTCTCTTTTTCACCCACTCATAAAATTTTCCCCAGATTTCATAATACTCTGACTCTGTCTTATCTTTAATTATCATTGTTAATCTGTTCATTTCTGCACATTCCATTATTTTCCTGATCACCTCTTCTTCTGGAGGAGCTTTCAGTACCTTCCAGTTTTGTGAAAACACAATCCTAGCTGCAGTGGTTATATGAATAGTCAGATATGTGTTCTCTTTACTATATTTCTCTCGTAAAATACCCAACAGGAATATTTCTGGTCTTAGTTCTATACGTTGTTTTATCATCTTTTCTATCCATATTCTAATTATATTCCAATAGGTTTTAGCTTCTACACAAGTCCACCAAATATGATAGAAAGAGCCTGGTATTTGATGACATTTCCAACATTTCATAGATCTGTCCTTCAACATTTTAGCTAGTCTTTCTGGGGACATATGCCATCTGTAGAACATCTTGTACATAGTTTCTTTATACGCTGTCACCATTGTGAGTTTATAATTTCTTTCCCATAATTGCTGCCATCTATCTAATTCAATCATATATCCAAAGTTTCTTGTCCATTTTATCATTGCCTCCTTAACTTGCTCCTCTTCTAATTCCCTATATAGTAAGTAGCTATACCATTTTTAAATCCATTTTTCTTCAGTTCCCATAAGTATTTCATCTAATTCTGTTCTCCCCAAATTAAAACCATCTATTTTAGCATCTTTTTCATATCTAGATTGTATTTGTGTTCTCATCTTTATTCCTTGTTCCTCTAATTGTTGTTTGGTTTTCAGCTCCCCCGTGTCTGTTAGTAGGTCTTTATATTTTATAATGTTTCCCATGTTAAACATGTTGGGGTGTATTAATGCTTCCATAGTTGAGAGTCAATCTGGAATCTTCAAGTAATGCTTTCTCTTTATTTTCTCGCAAACCATCAATAAAGAATTCCTAATATGATGTCTTTGGAAATAGCTATGTATTCTATTTTTCCCATACCATATGAAAGCATGCCATCCCAACTGTAAGTCATGTCCCTCTAATGTCAGTAATATAGAATTCCTCAGTAAGTTCCATTCTCTCGTCCATGATAATGCTGCAGCCTGATAATATAATTCCCAATTAGGTAAACCAAATCCATCTCTGAGTCTTGCATCCTGTAACATTTTTAAATTAATCCGTGCTTTTTTCCCTTGCCAAATATATTTCAAAATTATTTTATTTAGCCCCTCGAAATATTTCTTTTCCAATCTTATTGGTATTGTTGAAAAGAAAAACAACAATCGTGGTAGTATATTCATTTTGATTATTGCAATCCTACCCATTAATGATAATTGTGCCTTTTTCCATTTATCTAAATCTACTTCAATTTGTCTTTTCAATTTGTAATAGTTATCTTCTTTAATTGTTATACATCTTGCTGTCAGATGAATCCCCAGATATTTTACCTTCTTTACAATCTGTACATCTAACTTTCCCATCAATTCTTTTTTTTGTTTTGTTTTTCAGTTATATTTTTCACGAACATTTTTGTTTTATCTTTACTAATCTTCAAACCTGCTACCTCACCATATTTTTCTATTTGTTCTATTAATACAGGCCCTGTCTCTAGTGGCTCCTCCAAGATAAACACTAGATCATCTGCGAAAGCTTGTAGCTTATATTCTTCCCTCTTTCACCCTTTATCCCCAACCCTTTAAATTCTGTATCTTGTCTAATATTTCAATTTAAAATTTCCAAGGTGAAGATGAATAACAGAGGGGATAGTGGGCATCCTTGACTTCAGGGCTTTTCAACCAGTGGTACAGGTACCACCTGTGGTACATTGGCACCTGGCAGGTGGTTTGCGACCATCCTAGAAAAGTGGTAGTGGGGGAGGAAAATGAGTTGAACCAGTGGCAACACCGCACAAGCCTGAGCGAAAAATGGCTGGAGCTGCAGGGCTGTCAGGGCTCAGTGGAAGCGCCAGGATCAGTGCAACTGATTCATATTTATGACAGTGTCCCAGGGTCATGTGAACTGACCAAAACCTGCTGTAACCACCCAGCAGATGGGGGGAATAAAAACCAAACACACCCCACCCCACCCCCACTGCCAATTCTCAACAGAAATGCTCACAACAATGAAAACCTCAGACAGGAGGAAGAGCTCCACCGGGTGGGCAGGCAGGTGTCTTGCTTGGCTGTGGCTTGGGGGGCACTTTTTTCAGTGCCATTGTAACTTTGAACAGTCACTAAGTGAACTGTTGTAAGTCGAGGACTACCTATACTTCATCACTTTTTCCCTTTTTTTTTTTTTTTTTTTTTGGTCATCAAGTTTTTGACACCTTGCTAGGCGACTGGTGGTACTCGGATGATGCCATATCCTAAAAGTGGTACAATGGTTGAAAAGATTGAAAAAGCCCTGCAGTACTTCAACCGCTTTGATTTCACACTATGCTACATTTCAGGTGGGTGGGAAAAATTTCGTAGCCAATGCAATTCGTAGCCAATACAACTGTCCCAAATCTGAAGTAATTAAACACTGATCCCATTACATCAGCTGGCGGTTCAAGTAACCCCTGAGTGCAGGCCAAGGGAAAAAACCCCATAGAAGATTATATGACAGTTGCCCTTAAAGCTGCACTGACAGATGATAAATGGTTCCAAACTCACTGTAATGTTTCTCAATTCAGGATGGACTACCCTGGGTCTGAGCAAAGTTATATATTTCAACCAATCAAGTTTTTGACACCTTGTTAGGTGACTGATGGTACTCGGATGATGCCATATCCTAAAAGTGATTGAAAAGCTCTGCCTTAGATGCTTTATCAATTATCAGCAAGATAATTGATCTTTTGTCATTTGTTGAAGTGGCATACAACAACTCTGTACACCCCATTTCGAGTGGCTATTGGTCAAGAGTTTAAACCTATGCCCAAACTCCCTGCAAATGAGCCTACAGTACTGGGCTGGGTTACTCAATTACAGCACACCTTGGTGATCATGCAAAAAGCCCTTGAAAAGGCTGGGGAGGCATATAAAACCGAAGCTGACGAGAATTGAAACTAAGCCTTTCAATGTGGGAGATCAAGTGTAGCTCTCCACCCACTACTTATAGTCACCTCAACCATCAAAGAAGATAAGCCCCAAATTTGTAGGACCCTTTCCTATTAAATGTATTATTAACCCTTTTACAACTGAGCTGGATTTCCCTAAGTCCTTCAACTGGGTCTATCCAGTTTTTCACTGAGATTTAGAACCTGATATTTCCTCGTCCCTTAGACCAGATCCTTCCCCTATTCCTTAACCTTTCATAATAGAAGGGGAACAGCATTTTGAGGTTAAAGAAATTTTGGACTTACATAAGCTTGGGAGCGGGGGGGGGGAGTCTTCAATACTTGGTCAGATGGAAGGACTCCAGAATGAGTGGGTAGATTACTGCCATGTTAGAATCCCTAGATTAGTAAATGTTTTCATAATTAGTACCCCAATAAACTTAAATGAATGTGGATTCATTATTGAAGTATTATTGTTTTAATATTATCCTTTTCACCCTTTTGTTACGTTCTGCTGATGTAATCTCTTCTTTTGGGGGGGCAGTATGTCAGGTCCCCTTCTGGGGCCCTGCCATTCTTTTGGAGGGGGAGGAGGAAGCTCTCGGGAGTACATCTTTGCATGCTTTCACTTTTGCTGTAACTGCTTGGGAATTAGGGAGGGGGATTGTTCCACAGAATGGATGGACTCCTTCCCAGCCGTTCCTGCCTGCCTCCAAGGTCACTGCGCTCTGAGAATGACTTGTTATCTCATCTGTAATTTGGAGTTCTCAAAACATTGTGACTGTACATTGGCTGCTGGTGGACTGGGAATTGGGGTTTGAATGGAAAGAATAGCTTTGTGCTTTGCACAAGACCGTTAGATTCTACTTGGCAACCACTGTCTCTCAGTAAAAGTTCTTTTAATAACCATCTGGAGTCAAGAGTCATGCTTTCCTGAGAGGACTAGCTGGGGAAGGTCCTTACAGGTCATAAAATGGGACAAAACTCATTTAACAACAGAAATTTTGGACTCAATTGTGGTCATAAGTCGAGGGCTACCTCTATCTTGAGTTAGGAAAAAACTCAAGCGTGGTGGCTCCTCCTTGAATTTTGCTTCCAGAGGCAGGAGTCTTTGAATGGATCAGTGCCTAAACCATTGGTGGTATTGCCCCCCATCTGGATCCCCATGTTGTGTATTCACTTATTGTTATATATATATTCACACATTAAGTTAAACAGAAGTTAACAAGGCTGAGGTAAAAGCGCGGCAGCTTTTGACAGCTGTCAAAAGCTGCCGGACGAAACTGCGCAAGCGCCAGCAAGTGACAGCTCAACACGCGCTACCGCTGACAGCTCCGAGCTGTCAAAACCGGACGGCCCCGATTGGCGGAGACAACGGCGCGGGAACGAACTCACCCCTGATTGGTCAAACCGTCGGCAGCTGTCAAGTATAAATAGATGTCTTGTTCTCTTGTTCTTTGCCTGGTTCAGAATAAATGAAGTTAACTGTTAAACTTGCTGTCTCGCCTGCTTACTAGCTAAAGTACTGGCGACGAGGATGGGATGCCCGCTTGCCTAAGCTGAAGTCACTACCTAAGGGGAGAAGAGATTTTTTTCCCTTAGCCGAGCTGGTCACTTGCTGAAGTCACTAGAAGCCGAACTTCCATTCAACGCAAGCAGCGGCACCCACAATCACAGACAGCATGACGAACCACGGCCACATTAGAGAATTCGATACCCGCCACCCAGAAGGTTGGGAATCGCATCTGGGCCAGGTAGAAGGATACCTGGTAGTCAAGAAGATTACGGACGACCGGGCCAAGGCAGCCGCCCTCCTTTGGCTCAGCGGCCCCGCTGTATACGATGCCGCTGTGGGGATCTTCACCCCGGAGCCGATCGCCACTATCTCATACGCCGACCTTACCGAGGGGCTGAGCAAATACTTCATGCCCATCAAGTCAGAACTCTACTGGAGAGTGAACTTCGCGCGGAAACTTCAGCTACCTGACGAGCCAGCAAACGATTTCATAACCCGGGTCAGACACACCGCACGTCGGTGCCGGTTCCCGGATTTAGAAGACCGAATCCGGGACCAGATCGTCATAGGGCTCAAAGACGAACGGCTGAGGAAGAAGCTGATCGCCAAGCCCGAAATGACGATGACCGATGTGGCGAGAGAAGTCATCGCATACGAGGACTGCCATGGAGACAACCGACGTGCACCTGACAGCGGACCCAGGGGGTCCGTGCACCAGGAGGACGGCGGGTTCAGCGGTCCCGAAGAGGACGACGGCCCCACAGACATAGATGCGGTACAGCGGCGGTTCGAGAAACTCAGGCTGCAACGCAACTACAGGGGGGGGCCTGCCAACAATCAGAGGGGCGCTAACGTCCCGCCAAACAGAGCAAAGTGTGCAAGCTGCGGCGGGAACCACCCAAGAGCGACGTGCCGGTTCCGCAGTGCCAAATGCCACGGGTGCGGGAAAACCGGTCACCTCAAAGCCGTGTGCCACAGCCAGAGCCGAGAAAACCTGCATGATCTGGAGGTGACAGCCGAAGGTATGACCCTACACACACCCAGAGCCAGGCACAGTCCCGGAACCCTAGTGCTTAATGTAAGAGGGAGGGCGGAGAAATATACAGTCCACAGTACGCTTAAGCCCAAAGTCAAAGTGGACGTTCGGATTCAAGGAATTCCCTGTGAGATGGAAGTGGACTCTGGGTCCTCCGTCTCACTCATCTCATGGCAAACGTACAGGGACATTTGTAACAGAAGTAGGAAACAGCCCGCCCTTCGACCCACCAAACTCCGCCTAGCTGACTTCCAGAAAACGCCCATTAAACTCCGGGGAAAAGCTTCCGTCCCCGTAGAGTTCAAGAAATTTAAAGGATCCCTCCCTATTCTTGTGACCCAAGAAAACAGAATCAGTCTGCTAGGATTAGACTGGTTTGAGGCACTAGGGATCGCGTTGACAGGTGTCAACGCCATTCAGCTGTCAAACTTGGAATCCGTCTGCCTTCAATTCGCGGACGTCTTTGACAGCTCGCTTGGAAAGTACACGGGACCGCCTGTATCCCTTAAACTAAACCCGAATGTAATGCCTGTCAGAATCAAGGCAAGAAGGGTTCCCTTCGCCTTGAGGGAAAGAATAGAAGCGGAGCTTGACAGATTAACAAATTTAGGGGTCCTCGAACCGGTAGAAGGGGCAGAGTGGGAGACACCCATAGTGACCCCAGTTAAGCCAAACGGCCAAATAAGATTATGTGCCGACTATAAGGCGACCCTCAACCTCGCATTGAATGCACATGCCTACCCGGTTCCGGCTGTCAAAGACATCCTCGCGGCCATTAAGTCAGGCGCCATATTTGCCAAGTTAGATTTGGCGCAGGCGTATTTACAGCTGCCTGTCACCCCTGACACCGCTTTGGCTCAAACTATTGTCACCCACAAGGGAGCATTCAAAATTAACCGCCTTCAATTTGGCATCTCTGCAGCCCTGGGAATCTTCCAGGAAATTATGGAGAAAACACTTAAAGGGATTCCCGGGGTCTGCCCATATTTTGACGACGTCCTAATTGCAGGGGAATCAGAAAAAGACCTAGCTGACAAATTAACTAAGGTGCTCCTAAGGTTCAGGAAGGCTGGTCTCAAATTAAAAAGAGACAAATGCTCCATCGGGGTGCCCTCAACAGAGTTCTTAGGTTTTAAAATAGACGCTAAGGGAATTCACCCCACTGACACAAAAATTAAAGCTATTAAAACAGCACCAACCCCTAAAAATAAACAAGAACTTCAAGCCTTCCTGGGGTTAGTTAACTTTTATCACACCTTCCTGCCTCATAAAGCCTCCATTGCTGAACCCTTACATAGGCTATTAGACAAAGGGAAACCCTGGACTTGGTCCTCTGAGCATGACAAAAGTTTTAATCTATTAAAAAACTTACTCTCCAGCAACACAACAGTGGCCCTGTTTAATGAACAGCTGCCCTTATGTCTAGCTTGCGATGCCTCCCCCTACGGCATCGGAGCGGTCCTAAGCCATCTAACTAAAGAAGGAATACAGACCCCTGTAGCGTTCTATTCCAGAACGCTGTCAAAACCTGAGCGCAATTACGCTCAGATCGACAAAGAGGCTTTAGCTATAGTAGCTAGCGTAAAAAAATGTCATGATTATCTGTACGGCCGACCCTTTACCATCTTTACAGACCATAAGCCCCTGGTCAATCATACCCAACAAACACAGACTCAGGGTGTTAGAGAGCCTCCACGAAGGGCACCCTGGTACCGCCAAGATGAAGGCTCTGGCCAGAAGCTATGTCTGGTGGCCAGGGTTAGACAAACAAATTGAGACACACGTAGCCGGCTGCTATTCATGCCAACTGGTTAGAGCCGCCCAGCCACAGGCTCCCATACATAGATGGGAAACCACAAAGACACCCTGGTCTCGTATTCATATAGATTACGCAGGTCCATTCCAAGGACAATCATTCTTAATTGTATATTTTCTATTGCGTGTTTTGGAATTGCCCACAATGGTATCTTACAATCTAACTTATGTCTGTACTTCTTCCAAACTCTCAACAATGCCTGTCTTAAAATATGCACTCTAAACACATTATCTACCTTCTTATCATACAACAAATATGCATGCCAGCCAAACAACAAGTCGTGGCCCTCAAGATTTAATAATCTCTCTTGTGTCAGATTAATCCAATCACTTATACCTACTAACGCAGCAGCTTCATAATATAATTTAAGATTAGGCATTTTAAGACCACCTCTTTCACAAGTATCCTGCATAATCTTAAGTTTAACTCGTGGCCTTTTCCCTGCCCAGACAAATTTATTGATACCTCTCTGCCATTCCTCCAAATTAGAGTCTTTCTTAAGAACCGGTATCATTTGAAATAAAAATAAAAATTTAGGCAGGACATTCATTTTTACTGCTGCGATTCGCCCCAACAGAGACAATTGCAGTTTTTCCCAACTCTCCATTTCTTTTTGGATTTTTCCCCATAATTTTTCATAGTTATTTTTATATAATTTTGTATTAGAGGGCGACAAAAACACCCCCAAATATTTAACCCTTTTGACAATCTCAAATCCCGTTAATCCTTCTAAAAGGGCCTTTTGCGATGCTGTCATGTTTTTAGCCAAAATTTTAGTTTTTTGCACATTAACTTTAAATCCAGAAACCTTCCCATATTGCATTATTATCTCCATCAGGTCCACAACAGAACTCTCCGGCTGGGTCACTGTAACAACCAGATCGTCTGCGAACGCCCTCAATCTATAATCCTGATCTCTAATCTGTATACCCTTAATTCTTTCCGAATTTCGTATTTTTACCAATAATATCTCCAATGTTAACACAAATAACAAGGGCGATAACGGACACCCTTGCCTTGTGCCCTTCTCAATATTACATACTTCTGTCAGGCTATTGTTAACTATTATTCGGGCCGTTTGTTTTTGATATAATGCCCTAATTGGTTGCAAAAATTTATCCCCAAAATTCATTTTATCTAAAACTTTCATCAAAAATTGCCAATTCAATTGATCAAAAGCTTTTTCAGCGTCTAAAAAAATTAGCGCCGCAGGGATCTGGTTGTTCCTTTCCAAAAATTCCAACACGTCTACTATATGCCTCACATTATTTTTCATTTGCCTACCACTAATAAACCCAGTTTGATCCCCATGAATCACCCGTTGCAGAACCCTCATCAATCTGTTAGCCAACACCTTGGCAAATATCTTATAGTCTGTATTTAATAATGATATCGGTCTATAATTTTTTACTTGAGTAGCATCTTGGTCTTCCTTCGGAATCAAAGAGATAAAGGCAGTTCTCCAGGATGGAGGCACCTTTCCCCCTCTCTGGATTGTCTGGAACAATTCCTTTAGCGGTTTAACCATCTCTAATTGTAAATTTTTGTAGTAGGCCGCAGTCAAACCATCTGTACCTGGCACTTTGTCAGCCTTCAACTCCTTAATTACTGTAAATATTTCTTCTTCTGTAATCAGTTGATTAATCTCCTCTTTTTGTAGTTGTGTAAGCACGGGGATGCTAGCATTCTCCAAATATTCATCAATGTCTTTTTCATTAATCTTCTCCTTGGCATATAATTTAGAATAAAAATCCACAAAGGCTTCCTTAATAAAATCCTGTTGAAACACTATTTTTCCCTTGTGTTCAATTTTATCTATATTAGAGGCCCTCTGCTTTTTCCTTAGTCTATAAGCTAGCCATCTACCTGGCTTATTAGCATTGCAAAAAGTATTATGCCTGGCAAACCTCAAATTGGTTGCCACTTGATCAGCCATTAATTTATCAAATTGTCCTCTTAATAGCTTAATAGCCTCCTTAGTCTTCACATCCAATGGATTCAGAATCAAAGCATTCTCTTTTTCCTTAATTTCATTCTCCAATTCTTTCCTTCTAGCTTCCAAAGTACGTCTATGTTTATTGTTCATATATATCAACACTCCTCTCATATAGGCCTTGCTAGCATCCCAGACCATATCCATAGAAGTATCCTTATTCATATTAAGTTCAAAAAAATCCTTCATTCGCTGTTTACACTCTTCAACATTTTTCTGGTTTCTAAACAAATTCTCATTTACGCGCCACGAGCGCCTATCTCTGTTGTCCTTATTAATCTCTAACCATACTGGGCTATGGTCAGAAATAGCTCTTGCACAGATCTTCACCTTTTTAATCCTAGAAAAAAAATCATTAGTCAGCAAAATAAAATCAATCCTAGAAAAAGATTGATGTCTATCAGAAAAAAAGGTATAATCCTTTTCATGCGGGTGTATGTCACGCCAAATATCTCGCAATTCCAAATCATCCTTCATTTCAAAAAAAGACTTAGGCAATCTGGCATGACACGGAATACGCTTAAAAAAACCAGCCTTGTCCATCTGTACGTCCACTACACCATTCCAATCCCCCATAAAAATAAACGATTTGTAATCCAACTGGGTAAGCTTTGTATGAAGTAAACTAAAAAAGTCAGCCTGTTGTTGTTGTTGATTAGGGGCATACAGTCCAACTAAAAGCGTTTTTTTGCCTTCTAGCAACAAGTCTATCATTACGTATCTTCCATGCTTATCTGCTTCAATTAAGTCCGCTGTTATGGCACTTTTAATATAAACAACCACTCCATTTTTCTTATTCATTGCAGAGGCAACAAAGTGCGTACCCAGTCTTGAGTTCAATAAAAGCTTTTGGTCCATAGCCCTAATATGCGTTTCTTGCAAACATATAACATCAGTCTTAAATTGTTTTAAATATAAAAAAACTTTCTTTCTCTTCTGAGGCGAATTCAATCCATTAACATTCCAAGTCAAAAATTTAGTCGCCATTCTTATCGCCCCAAAGCTTTTGGAGCACCTCACCAATGGCCCTGCCGCCTTTAGGCCGCGCTCCTCCCACTGCCTCGCTGTAAGTGCGCTTTGAAAATTCCAAAAACTTCTGCTGGTCTTGTTCTTTTATTTGTTTTGCTCTTTTTAAAGCAGCACGCGTCACCCTCTGCTCTCCAGCGTCAGCCAACAAAGTTGTGGTTTGATCCACTCCTGCACCATTCTCCTCTGTCTGTCCATCCTCAGCCTCTTGAAGTTTTCCTTCTCCAGGTCCCTTTGCTGCTTCCAGAAGTGATAGTGGGGTTGCTTTTAAAACATTATTGTAGAATTCACGCGCCTGTGCCACAGTAACCAGACGGTATCTTTTACCTTCATGCATTACCACCAGCCCTACTGGGATCTCCCATCTGAACCTTATGTCACGTTGTTTAAGTTCCTGCACCAGAAATGCAAAGTCCTTTCTTCTCCTTAAAATCTTTGGAGGAATTTCCTTTAAAACCAAAACTTCTTGATCAGCAACCACTACTTTAGTATCATAGACAGCTTGAATTACTTCATCTCTAATTTCTCTTTTTGTAAAATAAACCACCACATCTCTGGGTAGCTTCCTCTGTCTGGCAATCCATGAGTTTACACGAAAAACTTTATCCATGCATGCCTTTATTTCAGATGCTGGCTGACCCAATACTGCTTCCAGGGCTTCAGAAATCAGCTGTTTTAGATCTTCTTTAATATTTTCTTTTAAGCCCCTAATTCTAATAGCATACTGCATCTGGTAAAACTGAACAAGACTTAACTCTCTGTCCGCTTTATCTTCATTCTCCAATACCTTAACTTCTAGTACAGCATTTTTTTGAGTCAAATCTTCCACTTTTTCTTCCAAGCCTTGTACACATTCAGCCACACTTTCCACTATAGACAAAATGTCTACCCTCATCGCACTAAATTTCTCTTCCATCCTCTCATCTATTCTCTCCTCCATTTTCGCCAATTTATCACTCAATGTTACTAAAATTACCTGGGCATGCTTTTCAAGGGCATCTTCTAAATCTTTCGATGTCAATGCAGCAGGAGGAAGCAAGGCTTGCAACGATGTCTGTTGCACCGGAGAACTTCCAGCACTCCGAAGAGTTTTTGAAGGAGGTTTAGCCGCCATCTTTTACTTTCACTTATGACGCACTTTCACTTTAAATTTAAAAAATCCATCAAGCTCGAGAGTAAATTATAATAATCCTCTTCACCTTTTCCTCTTGTACCGCTCTGCCTGCTCCTTTTATTCCATAGTCTTTCCTTCAGGCAGGGGTGGTCGCAAACGCCTGGCTCTGCTCCAAGAAATCCGGAGCAGAGACGCTGACCAGCTGGGAGCGACCCAGGCTACGGGGGAGTTCGATCCTTCAGCCGCCCAAGCTACAAGCTCAGGCGGCCCCGGAGAACTCGACCCCTACCTGGGGCCTCACCCCCTCCTCTTCTCCCGAGGAGGGGGCTTCCAATTCACCCAAACAGCTGATCGGCGCTGTTTCGGGTGAAAATTACTCAGCTGAGCCGCGGGCAGCCCGAAAAGGCTGTCTCCGGCGCCGCACAGCCACCGGAATATATCAGCAGCACAGAGGCTTTTGTTGGCTACAGATTGCACCTATCAAAATTAGAGGAATTTTGTGTGTACTTATAATTATATAGCTCATTGCTTTGATTTTCTCACTAGTCAGGCCATTCTAAGCAAACTCTACTTCTGAAACAAACATTCATATATTTGGGAAGGAAGCATGAATTTATAAAGGTAAAGGTAAAAGTTCCCCTGCACATGTGTGCTAGTCGTTTCCAACTCTAGGGGCCGGTGCTCATCTCTGTTTCAAAGCCAAAGAGCCAGCACTTGTCCGAGGACGTCTCCGTGGTCATGTGGCCGGCATGACTAGACGCCAAAGGCACACAGAACGCTGTTACCTTCCCACAGTTGTGGTCCCTATTTTTCTACTTGCATTTTTACGTGCTTTTGAACTGCTAGGTTGGCAGAAGCTGGGACGAGTAACAGGCGCTTACTCTGCAACGTGGCACTCGAGATTCGACCCACCAAACTGCCAACCTTCTGATCGACAAGCTCAGCGTCTTTACCCACTGAGCCACCATGTATAATTATCACTCAATAGCCATAGGAAATAACTGGCATAACTGAAACTGCCTGTGCCATTCAAACTTGCAAAAATATGCATTAGTTTCAATTGACATTTCTTCCAGTGCTTTACTTTTCATATAATGCTATCCAATAATTGTTAAATATTTGAGTTACCAAGTGATAAAATTAAGTATTTTTCTGGATTTGGATTTACAACTTCTTAAAGCATGTTATTTTTTTATAACTTCATCACCCTACAATAACTCCTCAAACCTTTACATGCAAATTTATAAACAATGTATTTCTTGCAGATATACAACATTGTACATCTGGGATTAGTAATTCAGTCCTAAATATATAATTTCTCAGTTTTAGTTAGTTGCCTTTCCCCTTTGGTCATCTCAGAGTTTCATCATATGATGCAAAAAAGAAAAGAAAAAGAAAAATCTAATTATACCTACATTGTAGTCATACATCTAAAATATATCTGCTGTTTTCCTTTCACTAAGAAGGAATTGTTGAAAGTACCAGCTATGTCTTCATGTCATTCACTTTGCCTTAGCTTAATTGGGACCCATTATGGATAAACAACATGGTCTTAGTGATCATGTGTAGTTTTACTATATGACTAACATCAATCACCCCTGAGTTAGCCATTATATCTCCCCTGTTAATCAACTACTTCTACAGCAGCACCAAGACTGGTTTTGCTTTAGTTTTGCTGGGAAGTGATTTGTAAAAGAATATGTACAGTTGAAAAAGTTCACATTGTCTTCCACCAAAAATAGTATTCTGTTTTGTTTTTAACTTTCTAATACAAAATTGGCTGATATCATACAAAACACAACTGTAATTTCATAGACTCTGTTCACAAACACATTGTGCCCACTGAGGAAGTAAATGAAATCATATGTCTAACATCTAATATCATACCTGTGTTATTTCTAGAAAAAAATATGATTTGTCACAAGTATCTATTGCTGCCCATTCATGGATTACTGCCTTGTCGTGGTGAAGGGGCTTGTGTAATTCAATAAAGCTATGAGCTATGCCGTGCAGGGCCACCCAAGACAGACAGGTCATAGTAGAAAGTTCTGACAAAATGTGATCCACTGGAGAAGGAAATGGCAACCCACTCCAGTATCTTTGCCATGAAAACCCCATGGAGAGTACCAAAAGGAAAAAAAGATATGACGCTGGAAGATGAGCCCCTCAGGTTGGAAGCCATCCAATATGCTACTGGGAAAGAGCAGAGGGCTAGTCCTAGTAGCACCAGAAAGAATGAAGTGACTGGGCCAAAGCTGAAAGGACGCTCAGCTGTGGATGCATCTGGTGGTGAAAGGAAAGTCTGATGCTATAAAGATTTTTTCTCCATAGGAACCTGGAATGTAAGATCCATGAATCAAAGAAAGCTGGACGTGGTCAAACAAGAGATGACAAGACTGAACATTGACATCTTAGGAATCAGTGAACTAAAATGGACAGTAATGGATGAATTTAATTCAGATGACCATCAGGTATACTACTGCGGGCAAGAATCCCTCAGAAGAAATGGAGTAGCCTTCATAATCAATAAAAGAGTAGGAAAAGCAATACTGGGATACAAAATGACAGAATGACCTCATTTCGAATCCAAGGCAAACCATTCAATATTACAGTAGTCCAGGTCTATGCCCCAACCACCAGTGCTGAAATGGATGAAATTGACCAGTTCTATGAAGCCCTACAGCACCTTATAGAAGTATGATGTCCTTATCATCATGGGGGATTGGAATGCTAAAGTAGGAAGCCAAAAGATAACCGGAATAACAGGCAAGTTTGGCCTTGGAGTACAAAATGAAGCAGGGCACAGGCTGATAGAATTTTGTCAAGATAATACGATGGTGATAGCAAACACTCCTTTCCAACAACCCAAAAGATGACTCTACACATGGATATCACCAGACGGTCAACACAGAAATCAGATTGACTATGTGCTCTGCAACCAAAGATGGAGAAGCTCTCTACAGTCAATAAAAACAAGACCAGGAGCTGACTGTGGCTCAGACCATGAGCTTCTCATTGCAAAATTTAGGCTTAAACTGAAGAAAGTAGGGGAAACCACTAGGCCACTCAGATATGAACTAAATCATATCCCTGATGAATATACAGTAGAGGTGACAAATAGATTTAAGGAATTAGATCTGATAGACAGAATGCCTGAAGAACTATGGACAGAGGTTCGCAACATTGTACAAGAGGAGCAACTAAAACCATCCCAAAGAAAAAGAAAAGCAAAATGGCTGTCTGAGAAAGCTTTGCAAATAGCTGAGAAAAGGAGGGAAGAGAAAGGCAAGGGAGAAAAAGAAAGATAAACCCAACTGAATGCAGAATTCCAGAGAATAGCTAGAAGAGATAAGAATGCCTTCTTAAATGAATAGTGTAAAGAAATAGAAGAAAACAATAGAATAGGGAAGACCAGAGATCTCTTCAAGAAAATTGGAGAGATGAAGGGAATGTTTCATGCAAAAATGGGCACAATAAAGGACCAAAATGGCAGGGACCTAACAGAGGCAGAAGAGATTAAGAAAAGGTGGAAAAATTACACAGAAGAACTATACAAGAATGAGCTTAACATCCCTGATAACCACAATGAGGTGGTCACTGACCTCGAGCCAGACATCCTAGAATGTGAAGTGAAGTGGGCCTTAGAAAAGCTGAGCAACAACAAAGCTAGTGGAGGTGACAGTATTCCAGCTGAGCTATTCAAAATCTTAAAAGATGATGCAGTAAAAGTGCTACACTCAATTTGCCAGTAAATTTGGAAAATGCGACAGTGGCCACAGGATTGGAAAAGATCAATTTATATTCCAATTCCAAAGAAAGGCAGTGCCAAAGAATGTTCAAACTATCGCACCATTGCACTCATTTCAAATGCTAGTAAAATTATGCTTAAAATCCTACAAGCTAGACTCCAACAGTATGTGGATCGAGAACTACCAGAAGTACAGGCATGATTTCAAAGAGGCAGAGGAACTAGAGATCAAATTGCCAACATACGCCGGATCATGGAGAAAGCTAGGGAGTTCGAAAAAAACATCTACGTCTGTTTCATTGACTATGCTAAAGCATTTGATTGTGTGGACCACAACAAACTGTGGCAAGTTCTTAAAGAGATGGGAGTACCAGACCATCTTATTTGTCTCTTGAGAAACCTATATGCCAGTCAAGAAGCAACAGTGAGAACTGGACACAGAACCACTGATTGGTTCAAAATTGGGAAAGGAGTCTGGCAAGGCTGTATACTGATGCCCTGCCTGTTTAACTTATATGTAGAGCACATCATGAGAAAGGCAGGGTTAGATGAATTCTAAATCTTGGAATTAAGATTGCCGGGAGAAATATCAACAACCTAAGATATGCAGATGATACCACTATAATGGCAGAAAGTGAAGAGGAACTAAAGAGCCTCTTGTTGCGAGTGAAGAAGGAGAGTGCAAATGTTGGCTTGAAACTTATTAAGAAAACCAAGATTATGGCATCCGGCCCTCTCAATTCCTGGCAAATAGATGGGGAAGAAATGGAGGTAGTGACAGATTTTATTTTCCTGGGCTCCAAGATCACTGCAGATGGGGACTGCAGCCAAGAAAAGATGCTTGCACCTAGGAAGGAAAACCATGGCAAATCTAGACAGCACACTAAAAATCAGAGACATCACCCTGCCAACAAAAGTGCCTATAATCAAGGCTATGGTCTTCCCAGTTGCAATGTATGGATGTGAAAGTTGGACCATAAGAAAGGCTGAGTGCCAAAGAATTGAGGCCTTTGAACTATGGTACTGGAGAAGACTCCTGCGAGTCCCTTGCACTGCAAGGTGATCAAACCGGTCAGTTCTAGAGGAGATCAACCCTGAGTGCTCTTTAGAAGGCAAGATTAGCAGTGGGCTAATGCCTCCTTAAGTAACACCAGCTGCCTGCAATTCGTGCAGGTTCGCATCCCACCAGGCTCAAGGTTGACTCAGCCTTCCAGATTGTTGGGGACAATTAAGCTGACTTTGTAATAATGCCGCTTGGGGTGTGTGTGAAAGCCCTAACAAGCAGGCATATACATAGAATGAAGGCTACTGCTAAGTTTGTAAAGCCGCCCTGAGTCTTCGGAGAAGGGCGGGATATAAATGGAATTAAAATAAATAATAAATAAAATAAATACTTTGGCCACCTAGAGAAGGAAGGACTCACTGGAGAAGAGCCTAATGCTGAGAAAGGTTGAGGGCAAGAGAAGAAGGGGACGACAGAGAATGAGGTGGCTGGATGGAGTCACTGAAGCAGTAGGCATGAGCTTAAATGGACTCCAGAAAATGGTAGAGGACAGGAAGGCCTGAAGGAACATTGTCCATAGGGTCGCGATGGGTCAGGCATGACTGCGCAACTAACAACAATAACAAGCTATTGCTGGATTGTTTTACTGCTGTTATGAAAATATAAAATTGTCTCTTTTGCTCAAAAACTTTTCAGAGGTTTAAAATGAACTAGTATGCCTTTTGTTCCACTATTAATCACCACAACTGTTAAGTTCTTGGTTCGGTCAGGCATTGACAAGGCAGAGCGGTGAAACAGCAAGCATGTTTATTAAATAACAACAGAAGCAACCCTAATGGCTGCTGAACACCTTTATATACAGTTTGCCTCTAGCCAGCAACCACTAGATTTACAGTAACAATTCCCTCCCAAAACATAGTTAACAGCTTGGAGACAGGCAGTCTGGGTTGCAGTAACAAGAACTGTTAAGCAATCATTCACTTAAGTACAGCAATTAAGGTCACCACATTGTGCACTGATTGCAGCAATTAGCCTAAAACATTACACCCCTGTTCTGTTCCAGCCTACTACTGGCCCTGCAGAAATGTCAGGGACAACCCCTTTTCAAAGTCAATAGGCTGAAAGTAAGCCAACCAAATTTATTTACACAAATGAAATGAAACAGAGCAAAACAAATACTAACCATGACTAAATCAGAAGCTGTTCAAACGGTTGCCTTCAGCAACCAGCACCTCCCACACATTCCCCTTTTAAACACAGTTTCAAGGCGTGGCTTCTCTTTGCCTCCTCCCGAGGTGTCTCATTGCCCTCCTTTGTTCACTCCTGCTTGTCTGCCTCCTGCTTCAAGCATCCTTGAACAAAGCCAGCTGTGAATCATCTTTGTCCAAGCTTTCAGGCTCTGTGTAGAGGAGGTGAGATGTCTGTCTTGTTTGAAAACACAGCTCCACATAAGTTTCTGTGTTTAGCTGTGGTATTATCACACCTTGATGATGATAATGCAGTAGGCACACTGGATTGAGGGTGGTTGAAACTGTGATCATTTCTAGTCCAGGTGTGTCTGCCGGTGAACCTTGATGATGATGATGGAGCAGCCACACTGGATTCAGGGTGGTGGAAGCAGGGATCATTTCTTCTCCAGGCTTGTTGATGGATGAAACTGCAAAAAAATGAGAATGGGGAAAAAGGACACCATAGTGTTCTTTGTAGTCTGATCCTTGTTGTGTCCATCTCTTCTGCAGGCTGTAACGCAGTTTTGACACCACTGGAATGACGCCAAAGGAGGTGTCTAGGTAGCTTAGACCAGGTAGAAGTGGGTCTGCTTTTGCTGATTCTATCTCCATGAGATCACTTAGTTCCTGGAGCTTTCGATTGTCTTTGTTGCTTTGTTCAGAAAGTTGTGTAGTCTTTGTAACAGAGCATTCTGTATTGCTTCTGGGCTGCCGAAGGCTTGTTTGAGTCATGCCCACACATTGGCGAGACTTGTCTCTGGAGAGTCAGGACGCGCTGATCTCACTCTTGTGATAATAACTGTAGATTCCGGCCCCAGCCACTTTATGAGTAGATCGAGTTCCTCCTTGGTGGTAAGGTGGAGATCAGCAATAATGAGTTTGAAGGTTGATCTCCAAGATCTGTAGTTCTCTGGACGATCATCGAACTTTGAGAGGTTAGCAGTGATGAGGTCTCGATGAGCCACAAGTGTAGCATAGTTAGGCTGGTCTAATCTCTCATTCCTTGATGCTAAGGAAACCTGTGGTACCCCTTGGGTGTGAACATTCTCTGGTGAATAAGGTTGAGGTATTCCAGGATAGAAAGATGTTGTGGGAGCGTTCTGTCGTAGTGCGGTCCCTACAGCTTGTGCTGGCTGTCGATTAAACCGTTGTTCATTCCTGGAAGTTACGTGGACATTGACAATAGGCACAGCTGCGTTGTGATGTTGAGGAGCAGTCCTTCTCAGGCTCGGGTTCTCTATGACATTCATAGGAAGTGCATAGGATGGCCCTGCAATGTAGTGTTGAGGAGCAGGCTTTCTCAGGCTCGGGTTCTTTATGACATTCATAGGAAGTGCATAGGATGACCTTGCAACGTAGTGTTGAGAAGGTGTAGGGTGATACAGACTCGGGGTCTGTGTGCTGGTTGTAGGAAGCACATAGGATGGCTCTGTGACGTAGTGTTGAGGAGGTGCCGGCTCTTGCAAGTGTGGAGTAGGTGTAGACCTTTGGGGGCGTGGGGTTTCTATATGGTGTGTCGGGACAGCGTTGTTCGGAGGAGATGAAGAAGATGGTTCTGTATCATTACAAACACTATGCTTTAACACGTATTGACTGGTGCGTTCCGTTGGATCTTCCACTTCCATTGGGATGGAACCCTCTACATCGATATCTTCCTGCATCGCTTGTTCATAGACCTTCAGATTCACTAAAGCAACTGCTTCCTCCTTTTCTGTTTGTAGAATTTTCATTTGAGCTTCCATTTCAGCTGCCTTTCTATCAAAGGAAGCTTGCACCTTCTTTTCTTCTGCAAGCGCACGGGCCTCTACTAGCTTGTCGCATATCGTTGAGGCCTTGGAGTGAGAGGATCTAGCAGAGCGTGCTGTGCGTCTACTTGATGTTGACCTATGAGATCTGGTCTCTTGCAGGTCTGCAATACGGATTTCTGCCTTATTCTTTGCATCTTGCACTAGGAGTTCTCTTTGCTGGTTCAGTTCATCAATCATGGTTAATTGTACTAAGGAATCATCTACATTAGAGTCATTCAGAAAGCCTGTGTATTTTTTAGACAGTCACTGGTAATTTTCATAAGCTGCAGATAAATGATCTATAGAGCCTCTTAATTCAATAGGATTGTCCTTAAGGCTCAGCACAATTGAGATACAGTGTGCAGTTTTATCCCATAGCTCTGATAGATTACTGGATATTTTATCTCTAGTTGCCTCATAATTTTCTATGAGTTTCTGGGTTGGTTTTATTGTACGCTTGGGTCTTATGACTTCTTGGTGTAAATCAGGGTTGTCTAGTTGAACTAGCTCGTTTGGATCAATGGGACACTCTGCCATGGCTAGGATAGATGCAGAAAATTTCCTAGATATTTTTGACTAATTTGACGAATTTCACTCTTTGACCACCAGGGGACAACTTCTGTGGGGTCAGAGACTTCAGGGAAGTTTGCCCATTGACCACTAGGGTCACCTTCTGCGTGGTTAGGGACTTCAGGGAAATTTGCCCTTTGACCACTAGGGGCACCTTCTGCATGGTTAGGGACTTCAGGGAAATTTGCCCTTTGACCACTAGGGGCACTCTACACATGCCTGGGGACAAGCCCTTTGTTTGTTGAGCAGCTCCTGTGGTACTGTTTGCGTAAGTGGGTACTTCAACAAAGTTCACCCCTTGACCACTAGAGGTCGCTGTTTGGAAGCAAGCCTGGTATTTTCCCTAGCTTAAATTTCAACACTAAGTGAGCCAATTGTTTCTTCTTGTGACCACAAGTTGTGAGCCGGTTTGAAACCTTTGGAGCTTCCTGTCCGTGTTAAGGGAGCCAAACCATAGGCTGTAAACTTGTCACTGACGAAGGTTAATTGCTCCTTTGTTCCTTTTTTTAAGCTAGTGGGATTGGGTGATGACTTGCTAAGAAATCTCCCTTTTGAGATTCAAACATATATTTTAGGATTGTTAATTAAATCATTTGCCTTTCATGTAAAAATGCTTGCATGGCTACTTCAGCACTCCTTTGAACAAATATTTGAACAAACTGGCAGCTGTTTTGTTTGAGCAGAATTCCAACTCTAAAGACAATAACTAGACATCATTTCATTTCAATGGCTCTCTCACTGTCTTTCCATGCAATTTACATTTGCAGACAGTATAAGCGTTTCAGTCGCTGACTGCCTTAACGTAAATCCAAGCTGACCCCTTTGTCTGGCACATTCCTAGGGTGGGGGTCCTTTTCACTGAGCATTAACCAAGAGCTTGGTTACTAAGGCAATTAATTGTTATATTTTTTTTATTTTAATTCCATTTATATCCCGCCCTTCTCCGAAGACTCAGGGCGGCTTACAAGCTTAGCAGTAGCCTTCATTCTATGTATATGCCTGCTTATTAGGGCTTTCACACACACCCCAAGCGGCATTATTATAAAATCAGCTTATTGCCCCCAACAATCTGGGTCCTCATTTTACCTACCTCGGAAGGATGGAAGGCTGAGTCAACCTTGAGCCTGGTGGGACTCGAACCTGCACTAATTGCAGGTAGCTGGTGTTACTTAAGGAGGCATTAGCCCACTGCTCCACCAAGGCTCCTTTTTATATGGCCTTTTTATTGCTCCTCTCAGCATTCTTTCGAACAAAAGATTTCAGTAAACTAGTGAGGTTTTCTCCATTTGAGCAAAATTCAACTGAAGACAAGTTGATCTGCAACAATAAATCTCTGAACCTTCTAGTGAAATTCAAGAGAAAGGCAATTTTGGGAAGACAGACAGGAAATTTTAAAACTTGCATTTGGTCTCACAAGCTTGAAGCTTACACACAGTCTCTCTTTCAATTTGAAACATTGAACATTGAAGGTACATCTAGTAAAGGTTCATCTGCATTTACAGCCACTTTAAATTGCAAACAAGACGCTGGCTGGAACTCACTAGCAGAGAGGCAGTAAGGCTTTAACTAGCCCCCTCTTGTTGGTCTCCACAGGGAGACAGAAAGAAACCAGAGTTCACAGAATTTTTATCGCAGGCATGCACTTTTCCGAAGCCTTGTTTACTAAGCCTTGCTCGTAAACAATATGCACATGTAGGATGCAGAGAGAAGGAATTCAAATTACATTTCCTGACTGTTTAAACTTGATTGTAGAAACATTACAGACTTTAGACTGCAGATTTTAGGAATTAAACACATTTTCTAACTGAACTTTAAACTTGATTGCACAAACATGCACATATATGAATTGCAGACTGAAGGAATCCAAACCATTTTCTAACTACAGTATGCTTGATTGCAGAAATATGCAGACAAGAGGAATTTAATGCCATTTTCTAACTATGCTTGATTGCAGAAATATGCAGACAAGAGGAATTTAATGCCATTTTCTAACTGTTCTGGATCGAAGCTGTTGTACTTTAATTAATCTCTTGTAGACTTCTATAGTCTATGTAAGCAGATATAATTAGCATTAACAGGTCTCTCCAGATAGTTTTAAACTCGTAGAGACGCCTTTTATCATATAGAAATACCTTTATTGCATGTAGAGTTGAATACAGTGGGTGGATGCATTCAGATGACATTTGTACAGCATTTCCAAGATATTTCCAAGGTGTCCCCAAGGTTAGAAAATGGTAATATTCACAGGGGAGGGAATTCTGGAATGTTCAGAAATTCATGAACTCATGAACCAATATAACCTCTGGACCACTGATAGATGATCATTTTTTAGATCTGATTTGTGGATGATCAGAAGAAGAAAGCCATTACAGTAAGTCCATTGACATAGTCAGATAATTCTTGTTTGTTTGAGGCTAGTCATTGTTCAATTGGGTCCTCTTTTGAGCTCCTATGGGAATTTCCCCAGCAATCCTCTAGACTAGGGGTGTCAACTCACAATGTCACATGACATGTCATGACATATCATGACATTTTTCCCATTGCCAGCAATAGGGTGGATGCGGTTTCACCATGATGCATCTGGCCTGTGGGCTGGGAATTTGACACCCCTGCTCTAGACAATTCTGCTGAGCTCCTGGGGGACCTGTGGAATACAAATGTATTTTGAATACATATAAAGTTCTTAACTGCCTCACTTCATAGAAAACAAAATACTTGCAGTGTCTTTACCAAGTTTTTGAGAATGGGATATGGTTACAGAAATCTGTTTTCCCCTTAAGAACAAGTTTTATTCATTAATAATTCATGTTTATAAAACAGGGCTTTTCAACTTTTTCACCCATTGTACCACTTTTAGGGTAAGGCACTATTTGAGTACCACCAGTCGCCCAGCAAGGTGTAAAAAACTTGACCGAAAAAAAGAGGAAAAAAAAGTTAAAGTACAGATAGTCCTGGACTTACAACAATTTGCTTAGTGACTGTTTGAAGTTACAACCACACTGAAAAAAGTGACTTATGACCATTTTTCACACTTATGACTGTTGCAGCATCCCCAGGGTCATGTGGTTTACATTCGGATGCTTGGCAACTGATTCATACTTATGACGTTCAGTGTCCCAGGGTCATGTGATCACCTTTTGCAACTTTTTGACAAGTGAAGTCAATGGTTGGAGGTGGGGGGGGCATGGCCAGCTCATCACTCAGGTTGCAGGGTGCCTGTAGGGGGGGAATCTGTGTGTCTCTGGTGGAGGGAGGTGGGACTGGTCTGGGTGTCTTCCTTCCCTCCCTCTCTCCATTGTCCCTTCCTTCCTTCTTTCCTTCCCTCCTTCCTTCCTTCCTTCCTTCCTTCCTTCCTTCCTTCCTTCCTTCCTTCCTTCCTTCCTTCCTTCCTTCTTTCCTCTCACCTTTTACCCTTTCTTTTTTCTTTCTCTCTCTCTCTCTTTCTTTCTTTCTTTCTTTCTTTCTTTCTTTCTTTCTTTCTTTCTTTCTTTCTTTCTTTCCTCACCTTTCTCCCTCTCTTTTCCCTGCTTGCTCTTCTTCCTTGCTTTCTCTCACATTTCTCTCTTCCCTTTCCTTTCCTCTCCTTTCCTTCCCTTTTTCATCTATTTATTTCTTTTCCTTCCTTTCCCCATCCACATAGTTTCCCTTCCCCCCCCTCCCCATTTGGTCAGCCAGTAAAATTGTCTGACAGATCCTTTACTACCTGACAGGTAGAGACTCGGGGCTGCTCCTCATTTTGATCCTGGCTGGGAAAAGGTAGGTGTGTGTGTGTGTGTGTGTGTGTGTGTGTGTGTGTGTGTGTGAGAGAGAGAGAGAGAGAGAGAGAGAGAGAGAGAGAGAGAGAGAGAGAGAGAGAGAGAGAGAGAGAGAGTCCTTCGGGAGAAGGGCGGTATACAAATATAATAAACTTATAAACTTATAAATATAATCAGCAAACTCTATGCCAAACACCTTCAGGATAAATTAAAGGAGTGGTTGGATCTTGAGAACTTGATTGCTGAAGAACAAGCCAGGTTTAGAGAGAGGAGAGGCACCATAGATCAGTGCTTAGTTCTTCATCATTTGATTGAAACATATGCATCAGATAGACCTGTATCATTATACACTGCCTTTATAGATCTTAAGGCAGCTTTTGACATGGTTACAAGGACTAAGCTATGGGAGAAGCTGGAAGCTGCCTCAGTTGATCACAGACTCCTCCATCTGTTACGTGCCTTACATACCAAAACATCCCTCAAGGTTAGGTGTAATATGCAAAGGTCTCTCTCGAGGTCAGTTGAAACTCAAAAGGGGGTTAAACAGGGGTGCATTTTGGCCCCCTTGCTCTTCAATTTTTATATAAATGATATGGTAAAATGGTTAAATAATCCAAATTACCACCCCCAAAAAATAGGTGACAGAAGCATTGCTCTGCTGCTCTATGCAGATGATGCTGTGATTCTCTCCAGGACTCCAGTTGGCCTTAAAAGAGCCTTGCGAGCCTCCAGTATTGCAAATATAATAAACTGGACATAAATTATGAGAAAACAAAGATTATGGCTTTTGCAAAAAGGCCAAAACAGTACTCATGGTATTTAAATAGCCACAAAATAGAGCAGGTAACCACTTTAAGTACCTAGGGGTGGTCATCCATGCCACTGGCTCACAAAAAGCCTATGGAGAATACATGGCTACCTCTGGCCAATGATCAGAGAATGCCATTCTTAAATTTTTCCACACAAAGGGAGGACACTAAGTTCTGCATTTGGAATAGAAAATGGAGGAGACCAATGGCCTCTTCCAAGAGGAAGAAAAGCAAGACGGCACAGTGTTCACCAAACAGTAAGGAAGATAGAACCAATACACAAAAACAACAGAAAATTGACGGTTTCTGTCAGCCTATACCATCTGTAGTGGGTCGTGCATCCTCCTCCTTTCTCCCGCCGGGTAGCTGCGAGGCTTTAGCATTGTTTGGGGATTCTTCCCTGGAGTGGGATCTGCGGGCACAGGCCAAGGAGAGCCAGTTGAGAAGCCAGTTGAGAGGCTCGCTAATCCTGCCACGTAATTGGATGACAAATGACTCAGCAGTTTTAAGTGAGTCAGCTCCAAGCCAGGATAAGGGACTAGAGTTGGAGTTTGACAATCATAGTGGATCAGCTTTAGGGCTTGAAAACCAGCTAAGCGATAGCATAAAGGATTTCATCAGCCAACACAGCATGCTCACTACTCACACAGTCTGGGCCATTTTTGACCAGTTTGCAGAGGTGGACTCTATGATCAATCTTGTTGCTGCAGTACAGATGGAAAAGCCACAGGTAATTTCGACTGGTTGCCAGACAGAACGACCTGGTCAGATATCATCAATGGTGCGAATGAGGGAAGGAGTAAGTAGACAGCATATTGGCTGTAATGGCAGAAAAAAAGATGGTGAGCTGGATGGGCCTGAAATCCCACAGCACAGGTGTTTGGGGGTAAGCAGGTGATTGTTGAAGGAGCAGATTGTATTGAACATATATAATTCTGTGACAAATGCAGGTAGATGGACTTCAAAAAGACGGATAGTGACCTCTTTGTCACAGCTTACTCGGAGTGACAAGGGGGCAATAGATCTAGTAGCATATGAATATCTTCCACAATGTGATAATTATTCCAGAATTCTTCTTAAGTTCAAACAACAGCTCTTTCCAAGTCTGCTCACGCGAATGAGAGGATTCTTGGTTTTTTACCAAATTTTACCAACCCGAGTTTTTTCTAGTAGCGAAGTCAGCCCGTTGATCCAGAGAGCCCCTAGGGAGAGTGGTGCAGTGCATGGGACAGCTGACTTGAAAAGTAAACGAAATAGGGAAAGTAAGTTAACTGAAACAGGGAGGAGATCTAGCATTACAAAGGAAATGTTGGCTGAGGTTTTGGTTCCAGCTACTGTGAAATTTCCTTCAATTGGCTTAATGCAAGATGAGATATTTGATTCTGCCTGCTTAGAAACTTTTTCTTTATTTTCATTAATGGAGCAGCAAGAAGTACTTAAAAAAACTTAAAGAGATGAGGAAGCTGCTGAAGCAGACCATTTCCTCTGCCACCTCTTTGGTGCCGATAGTTCTGTCCCCATTAAGTCATGACGCAGTTCCAGAGAGTCAGCAGTTTATAAGTTCGGGAAGCCGGATATCTACGTCTATACAGCATAAAGTGCCAGAGACAGCTGACCTGACAGTGCAAAGTGCTGTGGGACGAACACCGGAGATGGAAGGTACCCAAGAAGGAATCTCTCAGTCCTCCTCAGTGGCAAAAATGATACCAAGAAATGACGTAAGTGCAGAGCCTCAAGTAAACTCATTTATTGTGGAGGCAGAGATTAATAGAACTTATGGATCTGCAAGCCTAAAAGCAACAGGCAGAGAAATGATGCCTAAACAGTCTTCTATGGAGCTCAGGGAATTAAATGGGTGTGTGAGCATAAATGGGGGAGGACAGGTGGAAGAGATTATTCAAAAAGCCTGACTAGGAAATAGCGAGCAATCACTTTCTTTAAGAGTCCACTTCCTCTCATGGAATGCAGCAGGACAGAGAGGGAGTTGGTGCATAGATGACTGTATTAAATTTTTAAACAGGTATCATGTAATTGCCTTGCAGGAGACCTGGGATAGTGGTGATGAGGCCCCAATTGAGCTCCCTGGGTTTAATATTTGGCAGCTGCTAGCAAAGAGGAAGAGCTTCAGGAGGGTTGTGCATTTTGGTAAAAGCCGAATTAGGTTGAAAGAGAAACGAGATATGCTCGTGTGCCAGCACTTTATTTTTTCAAGCAATCCATTTGGCATATGGAGGGAAGTCAATGGTATTTATAAATGTGTATGTCAATCCAGCAATGGGCGATCTGTGGGAGGCACTAGAAGTAAAGATATTAGATATACATTTTTTATAAAAACACCTTTAATTTTGGCAGGTGACTTTAATGCCTGTGTGGGTCCTTCGTTGGAGCCTTTTGTTGAAAATGGTACAATTCCAGATGGTTATTTACATAACCAACAATTATGGGACTCCCAAGATAGGAAAAAGAATAAAGATGGGGAAAAATTTCTAACAATGGTATACAACTGTAACCTTTAAATAGTAGGCCAGTACACAGAGGTTAGAAGGTACCCCATAACCTTTTTTGGTCCCAAGGCATGTAGCTCTATTGATTACCTCTGTGTTTCTCACAGTTTAGTGGCAGGGGCTACTTTGGTCTTGACGTCACCAAGACCAGAAAGTGATCATCTTCTGATTGAGATGTCCCTGGCACTCCCCTCTGATTTAAGGAAAAGGAACCAAATAATTCAACAAATAGGCTTCAACTTTGATATAGCCCAGGAGAGAAGGCTAACATGGAAGAGGGTTGATGGGAAAGCAGTGACAGAATTTATGAATTCATCACGTATGGAAGCCCTAGCGCATACTGTATATGTTCAAATAGTATGGGTGAACAAGAGCTTATAGTATATTTTGTGGAAATATGTCAGAAATTGAAGCATTTTTTCATGACTACTAAGTCAATGGGCCAGTTTGATTCTAGTTATTCAACATGGTTTGATGATGACTGCAAGTAAGGGAAAAAACAGCTCCGGAAATCACTTAGGAGATACTTAATGAGTCCGAATATGGAATTACAGAAGAAGTATATTACCATGAGGCAGAAATATAAGCAGCTACTGAAGAGGAAAAAGTCTTCTTATATTGACGACTTATGGGCTGGCTTAGAATAGGCAGCAAAGCTGGCCTCACCAACACTCTTCTGGTTGGGGGGTCTCAAAAATGATTAAAGATAGAAAACCAATAAGTGACCCAAATATTACTGCAGAAAGTTGGGAGAGGCATTTGGCCACTCCAGCAGTTGCGGAAAGCTCTGATGAAGTGATATCCTCTCTGAGCTTGATACAGGGATATGAAGCCTTACCCCAGTGGGCAGAAGTATCAATCACAGAGGTGAGGCATTTAATTTCTTCCCTGAAGACAAACAAAGCTCCAGGACTGGATGCGCTCTCGGCATCGCTATTTAAAGAAAACATAGCCTGGTGGGTGCCTGTCCTGGCAGGTCTCTTTACTTTTATTTATTTATTTATTTATTGATGGGATTTATATCCCGCCCTATCTCCTGAAGGACTCAGGGCGGCTCACAATAAAACATATAATAAGTGCATAAATCAAGATAAATGAAATTGAGAACATCAGTGCAATAAAAAATTAGAGAATTTAAAAATGAATTAAAAATACTAAATATAAATTAATTAAGATGCCTGTCAGTCTAGGTCAGCTTGGTGGAACAGGTGTGTTTTGAGGCCGCGGCGAAAGGATTGGAGGTTTTGGGCTATCCGAAGCTCAGGGGGGAGCTGATTCCATAGGGTTGGTGCTCCCACAGAGAAGGCCCTCCCCCTGGGGGTCGCCAGCCGACATTGCCTAGCTGACGGTACCCTGAGGAGGCCTTCTCTGTGTGAGCGTACTGGACGATGGGAATTTGTTCCCGGCAGCAGATGGTCCTGCAAGTATCCCGGACCTAAGCCATGTAGGGCTTTAAAGGTAAGTACCAGCACCTTAAATCTCACCCGGAGGGCAACTGGTAGCCAATGCAGCTCCCGCAGGAGGGGTGTAATATGGGAGTATCGGGAAGCTCCCATCACAACCCGCGCAGCTGCATTCTGCACCAGCTGAAGCCTCCGGGTGGTCTTTAAGGGCAGCCCCATGTAGAGAGCATTACAGTAATCAATACGGGAGGTAACGAGTGCGTGGGTGACTGTACGTAGGGCATCTCGGTCCAAAAAGGGGCGTAATTGGTATATAAGACGAATCTGGGCAAATGCCCCCCTAGCCACGGTTCCCATGTGATCTTCAAAACTGAGTCGTGAATCTAGGAGGACGCCCAGATTGCGTGCTTTATCAATGGGAGGTAACATCTCTCCTCCTATAGTCAGAGATGGAACCTCTTGGACTAAACGAGATGACGGTATGTACAGCCACTCAGTCTTGGCCGGGTTGAGTCGAAGCCTGTTTTCTCCCATCCAAATCTGTACCGCTTCCAGACAACGGGACATCACATCGAGGGCATCACTGGGTTGGTTCGGGGTGGAGATGAATAGCTGGGTATCATCAGCATATTGATGATATTTCACCCCGAAGCTACGGATGATCTCTCCCAGCGGCTTCATATAGATGTTGAACAGGAGGGGCGAGAGCACCGAACCCTGAGGCACTCCACAATTAAGAGGCCTAGGACTTGACCTCTGCCCTCCTGCCAACACCGTCTGCGAACGGTCCGAGAGGTAGGAGGAGAACCAACGCAGAACGGTGCCTCCCACTCCCAGCCCCTCAAGACGACGCAGTAAGATACCATGGTCGATGGTATCAAAAGCCGCTGATAGATCTAATAGGACCAGGACAGAAGAATAACCTCTATCTCGGGCCCGCCAGAGATCATTCACCAGCGCGACCAATGCCGTCTCCGTGCTGTGCCCCGGTCTGAAACCCGATTGGTACGGATCTAGATATTCAGCTTCCTCCAGGTTCAAAGGGAGCTGTCGTGCCACCACGCTCTCAACGACCTTCGCAAGGAAGCGAAGGTTGGAGACAGGACGGAAGTTGTTTAAAACAGCTGGGTCCAGTGCCGGTTTCTTGAGGAGGGGCCTTACCACCGCCTCTTTCAAGGCAGCAGGGAAGTACCCTTCACTCAGTGAGGCATTGATAACTGCTAGGAGCCAGCCTCGTGTAACCTCCCGAGAAGCATAGACTAGCCAGGAGGGACACGGGTCCAACAAACATGTGGCGGCACTTAGTTTCCCCATGATCTTGTCCACTTCATCCGGAGTCACAGGATCGAACTCTTCCCAAATGTACTTGGCCAACTTCATCGTTTTCCTCTCGTTAGATACTGCCCAGTCAGAGTCCAGACCAGCCCGAATCTGAGCAATTTTGTCCACCAGATATTTACTAAATTCCTCAGCCCGTCCATGTAGGGGGTCCTCTCCCGTCTCTTGACTTAAAAGGGAGCGGACCACTCTAAATAGGGCGGCCGGGCGATTATCTGCGGACGCAATGAGGGTGGTGAAGTAGGCGCGCTTTGCCACCCTCATTGCCACAAGATAGGATCTAGAAAAGGATCTTAACTGTGTTCGGTCAGACTCGGACCGACTGGCTCTCCAAATGCTCTCTAGGCCCCTTCTCTGGCGCTTCATCTCCCGCAGGTCCTTGGAGAACCAAGGAGCGAGTCGGGACTTGCGCCGGGTCAGAGGCCGCAAAGGGACAACGCGGTCGAGCGCCTCCGAAGCAGCCTGTTGCCAGGCATTAACTAAGGACTCGGCCGGGTTGTGGGAGAGGGAGGTGGGAATCGGTCCAAGCGCCATCTGGAATTTATCTGGGTCCATCAGGCGCCTGGGGCGGAACCACCTGGTCGGTTCCGCTTCCTGACATCGGGGGGTGACGTGACGGAGGCCCAACCGCAGGAGGTAGTGGTCTGTCCATGACAGGGGTTGTGATGTTGGAGTAACCCCACCCAGCCCATTTAGCCACTGCCCAGAGACAAAAATTAGATCCGGCATGTTTCCTCCCTCGTGAGTTGGGTCCTGAGTAATTTGAGTAAGGTCCATGGCCGTCATGGAGGCCATGAACTCTCGGGCCACTTCTGATGCACTGCCCAGGGAAGGTAGATTAAAATCTCCCAGTACCATAAGCTTTGGAAATTCGACCGCCAATCCTGAGATGGCGTCAGGTAGCTTGGGTAGAACCGTTGCTGTGCAGCTTGGAGAGAGGTATACCAGAAGTAGGCCCAACTGACCACCAGGACCCCACCTTAAGAGGAGGGATTCACATCCGTCTATCTGAGGGGCAGTGGCCTCCCGCGGATGGAGGGTCTCTCTGATAACGATCGCCACGCCACCTCCCCTACCCTGAGCTCGAGGTTGATGTAGCACACGGAAACCTGGGGGGGATAAATCAGTCAGAGGGACCCCTCCCTCTGGGCCCAGCCAGGTTTCCGTGATGCATGCCAGGTCTGCGCCTTCCTCCTCGATCAAGTCATGGATGAGGGGAGCTTTATTCACAACAGACCTGGCATTAAAATAGATCAGCCTGAGCTCAGGAGTCAGACCTCCCTCTTCCCCAGGGCAGCAAGCGGGAGCCAGAGGGTCAGAGCGCGCCACAGCAAGAAGATAGCGTGGGCGTGATCTCAGAATACGATATGACCCTCTGCTCCTCCATCTGCTGCCATTCCCAATTACTGTGGGGATCGGTATCCCTGTCCCATCCCCCTGGTTTACAAGACTCTCCATGGCCCTCATATTGCCGCGACCATTGGCCAACTTAGGCTGAGACAGGTCCGGTGGGATCTTCCCCTCGATTTGCTGGGCCTGACCCTCCCCCCTCCCTAACCCTTCAAAAAATTTTAAAAGAAAACCCAAGAGCCTCTTCTTGGCGCCATGCCACCTCTCGGGGTCCCAGGACCCGTCATTAAGGAAACGGCGGCGTAGGTCTGATGGCCATCTCTGAGAGAGTGGGGAAGCTCTCAGGGCAAGTAGCTCACTTCTGGTGTAAGCCATCAGAGGTGGAAATAGGAGTAAAGGACGAGCTGGTAGGAACAACTGCATATCAAGACCACAGAGCTGAAGTAGTGGCTCCTGAGAACATGGTCACCCTCTCACAGTGATCAGGATCTCAGGGGGTCACCATCCAGCTCCGGGTAGGTCGCAGGAGGAGAGAGAGTCCGGTGAATGCTAGCATAGTCTGTTGGTGGATAACTTCGTAGCTCCGGTGATGAGCGGTGGTAGTTCATCTATCTCCATGCCTAAGATGTCATCGCGACCGAGGGGCTGTAGTCAGTCTCCGGTGAAAAAATGAAGGAGGGATTATCTGGACTTAAAGTTATGATCCCGAGAGGATAACTGCTATCTCGGGGGCCTTTCGGCACATCCCACCTCCAAATAAAGCTTCAGGTGGTCCCTGGTGAATTCCGCCCTCCAGACCAGATATAGGAGGGTTTTAAATGGCGCTCTAGCCTACAGACGGTGGCCATCATCCCACAGACCTCTGTCGTGGGTGGGGAGCGCGAAGATCTTATAGATGGGCAGATGGGGGGCAGCAGCCACCAATTCTGGAGCCTCGCCGTCCAGGCTACCTTTGTAGGCAGCCCCAGGTCGTTACAGCTCCTCCGCAGGTGGCTGCAGGGCCGGACCGTTTGTCTATCGAAGGGAGATCGATCAGGTCGTTGTATGTCCGTTGCAGGCTTCCGCATGCCGCGCATCCAAGCAGGCCGCTTAACAGCTGATTTGGAGGCCGCCGCAAGATCCCACCGGCAGCTGCCGGCTAGTATATGCTCTCTGCCGGTCTGAACAAGCCAGAAAAGGCTGGAAACTGCGCGTTGCAGCCCGCCCATCACCGGCCGCTTTACAGGCTGCCGCGGGGTGCCGCCGGTTACTCGCATCCAAGCTGGCCGCTTAACAGCTGATTTGGGGACCGCCGCAAGATCCCATCGGCAGCGTGCCGCCGGTTGCTTTCGGCCGTTGTAATTCGGCCGTCAGCCTGATCGAGCCGTTCCGCTTGGCCCCTTCGAGTCCGGGAGCCTTGCCTCCTTGCCGCTTCGCCATCCCTTTCCAATACCGCCCCGTTGTTACTACTGGCGCTCATTACGGGCTCCACCAAAGCCTCGGAGGGTCCTGTCGCCCATCCGGGCTAGGGAACAGCAGCCCCCTGCAGGGCTCCATGCCAAACTCGCATCCTTTGATCTCCGCGATCAGCTGCGAGCGGCCATCTTCCAGGAGGCGTGGCAAAAAAAAAAAAAAAAAAAAAAAAAAATAGAACAGGGCAAATTCCTGCCAGTTGGTGTACATCAGTAATTGTTCCATTACATAAAAAAGGCTCTAGAGACAATTCGGATAATTTCCGGTTAATTAGTCTAATTGATATTTCAGCAAAAATTTATGCTAAGTATTTGCTTCATAAATTAGAAGATTGGATAAAGAGAAACAACATTCTAGCTGAAGAACAGTCTGGCTTCAGGAGCGGAAGATCTACAATGGACAACTGTTTTGTGTTGGACCATCTAATAACAAAGTTTAATTTTTGGAAAAAACCATTGTATGTGGCATTTATAGACCTGAAGGCAGCCTTTGATACAATTGATAGATCAATTCTATGGGATAAATTAGAGGACATGGGAATAGAAAAGAAACTGCTATATTTAATTAGATTGTTATACATGGAAACCCAGGTAAGAGTTCGAGTGAACAAAACAGGATCGGTAACAAATGCAATTCCAATTAAGAAGGGCATAAGACAAGGTTGCATTTTAGCCCCAACACTTTTCAATTTATATTTAGATGATTTTCCAAAATGTCTGGAAGACTTATCACTTCATGGGCCTAGTATAGGAACAAGACAGGTAAATTGCTTGTTATATGCCGATGATATAATTTTGCTGTCGGCCTCACAGGTGGGGCTACGAAGGTCACTAGGAAGGTTGGCAGCATATTGTATAAAAAATTGTTTGACAATTAACATAGAGAAATCAAAGGTAATGATATTTAGCAGGCAACAAAAAATGAGGAGATGGGTTTTAAAAGGCAGACGAATAGAACAAGTTCAGTCATTTACCTATTTAGGGCTAGTATTCCAGACAAATGGTAAATGGAGTAAGCATGTAAAAGCCGGAGCTCAGAAGGCCATGGCTCGGATGGCCCAATTAAACAAACTTATTTTAGAGAAAACTCCATCTTCATTAACCCCAGTGCTAAAGGTCTTTCAAGCGAAAATTGAACCAATACTTACCTATGGGGCAGAAATATGGGGATCAGTTAAGCTGCCTGGGCAGAAAATTCCTCAAAATAAGTTCCTGAGGAGAATTTTGGCAGTGTCCCCTGGAACCCCAGCATGCATAGTAAGGGCAGAAACAGGAGTCCATGCGATCGGCACTAGGGCCATGCTGAAAACCGTTTATTATTGGCTAAGAATATCCGAGATGGAGGAAGGGAGGTTACCTAAGCTAGCGCTAATGGAAACAGATTGTTTCAAGTAACAAAAATAATTGGTTATCAAGAGTCTTGAAGCGGGTATTTAGCTTTGGTATTCCATTAAACTGGCAGCAGTATGATCATAGGCAGATTGGATCTTGGATTGAACAGAGATTTAAGGACATAAGTGCACAATCGGACATTGCACAGGTGACAGTAGCAAAAGGTTGCCCCTGGTTATCGGCTAATAAACAAATTTTTAAAATAGAAAAATATTTAACCTTGCCTTTATCTCCCATCATAAGGAGATTTTTTTACCAAATTGAGATTGGACCAACTTCAAACAAACATGCTTTGGAGCAGATATAGGGGGATTCCTGTAAGTGAAAGAGTCTGTTTATGTGGGATGGGGGAAATTAAAACAATGTCCCATGTAATTTTTGATTGCCCCCTGTATTCAGATTTGAGGGAACATCAGTTGGGCAGGATCTTTTATACTAGTACCCCTGTGTCTAAAGAGCGCTTCTTGCATCAATGTTTGTTAGGCTCTAATTTGCAGTTGGTGAAATGGATTGCCAAATATGCTGTAAAGTTGATGGAAATAAGAACAAAGTTGGTGCAGCAGAGTGTGGTAGATTGTAGGAAAGATCACTTGATTTAAAAATGTGATTTTAAAAGTAGTTTTAAGACTGTTTGGGGTAGACGCAGGGGTGACATTGTAATATAATTTTAAGCATATTTAACCTGTATCTTAAATCATTGTATTCTATCCTGAATTTATTTCGATTGTATTTTGTTTCAGTTTCATTTTAAATTGTATTTTATCCAGTTTCATTTGAATTGTTTTTGTCAAGTTTTAGTGATATTTTGTTTTTGGAACTTGGCAATTTGATATGGCCCAAGGGCTAATCAATAAATAAAGATGATGATGATACTAAGTTCCAGCTGCAATTAAGCTCTTTCTGGCCAAGTCGCTAGCACAGCTTCTCTATGGGACTTTGCTCAGACCCTCAGCTTTGTGTTTTACACCACTGGAAAGGGTTCAATCCAAATTTATCAGAACAATTCTCCAGATGCCATGCTATGTCCCAAATGCACTTCTGCACCTGGAGACAGGATTGATAAAAGTCAAAGCAAGAATCTGTATAACTTTCTTAAACATATGTCTAAGGCTTAATTGCTTTCTGCAAGGCTTTGCTCCATTAATTCTACAAGATAAATTCTCCTCTTCATGGATCAAGGCAGTCGAGTCCAATCTTGCCAAACTAGGCTTCTCGTCAGCCTCAATTCTCAAATTGGACTATGACCAAGCAAAACAAACCTTGCTTCAAAGGGTAGAGGACATCAAGAGGCAAGCGGACTTAGGTATAGCTCGCTGTTTCTGGCTCCAGACTCTATTAGATACGTGGTTACACCTGCCCGATATCTTAGTCAGTTGGAGTCAGTAACCACTGGAAAGCATTCTCACTCATTCTCACTGGTGCTCATCTCCGTTTCAAAGCCAAAGAGCCAGCACTTGTCCGAGGACATCTCCGTGGTCATGTGGCCGGCATGACTAGACACCAAAGGCGCATGGAATGCTGTTACCTTCCCACCATAGTGGTCCCTATTTTTCTACTTGCATTTTTACATGCTTTCGAACTGCTAGGTTGGCAGAAGCTAGGACGAGTAACAGGCACTCACTCTGTTATGCAGCACTCGGGATTCGACCCACCAAACTGCCGATCTTCTGATCGACAAGCTCAGCATCCTAACCCACTGAGCCACTGCGTCCCTGAGGTTAATGTAAAGCTATGTCCATTTATGTCACCAACATTGTTTATAATTTCATTTAGAGCTATTGTTGTTTGGATTAGTTGCAGCATAGCAAGCATTTCCTCCTTAAGTAACACCAGCTGCCTGTAATTAGTGCAGGTTCGAGTCCCACCAGGCTCAAGGTTGACTCAGCCTTCCATCCTTCCTAGGTAGGTAAAATGAGGACCCAGATTGTTGGGGGCAATAAGCTGACTTTGTAAAAATGCCCCTTGGTGGGGGGCGAAAGCCCTAATAAGCAGGCATATACATAGAATGAAGGCTATTGCTAAGCACATTGATTTGTGCTTCTTAGATTGTAAGCCGCCCTGAGTCTTCGGAGAAGGGTGGGATATAAATGGGATTAAAAAAAATTAAAAAAGGTATTTGGTTTTTCTTAACAAGTTCTTTTTGCAAGCTCTTGGGATTCCATGATGGCTAGAATTCAAAAAAATTTCTTTCTCCAAAAACAGCTTTAAAGTCACAGTACAGTGTTTATCATCCAGGAAGTCAGTTATGTTTGTTCCAGTTATAATCTTTGCTTATTGTGGCTGGCCCAGAATGTTTTGTTTAGCTCTTTTTAAAGATCAAAGAAGTAGGTTATCTCATTCTGGGCATCCTGTCAATACTTATAACAAAACAGCTAAAGTTATATATTCTCTTCCACCACTAGATGTCAGCAACAGTATGTTTTGTCCCACTTAGTAGTTTAATTCGCTGCTTCCTTCCTTGGGAAGGTGAGGTAAAGCTCCCCCTCCTTTTCACTTTCAGAGGTTGTTTTTTTTTTCCTTGGGGTATCTTTTCCAAAATTTCAGGATATAGAGTAGAAGAGAGAAGATCAAATTTCTCACCCAGTTTCAGCACACTGTTCACTGATGTTCTGGTGAGTATTTGTGGACTTTGGCTGCAAGTAGCTTGGGCTGGTTACTAAGATGGGGCCAGCCTTTCTCCTGTCAGGTTAGAGGGAATTTCCTGATCAAATGGGATGACCACCATCATTCCCGCATTGCTGGGGTGCCCCTCTTTCTTTGCTGCCTCTTTGGGGCGGCTTTAGACCCATTTAAGGTCCCCTGGCAGGGCGAAAAGAGCCACAGGAAGCAGAGCTTTTGCAGTCCCAAGACCATGCACTACTGGGCAAAACCAGAAGTCCATCTGCCCCCATTTTAGTGTGTGCATATGAACACCAGTATCTTCCTAAAGTTTGATAATGTGAATAATATTGTCCCCCTGCATTAAGAGTTGCACTAACTTATATTTCTTAAATTAGCATTTTTTCTAGTTGTAAAGGAGCCTATAAGAGTGATTTTTATGAGTAGAGGAGAAATGTAAGATGTGCAGAGGACTTATTTTGAATAATTTTTGAAGCATGTACAGCACTATATACTATTCTAGGAATAGAAACTAATGCTGAAAACAAATGGGCATTCCAAGGGCCTGGAGGAACTCCCATAGCCAGATAGCCTTTCAGTTTTTAGAAGTAGATACCAGGCAAAGACATGAAGCATCTATTCCTCCTTTTCAGTAATTTTGCAGCCTGGTGTATTCAATATACACCCTATAATCTTGGCATTTTTCAGTTTAGACCCATGGCTACATCAGGATAATTTTAAATTCTGTGTGAGAAATTTGATATTCAATTGTTTTTTAAAAAAATATGGTCCAATTAGTATTATAGTTACCTTGTACCAATTCCCATTAAACTCAGTGGAAATTACCTTTGAGCATGTAGAGTATGGGACATTGCTTTTTTGTTACAAATGTTTTTTCTAATGGATTTCCTCTGGGGGAAATGCAGCTATACTATGTTTTGTAAATGTCTATACATCAGTGATTTATAAGATTTATCAGTGATTATTTAGTTCACACATGCAAAACCATAAATAGCTTACCAGTCACAGTGAACTTGCCATGTGCCAAACCAAAATCAAGCTACATTATTGCTTATCATGATGGTGAACCTAGGCAGAATAAGGCATCATTTTCTATTTCTATTTTAATAGTTTATTACAAAGTATATAATTAAAATACAATAAAATCAGTCGTGAGATGAACAACCAGTTCTCTGTGTGAATGATGCTTCCAGAAGTCTATTCTGGGCCTGGGCAACAAAAAATTAGCTACCGGTTCTGCCAAACTGGTGCAAACTGGCTGAATCCCACCACTGAATAAAATGTGTAATTATTGTAGTAATTGACAGTGTTGACACATCTTGATTGGCCATTCATACTAAAAACCATGGTTAAATGGCACCTTGAAAGCATGAAAGAAACATTAAGGACTACAACATCTGACTACTAAAATCCAACTGACTAAATGATGGTAGTAAACAGACATACAAAACTGTTTCTGTGTCCAAATTGTAAGATTGTCCAGGTTTTTGCAGTTCACATAAAATTGTCCAAAAATAGCAGCATTGTCTATTGTAGAATTCCAGTTGTCATCAGCCTTACTCAATATTGCCAGTGGTGACTGATCATAGTGGTTATAACCCTTAAGCATTTGGGGATTCATATTGTTGTGTACTGGGTTCTTGCTGGAAAGCAGGAGATGAGGCGAGAGAGTTCAGGCAGGAACATGCTTTATAGAAATGCAGGAACTGAACTGAGAAGCAAAGCTGCAGTTCAGCTATTTATACTCTGCCCACTAGGTGGTGGCCAATAGGTTTAAAGGAACCTATTGCCACCCTAGAGCCAACCAATGGTGGTCCTGGAGATGGTTTGTCTGAGGAACCAGCGACTGTTACCCAACTCCCTGCTTAAGTATTCAAACCCCACATGGTATAGCTCAAGTTAAACTAGGCCCAATACATTAAACCCCTCCCCCCCTAGAATGTACACACATTATAATAAACAATAGTAGAAAATAAAATACAGCAGTTTACAATGTTTGCAATAGTACAAACTAATAATAGGAAATAAGTACAGCAGTGTTTAAATGTTTTCAATAGTACAGATACTTTTCCTGAACAGAAGGCAAGTACAGTAGTTACACAAGCACTTACAATAGTACAATTACTTAAGGAGAAAATCCTGCAAATAAGCTGGAGGCTGACATGACCTTGTAGATCGCCTGGGGGATCCAGACAACTCCTGGTCTACCAGCTTGCCCGCCGGGCTGGGTAGAACAGGACCCATGAGTCCATGAGAGTTTGACTGACTCGAGTCCCTCTGGCTGGCCATTCCTGGTCGGCCCAAGCCAAAGTCCATCATTGGAGCAGAGTTAGCACAGTGGCTGTCTTGGTCGGGTTGACTTTCCCCATCAGGGGACCCATGTTGCACTCCAGGGCTTTGCCCATCTATGACCACCTCCCCATTGTTCTGACTGCTAGAGTCCTCAGGTCAAGTGAATTGCCCCGCTTGGCTGCCAGTTTCTTGCTTGGAATGGACCCATCATGAGGACCTCGCTTTGTGGCCCTTCTGGGAACCACTTCTGCAGCTGATTAATATGGCGGTGAACGACTCACCCGCCATCCAGAGCCACCTTGTACAAGGGACCTGAGACTTTAGCAATTTTCCCTGGTACCCACAAGTTCCCATGCCCATAGTTCCGGGCCCACACCCCATCACCCACTTGCAACCCCATAGGAGGCGTTGGGCAAGAGGCATCTGCTGCCACCTGGTCTGGGTGCAGCATGTCCAGTTTAGTGATGAGCCTTCTTCCCCAGCAAAGCTCTGCTGGGTTCTTGCCTGTTGCTGTGCAAGGTGTGGTGTGCTGGCAAAGCAAAAAATCAGCCAGCCTGTGACGCCAATCCCCAGTCACTATGTGCTTGACTGACTCCTTTGTAGTGCGCACCATTCGTTCGGCCTGCCTGTTACTTGAAGGGTGAAAGGGAGCTGATGTAGCATGCCTTATGAGGTTAGTCCTCAAGAAGGCTTGAAACTATGTTGCTGTGAACTGGGCACCATTGTCAGATACTACGATGTCCGGCAGCCTGTGTGTTGCAAAAAGCTTTCTAAGCACCTGGATGGTCCTAGCAGTAGTCATACTTGTGATTGGAATAACTTCCAGCCATTTAGAGTGGCTGTCAACCACTATCAAAAACAGCTGTCCCTGAAAGGGCCCAGCGAAGTCGATGTGAATCCTTGAGCAAGGAGTGTTTTGTCTCCTCCCACCTGTGAACAGGAGCATGTGGCATTTCTGGCCTGGACTGTTGACACGTGTAACACCCATGTACTTGAGCCTCAATAGCTTTATCTAACCCAGGCCACCATAGGTAGCTTCATGCCAATGCCTTCATCCAGATGATGTCTGGATGTCCCTCATGCAAAGATTGCAGTACCCTGTCTCTTAATGAACATGAGCTGAAAGCTCATGTCTACATGTAAAGTAGTTCTGGAACTCGGGTCTAGGACTGTTTTATAGCCACCCTGTGTGAATCCAGGATAGCACTGTGCTTAAAACCTTGTCTGCAGCAGTTTCTGCAGCCACATCCCCTGCATGGAGGGGAAACTCAGTCAAATCCTGAATGGACAAAATGCAGCTGCTGGAGCCAGATCTGGCTCAATCTGTGGCAATGGCAACTGGCTGAGGCCATCTGCGTGACCCATGTCTTTGCCAGATTTGTGAACCAGCCTGAAGCTGTAGGCTGACAAGAAGATGGACCATCTTAACATTCTAGGGGACAGGATTTGGTGTGTCTGCCTATCTGTAGTAAATAACCCCAACAGTGGCTTATGGTCTGTGAAGACAGTGAATTCCCTGCCATACAAGTAATCATGGAATTTCTTCACTCTGGCCACAATGGCCAAGGCGTCTTTGTCAATTTGCGTATAATTGCGCTCCACAGAGGACAAGGTCCTAGAGTAGTAGGCAATTGGGACTTGAGTCCCATCACTCTCCAAATGGCTTAAAACAGCCACTACACCGTAAGGGGATGCATCACACGCAAGGCATACAGGCAATGACTCTTTAAAGTGAGTGAGCACTGAATTGGAAGACAGTAGTGACTTTACTGCCTTAAAGCTGCTTTCGTGGACCCTAGTCCACTTCGATGGGGTGTTTTTATCTAAGAGCTGGTGTAATGGCTCTGCCACTGTGGCCTTGTTAGGAAGGAATGCATGGTAAAAATTGAGGAAGCCCAGGAATGCCTGGAGCTCTCCCTTTGACCTGGGGCTAGGTGCCAGCTGAATGGCCTTCAGCTTGGACTTGGCAGGGTGGATGCCGTTGGCATCAATACAGAAACCCAGGAACTCAGTTGTGGGGACCCCTATGCTACACTTGTTCTTTTTAAGTTTGAGGCCTACTTCATGGAACCGTTGAAGGACGGCCTTGAGCCTCCTTGCAAGCACTTCAGTGGACTCACCAGCGATGAGTACATCGTCAAAGTAGGGGCAGACCCCTGGAATGCCCTTGAGCGTATGCTCCATAATACCTTGAAAAATGCCAGGGGCTACACTAACCCCAAATTGGAGGTGCTTTACTTTAAAAGCCCCCCTGTGTGTTACAATAGTCTGTGCAGCAGCTGTGGCCTTGTCCACAGGTAGCTGTTGATAAGCCTGTGCCAAATCTAACTTTGCAAAAACCGTACCCCCTTGCAGTGATGCCAGGATGTGGCTAACGACTGGCACCGGGTACGCATGCTGCTTAAGTGTCTGATTTATGGTGCAGATCCTTACCTCCCCATTGGCCTTAAGTGGTGTGACAATTGGGGATTCCCATTCACCGCCATCTACAGGTTATAGTACCCCCTGTTCAACTAGCTTGTCCAACTCAGCATCTGTGTTTAAGTGCAAATGGCACTCTGCATGGTTTGATCCTGATAGGCATTGCAGCAGGATCAACTTTAAAGGCTATCGCAGGGCCCTTGTACATTCCAAAGCTAGTGTCAAAACCATCCGTGAACTCCTCACATACTGACACTAAGTTTGCCATTTGTGTCCAGTTGATTCTGGTGACCTGGATGCCCAATGCATCAAACCAATCAAGTCCTATCAGGCTCATTCACTGACCCTCTACTACAACAGAGGCCCTGAAAATCACTTGAATTTGATGGCCAGTGTGGCCTCACCCTTGACGGCGACTCGAGCATTCTGGAAATTGGTCAAGATGATGTCAGATGGCCTAAGCTTGGCCCACCTCTTGCTGCGGTTGCAGATGAACCGGAATGTTTCGAGTGAAATGATGGACATGGCTGACCCAGTGTCCAGCTCCATCCTGCAAGGGATGCCTTGCAGCTCAACCTGAACTCAGAATTTTGGCTTAAGGGGGTGGTGAGCTCCTGTGTGGCAAATGCTCTGGCAGCTGGAGCAAAACCCTATGCTAAACTGTCCCAGGGCCACAGTACCTCTTCTGATTGGAATGTCTGATTGGCGGTCTGATTGGCGGTCCTTCTGGCAACCCCTGCAGACTGAAGCAATGTGGCCAGTCTTCCCGCAGGCCCAACACGTGGCTGTTCAGAACCTGCAGTCCATGTGTTGGTGGCAGCTACCACAACCCAGACATTGAGAGAAGGGACTTGCCTTGTAAGTAGTCCCTTGTTGTTGGTTGTTGCGCCGTTGTTGGTCACTGTGCCGTTGAAGCTTGTCCACTTTGTGGCTGCTGTCAGAGTCTTCTGTGAGTTTGGCGTCCTTGTGGTGGATGGCCTCCTCGTGTTGCATGCTTTTGGTGGGCCACATAGCTTTCACAGCCCTGGCGGTGGCTTTGTCCGCCATGATTTTCTTCAATGCTTCTTGGAGTGAGAAAGTCTCTTTGGCAAACAGTTTCTGCTGTAGCCCTCTGCTCCTAACGCCACAGACGAGTCGGTCTCAAAGCCTCTCTTATAAATCGGTGAATTGGCAGAGGCGTGAAGCTTGCCTCAAAGCCGCAATGAATTTGGTGGGTGTTTCACCCGGCTGCTGAACTCTCTGTTCAAATGCGTGCCTCCGAGAGCTTGGGCTGGAAATGGTCACCGAGCCATTTCTTCAAGTCTGCGAAAGTTACAGACTCCAGCTATGCTAGTGCAACCAAGTTCTCCGTGATGTCAAACGTTGCAGGCCCACAAAGGCACAGGAGCGTTGCGGCCTTCAGGCCATCTTTGGTGACTTGGTTGGCGCAGAGGTAGTTTTCGACCCTCGAGATGTACGACAACCATCTCTCCAGGTGAGTGACATCAAATTCTTCCAGCTTTCTGACCTTTGCCATCTTGGGAAGTCTTCGTGGCTGGGTGTTGTGACCCTGGCCCTGGAGGGTGCTTTATCTTCGCATGCTGACTCGGAGGAGGATATAGAGGAGGAAGAAGAACAACATGCCAGGGGGGCTGACTCCCCTGGTGAGTCAGCAAGAACTGACTGTGGCTGACATGCCTATGGACCCCAGCCAGACAGAGGAGGAAACAGAACAGCAAGCAGAGGCCGGATGCAAGAGAGAGATGTAAGATGCGTCATTGACAGCAGCAGTACCTATTGCAACACCCTAAGAGGCATGGCCGGGAGATGTAGGGCCACACCCTACAGAGTATAAAAGGGGTGTGGCCATGCAGGAAAGGCGTGGTGAACAATTTGTTGGTGTTTGAGATTTGTAGCATGTTTGCCTGTCTGTATCTAGGCTTTGAAGCTGCTGTCTGTCTGCCAAGAACCTGGGAACATTGCCTGGTAATTACAAAATTGCTGTCTGATATAAACCTTGGGAGAGAGTTTAACTGTTAGAAGTCCAGCTTTCATTTGTTCAGCCTACGTTTGGCTTCTGCTGGACTTTTGAGCCTCTTTGAGGCTACTCAGTGGGAGGGGACAGAACAAACTTGTTCATCACTCTAGTACAAGCCACCTTTAATCAACATGGACCCCCAACAACAACAGCAGTTGCTAGCTGAGAACCAACTGCTACACCAGCAAGTCGCACAGCTTGCTGGTCAAGTGGCTCAATTGAATGTGCCTGCCCCTCCCCAGCCATGTTGGAAATGTCCAGTAGCCATGCCAGATAAGTTCACTGGGCAGCCAGACATGTTCTCAGCGTTCATGGGGCAGTGCCAACTGTATGTGGCCCTAAGAGTGGAAGACTTCCCAGATGATCGAACTAGGGTGGGGTTCATCATCAGTCTTCTCTCTGGCTCTGCTGCCTGATGGCCCACGCCCTTATTAGCCCAGAATAGTCCCCTTCTGACTGACTGCCAGGGGTTCTGGTACCACCTACAGCAAATGTACGAAGACTCCATTCGGGTACAGACCGTTGCGAGGCGCCTCAGGGACATTAAACAGGGGAAGCACCCCCTGCAGGAGTACATCGCAGAATTCTGGCTGCTGTCTCAAGACTTCACCTGGAATGAGGTGGCGTTAATGGATGCCTTCCAAGATGGCCTGTCGGAAGAACTGCAGGATGAATTGGCCAGAGTTGAGGTTCCCCCAACCTTTGACACCTTGGTGGTTCAGTGTCTCCAGATCGACACACGCCTGCAGTGTCGGAAAAGTTGACAGATGGCCCCAGAGCCGCTGCCTGCACCGACCCCGTCAGTTGCTTCTTGCCCCATGCCAGCAGCACCCCGAGTCACCCCATGCTTCATAGCTACGGCAGAAGAATCGATGGAGCTGGGAGCAGCCCGACCCCACCTGATGGCCCAGGAAAAGACTCACAGATGCCAGGGGGGGTTGTGCTTGTATTGTGGTGCACCTGAACACTTCGCAGCCTGCAGTCCACAAAAGAAAGGTGGGGCATCGAAGCCTGGCTCCAGGCCCCCGAACTCAGACAAACACACCGGGAAATGGGGCAGGCCCGGTCTAAGGGAAACCCTAGGCCGGGCACGTACCAGTTTGCCACCCGAAGTGGCAGATGTGGACTCTGGCCCCCCTCGGCATTTGATCCTGGCTTCCCAGATTTTCATGTCTAACCGACAAGGGGGTATGCCAGCGCATGGGCTGGTGGACTCAGGGGCCACAACAAACTTTATGGACCGGGCCTTTGCGGCCCAGTGTAACATTCCCTTGTGTCCAGTAGACCCCCTGTTGAGGGTGGAAACCATCAATGGGTGGGAGCTGGTGGCAGGACACATCAAATTTGCCACTCAGCCCCTGCGTCTGGTCATTGAATCGCATGAGGAAGCAATCCAGTTCTATGTGACCTCTGGGGATGGCCTGGCTTCAGACTCATGATCCTCAGGTGGCCTGGTCACAGAATTCCATCTCCTTCCCGAGCCTACAATGTGTGGACCACATCCGCCACACCTCTGCCAGCCAGGAAGTCTTCACCCCTCCCACCTCCTTGCCTTCTGACCTAGAAGATTTCGCTGACGTGTACAACTGCCCTGTGGACCTCCGTCCCGATGCGCTGCTGCCAGTGGGACACCTATATCCCATGTCGGAGCGTGAATTGGCTGCCTTGTGGGAATTTCTGGAGAAGAACCTAGCCAGGGGATTCATCCGGCCCTTGTCCTCTCCTCTCTCAGCTCCAGTTCTCTTCATCAAGAAGAAGACGGGGGATCTGTGCCTGTGCTGTGATTACCGCTGGCTGAACACCATCACTGTGAGGAATTGATATCCCCTGCCGCTGATCCCAGAGCTCATGGAGAGGCTGTGTGAGGCGACCATCTTCACAAAGCTTGACCTACGTGGGGCCTACAACCTGGTGCGAGTTCGTGAGGGCGATGAATAGAAGACAGCGTTTGGCACCCGATACGGCCACTTCGAGTACACCGTAATGCCGTTTGGGTTGATCAACGCCCCCATGGTCTTCCAACACTTCATGAATGAGGTGTTCAGGGACATGCTGGACTGGCTCGTGGTGGTCTACCTGGTCGATATTTTGATCTACTCCCAGTCCAGGGAAAGCCACCTCCAGCAAGTACGCCTCATTCTGCAATGCCTTCGGGAGAATCAGCTCTATGCGAAGCTGGAGAAGTGCCAATTCTTTCAGACTTCCATAGAGTTCCTGGGCCACATCATCTCTCCTGAAGGCATCACCATGGACCCTTGCTAGGTGAAGGCCTTGCATAGTTGGGAACCCCCTCGCCAGGTGAAGGATCTTCAGCGCCTTCTGGGGTTTGCCAATTACTACCGCACCTTCATCCCAGGCTACGTGTCCCTGACGGCTCTTGTGACCCAGCTCCTCCACAAGAAGGTCCTGTTCCAGTGGGGTCCCCCACAGCAACAGGCATTCCAGGCTTTGAAACAGGCATTCACCACCAAGCCCATCCTGAGACAACCAGACCCGCATCATCCCTTCATAGTGGAAACGGACGCGTCGGATGTGGCCATTGGGGCAGTATTACTGCAGGCTCCAGTGGATGGCGGCATTCTTTTTCCCTGCGCTTATTATTCGCAGAAACTCAATCCTTCTGAGCACAATTACACCATCTGGGAAAAAGAGTTGCTGGCCATCAAGGCCGCGTTCGAGGCCTGGCGGCATCACCTCAAAAGGGTCTGACACACGGTGGAGGTTCGGACAGACCATCAGAACCTGGAGCATTTAAAGACTGCCCGGAAGTTGAACCAGCAGCAGATCCGGTGGTCCCTGTTTTTCTCCCGGTTCAACTTCCGTGTGACCTATATTCCCAGTGGTCACAACCAAAGGGTGGATGCGCTGTCCAGAAAGCCTGAATACCTCTGCACTGAGGATCCACTTCCCCCACAGACGGTACTGCCCGCAGAGTTCTTAGCCGCAGTCCAGGAGCCAGTGGACTTACGAGCTCAGGTGTGAGAGGCGCAGCACCTGGACGATTGGTCACAGCAAAGGCAAGCCGAGGTTGGTCCCGCATCCCTGTGGACTTTGGAGGAGGGCTTACTCAAGCATCGGGGGCAGTTGTACGTGCACATGGGGCTGCTCTGAGCCCTCATCATGACTCAGTGCCACGACAACCCTGCGGCGGGGCACTTCGGATTCTTTAAGACCCTCCACCTAGTGACGCGGACCTTTTGTTGGCCTTGGGTATGGCACGACGTGCACGCGTATGTGACGTCCTGCGTGTTGTGCTGACAAGCAATGGCCATGACGGGTGCACCTCCCGTCCTCCTCCAGCCACTGCTGACACCGGAGAGGCCATGGGGAGCGATCTCTATGGACTTCCTGACAGACCTGCTGCTGTCCGCTGGGTGGTAGATGTGCTGATGAAGATGGCACATTTTATTCCATGCTGCGGGCTGCCAACAGCCTGTACCACCGCCCGCTTGTTTCTCCAGCATATCTTCCACCTCCACAGCTTGCCGGACAGGGTGGTTTTGGACCGCGGTGTACAATTTATGGCCCAATTCTGGAGGAGCCTGATGGCTGCATTGGAGGTGCAGGTGTGCCTGTCATTGGTGCACCATCCAGAGACCGATGGGAGGACGGCGAAAGTAATCGGCATCCTGGAGCAGTATCTGCACTGCTTTGTGAACCAACAGCAGGATAACTGGGCCAATTACCTCTCCCTGGAGAAGTTTGCTTTCAACAACTCCCAGCATACCTCCACCCAGATGACCCCATTCTATGCCAACGTGGGGTACCATCCGCGGCTCTTCCCCCTGGCCCCATCGGATTCTTATTTATTTTTATTTTATTTTAATTCCATTTATATCCCGCCCTTCTCCAAAGACTCAGGGCGGCTTACAAGCTTAGCAGTAGCCTTCATTCTATGTATATGCCTGCTTATTAGGGCTTTCACACACACACCCCAAGCGGCATTATTACAAAGTCAGCTTAATTGCCCCCAACAATCTGGGTCCTCATTTTACCTACCTCGGAAGGATGGAAGGCTGAGTCAACCTTGAGCCTGGTGGGATGCGAACCTGCACTAATTGCAGGCAGCTGGTGTTACTTAAGGAGGCATTAGCCCACTGTTCCCAAGACCCAGGACTTTCTGTTGGAGTTGCAGGCAGTTCAGCAGTTGGTGCATTGGCAGCTAATCTGGGCCAAGGAGGATTACAAATGGTTCGCCAACCGCTCCCGACGGGCGATGCCACCGCTGGCAGTGGGAGACTGGGTGTGGTTATCCACAAAACACCTCCCAACTGACCACCCGGTGAAGAAAGTGGACCATCAGTTCATCGGCCCATTCCCCGTCGAGATGGTCATCAGCCCGGTGGCCTATCGTTTAACTTTGCCACGATCCATGCGGATTCACCCTGTCTTCCACCGGTCCCTTCTGGTCCCTGAGGCTCCATCGAGTTCCCTACAATGCCTGACAGCTCCGGTTCCAGTCACCATGCCCATGGGAGACAGTCCACCAAAGTACGAGGTGGCCAGCATCTGAGACTCTCATTGGCTAAAGGGGCACTTCCAATACCTCATCGAATGGAAGGGATATGGGCCCGAGGACTTCTCATGGGTGGATGCCTCCTGCATACACGCCCCGGACCTCTTACGGGCCTTCCACAACCAGTTTCCATCCCAACCACATCCGGACCACCAGACCCAGGGGAAGGGCCCTGCAGTGGGGGATAGTGTTGTGACCCCGGCCCCGGAGGGTGCTTTATCTTCGCATGCTGACTCGGAGGAGGATATGGAGGAGGAGGAAGCTGACATGAGCAACGTGCCGGAGGGGCCGACTCCTCTGGTGAGTCAGCAAGAACTGACTGTGGCTGACATGCCTATGGACCCCAGCCAAACAGAGGAGGAAACAGAACAGCAAGCAGAGGCCGGTAGCAGTGGAGATGAGCCCCTATTGGATGCAAGAGAGAGACGTAAGATGCGTCGTTGACAGCAGCAGCACCTATTGCAACACCCCAAGAGGTGTGGCCTGGAGACACAGGGCCACACCCTACAGAGTATAAAAGGGATGTGGCTGCGCAGGAAAGGCGTGGTGAACAATTTGTTGGTGTTTGAGATTTGTAGCATGTTTGCCTGTCTGTATCTAGGCTTTGAAGCTGCTGGTCGTCTGCCAAGAACCTGGGAACATTGCCTGGTAATTACAAAATTGCTGTCTGATATAAACCTTGGGAGAGAGTTTAACTGTTAGAAGTCCAGCTTCCATTTGTTCAGCCTATGTTTGGCTTCTGCTGGACTTTTGAGCCTCTTTGAGACTACTCAGTGGGAGGGGACAGAACACTGGGACTCATCTTCTTCCTTGTCTACTCCTTCGTAGGCCCAGGGACTGTTCCATAGGGCGGGTGGTCGCTAGTGTGGCTGTGCTAGGCGACTGAGGGGGGGAATGCTTTCCCTGCTAGGTGCTTGGCTGGCCTCACCCCCTAGTGACTTTCAGCTCTTCTGAAGGAGCAGGATCCCATCCTTGTCACCAGTGGTGTGTACTGGGTTCTTGCTGGAAAGCAGAAGATGAGGCAAGAAGGTTCAGGCAGGAACATGCTTTATTGAAATGCAGGAACATAGCTATTTATGTTCTGGCCACTAGGCGATGGCCAATAGGTTTAAAGGAACCTATTTCTACCCTTGGGCTCCAAGATCACTGCAGATGGGGACTGTAGCCAAGAAATTAAAAGACGCTTGCTCCTTGGGAGGAAAGCCATGTCAAATCTAGACAGCACACTAAAAAGCAGAGACATCACCCTGTCAACAAAAGTGCGTATAGTCAAGGCGATGGTCTTCCCAGTTGCAATGTATGGCAGTGAAAGCTGGACCATAAGAAAGGCTGAGCGCCAAAGAATTGAAGCCTTTGAACTATGGTGCTGGAGAAGACTCCTGCGAGTCCCTTGGACTGCAAGGCGATCAAACCGGTCAGTCCTAGAGGAGATCAACCCTGACTGCTCTTTAGAAGGCCAGATCCTGAAGCTAAAACTCAAATACTTTGGCCACCTAATGAGAAGGAAGGATTCACTGGAGAAGAGCCTAATGCTGGGAAAGATTGAGGGCAATAGAAGAAGGGGACGACAGAGAATGAGGTGGCTGGATGGAGTCACTGAAGCAGTAGGTGTGAGCTTAAATGGACTCCAGAAGATGGTAGAGGACAGGAAGGCCTGGAGGAACATTGTCCATAGGGCCGCGATGGGTCGGACACGACTTCGCAACTAACAACAACAACATTTCTACCCTAGAGCCAATCAATGGTGGTCCTGGAGATGGTCTGTCTGAGGAGCCAGCAACCGTTACCCAACTCCCTGCTTAAGTATTTCAAAAATCTGGAAGCCTTGAAAACACTCAGAAAGCTCAACCCCAAGCAAGCCTGCTGATGCCACTATTTTCACCATTTCCGCTTTATGTTCAAGCATTTGCCGGGGGGAAAGAATTTCCTAGCAGGTGCACTCTCTCGCATGCCCCAGTATAACAGCACACAATCCACCAATTCTAAACCACTTATGGCAGAATCACAACTGGCAGCACCAGTAACTACCAGAGCCCAAACTAAATTAAAACAGCAGCTGGATAGCCAAACCAGAATTGAATTCCGGAAAACTTTGGAAATGGATGAATGGTTCCAGAAAAATAGACACGTGTGCACAATGAAGGATGGACTGCCTTAGGTGGGGGACAAGTTATATATACCAACCACCCAGAGGGTCACATTCATGCAGCTTTGCCAAGACACCAAATCAGCAGGGCATTTTGGATTTGTAAAAACATTACACTTAATTAAAAGGCAGTTTTGGTGGCCGTCCATGAAAAAGGACATAGAAAGCTACGTGGCCAGCTGCCCGACTTGTGCTACTGCAAAGAGGGTGCAAAGGAAATCACCTGGACTGTTACAAACACTGGCAATTCCCTCAAGCCTCTGGAGGGAAATAGCCATGGATTTTATAGTGGAATTACCAGAAAGCAATGGGAATACTGTAAACTAGATGGTCACAGACTTGTTTTCCAAACAGGTGCACTTCATCCCTTGCCAAAAGATCCCCACAGCAAAAGCCTTAGCAAAACTTTTCATGCAGCATATTTACAGATTGCATGGGGCACCACAACACATTATATCTGATAGGGGAGTGCAGTTTATGTCGGCATTTTGGAAGGAATTTTTATCCCTTTTAGGAACCACTCAGGGACTGACATCTAGTCATCATCCTCAGGGGAATGGTCAAGCTGAAAAATCTAACTCAGTACTTGAGCAATATTTAAGGTGCTTTATTAATTTCCAGCAAACAAATTGGACGGACCTACTCCCTTTTCAGAAGTGGCCTATAATAATGCAGTCCACTCCAGCACAGGTTACACTCCTTTTCAAATAGCTATCGGTCAAAGTTTCAACCCCATGCCAGAACTAACCCCAAACGAACCAGTAACCCCATCACTAAAAGAATGGTTAAAACAAATTACAAAACACCTGGCCAATAGTTAGAAAAGCCCTAGATGAAGCTAAGCAAGCATATAAAGCACAAGCAGATAAAAAAAAGAATTGAACCCACACCAATCATTATAGGTGAAATGGTATATTTGTCTACAAAATACCTAAAATCCTTACAACCCTTACAACAAACTTGGACCAAAATATATAGGACCTTTTCCAATTAAAAGAGTCATAAACCCAGTAACAGTAGAATTAGAATTACCCAAAAATCTTAGACAAATACACCCAATTTTTCACTGCAGTTTGCTGAAAAGAGAACAACAATTACCATTACAGCCAAAAATCCCCCCACACACACCTCCAATCATAGTGGAAGGAGAACAACACTTTGAAATAAAGGAAATCCTAGACTCTAGAAGATATCATGGGACAACTCAATACCTAGTAGCATGGAAACACCTCCCCTCCTCACAAAACGAATGGGTTCACAAACAACATGTAAAAGCCCCGAAGCTATTAAAAAAGTTTCATTCAGAGTATCCTGACAAGCCAGACTAACTTTTATGCCTGTTTTGTGTCAATGCTGCAAACACTGACATGTTTTTGCACTGACAATATAAGAGGCAGCCTTTTGCTTTAACTGTTTGGTTTTGAATCTTTAAAACGTGGGAGAAATGTAACCCAGTTTTTTTCACAAAGGATAGCCACTTGAGAAGGGCAGTGAAACTTCATGTGTTAAATTAATTGGTAAATGTGATTCACGACGTGTAAATAAGGGAGGGAAATTCTGTATGATGTGGTGTGTCAAGGGGAGGAGAATTCAGATTATGGCATCCATCCATGAGTGCCGATGCTCCGTTCTGCTCATTATAGACTTTTTTAGAATAAATAATCATGTTGTACTCTATGATGTGTCTTTTTAATCGGAACCATGACATCATGCCAGAATCAACTTTTTTCCAAGCATCCTGGGGAGTCCTGGGGAGATAAGCTGGCAAGGATTCAGGAAGAATCCTCACCATGGGAAGAGAAAGCCTGGCTGCTGGCGAAACCCCAGATGAGGGAGCAATAGATGGCTTTCTGTGGGAAGATGAGTTTGGGCAGATCTCCAACCCTCAGCAGCTAAGTGAGCATATCTGGTCATCAGGCTGGAATCACTCCAGTGGAGACTACAGATGCCTTGAGACTGCACTGCCAGAGCCCTCAAAAGCAGAATGGTGGAGAGCTGCCAGACCATTTGCCACTGAGAATTTGGGTGAGTGGAAAATCCTGTCTGCAGACCAGACAGCCTGCCAGTCCCAGAAGTCCCCTGCCAGGCCCTCTGGAACCACAGAGACAGAGGACCCCAGGCTGGGGCCTCTGCAGCAATGGGAAGTTGGGGAACCCCCACAAGTGAAAGGCCAACAACCTCTGAGCTTGCCACAGCTAATAGAGGCCTTGCAACAGCTGTGGGTGGTGCAGATGCCTGGAGATCAGAAGCTGGTGGGAGGACAACAACAGCAAAGGTGGCAGCATCAGGGCCCGAATGTGCAACCCCTGAACATACAGCAGGACCAATGGGGCCAGCAGCAGCAGTGGCCCTGGCAGCTGGTGAATCAACAACCAGGAGGGGGCCAGCAGTAACTGGAGACACAACAGCAGCAGTGGGGGGGGCAGCAACCAATGATGAGCCCACCCTTCAGAGAAACCTTTGATGGGGACCCAGAGAAACTGCTTTTCTTCCTCAACCAAGTACGCTCTCACTTGAATCGCTGGGCCTATCTCTACCTGAACCCAGGTGCTATGGTCGATGTGATTGTGTCCAGCCTAGAGGGAAAAGCATCCGAATGGTTGAACAATTTATATCACGATCAAGTCCCTGACTTGGAGGACCCCCACCTTTTCCTCCTAGGGCTGAGGGAAAGATTTGAGGACCCATCCATTGCCCTCAAAGCAGAAGAACAAATCCACAAGATAAAACAAGCTGGCCGGCCTGCCCTGGAGTATGTGCGGGAGTTTCGAAAGAGGGCCGGTCGGATAGAGAGATGGCCTGAGCAATCCATAATTCATCTTTTTAGAGAAGGGTTAGACGGCCACCTTTCTCAGGCATGTATGTACCAAGCTGTACCTTACCAGCTGCATGAATGGTACCAGGCAGCAGTGAAATTAGATATTCAACTTGCCCGCTATAAGAAACCTCTCCTACCTGAAGCTGAGCCAAGGTCAGAACAACCCAAATTGCAATTACCCCTATGAAAATCTCCAGCTACTGTGATGACAGAAAGACCTAGGCCACTTCTAGGCCCGGCAACTGTAAGTGTTTCCAGTGTGGACATCGAGCAGAGAAATGCCCAGTCCCCTTCCCCCAACAGTAGAACAGACCAGGACCAACAGTGATAAAGAGATCTGCACAGCAGCTAATGGGACAGAAATCCACCTGGATGACACAAGAACCTGTTGCCCAGGTCACATCCCCCACATGGGATGACACCGGAACTCAGGCTGGATCCACCCCCATTCTACCCTCTTTCGACAGCAACGATGAAGGAGAAAATGACCCGATGGTGCACCAACATGTCCCACCTTTTTTACTACTTTCCAAGCTCATAATCCCTAGGTTGGGTATGCAGGAAGATTTAAAGGTGCTAGTTGATTCTGGATGCTCTCAATACCTTATTAGCTTGTCATTTGCAATGAAACTGGGCATACGAGCAAAACTGCTCTCCAAACCAGTGAGGTTCGAGCAAGCTGATGGCTCCTTGATGGGAGGCACTTTAGTCACGCAATTAATGGAGCCCCTATGCTTAGAAATCACCCCATTGATTCAACAGTTATTACAGGAAATTTTAGCCCACCCAATGAGCTAGTGCACATGACTACCTCATGGCCACCAATTCTGGTTTTTGGCACGACCAGATGCATGAGGGAATGCTCCCCATATCGTGTGGATTTCTTCATCAGGGGGGCCCTGTAAAGGGGTTGAAAGTCACCCTGGAGGGGTGACGAGCGGGGGAGAGGTCTCTCCAGTCAGCGGTAGAAGGGTGGCAGCCCTCCCGTCAGCTTGGAGCTACTCTCCAAACTGATGGAGAAAGGATCAGCCACTCCCATGGCCCATCATTTAGCTGTTTCTAGCTGAAGCCAAAATTACAACAAAGCACTTGAAAGCACTTGAAAACTGGGTGAGAATTGCCTACTTCCTTTCCTAATTGCCTACTTTTGCCTGTCAAAAGCTCCTTAAATTTGCTTCCCCCAGCGAGGAGAGAGGGAAGGGAGCTTTTTTTCCCCCACCCTCCTTAAGGGCACCTTTTGATCACATCAGGAGAAAAAAGAAAACCTTGAACACAATAATACTATTTAGTTCCTTACTTACTTCTGTTCTATTTTTGGCGACCCAAAACTCCTATCCTTACAGAAACTGGCTATTCTGTCTATTTGATTAAAAAAAGAGAGAAAAGAGAGCAAAGATTTACTTCAAAGTTACTTAAAAGTACTCAAAACTGATAAATTTACTCTGTCTGAAAAAGTTTTCAAGTATGCTGGGGACATCTTGTGGCCTTTTTGACAAATAAACATGTTTATTTTGGAACTGCCCTTGACATTATCAGCTAAAGATAAAAACCTGAAACAGCTGGAGATGAACTCAAGGCTTGTGGAGGTGAACATTTACTGACTTTTGTTTAAAAACTGGCCTCCACTAAGGACTATTTACCATTACTTCAAAATGGAGACTGATCAGCCACAATCCTCACTTGAATATAAACTCATATTAGAAACAATCCATAAAGTTTCTGAGATGTTTATCTCCAGGCTGGAAAATTTAGGTGCCAACTCCAATTTACAAGCTGTAACCCAGACTTCAACTAAAGAATTTACAACTCAGAATATAACAAAACTGGAACAAATTACTACTGAGACAGAGGAACACAAGGTACAACAAGATATTGAAAAAGCTAATACAAAAAATTTGGCTCTATCCAAACAACCGACAACTCTAAAAGTACAAGGAACTATCACTATGACAAATAACCTTAAGGACCAACAAACAATGAAAAAAACTTAACTTTTGACTTCATCGAAAGAGCCTATAACTTTAGAAGTATACTATGTGCAAGATAGTGATGCTAACATAGAGGACATGAAAATCAACAAAGACAGTTTCCTGAAAGCCTGGATAGCCAAGCACTAATTACAAAACTGGATAAGACCCTCTACCTAAAGCAGATGAACCCAGATGGAAGAGGAATCCAGACTGAACTGAAGATAAAGTTTTTAGAGCAAATACAGAGACTATAACTAACAGGGCAACAACAGAAGGATTACAAATGGTTTGGTTTTTGTGGATCACTGATGGCTAGATGGCCTCCTTCGATTCAAATAATATGTATTGGAGCGAAGGGAGACCTATCTGGCAATTGAAAGGCCTTGGTCTGGAAACCTGATTGGCAAAAAAAGAAAGCTTGAGTTAGATTTAAAAAGTGAGTTCTTAGAGAACCATTAAAGGTTAGCCTTATAGTAATCAGTAATCTATCAGGATCTAAAATAGAAAATGTTTATGAGATTGAATTAGAATGTGTTTATATATCTATTAGGCTTATTTTAGACATTATAATTTGTGCACTGACATAATGGAAATTTGGTTTCCAAATCCCACGTTTGATGTTAAAAGATGTTTGATTATTCCATTTAAGAATTAGCTAAAATTTAAAACAGTATCTGGCTGTGTATAAATAGTTGTAGATTGATAAACATAGGTTGTGGTCCTGTCAGTAAAGTGTGATGTATTAGGATGTGAAACAGACAATGTTTATTAGGTAGAACATAGCCGCTCAGCCACTGTGTACATGTCAGATGCTATAGTTTTTGCTGTAATGGAATAAGGGAAATTTGGGTTGTGAATATTATTTGGGATGTTAAAGGCTAAATTTGAATAATATAATTAAAATCAAAATTAGGTAAAATTTAATAACAGGATGTAGATATATCTCAATGAAATTGAATTGACAAATTTTTTAACTGACCATGCTATTTCTAGAAATTTATTAGTTTAAACTGGTTGTATCAAATGTTAAGGGAAATTGAGAAGGACGTTTTGATAATGTAACCTGAATTATGTACTGAAAACTCTGTTATTGAATTTCTGACTACCCAGTCACCATGATGTTTACTAAATATGTAGATTTTAATTGAAAAACCTTTTTTAAAAAAGAAAGAAATAGATGAGCAGTGGGAATTTATTTGCTTCCTGTTGGCCCCCAAAATGACTGGGACTGTGATTTTAGGATTAGCCTGGTTGGACAAATGGAAGCCATGTATCTGGTGGGAAAAAGGAATGAGAACTGTGAGACTACCTATAGGGCCCAATCCCCCCATTGATACAACAGATGTTACAGGGAATTTTAGCCCACCCAATGAGCGAGCACACATGGCTGCCTCATGGCCACCAGGTGAGCCCCTCATCCCCAGAGAGTACCAGGACCTAGCGGAGGCATTTAGTGAGAAAGAATGTGATACCTTGCCTCCTCACTGGCCCAATGATTGTTCCATTAACTGTTGCCGGGGACCAAACTTCCAATACCAAGAATGTACGCTATGTCCCTCCTTCAAATGGAGGGGATGCAGCGATATGTGGGTACAAACGTAGTGAGGGGATTCATTGAATTGGCCAAGTCTACTGTAGGAGCCCCAGTGTTGTTCAAAGAAAAAAAAGATGGGTCTCTTCATCTCTGCATAGACTATAAGAGCCTTAACGCTGTGAGTGTAGAAAATAAATACCCTCTCCCCTTCCTGAAAGACTTACTAACCCACCTGGCGAAGGGGAGTGTCTTCACTAAGTTAGAACTGAGAGAAGCATATTACCGGGTGAGAATAAAGGAGGGGGATGAGTAGAAAATGGCTTTCAACTGCCCCTTGGGAAGCTACCAATTCAAAGTCATGCCATTTGGACTACAGGGGTCCCCAGCCGTATTTATGCAGTTGATTAATGAGGTCTTACATGATCATTTATACAAAGGGGTTCTGGTGTATCTTGATGACATTCTGATATACAGTACAAATATGTCTGACTACATAAGACTGGTCACAGAAGTGTTAAAGAATCTATTGAATGCCAAACTTTATGTCAAATTGTCGAAATGTGTATTTCACCAAACCCGATTAGATTATCTTGGCTATAGAATTTCCAATGAGGGCATTGAAATGGACCCAGCCAAAGTGAAAGTTATAATTGAATGGCAACCCCCAAAGACTCGCAAACAGCTCCTGAGCTTCCTAGGGTTTGCCAACTTCTACCGTCAATTCATTCCCTGTTTTGCCGAGATTGCTCTACCCCTTACAGAACTACTCAAAACAGGCAAGAGAGGGGGAAAACCGTGACCTGGCCAACCAATAGCATGGACTATGAGTTATCAGAAAGCTTTGGAGAATTTAAAAAGACTATTTGAGGCTGAACGGGTTCTAAAGCACCCCTGCCCAGAGGAGCCCTTTGTAATTCAAGCAGATGCCAGCGACGTGGCAGTCGAAGCTGTGTTACTGCAAAAGAATAAAAGTGGAGTCCTACAACCTTGTGCCTACACCTCTAAGAAATTCACTGAAGGCGAGGGACTTCCGGGTGGCAAGGCTCCGTTGATGGTGGCTGTTTCGGCCGTCAGCCGCGCTGCTTTCCGTAAAGCCGCTTAAAACTGAAATAAGAGCAGACATTTTGGCTGCATTTCAAGGGCTTGCAGTTTGTATTGAGCATCTGGATGAGCGTGTGGAAGAGCTCAGTCAAAACAATATGAGATTAGATGCTAAAATGCTGGATGCTGAAAATGTGATGGAAAAGATTGATGATGATGTAGTAATGCTACAATATAGAGATATGGAATTTGCTGTGAGGATCAGAGGTTTGAAGGAAGATCCTAAGGAAGATTTGAAAGAATTACTGGCACAGGCCCTTGAATCGGTTTTGGAGCGTCCAGCAGAAGAGATTATGGGGGATATAAATAAAATATTTTGTGTTAACTCTTGGATTGCAAGACAAAGAAAGTTACCTAGAGATGTGGTGGTTTATTTTACAAAGAGAGCAATTAGAAATGTGGTTATCCAAGCCTTCTACAACAATAGATTTACAGTTGCTGAGCATGAAGTTTTAATTCTGAAAGAGATTCCTCCAAGAATTTTAAGGAAAAGAAAAGAATTTGCTTTTTTGGCAGATGAATTTAGGAAATGGCAGATTCAGTTTAGATGGGAGATTCCAGCAGGCATGACGGTGATGTACGCAGGCACGAGATATCGTCTTGATACAGCTTTGCAGGCACGAGATTTTTATTCTAATATTTTGAAGGTAGGCTCTCCGCCATCTTCAGAATTTAGAGGAAGGAATGGTGAAGGAGAGAGTCAGTCATGAATGGAGAGTATACAAGGAGCTGAAGGAGCTACTCTGCAGAAGGATAAAGAATCCCAGAAAATTACAGGAGTGGATCAGACCCAGGTGCCAACAGAAGAGGTTAGAGAACAAAGAATGACACAGGCTGCAATTAGACGAATGAGACAAGAACAAGAACAACAGAAAGCTACAATTATATCTCAAAAACCTACTTACAGTGAAGCAGTGGGAGGAGCGAAACTGAAAAGAGTGCAGGTGGTTTTGGAAGAGGTGCTCCAAAAGCTTCAGGTCGCAAAAGATGGCGACAAAGTTTCTAACTTGGAATGTTAATGGATTAAACTCCCCGCACAAGAGAAAAAAAGTATTTCAGTATTTAAAACAATTTAGAAATGATGTTATTTGTCTACAGGAAACGCATATTCAAGCAGCTGATCAAAAATATTTGATAAATTTTAGGCTGGGGACACAGTTTATTGCGTCTGCTCCTGACAAGAAAAATGGAGTAGTTATTTATGTTAAGAATAACTTAACAGCTAATTTAATTGAAACAGATAAACAAGGAAGATATGTTATAATTGAACTATTAATAGAAGGCAAGAAAATACCTTTGGTTGGATTATACGCTCCTAATCAACAGGAAGGAGAATTTTATAAACTATTACATAGCAAGATAACTCAATGGGATTATAAATCTTGTATTTTTATGGGAGACTGGAATGGTGTTTTGGATGTACAAATGGACAGAAAAGGCCTTTTTAGAAGTATACCAAGTCATGCCAGATTGCCTAAATCTTTTTTTGAGATGAAAGACGATTTGGAATTGAGAGATGTTTGGAGAGAAAGAAATTTGCAAGAAAAAGACTTTAACATTTTTTCTGATAGGCATCAATCTTTTTCTAGGATTGATTTTGTATTAATTACTAATACAAAAGATTAAGAAGATTAAGATATGTCCAAGAACTATATCAGATCATAGTACAGTATGGTTGGAAATAGAAAAAGACAATGAAGACAGGCGGTCTTGGAGACTTAATGAAAATTTGTTTAGATATCAAGAAAATGTGGAAGAGTGTAAAAAACAAATGAAAGAATTTTTTAATATGAATATGAACAAGGGTACCTCTATTGAAATGGTTTGGGATGCAAGTAAAGGTGGGGAAAGCACCAGGAACAGATGGTTTGACTGCCGTCTATTATAAAGATTTATAGTCAGAAATGGTGGAACCTTTAAGAGAATTGTTTAGGACAATTCAATTGGGAGGAGAAGTGCCCCCATCGTGGAAAACAGCCTTTATATCACTGATTCTGAAGGAAGATCAAGATACTACCCAAGCCAAAAACTATAGGCCAATATCGCTTTTAAATACTGATTACAAGATATTTGCAAAAGTTTTAGCAAATAAATTAATGAAGGTAAGGCAGCAAATGATTCATAGTGACCAAACTGGATTTATAAGTGGTAGACAAATGAAGAATAATGTGAGACATATTGTAGACTTATTGGAATTTTTGGATAGAAATAACCAGGTTCCTGCAGCGCTGATCTTTTTGGATGCCGAAAAAGCCTTTGATCAATTGGACTGGCAATTTTTATTTAAGGCATTGGAGAAAATGGAGTTTGGGGAAAAATTTTTACAATCTATTAGAGCAATATATCAGAAGCAAACAGCTCAAATAGTAGTTAATGGTAGTTTGACAGAAACATGTAATATTGAAAAGGGTACAAGACAGGGGTGTCCGTTGTCACCTTTGCTGTTTTTTTTAACATTGGAAATATTATTGATTAAAATACGAGATTCAAATAAAATTAAGGGAATTAAAATAAGAGATCAAGATTATAGATTGAGAGCATTTGCGGATGACCTGGTTATTACAGTAAGTCATCCAACCTACTCAGTTGTAGAATTGATGGAGATAATAACGTCATATGGGAAAGTTTCTGTATTTAAGATAAACATGCAAAAAACTAAAATATTGTCTAAAAATATGACTGCAGAACAAAAGGTTGTTTTAGAAGAGTTAACAGGATTTGAAATAGTTAAAAAGATTAAATATTTGGGGGTATATCTTGCGGCTTCAAATGTAAAATTATACAAAAATAATTATGAATTGTTATGGTTAAAAATACAAAAAGAGCTAGATGGTTGGAAAAAATTACAATTATCTTTATTGGGAAGAATTGCAGCAGTAAAAATGAATGTTTTGCCAAAATTTTTATTTTTGTTTCAAATGATACCTATACTTAAAAAGGATTCAAATTTGGAGGAATGGCAGAAAGGTATTAATAAATTTGTTTGGGCAGGGAAGAAACCACGAGTTAAATTTAAGATAATGCAAGACATACGTGAAAGAGGTGGTCTTAAAATGCCTAATCTTAAATTATATTATGAGGCTGCTGCTTTATCATCAATTAGTAATTGGTTTAATTTAACACAAGGGAGATTATTAAATCTCGAGGGTTATGATTTGTTATTTGGTTGGCATGCATATTTATTGTATGATAAGAAGGTGTATAATGTTTTTAAGATACATATATTAAGGTATGCTCTGTTGCGAGTATGGAAAAAATATAGACATAAGTTAAATTATAAAATACCAATTTGGGCAATACCTAAACATGCAATAGAAAATATAAATGTTGGATTTAAACATGATGTGATTACATACAAAGAAATTTTAAGGATAGAAAGGAATGTATGGCAATTAAAGCCATATAATATTTTAAAAGTAGAAAAGATTGTACAAACTTGGTTTCAGTATCGGCAGTTGCAAACAAGATGGAAAGAAGATCAGAAAGTTGGTATTTCAATAACTGATGGAAATTTGGTAAAACAAATTAGAGATCAAGGTCAAGCACATATAAAAAGGCTATATAATGCACTGATAGAAATTGACTCAGAAACGGAACTTGTCAAAGATTGTATGATAAAGTGGGCCCAGAACTTTCAGGAGGTTATAACAATGGATACTTGGGGAAAGATTTGGGTTAGAAACGTAAAATTTACACAGGCTCAAAATTTAAGAGAGAATTTTTATAAAATGTTTTATAGGTGGCACAAAGACCCTAAAAAACTAGCAAGTGTGTATCCGAACTGCCAGCCTAAATGTTGGAGGTGTGGTTGTGAGGATGCAATGTATTATCATATATGGTGGACTTGTAAAAAAGTCAAAGCTTTTTGGATTAAAATTTGGTGGAACATGCAGAAGATATTTAAGAAAAAGATAAGGTTTTCTCCACAGTTGTTTTTGTTGAGTATTATTACAGATTTTACTGTCATAGATACTAAATTGATGTTGAATTTAATTACGGCAACAAGACTTTTAGTAGCGCAATATTGGAAGAAGGAGGAACCGCCTACTATAGAAGAATGGACTTAGTAGAAGAGCTAACGGGATTTGAAATAGTTAAAAAGATTAAATATTTGGGGGTTTATCTGTCAGCCTCAAATGTGAAGTTATATAAAAATAATTATGAAATGTTATGGGGAAAAATACAAAAAGAACTAGATAGTTGGAAAAAACTACAATTGTCTTTATTGGGAAGAATTGCAGCAGTGAAAATGAATGTTTTGCCAAAATTTTTATTTTTGTTTGAAAAGATACCTATACTTAAAAAGGATTTAAATTTGGAGGAATGGCAAAAAGGAATTAATAATTTTGTTTGGGCAGGGAAAAAGTCACGAGTTAAATTTAAGATAATGCAAGATACGCGTGAAAGAGGTGGTCTTAAAATGCCTAATTTTAAATTATATTATGAGGCTGCTGCTTTGTCATCGATAAGTGACTGGTTTAATTTAACACAAGGGAGATTATTAAATCTTGAGGGTTATGATTTGCTATTCGGTTGGCATGCATATTTATTGTATGATAAGAAGGTGGATAATGTGTTTAAGATACATATATTAAGGTATGCTCTGTTGCGAGTTTGGAAAAAGTATAGACATAAGTTAAATTATAAGATACCAATTTGGACAATACCTAAACACGCAATAGAAAATATAAATGTTGGATTTAAACATGGTGAGACTACATATAAGGAAATTTTAAGTTTAGAAAGGAATGTATGGCAATTAAAGCCATATAATATTTTAAAAGAAGAAAAGATTGTACAAACTTGGTTCCAGTATGGGCAATTACAGGCAAGATGGAAAGAGGACCAGAAAGTTGGCTTTTCGATGACTGATGAAAATTTGGTAAAACAAATTAGAGATCAAGGTCAAGCATATATAAAAAGGATATATAATGCATTGATAGAAATTGACTCAGAAACGGAACTTGTTAAAGATTGTATGATAAAGTGGGCCCAGAATTTTCAAGAAGTTATAACAATGGATATTTGGGGAAAGATTTGGGTTAGAAATGTAAAATTTACACAAGCCCAAAATTTAAGAGAGAATTTTTATAAAATGTTTTATAGGTCTCACTTAGACCCTAAAAAATTAGCAAGTATGTATCCGAACTGCCAATCCAAATGTTGGAGGTGTGGTTGTGAGGATGCAACGTATTTTCATATATGGTGGACTTGTAAAAAGGTTAAAGCTTTTTGGATTAAAATTTGGTGGAATATGCAAAAGATATTTAAGAAAAGGATAAAGTTCTCTCCGCAATTGTTTTTATTGGGTATTATTACAGATACTACTGTTATAGACACTAAGTTGATGTTGCATCTAATTACGGCAGCAAGACTTTTAGTTGTGCAATATTGGAAGAAGGAGGAATTGCCGACTATAGAAGAGTGGACCTTGAAAGTTTCCAACTTGGCGGAAATGGCAAAGATTTCAGCATATTTGAAAGACCAATCGCAACAGAGATATATTGTGGAATGGAGAAGATGGATTGAATATATTCAGAATAAATATGGGACTAAAAAGTTTCATTTAGCATTTGAATAAGTAGTGGATTTTTATGATGTATGATTAGTTATTTGTTACTTTATTAATATTATGACTATGGAGAGTTAAAGTGTGATAGAACTTAATGTTTTACTTTTGTTGTTAGCATATTTTAGCTTATGTTTGTATTACTATACCCTGTATTCAGCTCTGGGAAGTCAGGGAGGGGGGAGGGGAGGGGAGGGGTGGGTTGGGGAGAGGGGAGGGGGAGGAGGGAGTTTATTGTATTTAAAAATGTATTGTAAAACTTTAATAAAAAAAAGAAAGTTTCTAACTTGGCGGAAATGGCAAAGATTTCAGCATATTTGAAAGAACAATCACAACAGAGATATATTGTGGAATGGAGAAGATGGATCGCATATATTCAGAACAAATATGGGACTAAAAAGTTTCATTTAGCATTTGAATAAGTACTGGTTTTATATGATGTATTATTAGTTATGTTATTTGTTAGTAATATAGTTATGTTTAAGGGGAGTTAAAGTGCAATAGAATTTCATGTTTTATTCTAGCTCGTTAGCTAGAATATTTTAGCTTAAGTTTGTAAAATTTATACTCTGTATTCAGCTCTGGGAAGTCGGGGGGAGGGTAAGGGAGGGTAAGGGGGAGGGGAGGGGGAGGGAGGGAGTTTTTCTTTTTAAAAAATGTACTGTAAAACTTTTCAATAAAAAAGAAAAGAAATTCACTGAAGGTGAGAGGAGATGGACAGTCTGGGAGAAGGAGGCCTTCGCAATTAGGTGAGGGCTATTAAACTGATGACACTATTTAGAAGAGAGCAAGGTGCCTTTTGAAATATGGACAGATCACAAAAATTTAGAGGCACTAAAAACTCCCCGCAAATTGTCCCCAAAGCAAGTGTGATGGGCACAGTACTTTAACTGTTTTAATTTTACTCTAAAGTACATACCAGGAAGGAAAAACTTCTTAGTTGATGCGCTATCCCGATTGCCACAATACAAAAGCAAATGCAAAGAGGTCTATGAGGCAAGTATCCCCAGTTCACAACTTGCGGCAAAACTCACACTTTGCAGAACCCCTAATCCTGATGACCTGGGAGTGAAGAAGATAAAACGAGAGCTCCTTACCAATCAATGGTTCAAAGATAATCAAACCTCCCTAACATGCAGGGATGGTTTGGCATACAAGGGGGGGAAATTGTATCTACCTGAAGCCCTCCATCTCAATGCTCTCAAACACAGCCATGATGTAAAACAGGCTGGACACTTTGGATATTTAAAAACTCTACACCTCATCCACCGGCAATTTTGGTGGCCAGGGCTAAAACGAGATGTAGAAAACTATGTTAGGAGTTGTGCTGTATGTGCCACCATGAAAAGAATTCCAGGGAAAACCCCTGGACTACTGCAGTTGGTGGCAGACCCTTCTCAACCATGGGAAGAAATAGCTATGGACTTTACTGTAGACCTACCCCAAAGTAGAGGAAATACTGTCATCTCGACTGTGATAGATCTGTTTTTGAAGCAGGCTCATTTTACCTGTACAGGACTCCCATCTGCACAATGACTGACTAAATTGTTCCTGAAACATATCTACCGACTGCATGGGGCCCCTAAGTGAATAATTTCAGATAGAGGAGTGCAGCTCACAGTGAAATTTTGGAGGAATTTCCTTAAATTAATTGGATCATCTCAAGGCTTATCATCTGCTTTTCATTCAGCTACCAATGGGGCTGCAGAATCCACTAACAAAACGCTGGAGCAATACCTCAGATGCTATGTTTCCTACCAGTAGACAAACTGGACTGACCTTCTCCCTTTTGCTGAGGTGGCCTACAATAATTCTGTGCACAGCAGCACTGGCTACACGCCTTTCAGAGTAGCCACAGGAAAAGAGTTCAGCCCAATGCCTGACTACACTCAGGTGCCCTCCGCTTCCCAAACACTTGACCAATGGATGAGGGGGTGGGAAGAGGTTTGGAGAAACATAAAAACAGCGTAAAAAAAGACTTCTGAGACTTATAAAAACAGGCTTTATCACCATTGTTGTTTGTTCTAACACTTGAAATATTATTGATTAAAATACGTGAATCAAATAAGATAAAGGGAATTAAAATTAGGCATCAAGATTATAGATTGAGAGCGTTTGCAGATGACTTGGTTGTTACTTTAACTCAACCTACTCAATCGGTTTTAGAATTATTGGATGTGATAATACAATATGGACAAGTTTCTGGATTTAAAGTTAATAAGCAAAAAACTAAAATATTAACAAAAAATATGACTATAAAACAAAGAGAAGCGTTAGAAAAATCAACAGGATTTGAAATAGTAAAAAAGGTTAAATACTTGGGGGTATATATCACAGCATCGAATGTGAAATTATATAAAAACAATTATGAATTGTTATGGCAAAAAGTACAAAAGGAGATTGATAGTTGGAAAAAATTACAATTGTCTTGGTTGGGGAGAATAGCAGCCGTGAAGATGAATGTCTTACCAAAATTTTTATTTTTGTTCCAAATGATACCAATACTTAAGAAAGATGCAAATTTAAATGAGTGGCAAAAAGGTATTACCGGTAATAAATTTATCTGGGCAGGGAAAAGACCAAGAGTAAAGCTTAAAATAACGCAAGATGCATGTGAGAGAGGGGGTTTGAAGATGCCCAATTTGAGATTATATTATGATGCAGTTGTGTTATCAACAATTAGTGATTGGTTCAATTTAATGGATGAAAGAATATTGAATATTGAGGGGTATGATTTATTGTATGGATGGCATGCATATTTATTTTATGACAAAAAGGTGGATAATATTTTAAAGACTCATATCTTAAGGAACGCTTTGTTCCGAGTTTGGAAAAAGTACCAAAATACCTATATGGGCAATACCTAGACATGCAATAGGAAATATAAATGTGGAGCAGAAACAAGATGTGATTGCTTATAAAGAACTTCTTAGGATGGAAGGAAATATTTTGAAACTGAAACCTTTAAATGTTTTAAAGGAAGAAAAGATAGTACAGATAGTACAGGGGAGGGTTGGGTTGGGTTGGGTAGGGGGGGTGGAGGTGGGGAGGGGTTGTTTTGTTAAAGATAAAATGTATTGAAAAACTTTTCAATAAAAAAAAAGATAGTACAGACTTGGTTTCAGTTTATACAATTACAAGCTAGATGGATAGAAGATCAGAAAATTGGTATAATAAAAGTTGATGAAAATTTGATAAAGCAAATTAGAGATCAAAATCAATCACATATAAAAGGGTTATATAATGCTCTTATAGAGATTGATTCAGAATCGGAGTTAGTTAAAGATTGTATGATAAAATGGGCTCAGAATATTCAAGAGCCTATAATAATGGATACTTCGGGGAAAAATTGGGTTAGAAATGTAAAATTTACACAAGCACAAAACTTAAGAGAGAATTTTTACAAGATGTTTTATAGATGGCATTTAGATCCTAAAAAGTTAGCATGTATGTATCCAAATCAACCGCCTAAGTGTTGGAGATGTGGTAGTGAAGAGGCAACTTATTATTATCCGAGTCCTTGGAGAGAGGCGGTATATAAATCTAATAAAATAAATAAATAAATAAATAAATAAATAAATAAATAAATAAATATGGTGGACATGTAAAAATGTTAAAGCCTTTTGGATAAAAATATGGTGGATTTTTCAGAAAGTTTTTAAGAAAAAAATAAGATTTACTCCGCAGCTATTTTTATTGGGGATTATTTCGGATTGTACTGTTATAGAAACTAAATTAATGTTACACTTAATAACGGCAGCCAGACTGTTGGTGGCGCAACATTGGAAGAAAGAAGATTTACCTACAATAGAACAATGGATACTTAAGGTAATGGACGTAGCTGAAATGGCAAAGGTTACAGCATATTTGAAAGAACAGTCACAAGAAAAATATATTTTGGAATGGAAAAGATGGATTGATTATATTCAGAACAAATATGGGACTAAAAAGTTTCAAATAGCATATGAATAATTCTTAACAATTATAGAAGTGTTATTATAATTACTTTAGTTTTGTTATAAGGGAGTTAAAGGGTGGAAGGTTTGTTAACGTTGTAATAGATATTTAGCCTAAGTTTGCATAAGATTGCTATATGTAATACCCTGTATTCTGCTTTGGGAAGTCTGGGGGGGGGAGGGAAGGGGAGAGGGTTGATGGGAGGGGGGGTTATTATTAAAATCTTGTAAAACTTTTCAATAAAAAAACAATGTAGCCATCTGCCTTTCATCTTATGCCTCTCTGAAACTCTTCTCTTGACCGACAACAAGGGAAAAGGGGAGGGGGAAAGAGAAGAGGATTGAATGATCGTGCCAAGGGAGCCAGACTGATGTTATTTTTCCTGAAGTAACACCTAGAAATCTGCCAGTTTGGATCGCCCAGAAGAACTGCAGGGGTGTGTGTGTGTGTGTGTGTGTGTGTGTGCGCGCGCGCACGCACGTGCTTGGGAACACTTTAAAACATTGAATGGTGTGGGGGACTCCCCATATCCAGTCTAGCATGCCTTCAGTCAGTCTCTCTTAATAAAGATTCCTGTTGGAAGAAACTGCTTCCAAGAGTTCTGTTTTCTTAAGATGTATATTGAAGTGGGTCCTTACAGGTCCTATCTTTCTTTTCTTGGAATAGGACCAGAGCCACCACTCGGGGTTGTACTGGTTGTATGAAACCTTGGGCAAGATTCTTGTCAATGAACAGCTGCAGTTCTTCCAGTTCCCATGGGGTCATGGAATACTATGTTGCTTTTGGCACAGTCCATAGCTCAATGGGGAGGGAGCTCATGACTCCTTTTCATCCCTAAGGTCTCAATATTCCTTGGATATGGTGGGAAGATCCTTCCCCTATGCAGCTTCCCCGAATTCGCACATTGGAGCATTTTCCTTCTGAATTTTTCCCTGCTCCTGGGAGGGGCAGATCATCTGGATTTTCAACCAAGATTCAAAAAGTGGAAGGGAAAGTGGAAAGGGTTGAGCTTAAGCAAATAGTAATTAACAGGGAGATGGAAGACAAAATTATTAAATTGGACATGGAAAGATCCGCATTTCTCTTGAGGTTTCAGAATATTGGTGAGGAATCTGGTGAAAATTTGCTTGAAGTGATCTCAGGAATTGTGGCGGAGATGTTACAAAGAGAGGCTGAAATGGTACACAGAGATATTGATGAATGCTTTTGGGTATACACTTCTTATACTAGGAAATTTAAACTCCCAAAAGAAATATATGTTAGATTTAGTAAAAAGGCGCTTAGGGATGAAGTGTACCAAAAGTCTAGAAGCCAGACCTTCTCTCATGCTGGGAAGCAAATCATTGGGTTAAGACAATTACCCCTTAGGGTCAGAGAGAGAAGGCAGAAATATTTGGCACTGATATCTGAACTTAGAAGATTAGACGTAAGATATAAGTGGTTAGTTCCTGATGGTCTCTCGTTGAGGTGGCAAGGCAAGAGAATTCGGTTGGACACCCCCAAAGATGCACAGGTTTTTTTAGCTAATGAGATCAAACCTTTGGGAATGGAGTCTGGGGATGAAATGGGAGTGAAGGAACCAGAAGGTGGTGTGACGGGGGAAGGGTGGATGATGTGGGGAGTGGGGGAGACAAAGAGGAAGAGGAGAAGTATCAGAGAGTGACTAGACAGACCACCAGGGCAAGAATGGCGGAGAAATGAAAATGGGCGATGTATGTTTACTTTCAGTTAACGTTAATGGTTTGAACTTGCAGGTTAAAAGGAAATGTGTTTTTTTTTGAAATTGTTAAAGTCGGGTGTGGATATAGTGTGTTTCCAGGAAGTGCACATTAAAAAAAAACATGAAACTGTTTTGCATTGCCCTAAATTAGGTAATTTATTTGTGGCCTTAGCAGATAAAAAGCAAAGCGGAGTGGGTTTTTATGTCAAACAGTATTTGAAAGCTAAATTAATTTATCAAGGCGAAGATGGGAGAGTTTTAATGATTGAAGTCGAGATTGGTTGTCACAGGGCTCTGCTGGTGGGGATATATGCCCCGAATGGAGCCCAAAAGCAATTTTATGAAAGGCTATATCATAGGTTGGTAGATTTGCAGTATGACCAAATTTGTATAATAGGTGATTTCAATGGAATTATCAATAAGGAGATGGACTATAATTGTGGTCAGGAACAAGGGGTTAGGCAGCTGATAGACAGGCAGATACTCCCCAAAATTTGCGACAAGATGAGGGAGGAGCTTGGCCTTCGAGATGTCTGGCGGGAGTTGAACCCAAATGGGAAGCAATTTACTTTTTTTTCTACGAGGCATAGATCTTAGTCGCGTTTGGACATGGTGCGGATGACGGCAGAGATAAGATCTTTAGCCACTGTGGAAATACAGACTAATTTTTGGGCTGATCATAACCCCATAGTGGTGGTATGGGGTGAAGGTAGGATTGGGAAAAGGAGAAGGTGGACCCTTGATGTAACAATATTAAGAGAATATAGAATTCCAGCAGTTAATTAAGAGAGAGATGGCGGGTTTTTTAGGGAGAACGATAATGAGGAGACGTCATTACAAATCCTTTAGGATACGGCGAAAGCTTATATGCGTGGGGTGGCAATAACATTTATTGCGAGGAAGAAAAAGGTTAAATTACGAGAAAGGGAGGAGTGGGTAGAGAAATTAAGAGAAGCGGAAGGGGACTTACAATCACACCCATTAGATCGAAGTTTGGGAGAGAAGGTTGGTAGAATTAGACATCAGATTACGCTATTAGAACAGGCCGATTTGGCCCAGAAATTTCAAAGTGTTAGGCAGCAGCTAACAAAGCAGGGCGTTGGTTGACTTACCAGTTGAAGAAAGAGAAAGAGAAAAGGTTTATTGATCAATTACAAGATGAGACAGGAGAGATTAGAGTAGATATGGATGGAAAGAAGAGAATTGCACAAGATTTTTTTTCACGTCTATACTTCGGAGAAGAGATACAGGAGAATAAGATCTTGGACTATCTGACTTACGTGGATCCTCCTATAGTTCCACAAGACATGAGGGAGCTTTTAAATGAAGAGATAACAGAGGGGGAGATAGAAAGTGTGATTAGGAGTCAAAAGATGGATAAGACTCCAGAGACAGACTGCTTGCCTGCTGAAATCTATAAATTGCTCTTAGAGACTTTGGTGAAATATTTGAAAGATCTATTTAACACAGTTTTAGAGGAATCTGTAGTTCCCAAATCTTGGTCCGAAGCCTATATCACATTAATTTCTAAAGAAGACACTGATCACTCACAAATTAAGAATTATAGACCTATCTCCCTTTTAAATACAGAGTATAAGATATTTGCCTCTATCATGGCTGGGAGACTTAAAAGATTTTTGAATAGCTTCATTCATAGTGACCAAAATGGTTTTTTACCATCTAGGCAGATTAGGGATAACTTGAGAATTATAATCGATGTGTTGGAATGTTATGAGGCCCAACCTGATAAACAGTTAGCATTGGTATTCCTTGATGCCCAAAAGGCATTTGACAAGGTGAATTGGAGGTATCTAAACTGGTTATTGAGGTACATGGATTTTGGTACAAGGTTTTTGAATGCATTTCAGGTGGTTTATAAAGAGCAAACTGCCAAAATTTTGATTAATGGAGAGGAATTGGAAGAGGTGAAAATAGCGAGAAGAACGAGGCAAGGCTGTCCTATGTCTCCCTTGTTATTTATCTTATCTTTGGAACCATTTTTGAGAGCCTTGAGAGGAGACCCAGAAGTTAAAGGGTTGAGGATAAAAGAACAAGAATATAAAGTCCAGGCGTTAGCGGATGATTTGGTGTTTATTCTTGAAGAACCTATGAATTCGGGTAAGTGTCTTTTGGAGAAGTTGGAGGAGTATGGAGAGGTGTCAGGGTTACAGATTAACAAAGAAAAAATGAAAGTCATGTAAAGAATATGACAATAGCGCAAAGGGTGGAGCTGCAAGGCAAGTTGGGGCTGCAGGTGGAACGTAAGGTAAAATATCTTGGAATCTGGCTCACAGAACGGTGCTCCTCAATTAAAGAAAATAATTATCAAAAATTACTGGTACAAATATCCAAGGACTTGGAGAAGTGGAACAAATTGTCCCTGTCTCTATTTGGTAGAATAGCATTAATAAAGACACAGGTTTTGTCAAGATTTCTCTTTCTTTTCCAAACAGCTCCTGTGAAGTTAGACAATTCATTTTTTAAGAACTTGGAGAGACTTGTTTCTAAATTTGTTTGGGCAAATAAAAAACCTCGGGTTAAGGCTAAGATAATGCAAGGACCAAAGGCAGAAGGAGGACTTGGGCTCCCTAATTGGAAGTATTATTATGTTGTGGCGTTGTTAGTTTGGATAAGGGAGTTGATGACTCTCCAAAATAGGTGATTGTTAGCATTAGAGGGACATGATCTAGCCCAAGGGTGGCATGCCCATTTGTGGCGGGAGCCAGGAAGCCCACCGAAATATTTTATTAGGCATTATTTGCGTAATATACTATTAGGGGCTTGGTCGTTGGTTAGGAAGAAGTTTTATATGTGGATACCGTATTGGCTGTCCCCAATGGAAGCATTGACCTTCCCTAATGTGTTTAATCCAGAAAAAAGGGTGATTTATAAAGAATTATTACATTCAAATGGAAAATTAAAATCTAAATCGCAATTGCAGGAACAGGGTATCCAGGTAGATTGGTGGGCGTATATGCAGCTTCACAGTCGGTTCATGAAGGAGAGAGTGGTGCCAGGGATTACTAGAGAAGCTCAAGGATTTGATAAGATTCTTTTTGGGAAAAGTGAGAAGTTGCTGGCAAAATGTTACTCCTTACTATTGGATATGGATGGGTTAAATGAGCTTACAGAGGGCTTTAGGGTCGCTTGGGAAAGGAATCTGGGTTATCAAATTGATAATTGGCGGTCCATTTGGGAGAAAAATGTTAGGCTAACGAAATCTACTGCGTATAAGGAGAACATTTATAAGATGATGTTTCGTTGGCATCTCCTGCCAGCTAGGTTGGGTAAAATGTTTTTGGGTGTGTCCCCAGCATGTTGGAAGTGTGGAGAAAGAGAAGGCACCTATTACCACCATTGGTGAACCTGTGGCGAAGCGAGGAAGTATTGTCATCGGCTTCATATATGGATGAATGAGATTTTAGGATATTCTGTTAAATTGACTCCTGAGATGTTTTTGTTAGGCTTAAAACCAGACAACCTGAATAGATCTGCATGGTATTTGATGTCGCATTTTTTAACGGTGGCACGCATATTATGGGCTCAATACTGGAAAAACTCTGTTAGCCCTCCCGAGGATCTGTTAATTAAGAAATTTATTGTGCGGAATCGGACCCTCTGACCATGCTGTTGAAAGATAAGGGGATACAGATTATTATCTATCTTGGAGACCATGGTATGAATGGTTGACAAAAAGGGATGGTTATGGGAAGGATTGATTATACAATGTAATAGCAATTTGTCTAAATCATTAGAATGTTTATTATTATGTTTTGTATTTCTTTTTTTTAAAAAAAGAATTTTAATAAGCACTGCGATGTATTGTTATGATGTAGTTGTGGATGATTTCAATAAAATAAAAAATATATTGGGAAAAAAATCTCTGAGTAGGCCTCCATTTACATTTCTATGGCCTCTGTAATGAAAGTTGCCAGGATGCCCCTCACAACCAAACTGCCTAGTTGCAGAAAGCAATCAGGACTTCGAGTGTTTTTAGCCAGAGCCTCAGTTTCTCAATTAGTGCTGGATTTACTAGGCACCTGGTGCAGCCTGAGTCTAACAGTCTAAGTTAGATTTTAGTCCTGAATCTCAAAAGCTCAGTTCTATGGGGATAGTTATGGGGTAATTGGGCCACTTACTAGGGGGTTGTCATCAGAGTTGGTGTTGGTCAGCTCCTGGCATGGTTGGAGCTCCCTCAGTCTGTTTTGGTGATGTGGTGAACTCAATGACCTCCACTCCCCTCAGCACATTTTTATCTGGCCTGTGGTTGTGCCTGGTGGTCTTCCCCACAGGGCTGTGGTTTGCTTTCTTGCTGAGCCAGTTGGTTTTGCACTCTGCCACTTTGTGCCCTTCTTGGCCGTACTTAAAATATGCAGTGAAGTAAACATGCTGAGCTGGTGGCTTGACCGCTTCCCTTTTCTCTAGATGTGATTTCTTCCATGTCTGAGCCACATGGTACTCATTGCATGCTTGGTTGATTTCCACTTCCTCTGCTAGAACATACCAGCCATGGAGGGTTGTAGCCCCCCCCCAAGACACAGGCATTGTACATCAATCCATCTTTGAAGCAGCTGATGAGGATGTCTTCTGGCCAGTTGTTGAGTTGGCATGCCAGGTCACAAAACTCCTTGCTGTACTCAGCCACAATCTGGTGACCCTACCTCATGGTCTTGATGCAATCCCTCACTTTGCAGTCAGCCAGGGATCCTCAAATTGACAGTGGAGTGCTATCATGAAGCAATCAAAGTTTCTCAGCTTGGGTGCATTCACATTGTGGAGTGTGACCATCCAATGAGCTGTGGCTCCCTTCAGTGCCAGGGTGGTCAAGACATGGGCCAGGAAAAATCTGAACTGTTGGAGGTCCCCATTGAACTTCACACCCAAAGGTGGGGTCTTGCATCTCTTCATTGCATTGGCCCTGATGGATATTATTTGTGCTACTCCCATGGTGCCACCGACTGGGGTTGCTGCAACTCCCACTGTGGTATCTAGTGGCGATGCTGTCCCTCCAACCTCTTCCTTTTGGGTTGGGTGAGTCTCTCCAGCAGTCATCCTGGCCTGGCCTGGTGCTCACAGGTATTGAGGGTCTGGAAGGCATCCATCATAAAGCTCATGGTTTGCTTCATTAGGAGACTGGCGTGATCTGCCCCTCTGCCTTCTTCCTCCATGTCCTTGAGTTCTTTCAGCTCCAGTTGCCATTCATGTCATTGGCTGTCTCAGCTGCCTTGGGTGAAAGTCACCCCTTTGGCTCTCCCTTGTCCTTCTTGATGACACTGATGGACCACCTGGGTCTTGATGAGTCTCCCAGGCTGGCAACCTCCTCCATCCACTTGGAAAGGTCCAGTCCTGGTGGAGACTTCCTCCCAGCATTCAGCTTCCTCCTGGTCACTGTCTCAAGCTGACATTGCTTGCACACTCCCTACGGTAGGGACAGGTACCTCTCCGGGTTGACCAATTTTGCAGATTCTGCCTAATGTAAGATCTGCCCCAGCTGGCTCCTCAGAAAAGCAAAACTCTTGACTCCATTGGGATTGATCAAAATAACTTTTATTGAGAGATAGTGGATGCAGAAAAATCAGGCAGAATCTGAAGGTCGTGCAGAAAGTGCAAAGCAATTATCTCATTTCACCCCAAAACCGATCCTCCCTCCTTATACAGTCATTTGTTCAAATGTTATCTTTTGCACCACGTGCCTTTAAAGCACATTAAAGAAGGCCACTTTTCTTCATTGAAGGAATTGAAAAGGTGAAAAAGACCTAGGCTGATGTGTATTCATTTAATACAGTTGCAAGAAATCCCAAGCGGCGGAAAAGGTAACAGCTTACCGTAAGGCGACAAAAGAAACGTTCGAATTCTACTGCGCTGGGGAGAAGGGGCGAGGTGGGTAGACGCCTGGGTCAGGATAAAGCCTGGTAATTGAGTGTTAATTGACCCTTGAACACTTCCTTTCCCCAACTTTCCCTGTAAGATTCGGGGCCCTGATAATCCGATTTGAATATTGTAGGTTGGGGCATTTCCTACTCCCCCCCACACACACGATCTTCCCTGAAATTTCCCAAAGCACCCCACGAGGAAAGAGACAAAGCACGTTCCTCTGCATCGCCGCCGAGGACAGGACGGGGTAAAGAGAGCGCGTGGGTGGTTTACTCTGGTGTGTTATTTTTGGACATCCTCCACATTCCGCCTAGACACACACCCTCGCCTTCCCACCCTCAGCTTCTGCCTGCTTTACGAGTGCGCACACGCAAACGTCCGTTGCTCCTAGGGAGCAATAACGAGGCAGACAAGCTGACCGTCCGCCAGAGGACTTCGGTTCGCCTTCGCTGCAAGCAGCCTTTGTTCTCGGGCCGGATGGCTGGCCGGCAAGCGGTTGCTTTCGTTTGCTGCTGCTCCGTGGAAGTAGCTGCTCTGCTGCGGTGGTTCCCCTCTCCCTCAGTCTGCAAAGTAGGCTGAATTTAGAGGAACACGAATAGCCGAGAGACAGCGAGTTGTAGATAGAGAGCCGCGGAAGAAAGAGGTCCAAGGGGGCATTTCCTCACCACAGTGGTAAGTCCCAGCAGTTATACTGTATCCAAAGACTGAGCAAAGTGATGGCTTAAAGATGCAGGGGTAGAGAACTCACGTGAGGCATTTACTTAAAGGGATTGCAGACTTGCACTACCAAGTAAGAGAAGTCTAGCTGTACTGTGCCATTTTTAAATTTCCACTTATTTTTATGGGAGACAGTTCCAGTTCTGCTTGATTTTTTTCTTGAAATTGCTAAGTCTTAACATTCTGCTTATAAAATATAAAGGAAAAATGAGGGGGGTGTAGCAGAAACTAAATCTTGGAACTACAGAACTGGTGTCATTTACATGGTCTCCAAGTCAATAAAGCTATTCTTCATAGACTGCTTTCAATTATGCAGGAAAAACCACAAGGAGGTGCAATTTACTTGTCATATGAAATGAGCATTAGGAGCTACCTTTAGCAACAAAGTTGGCTGTCTTGGGTTAATAATTAAGTCAATCTGTGAAAGAAGAATTTCCCTTAAGACAGTTTTCTTCACGATAAATTTAATCTTATTAAGTTTTCTTAATAAATGAAGTGTCTTCTGATTTCTGTTGAGGTGCATGCTGATTAATCTAATTAATCCATTAATCTAATTAGCTGTTTGCTAATGAGGATTATACATTTTTTTCAGATGTGCTTGAGCTTAAAGTTTCAGATTGTGTTTTTTTTGTACAATGGTTACTTTATGTCATCTTTATACTAAAAAAGCCTCTCATCTTGCATGCTGTTGTTTAGTCTATTTATAAAAGAGAATTTGCTTAGATGGAACTGAAGACTAGGACCAAAGATTCTTCAGAGCTAAAATTGGAATGGTGCTTTGTGGTATTATGCTCCTCCTTCTAGTATAATGTTCAACATTATTTTAGCATGTTTTCATATCCAGAGCTGTAGGTTTGGTGCTAGAAATATATTGCTGTTCTTCAGGTTCTAATGATAATTGTTTATGATCACAAAGTATCTTTTTTAGGATGTAAGCCTTATTATATGAATGTTTAATTACAAGTTAGGACACACATTGCTATAAATGTACTTAGAATTCCAGAATGGCTTTCTTAGAATTAGAAAGGATCAATGTGACATAACCTTGGCACCATGCAAGATCTCTCATAAATTGATACCTTGCAGACTGTCAAATGTATGTGTGCTATTGTATCATTGGACAGTGTAACAAATTGAAAATGAACAAATGTGCAAAATTCAGCACAGTTCAACTGGAAAACTTCCTTCTGGCACAAGTTATAGGAAAAATGTGATCAACTAAAATATAAAGCTGAACAGTTTACAAAGGTGAGATACACCCAAGTGCCTCCTTATCTGTGGAATTCATGAGATATCTAGGACCTCTTAACAGATTTCAGTTGTCCTTGTGAGTTCCTGAAATCAAGAAAATATAGAAATACATTAAATGATAAAATAGTCTCTCAAGAAAATCTTTAGTAAGAACTCAAAATCATTTCTTGCCATATACCCTAGAATAGATAAAAGAAACCAAACTGAGATAAGGTAAATAGTTGGAAAATGTTCTTATTAATAGAAAAAACATTGTTTTCTCTGAGTATACATTGAACCATTCGAGAGATTCCCCCTACATCAGAGTATATTAACATTGCATTTCATACTTTACCAATAATATGACTTACACATCTGGGAGCAGGTACTAACCACTTGTTAAGTAGAGTTAAATTGCCTAAATGTTTGGCTTAATTATATACAAGTAAAGGTTAAGTTAATGTTAAAAGTATGTGTGCATGTATTGGGACTAATATTAAGTAAACGTTTAGATGAGTTTTTGACTAAAGCTATTCATATAATCTTGAGAAAGCATTAGCAACTTGGCTTTAAGATTGAGACTTTTTTGCGTTTTGGTCCAAGTTGTAATTTTACAGGCTAACCTAGCCTTTCATCATGCTGGCTGGGAATGAAAAGAAGTGTAATCCACCACTCTAAGAGTGGTGCACTGGTTTGGAAAAGTCTGGGGAAAATGATATGCCACCTAGCACAATTTAGTATGCTCATTTGACCTGGAAGTGATACTACAATTCAATGTCCATTGACAAAAACAGACTTTGCAAAATTAGGAAGGTATGTCACAGAAGTATCTTTGATTTGTAACTAATTCTAAAACTCCAAGGATTGTTGGGTAAATCAGCTGTACTTTGTCATCTCTGATCCAAAGATTACAATGATTTGGCATTATCATTATCAATTATTACTTGAAAGTATATATACATATTACATATGTAAGACATAATTTGAAGAGCACAACTCTTTTAAAAAGCATCTATGTAATAATAATAATAATATAAAGTTGGAAGGGACCTTGGAGGTCATCTAGTCCAACCCCCTGCTCAGGCAGGAAACCCTATACCATTTCAGGCAAATGGCTGTCCAGTCTCTTCTTAAAAACCTCCAGTGTTGGAGCATTCACCACCTCTGGAGACAGGTTGTTCCACTGGTTAATTGTTCTAACTGTCAGGAAGTTTCTCCTTAGTTCTAGGTTGCTTCTCTCCTTGACTAGTTTCCATCCGTTGCTTCTTGTCCTGCCTTCAGGTGCTTTGGAGAATAGCTTGACTCCCTCTTCTTTGTGGCAGCCCCTGAGATATTGGAACACTGCTATCATGTCACCCCTCACCCTTCTCTTCATTAAACTACACATACCCAATTCCAGCAACCGTTCCCTATATGTTTTAGCCTCCAGCCCCCTAATCATCTTTGTTGCTCTTCTCTGTACCCTTTCTAGAGTCTCGACATCTTTTTTACATCGTGGTGACCAAAACTGGATGCAGTATTCCAGGTGTGGCCTTACCAAAGCATTGTAAAGTGGTATTAGTACTTCACTTGATCTTGATTCTATCCCTCTGTTAATGCAGCCTAGCACTGTGTTGGCTTTTTTGGCAGCTGCAGCACACTGCTGGCTCAAATTGAAGTGATTGTCCACTAAGACTCCAAGATCCCTCTCACAGTTACTACTATTGAGCAAGGTACCACCTATACTATACCTATGCATTTGATTTTTCCTGCCTAAATGTAGAACCTTACTTTTTTCACCATTGAATTTCATTTTGTTAGATAGTGCCCAGTGTTCGAGTCTGTCCAGATCCTTCTGTATCTTAAGCCTATCTTCTGGAGTATTGGCTATTCCTGCCAGCTTGGTGTCGTCTGCAAATTTGATGAGTTCCCCATCTATCCCCTCATCCAAATCATTAATGAAGATATTGAAGAGCACTGGGCCCAGAACAGAGCCCTGGGGCACCCCACTACACACTTCCTTCCATGTAGATGCGGTTCCATTGAGGACCACACGCTGAGTACGGCCTGTCAGCCAGCTACAAATCCATCTGGTGGTAATGCTATCTAACCCACATTTTTCTATCTTATCAAGTAGTAGGTTGTGATCTACTTTATCAAATGCCTTACTGAAGTCCAAGTAAATTATATCTACAGCGTTCCTCTGGTCCACTAATTTTGTCACTTGGTCAAAGAATGTAATAAGATTTGTCTGGCATGATCTGTTTTTGACAAACCCATGTTGACTTTTAGTGATGACTTTGTTTGCATCAAGGTGTTCGCTGATTTGTTGCTTGATTATCTTTTCCAGAATCTTCCCAGGTATTGAGGTCAGGCTGATAGGTCTGTAGTTTCCTGGATCTATTTTTTTCCCTTTTTTGAAGATGGGAACTACATCAGCTCTCTTCCAGTCCTCTGGTAGTTCCCCAGTGCTCCAGGATCTTTGAAAAATATAGTTCAGTGGTTCTGAGATCACGTCTCCAAGTTCCTTGAGAAACTTGGGGTGTAATCCATCTGGTCCTGGTGATTTGAACTCATCTAGGCTGGACAGGTGCTCACTTACCATTTTCTTGCCTATCTTAACTTGCGTTTCTATTCTGTTTTTTATGGCACTGGTTTGGGTAGGTTGGACTGTTTTTTCCCTTTGTGTAAAGACAGATGCAAAAAACGAATTAAATAGTTCTGCTTTCTCCCTATTGCTTGTCACCTTCTTGCCACTTTCCCCCACTAATGGACCAATCATTTCCTTAACTGTTTTCTTGTTTTTTATATGTTGAAAGAAGCTTTTTTTGTTATTTTTGACTTTGGTCGCAAGCCTTAGTTCATTTTGAGCCTTAGCTTTCCTCACTTCATCTTTGCAGGCACGGGCTATTTGCTGATATTCTGACTTAGTTATGTGCCCCTCTTTCCAATTCTTATACTTGTCCTTTTTATCTTTCAATTTATCAGAGAGTTCTTTATGCAGCCATGCTGGTTTCTTTTGAGAGCTGTTATTTTTCTTCTTTGTTGGTATTGTACTAGACTGGGCCTTTATTATCTCACTTTTCAAAATTTCCCAAGCTTCTTGAGTTGTTTTCCCCTTTAGAATTCTCATCCATGGAATTCTTCCCATGGTCTCTCTAAGTCAGTGTTTTTCAACCTTTTTTGGGCAAAGGCACACTTGTTTCATGAAAAAAATCACGAGGCACTCCACCATTAGAAAATGTTAAAAAATTTAACTCTGTGCCTATATTGACTATATATAAAGTAATTCTCTTGTATAGGAATCAAATAAACACAAAGAAAGTATTTTATAATTACTTTTCAATTTTTCCCACGGCACACCAGGCAACATCTCGCGGCACACTAGTGTGCCGCGGAACAGTGGTTGAAAAACACTGCTCTAAGTTTATTGAAATTAGCTCTTTTAAAGTCCAAGACTCTAGTTTGGCTGTGTTCTATTGCTTGTGCCTCCAGAATGTTGAATTCCAATATTGAATGATCACTTCCCCCCAAGGTTCCTGTGGCTTCGACACCTTCTATCATTTCATCTCTGTTAGTGAGAATTAAATCCAATATGGCTAATCCCCTAGTTCCCTTCTCTACTTTTTGGGAGAGAAAGTTGTCTGCTAGGTTTGACAGGAATCTGTTTGATCTTCCACTTGGTGCAGAGTTTGTCTCCCAGTTGATATCAGGGTAATTAAAGTCCCCCATTACTATTGTGATGTGCTTCTTACATACCTTAGTTAGCTGACTAGCAAAAAGTTCATCTATTTCCTCTGCTTGGTTGGGCGGCCTATAGTATACACCTATGGCAATGTCATTTTTCCCCCCTTTTATATTGACACAAATGCTTTCAGGTTTACAGTTTTCGTCATTGTTGTGCTCTATTTCTGTAGAGATAAAGTTATTTCTTATATAGAGAGCAACTCCTCCTCCTCTTTTTTTTAGTCTGTTTCTTTTAAATAGTTTAAATCCCTCTAGCTGTGTGTTCCATTTGTGGGTTTCGTCCCACCATGTTTCCGTAATGGCAACAATATCATATCTGCCCTCATTTACCTGAATTTCTAGTTCAGCCTGCTTACTGTTCATACTCTGTGCATTAGTGTATAGACATTTGAGTCCTTTATGACTGACGCTGTGTTTACTTGCTGCATAACTTGTGTGGTGCCTGGCTTCCCCTATTTTCTTAGATTGCCGGGGACAGTGATGTTCTGTATCAATTAACTCACTATCCCCATTATTTAGTTTAAATGTTCGTCCAGTTCGTGATTTTATTGCCAAGTAACTCAGTCCCTTTCTTGGATGGATGCAGACCATCTCTTTTATACATTTTTTCATTGGACCAGCTACAGACATCATGACTAATATAACCAAAGCCTTCTCCTTTATACCACTCCTTTAGCCACATATTAAATTCTGCTATATGCTGGCCTTTTCCATTTTGCTCCTCATACACTGGTAAAACCTCTGAAAAAGTAAGCCTACAGCCTATTCTGCTAAGTTCCTACCCCAAGCTCTGGAAATCATTCTGCACAGAGAGTACATCTTTTTGGGACAGATCATTAGTGCCAAGATGTACAATAGCCTCCACATCACAGTCCTTGCTGGCATTCTTGATTATTTTAGAAATACGCTTCTTGTCCCTACTGGCAGTAGCACCTGGAAGACACCTGACCTCTTTCAAAACCTCTGTGTCCTTTCCTAAATTTACATCCCTTATAATTGAATCACCAACCAGAAGGTGGCTTCTCTTTTTGGATGCCTTTCCGTTCTTGCATGACTGGTGTGTAATACTAGATTCACACTTCTCCCTGTCGAAAACAAGTTTTTCATCTTGGACCACGATCCCCTGCTTATTTGAGTTATTATCACAGATACCTTTACCTGTCTCCTTAATGTCCTTATTAAGGTCAGAAAGGGCACTGTATCTGTTGTGCAGGGACACAGCGAAAGCTTTGGGTTTATGGTTCACAGATCTCACCCTGCCAGATCCCACGGTTGTCCACACTGCCCTTCTCCTGCAGGATCTTTGTGGTAGAGGGGGCTGATAGCACGGAGGCTCAATAGGGCAGAAGGGCTGAACTGGACACCTAATTTCTGCCTGAAGAGCACAGATTACAGACCCTAGATAAATAATCTGTCCTTGTAGACTAGTGATTTGTTTACAGATAGGACAGTTTCCAAGTTTGAAAAGGGTACTGCGAAAGACAGCTGCAAAACAGGTGTTGCACTGAACTAAGCCAGACATGCTGAGTTACAACGAATCTCAGATGCACTTGCCCTGAATGTACCGCTGCTGTTTTTGATATTTAGTTATATAATTCGCGCGCCATTAGGCGCGCGGGCCGCTCCTTTTTTGGTGCTGCCCTTGCAAAACTTACAGCATGGAGCACTTCCCAGCAGCTCTGAAAGTTGAAATTCTGCTGAAAAGCAATGGAGATCCAATGGGGACCCCAAATGCAGTTCAAATACAATGCAAACCAATCAGGGCTCTAGCTCCTTTTTTGGTGCTGCCCTTGCAAAACTTACAGCATGGAGCACTTCCCAGCAGCTCTGAAAGTTGAAATTCTGCTGAAAAGCAATGGAGATCCAATGAGGACCCCAAATGCAGTTCAAATACAATGCAAACCAATCAGGGCTCTAGCTCCTTTTTTGGTGCTGCCCTTGCAAAACTTACAGCATGGAGCACTTCCCAGCAGCTCTGAAAGTTGAAATTCTGCTGAAAAGCAATGGAGATCCAATGGGGACCCCAAATGCAGTTCAAATACAATGCAAACCAATCAGGGCTCTAGCTCCTTTTTTGGTGCTGCCCTTGCAAAACTTACAGCATGGAGCACTTCCCAGCAGCTCTGAAAGTTGAAATTCTGCTGAAAAGCAATGGAGATCCAATGGGGACCCCAAATGCAGTTCAAATACAATGCAAACCAATCAGGGCTCTAGCTCCTTTTTTGGTGCTGCCCTTGCAAAACTTACAGCATGGAGCACTTCCCAGCAGCTCTGAAAGTTGAAATTCTGCTGAAAAGCAATGGAGATCCAATGGGGACCCCAAATGCAGTTCAAATACAATGCAAACCAATCAGGGCTCTAGCTCCTTTTTTGGTGCTGCCCTTGCAAAACTTACAGCATGGAGCACTTCCCAGCAGCTCTGAAAGTTGAAATTCTGCTGAAAAGCAATGGAGATCCAATGGGGACCCCAAATGCAGTTCAAATACAATGCAAACCAATCAGGGCTCTAGCTCCTTTTTTGGTGCTGCCCTTGCAAAACTTACAGCATGGAGCACTTCCCAGCAGCTCTGAAAGTTGAAATTCTGCTGAAAAGCAATGGAGATCCAATGAGGACCCCAAATGCAGTTCAAATACAATGCAAACCAATCCGGGCTCTAGCTCCTTTTTTGGTGCTGCCCTTGCAAAACTTACAGCATGGAGCACTTCCCAGCAGCTCTGAAAGTTGAAATTCTGCTGAAAAGCAATGGAGATCCAATGAGGACCCCAAATGCAGTTCAAATACAATGCAAACCAATCAGGGCTCTAGCTCCTTTTTTGGTGCTGCCCTTGCAAAACTTACAGCATGGAGCACTTCCCAGCAGCTCTGAAAGTTGAAATTCTGCTGAAAAGCAATGGAGATCCAATGGGGACCCCAAATGCAGTTCAAATACAATGCAAACCAATCAGGGCTCTAGCTCCTTTTTTGGTGCTGCCCTTGCAAAACTTACAGCATGGAGCACTTCCCAGCAGCTCTGAAAGTTGAAATTCTGCTGAAAAGCAATGGAGATCCAATGGGGACCCCAAATGCAGTTCAAATACAATGCAAACCAATCAGGGCTCTAGCTCCTTTTTTGGTGCTGCCCTTGCAAAACTTACAGCATGGAGCACTTCCCAGCAGCTCTGAAAGTTGAAATTCTGCTGAAAAGCAATGGAGATCCAATGGGGACCCCAAATGCAGTTCAAATACAATGCAAACCAATCCGGGCTCTAGCTCCTTTTTTGGTGCTGCCCTTGCAAAACTTACAGCATGGAGCACTTCCCAGCAGCTCTGAAAGTTGAAATTCTGCTGAAAAGCAATGGAGATCCAATGGGGACCCCAAATGCAGTTCAAATACAATGCAAACCAATCAGGGCTCTAGCTCCTTTTTTGGTGCTGCCCTTGCAAAACTTACAGCATGGAGCACTTCCCAGCAGCTCTGAAAGTTGAAATTCTGCTGAAAAGCAATGGAGATCCAATGGGGACCCCAAATGCAGTTCAAATACAATGCAAACCAATCAGGGCTCTAGCTCCTTTTTTGGTGCTGCCCTTGCAAAACGTACAGCATGGAGCACTTCCCAGCAGCTCTGAAAGTTGAAATTCTGCTGAAAAGCAATGGAGATCCAATGGGGACCCCAAATGCAGTTCAAATACAATGCAAACCAATCAGGACTCTAGCTCCTTTTTTGGTGCTGCCCTTGCAAAACGTACAGCATGGAGCACTTCCCAGCAGCTCTGAAAGTTGAAATTCTGCTGAAAAGCAATGGAGATCCAATGGGGACCCCAAATGCAGTTCAAATACAATGCAAACCAATCAGGGCTCTAGCTCCTTTTTTGGTGCTGCCCTTGCAAAACGTACAGCATGGAGCACTTCCCAGCAGCTCTGAAAGTTGAAATTCTGCTGAAAAGCAATGGAGATCCAATGAGGACCCCAAATGCAGTTCAAATACAATGCAAACCAATCAGGGCTCTAGCTCCTTTTTTGGTGCTGCCCTTGCAAAACTTACAGCATGGAGGACTTCCCAGCAGCTCTGAAAGTTGAAATTCTGCTGAAAAGCAATGGAGATCCAATGAGGACCCCAAATGCAGTTCAAACACAATGCAAACCAATCAGGGCTCTAGCTCCATGTTTGGTGCTGCCCTTGCAAAACTTACAGCATGGAGCACTTCCCAGCAGCTCTGAAAGTTGAAATTCTGCTGAAAAGCAATGGAGATCCAATGAGGACCCCAAATGCAGTTCAAATACAATGCAAACCAATCAGGGCTCTAGCTCCTTTTTTGGTGCTGCCCTTTCAAAACACACAGCATGGAGCACTTCCCAGCAGCTCTGAAAGTTGAAATTCTGCTGAAAAGCAATGGAGATCCAATGAGGACCCCAAATGCAGTTCAAATACAATGCAAACCAATCAGGGCTCTAGCTCCTTTTTTGGTGCTGCCCTTGCAAAACTTACAGCATGGAGCACTTCCCAGCAGCTCTGAAAGTTGAAATTCTGCTGAAAAGCAATGGAGATCCAATGAGGACCCCAAATGCAGTTCAAATACAATGCAAACCAATCAGGGCTCTAGCTCCTTTTTTGGTGCTGCCCTTGCAAAACTTACAGCATGGAGCACTTCCCAGCAGCTCTGAAAGTTGAAATTCTGCTGAAAAGCAATGGAGATCCAATGAGGACCCCAAATGCAGTTCAAATACAATGCAAACCAATCAGGGCTCTAGCTCCTTGTTTGGTGCTGCCCTTGCAAAACTTACAGCATGGAGCACTTCCCAGCAGCTCTGAAAGTTGAAATTCTGCTGAAAAGCAATGGAGATCCAATGAGGACCCCAAATGCAGTTCAAATACAATGCAAACCAATCAGGGCTCTAGCTCCTTGTTTGGTGCTGCCCTTGCAAAACTTACAGCATGGAGCACTTCCCAGCAGCTCTGAAAGTTGAAATTCTGCTGAAAAGCAATGGAGATCCAATGAGGACCCCAAATGCAGTTCAAATACAATGCAAACCAATCAGGGCTCTAGCTCCTTTTTTGGTGCTGCCCTTGCAAAACGTACAGCATGGAGCACTTCCCAGCAGCTCTGAAAGTTGAAATTCTGCTGAAAAGCAATGGAGATCCAATGAGGACCCCAAATGCAGTTCAAACACAATGCAAACCAATCAGGGCTCTAGCTCCTTGTTTGGTGCTGCCCTTGCAAAACTTACAGCATGGAGCACTTCCCAGCAGCTCTGAAAGTTGAAATTCTGCTGAAAAGCAATGGAGATCCAATGAGGACCCCAAATGCAGTTCAAATACAATGCAAACCAATCAGGGCTCTAGCTCCTTTTTTGGTGCTGCCCTTTCAAAACATACAGCATGGAGCACTTCCCAGCAGCTCTGAAAGTTGAAATTCTGCTGAAAAGCAATGGAGATCCAATGAGGACCCCAAATGCAGTTCAAATACAATGCAAACCAATCAGGGCTCTAGCTCCTTTTTTGGTGCTGCCCTTGCAAAACTTACAGCATGGAGCACTTCCCAGCAGCTCTGAAAGTTGAAATTCTGCTGAAAAGCAATGGAGATCCAATGAGGACCCCAAATGCAGTTCAAATACACTGCAAACCAATCAGGGCTCTAGCTCCTTTTTTGGTGCTGCCCTTGCAAAACTTACAGCATGGAGCACTTCCCAGCAGCTCTGAAAGTTGAAATTCTGCTGAAAAGCAATGGAGATCCAATGAGGACCCCAAATGCAGTTCAAATACAATGCAAACCAATCAGGGCTCTAGCTCCTTTTTTGGTGCTGCCCTTGCAAAACTTACAGCATGGAGCACTTCCCAGCAGCTCTGAAAGTTGAAATTCTGCTGAAAAGCAATGGAGATCCAATGAGGACCCCAAATGCAGTTCAAATACAATGCAAACCAATCAGGGCTCTAGCTCCTTTTTTGGTGCTGCCCTTGCAAACCCTACAGCATGGAGCACTTCCCAGCAGCTCTGAAAGTTGAAATTCTGCTGAAAAGCAATGGAGATCCAATGGGGACCCCAAATGCAGTTCAAATACAATGCAAACCAATCAGGGCTCTAGCTCCTTTTTTGGTGCTGCCCTTGCAAAACGTACAGCATGGAGCACTTCCCAGCAGCTCTGAAAGTTGAAATTCTGCTGAAAAGCAATGGAGATCCAATGGGGACCCCAAATGCAGTTCAAATACAATGCAAACCAATCAGGGCTCTAGCTCCTTTTTTGGTGCTGCCCTTGCAAAACTTACAGCATGGAGCACTTCCCAGCAGCTCTGAAAGTTGAAATTCTGCTGAAAAGCAATGGAGATCCAATGGGGACCCCAAATGCAGTTCAAATACAATGCAAACCAATCAGGGCTCTAGCTCCTTTTTTGGTGCTGCCCTTGCAAAACTTACAGCATGGAGCACTTCCCAGCAGCTCTGAAAGTTGAAATTCTGCTGAAAAGCAATGGAGATCCAATGAGGACCCCAAATGCAGTTCAAATACAATGCAAACCAATCAGGGCTCTAGCTCCTTTTTTGGTGCTGCCCTTGCAAAACTTACAGCATGGAGCACTTCCCAGCAGCTCTGAAAGTTGAAATTCTGCTGAAAAGCAATGGAGATCCAATGAGGACCCCAAATGCAGTTCAAATACAATGCAAACCAATCAGGGCTCTAGCTCCTTTTTTGGTGCTGCCCTTGCAAAACTTACAGCATGGAGCACTTCCCAGCAGCTCTGAAAGTTGAAATTCTGCTGAAAAGCAATGGAGATCCAATGGGGACCCCAAATGCAGTTCAAATACAATGCAAACCAATCAGGGCTCTAGCTCCTTTTTTGGTGCTGCCCTTGCAAAACTTACAGCATGGAGCACTTCCCAGCAGCTCTGAAAGTTGAAATTCTGCTGAAAAGCAATGGAGATCCAATGGGGACCCCAAATGCAGTTCAAATACAATGCAAACCAATCAGGGCTCTAGCTCCTTTTTTGGTGCTGCCCTTGCAAAACCTACAGCATGGAGCACTTCCCAGCAGCTCTGAAAGTTGAAATTCTGCTGAAAAGCAATGGAGATCCAATGGGGACCCCAAATGCAGTTCAAATACAATGCAAACCAATCAGGGCTCTAGCTCCTTTTTTGGTGCTGCCCTTGCAAAACTTACAGCATGGAGCACTTCCCAGCAGCTCTGAAAGTTGAAATTCTGCTGAAAAGCAATGGAGATCCAATGAGGACCCCAAATGCAGTTCAAATACAATGCAAACCAATCAGGGCTCTAGCTCCTTTTTTGGTGCTGCCCTTGCAAAACTTACAGCATGGAGCACTTCCCAGCAGCTCTGAAAGTTGAAATTCTGCTGAAAAGCAATGGAGATCCAATGAGGACCCCAAATGCAGTTCAAATACAATGCAAACCAATCAGGGCTCTAGCTCCTTGTTTGGTGCTGCCCTTGCAAAACGTACAGCATGGAGCACTTCCCAGCAGCTCTGAAAGTTGAAATTCTGCTGAAAAGCAATGGAGATCCAATGAGGACCCCAAATGCAGTTCAAATACAATGCAAACCAATCAGGGCTCTAGCTCCTTTTTTGGTGCTGCCCTTGCAAAACTTACAGCATGGAGCACTTCCCAGCAGCTCTGAAAGTTGAAATTCTGCTGAAAAGCAATGGAGATCCAATGAGGACCCCAAATGCAGTTCAAATACAATGCAAACCAATCAGGGCTCTAGCTCCTTGTTTGGTGCTGCCCTTGCAAAACTTACAGCATGGAGCACTTCCCAGCAGCTCTGAAAGTTGAAATTCTGCTCAAAAGCAATGGAGATCCAATGAGGACCCCAAATGCAGTTCAAATACAATGCAAACCAATCAGGGCTCTAGCTCCTTGTTTGGTGCTGCCCTTGCAAAACTTACAGCATGGAGCACTTCCCAGCAGCTCTGAAAGTTGAAATTCTGCTCAAAAGCAATGGAGATCCAATGAGGACCCCAAATGCAGCTCAAATACAATGCAAACCAATCAGGGCTCTAGCTCCTTTTTTGGTGCTGCCCTTGAAAACCTACAGCATGGAGCACTTCCCAGCAGCTCTGAAAGTTGAAATTCTGCTGAAAAGCAATGGAGATCCAATGAGGACCCCAAATGCAGTTCAAATACAATGCAAACCAATCAGGGCTCTAGCTCCTTTTTTGGTGCTGCCCTTGCAAAACTTACAGCATGGAGCACTTCCCAGCAGCTCTGAAAGTTGAAATTCTGCTGAAAAGCAATGGAGATCCAATGGGGACCCCAAATGCAGTTCAAATACAATGCAAACCAATCAGGGCTCTAGCTCCTTTTTTGGTGCTGCCCTTGCAAAACGTACAGCATGGAGCACTTCCCAGCAGCTCTGAAAGTTGAAATTCTGCTGAAAAGCAATGGAGATCCAATGGGGACCCCAAATGCAGTTCAAATACAATGCAAACCAATCAGGGCTCTAGCTCCTTGTTTGGTGCTGCCCTTGCAAAACTTACAGCATGGAGCACTTCCCAGCAGCTCTGAAAGTTGAAATTCTGCTGAAAAGCAATGGAGATCCAATGAGGACCCCAAATGCAGTTCAAATACAATGCAAACCAATCAGGGCTCTAGCTCCTTTTTTGGTGCTGCCCTTGCAAAACTTACAGCATGGAGCACTTCCCAGCAGCTCTGAAAGTTGAAATTCTGCTGAAAAGCAATGGAGATCCAATGAGGACCCCAAATGCAGTTCAAATACAATGCAAACCAATCAGGGCTCTAGCTCCTTTTTTGGTGCTGCCCTTGCAAAACTTACAGCATGGAGCACTTCCCAGCAGCTCTGAAAGTTGAAATTCTGCTGAAAAGCAATGGAGATCCAATGGGGACCCCAAATGCAGTTCAAATACAATGCAAACCAATCAGGGCTCTAGCTCCTTTTTTGGTGCTGCCCTTGCAAAACTTACAGCATGGAGCACTTCCCAGCAGCTCTGAAAGTTGAAATTCTGCTGAAAAGCAATGGAGATCCAATGGGGACCCCAAATGCAGTTCAAATACAATGCAAACCAATCAGGGCTCTAGCTCCTTTTTTGGTGCTGCCCTTGCAAAACGTACAGCATGGAGCACTTCCCAGCAGCTCTGAAAGTTGAAATTCTGCTGAAAAGCAATGGAGATCCAATGGGGACCCCAAATGCAGTTCAAATACAATGCAAACCAATCAGGGCTCTAGCTCCTTGTTTGGTGCTGCCCTTGCAAAACTTACAGCATGGAGCACTTCCCAGCAGCTCTGAAAGTTGAAATTCTGCTCAAAAGCAATGGAGATCCAATGAGGACCCCAAATGCAGTTCAAATACAATGCAAACCAATCAGGGCTCTAGCTCCTTTTTTGGTGCTGCCCTTGCAAAACTTACAGCATGGAGCACTTCCCAGCAGCTCTGAAAGTTGAAATTCTGCTCAAAAGCAATGGAGATCCAATGAGGACCCCAAATGCAGCTCAAATACAATGCAAACCAATCAGGGCTCTAGCTCCTTTTTTGGTGCTGCCCTTGAAAACCTACAGCATGGAGCACTTCCCAGCAGCTCTGAAAGTTGAAATTCTGCTGAAAAGCAATGGAGATCCAATGAGGACCCCAAATGCAGTTCAAATACAATGCAAACCAATCAGGGCTCTAGCTCCTTTTTTGGTGCTGCCCTTGCAAAACTTACAGCATGGAGCACTTCCCAGCAGCTCTGAAAGTTGAAATTCTGCTGAAAAGCAATGGAGATCCAATGAGGACCCCAAATGCAGTTCAAATACAATGCAAACCAATCAGGGCTCTAGCTCCTTTTTTGGTGCTGCCCTTGCAAAACTTACAGCATGGAGCACTTCCCAGCAGCTCTGAAAGTTGAAATTCTGCTGAAAAGCAATGGAGATCCAATGAGGACCCCAAATGCAGTTCAAATACAATGCAAACCAATCAGGGCTCTAGCTCCTTTTTTGGTGCTGCCCTTGCAAAACTTACAGCATGGAGCACTTCCCAGCAGCTCTGAAAGTTGAAATTCTGCTGAAAAGCAATGGAGATCCAATGGGGACCCCAAATGCAGTTCAAATACAATGCAAACCAATCAGGGCTCTAGCTCCTTTTTTGGTGCTGCCCTTGCAAAACTTACAGCATGGAGCACTTCCCAGCAGCTCTGAAAGTTGAAATTCTGAAAAGCAATGGAGATCCAATGGGGACCCCAAATGCAGTTCAAATACAATGCAAACCAATCAGGGCTCTAGCTCCTTGTTTGGTGCTGCCCTTGCAAAACCTACAGCATGGAGCACTTCCCAGCAGCTCTGAAAGTTGAAATTCTGGTGAAAAGCAATGGAGATCCAATGAGGACCCCAAATGCAGCTCAAATACAATGCAAACCAATCAGGGCTCTAGCTCCTTTTTTGGTGCTGCCCTTGCAAAACCTACAGCATGGAGCACTTCCCAGCAGCTCTGAAAGTTGAAATTCTGCTGAAAAGCAATGGAGATCCAATGAGGACCCCAAATGCAGTTCAAATACAATGCAAACCAATCAGGGCTCTAGCTCCTTTTTTGGTGCTGCCCTTGCAAAACTTACAGCATGGAGCACTTCCCAGCAGCTCTGAAAGTTGAAATTCTGCTGAACAGCAATGGAGTTCCAATGGGGACCCCAAATGCAGTTCAAATACAATGCAAACCATTCAGGGCTCTAGCTCCTTGTTTGGTGCTGCCCTTGCAAAACTTACAGCATGGAGCACTTCCCAGCAGCTCTGAAAGTTGAAATTCTGCTGAAAAGCAATGGAGATCCAATGAGGACCCCAAATGCAGTTCAAATACAATGCAAACCAATCAGGGCTCTAGCTCCTTTTTTGGTGCTGCCCTTGCAAAACGTACAGCATGGAGCACTTCCCAGCAGCTCTGAAAGTTGAAATTCTGCTGAAAAGCAATGGAGATCCAATGGGGACCCCAAATGCAGTTCAAATACAATGCAAACCAATCAGGGCTCTAGCTCCTTTTTTGGTGCTGCCCTTGCAAAACCTACAGCATGGAGCACTTCCCAGCAGCTCTGAAAGTTGAAATTCTGCTGAAAAGCAATGGAGATCCAATGGGGACCCCAAATGCAGTTCAAATACAATGCAAACCAATCAGGGCTCTAGCTCCTTGTTTGGTGCTGCCCTTGCAAAACTTACAGCATGGAGCACTTCCCAGCAGCTCTGAAAGTTGAAATTCTGCTGAAAAGCAATGGAGATCCAATGAGGACCCCAAATGCAGTTCAAATACAATGCAAACCAATCAGGGCTCTAGCTCCTTTTTTGGTGCTGCCCTTGCAAAACTTACAGCATGGAGCACTTCCCAGCAGCTCTGAAAGTTGAAATTCTGCTGAAAAGCAATGGAGATCCAATGAGGACCCCAAATGCAGTTCAAATACAATGCAAACCAATCAGGGCTCTAGCTCCTTTTTTGGTGCTGCCCTTGCAAAACTTACAGCATGGAGCACTTCCCAGCAGCTCTGAAAGTTGAAATTCTGCTGAAAAGCAATGGAGATCCAATGAGGACCCCAAATGCAGTTCAAATACAATGCAAACCAATCAGGGCTCTAGCTCCTTTTTTGGTGCTGCCCTTGCAAAACTTACAGCATGGAGCACTTCCCAGCAGCTCTGAAAGTTGAAATTCTGCTGAAAAGCAATGGAGATCCAATGGGGACCCCAAATGCAGTTCAAATACAATGCAAACCAATCAGGGCTCTAGCTCCTTTTTTGGTGCTGCCCTTGCAAAACGTACAGCATGGAGCACTTCCCAGCAGCTCTGAAAGTTGAAATTCTGCTGAAAAGCAATGGAGATCCAATGGGGACCCCAAATGCAGTTCAAATACAATGCAAACCAATCAGGGCTCTAGCTCCTTGTTTGGTGCTGCCCTTGCAAAACTTACAGCATGGAGCACTTCCCAGCAGCTCTGAAAGTTGAAATTCTGCTGAAAAGCAATGGAGATCCAATGAGGACCCCAAATGCAGCTCAAATACAATGCAAACCAATCAGGGCTCTAGCTCCTTTTTTGGTGCTGCCCTTGAAAACCTACAGCATGGAGCACTTCCCAGCAGCTCTGAAAGTTGAAATTCTGCTGAAAAGCAATGGAGATCCAATGAGGACCCCAAATGCAGTTCAAATACAATGCAAACCAATCAGGGCTCTAGCTCCTTTTTTGGTGCTGCCCTTGCAAAACTTACAGCATGGAGCACTTCCCAGCAGCTCTGAAAGTTGAAATTCTGCTGAAAAGCAATGGAGATCCAATGAGGACCCCAAATGCAGTTCAAATACAATGCAAACCAATCAGGGCTCTAGCTCCTTTTTTGGTGCTGCCCTTGCAAAACTTACAGCATGGAGCACTTCCCAGCAGCTCTGAAAGTTGAAATTCTGCTGAAAAGCAATGGAGATCCAATGGGGACCCCAAATGCAGTTCAAATACAATGCAAACCAATCAGGGCTCTAGCTCCTTTTTTGGTGCTGCCCTTGCAAAACTTACAGCATGGAGCACTTCCCAGCAGCTCTGAAAGTTGAAATTCTGCTGAAAAGCAATGGAGATCCAATGGGGACCCCAAATGCAGTTCAAATACAATGCAAACCAATCAGGGCTCTAGCTCCTTTTTTGGTGCTGCCCTTGCAAAACTTACAGCATGGAGCACTTCCCAGCAGCTCTGAAAGTTGAAATTCTGCTGAAAAGCAATGGAGATCCAATGGGGACCCCAAATGCAGTTCAAATACAATGCAAACCAATCAGGGCTCTAGCTCCTTTTTTGGTGCTGCCCTTGCAAAACTTACAGCATGGAGCACTTCCCAGCAGCTCTGAAAGTTGAAATTCTGCTGAAAAGCAATGGAGATCCAATGAGGACCCCAAATGCAGTTCAAATACAATGCAAACCAATCAGGGCTCTAGCTCCTTTTTTGGTGCTGCCCTTGCAAAACTTACAGCATGGAGCACTTCCCAGCAGCTCTGAAAGTTGAAATTCTGCTGAAAAGCAATGGAGATCCAATGAGGACCCCAAATGCAGTTCAAATACAATGCAAACCAATCAGGGCTCTAGCTCCTTTTTTGGTGCTGCCCTTGCAAAACTTACAGCATGGAGCACTTCCCAGCAGCTCTGAAAGTTGAAATTCTGCTGAAAAGCAATGGAGATCCAATGAGGACCCCAAATGCAGTTCAAATACAATGCAAACCAATCAGGGCTCTAGCTCCTTGTTTGGTGCTGCCCTTGCAAAACTTACAGCATGGAGCACTTCCCAGCAGCTCTGAAAGTTGAAATTCTGCTCAAAAGCAATGGAGATCCAATGAGGACCCCAAATGCAGCTCAAATACAATGCAAACCAATCAGGGCTCTAGCTCCTTTTTTGGTGCTGCCCTTGAAAACCTACAGCATGGAGCACTTCCCAGCAGCTCTGAAAGTTGAAATTCTGAAAAGCAATGGAGATCCAATGGGGACCCCAAATGCAGTTCAAATACAATGCAAACCAATCAGGGCTCTAGCTCCTTTTTTGGTGCTGCCCTTGCAAAACCTACAGCATGGAGCACTTCCCAGCAGCTCTGAAAGTTGAAATTCTGCTGAAAAGCAATGGAGATCCAATGAGGACCCCAAATGCAGCTCAAATACAATGCAAACCAATCAGGGCTCTAGCTCCTTTTTTGGTGCTGCCCTTGCAAAACCTACAGCATGGAGCACTTCCCAGCAGCTCTGAAAGTTGAAATTCTGCTGAAAAGCAATGGAGATCCAATGAGGACCCCAAATGCAGTTCAAATACAATGCAAACCAATCAGGGCTCTAGCTCCTTGTTTGGTGCTGCCCTTGCAAAACTTACAGCATGGAGCACTTCCCAGCAGCTCTGAAAGTTGAAATTCTGCTGAAAAGCAATGGAGATCCAATGAGGACCCCAAATGCAGTTCAAATACAATGCAAACCAATCAGGGCTCTAGCTCCTTGTTTGGTGCTGCCCTTGCAAAACTTACAGCATGGAGCACTTCGCAGCAGCTCTGAAAGTTGAAATTCTGCTGAAAAGCAATGGAGATCCAATGGGGACCCCAAATGCAGTTCAAATACAATGCAAACCAATCAGGGCTCTAGCTCCTTGTTTGGTGCTGCCCTTGCAAAACTTACAGCATGGCGCACTTCCCAGCAGCTCTGAAAGTTGAAATTCTGCTGAAAAGCAATGGAGATCCAATGGGGACCCCAAATGCAGTTCAAATACAATGCAAACCAATCAGGGCTCTAGCTCCTTTTTTGGTGCTGCCCTTGCAAAACGTACAGCATGGAGCACTTCCCAGCAGCTCTGAAAGTTGAAATTCTGCTGAAAAGCAATGGAGATCCAATGAGGACCCCAAATGCAGTTCAAATACAATGCAAACCAATCAGGGCTCTAGCTCCTTTTTTGGTGCTGCCCTTGCAAAACTTACAGCATGGAGCACTTCCCAGCAGCTCTGAAAGTTGTAATTCTGCTGAAAAGCAATGGAGATCCAATGGGGACCCCAAATGCAGTTCAAATACAATCCAAACCAATCAGGGCTCTAGCTCCTTTTTTGGTGCTGCCCTTGAAAACCTACAGCATGGAGCACTTCCCAGCAGCTCTGAAAGTTGAAATTCTGCTGAAAAGCAATGGAGATCCAATGAGGACCCCAAATGCAGTTCAAATACAATGCAAACCAATCAGGGCTCTAGCTCCTTTTTTGGTGCTGCCCTTGCAAAACTTACAGCATGGAGCACTTCCCAGCAGCTCTGAAAGTTGAAATTCTGCTGAAAAGCAATGGAGATCCAATGGGGACCCCAAATGCAGTTCAAATACAATGCAAACCAATCAGGGCTCTAGCTCCTTTTTTGGTGCTGCCCTTGCAAAACTTACAGCATGGAGCACTTCCCAGCAGCTCTGAAAGTTGTAATTCTGCTGAAAAGCAATGGAGATCCAATGGGGACCCCAAATGCAGCTCAAATACAATGCAAACCAATCAGGGCTCTAGCTCCTTTTTTGGTGCTGCCCTTGAAAACCTACAGCATGGAGCACTTCCCAGCAGCTCTGAAAGTTGAAATTCTGCTGAAAAGCAATGGAGATCCAATGAGGACCCCAAATGCAGTTCAAATACAATGCAAACCAATCAGGGCTCTAGCTCCTTTTTTGGTGCTGCCCTTGCAAAACTTACAGCATGGAGCACTTCCCAGCAGCTCTGAAAGTTGAAATTCTGCTGAAAAGCAATGGAGATCCAATGAGGACCCCAAATGCAGTTCAAATACAATGCAAACCAATCAGGGCTCTAGCTCCTTTTTTGGTGCTGCCCTTGCAAAACTTACAGCATGGAGCACTTCCCAGCAGCTCTGAAAGTTGAAATTCTGCTGAAAAGCAATGGAGATCCAATGGGGACCCCAAATGCAGTTCAAATACAATGCAAACCAATCAGGGCTCTAGCTCCTTTTTTGGTGCTGCCCTTGCAAAACTTACAGCATGGAGCACTTCCCAGCAGCTCTGAAAGTTGAAATTCTGCTGAAAAGCAATGGAGATCCAATGGGGACCCCAAATGCAGTTCAAATACAATGCAAACCAATCAGGGCTCTAGCTCCTTTTTTGGTGCTGCCCTTGCAAAACTTACAGCATGGAGCACTTCCCAGCAGCTCTGAAAGTTGAAATTCTGCTGAAAAGCAATGGAGATCCAATGGGGACCCCAAATGCAGTTCAAATACAATGCAAACCAATCAGGGCTCTAGCTCCTTTTTTGGTGCTGCCCTTGCAAAACTTACAGCATGGAGCACTTCCCAGCAGCTCTGAAAGTTGAAATTCTGCTGAAAAGCAATGGAGATCCAATGAGGACCCCAAATGCAGTTCAAATACAATGCAAACCAATCAGGGCTCTAGCTCCTTTTTTGGTGCTGCCCTTGCAAAACTTACAGCATGGAGCACTTCCCAGCAGCTCTGAAAGTTGAAATTCTGCTGAAAAGCAATGGAGATCCAATGAGGACCCCAAATGCAGTTCAAATACAATGCAAACCAATCAGGGCTCTAGCTCCTTTTTTGGTGCTGCCCTTGCAAAACTTACAGCATGGAGCACTTCCCAGCAGCTCTGAAAGTTGAAATTCTGCTGAAAAGCAATGGAGATCCAATGAGGACCCCAAATGCAGTTCAAATACAATGCAAACCAATCAGGGCTCTAGCTCCTTGTTTGGTGCTGCCCTTGCAAAACTTACAGCATGGAGCACTTCCCAGCAGCTCTGAAAGTTGAAATTCTGCTCAAAAGCAATGGAGATCCAATGAGGACCCCAAATGCAGCTCAAATACAATGCAAACCAATCAGGGCTCTAGCTCCTTTTTTGGTGCTGCCCTTGAAAACCTACAGCATGGAGCACTTCCCAGCAGCTCTGAAAGTTGAAATTCTGAAAAGCAATGGAGATCCAATGGGGACCCCAAATGCAGTTCAAATACAATGCAAACCAATCAGGGCTCTAGCTCCTTTTTTGGTGCTGCCCTTGCAAAACCTACAGCATGGAGCACTTCCCAGCAGCTCTGAAAGTTGAAATTCTGCTGAAAAGCAATGGAGATCCAATGAGGACCCCAAATGCAGCTCAAATACAATGCAAACCAATCAGGGCTCTAGCTCCTTTTTTGGTGCTGCCCTTGCAAAACCTACAGCATGGAGCACTTCCCAGCAGCTCTGAAAGTTGAAATTCTGCTGAAAAGCAATGGAGATCCAATGAGGACCCCAAATGCAGTTCAAATACAATGCAAACCAATCAGGGCTCTAGCTCCTTGTTTGGTGCTGCCCTTGCAAAACTTACAGCATGGAGCACTTCCCAGCAGCTCTGAAAGTTGAAATTCTGCTGAAAAGCAATGGAGATCCAATGAGGACCCCAAATGCAGTTCAAATACAATGCAAACCAATCAGGGCTCTAGCTCCTTGTTTGGTGCTGCCCTTGCAAAACTTACAGCATGGAGCACTTCGCAGCAGCTCTGAAAGTTGAAATTCTGCTGAAAAGCAATGGAGATCCAATGGGGACCCCAAATGCAGTTCAAATACAATGCAAACCAATCAGGGCTCTAGCTCCTTGTTTGGTGCTGCCCTTGCAAAACTTACAGCATGGCGCACTTCCCAGCAGCTCTGAAAGTTGAAATTCTGCTGAAAAGCAATGGAGATCCAATGGGGACCCCAAATGCAGTTCAAATACAATGCAAACCAATCAGGGCTCTAGCTCCTTTTTTGGTGCTGCCCTTGCAAAACGTACAGCATGGAGCACTTCCCAGCAGCTCTGAAAGTTGAAATTCTGCTGAAAAGCAATGGAGATCCAATGAGGACCCCAAATGCAGTTCAAATACAATGCAAACCAATCAGGGCTCTAGCTCCTTTTTTGGTGCTGCCCTTGCAAAACTTACAGCATGGAGCACTTCCCAGCAGCTCTGAAAGTTGTAATTCTGCTGAAAAGCAATGGAGATCCAATGGGGACCCCAAATGCAGTTCAAATACAATCCAAACCAATCAGGGCTCTAGCTCCTTTTTTGGTGCTGCCCTTGCAAAACCTACAGCATGGAGCACTTCCCAGCAGCTCTGAAAGTTGAAATTCTGCTGAAAAGCAATGGAGATCCAATGGGGACCCCAAATGCAGTTCAAATACAATGCAAACCAATCAGGGCTCTAGCTCCTTTTTTGGTGCTGCCCTTGCAAAACTTACAGCATGGAGCACTTCCCAGCAGCTCTGAAAGTTGAAATTCTGAAAAGCAATGGAGATCCAATGGGGACCCCAAATGCAGTTCAAATACAATGCAAACCAATCAGGGCTCTAGCTCCTTTTTTGGTGCTGCCCTTGCAAAACCTACAGCATGGAGCACTTCCCAGCAGCTCTGAAAGTTGAAATTCTGCTGAAAAGCAATGGAGATCCAATGAGGACCCCAAATGCAGCTCAAATACAATGCAAACCAATCAGAGCTCTAGCTCCTTTTTTGGTGCTGCCCTTGCAAAACCTACAGCATGGAGCACTTCCCAGCAGCTCTGAAAGTTGAAATTCTGCTGAAAAGCAATGGAGATCCAATGAGGACCCCAAATGCAGTTCAAATACAATGCAAACCAATCAGGGCTCTAGCTCCTTTTTTGGTGCTGCCCTTGCAAAACTTACAGCATGGAGCACTTCCCAGCAGCTCTGAAAGTTGAAATTCTGCTGAACAGCAATGGAGATCCAATGGGGACCCCAAATGCAGTTCAAATACAATGCAAACCTATCAGGGCTCTAGCTCCTTGTTTGGTGCTGCCCTTGCAAAACTTACAGCATGGAGCACTTCCCAGCAGCTCTGAAAGTTGAAATTCTGCTGAAAAGCAATGGAGATCCAATGAGGACCCCAAATGCAGTTCAAATACAATGCAAACCAATCAGGGCTCTAGCTCCTTTTTTGGTGCTGCCCTTGCAAAACGTACAGCATGGAGCACTTCCCAGCAGCTCTGAAAGTTGAAATTCTGCTGAAAAGCAATGGAGATCCAATGGGGACCCCAAATGCAGTTCAAATACAATGCAAACCAATCAGGGCTCTAGCTCCTTGTTTGGTGCTGCCCTTGCAAAACTTACAGCATGGCGCACTTCCCAGCAGCTCTGAAAGTTGAAATTCTGCTGAAAAGCAATGGAGATCCAATGAGGACCCCAAATGCAGTTCAAATACAATGCAAACCAATCAGGGCTCTAGCTCCTTTTTTGGTGCTGCCCTTCCAAAACTTTCAGCATGGAGCACTTCCCAGCAGCTCTGAAAGTTGAAATTCTGAAAAGCAATGGAGATCCAATGGGGACCCCAAATGCAGTTCAAATACAATGCAAACCAATCAGGGCTCTAGCTCCTTTTTTGGTGCTGCCCTTGCAAAACGTACAGCATGGAGCACTTCCCAGCAGCTCTGAAAGTTGAAATTCTGCTGAAAAGCAATGGAGATCCAATGAGGACCCCAAAGGCAGCTCAAATACAATGCAAACCAATCAGGGCTCTAGCTCCTTTTTTGGTTCTGCCCTTGCAAAACTTACAGCATGGAGCACTTCCCAGCAGCTCTGAAAGTTGGAATTCTGCTGAAAAGCAATGGAGATCCAATGGGGACCCCAAATGCAGTTCAAATACAATGCAAACCAATCAGGGCTCTAGCTCCTTTTTTGGTGCTGCCCTTGCAAAACGTACAGCATGGAGCACTTCCCAGCAGCTCTGAAAGTTGAAATTCTGCTGAAAAGCAATGGAGATCCAATGAGGACCCCAAATGCAGTTCAAATACAATGCAAACCAATCAGGGCTCTAGCTCCTTTTTTGGTGCTGCCCTTGCAAAACTTACAGCATGGAGCACTTCCCAGCAGCTCTGAAAGTTGTAATTCTGCTGAAAAGCAATGGAGATCCAATGGGGACCCCAAATGCAGTTCAAATACAATCCAAACCAATCAGGGCTCTAGCTCCTTTTTTGGTGCTGCCCTTGCAAAACCTACAGCATGGAGCACTTCCCAGCAGCTCTGAAAGTTGAAATTCTGCTGAAAAGCAATGGAGATCCAATGGGGACCCCAAATGCAGTTCAAATACAATGCAAACCAATCAGGGCTCTAGCTCCTTTTTTGGTGCTGCCCTTGCAAAACTTACAGCATGGAGCACTTCCCAGCAGCTCTGAAAGTTGAAATTCTGAAAAGCAATGGAGATCCAATGGGGACCCCAAATGCAGTTCAAATACAATGCAAACCAATCAGGGCTCTAGCTCCTTTTTTGGTGCTGCCCTTGCAAAACCTACAGCATGGAGCACTTCCCAGCAGCTCTGAAAGTTGAAATTCTGCTGAAAAGCAATGGAGATCCAATGAGGACCCCAAATGCAGCTCAAATACAATGCAAACCAATCAGGGCTCTAGCTCCTTTTTTGGTGCTGCCCTTGCAAAACCTACAGCATGGAGCACTTCCCAGCAGCTCTGAAAGTTGAAATTCTGCTGAAAAGCAATGGAGATCCAATGAGGACCCCAAATGCAGTTCAAATACAATGCAAACCAATCAGGGCTCTAGCTCCTTTTTTGGTGCTGCCCTTGCAAAACTTACAGCATGGAGCACTTCCCAGCAGCTCTGAAAGTTGAAATTCTGCTGAACAGCAATGGAGATCCAATGGGGACCCCAAATGCAGTTCAAATACAATGCAAACCTATCAGGGCTCTAGCTCCTTGTTTGGTGCTGCCCTTGCAAAACTTACAGCATGGAGCACTTCCCAGCAGCTCTGAAAGTTGAAATTCTGCTGAAAAGCAATGGAGATCCAATGAGGACCCCAAATGCAGTTCAAATACAATGCAAACCAATCAGGGCTCTAGCTCCTTTTTTGGTGCTGCCCTTGCAAAACGTACAGCATGGAGCACTTCCCAGCAGCTCTGAAAGTTGAAATTCTGCTGAAAAGCAATGGAGATCCAATGGGGACCCCAAATGCAGTTCAAATACAATGCAAACCAATCAGGGCTCTAGCTCCTTTTTTGGTGCTGCCCTTGCAAAACGTACAGCATGGAGCACTTCCCAGCAGCTCTGAAAGTTGAAATTCTGCTGAAAAGCAATGGAGATCCAATGGGGACCCCAAATGCAGTTCAAATACAATGCAAACCAATCAGGGCTCTAGCTCCTTGTTTGGTGCTGCCCTTGCAAAACTTACAGCATGGCGCACTTCCCAGCAGCTCTGAAAGTTGAAATTCTGCTGAAAAGCAATGGAGATCCAATGAGGACCCCAAATGCAGTTCAAATACAATGCAAACCAATCAGGGCTCTAGCTCCTTTTTTGGTGCTGCCCTTGCAAAACTTTCAGCATGGAGCACTTCCCAGCAGCTCTGAAAGTTGAAATTCTGAAAAGCAATGGAGATCCAATGGGGACCCCAAATGCAGTTCAAATACAATGCAAACCAATCAGGGCTCTAGCTCCTTTTTTGGTGCTGCCCTTGCAAAACCTACAGCATGGAGCACTTCCCAGCAGCTCTGAAAGTTGAAATTCTGCTGAAAAGCAATGGAGATCCAATGAGGACCCCAAATGCAGCTCAAATACAATGCAAACCAATCAGGGCTCTAGCTCCTTTTTTGGTGCTGCCCTTGCAAAACCTACAGCATGGAGCACTTCCCAGCAGCTCTGAAAGTTGAAATTCTGCTGAAAAGCAATGGAGATCCAATGAGGACCCCAAATGCAGTTCAAATACAATGCAAACCAATCAGGGCTCTAGCTCCTTTTTTTATGCTGCCCTTGCAAAACTTACAGCATGGAGCACTTCCCAGCAGCTCTGAAAGTTGAAATTCTGCTGAAAAGCAATGGAGATCCAATGAGGACCCCAAATGCAGTTCAAATACAATGCAAACCAATCAGGGCTCTAGCTCCTTTTTTGGTGCTGCCCTTGCAAAACTTACAGCATGGAGCACTTCCCAGCAGCTCTGAAAGTTGAAATTCTGCTGAAAAGCAATGGAGATCCAAAGAGGACCCCAAATGCAGCTCAAATACAATGCAAACCAATCAGGGCTCTAGCTCCTTTTTTGGTGCTGCCCTTGCAAAACCTACAGCATGGAGCACTTCCCAGCAGCTCTGAAAGTTGAAATTCTGCTGAAAAGCAATGGAGATCCAATGAGGACCCCAAATGCAGTTCAAATACAATGCAAACCAATCAGGGCTCTAGCTCCTTTTTTGGTGCTGACCTTGCAAAACTTACAGCATGGAGCACTTCCCAGCAGCTCTGAAAGTTGAAATTCTGCTGAACAGCAATGGAGATCCAATGGGGACCCCAAATGCAGTTCAAATACAATGCAAACCAATCAGGGCTCTAGCTCCTTGTTTGGTGCTGCCCTTGCAAAACCTACAGCATGGAGCACTTCCCAGCAGCTCTGAAAGTTGAAATTCTGCTGAAAAGCAATGGAGATCCAATGAGGACCCCAAATGCAGCTCAAATACAATGCAAACCAATCAGGGCTCTAGCTCCTTTTTTGGTGCTGCCCTTGCAAAACTTACAGCATGGAGCACTTCCCAGCAGCTCTGAAAGTTGAAATTCTGCTGAAAAGCAATGGAGATCCAATGAGGACCCCAAATGCAGTTCAAATACAATGCAAACCAATCAGGGCTCTAGCTCCTTTTTTGGTGCTGCCCTTGCAAAACTTACAGCATGGAGCACTTCCCAGCAGCTCTGAAAGTTGAAATTCTGCTGAAAAGCAATGGAGATCCAATGGGGACCCCAAATGCAGTTCAAATACAATGCAAACCAATCAGGGCTCTAGCTCCTTGTTTGGTGCTGCCCTTGCAAAACTTACAGCATGGAGCACTTCCCAGCAGCTCTGAAAGTTGAAATTCTGCTGAAAAGCAATGGAGATCCAATGAGGACCCCAAATGCAGTTCAAATACAATGCAAACCAATCAGGGCTCTAGCTCCTTTTTTGGTGCTGCCCTTGCAAAACTTTCAGCATGGAGCACTTCCCAGCAGCTCTGAAAGTTGAAATTCTGCTGAAAAGCAATGGAGATCCAATGAGGACCCCAAATGCAGTTCAAATACAATGCAAACCAATCAGGGCTCTAGCTCCTTTTTTGGTGCTGCCCTTGCAAAACTTACAGCATGGAGCACTTCCCAGCAGCTCTGAAAGTTGAAATTCTGCTGAAAAGCAATGGAGATCCAATGGGGACCCCAAATGCAGCTCAAATACAATGCAAACCAATCAGGGCTCTAGCTCCTTTTTTGGTGCTGCCCTTGCAAAACCTACAGCATGGAGCACTTCCCAGCAGCTCTGAAAGTTGAAATTCTGCTGAAAAGCAATGGAGATCCAATGAGGACCCCAAATGCAGTTCAAATACAATGCAAACCAATCAGGGCTCTAGCTCCTTTTTTGGTGCTGCCCTTGCAAAACTTACAGCATGGAGCACTTCCCAGCAGCTCTGAAAGTTGAAATTCTGCTGAAAAGCAATGGAGATCCAATGGGGACCCCAAATGCAGTTCAAATACAATGCAAACCAATCAGGGCTCTAGCTCCTTTTTTGGTGCTGCCCTTGCAAAACTTACAGCATGGAGCACTTCCCAGCAGCTCTGAAAGTTGAAATTCTGCTGAAAAGCAATGGAGATCCAATGAGGACCCCAAATGCAGTTCAAATACAATGCAAACCAATCAGGGCTCTAGCTCCTTTTTTGGTGCTGCCCTTGCAAAACTTACAGCATGGAGCACTTCCCAGCAGCTCTGAAAGTTGAAATTCTGCTGAAAAGCAATGGAGATCCAATGGGGACCCCAAATGCAGTTCAAATACAATGCAAACCAATCAGGGCTCTAGCTCCTTTTTTGGTGCTGCCCTTGCAAAACTTACAGCATGGAGCACTTCCCAGCAGCTCTGAAAGTTGAAATTCTGCTGAAAAGCAATGGAGATCCAATGAGGACCCCAAATGCAGTTCAAATACAATGCAAACCAATCAGAGCTCTAGCTCCTTTTTTGGTGCTGCCCTTGCAAAACTTTCAGCATGGAGCACTTCCCAGCAGCTCTGAAAGTTGAAATTCTGCTGAAAAGCAATGGAGATCCAATGAGGACCCCAAATGCAGTTCAAATACAATGCAAACCAATCAGGGCTCTAGCTCCTTTTTTGGTGCTGCCCTTGCAAAACTTACAGCATGGAGCACTTCCCAGCAGCTCTGAAAGTTGAAATTCTGCTGAAAAGCAATGGAGATCCAATGGGGACCCCAAATGCAGCTCAAATACAATGCAAACCAATCAGGGCTCTAGCTCCTTTTTTGGTGCTGCCCTTGCAAAACCTACAGCATGGAGCACTTCCCAGCAGCTCTGAAAGTTGAAATTCTGCTGAAAAGCAATGGAGATCCAATGAGGACCCCAAATGCAGTTCAAATACAATGCAAACCAATCAGGGCTCTAGCTCCTTTTTTGGTGCTGCCCTTGCAAAACTTACAGCATGGAGCACTTCCCAGCAGCTCTGAAAGTTGAAATTCTGCTGAAAAGCAATGGAGATCCAATGGGGACCCCAAATGCAGTTCAAATACAATGCAAACCAATCAGGGCTCTAGCTCCTTTTTTGGTGCTGCCCTTGCAAAACTTACAGCATGGAGCACTTCCCAGCAGCTCTGAAAGTTGAAATTCTGCTGAAAAGCAATGGAGATCCAATGAGGACCCCAAATGCAGCTCAAATACAATGCAAACCAATCAGGGCTCTAGCTCCTTTTTTGGTGCTGCCCTTACAAAACTTACAGCATGGAGCACTTCCCAGCAGCTCTGAAAGTTGAAATTCTGCTGAAAAGCAATGGAGATCCAATGGGGACCCGAAATGCAGTTCAAATACAATGCAAACCAATCAGGGCTCTAGCTCCTTTTTTGATGCTGCCCTTGCAAAACTTACAGCATGGAGCACTTCCCAGCAGCTCTGAAAGTTGAAATTCTGCTGAAAAGCAATGGAGATCCAATGAGGACCCCAAATGCAGTTCAAATACAATGCAAACCAATCAGGGCTCTAGCTCCTTTTTTGGTGCTGCCCTTGCAAAACTTACAGCATGGAGCACTTCCCAGCAGCTCTGAAAGTTGAAATTCTGCTGAAAAGCAATGGAGATCCAATGAGGACCCCAAATGCAGTTCAAATACAATGCAAACCAATCAGGGCTCTAGCTCCTTTTTTGGTGCTGCCCTTGCAAAACTTACAGCATGGAGCACTTCCCAGCAGCTCTGACAGTTGAAATTCTGCTGAACAGCAATGGAGATCCAATGAGGACCCCAAATGCAGTTCAAATACAATGCAAACCAATCAGGGCTCTAGCTCCTTTTTTGGTGCTGCCCTTGCAAAACTTACAGCATGGAGCACTTCCCAGCAGCTCTGAAAGTTGAAATTCTGCTGAAAAGCAATGGAGATCCAATGAGGACCCCAAATGCAGTTCAAATACAATGCAAACCAATCAGGGCTCTAGCTCCTTGTTTGGTGCTGCCCTTGCAAAACTTACAGCATGGAGCACTTCCCAGCAGCTCTGAAAGTTGAAATTCTGCTGAAAAGCAATGGAGATCCAATGAGGACCCCAAATGCAGTTCAAATACAATGCAAACCAATCAGGGCTCTAGCTCCTTTTTTGGTGCTGCCCTTGCAAAACTTACAGCATGGAGCACTTCCCAGCAGCTCTGAAAGTTGAAATTCTGCTGAAAAGCAATGGAGATCCAATGAGGACCCCAAATGCAGCTCAAATACAATGCAAACCAATCAGGGCTCTAGCTCCTTGTTTGGTGCTGCCCTTGCAAAACCTACAGCATGGAGCACTTCCCAGCAGCTCTGAAAGTTGAAATTCTGCTGAAAAGCAATGGAGATCCAATGAGGACCCCAAATGCAGTTCAAATACAATGCAAACCAATCAGGGCTCTAGCTCCTTTTTTGGTGCTGCCCTTGCAAAACTTACAGCATGGAGCACTTCCCAGCAGCTCTGAAAGTTGAAATTCTGCTGAAAAGCAATGGAGATCCAATGAGGACCCCAAATGCAGTTCAAATACAATGCAAACCAATCAGGGCTCTAGCTCCTTTTTTGGTGCTGCCCTTGCAAAACTTACAGCATGGAGCACTTCCCAGCAGCTCTGAAGGTTGAAATTCTGCTGAAAAGCAATGGAGATCCAATGGGGACCCCAAATGCAGCTCAAATACAATGCAAACCAATCAGGGCTCTAGCTCCTTTTTTGGTGCTGCCCTTGCAAAACTTACAGCATGGAGCACTTCCCAGCAGCTCTGAAAGTTGAAATTCTGCTGAAAAGCAATGGAGATCCAATGAGGACCCCAAATGCAGTTCAAATACAATGCAAACCAATCAGGGCTCTAGCTCCTTTTTTGGTGCTGCCCTTGCAAAACTTACAGCATGGAGCACTTCCCAGCAGCTCTGAAAGTTGAAATTCTGCTGAAAAGCAATGGAGATCCAATGGGGACCCCAAATGCAGTTCAAATACAATGCAAACCAATCAGGGCTCTAGCTCCTTTTTTGGTGCTGCCCTTGCAAAACTTACAGCATGGAGCACTTCCCAGCAGCTCTGAAGGTTGAAATTCTGCTGAAAAGCAATGGAGATCCAATGGGGACCCCAAATGCAGTTCAAATACAATGCAAACCAAGCAGGGCTCTAGCTCCTTTTTTGGTGCTGCCCTTGCAAAACTTACAGCATGGAGCACTTCCCAGCAGCTCTGAAAGTTGAAATTCTGAAAAGCAATGGAGATCCAATGGGGACCCCAAATGCAGTTCAAATACAATGCAAACCAATCAGGGCTCTAGCTCCTTTTTTGGTGCTGCCCTTGCAAAACTTACAGCATGGAGCACTTCCCAGCAGCTCTGAAAGTTGAAATTCTTCTGAAAAGCAATGGAGATCCAATGGGGACCCCAAATGCAGTTCAAATACAATGCAAACCAATCAGGGCTCTAGCTCCTTTTTTGGTGCTGCCCTTGCAAAACTTACAGCATGGAGCACTTCCCAGCAGCTCTGAAAGTTGAAATTCTGCTGAAAAGCAATGGAGATCCAATGAGGATCCCAAATGCAGTTCAAATACAATGCAAACCAATCAGGGCTCTAGCTCCTTTTTTGGTGCTGCCCTTGCAAAACTTACAGCATGGAGCACTTCCCAGCAGCTCTGAAAGTTGAAATTCTGCTGAAAAGCAATGGTGATCCAATGGGGACCCCAAATGCAGTTCAAATACAATGCAAACCAATCAGGGCTCTAGCTCTTTTTTTGGTGCTGCCCTTGCAAAACTTACAGCATGGAGCACTTCCCAGCAGCTCTGAAAGTTGAAATTCTGCTGAAAAGCAATGGAGATCCAATGAGGACCCCAAATGCAGTTCAAATACAATGCAAACCAATCAGGGCTCTAGCTCCTTTTTTGGTGCTGCCCTTGCAAAACTTACAGCATGGAGCACTTCCCAGCAGCTCTGAAAGTTGAAATTCTGAAAAGCAATGGAGATCCAATGGCGACCCCAAATGCAGTTCAAATACAATGGAAACCAATCAGAGCTCTAGCTCCTTTTTTGGTGCTGCCCTTGCAAAACGTACAGCATGGAGTACTTCCCAGCAGCTCTGAAAGTTGAAATTCTGAAAAGCAATGGAGATCCAATGGGGACCCCAAATGCAGTTCAAATACAATGCAAACCAATCAGGGCTCTAGCTCCTTTTTTGGTGCTGCCCTTACAAAACTTACAGCATGGAGCACTTCCCAGCAGCTCTGAAAGTTGAAATTCTGCTGAAAAGCAATGGAGATCCAATGGGGACCCCAAATGCAGTTCAAATACAATGCAAACCAATCAGGGCTCTAGCTCCTTTTTTGATGCTGCCCTTGCAAAACTTACAGCATGGAGCACTTCCCAGCAGCTCTGAAAGTTGAAATTCTGCTGAAAAGCAATGGAGATCCAATGAGGACCCCAAATGCAGTTCAAATACAATGCAAACCAATCAGGGCTCTAGCTCCTTGTTTGGTGCTGCCCTTGCAAAACTTACAGCATGGAGCACTTCCCAGCAGCTCTGAAAGTTGAAATTCTGCTGAAAAGCAATGGAGATCCAATGAGGACCCCAAATGCAGTTCAAATACAATGCAAACCAATCAGGGCTCTAGCTCCTTTTTTGGTGCTGCCCTTGCAAAACTTACAGCATGGAGCACTTCCCAGCAGCTCTGAAAGTTGAAATTCTGCTGAAAAGCAATGGAGATCCAATGAGGACCCCAAATGCAGCTCAAATACAATGCAAACCAATCAGGGCTCTAGCTCCTTGTTTGGTGCTGCCCTTGCAAAACCTACAGCTTGGAGCACTTCCCAGCAGCTCTGAAAGTTGAAATTCTGCTGAAAAGCAATGGAGATCCAATGAGGACCCCAAATGCAGTTCAAATACAATGCAAACCAATCAGGGCTCTAGCTCCTTTTTTGGTGCTGCCCTTGCAAAACTTACAGCATGGAGCACTTCCCAGCAGCTCTGAAAGTTGAAATTCTGCTGAAAAGCAATGGAGATCCAATGAGGACCCCAAATGCAGTTCAAATACAATGCAAACCAATCAGGGCTCTAGCTCCTTTTTTGGTGCTGCCCTTGCAAAACTTACAGCATGGAGCACTTCCCAGCAGCTCTGAAGGTTGAAATTCTGCTGAAAAGCAATGGAGATCCAATGGGGACCCCAAATGCAGCTCAAATACAATGCAAACCAATCAGAGCTCTAGCTCCTTTTTTGGTGCTGCCCTTGCAAAACTTACAGCATGGAGTACTTCCCAGCAGCTCTGAAAGTTGAAATTCTGAAAAGCAATGGAGATCCAATGGGGACCCCAAATGCAGTTCAAATACAATGCAAACCAATCAGGGCTCTAGCTCCTTTTTTGGTGCTGCCCTTACAAAACTTACAGCATGGAGCACTTCCCAGCAGCTCTGAAAGTTGAAATTCTGCTGAAAAGCAATGGAGATCCAATGGGGACCCCAAATGCAGTTCAAATACAATGCAAACCAATCAGGGCTCTAGCTCCTTTTTTGATGCTGCCCTTGCAAAACTTACAGCATGGAGCACTTCCCAGCAGCTCTGAAAGTTGAAATTCTGAAAAGCAATGGAGATCCAATGGGGACCCCAAATGCAGTTCAAATACAATGCAAACCAATCAGGGCTCTAGCTCCTTTTTTGGTGCTGCCCTTGCAAAACTTACAGCATGGAGCACTTCCCAGCAGCTCTGAAAGTTGAAATTCTGCTGAAAAGCAATGGAGATCCAATGAGGACCCCAAATGCAGCTCAAATACAATGCAAACCAATCAGGGCTCTAGCTCCTTTTTTGGTGCTGCCCTTGCAAAACCTACAGCATGGAGCACTTCCCAGCAGCTCTGAATGTTGAAATTCTGCTGAAAAGCAATGGAGATCCAATGAGGACCCCAAATGCAGTTCAAATACAATGCAAACCAATCAGGGCTCTAGCTCCTTTTTTGGTGCTGCCCTTGCAAAACTTACAGCATGGAGCACTTCCCAGCAGCTCTGAAAGTTGAAATTCTGCTGAACAGCAATGGAGATCCAATGGGGACCCCAAATGCAGTTCAAATACAATGCAAACCAATCAGGGCTCTAGCTCCTTGTTTGGTGCTGCCCTTGCAAAACTTACAGCATGGAGCACTTCCCAGCAGCTCTGAAAGTTGAAATTCTGCTGAAAAGCAATGGAGATCCAATGAGGACCCCAAATGCAGTTCAAATACAATGCAAACCAATCAGGGCTCTAGCTCCTTTTTTGGTGCTGCCCTTGCAAAACTTACAGCATGGAGCACTTCCCAGCAGCTCTGAAAGTTGAAATTCTGCTGAAAAGCAATGGAGATCCAATGAGGACCCCAAATGCAGTTCAAATACAATGCAAACCAATCAGGGCTCTAGCTCCTTTTTTGGTGCTGCCATTGCAAAACGTACAGCATGGAGCACTTCCCAGCAGCTCTGAAAGTTGAAATTCTGAAAAGCAATGGAGATCCAATGGGGACCCCAAATGCAGTTCAAATACAATGCAAACCAATCAGGGCTCTAGCTCCTTTTTTGGTGCTGCCCTTGCAAAACTTACAGCATGGAGCACTTCCCAGTAGCTCTGAAAGTTGAAATTCGGCTGAAAAGCAATGGAGATCCAATGAGGACCCCAAATGCAGTTCAAATACAATGCAAACCAATCAGGGCTCTAGCTCCTTGTTTGGTGCTGCCCTTGCAAAACTTACAGCATGGAGCACTTCCCAGCAGCTCTGAAAGTTGAAATTCTGCTGAAAAGCAATGGAGATCCAATGAGGACCCCAAATGCAGTTCAAATACAATGCAAACCAATCAGGGCTCTAGCTCCTTTTTTGGTGCTGCCCTTGCAAAACGTACAGCATGGAGCACTTCCCAGCAGCTCTGAAAGTTGAAATTCTGCTGAAAAGCAATGGAGATCCAATGAGGACCCCAAATGCAGTTCAAATACAATGCAAACCAATCAGGGCTCTAGCTCCTTTTTTGGTGCTGCCCTTGCAAAACGTACAGCATGGAGCACTTCCCAGCAGCTCTGAAAGTTGAAATTCTGCTGAAAAGCAATGGAGATCCAATGGGGACCCCAAATGCAGTTCAAATACAATGCAAACCAATCAGGGCTCTAGCTCCTTGTTTGGTGCTGCCCTTGCAAAACTTACAGCATGGAGCACTTCCCAGCAGCTCTGAAAGTTGAAATTCTGCTGAAAAGCAATGGAGATCCAATGAGGACCCCAAATGCAGTTCAAATACAATGCAAACCAATCAGGGCTCTAGGTCCTTTTTTGGTGCTGCCCTTGCAAAACTTTCAGCATGGAGCACTTCCCAGCAGCTCTGAAAGTTGAAATTCTGAAAAGCAATGGAGATCCAATGGGGACCCCAAATGCAGTTCAAATACAATGCAAACCAATCAGGGCTCTAGCTCCTTTTTTGGTGCTGCCCTTGCAAAACTTACAGCATGGAGCACTTCCCAGCAGCTCTGAAAGTTGAAATTCTGCTGAAAAGCAATGGAGATCCAATGAGGACCCCAAATGCAGCTCAAATACAATGCAAACCAATCAGGGCTCTAGCTCCTTTTTTGGTGCTGCCCTTGCAAAACCTACAGCATGGAGCACTTCCCAGCAGCTCTGAAAGTTGAAATTCTGCTGAAAAGCAATGGAGATCCAATGAGGACCCCAAATGCAGTTCAAATACAATGCAAACCAATCAGGGCTCTAGCTCCTTTTTTGGTGCTGCCCTTGCAAAACCTACAGCATGGAGCACTTCCCAGCAGCTCTGAAAGTTGAAATTCTGCTGAAAAGCAATGGAGATCCAATGAGGACCCCAAATGCAGTTCAAATACAATGCAAACCAATCAGGGCTCTAGCTCCTTTTTTGGTGCTGCCCTTGGAAAACTTACAGCATGGAGCACTTCCCAGCAGCTCTGAAAGTTGAAATTCTGAAAAGCAATGGAGATCCAATGGGGACCCCAAATGCAGTTCAAATACAATGCAAACCAATCAGGGCTCTAGCTCCTTTTTTGGTGCTGCCCTTGCAAAACTTACAGCATGGAGCACTTCCCAGCAGCTCTGAAAGTTGAAATTCTGAAAAGCAATGGAGATCCAATGGGGACCCCAAATGCAGTTCAAATACAATGCAAACCAAGCAGGGCTCTAGCTCCTTTTTTGGTGCTGCCCTTGCAAAACGTACAGCATGGAGCACTTCCCAGCAGCTCTGAAAGTTGAAATTCTGAAAAGCAATGGAGATCCAATGGGGACCCCAAATGCAGTTCAAATACAATGCAAACCAATCAGGGCTCTAGCTCCTTTTTTGGTGCTGCCCTTGCAAAACTTACAGCATGGAGCACTTCCCAGCAGCTCTGAAAGTTGAAATTCTGCTGAAAAGCAATGGAGATCCAATGGGGACCCCAAATGCAGTTCAAATACAATGCAAACCAATCAGGGCTCTAGCTCCTTTTTTGGTGCTGCCCTTGCAAAACTTACAGCATGGAGCACTTCCCAGCAGCTCTGAAAGTTGAAATTCTGCTGAAAAGCAATGGAGATCCAATGGGGACCCCAAATGCAGTTCAAATACAATGCAAACCAATCAGGGCTCTAGCTCCTTTTTTGGTGCTGCCCTTGCAAAACTTACAGCATGGAGCACTTCCCAGCAGCCCTGAAAGTTGAAATTCTGCTGAAAAGCAATGGAGATCCAATGAGGACCCCAAATGCAGTTCAAATACAATGCAAACCAATCAGGGCTCTAGCTCCTTTTTTGGTGCTTCCCTTGCAAAACTTACAGCATGGAGCACTTCCCAGCAGCTCTGAAAGTTGAAATTCTGCTGAAAAGCAATGGAGATCCAATGAGGACCCCAAATGCAGTTCAAATACAATGGAAACCAATCAGGGCTCTAGCTCCTTTTTTGGTGCTGCCCTTGCAAAACTTACAGCATGGAGCACTTCCCAGCAGCTCTGAAAGTTGAAATTCTGCTGAAAAGCAATGGAGATCCAATGAGGACCCCAAATGCAGTTCAAATACAATGCAAACCAATCAGGGCTCTAGCTCCTTTTTTGGTGCTGCCCTTGCAAAACTTTCAGCATGGAGCACTTCCCAGCAGCTCTGAAAGTTGAAATTCTGAAAAGCAATGGAGATCCAATGGGGACCCCAAATGCAGTTCAAATACAATGCAAACCAATCAGGGCTCTAGCTCCTTTTTTGGTGCTGCCCTTGCAAAACGTACAGCATGGAGCACTTCCCAGCAGCTCTGAAAGTTGAAATTCTGCTGAAAAGCAATGGAGATCCAATGAGGACCCCAAATGCAGCTCAAATACAATGCAAACCAATCAGGGCTCTAGCTCCTTTTTTGGTGCTGCCCTTGCAAAACCTACAGCATGGAGCACTTCCCAGCAGCTCTGAAAGTTGAAATTCTGCTGAAAAGCAATGGAGATCCAATGAGGACCCCAAATGCAGTTCAAATACAATGCAAACCAATCAGGGCTCTAGCTCCTTTTTTGGTGCTGCCCTTGCAAAACCTACAGCATGGAGCACTTCCCAGCAGCTCTGAAAGTTGAAATTCTGCTGAAAAGCAATGGAGATCCAATGAGGACCCCAAATGCAGTTCAAATACAATGCAAACCAATCAGGGCTCTAGCTCCTTTTTTGGTGCTGCCCTTGGAAAACTTACAGCATGGAGCACTTCCCAGCAGCTCTGAAAGTTGAAATTCTGAAAAGCAATGGAGATCCAATGGGGACCCCAAATGCAGTTCAAATACAATGCAAACCAATCAGGGCTCTAGCTCCTTTTTTGGTGCTGCCCTTGCAAAACTTACAGCATGGAGCACTTCCCAGCAGCTCTGAAAGTTGAAATTCTGCTGAAAAGCAATGGAGATCCAATGGGGACCCCAAATGCAGTTCAAATACAATGCAAACCAAGCAGGGCTCTAGCTCCTTTTTTGGTGCTGCCCTTGCAAAACGTACAGCATGGAGCACTTCCCAGCAGCTCTGAAAGTTGAAATTCTGAAAAGCAATGGAGATCCAATGGGGACCCCAAATGCAGTTCAAATACAATGCAAACCAATCAGGGCTCTAGCTCCTTTTTTGGTGCTGCCCTTGCAAAACTTACAGCATGGAGCACTTCCCAGCAGCTCTGAAAGTTGAAATTCTGCTGAAAAGCAATGGAGATCCAATGGGGACCCCAAATGCAGTTCAAATACAATGCAAACCAATCAGGGCTCTAGCTCCTTTTTTGGTGCTGCCCTTGCAAAACTTACAGCATGGAGCACTTCCCAGCAGCTCTGAAAGTTGAAATTCTGCTGAAAAGCAATGGAGATCCAATGGGGACCCCAAATGCAGTTCAAATACAATGCAAACCAATCAGGGCTCTAGCTCCTTTTTTGGTGCTGCCCTTGCAAAACTTACAGCATGGAGCACTTCCCAGCAGCCCTGAAAGTTGAAATTCTGCTGAAAAGCAATGGAGATCCAATGAGGACCCCAAATGCAGTTCAAATACAATGCAAACCAATCAGGGCTCTAGCTCCTTTTTTGGTGCTTCCCTTGCAAAACTTACAGCATGGAGCACTTCCCAGCAGCTCTGAAAGTTGAAATTCTGCTGAAAAGCAATGGAGATCCAATGAGGACCCCAAATGCAGTTCAAATACAATGGAAACCAATCAGGGCTCTAGCTCCTTTTTTGGTGCTGCCCTTGCAAAACTTACAGCATGGAGCACTTCCCAGCAGCTCTGAAAGTTGAAATTCTGCTGAAAAGCAATGGAGATCCAATGAGGACCCCAAATGCAGTTCAAATACAATGCAAACCAATCAGGGCTCTAGCTCCTTTTTTGGTGCTGCCCTTGCAAAACTTACAGCATGGAGCACTTCCCAGCAGCTCTGAAAGTTGAAATTCTGCTGAAAAGCAATGGAGATCCAATGGGGACCCCAAATGCAGTTCAAATAACAATGCAAACCAATCAGGGCTCTAGATCCTTTTTTGGTGCTGCCCTTGCAAAACTTACAGCATGGAGCACTTCCCAGCAGCTCTGAAAGTTGAAATTCTGCTGAAAAGCAATGGAGATCCAATGGGGACCCCAAATGCAGTTCAAATACAATGCAAACCAATCAGGGCTCTAGCTCCTTTTTTGGTGCTGCCCTTGCAAAACCTACAGCATGGAGCACTTCCCAGCAGCTCTGAAAGTTGAAATTCTGTTGAAAAGTAATGGAGATCCAATGAGGACCCCAAATGCAGTTCAAATACAATGCAAACCAATCAGGGCTCTAGCTCCTTTTTTGGTGCTGCCCTTGCAAAACTTACAGCATGGAGCACTTCCCAGCAGCTCTGAAATTTGAAATTCTGCTGAAAAGCAATGGAGATCCAATGGGGACCCCAAATGCAGTTCAAATACAATGCAAACCAATCAGGGCTCTAGCTCCTTTTTTGGTGCTGCCCTTGCAAAACGTACAGCATGGAGCACTTCCCAGCAACTCTGAAAGTTGAAATTCTGCTGAAAAGCAATGGAGATCCAATGAGGACCCCAAATGCAGTTCAAATACAATGCAAACCAATCAGGGCTCTAGCTCCTTTTTTTGTGCTGCCCTTGCAAAACTTACAGCATGGAGCACTTCCCAGCAGCTCTGAAAGTTGAAATTCTAAAAAGCAATGGAGATCCAATGGGGACCCCAAATGCAGTTCAAATACAATGCAAACCAATCAGGGCTCTAGCTCCTTTTTTGGTGCTGCCCTTGCAAAACATACAGCATGGAGCACTTCCCAGCAGCTCTGAAAGTTGAAATTCTGCTGAAAAGCAATGGAGATCCAATGGGGACCCCAAATGCAGTTCAAATACAATGCAAACCAATCAGGGCTCTAGCTCCTTTTTTGGTGCTGCCCTTGCAAAACATACAGCATGGAGCACTTCCCAGCAGCTCAGCAGCTGTAATAAGAGTTTATCTCATCTTTTTTTAATGAAGTGGTTAGGGCCCATGTTTATCATTTGACTGTTTTATATATAGCTGGGTTTAAGAATGTAACATGGACACGTTGGGTTAGGATGCTGAGCTTGTCAATCAGAAGGTTGGCAGTTTGGCGGGTCGAATCCCGAGTGCCGCGTAACAGAGTGAGCGCCTGTTACTCGTGCCAGCTTCTGCCAACCTTGCAGTTCGAAAGCATGTAAAAATGCAAGTAGAAAAATAGGGACCACTACAGTGGGAAGGTAACAGCATTCTGTGCACTTTTGGCATCTAGTCATGCTGGCCACATGACCACGGAGACGTCCTCGGACAAGCGCTGGCTCTTCGGCTTTGAAACGGAGATGAGCATCGGCCCCTAGAGTCGGAAACGACTAGCACGCATGTGCGGGGGAACCTTTACCTTTACCTTTACCTTTAGGAATGTAAAACCATCTTTGGTTAACAACCTCATTCAGTGTATTTGCCAAATAATTGTATCTATTTCAATTTAAAAAATTGTTCTTTCTGAGCAGTATTGAACAGCTATGGTTTGTGGTTTCTTGTGATGACTTTACAACAGTTCAGATTCTTTCCACTCTGGGGTGAATGAACCATGATGTAATTTTCTGCCTTCAAAGTTTTAACCTTTAAGGTATTCTTAACTCTGGGGAAGTGGAAGTTGCCCCAAAAGTCCATTCTAGCATGGAACTGTTGATTCAAGCACATTCCAGTGTTTAAAAGACTTAAACACCAAATGGCTTTTTGTGGTCAGAACTAGCTAGAAATGATATTTTAAGGAATAAGGAACAGACATTTTACAGAATACTATTCTTTTGTGTTAATTCTTTTCCTTACTGAGACCACATGTCTCTGATATGGCATATTTTAATACATATTTGGCTAGGATGCTTAAAATACATTGTTTTTAATTCCTTGGATAGGTTTTTTTCAGAAGATATGGGTCAATGGACCCAGAAATTAAGATTGCCTGCCTCTATAGATGGACTGTGTTTAAAATGTTATTGAAGAGGAACAAGTTTTACTGGACAAGACATCTTGGTTTATGTTCTTACATGTCACCCATGTAAAAAAATATATTGCAAAAATTATAAGAGAACAAGCTTTTTGCCAAGCTTGAAAAATGTACATTTCACCTTCCTCAATTAGAGTATTTGGTGTACAGAATTGCAACAGAAGGCATAGATGGATCCAGAAGAGGTACAATCTGTTCTATTTCAGTAGAGGCACACCCCTTTCCTGATGTGAAAGATGTGCAGTGTTTTATGGGCCTTACTAACTTCTACTGGAAATTCATCCCTAATTTTGCTTATCATATAAAACCATTGTCTTAGCTTTTAAGAAAGAGAGGATGGTTCTCCTTATCAACTCAATGACAAACACATTTCAAGAGATAAAACAACCTTGGGAGATAGGGCAATGAGTAACAGTCAGGAATGAAGGGTTAGATATAAGATTGCAGCAGAATATAGATACAACAGGAGACTCAGAGGAAGACCCTTTCTAGTATTTTTGGACTGTAAAAGGAATGGTAGGGGAGAATTGTATTTTCAGACTTGCAAGATTCTGTAATAGTGATGTAGAATTAGCTAATTTAGTCCTGTATTCTGTATGGTCTACCTTGAAAGTCTGACACTCATCAGGAATAGGATAGAAAGAGATGGGAAAAGAAAATGTGGAGAGGATTAGAGTTGATGGTCTGATACACTTGTCTGAGAACCCATTAAACAATTGTGTTCATCTTGAAAGGTGGTGAGTGGCCTCTGGCTATGTTTTGAATTGCTATTGAGATTCTATTTGTTGGCAGTTTTAACTATCTTCTAAGAGATTAAATTGCATTGCCCAGTTAATACAAAATAAAACTTGGCAGAACCCTAGTTATCCTATCTTTACATATTTTTATGTACTATGTATAATATGTCAATTATAGAACAGAGAGTAGGAGACATTTGTTTTACCTTCCAAGAAAATTATAACCATTATAATACTAGAGTCACATTACGATGGTCACCACAAAATTTTTGGAGTCATTATTTATAAAATGTTATTGGATGTCCAGATGGAAAATTTATAACTTAACTGGAGAATAAATTATTAATTTTATCCATTTTTTACCCTCATGACTTTTAAAATATGTGTATTAATCATTGTTCCTCTAAACCTTTGCCCTGAGTTTGATTAATATCTTTTGTTTCTAGTTCTCAAATAAGGATTAACTTTGTTTATATTCTGTAGAGTAAGAACTATATTTCTAATTTAAGTTTTATAAGACTGTGACAAGAACATAGGCATGGCACTTTTGAATATATTTTCTTAATCTGTGTTTGAGGATAGAGGGAGAACTGGAGCGGATAAGCCACTGCACATATTCATTATAATTACTTCCATGTTTACATTATAAATGGGATAGTATGGCTTTTAAAAAGTATTTTAAAAGCCCAGTGGTTTAGATTTTTTCTGTTAGTAACATAGTTTGTATCTGTAAGAAAAGTACCGGTAAATGAAGTCTATTTTATCATTTTTTGAAGCATACTGCATATCTAAGGATGATGAGTTAATGCTTTTATTAGTCCATATTCAGATAGATGGATACTTGTATGTAAAGTAAAGGAAATTATTGCTGCAGAGGAAGACCTTCAGTTGAAAACATTTTTTTTTCAGGGCAGTATAAGCCAATCTATTTTTACTATTGTAGTTAATTGATTGAAAAGATTTTCAGAGAATCTCTCACATATCACCAGGGCTTTTTTTCTCATAGAACGCTCAGAATGGCGTTCCGGCACCGTTGTTTTTTTTTTTTTTGCCAAAAAAGCTCCCTCTATTGGCTTTCAAAAGCCTATTGCAGGGTTAGGCAATCTTGGCTCTTTTATGACTCATGGACTTCAACTCCCAGAAATCCTGAACCAGCCATGCTGAGGGGAAAGAGAGAGGTTTCCAAGCTGAGCCATGCTGGCTCAGGAATTCTGGGAGTTGAAGTCTTTGAGTCATAAAAGAGCCAAGGTTGCCCACCCTTGCACTAGAGGAGGACATTAAAATTATTTACAAGGTTACTTCTTTTAGGAACTAAACTTTTCGAATCTAAAACAGCTAATTCAAATAAGTCAACAGGAAAGAACCTCACATTTTTCATCTGCTTCTGTCTTTTGGAAGGTAAAATTAGATAACAAAATAATCTATTTCCTATGTTAACATCTCTGCAATGAAATCAATAAAAATAACAGGAAAGAAATGAGAAACATTTTTCTCAATGTAATATGTCTAATTTGGCTGATGCTAGAAAAAAATAGTATCTTTTGTACATACTCTTGAAAACTATTTTGAATCTATAACCATCTATTACAACTAAACCACTTTAAATTAAACAATTCTTAAGAATGAAATATTCTTAATTTGGACTTTACTTTTACTGTTTGGACTGTTGTGTGTTTTGAAAAATAGATTATTTAGAATCTAGTTATGTTGCACTTCAGTCTTTAAATAATTAACCTAGTATATACATAACAATATACAATGTTTTCCATGGTGAGCTTAACATCTATAACAACATTTATTAAAAAGACTAAAATAATTTCTGGTGGTATTATCTGTACATTAAAATTTTGTTTAGTCACAATCTTTCACTTTTCACATTCTGGACAAGCAGTGGTCATGTATCCTAGCAAAAGATGTTACTTATGTACATAAGCGTAGTCAGTAGCATTTGCCTTTTTAAAAATATCAGACATGCAAAGAAACAAAACTAAGTCAAAAATATCTGTATTACATCCAGAAATGCCAACTTTGCAACCAATATTTCTCATCCATAACTATGGCACCCTAAGGATACCTGCATACATGCAAATGCTTCTCTGGGATCAGTAACGCAACAGGGATTGCTTTTTCCTTCCAGTAACAGATTGCTGGGAAATACCAAACATGGCCTTGAGAATTCCAATATTTGTTACAATTTTTTCTGGATGTGGTTGGAAAGAGGCCTATAAATGCCAGCACAAATACATCACACTTACTGAATGTGCACACACAACTAATTACAATCTTCAATTATATGTGATATATGTAAAATGAGATGGGCTGTCTCAACTGCAACTTGCAAACTGTTCCATTTTGCGGCAAAACAATCCAGGACAAGCTGATCAGCAGAGCTTAAAGAGGACTCATTAACACAATTTTTGGGAAGGAAAGAAACAGAAGGACAGTTTAACATCTTCCAGTTGATGTTATGTTATGTAACATCTTCTGGGAGTTGAAGTTCACGAGTCCTAAAAGAGCCAAGGTTGCCTACCCTTGGCCTATTGGCTTTCGAAAGCCAATAGGAATTGCTGCTGAGCGCGCCAAAAGACCCGGCCAGCAAACGTTGCACAGGCAAGTTGTCTGCAGTGAAGGCAGGAATTTTGCACCCCTACCTGCTGCCCAACTACACCATCTCAACTAGGTAAATAAGATATTATTTGCAAATAGGATGGCAATAAACAATTTAGGCTGCATTTACCTCAGGACTTTTCAACCCTTTCAGAAATTGTACCATTTTTAGGACATGACAATATTCAAGTACCACCAGTGCTTAACAAGGTGTCAAAAACTTGATGACTAAAAGAAGGGGATGGTATTTTGGGTTTCATTGGTTAGATTCATTTATTGTTATAGAAATGGCTAGTTTATAATATTATAGAAAAGCAAAAAGTTGAGGTTCAATGTTAATGCTTCCTTCTACTCCTGCAACAGAGGAAGTCAGTGCCTTTTCTTTTTTTCCCTTCTCCCCCTCACTTTTCCCTTTTTCTCTCACCCTTCACTCGCAAAAGCCCCCCCACTTACTCACACTTTGCTCACAAAAGCCTCCAGTCGCTCTCATTCACTCACCTGTCTCTTTCAAAGGCACCTCATTCAGTCTCTCCCCCACTCACTCCGTCTCTTTCAAAGGCCTCTTGCTCAATTACTGCCCCGTCACTTCCAAATGCCATTTGCTTGTTCACACACTCACTTACTGCCCCAACACTTCCAAATGCCATTTGCTCATTCACACACTCACTGACTTCCCTGTCACTTCCAAATACTTCCAAACGCTACTTGCTCACTCGCTCACTTACTGCATTTGGAAGCGACAGGGCTGTAAGTGAATGAGTGCCAGTGCAGGAGGCCATCAGCTGTTTGGCGCCAGAGACCGCTGCCACAAGGAACACAGCTCTGGGGGCTCAGCATGGGCCATGGCGTGCAAATGCGGGGTGGGGAATCCCTATGGTGGCTGTAGGGAGGGGAATCCCTGTGGCCTGTGGCTCCAAGCAACGCCGTAACAAGACACTGGCATCGTTCCCAGTGACAGCACCTCTGAGTTCTGGCACCTTTTTTTTTTAGAAAAAAAGCACTGCATATCACTAGTAATTCAAGAGAAAAGTGAAATTATATATATTAGGGTGTGTCAACTAGTATCTAATCATGGTACAAATATGCTCTGGCAATATCTTTGTACTGCCATGTCATATGGAAGGAGACTTGGCTATCTCAGGTCATTCCCAACTTCTATCTTTCCAGATTGTTTCCTGATTGTTAGAGTCCCTGACTATCAGCTCTTGCTGCTAAACACTAAGTCTGCCTATAACAAATCTCATTTATGATCTATACTAGATGAGAGGACAGATCTGATTTGTGTTACTGAGACCTGGATTGGTGAGTTATCATTTCTCAGAAATAAGTTCTCAAGGGTTTCAGATTTGGCATCAACCATGAGCCTACAGCAGGAGAATTGTTGTGACAGTTATCCCTTGAGACTCTGGTGGTGTTAAGACTGCAGTTCTGCAAATATCTGTATGTGTGGCTTTATTTGTAAAGTTCAGCTCAAGACCCAAGTTGGCAATGCTACTGTCACTAAGTTTCCCTGCTTGAGCTCTTAACTTCATCACAGAGTTTGGGGGGGGAGGTTTCCCAGGCTGATGGTGCTGAGCAATTTCAGCCTAATTTCCTGGGATGGGTGGGGTGAGATGGTTTAGGAGTTTGTTGCCACCATGACAGCTAGAGACCTGTCTCAGATTATCCTGGGGACAATTTATATTGGAAACAGCATATTAGATCTGGATTTTATCTTGGGGCTGATTTTGTGAGTAACTTGTCTTCTCAGATGAATCTTATTTTAAAAAGTGTTGTAGCAGCAGGGTCGAGCATTTAAGATTTAAGTTTGTAAGTCCTAACCCTTCTCTTCCAGAAACTATTGCATACCTTTCTTCATTGCTGTCACTACTTAATAAGTTACTCTGCCACTTTTTGTCTTCTAGAAGGATATGTTTGTGTGATATCCTTCCCCCAATAACTACTGTGAAATAGATTAGAATCCCGTACTGTCTATCCCTTAGTGCCAATTTTTTTAAAAAAATGTTTGCAACCCACAATAATAGTGTTTTCTTGGTACAACTGTAGAAAATCATACTATATGGCCATAAATGCTGTTTTGGTAGCATAATCAGTCACTTTCTAGAGCAGTGGTGGTGAACCTTTTTGAGACCGAGTGCCCAAACTGCAACACGAAACCCACTTATGCATCGCCAAGTGCCAGGGGTGTGGCCACCAAGTAGGTGTGGCCACCAAGTGGGCGTGGCTATGGTAGTCATGGTAGCCTGGGTGAGCGTGGCCACCTCAATGTGGCTCCTGGGGCGGGATGCCTGTGGGGGCCGGGCAGACAGGATTGGGGGAGATCCAGGGGTTCTCTGGTGGGTGGGGCAGGGGGTAGGAGGCTCGTCCTGCAGGGTGAAGTGAGGCAAGGGAGGGAGCAGGGCAGGGGTGCCATTGCTGTGAGGCAAGGCGAAGCAGGGGCTGGGTTGCAGACAAAGGGGGGCTCTGGTGAGGAGGAGGTGGAAGAGGGTTTAAGCAAGCTTAGCAACCAGAGTGGGGATCCCCCCCAACATTCTTTGTGGGTAACATGACAGAAGAGACCAAAACCTGCTGCAACCACCCAGCAGATGGGAGGGGAATACAAACCAAATAGCCCTCCCCCGTGAAAGCCTCGGAGAGAGGGAAGAGTGCTGGCAGGCGGGCACCTTGCTGAGCTGATGGCTTTGAGGAGAAGGGCAGCTACACCCCCTCCCAAATGCTACCCTCTCACAAAAGCAGGATGAAAACTCCAAAAAGCGACACGGAAAAAAAGTTAAAACAGAAGAGTGTCTCATGATGGTTTTCTTCCCCACTTCCTTCTAGCTGCAGGTTAAGTATGTAAAGACCACAAAAGAAAAAAACTTGGCTTTCTCTCATTTTAATTCAGAAGGAAGGAATGGGAGGATGGGGGGGGGTTGTTTCAAAGGAAGGGAAAGAGAGGCTGGGGGAGCACAACAGCAGATGGCACAAAGCTGCTGGCTATGCAGGGGGGCATTGGGGTGCGTTCTTTTTAAAATAGCACAAGGCAAAAAATAAAAATTCCCCACTCACTCCATCTCCCAAAAACACAATAATAGAGCTTTCAATGATACAAACAAGTTTTTATTTAAAAGTAAAAGTTTGCATTTGGCATGTTTTTAAAGAATTTATGTGATTTTTGCTGTTGTATGCCTGCTTATAATTTATCTACCCTTGGCTCATAGTTTGTAATTTTGAGAGCAACACATGCAGCACTCAGGTCATCTTTTACTCTGCTTCTGGTGTCTGATTTGATATAATTCATAGCTGAAAACAGCTGCTCACAAGCGTAAGATGATCCAAACAAAGTAAGAAGAGCAATCCCAAGTGCTTTCATGCATTTAAAATTATCTGGCAGAGAATTCCATGCTTTGAGGGTTTCATTCTCAGAACTAACTGTGCTGTCCTTGTCATCCATTCCATCTTCTCTAGTGTTTCACGCAGGTCACAGAATTTATTTTTCCAGATAAAATAAATGTTCTTGGAATTCTAGTAGCTCCATTTCCAGATTTCCTAAATCTAACCACTCTAAGCAGGAAAGAACAAGTTCTTCAAATTTGGCTTTATCTGGAAAAATAAGAAAACACAGGGTTGTCTCCATTTTACGGAACTGAAAATCTGTTACTAAAATTTACCTTTGCAGCTGCAAGAATGCTAGAAAACTCTTTGTAGATTTTCTGATGGCTTGTAGTATTGTCTGCAAATGTTCTACAATTTTCTAAACGAACTTTTAGAGTAGGAAAATACTTCAGCTGCCCACTTTCAAGGTCTCTCAAAAACCTGCAGTTTTCTCTCAAATGTTTTGATATCACAAAACATTGTGTCTGCTGTTTTCCCTGCACCTGTTGTAATTGTTTATTCAGAAGGCTGAAGTGGTGTGTAAAGTCTGTGAAAAACATGAGGTTGGTAAGCCTCAGTGAGCTGTGGATATTCTTACCCTTTTTCATGCATAAAAAGCCGAATTTCATCCAAGCAGGCCACAAATCTCTCCAGGACTTGTCCTATGCTCAAGCCACCAGACATTGTTGTACATAATTAAACAATCATACTGTGCCTGAACCTCCTCAAGTACTACTTGAAATTGCTGACAATTCGAAGCACAAGCCATGATGTAATTCACTATTTTTGTGATGTCTTTGAGGACATTGTCAAATTGTTTGTTGCTTTCCTTGGCACAGAGAGCTTCCTGGTGAATGATGCAGTGGAATTGAATTACTTTATGTTTTGTTTCTTGAAGAAACAAAAACCAGATGTATGAAACCAGATGTTGCCCCCACCATAGAAGGTGCTCCATCACTTGTAATTGAAACCACCTTTTCTGGTCTTACATCTTGTGATAAAAAAGCTTCTTTCACAGCATTGTAGATATCTATACCTTGTGTTCTTTCAGGCAAAGACATCAGTTTCATCAGCTCTTCTCTCATGGTGTCACCAACAGCATAATGCAAAATTACTGCCAGCCTTGCATGGTTATTGATATCTGTGCTTTTGTCCAAGCACATGGAGTAACAGGCTGCCTTTTGTAAGTCAGTGGTGAGCTATTGACTAACATCACTTGCCATGCACATGACTCTATCTTTAACTGTGTTTCTGCTCAGGGGTATCTCAGAGATGCATTTCATAATTTTATCCTTGTTTGGGAAATCATGAAAAAGAGAATCATTCCCAGACAACATGGCTGTTTTGATAATATCCCCATCAGAGAGGGGCTTACCATGTTTTCCTATACACCAGAGGTCTTCAAACTCAGCCCTTTTATGACTCATGGACTTCAACTCCCAGAATTCCTCAGCCAGGCACACTGGCTGAGGAATTCTGGGAATTGAAGTCCATGAGTCATAAAAGGGCCGAGTTTGAAGACCCCTGCTATACACAGTGAAATTTTAAAACTGGCAGCTGTCAGATGATTGGTTCTAGATTGATTGTTGGAAAAGCTAAGATGCTGGGAATGATAGCTCCTCAATTTCCCTTCAATAAACTCTTTCCTTTCATTATCACCAAGTTGGGCTACATTTTTATGGTTGGTTCCAAAGTGCCATCTGACACTTGATGTGCGATACACAACACTTTCATTGCATAGGACACATAATGCTTTCCCACTGCGTTCAATCACTCCAAATGACTGTGTCCAGGCTTCTTGGAATGATCTTCCACTGTGTGATTTGGATTTTTTGGCTGTCGTCATTTTTGGATGGGTATACAAGACTTGGAGTCTAAAAAAACACAAAATTAAAAATAATATGAAGCAAACAATACAAATCTATCACTAAATAACTAACAATATTACGGTAGTTAACACTAAAGAAATGGATATTCCCTGAATCAACAATCTAGGAGGGGGGAATTAAACAATGAAAGCAGTGTCTTGGATTTCACAGGTTGTTGGAAAAGTACTCCTTCATTTTTTATCTATATTAGAAGCCCTTTGCTTCTTCCTTAACATGTAAGCTAACCATCTGCCTGGTTTATTGGCATTGCAAAAAGTATTATGCCTAGCAAACCGTAAGTTAGTTGCCACCTGATCAGCCATCAACTTGTCAAACTGTCCTCTTAACAACTTAATAACCTCTTTGATCTTCACATCCGATGGATTCAAAATTAGGGCCTTTTCTTTTTCCCTAATTTCATTCTCTAATTCTTTCCTCCTAAATTCCAAGTTACGTCTGTATTTATTGTTCATATATATTAACACCCCTCTCATATAAGCTTTGCTAGCATCCCAAACCATGTCCATAGAGGTACCCTTGTTCATGTTAGTTTCAAAAAAGTCCATCTGTTTTTTACATTCTTCCACGTTTCCCTGGTTTCTAAACAGGTTCTCATTTAGGCGCCAAGAGCGCCTATCTCTATTATCCTTGTCAATCTCTAACCAGACTGGACTGTGATCAGACATAATTCTTGGACAAATCTTTATCTTCTTGATCCTGGAAAAAAAGTCATTAGTCGTTAATATAAAGTCAATCCTGGAAAAAGATTGATGTCTGTCAGAAAAAAAAGTATAATCCTTTTCTTGTGAATGTCTTTCTCTCCAAATGTCTCGCAACTCCAAATCATCCTTCATCTCGAAAAAAGATTTAGGCAATCTAGCATGGCTTGGTGTACGCCTAAAAGAACTACACTTGTCCAGTTGTACATCCAAGACACCATTCCAATCTCCCATAAAAATAAAAGATTTATAAACCAACTGAGTGATCTTGCTGTGTAATGAACTATAAAAATCAGCTTGTTGTTGATTAGGAGCATACAGTCCAACCAAAAGCATTTTTTTGCCTTCTAACAACAAATCTATTATAACATATCTTCCTTGTTTGTCTGCTTCTATTAACTCCGCTGTCATGGTATTCTTGACATAGATAACCACTCCATTCTTCTTATTCATTGCAGAAGCAATAAATTGTGTACCCAATCTAGAGTTCAATAGGTACTTTTGGTCCATAGCCCTAATATGTGTTTCTTGCAAGCAAATAACATCAGTCTTAAATTGTTTTAAGTATTGAAAAATTTTCTTTCTCTTCTGTGGTGAGTTTAAGCCATTAACATTCCAGGTTAAAAACTTAATCGCCATCCTTAGCGACCTGAAGCTTCTGGAACACGTCTGTCAGGAGTCCCTTAACTTCCTTAGGCCGCACCCCTCCCACAGCTTCACTATAGGTACGCTTTGAAGATTCCATAACTTTCTGTTGATCCTCCTCTTGCTCTCGTCTCGCTCGTCTCAAGGCAGCACGCGTCATCCTCTGATCTCTGGCATCTTCCGATGAGACTGTAATTTGATCCACTCCAGTAGCTTTCTCATCTGCCTGCGTTATTCCTTCAGCATCTTGAGGCTTTCCCTCGCCATTCTTCTTTGTAGATTCCAAAAGTGGTAAAGGAGTTGCTTTTAAAACATTGCTGAAAAAATCACGTCCCTGCATCACTGTGACAAGACGGTGTCTCGTACCTTCATGCATCACCACCATACCCACTGGTATCTCCCATCTAAACTTGATATCACGTCTCTTAAGTTCCTGTGCCAGAAAAGCAAAATCTTTCCTTCTCCTTAAAATTCTTGGAGGGATCTCTTTTAGAACCAAAACTTCTTGTTCAGCAACCACAAGCTTAGTATCATAAGAAACTTGAATAACTTCATTCCTAATTGCTCTCTTTGTGAAGTAAACAACCACATCTCTAGGTAACTTCCTTTGCCTTGCAGTCCATGAATTCACATGAAAGATTTTGTCTATATTTCCCACAATTTCAGCTGCTGGCTGTCCCAGTACCCCTTCCAAAGCTTCAGAGACTATCTGCTTCAAATCTTCTTTAGGATTCTCTTTTAAGCCTCTGATTCTGATAGCAAACTCCATCTGGTGGTACTGGGCCAAGGTCAAGTCGCTGTCCATTTTATCCACCACATTTTCAGTCTCTAACACTTTTGCTTCTAATCTGGAATTATTTTGGCTAAGATCTTCCATTCTTTCATCCAAGCGTTCAATACATAAAGCCATACCTTGAAGTGCAGGCAAGATGTCTGCCCTCATTTCTGTAAACTTCTCCTCCAGCTTTTCATCCATCTTTTCATCTATAATATCTGCTATTTGTTGTGAATGCTTTTCCAAAGCATCCTGTAAGTCTTTAACTGTCAGTGCTGGAGCAGGTGCAGGAGGCAATAAAGCTTGCAGCGAGGACTGTTGCACCGGGGAAGCCCCCGCACTCCTGAGAACTTTGGAAGATTTAGCCGCCATCTTCCCCCACTTTCACTTGCTACGCACTTTCACTTTCAGAGTCTATCAAATCCGTTGAGCTAGAGAACAAAAATCCACTTTCACCTTGATCTCCTGTATCGCTCTGCCTGCGTCTTCACACACCAAAGTCCTTTCTGCTGGCAGGGGTGGTTGCTAACGCTTTGTTCTGCTCCCAAAAACACGGGGCAGAAACGCTGCGCAGCCCGGAGCAAACCCAGGCTTCGGGGGCTCAATCCTTCAGCTGCCCGAACTTAAAGCTCAGGCGGCCCCGGAGAGCTCAACCCCTACCTGGGTACTCACCCCCTCCTCTTCTCCCGAGGAGGGGGCTTCCGAACCGCCGAAACAGCTGATCGGCGCTGTTTTCGGCGGTTCTACGAAGCCGCGGAGCGGACAGCCTAGAAATGGCTGTCTTCAGCGTCGCGTCACCACCGGAAGTTCCTTACCCTTATGTTCTATTTTATCTATATTAGAAGCCCTTTGCTTCTTCCTTAACATGTAAGCTAACCATCTGCCTGGTTTATTGGCATTGCAAAAAGTATTATGAAGTACTCCTTCATTTTAACAGATACTGAAAATAGCAGAGAAATCTGAAGTGGAACGCCTGTATTAGCAGATGCAACTGATATAAAATCTGGACAAAGAATGGTCAATAAAACATTCTTGGTTGTCTATTTTATCTTTCCTAAAAAGCTGTAACCAACTTCCTCACCTAACTTTGCAAACCCTGTGGGTCCCAGGCCATTCCACATACCTGCAAGAAAGCAGCTGCAATCCGGGTATTGTAACAGGGCTTTTCCAGTCGCCTAGCAAGGTATCAAAAACTTGATGTAAACTTGATGACCCCCCAAAAAAGGAAAAAAAGGTAAAGTACAGTAGTCCTCATCTTACAACAGTTCACTTAGTGATGGTTTGAAATGACATTGGCACTTTAAAAAGTGACTTAAGACCATTTTTCACACTCTGCCGTATACACGCCCACCCCTCGCTGCTGCCTCGTCCACTGGCAGCTGTTGATAGTCCTGTGCCAAATCTAATTTGGTAAACATGCGGCCTCCCTGAAAAGACGCCCAAATATGGCTAACAACTGGCACCGGGCACGTATGCTGTTGAAGTGCCCAGTTAATGGTGCACTTATAGTCAGCACATATGCATACTTTGTTGGCCTTCAGTGACGTTACTATGGGGGTCTCCCACACCCCAAAATATACGGGCTGCAATACCCCCTGACTGAACAGTTTATCCAGCTCTGCATCGATTTCGGGCTTTAAAGCAAAAGGCATTTGATGAGGCTTGACCTGGATTGGCGTTACCAGGGGATCAAGCTTGAAAGCTATCGGAGGGCCCTTGCACTCTCCTAGGCTTGTACTGAAAACATCAGCAAACTCTTGGCAGACTGAAGACAAGTCTGTCACCTATGTTCTGTGAATCCCGGTTACTTGGATCCCCAATGCATCAAACCAGTCGAGCCCTATGAGGCTCGTGCATTGGCCTTCCACCACGTCAACATCTAGTGGGCCTGTAAACCCCTTGAAATTAACCAGAAATGTGGCTTCGCCCTTGACCGCCACTCAGGAGTTTTGGAAGTCTGTGAGCAACAGGTTAGATGGCTGAAGTTTGATTCCCTCTGTTGCTGCAGTTGCATATGTGCCAGAAGGTTCCTATGGAGATGATGGACACGGCTGAGCCTGTGTCCAGTTCCATTTTGCATGGAACTCCCTGAAGCTTGACATGCAGTTGAAACATCTGCTTAAGGGGACGGTGGGCACCAGTGCGGAGCACACTCCTTCGGCTGGAGCAGAAGCCTACTCGGTGTTGCCCCAGGGCCCCGGTACCTCTCCTGAATGAGTCTTCCTGCTGATGGTCCCTCTGGCAACCTTGGCAGATGGCAGTGATGTGGCCTGGTTTGCCACATGCCCTGCACATTGCTGTTCAGAATTGACATTCCATGCATTGATGATGGCCTCTGCAACCCATGCACCTAAGGAATGGAGTTGCCTTGTCAGTTGGCCTCGGTCCCTTCTCCTGGTGCCTCTGTAGCTTGTTGACTTTGTGGTCTGAGTCCGTGTCTTCCATACGCTCGGCATCCTCTTAGTGGACAGCTTCAGTGCTTGGTGTACTTTTGGAGGACCACAGCACTTTAATGCCCTCTCTGGTGGCTTCATCCACCATGACCTCCTTCAAGGCCTCCTGTAGCGAGAGAGTCTCCTTAGCAAAACGTTTTTGTTTTTTGCTCTCGATTCTGGAGTCCACAGACTAAGTGGTCTCTTAGTCTCTCCTCCAAATCGGCGAAATGGCATAGTCGAGATGCTTGACAAAGAGTGGCAATGAATTCTGTAGCCAACTTGCCGGGTTGTTGCTCCCACTGCTCAAAAGCATGCCTCCATGCTATAACTGATAATTTTGGCTCAAAATGATCTCGGAGCTTTTTCTTCAAGTCCACGTAAGTGATGGACTCTAGTGGTGCCGGGGCGACCAAGTTCTCAATGATATCGAACGTGGCTGGGCTGCACACACAGAGGTGGGTTGCAGCCTTCAGCCCATCTTCGCCGACCTGATTTGAGCGGAGGTTGTTTTCTACGCGGGAAATGTAGGACACCCATCTCTCTGGGTGTGTCATGTTGAATTCTTCAAGCTTCCCTGCTTTCGCCATGGTGAGTTGCTTGCATTGCTTGTTTCTTGCATTGCCTTGTGCTGCTGGCTTCTGCATAGGCCCTAGGAGGGATCCTTAGGGAGTGGTGATCTCCAGCGTGGCTTGTTTGGCAGACCGAGGGGGGGGAATGTAGTTCCTGCCAGGCTCTGTGCTGGCCTCACCCCCTAGTGACTTCAGATTCTTACGATGAAGAAGCACATCCCATCCTCGTCGCCAGTGTTATATCTCCAGTTCAAAGGCATTAAGCGAGACAATGTGTTGAAACAGCAACAAGTTTATTAACTCAGAACAGAACAGAAGCAAGTGAATAGCTGCTGCACAGCTATTTATATGGTTGGCCTCTAGGCGGTGACCAATAGGTTTAAAGTAGCAGTTTCCCACCCCAAACCTAATTATCAGCCTGAAGACAGCAAGTCTGGCTCAGTAACAGCAACCATTACATAACACACCAAAAGTAGGTCAGCCATTAAGCAAGCAGTCAGCCATTAAGCAAGTGAATTAAAACAAATAAAGCCAATACATTACACTTCCAAAGTCCAGAGGAAAGCCACTCACCTGAGGGTAATTTGATTGTCCAGACTTATGCATTGAGAAGTGAATTAAATACAAAATTTTCCCCAAAGAATCATTTACAAAATTTATATAAAGAGAGTAGTAACTGCAAAGCAACATCTGGTCACCCAAGCAGATTTCAAGCTGATATACAAGACCAGACACATTTAGCCTCCAATGTTTTGATCTCCACCCAAATCCCAGTTGTTCTGGGACAGGATATGCATACTGAAACAGAGTCATTAATTTGATGGTTGCATAATTCTGGGATGGCTAATGAGAAAACAAGAAGTAAAGGAATCATAACTTGAGAAGGTAGGCATTATAATCATTGTAAGAGAATAATGCAGTATATGGTTTACAAACTTTCTCTTACATTTTTAAAGTTATGCAAGCCTTTTTGATTAAAAAGAGAATGTATATGTTCCAGAAAAAGGCTGAAATCTAAAATTATGCACATATCTTAATAGGATATACAGTAAGCATATATAATTAGATGCTGGATGCAAGCCAGTATCCTTTTTTCAGATGAAAAGGTACAAAACTGATGATCAACCTCTCATTGTCATTAACAACGTTGAGGAACCACCATTACAACAAGTAGCACAATTATTTTTTATAACAAGTATCTTTTTGTGTTTTTCACTGAAGAAGGTATGTGATATAAAAAATAATGGTCTATGTTGGAAATGCTCTGGGAAGGAAATGTGGAAAATAGAAGTGATGTATAAAAAGAAGCAAGTATTAAAACAATACAAAATCTTAAAAGGAAATATTTTTGTTTCCCTTACACAATGGAGGAGGAAAACTAATTAAAATATGCTTCACTTTGTAATATCTGGCTGCTAATTATTAAAAAAATCCCACCTGACTCCTTTTAAATTATCAATAAGATTTATAGCAGCATGTTTCCATGAAATATATTTGCTCTGCCCACTTGATAATTTTTTATATGCAATGTATAATCTGATTCATTTTCTAAAAATTAGGATTTATTTGGAACTTATTGTATATACAGTATCTACATTAGAATGGGCAAATGAATTTTTTTACTAGTAAAATAACATAATGCTGCATTAGACAAATTATTTAACAGGCTCACATTTCACTTTGCTCATCCTGAAAAAGTGGTATGCAGACCAGAGTAATTTATGCAAAATTCCAGATAATATGACTTTTTAAAATCTATTTCTAACCTTGTCTGCAGACTGTTCTCTTTTATTTATCTAAATAATGAGATCTTTAATGTATAAACACAGAGCATTTCTATTTCACTAGAATTAAAGTTCAACAGAGATGGTCTAATAAAATTCAGTCTCTTGGCATCCTTAGAAGTTTTAGTTTGAGTAGTCTGTGTATTGAAAAGAAGAGAGAAAGAAAAAAATACAGGCAGCCTAACTTGCAAGGTGTATTTATTTGCAGAATGTAAATTAAATCACATGAGAAAGCAATAAAATTTGTTCTGTGCAAAGGCGATATGTTTTTTTATATAATAGGACATATAATAAAAATTGATTAGATTTTAATTACAAGAAAATAACAGCACGTTGTGGTGCCAAAATAACTCAAGGATTATATATATATTTAATAACTTACATATATAGTTTTTCACTAGTATCAATGGGAATTACTTGGTATGCATAATCTCTATAGTGCATTGATTAGACAAAGCAATATTCTACAATGGGCTGTCCTTAAAATATAAATAAACATGATTTCACTGTATATTTTTTTTCTGAGTGGATATTTCTATTTTATTATCTCTTGCAAAGAAAATATGACATGCCAGATGGCATTTTCCTTGTAGAGGTTCTTATTTTGGGGGCTTGCCAATGACTTGCATAATTAGCATTAGTTAATAATGGAATGATTTCATACAATATGTAATCACTAAATTGTAAGATAGTCTGTTTGCAGATAAATAACTTTGATGTTTGAAAAAGGGTGGATCAAAGCTGATATATGAAATATATAATGAATCTATAATGGTTCATAAACAAAATTGGGTACTGTGAAACTTAATTTATTTGCTCAGCTCTCCCAGATGCCCTCCAGATGTTTGTAATTTTCAGAATTTCTAGCCAACATTGCTAAGAATTATAAGCCAAGACTGCCAAGTTCTCCTAACCATGTTGGATTTATATAGAGACAGGGTTTGGGATTTCAGTTTCAAGCTCTCCCCTGAAATGTATAAGTATGCCTATTTCTATCTAAATTGTTTGACACTTTCTTACACAAGTATGTTCTATGTAATAGAATAATTGGAAGGACTATTTTGTAGTAGAATTAGATTGCCATGTCTATTAATAAAATTACGTAAAAAAAAAGTTTAAAGGTTTCCCCTGTCCAGTCATGATTGACTCAAAGGTGCAATATTCCTCTCCGATTCTCAGTCAAGGGACACTATGTAGTCTGAGAACTACATCATGTGGCCAGAATGAAAATATGGAATGCAGTAACCTTCCAACCAAAGTGGTATCTATTTATTTACTCACATTTGCATGCTTTCAATTTGCTAGGTTGGCAAGAGCTGGGGCAAGTAACAGGAGCTCAACCCATTACATGGCACTTGATGTTATATCTTATAACACTTCCGGAAACAATCTGGTATTTGGGCAGAAATTGCCATTTCATTGTATGATATTGCTGGTACAGTTTGTTATACCTGTTGTCTTATGGATTGCAAAGTAAATTTTCAGATCATGTTGAAAAATAGGTCATTGATTAAATATCTATCACTACAGATCTTTTTTTTTTTGCATGCAAACTATCACCCTGTTTGCAGATCAGTCTTATTCAAATAGATTAATTTCATGTAGATATGTAACCTTGGAGCTGATTTTTATTTGTTAAGGATTATTCAAAATGGTTTGATATATTTTATTGCATATTGTATGCTTGAAAGGTTGCAGTTCAATATATGTTTTTTATCTTTGATTAATCAATGCTTGAAACTATATTTGTTAAATTTATATTTACGTCTTACTCAATTTATATTCATTTAAATATTTCTCTACAAAATCAAAATTGGCAAGCCACTCAAATAAATTAGCATTTATGGTTACATTGCTACAATACTGAGGAACAAATTAAAGAAAATTTAAGAAAATTACAAGGATTTAGAATGGCAAAATAGTAGAAATTTAATACTGAGGCAGTGGTTTAGCTCTCTAGCAGAGCACATATTTTGTATTGGGAATGTTTGTGGCATTTCCAGATAGGCTGGAAAAGCGTTTAAAACTTGCAATGACTTCACCACTCCAGGTGAGCTTAGAGATAGCAACCCAGCTCCCATTAGCCCTAGCTAATGCAACTAGTGGCAAGATATTGTGAGAATTACAGTTCAAAACTTTAAACATGTGACAGTATTTGATCCTGATGAATGGGCTCCTGATTAAAATTGCTTCCTATTCTCTAGTGTTCGAGATTACTCAACATTCTGTATTCCACAGATTACATAAAATCCTGTAGGTCTAAGTTAAATAGGGAACTTGTACACTAGAGTTATTACTTCAGGTAAATATTCTGGAACCTTTTACATTCAGAATGCTGTGTGAAATATACGTAGTATCTATTTTAGTTTTGATCTTATCTGCAAAACCATGTGATAATTCTTTGATAAAAAGAATGCTAGGTCTTCAATTTTATATTAGTCTGAGTAAAGAAAGTCCTTATCCTTAAACATAGATTCAGAATTTTGTACATAGTTCATTTAAAATTTGGTCTGCCAGATCATTGAAGGAATATGAGTTAGACTAAAAAAAAAGGTCTGCCATAAAAAGGAACAATGCAGGGATCTATCTTAATAGCATTAACCTTAAAATAGTTAATTTTTATGGCCATAATTTTAATATTTCTGGTACAGTTCATAATTTCATAAACCAAAGTGCCCTTATTAATTACAGATTTTTATCATTGGATTTTAAGGAAATTAAATCAATTTCCTGTAAAAAGCTCTGTTTTCAGTTTGTTTATTTTACTCACTTTGATGCTATCCAACTGCAACAGGCTCTGGGCAGCTCATCATATATTAAACCAAAACCAGAAAAGGAAAAAATAACAGAGGTCACCAACCTTCCTCGGCAGACTGGAGGGAAAGGGAGGGGGAAGCATTTTACACGCACGTACATGTGCATGTACGGAGATGCAAGCATGTGTGTGATACTAGCCCTGCCCCATTCTTGCATGGCACAATGCCCATTTCTGCACCTCATGGCACCTGTTTTTGCCCCTGCAGCATGGCAGCATCCCATGTTTGCGTCCTGCAGCACGGCGGCAGCCCATTTTCGCACTCTGCAGTGCAATGGCAGCCTATTTTCACATCCCATGGCCACGGCACTAGTATTAATTTGTTTGAATGCCTTTGGGATTGCTTTTTTAATAGTAATTTTATTTAAAATTTTAATTATAAAGATAAAAACTAATACAAACTAAAATAAGACAATAAAAAGAAAATATAAAGAGCAGAAAAAATAGAAAAAAATACTTACTACTTTAACAAACAATCTTGATTTTTAGTCCCTTCAGGTAATGTCTTAAAGTTTGATTTCTTTTCATTTCATGTATGAAGGCAAATATATGTGTACCAGGATAATATTGCAGGTTCCAGTTTAGGTCAGTCACTGGGATTAGAGGTTTAGTTTTCCAAGCTTTCGGATTTGTGTTGGACCCCATCATCAGGAAACCTCTCTCTACCAGAATGCAGAATAGAATAGAATAAGAATAAGAATAAGAATAAGAATAGAATAGAATAGAATAGAATAGAATAGAATAGAATAGAATAGAATAGAATAGAATAGAATAGAATAGAATAGAATAGAACCTTGACGGTCTTCTAGTCCAGCTCCCTGCTCAAGCAGAAGAACCTATACCATCTCAGACAATTGACTGTCTAGCCTCTTCTTAAAAATCTCCAGTGATGGAGCACCCACAATTTCTGGAGGCAAGCTGTTCCACTAGTTAATTGTCCTCACTGTCAGGAAGTTTCTCCTTAATTCTAGGTTGCTTCTCTCTTTGTTCAGTTTCCAATCATTGTTTCTTGTCCTGCCCTCTGGTGCTTTGGTGAATAATGTGACCCCCTCTTCTTTGTGGCAGCCCCTGAAGTACTGGAATACTGCGATCATGTCTCCCCTATTTCTTCTTTTCTTTAGACTAGCCAGACCCAAGTCCTGTAGCTGTTCTTCATACGTTTTAGTCTCCAGGCCTTTGATCATCTTAGTTGCTCTTCTCTGAATTTTTTCCAAACTCTCAGAGACGCATTATGTGGTAGAGACACATTCTGGTACAAAGAGGTTCCCTGAGGATGGGCTCCAGCACAAGGTCTAATCCCAGTGACTGACCCAGATTGGATTCTTTTCATTTTTTCCATTTTGTATTTTTTACAAAATTCTTCAAAGCTTTAACAAGTTTATTTTCTAAATCTAATACAGGAAAATTATCCAGGTCATTCTTTTGGTTTTGCTATGTATTTCCCTTTTAATTATTAAGACATCAGGTGATTTTTTATGTGCATCCAGTGTAGCATCTTTTTCCATATTTTTCTTGTTGCCTGTCATTTTTAAATCCACTTCAAGATTTTGTCCCGTAAAACTTGTTCCTCTTCCATAACATCTTTTAAATGCAGTTTATCCCTGAAAGCAGATATTCTTAAAATTAACTTTTCAATGTTAAAATATTTTCTTCATTCTGTGTTAATAAGTCATTTTTTCTTCTCCTTTGGTTGAAATATTTAGTTCTTTCTAGTTTCTGCTAGTGTTCAACCTTCAAGGTCTCATTCTATTTTTTTTAAAGAGCATTCAAAATAAAATTATTTTCCCATAGGAAGAATTGTTATAATTAATTCCAACAAATTTATTTCAAATCCATCTGAACTTTAGTCTGTTTGCCATTTTTCAAAATCAAAGTTCAAAACATCATTTTGCTATTTGTTTCCCTCCATTAAGTCCTTGATCCAAAGGTTCCTAAGAGCTGAAAAGCAGTTAAAAAGCCATTTCTGAAAGTGATTAAAAAAGGAAGTAGACAAACCCTGTGTCTTTTGAAGCCTCCAAACATGGATTGAGCAAGAGAGTTATTCCCAGAGCTCTAAACCTGTTGGAGGCTGTGGTCTCCTTGTGAGAAGCAACTACATATAGAGCACTAGTGGGCAATTTCAAGTCCTTCTTTGAAGAGGATTATGAAGAGTTGGTCTTTTAACCAGCTCTTCCTTCTGCCTTTAGTGGGGCCATCTTCTGTTTACCATTTCTTCCCCAGAAGGTTTTTTTCGGAGATTGCTAAATTGTGAAAATCCATTTTATCTGGATGATTTTGATGGTGACTATAACTAATATATTATTTTGAGTTTAAAATCAGATAAATGTTTGCAGAGTATTAAAATGGATTTAAATGAAATGTTACAAATAGCAGTAGTTTGGATATATCAATCTAAGTACCGTAGTTTCCGGCGTATAAGACTACTTTTTAACCCATGAAAATCTTCTCAAAAGTCAGGGGTCGTCTTATACGCCGGGTGCTGAAAATTTAGGGACAGGGCTGGCTGGAAAACCTGGAGCAGATCTCCCATTTAGTCTGCACAGGGAAAGCGGGACCAATTGGAGAAGAAGCTGCAGTCTGTGATTTTTTACAGGCTGGGGTCTGGGTGTCTTTTCTTCTAAAGTTGAAGAGCAGCTGTAGTATATCCCAACTTGAAAGGCAGGTGGGGAAGGCAGCAGCCAGAGCAGCAGCTTAGCTCTAAGGACACATTTGACTCAGGAACTGGGCGGGCTGGCTGGAAAACCTGGAGCGGATCTCCCATTTGGTATTTTTTTAAAAAAAATCCCATTTATATCCCACCCTTCTCCAAAGACTCAGGGTGGCTTACAATTTAAAGCACAAATCAATGTGCTTAGCAATAGCCTTCATTCTGTGTATATGCCTGTTTATTAGGGCTTTCAACCCCCCCCCCCAAGCAGCATTATTACAAAGTCAGCTTATTGCCCCCAACAATCTGGGTCCTCATTTTACCTACCTTGGAAGGATGGAAAGCTGAGTCAACCTTGAGCCTGGTGGGATGCGAACCTGCACTAATTGCAGGCAGCTTGTGTTACTTAAGGCTCTGCGCGGGGAAAGCTTTAGACTAGAGTGAATTAGGAAAAGTGAAAAAGTGAATTAGGAAAATAGGGAATGGTTGCTGGAATCAGGGGCTGCCACAAAGAAGAGGGAGTCAAGCTACTCTCCAAAGCCCCTGAGGGCAGGACAAGAAGTAATGGATGGAAACTAATCAAGGAGAGAAGCAACCTAGAACTAAGGAGAAACTTCCTGACAGAACAATTAACCAGTGGAACAACCTGCCTCCAGAAGTGGTGAATGCTCCAACACTGGAAGTTTTTAAGAAGAGACTGGACAGCCATTTGTCTGAAATGGTATAGGGTTTCCTGCCTTAGCAGGGGGTTGGACTAGATGATCTCCAAGGTCCCCTCCAACGTCTTCTTCTTCTTCTTCTTCTCCTCCTCCTCCTCCTCCTCCTCCTCCTCCTCCTTCTTCTTCTTCTTCTTCTTCTTCTTCTTCTTCTTCTTCTTCTTCTTATGATTATTATTATTATTATTATTATTATTATTATTATTATTATTATTATTATTATTATTATTATTATTATTATTATTATTATTATAGTTTAATCCACTTGCACTGTTTTATGTTTACATGTTTGATGAAAAACAGCCTTATGTTTATAAGTGACAGTTTTCCTACTAAGCACCTGCATGTCATAAGCATTTGAATTAAAATTACCATATTAAAATCAAATCTGATGTTTTTTAATTTTTATTTGGTGTGCGTTGCAAGAGGGGTAGTCTTATACGGCGAGTATAGCCCAAACTCTATAATTTAACAGGAAATGTAGGGGGTCGTCTTATACGCCCAGTCGTCTTATACGCCGGAAAATACGGTATTTAGATAATGTCAATTGTTGCCAAATAACTTATACTTTATGTCAAACATGTCCGCAGGGGCTATTCCAGAAATGGCAAGGACCGGCCCCCACTGCCCCAGCCCTGGCCCACCCCAACCCAGCTGGGCTGCGCATGCATAGGAAACCGGGAGTGCTGGGAGGCTGGTGGTGTGCAGGAGCAGCTGCAGCTCATTTGCCTCACCCTGTCCCGCCCTTCCCAGCCTTGCCCCACTCCTCCCAGCTTCACCCGTCATGCCCGGCCATGCCCCGCTTTACTGGGCTTCTCCTCATCTGGCTCTGCTTTGCCAGGCCTCGCCTCACCATGCCTAGCTCCACTTTCTTGGGCCAGGCACCAAAGTGCTGCTGAAAACAGCTGAGTGTCAAGTTTCCAATGTATGGGCTTTTCAAGTGACTCTGAGGCATTGTTTACTTTAAAAGTCCTTTATTTAGCCTAATACACCAGCAAATGCTTGCTCAAAGGAAGCTGGAATCTGAAATCTCTGCCCCTTGCACAATATATTAAAACACCATTCTCCACCTTTCTAATTTTGTCATTAATCATATTCTCCAATTAATTTAAAGAATCAGTTTCCCTTCCGTTAGAAAACCCGCCAAGTTCTTATCTTCTTTAATTTCAGATGGCCTTGAGGTACAATCCTCCTCTTCTCCCCCCAACCTTAATCCAATCTCTTAAAGCAATACACAAGTTTAACATATGAAATGGCTACTTCTTCATCTCTTGTCAAGCAATAACATTCAATGTTAGCAGCGTTGACACTGAGTCTGTGTGCACGCCTGCCTTGTCTGCATCAGCCATGCTCTCCATAGCACGCTACAACTGATCTGAGGTGTGGAGAGCATGGCTGACGGGTGAGCTTGTAGCAGGCGCACACGCAGATTCTACTCTTTTCGGCAGCCCTTCTTGCCACTGGGGCTGCCACTCACCTTCCTCCACACTAGCACCTCCATACTCCGCTTGCTGGCCTGGTCTCCCAGCCTGCAAGGCTTCCCTTTCACTGGGATCGCCCCGCCTCCGAGTGGAAAAGCCAAAACTGGCAGCGGCATGGCCACCAGCCATGCTGCCAATCTCTCCCCCTCCCCTCGCTTCTTCCTGAACATGGAGGAGACAGAATGGGACCTTTAGGCCATGGGGCTTCTGCCTGCCAGCATGTAATAGGATATCGCAGGGGCTGTCGGGGGACACAGCAGGTGAACAGCGGTGGCGTGCGGTTTCTGGCATGGGAGGGGTTGGAAGCAAAACTGATCTTTCAGCAGGAATAGAGTCAATCCAGCATGGAGGCAACAGAGGGGAGGGTGGACTAAAAGGGAAGCCACTGCTCCACATGTTAAGCTGCCAGAGGCTCCAGGCAGAGGTTTCCCATTTTGACCCCTTCCCCTATTGTTTCCTCCTGCTCTGTGGCTTTCAGCTCACCTATCCCAGAACCTGCACATGTGTTTGTGTGAGTCTGTGTGTGTGTGTGTGTGTGTGTGTGTGTGTGCATGCCTGGGGGGAGGTCTCACCTCCTGCAGCCCCATGCTGTGACATTGGGGAAGAAAAGAACAGGAGAGGAGAGAGAAGCTGCAATGGGAGCTTTTTGCAGCCTTCTACGAGGCTGGGGGGCAGGAGCTGAGGGGTCAGGGCATGATGTGATCGGCAGCACATTGAGAAAAAGAAAAAAGTACTCCAAAAAAACAGCTTTCATTAGTTTGCAGCCTGCCATCCCTGAAGGTCTCTGTTGAGGGTGCGGGGCTGTAAGGGGTGAGAGACACACACAATCGCAGGCGCTCACACACACAAACACATGTGCGGGTCTGGGAGAGGTGAGCTGAACCATGCAGAGGCAATGACAGGGGGGAGGGGAAGCCTTTGCCCACCACTGGCTGCCTGTTGCCACCTCTGCCCAGAGCCTCTGGCAGCTTAAAAAAAGGAAGGAAGGAGGGAGGGAGGGAGGGAGGGAGGGAGGGAAGGAAGGAAGGAAGGAAGGAAGGAAGGAAGGAAGGAAGGAAGGAAGGAAGGAAGGAAGGAAGGAAGGAAGGAAGGAGTCAGGGAGGGAGGGGAAATTCGGTTGGAAATGCCCCAGTTCAAAAGAGAAAGAAATTTTGTGTTCTGTTTTGTCACAGACAGAACTTTGTTGGCTATCCAAGTTAACATTGGTGTTCTTTTTTTTTTTATTGAAAAGTTTTAACATACAATTTTCCTTTAAAACCCCCCTCCCCCTCCCTTCTCCCTCCCCCCTACCTCTCCCCCCTCCCCCCCCTCCCCCCCCGACTTCCCAGAGCTAAATACAAGGTATATAAAAAAAACAATCATAAACAACCATATACTAACAACTATAAACTCTAAAATCCATCACTCTCTAGCTTATATAGGATAAAACAAACCTTAGTAATATTGAATATATATAAAAAAAACTAAAAGAAAAAAAGAAAAAAAGAAAGAAGACTCATTCAAATGCTACATAAAACTTCTTAACCCTATACTTGTTTTGGATAAACTCAATCCATTTTCTCCATTCCATAATATAGCGTTCTTGCGAGTGATCTTTCAAATAGGCCGAAATCTTCGCCATTTCTGCCAGGTCGGAAACCTTTAAAGTCCACTCTTCTATGGTCGGCAGTTCCTCTTTCTTCCAATACTGACCTATCAAAAGTCTTGCTGCCGTAATAAAATTCAACATCAACTTAGTGTCCACAACTGTAGCATCTGTAATTATTCCCAACAAAAAAAGTTGCGGACAAAACTTTATCCTCTGTTTAAAAATCTTCTGCATGTTCCACCAGACTTTTATCCAAAAAGCCTTAACCTTTTTACAAGTCCACCATATGTGAAAATATGTTGCGTCTTCATCACCGCACCTCCAACATTTAGGCTGACAATTCGGATACATACTTGCAAGCTTTTTAGGATCTAGATGCCATCTATAAAACATTTTGTAAAAGTTCTCTCTTAGATTTTGAGCTTGTGTGAATTTTACGTTCCTCACCCAAATCTTTTCCCACGTGTCCATTGTGATAACTTCCTGGATGTTTTGGGCCCATTTTATCATACAATCCTTAACAAGTTCTGTTTCCGAATCAATCTCTATCAGCGCAAGATATATCCGTTTAATATGTGCGGGTCCCTGATTTCTAATTTGCTTTATCAAATTTTCATCAGTCATTGTAAAACCATTTTTCTGGTCTTCTTTCCACCTGGCCCGTAACTGAGTATATTGAAACCAGTTTTGAACAACCTTCTCTTCTCGCAAGAGGCTATATGATTTCAAACACCAGACATTTCTTTCCAAACTTAGGATCTCCTTGTACGTAGTCACATCATGTTTGAAACCAGCATGTATATTTTCTATTGCGTGTTTTGGAATTGCCCATAGTGGTATCTTGCAATCTAACTTATGTCTATACTTCTTCCAGACTCTCAGCAATGCCTGTCTTAAAATATGCACTCTAAACACATTGTCTACCTTCTTATCATACAACAAATATGCATGCCAGCCAAACAACAAGTCATGGCCCTCAAGATTTAATAATCTCTCTTGTGTCAAATTAATCCAATCACTTATTCCTACTAATGCAGCAGCTTCATAATATAATTTAAAATTGGGCATTTTAAGCCCACCTCTCTCACGAGTATCCTGCATAATCTTAAGTTTAACTCGTGGCTTTTTCCCTGCCCACACAAATTTATTGATACCTCGCTGCCATTCCTCCAAATTAGAATCTTTCTTAAGAATCGGTATCATTTGAAATAAAAATAAAAATTTAGGCAGGACATTCATTTTCACTGCTGCAATCCGTCCCAACAAAGACAATTGCAATTTTCCCCAACTCTCCATTTCTTTTTGAATTTTACCCCATAGTTTTTCATAGTTATTTTTATATAACTTCGTATTAGAGGGTGACAAAAACACCCCCAAATATTTGACCCTTTTAGCAATCTCAAATCCAGTTAATCCTTCTAAAAGAGTTTTTTGCGATACTGTCATATTTCTGGCCAAAATTTTGGTTTTCTGTGTATTAACTTTAAATCCAGAAACCTTCCCATATTGTGTTATTATCTCCATCAGGTCCACAACAGAGTTCTCTGGCTGAGTCACTGTAACAACCAGATCATCTGCGAATGCTCTCAATCTATAATCCTGATCTCTAATTTGTATCCCCTTAATTTTTTCCGAATTCCGTATTTTAGTCAATAATATCTCTAATGTTAACACAAATAACAAGGGCGATAACGGACACCCTTGCCTTGTGCCCTTCTCAATATTACATGCTTCTGTCAAACTATTATTAACTATAATTCGGGCAGTTTGTTTTTGATATAATGCCCTAATCGGTTGCACAAAATTTTCCCCAAAATCCATTTTATCTAAAACTTTCAACAAAAATTGCCAATTCAATTGATCAAAAGCTTTTTCAGCATCTAAAAAAATTAGCGCCGCAGAGATCTGGTTGTTCCTTTCCAAAAACTCTAACACATCAACTATATGCCTCACATTATTTTTCATTTGCCTACCACTAATAAATCCTGTTTGGTCCCCATGAATCACCTGTTGCAGAACCCTCATCAGTCTATTAGCCAAAACCTTAGCAAATATCTTGTAATCTGTATTTAAAAGCGATATCGGTCTGTAATTTTTAACTTGAGTAGCATCTTGGTCTTCCTTCGGAATCAAGGAAATAAAAGCTGTTCTCCAAGACGGTGGCACCTTTCCCCCCCTCTGGATTGTCTGGAACAGTTCCTTTAACGGTTTTATCATCTCTAATTGTAAATTTTTGTAATAGGCCGCAGTCAAACCATCCGTACCTGGTGCTTTATCCACCTTCAGTTCCTTAATTGCTGTAAAAATTTCTTCTTCTGTAATCAATTGATTAATCCCCTCTTTTTGTACTTGCGTAAGAACCGGGATGCTAGCATTCTCCAAATATATATCAATGTCTTTTTCATTAATTTTCTCCTTAGCATATAGTTTAGAATAAAAATCCACAAAAGCGTCCTTGATAAGATCCTGTTGAAACACAACCCTTCCTTTATGCTCAATCTTATCTATATTAGAAGCCCTTTGTTTTTTCCTCAATCTATAAGCTAACCATCTACCTGGTTTATTGGCGTTACAAAAAGTATTATGCCTGGCAAACCGCAGATTGGTTGCCACTTGGTCAGCCATTAATTTATCAAATTGTCCTCTTAACAGTTTAATAGCCTCCTTAGTCTTCACATCCTCTGAGTTCAAAATCAAAGCCTTTTCTTTTTCCTTTATTTCATTCTCCAGTTCTTTCCTCCTAGCTTCCACAGCACGTCTATGTTTATTATTCATATATATCAACACCCCTCTCATGTAGGCCTTGCTAGCATCCCAGACCATATCCATAGAGGTACCCTTGTTCATATTAATTTCAAAAAAATCCTTCATCCGCTGTTTGCATTCCTCCACATTTCTCTGATTTCTAAACAAATTCTCATTGACGCGCCACGAGCGCCTATCCCTTTTCTCCTTATCAATCTCTAACCAAACTGGACTATGATCAGAGATAGTTCTTGCGCAAATCTTCACCTTTTTAGTCCTCAAAAAAAAATCATTAGTCAACAAAATAAAATCAATCCTCGAAAAAGATTGATGTCTATCAGAATAAAAAGTGTAATCCTTTTCCTGCAAGTGTCTCTCACGCCAAATATCTCGCAATTCCAAGTCATCCTTCATTTCAAAAAAAGATTTAGGCAGTCTAGCATGACTTGGAATGCGCTTAAAAGCTCCAGCCTTGTCCATCTGTACATCCAAAATACCATTCCAATCCCCCATAAAAATAAAAGATTTATAATCCAACTGGGTAAGCTTTGTGTGAAGCAAACTAAAAAAGTCAGCTTGTTGTTGATTAGGTGCATATAGTCCAACTAAAAGCGTCTTTTTACCTTCTAACAGCAGCTCTATCATAACGTATCTTCCAAGCTTATCTGCTTCAATTAAGTCTGCTGTTAAGGCACTTTTAACATAAACAACCACTCCATTTTTCTCATTCATTGCAGAAGCGACAAATTGCGTACCCAACCTTGAATTCGATAAATACTTTTGATCCAAAACTCTAATATGCGTTTCTTGCAAACATATAACATCTATCTTGAATTGTTTTAAATATTGAAAAACTTTCTTCCTTTTCTGTGGTGAATTTAGTCCATTAACGTTCCAAGTTAAAAATTTAGTTGCCATGCATATCCTCCCAAAGCTCTTGGAGCACTGCTTTGACAGGACTATCTTCTTTAGACCGTGCTCCTCCCACTGCTTGGCTGTAAGTACGTTGTGAAAGTTCCAAAAACTTTTGCTGGTCTTGTTCTTTTATTTTCTTTGCTTGTTTTAAAGCAGCACGCGTTACCCTTTGCTCTCTAGGATCATCCAAAGAAGTTATAGCTTGATCTCCTCCAGCACCGTTCTCCTCTATTTCAACCTCCTGATGTTCTCCTTCTCCAGATCCCCCTGCAGCTTCCAGAAGTGTTAATGGGGTTGCTTTTAAAACGTTATTGTAGAAGTCACGCGCTTGCTTCACAGTAATCAGCCGATACCTTTTACCTTCATGCATCACCATCAGCCCCTCTGGAATCTCCCATCTGAACCTTATATCTCGTTGCTTGAGCTCTTGCACAAGAAATGTAAAGTCCTTCCTTCTCCTTAAAATCTTTGGAGGAATTTCTTTTGAAACCAAGACTTCTTGATCAGCAATCACAACTTTAGCATCATAGGCAGCTTGTATAACTTCATCTCTAATTTCTCTTTTAGCAAAGTAAACCACCACATCTCTAGGCAACTTTCTCTGTCTAGCAATCCATGAGTTCACACGAAACACTTTATCCATACCTTCTCTTATTTCAGATGCTGGCTGATTCAGTACCACTTCAAGAGCCTCAGAAACCAGCTGCTTTAAATCTTCCTTAGTATTCTCTTTTAAGCCTCTAATTCTAACAGCAAACTGCATCTGGTGATATTGAGCAAGACTTAATTCCCTTTCCATTTTATCTCTTAAATCTTCATTCTCCCGTACTTTTGCTTCTAATATGGCATTCTTTTGAATCAAATCATCCACTTTTTCATCCAAATCTTCCACACATTCCGCCACTTTATGCACTTTGGACAAAATGTCTATCTTCATCACGCTGCACTTCTGTTCCATCCTCTCTTCTATTCTCTCCTCCAGTTTCTCCAATTTCTCCTCCATCTGTGCAAATTTATCACCCATTGATTGGTTAATTGATTCCAAAAGTACCTGGGCATGTTTATCCAGAGCATCTCGTAAATCCTTCGGTGTCAATACATCAGGAGGATGCAACGCCTGTAACGATGATTGTTGCACCGGAGAAGATCCACCACTCCGAAGAGTTTTAGGGGGAGGTTTAGTCGCCATCTTTAACTTTCAATTGTGACGCACTTTCACTTAAAGTTTAAAAAGTCCATCAAGCTCGAGAGTAAAATAAAATAATCCTCTTCACCTTTTCCTCTTGTACCGCTCTGCCTGCTCCTTTTAATCCATAGTCCTTTCTTCAGGCAGGGGTGGTCGCAGACGCCTGGCTCTGCTCCAAGAAATCCGGAGCAGAGACGCTGGCCAGCTGGGAGCAACCCAGGCTTCGGGGGAGTTCAATCCTTCAGCCGCCCAAGCTCCAAGCTCAGGCGGCCCCGGAGAACTCAACCCCTACCTGGGGCCTCACCCCCTCCTCTTCTCCCGAGGAGGGGGCTTCAAATTCGCCCGAACAGCTGATCGGCACTGTTTCGGGCGAAAAAACACTCAGCTGAGCCGCGGGCAGCCCGGGATGGCTGTCTCTGTCGCCGCGGAGCCACCGGAAGTCCAACTTTGGTGTTCTTGAATTGTGAGCTCTTAGGAAAGTATCCCCTCCTTGTATGTTGCAAACAGCCATTTCCAGTGGGGAAAACATGACCAAGCAGAGTGGGTAAAAATATTTTCCTTTGGTATATTTCCAGTCTGAATTAGACTAAGGCAGGCTCCCTACAGGAGAGTCCTTTTAAGGATTATATATTAATAGAAAAACAACTAACCTACCTCTGCTCATAAAAGCTAAAGCAGTTGCACATGAAAAACAGAGGAGCTCTGATTAACTATCACAGCCACCATTTTGACAGTTTTGCTGTACTGTTGTCTGTGGATGCCCCCACTAAAAGCAAGCACGGGATAAATTGAGCCTGGTTTGTTCTCAGTCTTTTAAGTGGCCACAAACTACTAGCAAGAAGGCATTGAGCAATGTTTCCCCTTTTGCATTTGAGCATCCAAGAAGGGACAGGAAAGGAGTAAGGGAAAGCGGAAAGAGAAAGAAAAAAGAAGGAAAGAGGGGAAGAGAGTAAGGAAGGAAAAAAGAAGGAAAGAGGGGAAGAAAGAAAGAAAGGAGAACAAAGAGGGAAGGAAAAGAAGAAGGAGGGAGGGAGGGAGGGAGGGAGGGAGGAAGGAAGGAAGGAAGGAAGGAAGGAAGGAAGGAAGGAAGGAAGGAAGGAAGGAAGGAAGGAAGGAAGGAAGGAAGGGGATTACAATGAAAGAGAGAGGGAGGGTCTGAGGGAAGTGCTGACTTAGCACTTCGCCACCAGCAGCCCTGCTGCCCTTTTGCCATCCCCTTGTCTCCTCCTCCTGATCTCTCCTGGTGGTCTCCCATCCTATTGCTGAGGATGCTTTAGTTACAAAGCCAGGTTTCCTCGCATGGAGAGGAAACGCATCACACATCATGAGCAACCTGCCCAAGGAGAGCAAGAACAGCAACACCAGCTTTGAGGAGGAAGTAAACGCAGCAGGGCAGCCCCTTGGGACAGCAGAGCTGGGCTGGGCTGTGGGGTCCCAGTGCCCTGGGAGCTTGAGGACCAGGCTGGGAGCTTGCCCTCCACTGTCCAGGGCTCTGGGCAGCCTGTGCTGCTCTCTGGGGGTCCTCTGCATGCCCTGAGAGGGACAGCAAGTTTGGCGCTTGTCTGGGTTTCACCTTTCTCCACTAGAGACAATGGATCCCCCCAACCCTGCCCGGACCACACAGGTGCCCCCCAACACAAGCGACACTGAGCTGGTCACCCTGAGCTTGCCCACCCAGACCATGCCCCACCCACCCACTCCGAGGTCAACCACAACCCTGATGTGGCCCTCAGTGAAATTGAGTTTGACACCCCTATTTATGTTCCCTGACACCACTGGATGACATCACCAGGGCTCATTGCCTTGGAAGAGTGAGGAAGATTCTCAGGGATGACTCACACCCTGGACGGTATCTCTTTACTCTCCTACCATCCGGTAGGAGATATAGGAATATAGCCAGCCATACCAACAGGCTGAAAAATAGCTTTTATCCGTGGGCTGTTAGGCTTTTAAATGGGACATAATCTTATGCAGAATTGACTTGGGAGGCTGGTGTGTGGTGTAGTTGGTTCACATAGTGTGGTGGGATGGAGGGTTTGTTGTCACTGTGTGTTGGGGGGAGAGAGCACGGGGGGAGGCTCAGCTAATCTCAATGTACACATGTACTTTGACAATAAAGGTTTATTATTATTATTATTATTATTATTATTATTATTATTATTATTATTATTATTATTATTATTATTATTATTATGTGAAATTGCTAAAATGTATTTTTCAAAAAAATATTGTATTATTTCAGAAATATAATTTTGTCCTTCTTTTTCACTCAAGTTTCAACTTTCAAGGAGTGGAGAATAATTTTGCAGATTTAAGTGTCAAGAATGAAACATGAGCAGACTTCCGGATGGCAAGGCGTCGCCGGAGGCAGCCATTCTTCGGCTGTCAGCCTCGCGGCTCCGTAGAGCCACCAAAAACAGCGCCGATCAGCTGTTTCGGCGGCTCGGAAGCCCCCTCCTTGGGAGAAGAGGAGGGGGTGAGCGCCCAGGTAGGGGTAGAGCTCTCCGGGGCTGCCAGAACTTACAGTTCTGGTGGCTGAAGGATTGAGCCCCCCCCCCGAAGCCTGGGCATGCTCCGGACTGCGAGGCGCCTCTGCTCTGGGTTTTTTGGAGCAGAAAAGGGCGTTCGCAACCATCCCTGCTAGCAAGAAAGAACCTTGGAGAACGAGGACGCAGGCAGAGCGATGCAGGAGATTTAGGTGAAGATGGTCTTTTGATCTTTAACTCAATGGACTTTGCTGAGCTTGTAAGTGGAAGTGCGTAGCAAACAATAGTGGGTGAAAATGGCGGCTATATCTTCTAAAGTTCCTGCTCTGGTGCAGCAGTCTTCATTGCAAGCTTTATTGCCCCCTGCACCCGTATTTGCATCAGCCCTTACAGTTAAAGATTTGCAGAATGTGCTGCAAGAGACTATGGAAAAGCAATTGCAACAATTTGCTGAGATAATGGATAAAAAGTTGGAGGAGAAGTTAGCAGAAAAACTAGCTAAGGTTATGGATGAAAAGATTACAGAGAAATTAACAGAAATGAGAGCAGACATTTTATCTGCATTTCAAGGCATGGCTACATGTATTGTGAATTTGGATGAAAGAGTGGAAGATCTCAGTCAAAATGATATTAGACTGGAAGCAAAAATGACAGAAACTGAAAATGTGGTAGAGAAAATTGATTGTGATTTGACCTTGGTACAGTATTATCAGATGGAGTTTGCTTTAAAGATCAGAGGCTTAAAAGAAAATCCTAAAGAAAATTTGAAGAAAATGGTTTCTGAGGCTCTGGAAGGGGTGCTGGGGCGACCAGCAGATGAAATAATGGAAGATATAGATAAAATTTTCCGTGTTAATTCGTGGATTGCAAGACAAAGGAAATTACCCAGAGATGTGGTGGTTTATTTTACAAAGAGAGCGATTAGAAATGAAGTTGTTCAAGCCTCCTACAACATTGAATTTGTAATTGCTGAGCAAAAAGTCTTGATTTTAAAAGAGATCCCTCCAAGAATTTTAAGAAAAAGGAAGGAATTTGCTTTTTTGACACAAGAATTGAGATGACGTGATATCAAGTTTAGATGGCAGATACCAGTGGGTATGGTGGTGACCTATGAAGGTACGAGGCACCGACTTACTACGGTGATTCAGGCACGTGATTTTTACAGTAATGTTTTAAAAGCAGCCCCCATACCACTTTTAGAATCTACAAAGAAGAAAGGTGAGAGAGAGTCTCAACGACACAGAGAGAATCTACAAGGTGCTGAAGGAACAATGCAGACAGATGAGAAAGTTACAGGAGTGGATCAAATTTCAGTATCACTGGAGGAGGCCAGAAATTGGAAGAGGCGTGCTGCTTCTAGACGAATGAGCCAAGCCTGAAGATTTAGTTGCATAACTGAAGGAGATAATAATGTAATAAGGATTATGGGAATTGAAATTGTTAGAAGGGCTAAATATTTGGGGATATATTTTTCACCCTTATAAAATAACTATGTGTTGTAATATTTTATGTTGTCTTAATTTTAAGATAATTATGAAAACTTAATTGGGAAGAATTGTAGTAGTGCTTACTGAAATTTTGTAGGTTATGATTTGCTATTTGGTTGGTATGTATATTTATTGTGTGATAAGAAGGTGGATAATGTGTTCAAGGTATATACTTTGTGATATGCTCTGGTGCAAGTTTGGGAAAAATTATAGATGAAAGCTAACTTGTAATATTTTTATGGGCAATAATGAAACACGTAATAGAAAATATAAGAATGATGTGACTATATAAAAAATTTTAAGTTTGGAAAGTAATGTATGGTACTTGAAGCTGTATAATATATTAGGAGAAGGAAAGATTGCATAAACTTGGTTTTAGTATGGAAATTTAAAGCCCAGCTGGAAAGAAGAATAGTTTTTAATGATTGATGTAAAATTCTTTTGCCTGTAATTGTTTTTATTGGGTATTTTTATTGACACTATTGTGGATATCAAGTGGATGTTGAATTTAACTATGGCAGTAAGATTTCTAGTAAAAAGGTAGAACTACTGATTATAGAAGAATGGACTGTAAAGTTTTTAATTTCGAGGATATGGTAAAGACCTTAGTGCACCTGAAAGACTATTTGTAACAGAGAGATACTACGGAGTAAATATGGGACTAAAAAGTATTATTCAGCATTTGAATAATTATTGATGTGATATTTATATGTTTGGAGTTTATCTATATGAGTTAAAGTGCGATAGTTTTAATAGTTTAGGATTGTTTGCATAAGGTAGATTATGATTGTTCGGGTTAGGACACTGAGCTTGTCGATCAGAAGGTCGGCAGTTTGGTGGATCAAATCCCGAGTGCCGCGTAACAGAGTGAGCGCCTGTTACTCGTCCCAGCTTCTGCCCACCTAGCAGTTCGAAAGCACGTAAAAATGCAAGTAGAAAAATAGGGGCCACTACGGTGGGAAGGTAACAGCGTTCCGTGCGCCTTTGGCGTCTAGTCATGCCAGCCACATGACCACGGAGACGTCCTCGGACAAGCGCTGGCTCTTCGGCTTTGAAACGGAGATGAGCACCAGCCCCTAGAGTTGGAAACGACTAGCACGCATGTGCGGGGGAACCTTTACCTTTACCTTTTATTTTTATACCCTGTACTCAGCTCTGGGAAGTCGGGGGGGAGGGGGGAGGGGAAAGGGAGGGAGGGGCTGGGGAGGGTTGGGGAGTGGGAAGGGGGTGGGAGGGGAGGGGGTTGGGAGGGGTTTTGTTTTGCTAAAGATAAAATGTATTGTAAAACTTTTCAATAAAAAAAAAGAATGAAACATGAGCAGCTATGTCAACTTGTCATTAGAGTAAGTGGGGAGGTATTGGCTACGAATGGGTTAATTTGGAGAAATGAAACTTCTATAGTTCCACGGAGGCTTGTGAAAGTCTGGAAACTTTTCAAGGTTGTATCAAGAGGTGTGAAGAACATTGATAATTTCCATAGCAAGAGAACGTGTTTATATCAGAGGTCTTCAAACTTGGCAACTTTAAGACTTATGGCTGGCTGAGAAATTCTGGGACTTGAAATCCACAAGTCTTAAAGTTGCCAAGTTCGAAGACCCCTGGTTTACATGGTCAACATAGAAACCTGGGGGTTGAACTGAGAAAGTCATTGTTTAATACTGTGAACTGATACTTTAAAAATTCAGAGTTAGTTTTACCTCGCCATTACCATGTTATGTATTCATTAAATAGTAAGTTTTTCAGAATTGAATTGATCCTGGATTTTTATTTGGATATTCAAGCTGGGTGTTGACATTAAACTAACTCTCCTACTTTGTAGCTTACCTGGGTTTCCCTCCCAGGAGTGCTAAATATTGTGAGAACTGCCATGGGCAAGAAGACAGATGGAGGGATATTGCAGGAGGAAGCTCACCCCTCATGGTCAGTGACTATAATCCAGATGGGAGAGGCAGCTTTGTTGACTGGGGCTCTCCCAAAGAGAAACCTGGGTCTTTAGAGCCACCACAAGCTGCTGAAGGTGGTAAAGAGACAGAAAGTCCATGCCTGGTGCCTAGAACTACATGGGTGAGTGATCTCAGAAAAGCAGAAGAAGCTGATTTTCCTTTGAATTTATCTGAGGCTTGGCCCATGAAGGCATCCAAGATGGCAGCAAAATGGGGAGAGCTGGTGGATTGAAGACTCCCTGTGATAATTCACTACCTTTCAGTGGAGCAATTGAGAGAGAAGTTTAGGGGATTTGAGGTTCAAGGAGCTGGCCCACTGAAGTGGTCAGTGATGGGGTCTGCTTGCAACACTATCACCCCCATCTCCACCCTCCTGACAGCAGCTTCCCTCTGGTCTGGGATGTCAAGAGCTGCACAGTCAGGATTTCAGGGGTCTGCACTCCATCAAATGCTGCCCTGATGTGTGTTGGAACCCCACCTGGTCATCAGCCAACTGATCAGAGAGGGGCCCATGCAGCACTGCCGGGAGCTACCCCCTCACTATGTATTGGTAAGGGATAATCTCCAGCCTACTCTTTTCAAAGTCACATTTGGTGGACAAATAGAGAAGTTGGCTTACTTTCTGACCCAGGTATGGAATTATTTAGAAAGATATGGAGACAGATATCCCGATGAAGAAGCATGTGTGAATGTTATTTCCATGAATCTGGAAGGGGAAGCAGCATATATGATGAGGCAGCACCAGAACTCCAGGAAGTGGATGCTTTCATTCAAGAACTACGGAATCTGAAGATCCTGCCGAGGCAAGGAAGGCAGATGCAAGAATCTGGATGATCAAGCAAGAGAAATGACTGGTTGAAGAATATTTTGCAGTCTGGTTACTTGTGTAAGAGGATTACCAGAGCATATGTTGGTCTACCAATTTTGAGATGGACTAAGTAAGGAATTGTATTACAACTGTCTACCCAGAAGGGTGCCCCATTTCCTCAGAGATTGGTACGAGTTAACTACTGAGGTGGAATTGGATTTAATGGATTACTGACAGCATACTTGTCAAGATAACCGACCTTGTCAGGCCATAGAGAGACACCTGGCTGGGCGAGGTAACAAGGATAATGACCCAGGGACCAGAAGGGAGAGACCACCTCTGGGAATGGGAGCATGTTTTCAGTGTGAATCCACACTGAGCTGCAGATTACCTTGCACCACACCCTCCAAGCAGATCCAAACCAAAGAATCCAGAGCTGAAGCCCAAAGAAAGAACAATAGTGGCTCAACAGGTCATGGAGGTTTCTTCCCCCACTGGAGAAGGGGAGAGAACTCCAACCCCTGAGAAACGTGGTCTGGTTTTCTATGAGAGTGACAGTGAAGGGGAAGATGACCCAATGGTAATTGGTCCTATTTCCCCGATGACTACCGAAGTAGAACTGTTTGTATCTTCCTCAGGAGTAAGAGAGACCATCATCACATTATTGGACACAGGGTGCACTAGATGTGTAATAAGCTTGTCAAAGGTTGAAAAAGTGGGACTGCAGCACAGAAAGTTAAGACAACCTATGGGGTTGTCCCTGTTAGGTATACACCTGTCCGGCCACCTGATTGGCCCAACCGCGCGGCGGGAATCCCTGGACACTGGGTTGGGTGACCAGGGCTAGCGCGGGAAACCTGAGCCTGCGGGTTGGCCAGCGCCAGGCACGCCTGGCATATATATACAGGCGACAGGGCAGGTAAGGCTAGTTCGGCCATGTGTACCTCAATAAACAGTTAATCGCAGTCCGGCTCCGCGTGTTCACTCGTCCGACCGACAAGACACAACAGTGGCGACGAGGGTGGGATCGGCAACGGCAGAGACAGAAGCGCGAGACGAGCAGACGCGAAGCGGGAAATTCAAAGAGCCATCAGCAGCAACAACTCCGAAACAAATGAGAGAGAATGGCGCAAGTCAGCTCAATCCGAGAATTTGACCCCCGGTACCCAGAAGACTGGGAGGAATACGTGGGCCAGGTCGAGGGGTACATGCTGGTGAACGGTATCATGGACGATCGGAAGAAAGCCGCTGCGTTGCTGACGATCAGCGGGACGCCGGTTTACCGGGTCGCCGTGGGATTATGCCAGCCAGCAACGGTGGCTAGCGTCTCTTACGCCGAACTCCTAGGGAAACTTCGCAAACACTTCACCCCGAAGAGATCCGAACTATTCTGGAGGAGAATCTTCGAAAGGCGAAACCAGAAACCAGGGGAATCGATAACGCAGTTCGTGGCAGCAGTGAAAGAAGCCGCGCTCCGCTGCAAGTATGATAACCTGGAGGTGCGCATTCGAGACCGAGTGGTCCTGGGCTTACGCGATGAACAACTTCAGAACAGAATCATAGCCAAGCCCACGGGGAACTTACAAGAGGTCCTCGATGAACTGCTCACCTACGAAGTCACCGGGCAACACAACCCCCCCCCCACAACAGCAATGGCGCGACTGGATCCATCCACCAAGAGTGCCTTGTGGACGGTGGGGTGGAGGACTACCCATGGGAGGCAGACATCAACGAAGTCACCCGACGCTTCGGAAAAGCCACAGTGAAAACCCCGCGAGTGGACGACACCGATCGAAGCAGAAGACCACCCCCCAGCAAGCAAGACCACCGAGGGAAGGCCCGAACACGCACAGGGACTCGGAACCCAAATGCGGAAGCTGTGGCGGCAACCACCCCCGCGCGAGTTGCCGTTTCAGGAACACTAAGTGCAGGAATTGCGGAAAAACCGGCCACATTCAGAGCATCTGCAGAAGCAAACCGCAGGAAAACCTGAACGACATCGACACCTGGGCGGCAGGTAAGGTAACCCCCCGGAACGGTGGCAAAGGGTCCCTTAGGCCGCGGGCACAAACCCATAACCGGGGGGGGTCGAGGCCGTCAACCAAGTACTTAGGCCCAAACTCCAAATCGAGGTCCGTTTACAGGGCACCCCCTGCAAAATGGAGGTAGATTCAGGAGCGGCAGTGTCCATAATCTCTAGAGAGACACTGGCTCGCATCGAGGCCAGAAGCGGTCGCCGGGTCCCCATTAAACACTCACACATACAACTGGCAGACTTCCAAAAGTCACCCATTAAGGTACAAGGGACAGTCACAATAGAAGTCAGTTTCAAGGGGTTTAAGGGACCCCTTGAACTATTAGTCACCGAAGGCCAGAGGACCAGCCTAATCGGCCTCAACTGGTTCGAGCCGCTAGGCATTTGGGTCGGGGGAATCAATTCCATCCAAACCCATACCCTGCAGTCCGTCTGCGATAGCTACGCAGACATTTTCGATGGCACCTTAGGGAAATACAAAGGGCCGCCGATCAGTTTTAAATTAGACCCCACAGTACAGCCCATCCGAATAAAAGCCAGGAGAGTGCCATTCGCACTCAAGCAAAAAATAGAAAACGAGCTAGACAAACTAGTAGGCCAGGGACTGCTAGAACCAGTAGATGGGGGCCCTTGGGAAACTCCTATCGTCACCCCACTTAAACCTAACGGGGACGTGAGGATTTGCGCGGACTATAAAGCCACGCTAAACCGCGGATTAAAGCAGCATGCCTACCCGGTTCCGACGGTGAAGCAGGTCCTCGCAACCATCCAGGACGGCGCCATCTTCGCTAAACTCGATTTGGCGCAGGCGTATTTGCAACTAACAGTCACCAGGGAAGCGGCAGATGCTCAGACGATAGTTACCCACAAGGGGGCGTTCCGAGTTAACAGGCTGCAATTTGGAATAGCTACAGCCCCAGGTATCTTCCAAGAAGTGATGGAGAAGACATTGAAAGGTATACCTGGGGTGTGCCCCTATTTTGATGACGTGTTAATTGCAGGAAAAAATGAGGGGGCATTAGCTGAAAGGCTGGAAAGGGTCCTAGGAAGGTTTAGGAAGGCTGGGCTCAAATTAAAGAAGGGAAAGTGCTCCATTGGAGTAACTTCCACTGAGTTTTTGGGATACAGGATAGATGCACAGGGCATACATCCAACAGAGGGAAAGATAAGAGCAATCAAGGCAGCCCCAGAACCCAAGAATAAGGCTGAGCTCCAGGCATTCCTAGGCCTGATAAACTTCTACCATGCATTCATTCCTCTCAAGGCTGCCATAGCTGAACCACTGCACAGGCTATTGGACAGCAAAACACCCTGGCACTGGCAGGAGCAACACAAGAAAAGTTTCCAAACCCTTAAAGACATACTATCCAGTAGACCCACAGTAAGCCACTTCATTGAAGGGAAACCAATCTGTTTGGCATGCGATGCTTCACCATACGGAGTAGGAGCAGTGATCAGCCATTGGGATAGTAACGGGGATCAAAGACCCATAGCATACTATTCCAGAACACTAACCAAGGCTGAGCGCAACTACGCTCAAATAGACCGAGAGGCACTAGCAATAGTGGCAGGTATAAGGAAATTCCACGATTATTTATACGGAAGGGAATTCACAATACTCACTGACCACAAACCACTATTAGGGTTATTCACCACAGACAAACAAACCCCGCAAATAATGTCACCAAGGATGTTGAGGTGGTCCATATTCCTGTCAGCCTACACATTTTCCTTACAATACAGACCCGGGAAGGACATGGGCCCCGCAGATGCACTAAGTAGATTACCTCTCCCAGACACCGACACTGACCCAGACCCAGCGAGCCAAATCCTAACAATAGAAGAACTCCCAGAATGCCCATTGACGGCCAAAGATATCGCCAATGCCACCAGTAAGGACCCAGTGCTAAGCAGGGTGGCGACATGGGTCCAAGGGGGGGTGGAACCACGGGAGCCAGGAACCACAGTTCCAGGCTTACCTAAGGAGACGGGATGAAATATCAGCACACCGCGGCTGCCTATTGTGGGGAAACAGGGTAATAATCCCAGAAGAACTAAGGGAGAGGGTTATCAGCGACTTACATGAGGGACACCAGGGAATAGTACACATGTAAGCCCTAGCCAGGAGTCATCTTTGGTGGCCAGGGTTAGACAAGGCCATCGAAGAAAGGGTAGCGGGGTGCTACCTCTGCCAGAGGTCTAGGCCAGAGCAAGCCCATGCACCTGTTCACAGGTGGGAGGCCACACACAACCCATGGTCACGCATACATATTGACTACGCAGGGCCATTTCAAGGCAAAACCTTCTTAGTAGTGGTCGATAGCTACTCCCGGTGGTTAGCGGTAGTGCCTGTCAAACACACAACATCAGCCAAGACCATACAGGTCCTGAGGGGACTCTTTGCCACCCATGGGTTACCTGACGTGATTGTGTCTGACAATGGGCCCCAATTCACATCCAATGAATTTCAGGACTTCCTCAAGGCCAATTGGATTAGACACGCGACGTCGGCCCCCTTCCACCCCTCCAGCAATGGCTTGGCAGAAAGGAACATAAGGACCACAAAGGACGCACTACGTCGGATCATCACCGGTGATTGGCCTCAGAGACTGGCTCAGTTCCTGCTGGCACAGCATACCACTCCGTGCACAGCAACTGGGAAAGGTCCGGCAGAAATGAGGTGGGGCAAGAAACTCACGACCAAACTAGACAGACTCCATCCTGACAAGGCAACAGCAGAAATGGAACAAGAGTGCACAGCCAGGACTCTGAACGTTGGGGACTTAGTGTGGGCCAGGAACTACAGTCAAGGGGACAAGTGGTTACCGGGGGTGGTGGTGGACAAGCTGGGCCCACTCTCATACATTATTGAGGGGGAAGGGGAACGCCAGGTCAGGAGACACATTGACCAACTAAGGAAAAGGGCCCCAGAAATCACCACGCATAATCAGACCCAGCAGCCACCTAACACCTCACACTGGGGAACAGCCACACTCCCAATCGCCCCACAACAGGCCAACACTGGGGTTGCGACCAGGGCACCAGAAACGGAGGGATCCAGGAACGTCACAACCGAACCAGGGACACCAGAGCCAAACACTGACATTAGGCAAGGGGAACACACTGGGTCCTTACTGTCAACGGGGCAGGACCAGGGGAGGAACCAGTCAGGGCCGTCTGGACCGACCCAGGAGAGGGGGGCTTAACCAGCCAGGCCAATGGGGAGATACCCTACCAGGGTGCACAGGGCCCCAGCATACCTAAAAGATTACATAAGACAATAACAGATCCAATTGGGGGGAAAGGGGTGTTAGGTATACACCTGTACGGCCACCTGATTGGCCCAACCGCGCGGCGGGAATCCCTGGACACTGGGTTGGGTGACCAGGGCTAGTGCGGGAAACCTGAGCCTGCGGGTTGGCCAGCGCCAGGCACGCCTGGCATATATATACAGGCGACAGGGCAGGTAAGGCTAGTTCTGCCACGTGTACCTTAATAAACAGTTAATCGCAGTCCGGCTCCGCGTGTTCACTCGCCCGACCGACAAGACACAACAGTCCCTTACAAGGGGGGTGAACCTGCCACTTATTTCACCGAGCCAGTGACTATAAAGTTTGGCAATCATACTGAAATCATTTGTTTTATAGTAGTTCTTGGAATGACTGAAAGTATGATTTTAGGATTGGCTTGGCTGAAGAAATTGAACCCCCTAATAGAGCAAAATAATAACAAGTGGCAATTAAGGAACAAAGCTGTCAATCAACTAAAGCTGCAGGAGGTGCCAGCTGATTGCCACATTCGTATGGCTGAGAAATTGAAAGTGGCTTTTGTGGATACACAAAAGACCAACAGGCAGTTAGAATACAGCATGCTTGCAGAATACAGAGATTTAATAGGAGTGTTTAGTGAAAAAGCATTGGATTACTCCCATCTCATCAGCCATCGGATTGTGCCATCGAGATAGTCCCAGGGGCTAAGTTTCCTAAGCCAAAGATGTATGCTATAACACCTAAAGAAATGGAAGAGCTTTGAGGATTTCTAGAAAAAACTTGGTTCAGGGTTTTATTCAACCTGCAAAATCGAAAATAGCTGACCTTATTTTGTTTAGAGAGAAAAAGTATGGGGTGTGTGTGTCTTAAAATGTGTATTGATTATAAAAATCTCAATGCTATATCAGTGTAAAATATCTATTCTTTTCCCCTTATGAAAGACATGTTAGGTTACTTGTGTAAAGGGAAAAAGTTTTACAAAATTACATTTGAGAGAAGCTTATTATTGAGTAAGGACTAAAGAAGGGGATGAGTGGAAAACCACCTTTATTTGCCCTTTATGGTGTTATCAGTTCAAAGTGATGCCATTCATATTACAAGGCACAACTGTAGTATTTATACAGTTGATAAATGAGGTGCTACATGATTATCTGTATAAGGGGATTGTTGTGTAGTGGATTCTTGGGAAGCAGGAGGCGAGATGAGAGGGTTCAAACAGGAACATTGCTTTATTGTAGTAACACGAACAGAACTGAGAACAGAGGCTTCTATGCAGATACTTATACAGTTGGCCACTAGGCAGTGGCCAATAGGTTTAAATGAACTGATTCCCATCCCAGAGCCAGCCAATGATCATCCTGGAGACTGCATTTCTGGACAGCCAGTGACCGTTACACAGATACCCTAATTAAGCAATTTCAAGCAGCATTCAAAGACACGTGAAAACAGTTCAAGTAAAAGGCCCAATACATTACACCCCAACCTGTACAAACATTATTAAAATTATTTGAGAATAAAGTCTTGTAAATAAGGTGGTGGTCTGCGTGACCTTGCAGATTGCCTGGGGGATCCAGGCATCTCCCGATATACCAGCTTGCCCACCGTGCTGGACCAGGACTCATGAGTTCACGAGAGTCGGATTGACTCGAGTCCCTTTGGCTGGCCATTCCAGGTCAGCCTAGACCAAAGTCCAATGAAGAAGCAGAGTTAGCACAGCGGCTGTCTTGATCAGGTTGACTTTCCCCATCAGGGGACCCATGTGGCACTCCCGGGCTTTGACCACTTCCCCATTGTACTGACTTGTGGAGTCCTCAGAGCATGTGAACTTCCCTGCTTGGCTGCCAGTTTCTGGCTCTAGGAGCGGACCTGTCATGAGGTCCTCACTTTGTGGTCGTTCTGTGAACCACTTCCGCAGCTGATCAATATGGCAGTGAACGACTCACCCCCAGTCCAGAGCCACCTCGTACGAGAGAGGGCCCGAGATTTGACAATTTTACCCAGCATCCACAAGTTCCCATGCCCATAGTTCCGGGCCCACACCCCATCACCCATTTGCAATCCCCTTGGAGGCGTTGGGTAAGAGGTGTATGCTGCCACCCAGCCTGGGTGCAATCTGTCCAGTTTTGTGATTAGCCTTCTTCCCCAGGGAAGGTCTGCTGGGCTCTTGCCTGTTGCTGTGCAAGACATAGTGTGCTGGCATAGCAAGAAATCAGCCAGCCTATAGTGCCAATCTCCAGTCACTATGCACTTGAGTGACTCCTTTGTAGTGCACACCATATGTTCAGTCTGCCTGTTAGTCGAGGGGTGAAAGGGGGCTGATGTTGCATGCCTTATGAGGTTAGTCCTCAAGAAGGCTTGAAACTCTGTAGCTGTGAACTAGGCCCTGTTGTCTGATACTATGATGTCCGGTAGCCCGTGTGTGGCAAACAGCTTTCTAAGCACCTGTATGGTCCTAACAGTAGTCATGGTTGAAATTGAAATTACTTCCAGCCATTTAGAGTGGCTGTCAACCACTATCAAGAATAGCTGTCCCTGAAAGGGCCCAGCGAAGTCGATGTGAATCCTTGACCATGGTGTATGCATTTCCTCCCATCTTGGACAGGAGCATGTGGCATTTCTGGTCTGGACTGTTAATATGTGTAATACCCGTGTAATTGGGCCTCAATAGCCTTATCTAACCTTGACCACCATAGGTAGCTTCGTGCCAATGCCTTCATCCGGACTATGCCTGGATGTCCCTCATGCAGAGATTGAAGTACACGGTTTCTTAATGACCTGGGGACAATAAACTGCTCCTCCATAAAATGCCACCCTTGTGAGATGAAAGCTCGTTTCTACGTGTGAAGTAGCTCTGGAACTCAGGTCCAGGGCTGTTTTCAAGCCACCCAGTGTGAATCCATGACAAGATTCTACTTAAAACCTTGTCTGCAGCAGTTTCTGCAGCCACATCCCCAGCATGGAGAGGAAATTCAGGCAAATCCTGAATTGACAAAATGTGAGCTGCTGGAGCCGGATCTGGTCCGATCTGTGGCAGTGGCAACCTGCTAAGGCCATCTGAGTGGCCCATGTCTTTGCTGGGTTTGTGAACCAGCCTGTAGCTGTAGGCTGACTTGAAAATGTACCATCTTAACATCCTAGGGGACAGAATTTGAGGCATCTGCCTATCAGTAGTAAATAACCCCAACAGTGGCTTGTGGTCAGTGAAGACCGTGAATTCCCTACCATAAAAGTAATCATGGAATTTCTTCACCCCAGCCACAATGGCCAAGGCCTCCTTGTCAATCTGAGCGTAATTGCGCTCAGCTAAGGACAATGTCCTTGAATAATAGGCAATGGGGACTTGAGTCCCATCACTTGACAAATGGCTTAGGAGACCCCCCCACCCCATAAGGGGATGCGTCACACGCAAGGCATACAGGCAATGACTCTTTAAAGTGAGTGAGCATTGATTTGGAGGACAGTAGTGACTTTACTGCCTTAAAATTGTTTTCGTGAACCTTGGTCCACTTCCATGGGTTGTTTTTGTCTAAGAGCCGGTGTAATGGCTCTGCCACTGCGGCCTTGTTAGGAAGGAAAGCATGGTAAAAATGAAGGAGACCCAGGAATGCCTGAAGCTCTCCTTTTGACCTGGGGCTAGGTGCCAGCTGAATGGCCTTCAGCTTGGACTCAGAAGGGTGGATGCCTTCAGCATCAATACAGAATCCCAGGAACTCATTAGAAGGAAGTCCAATGTTACATTTATTTCTTTTGAGTTTAAGGCCCGCTTCACAGAACCATTGAAGGATGGCTTTGAGCCTCCTTGTAAATACCTCAGTGGACTCACCGGCAATGAGCATATCGTCGAAATAGGAGCAAACCCCCGGAATGCCCTTGAGCATTGAAGACAGTGAAAAATCCCAGGGTCTACACTAACCCCAAATTGGAGGCATTTGACTTTAAAAGCCCCCCTGTGTGTAATAATGCTTTGTGCAGCCACTCTGGCCTCATCCACAGGTAACTGCTGATAGGCCTGTGCCAAATCTAATTTTGCAAATACAGTACCCCCTTGCAGTGATGCCAAGATGTGGCTAACAACTGGCACCGGGTACGCATGCTGCTTAAGTGCCCTATTTATGGTGCACTTGTAATCAGCACAAATTCTGACCTCCCCATTGGCCTTAAGTGGCATGACAATTGGGCTTTCCCATTCACCCCCATCTACGGGCAGTAGTACCCCCTGGTTAACTAGCTTGTCCAGCTTTGCATCAATTTTATGTTTAAGAGCAAATGGCACTCTGCAGGGTTTGATCCTAATAGTCATTATGGCAGGATCAAGTTTAAAGGCTATCAGAGGGCCCTTGTACTCTCCCAGTCTTGTGTCAAAAACGTCCGTGAACTCCTTGCATACTAATGCCAAGTTCACTGGTTATGTCTAGTGGATTCCAGTGACTTGGATGCCCAGAGCATCAAACCAATTGGGCCTTATTAAGCTTGTTCTCTGGCCCTCTACCACAATCACATCCAGCGGCCCCAAAAACCTCTTGAACTTGATGGCCAAAGTGGCCTCACCTTTGATGGAATGGCTGAGGATGGGGGAGGAGAAGCCGGAGAAGCCGACTTTCTAACTCACTGGTGAGAGGACGCTGGTGGCTGGGTGGGGCCGACTCGACTGTTTCCCTGCTCATCCAAGCCGAGCAGAGCTGTGACAAGTGATCTTTGTCAGAATTTTGGGCTCTGTTCGTGCCTGTTTGTTTTTACCGAGACCAGGGTTGTGGCAGGGGGAAGGGAGCCTCGATGTTGTTTCCCCCCCTCCCCCTCTGCCACTCGGCGAGTTTGGCTCCGTGAGTGCAGTGGACCTGGTCCTGCTGGCCCTGTGGCTGCAGCTGTGGGGTCTGCTGTTGTTGCTGCTTTCCCTGCTGCTGTGGAGGCTGGTGCTGCCCTTGTTGCTTTGCTTGAATCTTGTTGTTTTGGGTCCATAGCCATTGTCATCAAGCCGCCTCCCCCTTTTTTAGACTTGTCATCATCACCTGTTAGGGCTCTTGCTGCCGCCGCCGTAGACTACTCCACTCTTACCACGATTATGGCTCTGGGACCTGCCACATGTCGACTGAATTTTCCATTGACTCCATCTGCTGGCACCCTTCATTGTCCGATGCTACTGCCTTCCTTTGTATGCCAGTGTACACTTTTAGAGAACTTTACTCGCTGCAAGATTCCCCCCTCTCGCAGGAATGCCCATCTGTCCTACATAAGAACTTTCTTGATGACGGGTTGTGGGACCCTGAGAGATGGCATGCTTCAAAGAGGAGGCTGAGGGGATTTTTATTAAGTTTTTTATATAAAATTTTAAGGGGACCCGGGAGGGGGGAGGCCTTGGGGATCCAGAACGAACTTGGGGGAGTTCGACCCGGACAGCAGTCCAGACCATCGGACAGTCACCAGGGGGGGAAAATAGGGGTTTGGGGGCAGACTCAGCTCCAAGTGCGGAGGGTCTCCCTATCTTGACGGTGATTGGGAAGGGCAGAGAGTGTGGGAGCAGAGGGCTTTACCATTATTGGGGAACGGTCCACCACTGTCTTCAAGCGGTTGCCTGTTCCCGCCCTTGTTGCTCTTTTCGCTTCCCTGGGGGCATAGGATTGCAGAAGCCTGGGCTCAGTTTGGTTTATTTCAACGCCAGGTCCATGGTGAACAAGTCTCCCCTCATACATGATCTTGTTGAGGAGAAGAATGCAGACCTGGTTTGCATCATGGAGACCTGGCTGGGCCAAGAGGGAGATGTCCCCCTCTCGGAGTTATGCCCACTGGGCTTCCGGGTGCTTCACCAGCCATGGGCCCAGGGCAGGGGTGGGGTGGTGGCGGTTATTATTAGGGAGAGTCTTTGTCCGCAAGTGGCCACTGTCTCTCAGATAGGCGGGTGTGAATCTCTCCTTTTGAAGTTGGGTCCTGGCATTCAGTTGGGCCTATTGATTATGTACCTGTCTCCCAGCTGCGTATCATCGGCCCTGCCCAAGCTCCTCAACATCTTGCCCAGGTTGGCAATTGAGTTCCCCAGGCTTATAGTTCTGGGGGATTTCAATTTGCCTTCTGTGGGTGAGGCGTCTTGAGTTGGCTCGGGAGTTCATGTCTTCCATGACGGCCATGGACCTGACTCAAATAATTCAGCACCCAACTCATAATGGAGGTCACACACTCGACCTGGTTTTTATCTCTGGGCAGTGGATTAATGATCTGGGTAGGGGTGATTTAACCATCCATCCCTGTCATGGTCCGATCATTTTCTTCTCCGGCTAGACTTTCAGTATGCCACCCCCCTCCGCTGGGAGGCGAAACCAACCAGGTGGTTCCGCCCCAGGTGCCTGATGGACCCTGAGAGGTTCTGGATGGAGCTTGGGACATTTCCTGCTTCCCTTGCCCACGGCTCTGCCGAGGCCCTAGTGGCAGCCTGGGAGAGGATGGCTTCTGGGGCCTTGGGTCAAGTTGTGCCTTTGTGGCCTCTGACCCGGCGTGGATCCCGGGTGGCCCCCTGGTTTACCAAGGGACTCCGAGAGATGAAGTGCCAGAAAAGATGCCTAGAGAGTAATTGGAGGTCCAGCAGATCCGAATCTGACTGAACACAGTTGACAACTTATCTTAAGTCTTACCTAGTGGCGATGGAAGCGGCAAAGCATGCTTACTTTTCCGCTCTCATCACATCCACAGATAACCACCCAGCCGCCCTGTTTAGAGTGACCCGCTCACTGCTTAATCAGTGACCGAGGGATGACCCCTTGCAGAGTAGGGCTGAGGAATTTGTACAGTATCTGCAGGACAAAATCACTCAGATCCGGTCTGGTTTGGACTCCAACTGGGTGGAATCCGGCAGAGTGGAAGGGGCAGGTCTTGGTTATTCCATCTGGGGTGAGTTTGACCCTCTTTGGATGATGTGGACAGGATTATGCACAGACTGAGTGCTACAACCTGTTTACTGGACCCATGTCCCTCCTAGCTAGTTTTGGCCACCGGGGAAGTGACGGGGCTGGCTCCAGGCAGTTGTCAATGCCTCATTGACAGAAAGTGTCTTCCCCTCTGCCTTAAGTGAGGTGGTGGTGAGGCCTCTCCTCAAGAAGCCTGCCTTGGATCTGGCCTCATTGAATAACTATCGTCCTGTCTCCAACCTTTGCTTTGTAGCGAAGGTTGTTGAGAGTGTTGTGGCGTGTCAGCTTCCGCAATTCCTGGATGAAGCGGACTATCTGGACTCGTACCAGTCCAGTTTCAGACCCGGTTACAGCACGGAAACGGCATTGGTCGCACTGGTAGATGATCTCTGGTGGGTCCAGGACAGGGGCTGTTCCTCTGTCCTGGTCCTACTTGACCTCTCAGCGGCTTTTGATACCATTGACCATGGTATCAACCCCTGCGACGGCTCGAGGGGTTGGGAGTGGGAGGCACTGTTTTACAGTGCCTCCTACCTCTCGGGCCATTCACAGTTTGTATTGGCAGGGGGGCAGAGATCCACCCCAAGGCCCCTTTCTTGTGGGGTGCCTCAGGGGTCAGTTCTCTCCCCCCTCCTGTTCAACATCTATATGAAGCCGCTGGGTGAGATCATTTGTGGTTTTGGGGTGAGGTATCACCAATATCCCCTTCATGGATTACTGCCTTGTGGCGAAGGGGCTTGCGTAATTCAATGAAGCTATGAGCTATGCCGTGCAGGGCCACCCAAGACGGAAAGGTTATAGCAGAGAGTTCTGACAAAACGTGATCCACTGGAGAAGGAAATGGCAAACCACTCCAGTATCTTTGCCATGAAAACCCTATGGACAGTACCAAAAGGCAAAACGATATGACGCTGGAAGATGAGTCCCTCAGGTCCGAAGGCGTCCAATATGCTACTGGGGAAGAGCAGAGGGCTAGTACTAGTAGCGCCAGAAAGAATGAAGCGACTGGGCCAAAGCCGAACGGACGCTCAGCTGTGGATATGTCTGGTGGTGAAAGGAAAGTCCGATGCTGTAAAGATTCTTTCTCCATAGGAACCTGGAATGTAAGATCCATGAATCAAGGAAAGCTGGACGTGGTCAAACAAGAGATGACAAGACTAAACATCGACATCTTAGGTATCAGTGAACTAAAATGGACAGGAATGGGTGAATTTAATTCAGATGACCATCAGGTATACTACTGCGGGCAAGAATCCCTCAGAAGAAATGGAGTAGCCTTCATAGTCAATAAAAAAGTAGGAAAAGCAATACTGGGATACAACCTCAAAATGACAGAATGATCTCAGTTCGAATCCAAGGCAAACCATTCAATATCACAGTAGTCCAAGTCTATGCCCCAACCACCGGTGCTGAAGAGGATGAAATTGACCGGTTCTATGAAGCCCTACAGCACCTTATAGAATTAACACCCCAAAATGATGTCCTTATCATCATGAGAGATTGGAATGCTAAAGTAGGAAGCCAAAAGATAACTGGAATAACAGGCAAGTTTGGCCTTGGAGTACAAAATGAAGCAGGGCACAGGCTGATAGAATTTTGTCAAGAGAATACGATGGTCATAGCAAACACTCTTTTCCAACAACCCAAGAGACGGCTTTACACATGGACATCACCAGACGGTCAACACAGAAATCAGATTGACTATAAGCTCTGCAGCCAAAGATGGAGAAGCTCTATACAAGGCTGTATACTGTCGCCTTGCCTATTTAACTTATATGCAGAGCACATCATGAGAAAGGCAGGGCTAGATGAATCAAAAGTTGGAATTAAGATTGCCGGAAGAAACATCAACAACCTAAGATATGCAGATGATACCACTCTAATGGCAGAAAGTGAAGAGGAACTAAAGAGCCTCTTGTTGCGAGTGAAGAAGGAGAGTGCAAAAGTTGGGTTGAAACTTAACATTAAGAAAACCAAGATCATGGCATCTGGCCCTCTCAATTCCTGGCAAATAGATGGGGAAGAAATGGAGGTAGTGACAGATTTTATTTTCCTGGGCTCCAAGATCACTGCAGATGGGGACTGTAGCCAAGAAATTAAAAGATGCTTGCTCCTGGGGAGGAAAGCCATGGCAAATCTAGACAGCACACTAAAAAGCAGAGACATCACCCTGTCAACAAAAGTGCGTATAGTCAAGGCTATGGTCTTCCCAGTTGCAATGTATGGCAGTGAAAGCTGGACCATAAGAAAGGATGAGCGCCAAAGAATTGAGGCCTTTGAACTATGGTGCTGGAGAAGACTCCTGCGAGTCCCTTGGACTGCAAGGCGATCAAACCGGTCAGTCCTAGAGGAGATCAACCCTGACTGCTCTTTAGAAGGCCAGATCCTGAAGCTAAAACTCAAATACGTTGGCCACCTAATGAGAAGGAAGGACTCACTGGAGAAGAGCCTAATGCTGGGAAAGATTGAGGGCAATAGAAGAAGGGGACGACAGAGAATGAGGTGGCTGGATGGAGTCACTAAAGCAGTAGGCGTGAGCTTAAATGGACTCCAGAAGATGGTAGAGGACAGGAAGGCCTGGAGGAACATTGTCCATAGGGTCGCGATGGGTCGGACGCGACTTCGCAACTAACAACAACAATCACCAATATGCGGATGATACCCAGTTGTTCACCTCCACCCCAAACCAACCCAGTGATGCCCTTTTTTTTATTAAAGAGTTTTACAAAAACAAAATTTTACAATATATCCCCAAATCCCTCCCACCCCAAACCCACCCACTTTCCCCCCCACCTCCCAGAGCTAAATACAGGATTATAGTTACAATAATCATATTCTAAATAAAAATTATGCATAATATACAATTAACCAAATTCATAATGCGCTTTAACTCTCTTTTAACATAACTACAAACAACATACCAATAACAATATCCCACTAAAATCTACTCATAAGCTAAATGGAACTTTTTAGTCCCATATTTGTTTTGAATATAATTTATCCATCTCCTCCAAACTGAAATATATCTTTCCTGTGAATGATCCTTCAAATAAGCAGAAATCTTAGACATTTCTGCAAGATTAGAAACTTTAAACACCCATTCTTCTACAGTGGGCAAACTATCCTTCTTCCAATATTGTCCCACCAGTAACCGTGCTGCCGTTATCATGTTCAACATCAAGTTAGTTTCTTTAACATCACAATCTACAACAATACCCAATAAAAACAATTGCGGGGAAAACTTTATCTTTCTCTTAAAAATCTTTTGAATGTTCCACCAAATTTTAATCCAAAAAGCTTTTATATTCCTACAAGTCCACCACATGTGAAAATAAGTAGCTTCTAAACTACCACACCTCCAACATTTAGACTGTAAATTAGGATACATGTTGGACAACTTCTTGGGATCCAGATGCCATCTATAAAACATTTTATAAAAATTTTCTCTTAAATTTTGAGCCTGGGTAAATTTAACATTTCTGACCCAAATTATTTCCCAGGTGTCCAACGAAATTGGTTCCTGAATATTTTGTGCCCACTTTATCATGCAGTCTTTAACCAGTTCCGTTTCCGAATCCAATTCAATTAAAGCATTATATATCCTCTTTATATGTGCACAATTTGAATCTCTAATTTGCTTTACTAAATTTTGATCTGTAGTTGTGATGCCAACCTTTTGATCTGACTTCCACCTAGCTTTCAATTGGGTATATTGAAACCAAGAGTAACTTATGTTTTCTTGTCTTAACTCCTCTACTGGTTTAAGTTGCCAATCATTCCCTTGCAATCTAAGTAGTTCCTTATAAGAAACCATATCCATACTCACTCCCATAGATACGCCCTCTATCGCGTGTCCAGGAATTCCCCAAATCGGTATTTTATAATTTAACTTATAATAATACTTTTTCCAGACACGCAATAAAGCACTTCTAAGAATATGGGATTTAAAAGCCCTGTCTACCTTCTTATCATAAAGCAAGTATGCATGCCATCCATATACCAAATCCCATCCCTCAAGATGAAGTATTCTCTTGTTAGTTAAATTAAGCCAATCACTAACCCAGGTCAAGGCAACCGCATCATAGTACAATTTCAAATTCGGTGCCTTGAGTCCCCCTCTTTCCCTGGCATCTTGTAAAATCTTGAATTTAACTCTTGGTATTTTCCCCGCCCAGATAAATTTGTTAATACCCTTCTGCCATTGATCAAGGTTGGCATCCTTTTTCAATATAGGTATCATCTGAAACAGAAAGAGGAACTTTGGTAGAACATTCATTTTAACAACTGCAATTCTTCCCAGTAATGATAATTGTAATTTTTTCCAATTATTTAAGTCCCTTTGAACCTTCGACCATAGTGTTTCATAATTATTCTTATACAATTTTACATTTGAGGCTGCAATATATACTCCTAGATATTTAACCTTCTTCACTATTTCAAAACCTGTTAATTTAGATAACATATCCCTTTCACTCATAGATAAATTCTTGGATAATATCTTAGTGATGCCCTTGACATGATGTCCTGGTGCCTGGAGGTGGTACGGGTCTGGATGGGAAGGAACAGGCTCAGGCTGAACCCCTCCAAGACTGAGTGGCTGTGGATACCGGCATCTCATATTGTCCAACATGTTCCATCTCTTTTGATGGGGGGGAGGTATTGCCCCCCCGAAAGGGCTTGCAACTTGGGTGTCCTCCTGGATTCACGGCTTAATTTGGAAGAACATTTAACTGCTGTGACCAGGGCGGCCTTTGCACAGGTTTGCCTGGTGCGCCAGTTGCACCCCTTTTTGGACTGAGATGCCCTATGCACGGTCACCCATGCCCTTGTCACTTCTCACCTGGATTGCTTGCTGTTTACATGGGGCTGCCCTTGAAATATACCTGGAGGCTTCAGCTGGTGCAAAATGTGTTCCTCGATACTCCCATGTTACCCCACTCCTGCACAAGCTTCATTGGCTTCCGGTTGTCCTCCGGGTGCGATTCAAGGTGCTAGTAATTACCTTTAAAGCCCTACATGGCTTAGGCCCAGGGTATTTGCGAGACCACCTGCTGCCATTGTCAACCTCCCATTGCCCGGTTCGCTCCCACACAGTCGGCCTCCTCAGAGTTCCGTCGGTTAAGTGATGCTGGCTGGCGACCCCTAGGAGGAGAGCCTTCTCTGTGGGTGCGCCAACCCTCTGGAATGAGTTGGCTCCGGAGCTGCGGATGGCCCCCGACCTTCGGTCCTTTCGCTGTGACCTGAAGACATGGATGTTTCAACAATCGGGCCTGGACTGACTATGGTTTTAAATTTGGTTTTATGGGGTTAAATTCCTATGTATTGAACATATCTATTGTTTAATTCTTTTTTAAATTTTGTATTTTCATGTTCTTTTTTAGTTTTATTGTTGTGAGCCGCCCTGAGTCCTCAGGGAGAAGGGTGGCATATAAATATAATAAATCAAATCAAATCAACTCAAATCAACTCAGGAGTTTTGGAAGTCAGTCAGGATGATGTCGGGTGGCCTAAGCTTGGCCCACCTCTTGCTGCGGTTGCAGATGAAATGGAAGGTTTCGAGGGAAATGATGCACACAGCTGAACCAGTGTTCAGTTCCATCCTGCAAGGAACCCCTTGCAGTTTGACTTGAAGTCGCAGTTTGGACTTAAGGGGCTGGCGAGCTCCCGTGTGGCAAACCCTCCGACGGCTGGAGCAAAACCCTACACTAAGCGGCCCCGGGGCTCTGGTACTTCTCCTGATTAGAACGTCCAATTGTGGGTCCTTCTGGTGACCTCTACAGATTGATGCGATGTGGCCGGTCTTCCTGCAGGCCCGACACATGGTTGTCCAGAACCTGCAGTCCACTTGATGGTGGCAGCCGCCACCACAGCCTGGACACCAATGGAAAGGAAGTGCCTTGTAAGGAGTACAGCACAGAGACGGCATTGGTCGCGCTGGTGAATGATCTCTGGCGGGCTCAGGACAGGGGTTGTTCCTCTGTCCTAGTCCTTTAGATCTCTCAGCGGCTTTTGATACCATCGACCATGGTATCTTACTGCGGCTCCTCAGGGGGTTGGGAGTGGGTGGCACTGTCTTGCAGTGGTTCTCCTCCTACCTCCTGGGTCGTTTGCAGTCAGTGTTGGCAGGAGGGCAGAGGTCGGCCTCAAGGCCTCTCGTTTGTGGAGTTCCTCAGGGGTCGGTCCTCTCGCCTCTCCTGTTCAACATCTATATGAAGCCTCTGGGTGAGATCATTCGTGGTTTTGGAGTGGGGTATCATCAGTATGCTGATGATACCCAGCTTTTTATCTCTACCCCAAACCACCCCAGTGATGCCCTCAATGTGATGTCCCATTGCCTGGAGGCGGTCCGGGTCTGGATGGGGAGGAACAGGCTTTGGCTTAATCCCGACAAGACTGAGTGGTTGTGTGTACCGGCATCTCAGGAAATTCAGTTCATTCCATCTTTAACTATGGGGGGTGAGGTGTTACCCCCTGTAGATAGGGCTCGCAACTTGGGTATCCTCCTTGACTCACAGCTCAGTTTGGAAGACCATGTAGGAGCTGTGGCTAGGGGGGCTTTTGCCCAGGTTCACCTGGTGTGCCAGTTGCGGCCCTATCTGGACCAGGATGCCCTGCATACAGTCACTCATGCGCTCATGACCTCTCGGATAGACTACTGCAATGCTCTCTACATGGGGCTGCCCTTGAGGACCACTTGGAGGCTTCAACTGGTGCAGAATGCGGCCACGTGAGTCATGATGGGGGTTTCCCAATCCTCCCATGTAACACCTCTCCTCCGCGAGCTGCATTGGCTTCCAGTTGCCCTCCGGGTGAGATTGGTGCTGCTGATGACCTATAAAGCCCTAAATGGCATGGGTCCGGACTACTTACAGGAGCACCTGCTGCCGGCATCAACTTCCCTTCGTCCTGTGCGCTCCCACAGAGAAGGCCTCCTCAGGGTGCCGTCGGTCAGGGATTGCCAGCTGGCGGCCCCCAGGGGGAGAGCATTCTCTGTGGGCACGCCAGCCCTTTGGAATCAACTGCCTGTTGAGCTCCGGACAGCTCCTGACCTTTGCTCTTTCCGCCGTGACCTGAAGACTTGGTTGTTTGAACAGGCTGGCCTGGACTAAGGGTTTGGGTTTATTTTAACTATATATTGTTAGGGCTAATTAATTTAATTTTCTTTTTAACTTTTGTATGTTGCATTTTATTGCCCTGTACACCGCCCTGAGTCCTTCGGGAGAAGGGCAGTATAGAAATTTAATAAAATAAAATAAAATAAAATAAAATAAAATAAAATAAATAAAAAAACCCGATTGTCAGAATCAGTAGAGGTACAGATAGTGAAAAAGGTTAAATATTTGGGTATATATTTATCAGCCAAATGCTCAACAATAAAAGAAGACAACTATATAAGGCTATTGCAACAACAACAACAACTTTTTATTGATTAGCCCTTGGGCCATATCAAAGTACAAAGTTCCAGCAACAAACCATCACCAAAACTAGATAAAAGCAATCCGAAATGGAATTTGATAAAATACAATTTAAAATGGAATTAAAATACAATTTAAGTTAAAATAGTAATAAAATGCAAATTTAAGATATAGATAAAATATGGAAACATTATATTTCGGAGTCGCCCTTACAATCTACCCCAATCAGTCCCACATATGCAGATCTTAACTGGATCATTTTGTTCAAATACTGTGCTACGTTGGATGTTATTTTCAAGTTCTGGCCGGACATAAGGTAAGTTATTTTGATATGGGGATCCCAATGGGTCATTCGTTTGGTATATAGACCAAGATACCTGTCTCTCACCCTCTTATACAAACAACAGTCAAATAGGATGTGAGCCAGGTCCTCTACCTCTGCTGCTCCGCAAATGCAGAGACACTCATTGTACGGTATAGCATGAAATCTCCCATATCTGACCATTGTGTCCAGCTGTTCAAATCTTGCTCTCGTAAATATCTCCCTAAGATGTTTTGGGAGTTGTGACTTCAAATAACTGTCCACTTGAAAAGTACATTTGTATTTACTCAGCCATTTCAAGTTACCCACCTTACTAAGGATAGCTATATCAGTTTGTGCTTCTATATCCTTAATTCTTTGGGCAACTCTTTTTTTAGATTGTTCTCCTGTTACGCAAGAAACAGGAAGGCCACAGCTTCTTACAAAATTTGTTAGTTTGGTGATCCAGGAGATTTGTGATTGTAGTTTTATTTGCTCTAGTAGGCATAATTTGGGGAGTCTATCAGTCTCCATTTCATTAACTTTGCACCAGTAGTTATAAGATCTAATTTTAGATAATGCCTGAATTGTATGAATTCCCAATTCAGCTCTAACTGCTGCAGCAGATGTTCTTGGATCTACACCCAAAATGCATCTCAGATGCTGGGACTGTGTTCGTTCTAAAGCTGTGGTTGAATAAAGACCACAAATTTCTGCTCCATACAAGAGCATTGTCGTAACCTTAGCCTTATAAACTTTGAGTAGTGGAGCTAGGGACCCTGGGTAACTATGATTCTTTAGTTTGAGCAATAAATTCAAACGGGCTTTTGCTCTAAATGTACTTCGTTGATGATGGCAGGCCCAAGATCCAGTCTTGGAAAAAGTTACTCCCAAATATACAAAGGTATTAACCTGTTCAATTGGTTCATCGTCTAATTGCCACTTATGTCTCTGATGGTTTCTTCCAAACACCATTATTTTCGATTTGGATTTGCTAATAATTAGGGAGTTATCCTGGCAATAAGAGTTGAATCTTCTTAATAGCCTACGTAATCCTACTTGTGAGTATGATAATAAAATCATATCATCAGCATAAAGCAAGCTGTTACAGTGAGTATTTAGGATCATCGGCATGTGTACCATGGTATCCTTCATTAACCCTGGCAAATCATTGATGTATAAATTAAATAATAATGGGGCCAGGATACACCCTTGCCTTATCCCTTTATTTGTGTGAATCCTATTAGTCAGGGCCCCATTAACCCCATACCGCACCCTCAAACAGGTACTTGTGTAAAGGGCTTTAATCAAAGCCAGAAGTCTGGGTTCTATTTTAAGAGATATCAATTTACTCCATAGTACGTCTCTATTTACCATATCAAATGCTGCTGTAAGGTCTATAAAAGCAGCAAACAGGGGTCTCCTCTTATAGGCATATTTGGCAATTAGATGGTTCAAAACAAAGCAGTTATCAATAGTAGATCTGTTCTGTCTAAAACCTGCTTGTTCTTCTGTGAGGATGTTGTTTTCCTCTACCCAGATTTCAATTCTGTTCAAAAGGTACCTAGCATATATTTTTGCTACAATGTCAATCAGGCTGATGGGCCTATAATTACTAGGATCCTTTTTATTCCCTTTTTTATATATAGGGACAACTATTGCCATCTTCCACCCATCTGGTATATGGCAGGTGTTATTTATGTGTGTAAAAAGACCTGCTAATACAGGGCCCCACCAGTTGGGAAATTTCTTAAATAATTCTGCTGGTAAAAAATCCTCGCCTGGGGCTTTATTGCTCTTTAAGCTTTTAATGATGGACTGTATCTCCTTTTCTGAAACTGGTGGCCAAGGGGGGAGGGTTCTAGGATTTACCAAATCACTGTTTAAAAATAATTTCTTTACCGGTTCGGTGGGGGCAAACAAGCACTGATAATAATTCTCCCAGTCCGCAGCAGAGATTGGTATGTCAAATGCAAATCTCCGTTCCTTCAGAATACCTGCTACTGAGTGCCAAAATAATACTGAATTATGACTTCTGGCAGCCAACTCAAGTTCTGACCAGATTGAAATGGCAAAACGTTTTTTCTTTAATGTTATAATTTTTTTATATTCCCTTCTTGTGTGCAGCATCTTAGCTTGTATATGGGCAGTAGGATTCCTCTGGGCAAGCCTCATGGCTGCCTTCAATTTCTTTTTCTGTCGCTGGCAATCAGGATCAAACCAGCGAGGTCTACCCACTTGGGCTCTTTTTGTAGTAGGTTTAGCTGTTAGGTGTTTCTTCAGTATGTTACACAGATTGGAGAATGCATTGAAGGCTGACATCCAGTCAGTAGTAGATGACTGTATTGTTCTAGCCCACTTAGTAGCATTCTCTGTTTTAAGGCATTCTAATATTGCCTTAGTATCAACTTTGGCCCAAATTAACCTTTTATTTTGGGTCACCTCTACCTTTTTGGTGAGCCATCTGTCAGCCATGTTATATGGTCTTAAATCTGAGCGGCCTCGCAATGTCACACTTACAGGCTGATGGTCGCTATTGTCGCTAAGGTGTACTGTGACCTCTGAGAAGAGGTCAGCCTTATCTCTAGACACACAAAAGAGATCCAGTACACTACTTGAATTGGCTGAGTGGTATGTATAAGGGTATGTATAATTCTTGTTCTTACCTCCCAAAATTTGGAGATTACCCTTAAAAATTAAGGAGACTAGGAGCAGGCCAGCGGCATTACTTTTACAGTCTCTTGAGAGCCACTGAGGATGGTTATCAAAGAACTCCCCTGGGATTCCCTTCTTCTGGGCAAGCTCATACAGAGAGGGACCCAGTCTAGCATTCAGATCTCCTAATAATACCACTATGGACTGAGGGTACAATATAGATAAATCTTCTAAGATAACTTCCAAGCCCATCCAATATTCAAAATTATAGTGCTGGGATGTGCTTGGGGGAATGTACACATTTACCAATATTAACTCAAACTGGTCATATTCAAATTTGACAGCTAGAAAGTACGGATACTTATCTTCGTTATATAATTTCTCTCCCTGCCATTGCAACTCTTCCTTTATAAGAATGCATAGCCCACCAGAGGGTCTCCCTTTGTTCTTTGTTTTTAGGGCTGGGGAGGCCCATCCCTGAAAGCCTGGCAATTGTACTGGTTCATCCGCTTCGGTTAGCCAGGTTTCTTGAAAGGCTATTACGTCAAATCTAGAAAGAAAGCTCATTAGTCCACTATCAACCATCCTTTTCCAGCCAGCTATGTTCCAGGTCATCAACTGTATGGGGTTCTCAGAAGCAACGTGGTCTGACTTGGTTGATTGGCTAGATGGTGGAAATGCCAGATGTCAACTTGACAATGGAGCTGGGTCAATATCATCTAAGCTTCCCATATAAACACAGTTGTTGTGAGGTTCGATATTTCTCCTCGTGGGTTGCAGAACTTGTTGTTGCTCCTCTATATCTCGGTTGCCAGTGTGCCTCTGCTCTTGCTCCAAGAATGATTTTTTTCCCAAAGAGCAGGTACTCTGGCTTAAGTCTATAAATGTAGATTTATGTCCATTTTTGGAGGGGCATGGCTGAGGGTTCATCTTGTGGAGAGATGTTGTGGGAACTTCTAAATCAAATGAGGATGGAAGCTGGATTATGTCCTTAGTGTTTGTCAGCTTAGGGGGCACTGTGTGATGAAGCCCTTTGTCTTTCAGTTGTTTCTCAGAGGCTGGGTCAGTCAGTGCAGTTACTCCACTCTCAGCCTGTGTGACAACACCTTTTTTACTGTTGAGGTAAAGGCAGATTGTTGATTAAATATCTTGTCACAAGGTTGCGTGTTTAGTGGATCCAAATTAAATAGAGGCTTTGCTGTAGATTGGGTTGTTGTCAGTGCCTCTTTTAGGTCATCCAATCTTTGAATGATGTTAACTTGCTCAGGTTCTGGCAATGCACTGAATAGGTCAATCAACATTTCCTCTGGTACATCCTCAGCAGTTCCTGCAGCTGTGGGTAACACAGTTCGTATATTGCTTCTTTGCTTTCTCAGGGTCAGTTCAGCTGCAGCAGCCTCAGGCTTAGTAGTGTGAGGGCTGTTGCAGCCTAGATTTAAAGCGACAGTTCCCTCTTGGTGACGCTGTTTCAGGAGTGGGCACACTTTTTCTGAGCAAAAGACCCTTATTGGAAATATAGAGAAAAAGCTCAAAAAGGGCTTCATTCTGAAGAGCATGGAGGGAATTGTGGGCTGCTTGAATGATAGGAGAATTCTCATACATTGTGTTCTTGCTGGCAGCCACTCTACATGTTGTAGATCTATCAGAGTGGATTCACAGTGGAGCAGCTGGCTCAGGGACAGCCTAATAGCTTTTCTATTGCTCCAACGCCCTCTATTTACTCTCTTGTCATAAATTTGCAAAGTAACCTGGTTAGTTTGCAGACTGTAGTTATATTGGTCATCTCTTAGACCTTTGCCTGATTGAGTGTTTTCTCTGTAGGTGTTCAAATTTTTGGGAGGAGAACAAGGTCCTTCTCTACTTTCACCTTCTGAGTTAGCCATCTCATGTCTGTCCATGGTTATCCTCCCAAGTCCTTCCACAGTATTTGGGTGGCTCCTAACAAACTCTGCAAAAGACTCTTTCAGACAATCAACCTTATCCATGACAATTGACAAGAGATTATATATTGAGTTTACAGTTTGGGCTGTAAGCAAACATTGTCTAGAGAGGAAGTCTGTCACATTTTCCCCCTTCAAATTTGCTACATCTCCCTCCTGTGTAAAAGAGGCTGTTGCCAGATTCCAAGGAGGGGAGCCATTCTCCAAGAGGGAGGAGGACAACTCCACACGCTGTCTGCTCTCCAGTTCAGTTTGTATGTCCCATTCCGATGAGTCACATAAATTAAATTTATCTGATAAGGTGCCTGCGAATGAGTTACTTACTGGAGCAGACTGTCTGTTTGCAATATAATCCTCCATTTTCTGCTGCTTCAAAGGCTTGGATATACTTTCTGCTGCAGAGTGCTGTCTCTTCCTTCTTTTCCCCATTCAGGTTTGTTAAAACAGGTTTAAAAATAAGTTTAAAACTATGGTTTAAAAAGTTGAAATGGGTTAAAAATGGGTTTAAAAAGTTTAAAAGAGGTAGGTTAAAATACAATATTAAAAGAGGTTAAAAAGTTAAAATAAAAATAAAGTAAAATAAAATAAAACCTTTACTTTTGGAGGAGCTCTTTACAGCCTTTGCTGCCTCTCCACCATCTTGGCTCCCATATAAGGCTATTGAAACAAATAAAATTAGATTTGGAAAAGTGGAAGAACTTACAACTGTCAATACTAGGAAGAATTGCTACAGTTAAAATGAATATATTGCCTAAGATTTTATTTCAAACAATTCCAATAAAAGTTGGGGAAAAATTCTTCCAAGAGTTAAATTCATTAATTTTGAAGTTTGTTTGGCAAGGAAAGAAAGCCAGAATGAAGATGAAAATGTTGCAAGATGCTAAGGAAAATGGAGTTTTGGGCTACCCGAGTGGGCTTTGTATTATCAAGCATCTGTATTAACATGGGTGAAAGAATGGATAACTCTCAGGAATAAAAGGTTGTTATATTTGGAGGGACATGACTTACAATTGGGGTGGCATGCTTTTTTGTGGTATGGGAAAAATAAAATTCATAAGTATTTCCAAAATCACTATATTAGAAATGCTTTGATAACAGTATGGGAAAAAGTCAAAACTAAAATACTGCATATGTAAAAATTCCAGGGTGGCTATCAACGACGGAAGATTTCTCACATCCAAATTTGGTAGATTTTGGGGGGAAAATGGACATATAGAGATATTTTAAATACTGATGGGACATTAAAATCAAAACAAGAACTGGAAAATCAGGGTATCAACCTGTTGTGGTGGGTACAGTTACAAATACAAAATAGATATGAAAAAGATTTGAAACTCTATGGGTTTTATAAAGAACAAACTGTATTTGATAAGATATTGTTAACTTCTGATGAGAAACTAATTAAGAAAATGTATAACTTTTTGATAATTTTGGAGATGGAAAGTGAACAAACTAAAGAAACAATGACAAGGTGGGCAAAATTTGGTTGTAATATAGAACTAGAAAAATGGCAAAAATTTTGGGAGAGAAATTATAAATTGACAATGTCAACTGCGTATAAAGAAAATTTATATAAAATGTTTTATAGATGGCACCTGCCACCAGCAAGATTAGCAAAAATGTTTAAAAATTTGTCAGATAGATGTTGGAAATGTAAATATAACTAAGGCACGTATTATCATATCTGGTGGACATGTGGTAAAGCAAAGGCTTATTGGAAAAAAGTACATGCTTGGTTAGAAAAAATGTTGGGAGAACATGTACAGTAGTATTTAACCGTGAACTTTTTAATTAGGTATAATACCAGAAACCCCTTCATGGATTACTGCCTTGTCGTGGCAAAGGGGCTTGCGTAATTCAATGAAGCTATGAGCTATGCCGTGCAGGGCCACCCAAGACGGAAAGGTCATAGCAGAGAGTTCTGACAAAACGTGATCCACTGGAGAAGGAAATGGCAAACCACTCCAGTATCTTTGCAATGAAAACCCTATGGACAGAACCAAAAGGCAAAATGATATGACGCTGGAAGATGAGCCCCTCAGGTCGGAAGGCGTCCAATATGCTACTGGGGAAGAGCAGTGGGCTAGTACTAGTAGCGCCAGAAAGAATGAAGCGACTGGGCCAAAGCCGAAAGGACGCTCAGCTGTGGATATGTCTGGTGGTGAAAGGAAAGTCCGATGCTGTAAAGATTTTTTCTCCATAGGAACCTGGAATGTAAGATCCATGAATCAAGGAAAGCTGGACGTGGTCAAACAAGAGATGACAAGACTAAACATCGACATCTTAGGTATCAGCGAACTAAAATGGACAGGAATGGGTGAATTTAATTCAGATAACCATCAGGTATACTACTGCGGGCAAGAATCCCTCAGAAGAAATGGAGTAGCCTTCATAGTCAATAAAAAAATAGGAAAAGCAATACTGGGATACAATCCTCAAAATGACAGAATGATCTCAGTTCGAATCCAAGGCAAACCATTCAATATCACAGTAGTCCAAGTCTATGCCCCAACCACCGGTGCTGAGGAGGATGAAATTGACCGGTTCTATGAAGCCCTACAGCACCTTATAGAACTAACACCAAAAAATGATGTCCTTATCATCATGGGGGATTGGAATGCTAAAGTAGGAAGCCAAAAGATAACTGGAATAACAGGCAAGTTTGGCCTTGGAGTACAAAATGAAGCAGGGCACAGGCTGATAGAATTTTGTCAAGAGAATACGATGGTCATAGCAAACACTCTTTTCCAACAACCCAAGAGACGGCTTTACACATGGACATCACCAGACGGTCAACACAGAAATCAGATTGACTAGATGCTCTGCAGCCAAAGATGGAGAAGCTCTATACAGTCAGTAAAAACAAGACCAGGAGCTGACTGTGGCTCAGACCATAAGCTTCTTGTTGCAAAGTTTAGGCTTAAATTAAAGAAAGTAGGGAAAAGCGCTAGGCCAGTCAGGTATGAATTAAATCATATCCCTGTTGAATATACAGTAGAGGTGACAAATAGATTTAAGGAATTAGATCTGATAGACAGAGTGCCTGAAGAACTATGGACAGAGGTTCGCAACATTGTACAACAGGTAGCAACCAAAACCATCCCAAAGAAAAAGAAATGCAAGAAAGCAAAATGGCTGTCTGAGGAAGCTTTGCAAATAGCTGAGGAAAGGAGGGAAGCGAAAGGCAAGGGAGAAAAAGAAAGATATGCCCAATTAAATGCAGAATTCCAAAGAATAGCTAGAAGAGATAAGAATGCCTTCTTAAATGAACAATGCAAAGAAATAGAAGAAAACAATAGAATAGGGAGGACCAGAGATCTTTTCAAGAAAATTGGAGAGATGAAAGGAACGTTTCATGCAAAAATGGGCATGATAAAGGACCAAAATGGCAGGGACCTAACAGAGGCAGAAGAGATTAAGAAGAGGTGGCAAAATTACACAGAAGAACTATACAAGAATGAGCTTAACGTCCCAGATAATCACAATGAGGTGGTCACTGACCTTGAGCCAGACATCCTAGAATGTGAAGTGAAGTGGGCCTTAGAAAAGCTGAGCAACAACAAAGCTAGTGGAGGTGACAGTATTCCAGCTGAGCTATTCAAAATCTTAAAAGACGATGCAGTAAAAGTGCTACACTCAATTTGCCAGCAAATTTGGAAAACTCAACAGTGGCCACAGGATTGGAAAAGATCTCAATTCCTGGCAAATAGACGGGGAAGAAATGGAGGTAGTGACAGATTTTATTTTCCTGGGCTCCAAGATCACTGCAGATGGGGACTGTAGCCAAGAAATTAAAAGACGCTTGCTCCTTGGGAGGAAAGCCATGGCAAATCTAGACAGCACACTAAAAAGCAGAGACATCACCCTGTCAACAAAAGTGCGTATAGTCAAGGCTATGGTCTTCCCAGTTGCAATGTATGGCAGTGAAAGCTGGACCATAAGAAAGGCTGAGCGACAAAGAATTGAGGCCTTTGAACTATGGTGCTGGAGAAGACTCCTGCGAGTTCCTTGGACTGCAAGGCGATCAAACCGGTCAGTCCTAGAGGAGATCAACCCTGACTGCTCTTTAGAAGGCCAGATCCTGAAGCTAAAACTCAAATACCTTGGCCACCTAATGAGAAGGAAGGACTCACTGGAGAAGAGCCTAATGCTGGGAAAGATTGAGGGCAATAGAAGAAGGGGACGACAGAGAATGAGGTGGCTGGATGGAGTCACTGAAGCAGTAGGTGTCAGCTTAAATGGACTCCAGAAGATGGTGGAGGACAGGAAGGCCTGGAGGAACATTGTCCATAGGGTCGCGATGGGTCGGACACGACTTCGCAACTAACAACAACAACAATACCAGAAAAGATTAATAAGCAAAGTTTATATTTGGTTCTACACATTACAACAGCAGCAAGAATAACCTTTGTGCAATACTGGAAAAATGAAAGGAATACCACCAGAGGAAGAAGTAATTAAAAAAATATTGGAATGTGCTGAGATGGACAGATTAACTATGAGATTGAAAGATAAAGAAGAAACAGAATACTACCAAACCTGGGAATCATTCTACAAATGGCTAGAGGAAAGAAACAAAGATTAGGACTTGACTATGTATTAACACTTTTGAACCCAGACTGCACGCTCATTGAAAAATTAACATACAGTATGTATGTAAGGGAAAAAGAAGTAATAAAAAGCTTTCAATGAATGAGACAAATCAAACAAATTGCAGGCATATTATTTATCTAAAAATTCTTAGTAATGAAACGAAACATCGGCACTCATGGAGGGATGCCAGAATCTGAAATCTCCCCTCCCAAATCCATCATAATACACACACAATCCCTGCCCTTATCTACACATCATAAATCACATTATCCAATTAGTTTCACATATGTCTCTCCTCCCATTGTGTACGCTGGCTTCTTATCTTCTCAAAATAGTCATTAGAAAATTCCCTCCCTCCAAGATTCAAAGTGAAGCAGTTTAAACAAAAGGCTGTCTCTTACATTCTCAGTGCAAAAACATGTCAATGTTTGCACCATTGACATCCGCCCCCCCTTACAAAAAGAACAGATCCCGTAATGTAAACAAACACAAGTTAGGAGCTGACTTTTGGTTTGTTGGGGTGTTTCTCATAAAAGTTTTTGATAAGTCTGTCAGCTTTCACATCACTAGATTTCACCCAAATGGCTTCAGACAATGGGTATCCCTTCCATTGTACTAGGTACTGCAATTTTCCCTTAAAGATTCTAGAGTTGTTTCACTTCATAATCAGTCTGACACGCTACTATGAGGGGTCCAGGAGCTTTCTTAGGGGGAGGTCTTAAAGTGGAGGCTCAAAAAGGTTTCAGTAAGCTGCAGTGGAACACCAGGTGAATTTTTCCCAAAGGTCTGGGGAGTTTCAATTTTACTGTGACTGGGTTGATGATTTTCACAATGGGGAAAGGCCCCAAGAATTTCAGTCCCAATTTCTTGCTGGGTAATTTGAGATGTAAATATTTAGTTGACAGACAAACCTTTTCCCCCACTTGGAATGTTCTTTGGGGAGCCCTCTTTTTATCAGCCTGTTTTTATAAGTCTCAGAAGTCTTCTTTAACACTGTTTTTGTGTTTCTCCAAACCTCTTCCCACCCCCTTACCCATTGATCAAGTGTCTGGGAAGCAGAGGGCACCTGAGGATAGTCAGGCATCGGATAGTCAGGCACTCTTTTCCTGTGGCTACTCTGAAAGGCGTGTAGCCAGTGCTGCTGTGAACAGAATTGTTGTAGGCCACCTCAGTGAAAGGGAGGTCAGTCCAGTTTGTCTTTTGGTAAGAAACATAGCATCTCAGGTATTGCTCCACCATTTTGTTAGCGGATTCTGCAGTCCCATTGGTAGCTGGATGAAAAGCAGATGATAAGCCTTGAGATGATCCAATTAATTTAAGGAAATTCCTCCAAAATTTCGCTGTGAACTGCACTCCTCTATCTGAAATTATTCGTTTAGGGGTGCCATGCAGTCAGTAGATATGTTTCAGGAACAATTTAGTCAGTCGTTGTGCAGATGGGAGTCCTTTACAGGCGATAAAGTGAGCCTGCTTCGAAAACAGATCTATCACAGTCCATGTAACAGTATTTCCTCTACTGTTGGGTAGGTCTACAATAAAGTCCATAGCTATTTCTTCCCATGGTTGAGAAGGGTCTGCTACCGACTGCAGTAACCCAGGGGTTTTCCCTGGAATTGTTTTCATGGTAGCACATACGGTACAACTCTTGACATAATTTTCCACATCTCATTTTAATCCCGGCCACCAAAATTGCCAGTGGATGAGGTGTAGAGTTTTTAAATATCCAAAGTGTCCAGCCTGTTTTACATCATGGCTGCATTTGAGAGCATTGAGACAGAGGGTTTCAGGTAGATAAAATTTTTCCCCCATGTATGCCAAACCATCCCTGCATGTTAGGGTGGTTTGATTATCTTTGAACCATTGATCAGTAAGGAGCTCTTGTTTTATCATCTTCACTCCCGGGTCATCAGGATTAGGGTTTCTGCGAGGTGTGAGTTGTGCCGCAGGTTGTGAACTGGGGATAATTGCCTCATAGACCTCTTCGCATTCACTTTTGTACTGTGGCAGTCGGAATAGCACATCAGCTAGGAAGTTTTTCCTTCCCGGTATGTACTTTAAAGTAAAGTTAAAACAGTTAAAGTAATGTGCCCATTGCACTCGCTTTGGGGACAATTTGCAGGGAGTTTTTAGTGCCTCTAAATTTTTCTGATCTGTCCATACTTCAAAAGGCACCTTGCTCCCCTTTAAATAGTGTCACCAGGTTAATAGCCCCACCTAATTTTTTTTAATTCCATTTATATCCCGCCCTTCTCCGAAGACTCAGGGTGGATTACAAGCTTAGCAGTAGCCTTCATTCTATGTATATGCCTGCTTATTAGGGCTTTCACACACCCAATTTTACTCCAATTTTATTCTTTCGTAGTAACACAGCTCCGACTGCCACGTCGCTGGCATCTGCTTGAATTACAAAGGACTCCCTGGGGCAGGGTTGCTTTAGGACCTGTTCAGCTGCAAATAGTCTTTTTAAATTCTCAAAAGCTTTCTGACAACTCATAGTCCATGCTAGTGGTTGGTCATGGTTTTCCCCCTCCCTTACCTGTTTTGAGTAGTTCTGTAAGGGGTAGAGCAATCTCAGCAAAAGAGGGAATAAATTAATGGTAGAAGTTGGCAAACCCCAGGAAGCTTTGGAACTGTTTGTGAGTCTTTGGGGGCTGCCATTCAATTATAGTTTTCACTTTGGCTGGTTCCATTTCGATGCCCTCATCAGAAATTCTATAGCCAAGATAATCTAATCGGGTTTGGTGAAATTCACATTTCGACAATTTGACATAAAGTTTGGCATTCAATAGTTTCTTTAACACTTCTATGACCAGTCTTACGTGATCAGTCATATTCGTATTGTATATGAGAATGTCATCAAGATACACCAAAATCCCTTTGTATAAACATTCATGTAGGACCTCATTAATCAACTGCCTAAATATGGCTGGGGCCCCCTGCAGTCCAAATGGCATGACTTTGAATTGGTAGCTTCCCAAGGGGCAGTTGAAGGCCATTTTTCACTCATCCAGATTCTCACTTGCTGATGGTTTGACATGTGCTCCCCATTCTGCTTCTGGGGCCTCTTGCCCCACAGTCTGGCCTCCTTATTCTTTATTGGAGTGGTTCCAGCTTGACGATGAGATAAGCTCAGTTATCTGCTGAGGTTTGGAGATCACCCCAAATTCATCTTCCCACAGAAAACTATTAATTCCTCTTCAGAGGTTTCACCAGCAACCAGGCTTTCATTTTCCATCTTGAGGATTCTTCCATGAATCTTTGCCAGCTTATCTCTCTTACCGGAGACAGCAGTTCAGGACCCCCCTTTGAAAGAAAATAGATTCTGGCATGATATCATGGTTCCGATGAATGAGACAAATCAAACAAATTGCAGGCATATTATTTATCTAAAAAGTCTTAGTAATGAAACGAAACATCGGCACTCATGGAGGGATGCCAGAATCTGAAATCTCCTCCACCCAAACCCATTGTAACACATACACAATCCACACCTTTATCTACACATCATAAATCACATTATCCAATTAGTTTCACATATGAGGGCTCTCCTCCCATTCTGTATGCAGGCTTCTTATCTTCTCAAAATAGTCGTTAGAAAATTCCCTCCCTCCAAGATTCAAAGTGAAGCAGTTTAAACAAAAGGCTGTCTCTTAAATTGTCAGTGCAAAAACATGTCAATGTTTGCACCATTGACATCATATGTCAGAAAATTTAAAAAAACCCCACAATATTTACCCCCCCCCCCCGGAAAAAAAAACTTACAAAATTTGAAATATTCTTTTTTTTCAGAATAAAATATTTGGGATGAGGGAAGATACCTGTATGCTACTATGAAATTCTCTAAAAATATGGATTTCTCTGCCACCACTAAAACCTGATTAAAAAATACTGTTTTTTATTCTTGTGAAAGACACTTTACTACTTTTCTTTTATGGCAAGGCTATTTCCTTGATTGGACTCATTAGTATAAACTAAACTCTGTTGCATTCTAGATACGCTTGGCTACCATTAATATCATCCAGAGTTATTACATCCCAAGGCAGAGGTTATACACCCACAGATTTGAATGGCTGTATAAATTATGGTTTCAATTTTTATAATGTTCCTGCAACTTACTTTAAATTTTTTACAGTAATAAATTTGGTGTGTTGTAAAATGGCGAGCAAAAACATGAAAATGCTGAAAATGATATATGCCAACATTTTTAAAAAGTATCTAGCCATGGAAAGTTTATTTACCTTTTGTGTCCCAAATGTCAAGAATATGTGACATTTGGGGGCGGGAAGGGAAAATCTATGGAGATGTTACTTTCATTTTCAATGCATGCATTCTTTGCTAAAAGGCTTGTCTTGCAGGGTTCCTACAAACATAGCCTTATAGCTTTCATCAGTTCTTTCACTGAATGCCTGTAGGCTATTGAAGCAGCAAGCAACATGTCTTAAAGATGTTTTCAATGTCCATTCATTCCCAGCCAGCAAGGCCATTGGCAAAGAATTGTGGAAAGTATGCTGGAAATCACCTAGAGGATCCCTACATGCCTATTTCTGTATTAGAAAGGCTTCCTTCATGTTAGATTATTGATCAGTGCTATTACAAAGCAAAGCTAATGAACAACTCTTAACAACACCCTAACTACTATGCCTGTCAACTAGCAAGCAATGCTCTAAAAGCATAAAAATATCTGTTTCCAGAGCTGCAAATGATTCTAACTTTATAGCAATTCAAATGCCAGTATCTAATGACCAACAGTAGAGTATCATGTAGAGGTCGGTTGCTGGTTTGTACTTTTATTATCAATATTGGTAATGACTCTTTTCTTTATCTCTCATTGTGCATTGAATGTTGATCAAAGGTGGTTCTGTGAAGGTAAAGAACTACAAAATTCTCCTGATATTCAGATCTGTTCTGAAAGTGGAGGATTCCAGACACTCATTATATCAGAAGCTTTTAAAGACGACACAGGGTGCTACTGTTGCCTGGCCTCCAATTCCCTTGGCTCTAGTTCTTCTTCAGCAGAATTATTTGTTGAAGGTAAGAAGACATGGCAATAAAAATGTCGTGCATTGGGTTCTGTTTCTGCTACCATATTTATAACAATAACTCTAGCTTTCACAAGTTTGTGTGACTACAATCTGAATATGGATATCTAAATTGCCAGTGTCTACAGTGATTAAAAAAACCTAATGTTAATTGTTATAATTCTGCTATATATAGCAGCTTCTATTCTTAATTATACTTGTTCAACAAGTTAGACTTTTGAATACTGTTTTTAAACAAAAACTGAAATGTTGTAAAACAGGGCAGACAACCTATTTTCCATAGGAGGGTACCCTGTTTATTTTTGAGGTCGAAGAACTGCTGGGGAATGATTGTGATGATGATGGTGTAGTCATGTCTGTAGTAGCAGCGAGTTGGATTTGATATTTTCAAAGTGTACCATAAACAGTATAGTTCTCATGAAGGCTTTCCCATTCATAACATGGTCTGACACAAAGCAATGTTTTCTGGCAAACTGGTTCAATCCCATCATCCATAACCATGTCAGTTACCAATTTGTCATCTTCTTACCTGTGGGCACACATACAAAGCAGTAAGATAAGGACACTATCATTTTTGTTTTTCAAGAAAGTAGATAGATTTTGTACGGAATTCAACAGTTTTATGAGAACCAAACACAAATTCTAGGTTTGCAGAATGCTAATTTCTTTTAATGTGGCTTAATATTAAAATTTTTAAATTAAAATAATTGGATGGGAGAAGATTGGTGAACACCAAAGTGCATGGAAATTTCAGTAATACTGAAATCATGGAGATTTTCGTAAATATTGTGTTTATAAACATGCAGCTAATGTTATCACTAATGATTCCGTTTCCTACTTTTTGCAGGTGCCAGTTCCTCTGATTCTGATAGTGAACATTTCAAAACAAAATCTGGAGCCATGCCCCAGTGAGTTTACAGAACAAAATCAACTGTCTTGTGTTTAATGTTTCTATGACCATCTAAAAGAATAATTGCTAAGCTGTTCTGCTTCACATTTTCCTTCTGTAATCACTTTATGTTGGGCAAGAATTATCTACTGTTAATCAACAATCAAGTGCTGTTGATGAATTGGATTGAACTTTGACCGTAGGATGACCACCTGCTGCCGGCGTCAACTTCCCTCCACCCTGTGCATTCCCACAGAGAGGGCCTCCTCAGGGTGCCCCCGGTCAGAGAATGTCGGCTGGTGGCCCCCAGGGGTAGGGCCTTCTCTGTGGGCGCTCCAGCTTTATGGAACCAGCTGCCGGTTGAGCTCCGGATGGCACCGGACCTTCGCTCCTTCCGACGTGGTCTGAAGACCCATTTATTTGAACAAGCTGGCCTGGTCTGATGGGGGAAGTTAGGGTTTTTAATTGGGTTTTTATATTGTTACTGTTTTATCTGGGCGATTATTTAATTCTTTTTTTAATTTTTGTATCTTCTATTTATATGTGCCCTGTTCACCGCCCTGAGTCCCTCGGGAGAAGGGCGGTATACAAATTTAATAAATACAAATACAAATACAAATACAAATACAAATACAGGGTTCATTTTTATCTGAGTCTATATTTTAAAAGCCTATATCAGGTGGGCTTTTTAGATGAGATTTTTTAAAGCAAACAGGCTTCGTACAGTTATATACCCTCTTGAATATTAGACATCTCTGTGGGCTTTTATCCATTTGTTTCAGTTAAATACTTGGTTCTTCTATTTCTGAAATTAAGTACCAATAATAAACATTTGGAAATGTTTAGTAAAAATTTTAAGAGGTTTTTCCCTTCTTCCTTTGTTGTAGTTGAAGACTCATGAAGGCTAGTTATTTCAGATTCCCAAGATGTATTCCAAGCATATTAGTAAAATTATCTTTATTGTAATGTATAATTGTTGTTTATGTAAAAATCAGAATTTATTCTTAAAATACAAAGAATTTGATGGGGAAATATTAGTGTTAGAGTTTCATTGCTGCATTGGAAACATATTAAGTCGCAGTTTTCTACTTATTGAAGACATAGACAATGGAAAATGTAGCTAAAATGTAGCTAAACAGGTCCCTAATCAGAATGTCTTATGCTAAGTAATTCAGCTGATTTAAGGAGCTTGGCATACAAAAAGTTATCACTTTTATCCACTAGAACAGTGCAAGAACTACTTCTGAACTGGATTGCATAGATACGGGATTCTGCAATGATGAGAATGCCTTCTTTAATTTGAACTTTTGACAGCAAATTTACTAAGGAAAAGATCTACATCCACAATCTTCATATGACTTAGAACAAAAATATAACAGTCCAAATGTGGAATGGCTGTTTAAAAATTATTATTTTTAACTAAAAATTTAAAGATTTGAGAAATCAGCTTGAAAGAAAAAAAATACTCTAAGGTGTGTATAATTACTTTACTCTAAGATGTGCATAATTATATCAATTTGCTCAGCTTGGAGCAATTTTTAATATTGAATATTAAAGAATAATAAGAATCAGAGTTCAAAGTATATGTTTTTCCCCTCCAATTGCTAAGAGCAGAAAGAATAAACAATTGAGGTTGGGTGCGTGCTCAGAGAAAACAAATTGTTAGAACTCTGAGGATGTTCTCCAAAGTTTCCTGATGTCAGTGATTACTTAAATTTAAGTTAGTGTATGTTAATACCTATTCCCTACTACATACCTACTGAATAAGTAACACAGTGGAAAGTTAGTGTGGAACATAGTGATTGAATTAGTCATTAGAAAAGACTCTACAGTGTTCTATTTCATGAAATGGGAAGCATTTTATGTGCATGCTAAGTGACCTTTCTGTGTTTTGATTTGTCCATTTATCCAGGGCTCAGAAAAAAAGCACTTCTGTTTCCTTAACAATTGGATTGTCAGCTCCAAAGTCTGGAATTACTACAGCAGTAATCCAGCCTATCTCTGTGCCTAATCAGCAGGTATATATGTATGACCTACTTTAGAACATTAAATTTTTATTAAATTTTTATTATTTAGCATATGATGAGAACATGACAGAAGAGAAGTAAATATATATATACACAGTCCACGTAATTATAAGTAAAACATCTCTGGGGGTATGACAGTGACCTCATAACTGGATGTCCAATTCAGCTATCCAAGCGATTGCCTCTGGCATTGCTTCATATAGATCTTCTATAGAACTGGAGAATTAATTAAATTATTATTAAATTAATAATAACATGTAGATATACATCCTGCAACTATAAGAGCTTTCCTTCTTTTCTGCCTTGGATTCTTCTATTCTTGGTGCATTTATTTTATGAAATGTCCTTGCTCAACTTTCTGTACAAGATTCAGGTGTGATAGCATTAAGGTATAAAGAATTTTTAAGGGAACATGGCAGACTACAGGTAGTCCTCAACTTACAACAGTTCGTTCAGTGACTGTTCAAAGTTACAATACTGAAAAAGTGACTTATGACCATTTTTCACATTACAACTATTGCAGCATCCCCATAGTCACATGACCAAAATTCAGATATTTGGCAACTGACTCATATTTATGACACTTGCAGTGTCCTGGGGTCATGTGATCACTTTTTATGACCTTCTGACAAGCAAAGTCAATGGTGAAGCCAGATTCACTTAACCATATTACTAACTACAGTGATTCACTTACCAACTGTGGCAAGAAGGTCGTAGAATGGGGCAAAACTCACTTAACAAATGTTTCACTTAGCAACAGAAATTTTGGGCTCAATTGTCATAAGTCAAGGACTCCCTGCACTTGCATTTGGGTATTTGCATTCATAGACTGATTCTACAAAACTAAAAATTAAGCCTTTTGTAGAAAATTTATTATAGATGCATTAATTAGGTATATAGAATTAGATATGGGTTTTTTGCAAGTATATCCATGAATCAGTGCCTCTCATTTCCTGACATTTCCTGAAGAGCTTGGTCATTTATATGATGAATACACAGACTTCCCCAAAAATTGAGGACCATATAATTTAAAATAATCACTTTTGTAAATTGTCTTCACATGCAGGTGTCTTCTTCAAGCACATATTTTCTTTCTTTTTTTAAATAAATCTTTATTTACATTTCATGTTAAAAACACACGATACACCAACAAAGACAAAAAAAAATTTGCAATATACTATTTATTCCATGATATAAATGCTGGTGTCTCTTCTTTACCCTTCAACTTCTTGGTCAATGTGTCTGCTTCTGCACAATCAAGTATTCTCCTAATTATAGCTTCATCCGGCGGGGTATGATTTGCCTTCCAAAATTGAGCATACCCAATCCTCACCGCCATTAGGATATGTAAAACTAAATACCATATTCCCCTCTTAATATTTCCAGGTGTGAAGCCAAGCAGATATGTCTCTGGTTTAAGATCAACTAAACACCCTGTAATTTCCTCTATCCATTTTTGAATCCTCATCCAATATCTAACCACTTCCGGACATGTCCACCATAAGTGATAATACATGCCAATCCCTTTACCACACTTCCAACAATCAGCCGACAATCCGGGGAACATTTTGGAAAGTCTAGCCGGAGGGAGATGCCATCTATAAAGCATTTTGTATATGTTCTCCCTATATGACGTGGAAACCACCAGCCTCATATTAATCCACCAAATCTCTTCCCATTTCTCAAGTGGAAGTGCATAACCAAAATTCTTCCCTCAGGCAATCATCGCATCTTTTACCACCACCTCCCCTACTACCCTAGTTAGCAACAATTTATAGCACTTAGATATCATCCCTTTCTCCGGACCCAGCAGAATCTTATCTAATTCCTGCAGATTCAGATAAATACCCCTTCCTTCCTTATCCTTCTTATACCTTGACTGGATCTGCAGGTAGGCCCACCACTCCAGTTGAAACCCTTGCTGAGCCAGATCTTGTCGCATTTTGAGTTCTCCCCCGCTATCTAAAAGTTCTTTGTAAGTTGGTCTTCTTCCCTTCTTGAGTAGGGTCGGATGGGTCAAGGCTTCCAAGGTTGATAACCAACACGGAATTTGCACATAGTACTTGGCCCTTATCTTATCCCAATTCCAAATCAGTATATCCCTTATATAATGACGAGTAAACTGTTTGCTTGGAGGAGTATTCAAGCACATATTTTCCATGTTCTTTATGTTCATTGCTTTCTTCACATTCAAAATGTATTTCTTTTCAAAAGCCTGTTTTAGAAAATTAAGCCACTACATTCAGTTCTCATCATCATACAGAGACTGATTTAACATTTGAGCAGCCAGAGATCTACTGTGCTCCTCCTTCACAATTCCAGATCATAGTTGAGAAAAACTGCAAAATAGCACCTGTTCATACTAGCGTAACTGTTCTGGACATCAGTGCTAATGTAGCTGGAGCTTCAAAGAAGCATATAATGCAGCTATTTAAAGTAATACAGAAGCTGTTCTTTGTCACAAGATCCTGAGTGTGACATTTATCTTTCTCATTTTTCTTTTTCCAGGGATCATGATTTCAGTATTTGTTCAGACTTTCCCAAACTATGGTGTATAATGTTGTAAAAGTTGCAGTTAATATTATTGTTAATGTTCTTAGAGCATGTAAATCAGGAACCACAGAGATTACATGCAATTATATTTTTAGTGACATGCATATAAATTGTTGTTGTTGTTAGTTGCGAAGTCGTGTCCGACCCATCGCGACCCTATGGACAATGTTCCTCCAGGCCTTCCTGTCCTCTACCATCTTCTGGAGTCCATCTAAGCTCACGCCTACTGCTTCAGTGACTCCATCCAGCCACCTCATTCTCTGTCGTCCCCTTCTTCTATTGCCCTCAATCTTTCCCAGCATTAGGCTCTTCTCCAGTGAGTCCTTCCTTCTCATTAGGTGGCCAAAATATTTGAGTTTTAGCTTCAGGATCTGGCCTTCTAAAGAGCAGTCAGGGTTGATCTCCTCTAGGACTGACCAGTTTGATCGCCTTGCAGTCCAAGGGACTCGCAGGACTCCAGCACCATAGTTCAAAGGCCTCAATTCTTTGGCGCTCATCCTTTCTTATGGTCCAGCTTTCACTGCCATACATTGCGACTGGGAAGACCATAGCCTTGACTATACGCACTTTTGTTGACAGGGTGATGTCTCTGCTTTTTAGTGTGCTGTCTAGATTTGCCATGGCTTTCCTCCCAAGGAGCAAGCGTCTTTTAATTTCTTGGCTACAGTCCCCATCTGCAGTGATCTTGGAGCCCAGGAAAATAAAATCTGTCACTACCTCCATTTCTTCCCCATCTATTTGCCAGGAATTGAGAGGGCCAGATGCCATGATCTTGGTTTTCTTAATGTTTAGTTTCAACCCAAGTTTTGCACTCTCCTTCTTCACCCACAACAAGAGGCTCTTTAGTTCTTCTTCACTTTCTGCCATTAGAGTGGTATCATCTGCATATCTTAGGTTGTTGATGTTTCTTCCGGCAATCTTAATTCCAACTGATTCATCTAGCCCTGCCTTTCTCATGATGTGCTCTGCATATAAGTTAAATAGGCAAGGCGACAGTATACAGCCTTGCCGGACTCCTTTCCCAATTTTGAACCAATCAATGGTTCTGTGTCCAGTTCTCATTGTTGCTTCTTGGCCCGCATATAGGTTTCTCAAGAGACAAATAAGATGGTCTGCTATACCCATCTCTTTAAGGACTTGCCAGAGTTTGTTATGATCCACACAATCAAAGGCTTTAGCATAGTCAATGAAGCAGAAGTAGATGTTTTTCTGGAACTCTCTAGCTTTCTCCATGATCCAGCGTATGTTAGCAATTTGATCTCTAGTTCCTCTGCCTCTTCGAAATCCTGCCTGTACTTCTGGTAATTCTCGATCCACATACTGCTGGAGTCTAGCTTGTAGAATTTTAAGCATAACTTTACTAGCATGAGAAATGAGTGCAATGGTGCGATAGTTTGAACATTCTTTGGCACTGCCTTTCTTTGGAATTGGAATGTAAACTGATCTTTTCCAATCCTGTGGCCACTGTTGAGTTTTCCAAATTTGCTTGCAAATTGAGTGTAGCACATATAAATTAGGATTGGTTATTATATTTATCGAAGTGTTAAAAGCTAGGAACACTTTTGAAAGTGATATATCAGCTGATAATTCAGTGTCATTGCTTAGTCACATAAATATATCTTTATGAGTCCAGTCTGAAATACTAATTTTAATACATTTATGCTAAATTCATTGAGAATTGCACTTTATATTATTAATGGTGCAGATTTGCTTTAAAAATGTCTGCATATGATGTTTTTTACAGGTTCAAAGTCCTACTTCACATCTCTGCAGATTAGATGGATCAAAGCTTATTCATGCTATACCTATTTTCACAAAGGTCTGTTTTCTCTACCAATATTTCATCCTGAAACCATGTGACTATGGATAATTTAAAGCTTATAAGTGTGGTAAATAAATAGGTTTTTTTTTGTCTGCAAATTTCCCCAATGAGGTACTAGGAGGATACTTAGGAATTAGGGCACTTCTGGAAGGCAACTGGTTTAAAAGGGTGATTTATACTATAGAAAGAAATATTGGGATTTTTTAAGAACTATTTTTTCTGTAATGTTCATTTCCACTGCTTGCACTTTATAAGGTGGAATGGTCTAGTCTTGAACTGCATGCAGTTTTCTAGCATCTCAAGTTTTGGCAATTGAATAAGGTAAAATTTGGTACACTTTTAGGTGCAATATTGATATGTGGTACATTTTCCCCCCACAAAATTAAGAGCTAGAACAAAGGTGGAAGATAAAATACCCTAAACCACGCCCTTAAATATTCCACAAACCCTGAAAAAAAAATCCCTAAATTAGGCTGAAAAATGGTTTCTGGATCTTAAGAGATTGAGGTTGAAATGTGAAGGTTTTAGGATTCAAGTCACTCCATAACTACCACTCTTCACCTTTTAAACTAATTTTAACAGTATTTTATCTTCCTTGCCTCCTCTTATATTTTTAATTTTTACATGCTGTTTTATTAACATTTTATTGTACATCATGTATAGTTCCTCTCTGAGAGAGACTGATGATTAGAAAATGTGAAAAATAAATCAAAAATAGAAAGAAAATCTAAAGTTTCTACAAGTTATTCCATTCACTTTTTATTTTCCAAATTACCATTTTTGCATGTTTTTGAAAATATAGTGCATAAGTACTTAAACAAAATAATTGCTACCATTGAATAAGATGCTATACAGATAACACATTTTTCCATATATTTTTTGAATGATAAAGTCAAAGGTGGAAAATGTGTTGGAAAACACATGCAGGTTGGTGTAGACTAGTATAGAGATGGCCTTGAAGAAGGAATTGAGCTACAATTCATCAGCTTTAGGCTGGAGAGAATGTGAAAAAACTTCAACATTGCCTTCCCTTAATTCTCTCAGTATAAGAGCAATGGGGAAGGGAAAGAATTTTCATAAGACCTTTAAGAATCTGCTATTATATATTATCTTTATAATATACTCTATAGTGTAACTCTGTCTCCTGACCTGATGTCCTTCAAAAGCCCAACAGTTGCAAATGGTAGATGACAGTTGTTTTGGATCTCCTATAAAGTTTCATAAAGGAAGTACATCAATTCCATAGCAAAAAGCGTTGTCTAGAAGTATATATAAAGTATATATAAAGTAATGCTCGTGTCAGAACCCATATTTAAGGGGGCTCTTTCCACTTCTATTTCTTCTATTATTCTGGGATCTGCCATACTCTTGGACCGGAGGGGGGAAGACACTGAGGGCTGCCTCTTTGTTTCTATTGCTACAATGTAATTCTTTCACTGTCTCTGAATACTTGCTCTTTGAACTGTCTTTCCTTGATGTCAGCTTGAAAGGGGGGAGAAAGGAATTTGCCTCTGGCCATCTGGCTTATCGCCTGTTTCGGAAGGGAAGGTGCGAAGGCCCAACAAATCTCTCTACAAGCCTGAGACAGCCCTTTCTCACAGTGGACTTAACACCTGGGGATTGGCCCGTTTAAATTGACCGGATGAACTATTGGGGTGGGATTTGCTTGGGACTCTTTTAACCTATTGATCTGAGTGGGAAATCCTCAGATCCTGTCTATTATGCCTGCTATCAGCTTCTAATAAAAGTTCCTTTTGGAAGAAACTGCTTCCATGAGTTCTACTTTTTTAAGATGAGGTTTTGAAGTGGGCCCTGACATTAGACAGGATCTGCAGTAACAGTCAGCCTGGAAGCAAGACCCTTACTGGGGGACCTGGCAAATCAAGTCAAATAATGGAATAGAGAAAGGGGAGCCTGCAATGGGGAGGAAGCTTCCCGCTGAGCAGACCCCTGCAAATACTCTAGCTCTGGATCCTCAAGCTCTTCGGAAGAGGAGGTGGTCGCAGAATGCCGCCACAAGCACAGCTGGTTGATGGACATTGGGAAGAAGGAGAACTGGGAGAAGAAGGCCAGAAAGGTGATGCTCAGATGGGGCAGTCACCAGCCAGTCTGGAAGGTGGAGATGGAGAGGTCCCTCTGTTTTAGTGAAGACAAGGAAGACTGACCCATGCACTTTAGCCAATTATTGTAACAGGCAATCGGCATGATGAAAATAGCACTCAACTCCATGAAGGAAGAGAAAGCTAAACCATACCAGGGTACCATTCACCTGGGATCCTCCAAGAGGGCCAATGAAGAGGAAACTGAACCTGAGGTCCCAGACCCCTCCAAAGGTTACACTGAAACTGCAGCTGTTACCACTGCTATAGCCACCCCTTGTCGAGTAGTCACTGCAGACAGAAAGAGGAAACAACACAAGCGGAAGAAGAGGCACTGATCCATCCAGAAGTTCCCACTGCTGAATGTAAAGTACCGTGGGGAGCCATGGCACCTGGGATTCTTCCTGACCCAGGTGCTAAATTACATGGCGGAATATGGCCGTGACATCCCCAATGACTGAACCAGGGTCCGCATTGTACAAGCAGCCCTGGATGGCATTGCAGCAGACTGGGTCATAGACCTCCATGATGCAGATGCACCGGAGCTACTAAATTTCAGTCAATTCATGATTTCCCTTAGGCGTCATTTCAAAGACCCATTAGCTGACCGGAAAGCACGGGGGTGAATAAAGACAGTGAAACAGGGAAGACAACCAGTGGCGGAATACACCCAGGAGTTCTGGGCCTTGGCCAGCAAGCTGAATTGGCTAGAGGACATTCTGCTCAGCCACTTCAAGGATGGGTTAAACTACGGCCTCTATGATGCCTGCCTCCCTTGGGGAGACCCTCATCGATTGCAAGACTGGTACATCCTAGTTGAAGAAGCAGAGATCAACCTGGCCAAGAGACAATTGTCAAGGGGGTAGATCGTGGGGGAAGTCCCCATCAGAGTCAACCCATGAATCAGCAAAGCAACCATCAGCCACTGCGAACCTCAGGTTGTTTCAAATGTGGGAAAGAGGGACACCATGCCGCCAAATGCTGCTCATGCATCCCTACCAAAAAGTCTGACCGAGCTCCAGCTAGAAAACCAGGGAAGACCCCAGAAAAGCCAAAGGAGATGGCTGTGAAAGGCACGGAAGTCATTGAGTTCCCTACCTCAGCCCAATGAGGAAAGGGAACTCTGACCAACCCAGGAGGAACATCCAACTTATCCAACGACAACTCCAAAGACGAACCCTTGGTTAGTGGACCCATTGTGCCCCTCACCGGGACAATAGAACTGTTAGCCCCTGGCATGTCTGAGGGAGTAGAAGTCAGTGCATTAATTGACTCTGGCTGCACCCACTGCCTCATAAGCCCAACATTAGAGGGGAACATAGGAATTCTGGTGAGGAGGATGAAGAAACCCATCTCTTTCGGTCAATTAGATGGATCCACTGCAGGGGGGGGGATGCAGCCACACTAGCAATGCTACCAGTTCAACTCACCATAGGAGACCATGTAGAGACTATAAAATTTGTGGTGACCCCTGGCATGGAATGCCCCATAATTCTGGGCATGGCGTGGCTGACCAAGTGGAACTGCAGGTGGACTGGAGAATAACAGAACTCAGATTCCTGAAAGGGGAATCAACCAAGGCACCAGCCCAGCCTGGGAAAGCCACAGTGGGGGGGGGGGGAAGGAGCTACCTGAAATACCGAAGGAGTATAGAGACCTGCTGAAGTGTTCAGCAAGGAAAGGTCTGATGAACTGCCACCTCACTGGCCCATGGACTGTGCAATATAAATCTGACTGGGCGTGAAACTCATGAGCCCGCAAGAATTGGAGGAAATGCAGAAGTTCATAGATAAAATTTTAGAAACGGGTTTTATTCAGCCGGTAAAGCCAAAAACAGCTGCCCCAGTGCTGTTACAAGAGAAAAAAGATGGAACTCTTCACCTCTGTGTGGACTATAGAGCTTTAAACGCAATAAGCGACAACAATATGTACCCTTTTCCCCTCATGAAAGAAATGCTGTCCCACTTATCAAAAGGGAAGATTTTCACAAAACTGGACTTAAGGGAAGCTTACTACCAAATCAGAATAAAGGAGGGGGATGAATGGAAGACAGTGTTCAATTGCTCCTTAGGATGTTACCAATTTTGGGTTCTACATTTTGGGCTACAAGGAGCACCCGCAGTGTTTATGCAGTTGATAAATGATGTACTTACAGGAGCACCTATACAAAGGGGTACTCATTTACCTAGATGACATCCTTATATTTATTGAGACCATGGACGAACATGTCAAATTGGTCAGAGCAGTCCTAAACAAGCTGTGGGCAGCTCACCTTTATGCCAAACTATCCAAAAGTGAATTCCATAAGGATAAGATTGACTTTCTGGGATATCACATATTACCAAATGGCATAGAAATGGACCCCGAGAAGGTCCGAACCTTGTTAGACTGAGCTCCACCCTGCACTAGGAAGCAATTCCAGAGCTTCCTTGGTTTTGCCAACTTTATTTCCAGGTATCAATGCTGCAAACATTGACATGTTTTTGCACTGACAATATAGGAGACAGTCTTTTGTTTAAACTGCTTCGCTTTGAATTTTGAAGGGATGGAATTTTCTAACGATTATTTTGAGAAGATTAGAAAAGCCACATAAAAATGGGAGGGGAGACCTCATATGTAAAACTAATTGGATAATGTGATTTATGACATGTAGATAAGGGCGGGGATTGTGTGTGTGTTATGATGGGTTTGGGGAAGGAGATTTCAGATTCTGGCATCCCTCCATGAGTGTCAATGTTTCATTTCATGACAAAGACTTTTAGATAAATAATATGCCTGCAACTTGTTTGAATTGTCTCATTCATCAGAACCATGACAACATGCCAGAATCTATTTTCTTTCAAAGGGGGGGTCCTGAACCCCCGCCGCTGTCTCCAGTAAGAGAGATAAGCTGGCAAAGATTCAGGGAAGAATCCTCAAGATGGAAAGTGAAAGCCTGATTGCTGGTGAAACTTCTGAAGAGGAATTAATAAATAGTTTTCTGTGGGAAGATGAATTTGTGACAGACTTATCAAAAAGTTTTATGAAAAACATCCCAACAAACCAAAAGTCAGCTCCTAACTTGTGTTTGTTTACATTACGGGATCTGTTCTTTTTGTAAGGGGGGCCGGATGTCAATGCTGCAAACATTGACATGTTTTTGCACTGACAATATAAGAGACAGCCTTTTGTTTAAACTGCTTTACTTTGAATTTTGAAGGGATGGAATTTTCTAATGACTATTTTGAGAAGATTAGAAAAGCCACTTACAGAATGGGAGGAGAGACCTCATATTTAAAACTAATTGGATAATGTGATTTATGACGTGTATATAAGGGCGGGGATTGTGTGTGTGTTACTATGGGTTTGGGGGAAGGAGATTTCAGATTCTGGCATCCCTCCATGAGTGCCGATGTTTCGTTTCATGACAAAGACTTTTAGATAAATAATATGCCTGCAACTTGTTTGAATTGTCTCATTCATTGGAACCCTGACACCAGTTCATTCCCTGCTTTGGCCAAATAGTGCTGCTGATTAGAAACGTACTGAAAACCAGGGGGGGGGGGAGGAAAGCCCACCCAAGCCAACCATTAAAATGGATAGTGCAATGCCAAGCCGCATTTGAGAGAGTTAAACTTTCTTCCGTAGATACTTTGGGTGCTAAGGCATCCCAACACTGAGAAAGCTTTTGTGATTCAGGCAGATGCCAGCAATGTGGTGTGGGGGCTGTACTCTTGCAAGAAAATGATGAGGGGACACTATAGCCTTGTGCATATATGTCAAGGAAACTCAGAGATGGAACAGAGGTGGGCAGTCTGGGAAAAAGAGGCATATGCAGTATGATGGGCTCTCCTCACTTGGCAGCACTACCTGGAGTGGAACAAAAATTCCTTTCCAGGTGTGGACCGACCACAAAAACCTGGAAGCACTAAAAACACCTCAGAAATTAACTCCCAAACAAGTGAGGTGGTCACAACATTTCCACTGAATTAATTTTATGTCAAAACACCTCCCGGGAGGGAAAAACTTTTTGTTTTAAAGAAAACTTTATTGATTTTCTAGTTTTACATTTACATATTTGAAAAGCAATGTGGCGGCTGAGTTGGTCAATAATTCAATAACATACAAATATCTCTAGTACAGATCTCAAACTTTTACATTAAATGTTTCCTCTCTTTTCCCCTTTGTATTTACTGTCTCATATTTAAATTAGTACAATTCTTATTATATCAATTAAGTAAAAAAAACTTTTTTACATTTATCAATAATTTTTGGTTTATACATTTCCTAATGTTTTAATATTCAATCTTTTTAGACAATCAATGTCCTGGTTAATTTTTCCCATTTTTTCAGGATACACATCTTATCTAGTTGAATTCTCACCATCTTACATCAACCAATTAGTAATTTTCTGGTAATTTCCAGATATCTTAAATTTATTAACCAAGATTCCTCCTATTTCAACATTTAATACTTCCTATCTTTTTCTCTTAATATCTACTATCTCCTATTTAAGCTAATAATTTTTATTATTACCACTAAATAAAAACATATTTGTTACATTCTGTTCCTGATCTTCATCCACATTCTCTTAGTAGTGTATTAGATTAAAAGCTCTACAATCAGAGAATGCAAAAAAAAAAAAGATTTTGTCACTGAATATGGAACACAGCTGAGCTTCTCACAGCTGGTGTCTCAAGATTACATAAATCTTATCTATTGTCTGAGCTGCTGGCCAAGTCTCTTTTAAGCAATAACAAATTGTAGTATCACGTTTAGCCACAAGATGTCACCCCTACCATTTGAAGTTTTCTTTTAAATCCAAAGTTTATTATCTCTTCAGTTTTGCTAACCCCCCCCCCCCCGATCTTTAGTAAGAATAAAAAATCTTTCAGTCTACAAGCTTCTAAAAACTAAAATTCCAATTAGGATCAAATTATTCTTTCAACATTTTAAACTCCCCTGGATAGTCAGTGGCTGCTGTTTCTAGAGGGAGGGATAAATCTCCCTTCTCCACAGGGGGGAAAGTACTTTAGGCAGCTTATGCAGGTAAAAGATAGTTAGGATTTAAGATAGATAGATCTCACTCAGTCTCTTCCGCGCTGCTTTAAGATTGCCTGGTGGTAAGTGTGACTTTGGCTGTCTGCAGCCTAATAATGAGCCATATTGCTATGGCCAGTCTTTCATCCACTGGTTTGGATGGCTGCCCTGGATCGAGCAAAAGAACTACCACCCTCCGGCAATCCAGCAGGGATTCCCTCCTTGTTGTTCGCCCCTACAGGGCAACTTTTGACCCTTTTGACCGCATTGTCCTGAATGCCACAATACAACAGTACTCGAAATGATGCAGCAAAGCCACTTATGCCGGATAAACAACTGGCAGCACAGGTCACTACCCAAGCACAAGCCAAACTCCAAAAGCCTTTAGCAAGTCAAGCAGGAATCGAGTTCAAAAAAGCACTAGAAACTGATGAATGGTTTCTAAGCCATAAAAACCTATGCACCATCACTGATGGACTACCATGGGTGGGAGGAAAATTGTACATACCCAAAAGCCAGAGACTAACATTCATGCAACTGTGCCATGACTCAAAGTCCACAGACTATTTTGGGTTTGTAAAAAGACTGCACTTAGTTAAAGGCAATTAGTTAAAGGACATTGAAAGCTACATGGCCAGCTGCCCGATTTGTGCCTCAGCAAAAAGACTACAAGGGAATGTCACCAGGATTACTGCAACCAGTAGCAACCCCCTCAGAACCTTGGAAGGAGATCTCCATGGATTTTATTGTGGAATTACCTGAGAGTAGCGGAAACACAGTCATCTGGGTCGTGGCAGACTTATTTTCCAAACAAGTACATTTTGTTCCCTGTGCAAAGATTCCTAATGCAAAGACACTCACAAAACTGTTCAACACATATATCGACTTCATTGAGCCCCTCAACACATCATATCCAATAGCGGAGTACAATTCACATCAGAGTTCTGAAAACCATTCCTAAGCCTGTTAGGAACCACCCAGGGACTGTCATCCAGTCATCATCCACAAATGAATGGTGGAACTGAATGGTTTAACTCAGTACTGGAACAATATTTAAGATGCTTTATTAATTACCAGCAAGACAATTGGACTGACCTGCTCCTGTTCACAGAAGTTGCTTATAACAATACTGTCCATTCCAACATGGGCTACATTCCTTTCCAAGTAGCCACAGGACAGAGTTTCAACCCAATGCCTGAACTCCCCTCAGTGGACCCTGAAATCCCTTCATTAAAGGAGTGGATTGCACAACTAAATACCTGGCCAGTAGTCAGAAAAGCCTTGGATGAGGTTAGGCAAGCATATAAAATGCAAGCAGATAAAAAGAGAGTTGAGCCAAAAACTTTTAGTGTAGGGGAGAAGGTTTACCTATCTACCAAATACCTAAAAACCTTACAACCCTCCAAAAAATGGGACCCAAATATGTCAGACCATTCCCCATTGTCAGAATCATAAGCCCTGTCATAGTAGACTTAGAACTCCCAAAGTCCCTCAGACAAATTCATCCAATTTCCCACTGCAGCCTTCTAAAACATGAACAACAGTCACCATTAAGACCAGCTGTTGCTCCTCCCCCTCCCATTATGCTTCAGCACATTAAAGTTTCATTTCCTTGTATTCAGATATGAAATATGATAGATAGATAGATAGATAGATAGATAGATAGATAGATAGATAGATAGATAGATAGATAGATAGATAGATAGATAGATAGAGAGGCAGGCAGGCAGGCAGGCAGGCGAAATTTCCATAGCTGTAAGCATCTGATCATAACATAATTTGATCATCACAAGGTTTATTCTATGCTAATACTGGGATCGACTCTTTGTTTAGAAAAAGTATTTCTTTTTTCAAAGCCCAAGAAGAAGGTTTCTCAACTTCAGCAATAAGATGTAGAACTTCAACTGGCTGGGGAAATCTGTTCAAGACAAAAGGAAAGAGAAGAAATATATGTTGACCTAGACTTAAGACACTAATTCAGCAGCCCCCAATCGTTCGGGCACCAGGGACTGGTTCCATGGAAAGAAATTTTTTCCCATGAACCGGAGAGGGCGTTTTGTGTACTGCTTGTATCCTGTGGATGGAGCTTTGCTTGTTTCTATGGCCCCATTTCTGGCATGCTGCTTTAGTTTACTTGGAAATGAAAGCTGCACCATCCAAATAAAGAATTGAAAGAATAATAACGTAATAATAAACAAGTAAAATATTTCAGCAGCTGCTATTGCCAATGTTGATGTTATAGCTTGCCAATATTAATGTTACTTTTCCTGGTAGACATGTGTGTCTGTATTTTCATTAGCTTATTTGTATATTAAACTTTCAGGAACTTCAACATTCAACCGCAAATGAAGGACAAGTAGTTGTACTTGAGTGTAGAGTAAGAGGAGAACCTCCCTTGCATGTTCTCTGGTTTCGTCAAGGGGTTGAAATTCATGATTCCCCAGACTTCCGAATTCTTCAAAAAAGTAAGTGGCCGATAATTTTCCCATTGAAGTAGACATGCAGTAAAAATATACAAATATGAAATTATTATTGTTTTTAACTGTATTCTGAATTTGAAGTTCTAATTTTATAAAGCTTTTTACCTTTGCATAATAACATTTTTAATGCACTTTGCTCTTCCTGCCTCTCTTCCCTATCCTGTGCTTTGGATGATGTCATAAACAGAACCACGTTCTACAGGAGAACCTGGTAAGCATCACATTTTAAAAAGTATTAATTTCTTGTGTTGTAGTTAAAATATTTTGTACAGGGCTAGTAATAGGCAATTCTTATGGAGGTAGTCTTTTCTTCATACGTACTTCCAACTTTGCAATCTTGTCCTTTAGGTTAGTTTTTATATTATTATTATTATTATTATTATTATTATTATTATTATTATTATTATTATTATTATTATTATTATTATTTTATTCATAAAACATGAAACTCAGTCAACTGAACACTCAGATTGACTGGCACTAATGGTTGGCACGGGTTGCTGCCAGCTTCCTAGGTATCAACCAGGTATCTCCTTAAAATGTAAGATGTTCTGAGTAGTGCAGTTTTTTGTAGCTTTGCTGGAGTTATTGCAGGAAGCTGCAATTTCTTGATGTATTTTGCAAAGTTTTTGGACATAGTTCCCAGTGCCCCGATGACAATGGGTATCACTGTTACACGTTTCATCCATAATCACACAGATTCAATGGCCAGGTCGCGGTATTTTGTAATTTTTTCCAGTTCTTTTTCTTCGACTCTGGCATCTCCTGGTACAGTAATATCAATCAATTGTACGCTTTGGTTCTCTATGACTGTGATATCTGGCGTGTTGTGTTCCAAATGGCAATCTGTCTGTATTCAGGAGTCCCACAAGATCTTCACCCTATCATTCTCGACAACTTTTTCCATCCTATGTTCCCACGACTTTTTGGACACATGCAAGTAATATTTTTTACACAATGCCCAGTGGATTAGTTTAGCAACTCGGTCATGTCTAGCTTTGTAATCAGTTTGCGTGATTTTGCTGCACTCACATATTAAATGTGAAACAGTTTCAACTTTGTCATTGCAAAGTCGGAAAATTTGGATTGTCAGATTTTTGTATCTTCACTTTCATGGCATTAGTTTGTAATGCTTGTTCTTGAGCAGCCAGTATTAAGCCTTCTGGTTCCCATCTTAAGCCATGCCCATGTCAAGTTGTTATCACATTTCCCTTCAATATTTTTGAAATGCTGTCCATGCAAAGCTTTGGTTTTCCATCTATTTAATCTGTCATCTAGCCGTTTTTCCTTATATTCTGCCTTTGTTTCTGATATTTTTATAATGTTCTCTGTTTTTACAGTCTGCAGCAATTTTTCTGTACTTTATTTTACATAGTCATTCAAACTTTGTTTTTCTTCTTCTACAGTTTGATGGATTTGCAGTAGCCCTCTGCCCCCTATTCTTCTTGGCAGGTCTAACCTGTCAATGTCACTTCGTGGATGTAGAGCGTGGTGCATATTCAAAAGTTTACGCATTTTCCGGTCTAGGTGTTCCAATTCAGCCAAAGTCCAGTTGATAATTCCAGCTGGGTAGCATATCACTGGGATTGCCCATGTATTAATGGCTTTAATTATATTTCCAGCATTCAGCTTTGATTTTAGTATTTTGTGGACTCTCCTGATGTATTCCTTTTGTGTTGACTCTTTGACTTTTCCATTCAAGATGTTATCTGCTTCCAATATGCCTAGGTATTTGTAACCATCATCCTTTGCTAGTGCTTTCATAATATTTCTGTTTCCCAGTTCTGTTCCTTCTATTTTTCTCATTTTTCCTCATTGCATGGATAATATAGCACATTTTCCAAGTCCAAAGTCTATTCTGAGGTCACTACTAAACAGTTGAACTGCATTGAGTATTGATTCAAGTTCAGTGTGGCTTTTTGCACACAGTTTTAACTCATCCATGTATAGTAGATGGTTTATCTTGCCATGCTGGCTTGAGATGTGGTATCCCAGTTTTGTGTTTCGTAATATTATTGTCAATGGAATTAATGTGATGTTGAACAGTAGTGGTGAAAGTGAGTCCTCTTGGAAGATTCCTCATCTGATGTTGATTTCACCAATGTTCTCCCCATTTGCTGTTAGAACTGTTTTCCATTTTTGCATATTTGCTTTCAAAAATGTACAGATGTTTTTCCTGATTCCAAAGTTTTCCAAACATGCATTAATCCAACTGTGGGGTAATGAGTCAAATGCTTTCTTGTAATCAATCCACGCCATATTTAAATTTGATTTTTGTCATTTTGCATTTTTAAGTACCATTTTGTCAATGAGCAACTGATCTTTTGTTCCTCTTGATTTTTTATAATTTCCTTTTTGTTCTGTGGGATACAAATTGTTTTCCATCAGATGATTGAATACTGAATTTATTTATTTATTTATTTATTTATTTATTTATTTATTTATTTATTTATTTATTTATTTATTTATTTAGATTTCTATACCGCCCTATTCCCGAAGGACTCAGGGCAGTTTACAGGGCAGCATAAAATACAATATAAAAGATAATTTAAATTAAAATAAATTAAATTGATTAAGCCCAACAATTAAAACAATATTTAAAAAGGTAAACCCCTTCAGTCCAGGCCAGATAAATTGAAAAGCCAGGTTTTCAGGTCCCGGCGAAATGAATGCAGATCAGGGGCAGTCCGGAGTTCCACAGGTAAATCATTCCAGAGGGCAGGCGTGCCCACAGAGAATGCCCTCCCTCTGGGGATCACCCGCTGGCACTCCCTAACCGGCGGCACCCTAAGGAGGGCCTCTCTATGGGAGCGCACAGGACGATGGGAAGTTGATGCTGGCAGCAGGTGCTCCCTAAGATAATCCGGACCCATGCCATGTAGGGCTTTATAGGTCATCACCAGTATCTTGTAAAAAGTTTGAATGTTGTTGGCAGACAAGTAATTGGGTGGTAGTTGCTTGGTTCTGTGCTCTTTTCAGGGTCTTTCATTATCAAGTATGTTAGACCAGCTGTTAACCAATCTTCACTTGTGGCATTTTGAAGCATTTCATCAAACTGAGTGGCCATGCAGTGATGGAGGCTGGTGAGGTGTTTCAGCCAGTATCCATGCAGCTCGTCCAGGCCAGGTGCACTCCAGTTCTTGACCTTCTTTACTTGTTTTGCAACCATATCGGTGGTTATTACAATAATCTCCATTTTGTTTTGTGTTGCTTGTTTTTGGATATCTTTGATCCAGGAGGCAGTTTTATTATGTTCCATTGGGTTTCCCCACAGTTCTTTCCAAAAGTTTAAGGTTTTTTCTTTACATGGTAGAACAGTAGTTTGGACTTTACTTTTGTCAAGTGACCAATAGAAGAGGTGCTGGTTTCTTCTGAACTGGGCATTTTCACGATATTGTTTTATTCATCCTTCATATCTTTCAGTTTTCTTTGCTGTTGCTCTTACATGCTGTTTTAGGTTTTCCATGACTTCCGTTATTGTTTTTTCCTCCAAGTTATATTTTTTGTATAAACTATTTTTCATCTTTTTGTTCTTTAGTTTTCCTTCTTGCAAGTATTTCAATTTGCTGACATCTCATAGGGTTTTTGTTTGTTTTTTTTTCAAGTCAAATTTTCCACTTTGGTGTTCCAGTGGGTTTCTTTTTTGGCATTTTATAACCCAATTCTGCAGTTATAACGGCGGCTGTACTGTACATTAGTTGGTTTGTTTCATACAGTGTGCTGGATGGGATGGAAGTTAAAATGTTGTTCACAGCATTTAGTAAATCTTTCACTCGTTTGCTATGCACTTCACGGATGGCAGGCAGTCTTTCTCTTTCTGTGTTTTCTTTGATGTGGTTTTCAATCTTTTCTTTCAGCATTTTCACTAGATTACTTAGCTCTACACTTTTGTTTTGTTGCACAGGGGAGTCTTCATCCTGTGTGGCAGCTTCTTCCACTGGTTGGTCAGTTTGTTGGTCAGTTTGTTCAGGTATTGGAACAATTTCTTTAGCCTGTTCATCATCATTGCTTGTTGTTTTCTTTTTAGCCAATGTTCCTAGATGTTGAATTTCCACATTTGTAAAAACTTTATTATGGATGATGAAACATCTTTGATCCATTAATTGTTGTTCGGTTACATCACTTTCTGGGTGCTTTTCCTTCCACAGTTGCATCATTCTTTTTTGAAATCCCCTGGCTGTTGGTTCTGCCTGGTAGTAGCATTGGATGATTTCTTGATTTTCTTTGGTTGTCCAGGTTTTGCAGTTTTGTTCCAGTTGCTTTATAGTTGTACGCTTTGGTTCCCCAGCAGTAACAACTGAGCCCTGTGGCCCATTTTTCGACAGATGTCCAGGAGCCATAGCATCTGATGCAGTGCTTGTTGACCCGGGCAATGACCGATCTGGTATGGAATTTTTTTTATTTCTTCTCATCACTGGTGATGGGAGGTGCCTAGGTTGGTTCATGGTGGCTAAGCCACTACCAATCCAAAGACCGGTAATCCCATAACCATAGGGACCGCACTCAATAGCCGTCCAGGCCCAGCCACATCCTCCTCCTCCTCCTCCTCCTCCTCCTTCTTCTTCATTATTATTATTATTATTATTATTATTATTATTATTATTATTATTATTATTATTATTATTATTATTATTATTATTATTATTATTATTGGAACCTCAGCAAACGTAATGTAGACAACCTTACTAAATAAACGTTTTTCATTTGTGGAAAATGTTTGCTAAAAGCTGCTTAATCACCACAATTTAAGAACCAAGATTCTGGTGGTTAAAATACCAATTTTTCCAGTTATTAAAACTATCTACAATAGGTAAAATATAAAATACAGATAGTCCTCAACTTACAACAGTTCATTTAGTGACCATTTAAAGTTACACTCTTTCAAATAATAACTTCATAAGAATTACAGAAAACTAAAATACTGTACATATTACAGCTATATTACAGTTCATGGAGTTTATTGAATTATCTGTTCCATTCCCCAAGGTGGGACTAGAAGACGGGTCGGCAACCCGTGGCTCCAAAGCCACATATGGCTCTTTCAGCCATCTCCTGTGGCTCCCAGTCCTCCTCTGCCATGTGCAGTCCCCCAAAAAAGTGGGACTAAAAAAGTTCAACCAATCAATTCAAACTTCTCATAAAAACAAACCTCACAAAGTTTGAATTGATTTGTTGAACTTCTTTGGACTTTCTTCTTTGGACTCCACGTGGCAGCAGCGGAGGAAGAGATGGAGGACTGCTGGAAAGATGAGTGGGCTCTTTTTCTACCTGCTGCATCTTCCTCGGGCTCCCCTCCTCCAACCACACCACCACTGCCTTGCCCAACTCCCCCCCCCCCGCTGTTTCACAGCAGGGGCATCCAGCCCTTTTTCTCCCTGCTGCGCAATGCCTCTCTCTACCTTGTGCTGGCACGAAGATGCCACGAAGCTGCCGCCAGGAAGCTATGCCACCGCCACTGCTGCTGGTGCTGCCGGTTCTGCTGGGCAAGGCCAGAGAGGTGATGGCGACTGGGCAGCTGCGTCCCGGAGGCAGAACTCTGGCCTCCTGTAGCAGGCTGAGATAGGTGAGCCTGAGTGGCCGTCTGCTGCCACCTCAGATAATTTGCCACAGCAGCTCCTTCTCCCTGTCAGCCTCCTCCTCCACTCCCTCAGAACCTTCGCGCCAAAGGGTGGAAAGAAAAAAGTCCCAGAGAGGGAGAGCGTGGGTTGGGGGGAGAGGAGTCTTTTCCAAGGGGAGGAGAAGCCAGGATGGTAGAGCCATCCATACTTAAAAACTTTAACATCTATGGGAGAGGAGGATACACTGCAGCGCAAGGGCATTGTAGGGAAGGGGGGAGGGGGAGAAGAGGGATAGGAAGGAAAGAAAACAAAAGGAAGGAAGGAAGGAAACTGCAGCCACCTAAGAAAAAGCAAATTTAAACACAGTAGCTGCTGGGGAAGGAGGAGGGAAGGCAGGCTTGGCAACTTGCTGGAAGGGACTGATTCTGGGTTCAGGAAAGGCGCAAATCTTTCTGGATCAAGGCGGGGAGGGGCATTGGGGTTCCAGCCTTGGAGGGGAGAAAATGAAGCTGGCTCCACTTGCACAGAGCTCTTTGGGAGCCGGATCCAGCCTGGCCGTGTTGCAAAGGTGGGCAGCTGCATTGCAACCTGCCACACGGTTCCTGGGGGAAGCAAGGGTTTACCTGTTGAGCTTCAGGTGGCAGTCAGGGTGCCAGTGGTCCTTTTCCTCTGGCAGCTGCTGTGCAAACTGGGCACAGGAGAGAGGATGAAGGAGGGATTCAGAAGGGCAGTGAAGCTGGGGTGCTGTAAAAACTTTATATGAGTCTGAGATCACCAGGAAGCAAAGCGGGGAGGTCCTGTGGGCCCAGAGGCCGCTCCCACACTACCAGACCTTCACTGCTTTGGGGCTTCAGCTGGCAATTCTGTGCAAAAATTTGCAAAAGCAGAGCAAAGTGCAACCACTGCAAAAACCACTGTGAGAAACACGCGTTCATGGCATAAAACCTGGAGCTGACTCATTTCACATGCCTGGGTCCCAGGAAGAGGCTCCCGCCCCCTGGTTACCACCTGCCCTGCAAGATAGGCAAAGCCATCCCTGGCCGCAATGACGTCACCGGGAGCAGAGTCGTCCATACCAGAGCTGGATGGGGCAGGGCCAGTGTATGTCTTAGGCTCCACTTTTCGCGCATGCTCATTTTGCGGCTCCCAGTTTTTCCTTTTGTGAGGGAAATGGGTCTAAGTGGTTCTTTCAGTGTTTCAGGTTGCCAACCCCTGGTCTAGAACAACTCGCTGTGGGCAACTTGTTACGGCCAACCTGCCACAACCAACTTGCCACAACCAACTTTCCATGGCCAACTTCCTGCAATACAACTTGTCAAAGCCAACTCACTATGTGACAACTTGCCATGGGTCAAGAGTTACACTTAATATCAAAGAAATGGTGAAATAAAATCATTAAAGAAAGAATGCAAAATGAGGGATAAAATGAAATGTGAATGACAAAAATTAAAATAATTTTAGATTGAATTACTGACTTGTCCTACAGTGAGTTATTCCATGGTAAAATGTCTCGCAATTAATTGGCCATAGTGAGTTGGCTGTGGCAAGATGGCGGTGATGAGTGGGCATTGGTGAGTTGTCCCATTCCGCCCCAAGGTTTTTTTTTATTGAGGGTATGTTTTAAAAAACCTAATGTAATAGGAAACAGGGCAATTTTTATCTATACATCTCTGATATAGAACATTTGTTACCTACCTCCCCAAAATCTCAGTTGATTACATGCTAGGTAGTATGGAATCAGAAGTAGAAGAAGCAACTTTGGAGATTCAAGCAATTGAAAATCTATGAAACAGATTTTTCTTATCATTACTAAGTTCTGTTCATTTAATGTGTTTTACACTCCTTTCTTTGTCTAGACAAAAATCAGTCTACAACACAAATCTCTTCAGACTGTTTGAAAAAATTAATAGCCAGTCAAATTACCTAAGGCCAACATCATAGTTTGTCAAATGACTGGTTCGTTGTTGTTGTTAGTTGCGAAGTCGTGTCCGACGCATCGCGACCCTATGGACAATGTTCCTCCAGGCCTTCCTGTCCTCTACCATCTTCTGGAGTCCATCTAGGCTCACGCCTACTGCTTCAGTGACTCCATCCAGCCACCTCATTCTCTGTCGTCCCCTTCTTCTATTGCCCTCAATCTTTCCCAGCATTAGGCTCTTCTCCAGTGAGTCCTTCCTTCTCATTAGGTGGCCAAAGTATTTGAGTTTTAGCTTCAGGATCTGGCCTTCTAAAGAGCAGTCAGGGTTGATCTCCTCTAGGACTGACCGGTTTGATCGCCTTGCAGTCCAAGGAACTCGCAGGAGTCTTCTCCAGCACCATAGTTCAAAGGCTTCAATTCTTTGGCGCTCAGCCTTTCTTATGGTCCAGCTTTCACTGCCATACATTGCAACTGGGAAGACCATAGCCTTGACTATACGCACTTTTGTTGACAGGGTGATGTCTCTGCTTTTTAGTGTGCTGTCTAGATTTGCCATGGCTTTCCTCCCAAGGAGCAAGCGTCTTTTAATTTCTTGGCTACAGTCCCCATCTGCAGTGATCTTGGAGCCCAGGAAAATAAAATCTGTCACTACCTCCATTTCTTCCCCATCTATTTGCCAGGAATTGAGAGGGCCAGATGCCATGATCTTGGTTTTCTTAATGTTTAGTTTCAACCCAGGTTTTGCACTCTCCTTCTTCACCCGCAACAAGAGGCTCTTTAGTTCTTCTTCACTTTCTGCCATTAGAGTGGTATCATCTGCATATCTTAGGTTGTTGCTGTTTCTTCCAGCAATCTTAATTCCAACTTTTGATTCATCTAGCCCTGCCTTTCTCATGATGTGCTCTGCATATAAGTTAAATAGGCAAGGCGACAGTATACAGCCTTGCCGGACTCCTTTCCCAATTTTGAACCAATCAGTGGTTCCGTGTCCAGTTCTCACTGTTGCTTCTTGGCCCGCATATAGGTTTCTCAAGAGACAAATAAGATGGTCTGGTATACCCATCTCTTTGAGGACTTGCCACAGTTTGTTATGATCCACACAATCAAAGGCTTTAGCATAGTCAATGAAGCAGAAGTAGATGTTTTTCTGGAACTCTCTAGCTTTCTCCATGATCCAGCGTATGTTAGCAATTTGATCTCTAGTTCCTCTGCCTCTTCGAAATCCTGCCTGTACTTCTGGTAGTTCTCGATCCACATACTGCTGGAGTCTAGCTTGTAGAATTTTAAGCATAACTTTACTAGCATGAGAAATGAGTGCAATGGTGCGATAGTTTGAACATTCTTTGGCACTGCCTTTCTTTGGAATTGGAATGTAAACTGATCTTTTCCAATCCTGTAGCCACTGTTGAGTTTTCCAAATTTGCTGGCAAATTGAGTGTAGCACTTTTACTGCATCGTCTTTTAAGATTTTGAATAGCTCAGCTGGAATACTGTCACCTCCACTAGCTTTGTTGTTGCTCAGCTTTTCTAAGGCCCACTTCACTTCACATTCTAGGATGTCTGGCTCGAGGTCAGTGACCACCTCACTGTGATTATCAGGGATGTTAAGCTCATTCTTATATAGTTCTTCTGTGTAATTTTGCCACCTCTTCTTAATCTCTTCTGCCTCTGTTAGGTCCCTGCCATTTTGGTCCTTTATCATGCCCATTTTTGCATGAAACGTTCCTTTCATCTCTCCAATTTTCTTGAAAAGATCTCTGGTCCTCCCTATTCTATTGTTTTCTTCTATTTCTTTGCATTGTTCATTTAAGAAGGCATTCTTATCTCTTTTAGCTATTCTTTGGAATTCTGCATTTAATTGGGCATATCTTTCTTTTTCTCCCTTGCCTTTCGCTTCCCTCCTTTCCTCAGCTATTTGCAAATCTTCCTCAGACAGCCATTTTGCTTTCTTGCATTTCTTTTTCTTTGGGATGGTTTTGGTTGCTACCTGTTGTACAATGTTGCGAACCTCTGTCCATAGTTCTTCAGGCACTCTGTCTATCAGATCTAATTCCTTAAATCTATTTGTCACCTCTACTGTATATTCAACAGGGATATGATTTAATTCATACCTGACTGGCCTAGCACTTTTCCCTACTTTCTTTAATTTAAGCCTAAACTTTGCAAGGAGAAGTTCATGGTCTGAACCACAGTCAGCTCCTGGTCTTGTTTTTACTGACTGTATAGAGCTTCTCCATCTTTGGCTGCAGAGCATCTAGTCAATCTGATTTCTGTGTTGACCGTCTGGTGATGTCCATGTGTAAAGCCGTCTCTTGGGTTGTTGGAAAAGAGTGTTTGCTATGACCATCGTATTCTCTTGACAAAATTCTATCAGCCTGTGCCCTGCTTCATTTTGTACTCCAAGGCCAAACTTGCCTGTTATTCCAGTTATCTTTTGGCTTCCTACTTTAGCATTCCAATCCCCCATGATGATAAGGACATCATTTTTGGGTGTTAGTTCTATAAGGTGCTGTAGGGCTTCATAGAACCGGTCAATTTCATCCTCTTCAGCACCGGTGGTTGGGGCATAGACTTGGACTACTGTGATATTGAATGGTTTGCCTTGGATTCGAACTGAGATCATTCTGTCATTTTGAGGATTGTATCCCAGTATTGCTTTTCCTATTTTTTTATTGACTATGAAGACTACTCCATTTCTTCTTAGGGATTCTTGCCCGCAGTAGTATACCTGATGGTCATCTGAATTAAATTCACCCATTCCTGTCCATTTTAGTTCGCTGATACCTAAGATGTCAATGTTTAGTCTTGTCATCTCTTGTTTGACCACGTCCAGCTTTCCTTGATTCATGGATCTTACATTCCAGGTTCCTATGGAGAAAAAATCTTTACAGCATCGGACTTTCCTTTCACCACCAGACATATCCACAGCTGAGCGTCCTTTCGGCTTTGGCCCAGTCGCTTCATTCTTTCTGGCACTACTAGTACTAGCCCTCTGCTCTTCCCCAGTAGCATATTGGACGCCTTCCGACCTGAGGGGCTCATCTTCCAGCGTCATATCGTTTTGCCTTTTGGTACTGTCCATAGGGTTTTCATGGCAAAGATACTGGAGTGGTTTGCCATTTCCTTCTCCAGTGGATCACGTTTTGTCAGAACTCTCTGCTATGACCTTTCCGTCTTGGGTGGCCCTGCACGGCATAGCTCATAGCTTCATTGAATTACGCAAGCCCCTTCGCCACGACAAGGCAGTAATCCATGAAGGGGCTTGTCTAGCTTCGTCTAAAGTTTTCCTAATGATTGGCCAGATGTTTTGTAATTGTGCAATCTATTCCTTCAGTGCTGGGATTACCGGTTCTTTTGGGGTTAGTTCTGGCATGGGGTTAAAACCTAGACCCGTAGCTACTTGAAAAGGAGTGTAACCTGTGCTGGAGTGGACTGCATTATTATATGCCACTTCTGCAAAAGGCAATAGGTCCATCCAATTTGTTTGCTGGAAATTAATAAAGCATCTTAAATATTGCTCAAGTACTGAGTTCGACCGTTCAGCCGAACCTCCCATCTGAGGATGATGACTACATGACAGTCCTTGGGTGGTTCCTAAAAGGGATAAAAATTCTTTCCAAAATGCCGACGTAAATTGCACCCCGCCTATCAGATATGATGTGTTGTGGTGCCCCATGCAATCTGTAAATATGCTGCATGAAAAGTTTTGCTAAGGCTTTTGCGGTGGGGATCTTTTCGCAATGGATGAAGTGCACTTGTTTGGAAAACAAGTCCGGAACTGTCCAGACTGCAGTGTTCCCATTGCTTTCTGGTAATTCCAGTATAAAATCCATGGCTATTTCTTTCCATGGGGCTGAGGGATTTGCCACCAGTTGTAACAGTCCTGGTGATTTCCCTTGCAGCCTCTTAGCTGTTGCACAAGTTTGGCAGCTGCCCACGTAGCTTTCTATGTCCTTTTTTATAGATGGCCACCAAAATTGTCTTTTAGTTAAGTGTAGGGTTTTTACAAACCTGAAATGTCCTGCTGATTTTGTATCTTGGCACAACTGTATGAAATTGATCCTCTGGGTGGCAGGTATGTATAACTTCTCCCCCACCCAGGGTAGTCCATCTTTAATTGTGCACACATGTCTATTTTTCTGGAACCATTCATCAGTTTCCAAAGACTTTCAGAACTCTATTCCAATTTGGCTATCCACCCTCAGCTTCATTTTAGCTAGGGCCCTGGTGGTTACTGGTGCTGCCACCTTTTGTCCGGGCATAAGTGGTTTAGAGTCAGTGGCTTGTGTGCTGTTATATTGGGGCATGCGAGATAATGCATCTGCCAAGATATTCTTTCCCCCTGGTAAGTGTTTGAGTGTGAAACAGAATCGGTGAAAATGTTGGGACCAGCGGGTTTGCTTAGGAGTGAGTTTCCTGGGTGTTTTTAGTGCTTTCAAATTTTTGTGCTCTGTCCAGACCTGGAAGGGGATTTTATTTCCTTCAAGGAAATGGCGCCACATAAGTAATGACCACCTCACAGCATACACCTCCTTTCCCCACATGGCCCAATGTTGTTCTGTCTCCATGAGTTTCCTGGACGTATATGCACATGGTTGCAATGCCCCCTCATCATTTTCCTGTAATAATACAGCTCCCACCGCCACATTGCTAGCATCTGCCTGTATTACAAAGCGTTTATCAGGATCTGGGTGTCTCAGTACAGATTCATCAGAAAAAAGTCTCTTTAGCCTCTCAAATGCTGCCTGACGTTCCATTGTCCAGGGGCTGGCTGGGTTTCACTTGGGACCCCCCCCCCTTCATTTTCAACAAGTTTGTGAGGGGCAGGGTTATTTGGACAAATGAAGGGATGAATTGGCAGTAAAAGTTTGCAAACCCCAGGAAACTTTGCAATTGCTTCCTTGTGTGGGGTGTGTGTGTGTGCCCATTGTAATACTGCCGTGACTTTCTCAGGGTCCATTTCGATGCCCAGTGGGAATATGCAATACCCCAGGTAGTCTATTCGTTCCTGGTGGAATTCACATTTCGATAATTTTGCATATAGGTGGGCGGGCCGCAATTTTTTCAAAACTGCTCTGACTAGGTTAACATGCTCCTGTTTGGTCTCAATGAAAATAAGGATGTCATCTCGGTAAACCAGGACCCCTTTATATAGGTGCTCTCTTAGCACTTCATTAATTAATTACATAAAAACTGTGGGGGGCCCTTGCAGTTCAAATGGTAGGACTTTGAACTGGTAGCAATCCATTGGGAAATTGAACGCAGTCTTCCATTCGTCCCCTTCCTTAATCCTAATGTGGTAGTATGCTTCTCTCAGATCTAGTTTGGTAAAAATCCTTCCTTTCAATAGGTGGGATAGCATATCCTTCATTAGGGGTAGTGGGTACAGTTTACATTCACTAATTGTGTTCAAATTTCTGTAATCTATACAACAGCGGAAAGAGCTGTACTTCCTCTCCCTGAGCAGGACTGGGGCGGCCACTTTGGGTTTGGCAGGCTCAATAAATCCCCTTTCTAGGTTTTTTTAATGAATCTTTCCATCTCCACCGTTTATTTTGGGCTCATGGCATACATCCTGGGTTTTGGGAGTTTTGCCCCGGGTTTGAATTTTATAGCACAGTCTGTGGACCGGTGAGGGGAAAGCTCATCTGCCTGTTCCTCACTGAAAACTTCAGCAAGGTCCCTGTATTCCTCCAGTATTTCTGGTAACCCCTTCTCTTCCCCCACTGATGCTGTCTCATCTCTTCAGGGTATTTTTTTTTTGGGGGGGGGTGCTTTGGGGTTTTACGTTCCTATGCTCCCCCTCTGGGAAATTGAGTTCTGCTGTCCTCCAATTTACCCAGGGGTTCCATTTCTTCAGCCATTCCAGTCCTAAAATCATTGGGCATTCCATGCCTGGGGTCATTACAAATGCTATGTCTTCCTCGTGGGTCCCCAGGACAGGTGAACTGGTAAGGTGGCTAGGGTAGCTGGCACCCCCCCTGCTATGGACCCATCTAACTGGCCAAAGGAGATTGGTTGTTTTAGTCTCCTCACTTGAATGCCCAAATTCCCCACCAGCATTGGACTGATGAGGCAGCAGGTGCAGCCAAAGTCCATTAGGGCTTTTACTTTGATGGCTTTGGGCATGGAGCAAGATAATATAGTCACTGTCTTAAGGATGGATGGAATGGATCCACTTCCCAATGTTTCTCCCTCCCAGCTGTCTTCCGAGGTGTCCACTGCCCCTGCGGTGTAGGCCAGAATCCCCTCCCAGTCCTTGGCAGGGTTTGGGGACTCTCCAGCCTCTGTCCCCCTCATGGCAGGTTCTTTTAGGTTGCCTTGAGATTTCCCTGGCCTTCTGGAGGGTGATGCCTCTGATTTGTGCTGAGCAGCTTTTAAGTGGCATTCTGTAGGGCGGTGGCCTTCTTTTACGCATTTGAAACAGCCTGTTGATTTCTTAGCTGTGGACCATGGTTTTGTTGGCTCGCATGTTTGTTCAGGCAGTGGGCAGGCCCATGGTTTTCCCCAGCGGTGTCTTTTTAGTAGGTCTATCTTTGCCTCCTCTGCCAGGACATACTAGTCATAGAGATGGTGTGGGTCTCCTCGAGGCAGGCAAGCATCATACAGGTCGTAGTTTACCCTGTCTTTGAAATGGCTAAGGAGGATGTCTTCCAGCCAATTCAGCTTACTGGAAATGGCTCAGAATTCTTGGGTATATTCAGCCACCGGCTGTCTGCCATGCCTCACCGTTTTTATTCTCTCCCAGGCCTTAAGATCAGCCAAAGGGTCCTCAAACCACCTCCTCAAGGATGATATGAATCAGTTGAAATCATTGAGTTCTGGGGCATTGGAGTCATGCAGGTTCACCACCCAATCTGCAGCCAGTCCGTCCAGGGCAGATTGCACGATACGGATGCGGGCTTTGTCACTGGGGATGGCCCGTCTGTATTCTTCCATATAGCTGAGGACTTGGGCTAGGAAAAACCCCAAGCGTGTTGACTTTCCCCTGAATTTCGCATCCAGGGGTGGTAGTCTTTGAATAGATCTGTGTCTGCGCAGCGGGCAGTATTGCCCCTCATCCTGATCTCCCTCTGTGGTTCAGAAGGGGGTGGGTGCTGCTGAGGCAGCAGCTCTTGGTCCAGCAGACAGCCCTGGTGTTGCAGGTTTTGGATCACCCCAACTGTCTCTCTAGTTATGGCCCCAGGTGCTGCTGCGGCTGTGGTATTCAGGTTTCTCCTCTCTTAGTGAGCTAAAGGTGTTCTTCATCAGGTGAATAGCTATCTCTAGAATCCACTCCTCTTCACTGATGTGCAGGGAGCTCTCAATCTCTTGCCTCCATTTGGGTTGGTGGCCGCCCCGCCTCAGGGTCACTTTCCTCAATGCCTTTTTCCACTCAGTTTTCCTTCCAATGCCCATCAACCACCATGGTTTGCGGTCGTGCATTTCCACCACCTCTTCCCTGGAGGAATATGACACTTCAGCTTCCAATCATTGGTGGGGTTTCATTTTGGGGGAAAACTCCTTTTCCATGGGGCTTTCCTCCTTCCTTGCCTCATCATTAGACATTGTATTTTTTGCAAACTCCCCCGGTAAGGTTTTTCTTTCCAGGTTGACTCTTAATGCAGATCCTAATGTCAGAACCCACCCCAATCCACATCTTAGGAAAGAAGAACTCTTGGAGATGAGATTGTCCAAACCTAGACAGGATCTGGAAACTGTCTCACAGGTCAATACTTTTAAAGTGTCTCCGAATAAAACCCCTCCCCTCAGTCCATTTGGTCAGTACCAGATCAGTCAAGTTTCAGGTGTCAAATCCCACATGAGAAAGGAGAAGCCCCAGTACATTTGCAACATTATTGCTTCCTCCTTTTCACATTCCAGTCGGAGATACAAACCAGAATTCCCCCCCCCCCTCTTTCTTTGTTCTTTTTAGTTCAAAGGGTTTCTTTCCTGGTCTTTTGTGATGGCCTCCAGGCAGGCTGAGTAAACAAACTTTGCATCTAAGGGATAGAGATGGCTTTAACAACCCTGCCTTCTCTTTCCCTCCTTGGAAATGGCAGAATCCAGTAAGGGGTTGAGATTTAGATTTGCACAGATAGGAAATTAGAAATGAAATATAAATGGATTCTGATGGGTGCACTATAGCTATTAGTTGCTTTGTCATGCGCATCAATGGCTTTTTGTATCTATAGTCAATTTTCTTGGGTTAGATGGCATTATATGATATAAAGTTGTTGTCACCTCTTAGTGACCACATAGATTTTTTCCATGATGATCTATCTGGTCTTTCTGATGTTCCTCTTCTTCTCTTTTCTTCTATCATTCCCACTATTAGAACCATCTCTAGGGAGCTAGATCTTCACATAATGTATCCAAAGTAGGAGAATATGAGCTTGGTCATTTATATCTTGAGAACTCTGGGTTGAATAGATGATACTAGATTTCACGTAAGCACAATTTAGGTTTCTTTTAACATCCAATAAATGGTTTAGGATGCTTCTACATAGAAAGAACAAAGTGTTTGCTTTAGATATTTATAGCCATCTAAAAGAGTGGAGGGCTAAAGATGCTCATCAAGGAAGGCAGCCTCCCAATAAATCAAATCATTTATGTCCTAGATCTAAGATTGAAGCTAAATATCATGAATTCCAAAGATAATTATGTGAAGCATGATGCCAAATTATCATTTTTCTTCTGATTGCCTTTTAGAGGAGATATGTACTTTGGTGATTGCAGAGACTTTTCCTGAAGATGCAGGGATCTTTGCATGCACAGCAAGCAATGATTATGGATCAGTCACAAGCACTGCAAAACTGACTGTGCTGTCAGGTATTCAGCAGTTTTTGATGGATTGTGTTGTCTACAATATAAATGAAACAGAGTGATGTTTGGACCCAGCTGCACCAGATACAGTTAGAGTGTATCATGTTATTTTTCTACATCTTTACTGATGATGTATTACTTTACATCAGGGTAAAAAGAAGTATAAAGTTGACATATCTAAGAGTATTCTACATAATCCTCTAAAACAGAGGTCCCCAACCTTTTGGGCACCAGGAACCAATTACGTGGAGAGAGGTTTTTCCACAGACTGGAGGGGGCATGGTTTTTTATGCTGCCTGCATCCCACAAATGGGGCTTTACTTGTTTGTGTTGCCTGGTTGCTGGCATGCTGCAGCTCGGTACCAGTCCACGGACCAGGGGTTGGGGACCCCTGCTCTAAAACAGGGGTTTCCAATCAAGACAACTTTAAGATACATGGCTGGGGAATTCTGGGAGCTTAGTTCTGGGAGTTGAAGTTCACATGTCTTAAAGTTGCCAAGATTGGGAACCCCGGCTCTAAAACTTATTCACTTGCTTATTTGATTTCTATTCTACTCATCTCACCTAGAGGTGACATTAGGAAATACAGTAAAATAAACTAACAGTAGATCTCACTACCAGAAATAGAGGGAGAAAGGGAGAAATTTGGCCTCTATTTCAATTGGACTACAAACTACAAAAATAAAATTATGCATTAAATGTACTGACATAGTAAAAACCTAAGTTATGCACTAAAGTGTCTTGCTATTATGAGTGTACAATTATACCAAAAAATGGTTCAGGATGAAACCATTTCCTTTCCTCATTCAGACATATTGAAGTAATTGATTTGTGCTTTAGATTGTAAGCCGCCCTGAGTCTTCGGAGAAGGGCGGGATATAAATGGGATTTTTTTAAAAAAAACCATGGTTTCTAGCTAGCACAAAATGTTTCTGATTTTTCTTTTAAGTCTAGTTCAGTTCATATCTTTTAAATTATGAAGAAATTAATAAAAAATTTATGTGTTAATCATAAACCATGTACTGTAGTCAGCAATATATTTCATGATAACTAGTTAAGAATATATTCTATAAATGCTGGTTTCTGTAACAGCTAGTACGGAATGTGCAGTGTGGATATTTTATATCTTGGCACCATGTAAATTCCTGAATAATTATCCACCCCACCCCCCTAATTTGTTTTGTTTTCTACTATATAGAGGGAGAAGTTAATTATAAGTTTGATCAAATTTTAACATCAAGATTCTGAAGCTAGGTGGTAGCAGAGGTAAAATGGAAAAAATGAGTAACTCATGTTAAAAGCAAAAAAAAACAAACCCAGTAATTTTCCTGTGAGCATTATATATAAGCCAGAAATGCATGCAAAATTCTTAGAATAAGTTGCTATTTTTCATGCAAAGTGGTATTATAGACCTATGATTAATTCAGATAAGATTGATACACACATTCATTCATTTAGCCAATACTGAGCACACATCAGTTATTGTTCTCAACTCAGTTTCCATTTGTAACATGAATAATAGCAGTAAATAAATATTTATGATCCTTAAGTTCATATACTCATGAGAATTTGAAAATGACTGTCTTTCTTGGCATGTAATTGACTAAAGTAATGATCTCATTTTCAATGAACTAAAATGTGAGGATAATTCAAATAGTGTTATAATTACCTATGACGCTGTGCTATTTTTTCCTTTCTATTTTAGCCAATTGCAAAAGCTCCAATCATGATTTGTCAATGAGAGTACAGAATGAGGATAACTTTCAACATTTCCCACCTCCACCTTCACATCTTGAGATTAATACTGTGGAGCTTCCTCCAAAGTATTCAGAGCACTCCAAGATCAGTCATCCCAGCTCAAGTGTAGCATCTTCTGAATTACAGCTCACCTCAGTGGAGAAGAAAACCAATGGAATTCATCCTACCCATGGAATCAATGGGATAATTAATGGCAACACCAAAACTGACAAATCCCACCCTGGTGGTCTGCTTTCACCCACAAAAACACCACCACCTGTGCTTGCTAAGCCAAAACTGTGAGTAATTCTTTGTCATTATATATTCTAATATTATGAAAAGGTATTTTATCTTTGTCTCATAAGTGCCAGAAGTTTAACAGATTAAATTTCAAGACTTCTAGAAGACACCAAGTTAGCTAGCTAACAGAATACATAAGGTCATGAAGTATGAACAATTATAGTGCTTCTGACCAGTTGCTTTACATATGACATTTTCTTCCATATGGGGCTACATTGGTGTAATGGGAGTGAAAACTCACCTTCAAATCATCACTTGGCCACAAAGGTTAGTAGGTGGCTTTAGGTCAGTTATTATCTCTCATCCAAACATGATATGCTTGGGGTGGGGGGAAAGAAGCACTCTTGTTCACATCACTCAGCACCTTATATTGCATAATATAAATCTAATTAATATCTGTTCAGCAGTGTGCTTATATCACAAGTCTAAGATTAAAATGGATACATAGATACATGCATATCTGCCCTTTGGGCCTTCCAGAAGGATATTAAAAGCCAGTTTTGCTGGTTGGCTTGGAAAACCAAGGGGGGCACTCACCATTGGGTATGGTTGATGGGATAAGAAGCTCTTATCCCCATGGCATATATATCCTGGTTTCTAATTTTTATACAGTTTTTTAAAATTTTAATTGTGTTTATGTTTATCTGCTTACTGTTTCTAAGCAGCCCAAAATTGCCTTATTGTTGAGAGGGGTAGCATATAAATGTGTAAATAAATCTTTAGGACAATGGCTTCTATTTTAACTTGTTTAATTTACGCATCACCTAACGTCAGACTGAATGAGGGTGGTCTACAACAAAAACAACCAACCAAATTCTGATACAAGCATTTGTATGGCTCCCCACTGTTCATGCAATTCTGGGTGGCTAACATCAATCATACAACTGATTTTTTTTTGTCTGTGCAGTCTCAACTGATAATATAATTCAGAATTCCTCATCCAATATCCTGATCATAGGAATTGGTTAAGAATAATTACTGGAATTGGAATGCAACCCATTTAAAGGACAATAATTTGGGAAGATGAGTTTATTTGTGGATATAGATATACATGGAAAAAATCACATACATACTAAGCAAAATTACATACATATATTTCATTTTTTAAAAAAAATCTGCATTTCTTCCTTTTCCTTATTATGTACTAGTCCTGTTGTTATATGTAATGAATCAACTTAATACCATTTTCTTATTTTGATTAGGTATAATTTTTATTTAAATAAGTGCAATGGCTTGTGGAATATGGTATTATAGGCATTCCTGAACCTTAAAGACAAAAAAAACCCCATTAGAATAGAATTTTAAATTTAATACTCCTGTTGATTGATAACTCCTACATTTTCCATTGAGCCTTCATTCTGAATTATAGGATCACATTTTTTCTTGTTTAGATATATACTGTGGGAATTTTGTTCAGTACATTTTAAATTTATAGGTCTTGTAAAATGCCACTGTTTCTTTGTACTGAATTTGGAGCAATAGATTCTGTTGAGCAAATGCTTGATACCACTATTGTCTTCAGATTTTGATACAAAATATTGGTTTCTTGTCTGAGAAACATATTACAGCTCCATCATGAAATCATAATCTGTTGCTTAAGTAATACAATTACTAATTTGAAAATGAGAAATATGTTAAAGCTTGGGGAAAGAACATGTAGTATAGCCAGTGTATAGCCAGCCAGTGTAACCATATTCAGTGCTGAACATGGAAATAGTAATTCATTGTGCTCTAGACTCAGTTCAATATGTAGGTTTTTGGAAGCAATGGTGGTTGGGATGGGGGGGGGGAGGCGGAAGCCACATTTTTGAAAAGTGCTCAGTAAAGTACTTTTTCCTGTTTCCTAGTTTCCAGTAAATGGAAACACACCAGGATGAAAAAGATAACTATTGCTCAGTATTTTATCTGGAAATCTGAGTTTTTCACTCTCTTAACAGAGTTGAAGCCAGGATTTGAAGTTGTCCTAAAATTCCTGATATTTAAGAACAGCAAGGCTAGGAATTAGATTCAGACCCTGTTTTAACATTTTTAATGCTATTAAGTTGTTGGCCATTGAAATGTGCTTATAAATAATACACCAGAAACTCTAGCATTTTTGCTTATTGTTTTGTGTGAAATGTTCAATTAACATTTGATGTCAAGCCATACTAAAAGATATAATCGGAAATGACAAGGGAAAGTTGACAAATATAGTTCCTGGTCCATTTAATCAACATTTTTTAGAAGTGATTATTTTTGCATTCTGTCAACTCTACAACGAACCTGGCTGCAGCCATCATGCTCGTTCTAGGTTGCCACAAAGATGGGAGAGGGTGCAGAGGAATTTTGCTAGTCTAATCGATTTAATGTCCTGTGGGAACCAAGGTCATTTTTGCTGGTTGGATTGGGAGGGGGAGCAGTTGGATAGAAAGCCCACCAAACTATTCTATTGGTAAAAGTAGCTGATTGCATAGCACTGGGGTGGGAAGTTTAACTTTGTAATAGTGTGACTCCTTGGAGGGAATTTCAGACTTGGTTTCACTTTTGACCGTGCCGATACTATGTGACCAATAAACATGTTCTTTGAGGAAGTTTCTAGCCTCAGGGTTCTGATTTATTTGGTCTCATCTATCTGAACCTTGGCAAATTCATTGTATTGAATTTATTCTATAAGATACTGCTTTAAAACATTCAATTCTAGATTATGTGGGACAACATGCAGTAAAATATAACAGTTCTTATAATGCTTGACCTTCCAGAATTTCAATAGCTGGTAGTTTTTCATATCAATTTGAGAGGTTTGTTTCAAATACTTTATAATTTATAAACAGTATAGGTTTACTGTATATATCTATAAAATGTTTATGTAAAAGCTTGGTCCTGGGATTTTAAATGTTTGAAGATCAGATAAGTGATGAAGTTACAGCTGTTTTATGTGACTATGAATAGTTTTAAGAAAAGTTGTTTTATACTTACATTCAATTATAATAACAAGAACTACATTGGTACAGATTAACAATGTTAATTAAGTCTTGATTTACACTGGAGGAAGATCTTATAAGAAGTCGTTTAATATGTCTAAGCTTTCTGTGCTTCACTGCTCTCATATAAATGCATGTAAAATTTATGTGCAGTATAATACACCAGAAGAATGCACTTCTGTCTGGTACATTGCTAAATTAACACATGCATGGGTCAGTACACTTAGAAGAAAAGTGCATTGGAATACATTCTGATGTACAAAAATAGATTCAAATGATCAGAAATTTCTTCTTTATTTTCCTAAATGTTTTAATGTTTATCTGAATTTCAAGTCATATCCATGCTGATATTTTTATCAAGATCAAGACAAAAGTACACCTCTTTGCCACATCTATTAAAGTACTTGTCACCCCTGCTTTCTTGACAAATTATGATATCAGAATTCTAAAACTTGCTATATTATCAAATTATATACTGTATGACTATATGAATTCTTCATCACAAATACAACCATTATGGGTTTGCATTTTCAAATTTTTGTGTAACATCTCTATTGGAAAAAGAATTGGAAACTTTTAAAAGTTGTCTCATGTATTTGTGAATGTATGTAGCACTCCAAAAATGCAGTGAATATATAACATCTTTTTAAAAATGACTTATGTCATTCAAATTGCTTTTGCTCACATAAATATAACTCTAATGCTGAGAATGTATGTCTTAAAAATGTTTTCCAATTTGTGTTAGAGAATTGCTGAAAAGGAATAGCAGCGCTTGAAAGAACAGTAATTATCTTTACAAGGCTTTTTAAATGTAAGTTGGTTTCTATAGAATATAACTGAATTCTTAGTTCAAGATGTATTGGCATGTTGACAGCCCATTGAATTCCCAAGGCTTTCTGCAGAAGAGCGATCAGTTTTGTTTTGTTTTTATTGAAATTCTCTCTTTATCTTATTTGTTCTGAAATGATTTCTCAATTAAGAAAATGTTTCCAGTGTTTGCATAGTATGATCAAAGACCCTGAAAAAAGCACAATTGTCAGTGTCACTGTTGGCCAGATCTTTAGAAATGCTGAGCACCCTGAACTGAAAATAAGAAAACTAGAACCATTTTATTTTTAATCCATTTAATTTTTGTTTGCTTCTTTGTGCTTGATATTGGAAATGTTGCAAGTTTTTATTAGTGGGACAGATTATCTATACTTATTATTCACTAATGTACAAATGAGATTATAGTTGAATCACAGAGCACAAACAGAAAGTAAAACAGAAAGTTCTATTCTAAAGGAAAAGTAGAGCAACAATCTGAATTCTAGTTATCTGTTTGCTTCAACTATCCTATATTGTTTTAATCCCAGTGCAGCTAAGCCTTAGCTGCTAAGGCTTTATTAATAGTGACTTTGTACACTGTTGATTTAGATTTGCTGGAGCTTCTCTAGAAGAGGCTAAAAAACCTCAGATATATTTAGGATTTGTTCAGCATTGTTTGCAAATCAGGAATTCTGACTTGCAGTTTTGATAACCAACTATATTTTTCTTCTATAGTTATTTCTTTCTACATCTACTTTTCTTCCATATCCACATATTGGATCTGACTAAAGTGGCTCAAAATAGCAGTTCTAATTTTATTGATGATGGGCAAAGTCTACCATTAGAGTTGGGTCTAGTTTGTAATTGGGCTTGGACTGGACAAGGGTGGGGGGACAGATTGAGGGGAAAATCCTGTATGCTTTCACAAAAGAAATTTAGTTCTAGCCTGACTTTACTGCTGCCATCATGTTTTAGTAAAAGAACCTATCACATCACCCAAATGGAATCGAGGGTATTTCTTTCCTAAGGCAGGGCTTTTCCACCTTTTCACCCATTGTACCACTTTTAAGATAAGGCAGTATCCGAGTACCACCAGTCGCCCAGCAAGATGTCAAAAACTTGACTCAAAAAAAGGAAAAAATGATAAAGTACAGGTAGTCATAATAATAATAATAATAATAATAATAATAATAATAATAATAATAATAATAAGAATAAGAAGAAGAAGAAGAAGAAGAAGAAGAAGAAGAAGAAGAAGAAGAAGAAGAAGAAGAAGAAGAAGAAGAAGAAGAAGAAGAAGAAGAAGAAGAAGAAGAAGAAGAAGAAGAAGTTGGAAGGGACCTTGGAGGTCATCTAGTCCAACCCCCTGCTCAGGCAGGAAACCCTATACCATTTCAGACAAATGGCTGGCCAGTCTCTTCTTAAAAACTTCCAGTGTTGGAGCATTCACCACTTCTGGAGGCAGGTTGTTCCACTGGTTAATTGTTCTAACTGTCAGGAAGTTTCTCCTTAGTTCTAGGTTGCTTCTCTCCTTGACTAGTTTCCATCTGTTGCTTCTTGTCCTGCTTTCAGGTGCTTTGGAGTATAGCTTGACTCCCTCTTCTTTGTGGCAGCCCCTGAGATATTGGAACACTACTATCATGTCACCCCTCACCCTTCTCTTCATTATTTATTTATTTTATTTTTATTTTAATTCCATTTATATCCCGCCCTTCTCCGAAGACTCAGGGCGGCTTACAAGCTTAGCAGTAGCCTTCATTCTATTTATATGCCTGCTTATTAGGGCTTTCACACCCCCTCCCAAGCGGCATTATTACAAAGTCAGCTTAATTGCCCCCAACAATCTGGGTCCAACCGTTCCCTATATGTTTTAGCCTCCAGCCCACTAATCATCTTTGTTGCTCTTCTCTGTACCCTTTCTAGAGTCTCGACATCTTTTTTACATCGTGGTGACCAAAACTGGATGCAGTATTCCAGGTGTGGCCTTACCAAAGCATTGTAAAGTGGTATTAGTACTTCACTTGATCTTGATTCTATCCCTCTGTTAATGCAGCCTAGCACTGTGTTGGCTTTTTTGGCAGCTGCAGTACACTGCTGGCTCATATTGAAGTGATTGTCTACTAAGACTCCGAGATCCCTCTCACAGTTACTACTATTGAGCAAGGTACCACCTATACTATACCTATGCATTTGATTTTTCCTGCCTAAATGTAGAACCTTACTTTTTTCACCATTGAATTTCATTTTGTTAGATAGTGCCCAGTGTTTGAGTCTGTCCAGATCCTTCTGTATCTTAAGCCTATCTTCTGGAGTATTGGCTATTCCTGCCAGCTTGGTGTCGTCTGCAAATTTGATGAGTTCCCCATCTATCCCCTCATCCAAATCATTAATGAAGATATTGAAGAGCACTGGGCCCAGAACAGAGCCCTGGGGCACCCCACTACACACTTCCTTCCATGTAGATGCGGTTCCATTGAGGACCACACGCTGAGTACGGCCGGTCAGCCAGCTACGAATCCATCTGGTGGTAATGCTATCTAACCCACATTTTTCTATCTTATCAAGTAGTAGGTTGTGATCTACTTTATCAAATGCCTTACTGAAGTCCAAGTAAATTATATCTACAGCGTTCCTCTGGTCCACTAGTTTTGTCACTTGGTCAAAGAATGTAATAAGATTTGTCTGGCATGATCTGTTTTTGACAAACCCATGTTGACTTTTAGTGATGACTTTGTTTGCATCAAGGTGTTCGCTGATTTGTTGTTTGATTATCTTTTCCAGAATCTTCCCAGGTATTGAGGTCAGGCTGATAGGTCTGTAGTTTCCTGGATCTATTTTTTTCCCTTTTTTGAAGATGGGAACTACATCAGCTCTCTTCCAGTCCTCTGGTAGTTCCCCAGTGCTCCAGGATCTTTGAAAAATATAGTTCAGTGGTTCTGAGATCACGTCTGCCAGTTCCTTGAGAACCTTGGGGTGTAATCCATCTGGTCCTGGTGATTTGAACTCGTCTAGGCTGGACAGGTGCTCACTTACCATTTTCTTGCCTATCTTAACTTGCGTTTCTATTCTGTTTTTTATGGCACTGGTTTGGGTAGGTTGGACTGTTTTTTCCCTTTGTGTAAAGACAGATGCAAAAAACAAATTAAATAGTTCTGCTTTCTCCCTGTTGCTTGTCACCTTCTTGCCACTTTCCCCCACTAATGGACCAATCATTTCCTTAACTTTTTTCTTTTTTATATGTTGAAAGAAGCTTTTTTTGTTATTTTTGACTTTGGTCGCAAGCCTTAGTTCATTTTGAGCCTTAGCTTTCCTCACTTCATCTTTGCAGGCACGGGCTATTTCCTGATATTCTGACTTAGTTACGTGCCCCTCTTTCCAATTCTTATACTTGTCCTTTTTATCTTTCAATTTATCAGAGAGTTCTTTATATAGCCATGCTGGTTTCTTTTGAGAGCTGTTATTTTTCTTCTTTGTTGGTATTGTACTAGACTGGGCCTTTATTATCTCACTTTTCAAAATTTCCCAAGCTTCTTGAGTTGTTTTCCTCTTTAGTATTCTCATCCATGGAATTCTTCCCATGGTCTCTCTAAGTTTATTGAAATTAGCTCTTTTAAAATCCAAGACTCTAGTTTGGCTGTGTTCTATTGCTTGTGCATCCAGAATGTTGAATTCCAATATTGCATGATCACTTCCCCCCAAGGTTCCTGTGGCTTCGACACCTATCATTTCATCTCTGTTGGTGAGAATTAAATCCAATATGGCTAATCCCCTAGTTGCCTTCTCTGCTTTTTGGGACAGAAAGTTGTCTGCTAGGTTTGTCAGGAATCTGTTTGATCTTCCACTTGGTGCAGAGTTTGTCTCCCAGTTGATATCAGGGTAATTAAAGTCCCCCATTACTATTGTGATGTGCTTCTCATACCTTAGTTAGCTGACTAGCAAAAAGTTCATCTATTTCCTCTGCTTGGTTGGGCGGCCTATAGTATACACCTATGGCAATGTCATTTTTCCCCCTTTTATATTGACCCAAATGCTTTCAAGTTTACAGTTTTCGTCATTGTTGTGCTCTATTTCTGTAGAGATAAAGTTATTTCTTATATAGAGAGCAACTCCTCCTCCTCTTTTTTTTAGTCTGTTTCTTTTAAATAGTTTAAATCCCTCTAGCTGTGTGTTCCATTTGTAGGTTTCGTCCCACCATGTTTCTGTAATGGCAACAATATCATATCTGCCCTCATTTACCTGAATTTCTAGTTCACCCTGCTTACTGTTCATACTCTGTGCATTAGTGTATAGACATTTGAGTCCTTTATGACTGACGCTGTGTTTACTTGCTGCATAACTTGTGTGGTGCCTGGCTTCCCCTATTTTCTTAGATTGCCGGGGACAGTGATGTTCTGTATCAATTAACTCACTATCCCCATTATTTAGTTTAAATGTTCCTCCAAGAATGCTGTGATTTTATTGCCAAGTAACTCAGTCCCTTTCTTGGATGGATGCAGACCATCTCTTTTATACATTTTTTCATTGGACCAGCTACAGACATCATGACTAATATAACCAAAGCCTTCTCCTTTATACCACTCCTTTAGCCACATATTAAATTCTGCTATATGCTGGCCTTTTCCATTTTGCTCCTCATACACTGGTAAAACCTCTGAAAAAGTAAGCCTACAGCCTATTCTGCTAAGTTCCTGCCCCAAGCTCTGGAAATCATTCTGCACAGAGAGTACATCTTTTTGGGACAGATCATTAGTGCCAAGATGTACAATAGCCTCCACATCACAGTCCTTGCTGGCATTCTTGATTATTTTAGAAATACGCTTCTTGTCCCTACTGGCAGTAGCACCTGGAAGACACCTGACCTCTTTCAAAACCTCTGTGTCCTTTCCTAAATTTACATCCCTTATAATTGAATCACCAACCAGAACGTGGCTTCTCTTTTTGGATGCCTTTCTGTTCTTGCATGACTGGTGTGTAATACCAGATTCACACTTCTCCCTGTCGAAAACAAGTTGACTTACAACAATTCACTTAGTGACTGTTCAAACTTACAACAGCACTGAAAAAGTGACATGACCATTTTTCACATTTAAGACTATTGCAGCATCCCCAGGGTCATGTGATTTACATTCGGATGCTTAGCAACTGATTCATACTTATGACGTTCAGTGTCCCAGGGTCATGTGATCACCTTTTGCAACATTTTGACGTGAAGTCAATGTCCTGGGGGGGCGTGGCCAGCTCATCACTCAGGTTGCAGGGTTCCAGTGTGGGGGGGGGAATCCATAGGTCAGTGGTGGAGAGGGGTGGGAGCCTTCCTTCCTTCCCTCTCTCCCATTGTCCCTTCCTTTCTTCTTTCCTTCTTTTTGTCATGGTTCCAATAAAAGACACAGTTTCAAACAAAATGCAAGCATTGTTTATCTAAAAAGTCTTAATAATGAAACGGAACATCGGCACTCATGGAGGGATGCCAGAACCTGAAATCTCCTCCCCCCAAACCCATCATAACACACACACAATCCCCGTCCTTATCTACATGTCATAAATCACATTATCCAGTTAGTTTTACATATGAGGTTTCACTTCCCATTCTGTACGCAGTCTTTTCCAATCTTCTCACAACATCCGGGTAGATTTCCTCTCCACCAAATGAAGCAATTAAAGTAACAGGCTATCTCTTATATTGTCGGTGCAAAACATGTCAATGTTTGCAGCCTTGACATCTTTCTTCTTTCCTTCCCTCCCTCCCTCCCCTCTTTGTCCCTTCCTTCCTTTTCTCCCTCCATCCCTCTTGCTATCAGGGGTTAATTATTGCCCCCCGTAGATAGGGCTCGCAACTTGGGTGTCCTCCTAGATTTACAGCTCTCCTTAGAAGATCATATAGGAGCTGTGACCAGGGGGGCCTTCACCCAGGTTCGCCTGGTGCGCCAGTTGCGGCCCTATCTAGACCGGGAGTCCTTGCACTCGTGACCTCTCGTTTAGACTACTGCAATGCTCTCTACATGGGGCTGCCCTTGAGGACCACTCGGAGGCTTCAGCTGGTGCAGAATGCAGCCGCGCCAGTTGTGTTGGGGGGTCTCCCGATACTCCCATGTTACACCTTTGCTCCGTGAGCTGCATTGGCTTCCAGTTGCCCTCCGGGTGAGATTCAAGGTGCTGGTGATGACCTATAAAGCCCTACATGGCATGGGTCCGGATTACCTACAGGAGCACCTGCTGCCAGCGTCAACTTCCCTTCGTCCAGTGCGCTCCCACAGAGAGGGCCTCCTCAGGGTGCCACCAGTCAGAGAATGTCGACTGGTGACCCCCAGGGGGAGGGCGTTCTCTGTGGGTGTGCCAGACCTTTGGAACTGCTTACTGGTTGAGCTCCGGATGGCTCCCAACCTTTGCTCCTTCCGCCGTGATCTGAAAACTTATTTATTAGAACAAGCCGGCCTGGTCTGATGGGTTTGGGGTTTTAATATTGATTTTAATTAATCTATTGCATTGGGCATAACTATTTAATTTTCTTTTAACTTTTATATTTTGTATTTTTGATATTTATTGCCCTGTACACCGCCCTGAGTCCTTCGGGAGAAGGGCGGTATATAAATCAAATAAATAAATAAATAAATAAATAAATAAATAAATAAATAAATAAATAAATAAATAAATAAATAAATCCCTTCCTTCTTTCCTTCCTTTTCCTTTTCTTTTTAATGCTGGCGCAGTGTTGAAACTTGTGCATTCAGCCCATACATTTAACCCACCCAAAACTGTCCCCTTCCATTGCAGAACAAGAAAGGGGGCTTCGGGAACCAAAACAAAACAAACTGCCAGGATTTCCTAACCCGCCCGACACTCTCCTGTGCAGGTTGCTTGAGCTAAGTGGGATCAGGATGGCCAAGAAGCAGCATCGGCATGCAAAGGAAGAGGTGCTGCTTCTGGACAAACGTTTCCCCTGCCGCCGCCAGTGCGCCTGATCCAACACCCCCTCACACCAGCAGCCCCCTCCCACCAGCAAGGCGACTCTTTGCACTGGCCCATTTTGTCCCCATGAGTCCCCTTTCAAAAGAGGATGCCAAAGCCCCCGGTGCACCACCCAGGTCACCTTTCCCATCTCTGTAGGGCAGCTGCTCACCAAGATCCCCATGACATCTGTCCAGAGCCTACAGACCCTCTCGGGGACCCCAATGCTGCCGCTGCCAGTAGCACCCACTAAGGCTTGCTCCTCTTCCCCCTCCATTGCCTGCTGCCTTTCAGCCACAGTGTGGCTCAGTGTAGGCGAGTCTGGCGCCAGCTGAGGGCAATGTCGAGCCCCATGGGCCTGACACACAACGGAGGGGAGGAACCCAGTGCCAGCCCGCCACCTCCCTGCCGGTCTCCTCACCGGCTGTAGCCGCCACTGGGAGGCCACCAAAATGCCAGGAGTCCTCCAGAGAGGTCAGGGCCAGTTCCAGGCTTGCCGCCTCCCTCCCGGTCTCCTTACCGGCTGGAGCCACTGCCGGGAAGCCACCAAAATGCCTGGAGCCATTCAGAGCAGTCGGGACTGGTTCCAGGGTCGCTGCCTCCCTCTTGCTGTCTTCATTGGCTGGAGCCACTGCCAGGAGGCCAGCAGAACGCTGGGAGCCCTCCGGAGCAGTCGGGGCCGGTTCCAGGGTCGCCACGTCCTCTCTTCACAGGGTGGAGCTGCCACCAGGAGGCCAATGAAATGCCAGGAGCCCTCTGGAGTGGTCAGGGCTGGTTCCAGGCTCGCTGCCTCCCTCCCAGTCTCCTCAACGGCTGGAGCCACCGCCGGGAGGCCACCGAAATGCCGGGAGCCCTTCAGAGCAGTCGGGGCTAGTTCCAGGCTTGCTGCCTCCCTCTTGCTGTCTTAATTGGCTGGAGCCACTGCCAGGAGGCCAGCAGAATGCTGAGAGTCCTCCAGAGAGGTTGGGGCCAGATCCAGGCTTGCCGTCCCCTCCTGCTCTCTTCGCCGCCTGGAGCTGCCGCCAGGGGGCTAGAGGAATGCCGAGAGCCTCCGGAACAGTCGAGCCCAGTTCCAGGCTCACCACCCCCCTCCTGCTTTCTTCACTGGCTGGAGTCACCTCCAGGAGGCCTGTGGAATGCCAGGAGCCCTCCGGAGTAGTCGGGCCCAGTTCCAGGCTCGCTGCCTTTCCCCCGTTCTCCTCACTGGCTGGGGTCGCTGCTGGGGAGCAAGCACACTGCTGGGAGCTCTCTGCGGAGGGCGTGGGATGATCCAACATCACACTGTGGGGAGGGGAATCCCTGTGGCATCCTCATCTCTGCAGGCATGGACCTCCCTGCAGTGGAGATACCGCAGAAACCCTGCACAAACCCCACTTGAGTGTTCAGGAGGACAAGAGGGGCTCCCTCCTTCTTTTGATGAGTGCACAAGATGTCTGGACGGAACAAGCCTAGCCAGGTTCTGCCAGCCCCCACCCCCACCCAGATGCCCTTACCACCCCCAAGCGTGTTTTTACTAACCTGCTTTCAGCTGCATTCCATTTCTCTGCTTCTCTGCGTTCGCCCCATGTTTGTGGGACTATCGGTAAAAAAGAAAAAAAAGTTCCATGAGACTTTCTAACTTCTCACAAGATTGTGTGAGAAGTTAGAAAGTCTCATGGAACTTTTTTTGTCCCACAAACATACAGCTGACAATTTTGGCTCAAAATGATCTCGGAGCTTCTTCTTCAAGTTCACGTAAGTGATGGACTTTAGCGGCGCCAGGGCAACCAAGTTCTCAGCGATATCGAAGGTGGTTGGACTGCACACACAGAGGAGGGTTCAACCCATCTTCACCAACTTGATTTGCACAAAGGTAGTTTTCTATGGGGGCCATGTAGGACATCCATATCTCCAGATGGGACACGTCGAATTCTTCGAGCTTCCTGACTTTCATCATGGTGAGTTGCCTTCATTGTTCATTTCTCGCATTGCCTTGTGCTGCTGGCTTCTGCGTAGGCCCTAGGACAGAACCTTAGGCATGGTGGTCTCCAGAATGCTTGCTAGGCAGACCGAGGGGGGGAACGTAGTTCCTGCCAGGCTCTGTGCTGGCCTCACCCCCTAGTGACTTCAGGCTTTTACAATGAAGCAGCACATCCCACTTCGTCGCCAGTGTTAAATATTCGGTTCTCGAAGGCATTAAGCAAGATGAGGTATTCATACAGCAACAAGTTTATTTTAACTCAGAACAGAACAGAAGCAAGCTAATAGCTGCTGCTCAGCTATTTATATGTTTGGCCTCTAGGCGATGACCAATAGGTTTAAAGTAGCAGTTTTCCCACCCCAAACCTAATTACAGCCTGGAGACAGCAAGTCTAGCTCAGCACAGCAACTGTTAGATAACACCCAGAAAGTAGGTCAGCCATTAAGCAAGCAGTCAGACATAAAGCAAGTGAATTAAACATATAAGGCCAATACATTACACTGATGTTTAATTTCCATTTAGGACTTTTCATCATTTTTAACATAGAAACATTTCAAAGCATACCTATATGAATTTAAACTCAATATATTCTCATTGACTCCAAAATATCTTCAGGTAAATTAGACTGTACTAAAGATAATCAAACCTATTATCCTGAAAAGTACCCATAATATGTTTTGAGACCTGCAGCATTGATTGTATCCAATAGAGCTATTGTTAATGAATGCTTGGATTTATGAAATAGTACAGAAATTGGTTCACCATAACTTTTTCTGATGTGCTTCAGCTCCTTGGCTAGGATTTTCCAAATAAGATTATAGCAGATGGCCATGAAAATGGTACTGTGAGACTCTTTCAGTTCCCTTAATTAATGTTTATTGGTCCACCAGATGTGTTAGCATTTTTCAAGATAATATTATTGCCCATTAAATATTAAAATATGGGTATGTATTCATTCCTTATGTTATAATGCTTTCCTGGATAAGTTGCAGATACATCTTGAGCTTTCTTTTATAGAAGAAGCATCAGATGCAGGGCCAACTTGAGGCCCCATAGCCCTCATTTTGAAGCTGTTCTGATTACAAATGCTGAATATTAGCACCAATTTCAGGTGGAACACACAAAGACTTACATAAATGTAAGTAATAACAATAGTAATAGTAAAAATAATAGTAATAGTAGTAGAAGTAGAAGTAGTAATAGTCATCGTAGTTGTAGTGAGACACTACCTTGATGTGGTTGTGGGACTTGTGTTCTCTGAGGAAGATGAGAGCTATGCCAGAGGTTCAACCACACTGGACAGGTCTCATCAGAAGAGTCAGATAAAGAGTGTCTCTTCCATAAAAAGTCATCTGGTCAACAAGGTCCATGCTAGATGTTGGAGTTCCTGGATATCTGGTGAAAAATGGGCTACAGGACTCAGGACTGTTGGCTGAGCAACCAGGGCCAGCAGCTGCAGAACTACTGGAAGAAAAGATGTTTACTTGTTGCAAATACACAGTGATTGAAAACAAAGAAATAATGATATGTTATTACAGATCAAGTCCAACAGGAAGAGGATATTTGAAATGAATGCACCAGTTCTGGAAAGAACATCCAGAGTCTGAAATAACAGAAAGAGGCTAGCAGATCAACATTGATTTATAATATGAAATAAAGTATTCACAGAAACAGTATTGGAAGAACTGCAAAGGTTTACCCAGGGCAAAGAAATCAACATGTTGCAGAAGTAACTCAGAATATAGAGGGAAACCAGGGGAGTTGGTAGTAGAGGAATCCAGCAGAGAAAAACAACTGTTTTTGTCAGAATCCATTTATATTTCATTTCTAACTATCTCTTCTGTGCAAAGCCCAAATCTCACCCCACCCCCACCCCCACCCCGGATGCTGCCATTCCAAAGGAGGAGAGGGAACAAGCAGGAGGTTGTATTGCTTTCACTTCCTTCCTTAAATGTAACCTTTTGTTTATTCTGCCTGCCTGCTATCCATCACAATATAATCAATTACTCTCTCACTAGGCATTCCCTCTTATCTTGCGGGCAGCTAGGAAAGGGAGGAATGAAAGCCTCTGGAATCTGGTTTGTTTCTCCGAATGGAATGTGAGGGGGTAGAAATGATCCTGCTACGAACGGACTTTGTCTTTCCTTTCCCATGAGGAGCTTACCACCTGGAGCTTGGCTGATCTGGAACTGACTGAATGAACTGTGGGGTAGGGTTTGTTTGGGGACACTTTAAAAATATCGATCTGTGAGGGGATTCCTCAGATCCTGTCTATTATGCCTGCTATCTCCTATTTCTTAGTAAAAGTTCTTACTTGGAAAATCTTGTCTCTAGGAGTCCTTCTTTCTTAAGATGTGGGATGAAGTGGGTTGTGACAGTTTTCATTTGGAAACCAGGCACCTTCTCTTATGCCTCAGGATCAAAGCCCTCTAACTAAAGAAATAAAAGAATTGAAACAAAGAATAACTGAGCATCTAGAACAGCACAAAAAACACCAGAATAAGGCTGGCTGCATTGATGCTTGTTCCAAAGAAACAGCTAGCACAAGTGTTAAAAGATCCAAATCCTGCAATATCAAGTATAAGTACAAACTCACTGCAAGAAAGAAACAAACTAATGTACAGCACAGCTGCAGTTATAAATGAATATCCAGGATTGAAAATCAACAGAGAAGGAAAAAAAAAACCAAACAGTGCACCACAAAAATGGAAGGTTTGACTGGGAAATAAGATCAGCAAGTTGAGATCAGATGCAGGCAAGCTAGAACAAGTGAAAGAAAAGAAGCTGAAGAACAAAAATAAATAAAATAATACCTAATAAAGAAATACCACTTAGAAACAAGGAAGATCAAGCAAGTGCTGGAAATAATAAAACAGCAAGTAACAGCCAAGAAGATCAGCAGATACAAAGCTCAAATTGAAAATTATAGGTGGAATCTCCAATTTTAATCCAATCAGAAATATTTCTACCAATCCATCAATGGAAAAACTGCAATAAATCAGTCAGTACCTGATAAGGAAGAGACACTGCAGTTCTGGGAGCAGATATGGGATCACTCAAATAAATACAATAAGGACACTGCTTGGTTAAAAGAGGTGGATAAGAATAAAAAAGAAGTTGAAATGAAAGAACTAGAAATAACAGCAGAAATGATAGAGAAAAGAGCAAGGAAGATCAAAAATTGGTCAACACCTAGTGAAGATGATCTGCATGGTTTTTGGCTGAAACATCTAACTGTTCTATACCCACTCATTGCCAAGCAGTTTAACAACATATTACAAGGAGGTGAATTTGAAGAGTGGCTAACATCTGGGAAAACCTACCTGATAATGAAAGATCCAGCAAAAGGGGCAGCACCAGGCAACTACAGGCCAATTATTTGCTTACCTACAACTTTCAGATTGCTAACTGGTGTGATAGCTGATGCAGTCCAACAGCATCTAGTTGAAAACAATCTCTTTCCACCTGAGCAGAAAGGAAACTGCCCCAATAGCAGAGGAACAAAAGATTAACAACTCCTAATTAACAAAATGATTTTGGAAAACTGCAGGAGAAGAAAAACCAACCTGAATGTAGCATGGATTGACTACAAAAAGGGATTTGACTCTCTGCCACATGACTAGATAATCAAGTGCCTAGAAATAATAGGAGTCAGAAGAAACATTAGAAATTTTGTGCAAATATCGATGGCACAATGGAAGACACAGTTGCAGGTCAATGGTGAGTGACTGGGAGAGGTTAATATCAAGAGAGGAATATTTCAAAGAGATGGCCATGGCTATCAAACATCTAAAACATCTGCCAAATTATCATGTTCTTTACATGGACGATCTGAAGCTGTATGGAAAACATCTGAATTAGAATCGCTACTCAACACTGTCCATATATATAGCGAAGATATTGCAATGGAGTTTGGATTGGACAAATGTGCCACACTCAACAAGGAAAAATAGTAAAAACTAAAGAAATCAAGATGCCACACAAAAATAACATTAAGAGTCTGGATGAAGATGATTACTACAAATACCTGGGTATCCTTCAATCTGACATCAAGCATATTGAAATCAAGAAAAAGATTAGGGATGAATATATCAAAGAATGAAGAAGATCTTACAGTGTGCTGCCCTGCTCACTCACACACATGTGTAACTGTAGTGAGTTTATTAATATTCCCCAGCAATTCCCTTCACTAAAAAACCCAGAACTGTTCCAATTAAGTCCAGCCATGAGCAGACCAATGTTAGTCCACAGAGCAATGGCCAAAAAGTCCACAAAGCACTTGAAAGTTTCTCAAACAAAATAAATCCACTAGGCAAACTTAAATCCACAACACAAGACAGTTCACAAGTCAAGAAAAGTCCAGAGATTTCAAGGCACAATTCAAGTGGGAGAAGGGGGGTATATAAGTTCAATCAATCAATCAATCAATCAATAAATAAATAAATAAATAAATAAATAAATAAATAAATAAATAAATAAATAAATAAGTCAAGGCATGGTGTCAATCCAAAATGATGCAGAAATCATAACAACCAAAAAACACACAACTAAGAAACAAACACTTTGTTCTCAGCAACACCTCCCTCTGTCTGCTGTGCTAAATAGCCAGCTTCCGGTGCAGCCCATCAAGGAGGGCAAAGCTTTCTCCTCTTAAGTAGTCTGTCTGACCTTCTCTGCTCCTGCCTTTTCTCTGCCCTATGTGTTCTTGGATCAGGTACAGAAGGCAGTTTCTTCTCCTCCTCACTGGCCATCTGCAACTGTATGCTTTCCCCAGCTGGAACCTCAGCCAAATCATTTCCAGAAAGCTACTCGGAGCCATCAATTAACTCAGCTTCTGATGTGCTAAGAACTGGTTCATCCTTCCCCAGCTGACATCTAGAGAGGTATCTGGGAAATTATCCACAGGGAGTCATCACATAAAGTCCAAACTCAATGGAGGAAATACCATCAAGGCAATCAACACCTGGACAATTGCAGTCATTAGATATACAGCTGGACTCAAGCAGAACTAAAAGCAATGGATAGAAAAACCAGAAAAATTATGAAAATGAATCATCTCCTTCTTCCTCGCAGTGACATTGACAGACTCTATCTACCAAAGCAAATAGATGGGCATGGAATGTTGCAAGTACATCAGATAGTTGAAGAAGAAAAAATGGTTTTGGAAGAATATCTGAAGGACAATGAAGAAGATGGCTAAGAGCTGGAAAGCTGAAGAAAGAGACCAAGGGACTAATTCTGGCTTCACAAGACCAAGCCTTAAGACAAGTGCATACAAAGCCAGAATTGAGAAGACAGCAACAGATGGTAAGTGCTGCCTATACAAAGAAGCTGAAGAAACAGTGGACCACCTGGTAAGCTGCTGCAAGAAGATCACACAAACTGACTACAAGAAGAGACACGACAAAGGAGCAACAATGGTGCATTGGAAGATCTGCAAGAAATATCATTTGCCTGCAAACAAGAACTGGTGGGACATAAAATAGAGAAATTCACAGAAAATGAAGAAAAGAAGACGTTAAATTGCTCTGGGACTTTAGAATTCAAACAGGCAGACACCTGTCACATAACACCCCAGATTTAGCAATTGTCAGTAAGAAAGACAAAACAGTCTGGATAGTGGATGTGGTAGAGCCTGGAGACAGCAGAATAGAAGAAAAAGAACAGGAGAAGATAACAAAATACAAAGACCTACAAATAGAAATAGAACAACTGTGGCAAACGCAAGCAAGGGTAGTAATAGGTGCCTTGGGTGCAATCCCAAAACAACTGGAGCACCACTTGGACACTATTGGCATTAACAAATTTGCCATCAATCAACTGCAAAATGCAGCTTTACTGGCAACAGCTTCCATCCTGTGATGATATCTGTAACACCATCAAACATCCAGATTTGCCTATCCCAGGTCCTTGGTAAGGACTCGATGGCAAACCCAGTCTGAACATTTGGCTGACTGCTTGATAATAATGATTGGACAAAGAACAAAAAAATGAACTGGGTTTTGCATTTATTATTATTATTGTTGTTGTTGTTAAAAACACAAAACTTTAAGTCAGTAAAAAAGGAAAAATAAACAGAAAACTTAGACTTAATCCTACCTTAAGTGAAGTTTAGTGAAACTACAGTAATAATTTCCAACAAGTTACTACTTTTAGCCATGTGATCCTACTTTTAGGAAAAAAATAAGTAATCAGTAATATCACATAAAAATAAAAGTTCAGATGATATACTTTGTCAATTTTAGTTTTATACTGCAAACTTAAAATAAACTAAGCTATTTAATGAATATTGACTGTGGCAGTTAAATAATTGGGTAAATAGTGTCTGATCTGCATAATGTGGCTTCATGTGATTTTAGATCTTGGTTTAATATGTGAGAAAGAATCATACTGAAATCATTGAGGGATACTAAAATACTTCTGTTACAGTTTTCTAAGGTGACTTTGGGAGTCTTTGGTTAGCTTGCACATTGGAGTCTGTTGGAAATCTGTATCACTGTTTTTGTTGGCTCAGTCTTCTAGGACAGGGCTTTTCAACTGGTGGTACATGTACCACTAGTGGTATGGCAAGTGGTACATGTAGAATAGCACAGTTTTTAAAAAGTGTAAAAGTGGATGAGGTGAAGCAGTGGCAGCACAGCATAGGCTTGTGGGAAAGTCAGCTGGAACTGCTCAAGGTATTATCTGGGTCCTACTGAGAGCCCAGGATCAAAGCGCGCAGCTCCAACTGATTGGTGGCAGCCTTAGAAGTGAGAAGCAGCCTCACGCAGTCTTCAGACAGAGATTCAGCTGGAGCTGCACGAGGCATTGCCTGCCTGGGTCCTGCAGAGAGCCCTGGATCAGCACGCGCACAGCTCCAGCTGATTGGGGGGGGTGGAGCAGGCAGCCCCACACAGTCTTCAGGCAGAAATTCAGCTGGAGTTGCACAAGGCTTTGCTTGGGTCCTGCTGAGGAGGAGAGAAGACACGATATAAAGGGGGCAGGGGAGATAAGAGAGGATATAAAAGGGGGCAGAGAAGAGAGGATATAAAGGGGCAGAGAAGAGAGGATATAAAAGGGGGAGAGAAGAGAGGATATAAAAGGGGGAGAGAAGAGATGATATAAAGGAGAGGAAGAGAACAGGAGATATAAAAGGGGGGAGAGACGAGAGGATATAAAAGGGGGAGAGGAGAGGATATAAAGGGGCAGAGAAGAGAGGATATAAAAGGGAGGAGAAGAAAGGATATTAAGGGGGAGAGAAGAGGATATAAAAGGGGGGAGAAAATAGGATATAAAAGGAGGGAAAGAAGAAATGATATTAAAGGGGAGAGAAGAGAGGATATAAAAGGGGAGAGAGAAATTTGTTAAATGAGTTTTGCCCCATTTCTTGCCACAGTTGTTAAGTGAATCACTGCAGTTGTTAAATTAGTAACATGGTTGTTAAGTGAATTTGGTTTCCCCACTGACATTGCTTGTCAGAAGGTTGCAAAAGGGGATAACATGACCCTGGGACACTGTGACTATCATAAATATGAATCAGTTGCCAAGCATCTGAATGTAAATCACATGACCCTGGGGATGCTGCAATAGTCATAAGTGTGAAAAATGGTCATAAGTCACTTTTTTATTGCTGTTGTACCTTTCAACAGTCACTAAGCAAACTGTTGTAAATTGAGGACTACCTGTACTCGATCACTTTTTTCTGTTATTTTTTGGTCATCAAGTTTTTGACACCTTGCTAGGCGACTGGTGGTATTCGGATATTGCCATATTCTAAAAGTGGTACAATCAGTGAAAAGGTTGAAAAGACCTGTTCTAATCTAGGATATCAGTCCATATGTGGGAATTTTTCTGAGTTGCCTGCAAGGATAGTTAGTTTATTAAATTCAAGCTGTGATGGAATTTGGGATTGTCTTTTTGAGATGATTAAATATGGTATACAGCTCCAGATGATAAATATACTATTTAGCATTCCTTAGAGAACAAAGAATGTTTTGAATAGTTTTTCGCTATACTACATCTTGTGCTGTCAAAAGATTGTGAGACTGGACTTCCAGCTTGATGTTGCAGCACCACGGATGCAGGAAGCAAGGGTTCCATCTTTCACATCTGAATTCGCTCCTCTGGGGGACCCTGGAAAGGGTCAAAAGTTGCCCTGTGGAGGTGACCAACAAGGAGGGGACCTCTGCTTGATCACAGAAGGGTGGCTGGGGAAGTCCTGGCGGGGGGCTGCTGACAACCAAAGTAAAAAGCACCACCAAGTAACTTTCAAGCAATGTGGATGAAACTGGGTGAGACCTGATCCTCTCTTTAAGATTCTAAGTTTTGTTTCCTGAAAAAGCTGCCCAAAGCATTTTTTCCCCTGTGAGGAGAGAGGGAAGGGAATTTTTACCCCACCCTCTAAGAAAAGCAGCGACTAACTACCCAGGGGAAACAGAGCAACCATAAGATTAATTTTAACCTAATTGGATATATATTCTTTTGAAACTTGGGAACTAAAAGTGTTCTTTTTCCTTATTGGAGACTTTTGGTGTGTGGTTTTTTTTTTTTTTTTTAAAATAAGACTTGAAAAACCATCATATAAGTTTTGGACTTTAAAAGCTATAAAACGGCATTGGTAACATCTTATGGTGAATTATGGTATTATAATTTGTTATTCCCCTTCATGGATTACTGCCTTGTCGTGGCGAAGGGGCTTGCGTAATTCAATGAAGCTATGAGCTATGCCGTGCAGGGCCACCCAAGACGGACAGGTCATAGCAGAGAGTTCTGACAAAACGTGATCCACTGGAGAAGGAAATGGCAACCCACTCCAGTATCTTTGCCATGAAAACCCTATGGACAGTACCAAAAGGCAAAACGATATGACGCTGGAAGATGAGCCCCTCAGGTCGGAAGGCGTCCAATATGCTACTGGGGAAGAGCAGAGGGCTAGTACTAGTAGCGCCAGAAAGAATGAAGCGACTGGGCCAAAGCCGAAAGGACGCTCAGCTGTGGATGTGTCTGGTGGTGAAAGGAAAGTCCAATGCTGTAAAGATTTTTTCTCCATAGGAACCTGGAATGTAAGATCCATGAATCAAGGAAAGCTGGACGTGGTCAAACAAGAGATGACAAGACTGAACATTGACATCTTAGGTATCAGCGAACTAAAATGGACAGGAATGGGTGAATTTAATTCAGATGACCATCAGGTATACTACTGTGGGCAAGAATCCTTCAGAAGAAATGGAGTAGCCTTCATAGTCAATAAAAGAGTAGGAAAAGCAATACTGGGATACAATCCTCAAAATGACAGAATGATCTCAGTTCGAATCCAAGGCAAACCATTCAATATCACAGTAGTCCAAGTCTGTGCCGCAACCACCAGTGCTGAAGAGGATGAAATTGACCAGTTCTATGAAGCACTACAGCACCTTATAGAACTAACACCAAAAAATGATGTTCTTATCATCATGGGGGATTGGAATGCTAAAGTAGGAAGCCAAAAGATAACTGGAATAACAGGCAAGTTTGGCCTTGGAGTGCAAAATGAAGCAGGGCACAGGCTGATAGAATTCTGTCAAGAGAATGCAATGGTCATAGCAAACACTCTTTTCCAACAACCCAAGAGACGGCTCTACACATGGACATCACCAGATGGTCAACACAGAAATCAGATTGACTATATGCTCTGCAGCCAAAGATGGAGAAGCTCTATACAGTCAGTAAAAACAAGACCAGGAGCTGACTGTGGCTCAGACCATGAGCTTCTCCTTGCAAAGTTTAGGCTTAAACTGAAGAAAGTAGGGAAAAGCACTAGGCCACTCAGGTATGAATTAAATCATATCCCTGTTGAATATACAGTAGAGGTGACAAATAGATTTAAGGAATTAGATCTGATAGACAGAGTGCCTGAAGAACTATGGACAGAGGTTCGCGACATTGTACAAGAGGTAGCAACCAAAACTGTCCCAAAGAAAAATAAATGCAAGAAAGCAAAATGGCTGTCTGAGGAAGCTTTGCAAATAGCTGAGGAAAGGAGGGAAGCGAAAGGCAAGGGAGAAAAAGAAAGATACGCCCAATTGAATGCAGAATTCCAGAGAATAGCTAGAAGAGATAAGAATGCCTTCTTAAATGAACAGTGCAAAGAAATAGAAGAAAACAATAGAATAGGGAGGACCAGAGATATTTTCAAGAAAATTGGAGAAATGAAGGGCACGTTTAATGCAAAAATGGGCATGATAAAGGACCAAAATGGCAGGGACCTAACAGAGGCAGAAGAGATTAAGAAGAGGTGGCAAAATTACACAGAAGAACTATACAAGAATGAGCTTAACATCCCTGATAATCACAATGAGGTGGTCACTGACCTCGAGCCAGACATCCTAGAATGTGAAGTGAAGTGGGCCTTAGAAAAACTGAGCAACAACAAAGCTAGTGGAAGTGACAGTATTCCAGCTGAGCTATTCAAAATCTTAAAAGACAATGCAGTAAAAGTGCTACACTCAATTTGCCAGCAAATTTGGAAAACTCAACAGTGGCCACAGGATTGGAAAAGATCAGTTTACATTCCAATTCCAAAGAAAGGCAGTGCCAAAGAATGTTCAAACTATCGCACCATTGCACTCATTTCTCATGCTAGTAAAGTCATGCTTAAAATCCTACAAGCTAGACTTCAGCAGTATGTGGATCGAGAACTACCAGAAGTACAGGCAGGATTTCGAAGAGGCAGAGGAACTAGAGATCAAATTGCCAATATACGCTGGATCATGGAGAAAGCTAGGGAGTTCCAGAAAAACATCTACTTCTGCTTCATTGACTATGCTAAAGCCTTTGATTGTGTGGATCACAACAAACTGTGGCAAGTTCTTAAAGAGATGGGAGTACCAGACCATCTTATTTGTCTCTTGAGAAACCTATATGCGGGTCAAGAAGCAACAGTGAGAACTGGACACGGAACCACTGATTGGTTCAAAATTGGGAAAGGAGTCCGGCAAGGCTGTATACTGTCGCCCTGCCTATTTAACTTATATGCAGAGCACATCATGAGAAAGGCAGGGCTAGATGAATCAAAAGTTGGAATTAAGATTGCCGGAAGAAATATCAACAACCTAAGATACGCAGATGATACCACTCTAATGGCAGAAAGTGAAGAAGAACTAAAGAGCCTCTTGTTGCAGGTGAAGAAGGAGAGTGCAAAACTTGGGTTGAAACTTAACATTAAGAAAACCAAGATCATGGCATCTGGCCCTCTCAATTCCTGGCAAATAGATGGGGAAGAAATGGAGGTAGTGACAGATTTTATTTTCCTGGGCTCCAAGATCACTGCAGACGGGGACTGTAGCCAAGAAATTAAAAGACGCTTGCTCCTGGGGAGGAAAGCCATGGCAAATCTAGACAGCACACTAAAAAGCAGAGACATCACCCTGTCAACAAAAGTGCGTATAGTCAAGGCTATGGTCTTCCCAGTTGCAATGTATGGCAGTGAAAGTTGGACCATAAGAAAGGCTGAGCGCCAAAGAATTGAGGCCTTTGAACTGTGGTGCTGGAGAAGACTCCTGCGAGTCCCTTGGACTGCAAGGCGATCAAACCGGTCAGTCCTAGAGGAGATCAATCCTGACTGCTCTTTAGAAGGCCAGATTCTGAAGCTAAAACTCAAGTAGTTTGGCCACCTAATGAGAAGGAAGGACTCACTGGAGAAGAGCCTAATGCTGGGAAAGATCGAGGGCAATAGAAGAAGGGGACGACAGAGAATGAGGTGGCTGGATGGAGTCACTGAAGCAGTAGGCGCGAGCTTAAATGGACTCCAGAAGATGGTAGAGGACAGGAAGGCCTGGAGGAATGTTGTCCATAGGGTCGCGATGGGTCGGACACGACTTCGCAGCTAACAACAATTTGTTATTGCCTAAAAGAAGCCTGGCTTGAAGCTCAGACTTCAGATAAAATTTGTTTGGCCTTGACAGCTACCACCTTTGAAAAACCCAGCTGCAAAGAAGGGATTTATGGGCAGCTTATCTGTGTGGCAGGGATGATGTACTGTTTTGGAAGCTGGCCTGCTTGAACTATGAATGTAAACTTTTACTGACTTTCACCATTTGGGAAACTGCTTTCCTATTTCCCTGCATGAGTAGCATATATTATTACACGAGATGATGGAAAACCTTGTTTGGATTATAAACTCTTACAATTTCTACTATAAAGACCACCTATAAAACATGAAATAGATGTCCCAAACCAGCTACAAAAGACAAAAAAAATATTTTTAACGTTTGTTTCTAAAGTCTTCAACTTAACATATTATCAAGAAAATATGGATGAAGATCAGGAAAAAATCCTTTCCATGTTGAAATCAATACACAAAACTATTCTTTCAGCTTGTGATAAAATAAGAAGCAACACAAAGGAACAATGTTCTATCTTAAATATACAAACCTAGATTTTGATTACAAGCAAAGAATTAACAACACAAAAAACAAAAGGAAAATTGGAACAACTAAATGCTAAGACAGAGGACCCAACTGATCAACAGACCCGGCCAACTGAAAAAATCAGAAAATGGAGTGACAACATTGAAAATGGAAAAGACTTTGCACAAATCAAGAAATCAGAATATATTTGAGGAAAAGGAAGAAGAACAGATTGAATGGAAGATAAAGCTAAAAGGACAATTGTGGGAAATTAAAGTAACAGGGAGGCAGTTTAATAATACCAATGGGCTTGTTCTTCCTAAAAAAACTTCAACCAAATGGTCATTCTTATTCCAAATAATATATGTAAAAATAGAGGGAGAACTATTTGATGATTCAAAGGCACCGACATGGAAGGTTAGCTGGCAAAGGAAGAAAGCCAGAGAAAATAATGATTTATAAGAGGGGATATTATATTACCAATTTGATGGTTGAATATGGTGGAAAATAGATAACTTTTAGAAATTAAAAAAGGTAAAGTTTCCCCCACACATGTGTGCTAGTCGTTTCCAACTCTAGGGGCCGGTGCTCATCTCCATTTCAAAGCCAAAGAGCCAGCACTTGTCCGAGGACATCTCCGTGGTCATGTGGCCGGCATGACTAGACACCAAAGGCGCACGGAACGCTGTTAGCTTCCCACCGTAGTGGTCCCTATTTTTCTACTTGCATTTTTACGTGCTTTCGAACTGCTAGGTTGGCAGAAGCTGAGATGAGTAACAGGTGCTCACTCTGCTACGCGGCACTCGGGATTCAACCTGCCAAACTGCCGACCTTCTGATCGACAAGCTCAGTGTCCTAACCCACTGAGCCACCGCGTCCCTCTAACTTTTAGAAATTAGAGTAACATTATAATTAAATAGATAAGAGTGTAACTAGAATATTAGACTTTGGTATGAAAAGGGAAAAAGGAAGAAGTTGAGATAAAGGAAGCTTTTGGTCACCTAAACATAAAGAACTTGGAAATCATAAATAATAGTGTTTTCTTGAATATTGATGGGAAATTAAAGTTTGCAGGGGGGAAGCAATAACAGGACATTGTTCATACAAGGATATTAAGTGCAAACGCAATTAAGATATGTATAGGCTAAAAATTATCAATAAATGTAACAAAGATGTTTCTACTTAGTTGAAAATAAGAATTGTATTTGCCCAATATGAGATAACAAATACAGTATTATTGGAAAGAGAGAGGAAGTATTTGATGTTCTAATATTAGACTTAAACTAAAAATTTATGTATATTACTGAATTATTGGTTAACCCAGACAACAGCTATAATGGTTTTGATTTATTAGAGGGGATACTGTATTATCAATTAGATGGTTGAACATGGTGGAAAATAGATAACTTTTAGAAAACAGAGAATATTATAATCAAATAGATAAGATGTGTAACTAGAATATTACACTAACCCTAACAGATATTAATGGAAAAAGAGAAATATTTGATGTTGTAACATGAGATTTATACTAAAGATTTATGTACACTGTCGAACTATTGATTAACCCACTCATATCCAATTGTAAAATGAGAAAATCAATAAAATATTATTAAAAAAAGATTGTCAGACTGAAGAGAATATTAAAAGGTTTTGGTTTCTGTCATGTCCTTTGGAATCAGATTAGAGTGGCACACATCCATCACAAGACAGAGATAACTTATGAGAAATTGATCACCTCATTAATTATACCTAGCCTCTAACTAGCTCCTTATTGCCGATTTGTAGGTATTTTGTTGTTGATTTTATATCTGTCTGACTCGTTCAGATCATTTTGTGATATATTTTTTGGTGCCAGGTTTCCCATTCAGTTGCAGCATAGTTGTATGACTATGGTCTCCTTTGGATCAGCCACTCTCTGTCAGCCCATGATTTTCAGCTTGGATGACAAGTCAGTTGGTTGATCTGAAAAAAGCAGATGGACCCTACACTTGCAGGATAATGCTAGGAAGAAAAGAAATGTACAGTATAAAGGAAACAATGTGTTTTAGTAAACATTGCATGTGTGCTATTGCCGTTGATTCATAATGAGCCTTTGATCGTGGACATCAGTCTTACTTATAAATTATAAGTTGAGGCCTATGAAGTTTCTGCTCTGAACAAAAGATTAGCATTGGGATAATTTTCCCAAATAACACTGCAACTGGGTTCATACTACATCTAGGGCTCTACTATATTCTTGCTTTCTAATTTAGGCTCTGCTTTGCTGGATGGAGCAGCATCACTTCTCCCAAATCCACTGTTTTTGCTCTTTTTGGGGGGACTGAACCACCTGGCTTTGTAAATGTTGTGAGATGCGCTACATCAGGGTTTTTCAACCAGTGGTATGGGTACCACCTGTGGTACATTGGCACCTGGCAGGTGGTATGTGGCCATCCTAGAAAAGTGGTAGCTGGGGAGGGGAATGAGCTGGACCAGTGGCAGCACTGCACAAGCCTGAGCGAGAGATGGCTGGAGCTGCAGGGCTGTCAGGGCTCAGTGGAAGCACCAGGATCAGTGCCACTTTTCAGCTGATTGGCGCTAATTTGGGGCTGTCAGGGCTCAGTGGAAGCACCAGGATCAGCACCAGGCTCCAGCTGGAGCTCGGTGTTGATCCTGGTGCTTCTGCAGAGCCCAGAAGATGTGCCGATCAGCAGGAATGTTGCAGCCTTTCCAGGGTCTTGTGATTTACATTCAGGTGCTTGGCAACTGATTCATATATATGACGGTCACAGTGTCCCAGAGACATGTGAAGTGACCAGACCTGCTGCAACCACCCAGCAGACGGGGGGAATAAAAACCAAATACCCTCCACCCCACCCCCGCTGCTAATCCTGAACAAAAATGCTCACAACAATGAAAACCTCAGACAGGAGAAAGAGTGTGGCCAGGTGGGCAGGCAGGTGTCTTGCTCGGCTGTGGCTTGGGGAGCACTTTTTTCAGTGCCATTATAACTTCGAACAGTCACTGAGCAAACTGTTGTAAGTCGGGGACTACCTGTACTGTTCTGTACTGGGTTTGTTGCTTGAATGAAGAGACGAGGCAAGTGAGTTCAGTCAGGAACATTCTTTAGTCGCTTGTAGGAACTGAACTGGGAAACAAGGCTGCGAATGCAGCTATTTATACCCTGGCCTCTAGGTGGCGGCCAATAGGTTTGAAGCAACCTATTGCCGCCCTAGAGACAGCCAATGGCAGCACTGGAGACAGGTTGTCTGAGGAGCTGGGAGCCGTTAGCCAGCTCCCTGCTTAAGCAACCTTCCAGCATTCAAACCCCATGTAGTACACTCAGTAAAACAAAGCCCAATACATTACACCCCTCCTCCCTAGAATGTACACACATTATAGCAAGAAAAGAAATAAGTACAGTAATTACAGAGTTTACAAAGGTACAAAATAGTAGTATGCACAAGTTCAGCATTTTTCCAAAGTATTCACTAATACAGAGACTTTTCTGAGCAGGCAGCAATCTCAGTGACACACACAACATTACAGCACAATTATTTTAGAACAAAATCCTGTAAATAAACTGGTGGTTTACGAACTCTCATACATCACCTGGGGGATCCTGGCAACTCCCAGTCTACCAGCTTGCCCGCTGGGCTGCGTAGACCAGGATCATGGAGTCCATGAGAGTCTGACTGACTTGAATTCCTCTGGCTGGCCATTCCAGGTTGGCCCACCCCAGAGTCCATTGTTTGAGCAGAGTTAGCACAGTGGCTGTATTGTTTGGGTTGACTCTCCCTATCAGGGGACCCATGTTGCACTCCTGGGCTTTGCCCCTCTACGACCACCTCCCCATTGCTCTGACTGCTGGGGTCCTAAGAGCATGTGAATTGTTCGGCTTGGCTGCTGGTTTGAGGTCCTTGAATTGGACCTGGGATGAGGTCCTTGCTTTGTGGCCGTTCTGGAAACCGCTTCCGCAGCTGATCAATATGGCAGTGAACAACTCACCCGCCATCTAAAGTCACTTCCTATGAGAGAGGGCCTGAGATTTTAGCGATTTTGCCTGGCACCCACAAATTCCCATGCCCATAGTTCCAGTCCCACACCCCATCATCGACTTGTAACTCCCTTGGAGGCCTTGGGTGAGAGGCGTCTGCTGCCACCCAGTCTGGGTGCAGCCTGTCCAGTTTTGTGATTAGTCACCTACCCCATCAAACCTCTGTTGGGCTCTTGCCAGTTGCTGTACACAGCGTAGTATGCTGGCAGAGCAAAAAATCAGCCAGTCTGTGGTGCCAATCCCAAGTCACTATGCGCTTTAGTGACTACTTTGTAGTGTGCACCATCCATTTGGCTTGCCCATTATTGGAAGGGTGAAATGGAGCTTGTCAAGTTTCCGACGTATGGGCTTTTCAAGTGACTCTGAGGCATTGTTTACCTTAAAAGTCCTTCATTAGCCTAATACACCTGCAAATGCTTGCTCGAAAAAAGCTGGAATCTGAAATCTCTGCCCCTTGCACAATATATTAAAACACAATTCTCCACCTTTCTAATTTTGTCATTAATCATATTCTCCAATTAATTTAAAGAATCAGTTTCCCTTCCATTAGAAGAACCACCAAACTTTATCTTCTTTAGAAAGACAAATGACCTTGAAAATGCAGTCCTACTCATTCCCTCCTCCTAACCTTAAACTAAAACAATACACGTCTTAAAGCAAGTTTAACATATGAAATAGCTACTTCTTCATCTCATGTCAAGCAATAACATTCAATGTTAGCAGTGTTGACATCCGGCCCCCCTTAGAAAAAGGACAGATCCTGTAATGTAAACAAAACACAAGTTAGGAATTGGCTTTTGGTTTGTTGGGGTGTTTCTCATAAAATGTTTTGATAAGTCTGTCAGCTTTCACATCAGTAGAGTTCACCCAACTGGCTTCAGACAATGGGTATCCCTTCCACTGTACTAGGTATTGCAATTTTCCCTTAAAGATTCTAGAGTCCAGAATACGTTTCACTTCGTAATGGGTTTGACCTGTTACCATGAGGGGTCCAGGTGCTTTCTTAGTGGGAGGTCTTAAAGTGGAGGTTCGAAAAGGTTTCAGCAAGCTACAGTGGAACACCAGGTGAATTTTCCCCAAAAGTCTGGGTAGTTTCAATTTGACTGTGACCAGGTTGATGATTTTCACAATGGGGAAAGGCCCCAAGAATTTTGGTCCCAATTTCTTATTGGGTAGTTTGAGGAGTAGGTATTTGGTTGACAAATAGACCTTTTCCCCAACTTGGAATGTTCTTTGGGGAGCTCTCTTTTTGTCAGCTTGCTTTTTGTAGGTCTCAAAAGTCTTTTTTAAGGCCACCTTTGTTTTTCCCCAAACTTCTTCCCAAACCCTCACCCAATGATCAACAGTCTGGGAAGCAGAGGGTAACTGAGGGTATTCCGGTAGGGGTTGAAATCTTTCCCTGTGGCTACATGGAAAGGAGTGTAGCCAGTGCTGCTATGTACTGAATTATTGTAAGCCACTTCTGCAAAAGGGAGGAGGTCGGTCCAGTTTGTTTGTTGGTAAGAGACGTAGCATCTAAGGTATTGTTCCACCATTTTGTTGGCGGACTCTGCAGCTCCGTTAGTATCCGGGTGAAAAGCAGTTGATAGGCCTTGAGATGATCCAATTAATTTTAGAAAGTTTCTCCAAAATTTCACTGTGAACTGCACCCCTCTGTCTAAAATTATTCGCTTAGGGGCACCATGTAGTTGATAGATATGTTTTATGAACAACTTAGTCAGACATTGAGCCAATGGAAGTCCTTTGCAGGCGATAAAGTGAGTCTGTTTTGAAAATAGGTCTATCACAGTCCAAATGACAGTATTTCTTCTACTGTCAGGTAGGTCTACTATAAAGTCCATAGCTATTTCTTCCCATGGTTGAGAAGGTTCGGCCACGGGTTGCAGTAACCCAGGGGTCTTTCCTGGGATTCTTTTCATGGTGGCACATACAGTACAGCTCTTGACATAGTTTTCTACATCTCATTTTAGTCCCGGGCACCAAAATTACCGGTGAGTGAGATGTAGAGTTTTTAGATATCCAAAATGTACAGCCTGTTTCACATCATGGCTGTGTTTGAGGGCATTAAGACGAAGAGCTTCAGGCAAGTACAATTTCCCCCCCTTGTAAGCCATACTATCTCTGCATGTTAGGGATGTCTGATTGTCTTTAAACCATTGATCAGTGAGGAGCTCTCGCTTTATTTTCTTTACCCCGGGGTCATCAGGATTAGGGGTTCTGCGAGGTGTGAGTTGGGCCACAGTTTGTGGACTGGGGATAATTGCCTCGTGAACTTTTTCACGTTCGCTTTTGTACTGTGGCAATCAGGAGAGTGCATCAGCTAGGAAGTTTTTTCTTCCTGGTATGTACTTTAGAGTAAAGTTAAAACGGTTGAAGTACTGTGCCCATCGTACTTGTTTTGGGGACAATTTGCGGGGAGTTTTTAGTGCCTCTAAATTTTTGTGATCTGTCCATACTTCAAAAGGCACCTTGCTTCCTTCTAAGTAGTGCTGCCAGTTTAATAGCCCCCAACTAATAGCGAAGGCCTCCTTCTCCCAGACTGTCCATCTCCTTTTGCTTTCAGTAAATTACTCAAATCCTGCAGTGCCAGACGTGTCCCCCTGCTTAAGCCAGTACATGTCCGGGCCCGTCTGAAGTTTGCTAGAGAGCATTTGGATGATCCAGAACAGGATTGGGAGAATGTCATATGGTCAGATGAAACCAAAGTAGAACTTTTTGGTAAAAACTCAACTCGTCGTGTTTGGAGGAGAAAGAATGCTGAGTTGCATCCAAAGAACACCATACCTACTGTGAAGCATGGGGGTGGAAACATCATGCTTTGGGGCTGTTTTTCTGCAAAGGGACCAGGACGACTGATCCGTGTAAAGGAAAGAATGAATGGGGCCATGTATCATGATATTTTGAGTGAAAATCTCCTTCCATCAGCAAGGGCATTGAAGATGAAACGTGGCATGACAATGATCCCAAACACACCGCCCGGGCAATGAAGGAGTGGCTTCGTAAGAAGCATTTCAAGGTCCTGGAGTGGCCTAGCCAGTCTCCAGATCTCAACCCCATAGAAAACCTTTGGAGGGAATTGAAAGTCCGTGTGGCCCAGCGACAGCCCCAAAACATCACTGCTCTAGAGGAGATCTGCATGGAGGAATGGGCCAAAATACCAGCAACAGTGTGTGCAAACCTTGTGAAGACTTACAGAAAACGTTTGACCTCTGTCATTGCCAACAAAGGGTATATAACAAAGTATTGAGATGAACTTTTGTTATTGACCAAATATTTATTTTCCACCATAATTTGCAAATAAATTCGTTAGAAATCCTACAATGTGATTTCCTGGATTCTTTCCCCCCATTTTGTCTCTCATAGTTGCGGTATACCTATGATGAAAATTACAGGCCTCTCTCATCTTTTTAAGTGGGAGAACTTGCACAATTGGTGGCTGACTAAATACTTTTTTGTCCCACTGTAATAATCTCCCTTGTGTTAAATTAAACCAGTCACTTATCGATGACAAAGCAGCAGCCTCATAATATAATTTGAAATTCGGCATTTTAAGACCACCTCTTTCATGCGTATCTTGCATTATCTTAAATTTAACTCGTGGTTTTTTCCCTGCCCAAACAAATTTATTAATTCCTTTTTCCTCCAAATTTAAATCCTTTTTAAGTATAGGTATCATTTGAAATAAAAATAAAAATTTTGGCAAAACATTCATTTTCACTGCCGCTATTCTTCCCAATAAAGACAATTGTAGTTTTTTCCAACTATCTAATTCTTTTTGTATTTTTCCCCATAACATTTCATAATTATTTTTATATAACTTCACATTTGAGGCTGACAGATATATCCCCAAATATTTAATCCTTTTAACTATTTCAAATCCCGTTAATTCTTCTAAAACAGCCTTTTGTGATACTGTCATATTTTAGACAATATTTTAGTTTTTTGTTTATTAATCTTAAATCCAGAAACTTTCCCATATTGCATTATTATCTCCATCAATTCTACAGCTGAATAATCCGGCTGGGTTACTGTAACAACCAGATCATCTGCAAACGCCCTCAATCTATAGTCCTGATCTCTTATTTGAACTCCCCTAATTTTTTCCGAATCACGTATTTTAATCAGTAATATTTCCAATGTTAAAACAAATAATAGAGGTGACAACGGGCACCCCTGCCTTGTGCCCTTTTCAATATTACATAGTTCAGTCAAACTATTATTCACTATTATACGGGCTGTTTGCTTTTGATATATCGCCCTAATTGGTTGTAAAAATTTGTCCCCAAATTCCATTTTCTCTAATACTTTCATCAAAAATTGCCAATCCAATTGATCAAAGGCTTTTTCAGCATCCAAAAAGATCAACGCTGCAGGGATCTGGTTGTTTCTTTCCAAAAATTCCAGTAAATCTACAATATGTCTCACATTATTCTTCATTTGTCTACCACTTATAAATCCAGTTTGATCACCATGAATCACTTGTTGTATTACCCTCATTAAACTATTAGCTAAGATTTTTGCAAATATCTTATAATCAGTGTTCAAAAGTGATATTGGCCTGTAATTTTTTGCTTGAGTGGTATCCTGATCTTCCTTCGGAATCAAGGAAACAAAAGCAGTCTTCCAGGATGGGGGCACCCCTCTTCCCATTTGAATTGTCTTAAACAATTCTCTTAAAGGTTTCACCATTTCTAGCTGTAAGTTTTTATAGTAGACAGCAGTCAAGCCATCAGTACCCGGTGCTTTACCCACTTTTAATTGTTTAATTGCTAAAAAAATTTCTTCATCAGTTATCAATTGATTCATCCCTTCTTTTTGTTCCTGCGTAAGAACAGGAATATTAGCTTTTTTCAAATAATCATCTATGTCTTCATCTCTAATCTTATCTCTAGCATACAACTTAGAATAAAAGTCAACAAAAGTCTTTTTAATAAGATTCTGCTGATACACTACTTTACCCTTATGTTCTATTCTATCTATATTAGAAGCCCTTTGCTTCTTCCTTAACAAATAAGCTAACCATCTACCTGGCTTATTAGCATTACAACAAGTGTTATGTCTAGCATACCGTAAATTAGTTGCCACTTGATCTGCCATTAACTTATCAAACCGACCCCTTAATAAAGTAATTACCTCTTTGATCTTCCCATCAGATGGATTCAGAATTAAAGCCTTTTCTTTTTCCTTAATTTCATCCTCTAATTCTTTCCTCCTGAATTCCAATTTACGTCTATGTTTATTATTCAGATATATTAATACACCTCTCATATATGCTTTACTTGCGTCCCAAACCATCTCAATAGAAGTACCTTTATGCATATTAATCTGGAAAAATTCCTTCAGCTGTTTTTTACACTCTTCCACATTTTCCTGATATCTAAACAAATTTTCATTTAAACGCCATGACCGTCTATCTCTATTATCTTTTTCTATCTCTAACCATACTGGACTATGATCAGATATAGTTCTTGAACAAATCTTGATCTTCTTAATCCTAGAAAAAAAAATCATTGGTAATTAATGCAAAATCAATCCTAGAAAAAGATTGATGCCTATCGGAGAAAAAAGTAAAGTCTTTTTCTTGCAAATTCCTCTCTCTCCACACATCTCTCAATTCCAGGTCATCCTTCATCTCAAAAAAAGATTTAGGCAGTTTAGCATGACTTGGGATGCTTTTAAAAAGACCCCCCTTGTCCATTTGTACATCCAAAACACCATTCCAATCTCCCATAAAAATACAAGATTTATAATCCCACTAAGTAATCTTGCTGTGTAATAAAGTGTAAAAATCTCCTTGTTGTTGATTAGGAGCGTACAGTCCGACCAAAAGCGTTTTCTTGCCTTCTATTAACAATTCAATCATAACATATCTTCCTTGACTATCTGCTTCAATTAAAGTCACTGTCAAAGTATTCTTAACATAAATAACCACTCCATTTTTCTTATCAGTCGCAGAAGCAATAAACTGTGTGCCCAACCTCAAGTTTATCAAATACTTTTGATCTGATGCTCTAATATGTGTTTCTTGCAAGCAAATACCATCGTTTTTAAATTGCTTTAAGTATTGAAATACTTTCTTTCTCTTGTGTGGCGAATTTAGACCATTAACATTCCAGGTTAGAAGCTTTGTCGCCATCTTTTGCGACCTGAAGCTTTTGGAGCGCCTCTTCCAAAATCACCTGCACTCTCTTAGGTCGCGCTCCTCCCACTGCTTCACTGTAAGTAGGTTTTTGAGGTGCCATCATAACTCTCTGGTGTTCTTGCTCTTGTCTCATTCGTCTAACAGTAGCACGTGTCATTCTTTGGTCTCTAACCTCCTCCGATGGTACTGAAATTTGATCCACTCCTGTAACTTTCTGGAATTCTCCATCTCTCTGCTGCATAACTCCTTCAGCACCTTGTATGTTCTCACTTTGTGATTGACGCTCTCCTTCACCATTCTTCTTTTTAGATTCCAAGAGTGGTATAGGAACTGCTTTTAAAACGTTAGCATAAAAATCACGTGCCTGTAACACTGTAAGAAGACGATGTCTCGTGCCTGCATACATCACCACCATACCCACTGGAATCTCCCATCTGAACTGAATATCCCGTCTTCTTAATTCTTCTGCCAGAAAAGCAAACTCCTTCCTTCTCCTTAAAATTCTTGGAGGGATCTCTTTTAAAATTAAAACTTCTTGCTCTGCAATTGTGAATTTACTATTATAAAAAGCTTGAATAACCTCGTTTCTAATTGCTCTCTTTGTAAAATAAACCACCACATCTCTGGGTAATTTCCTTTGTCTTGCAATCCAGGAATTAACACAGAATATTTTATCTATATCCCACATAATGTCTTCTGCTGAACGCCCCAAAATGTCTTCCAGGGCTTCTGAAACCACTTTTTTCAAATTCTCCTTAGAATCCTCTTTCAAACCTCTAATTCTCATGACGAACTCCATCTCTCGGTACGGCACCAGGGTTAAATCGTCGTCAATCTTATCCATCACAGTTTCAGCCTCCATCATTTTAGCATCTAATCTGATATTATTTTGGCTGAGATCTTCCACTCTCTCATCCAAACGTTCTATACAAACAGCCATGCCTTGAAATGCCAGTAAAATGTCTGCCCTCATTTCTGTAAGCTTCTCCTCCATAGGTTCAGCTAATTGTTGGGATTGCTTTTTCAAAGCCTCTTGCAAAACATCCTGCAAATCTTTAACTGTCAAAGCTGGTGCAGGTGCAGGTTCAGGTGCAGGGGGAGGGGGCATTAAAGCCTGTAACGAAGATTGCTGCACCAGGGAAGCCCCTGTGCTTCTAGAAACTTTAGATGATTTGGCAGCCATTTTCACCCACTCAATTCTATTGCGCACTTTCACTTTTAAAAAATCTCCACAAAGTCCACTGAGTTAAAGATCATATACTTGCTTTAACATGAATCTCCTGTACAGCTCTGCCTGCATCCAAGTAATCCAAAGTTCACTCTCACTGGCAGGGATGGTTGCTGCGTCCTGCTCTGCTCCAAAAACCCTGGAGCAGAGGCGTCCCGAGGTCTGGAGCAAACTCAGGCTTCAGGGGGGCTCAATCCTTCAACCACCAGAGTTTCAACTCTGGCGGTCTGGGAGAGCTCTACCCCTGCCTGGGCACTTACCCCCTCCTCTTCTCCCAAGGAGGGGGCTTCCGAGCCGCCAAAACAGCTGATCGTCGCTGTTTTCGGCGGTTCTATGGAAACGATGAGGCTGACAGCCTAAATGGCTGCCGGCAATGGAGCCTTGCCACCCGGAGGTCCGCAGTAGTCATATTTACAATTGGAATAACTTCCAGCCATTTAGAGTGGCTTTCGACCATTATAAAAAATACCTGTTCCTGAAAGGGCACAGCAAAGTCAATGTGAATCTTCGACCAGGGAGTGTGTGTCTCCTCCCATCTATGGACAGGAGCGTGTGGCATTTCAGGCCTGAACTGATGACACGTGTAACACCCATGTACTTGAGCTTCTATAGCCTTATCTAACCCAGGCCACCATAAGCAGCTTCATACCAAAGCCTTCATCCGGACAATGCCCGGATGTCCCTCATGAAGTGATTGCAATACCCTGTCTCTTAATGAAGTGGGGACAATGGCCCTGCTCCCCCATAGAATACAATCCTTGTGAGCTTAAAGTTTGTGTTTACATATGAAGTAGCTCTGGAACTAGGGTCCAGGACTGTTTTCCCGCCACCCCGTGTGAATCCAGCATAGCACTCTGCTTAAAACCTTGTCTGCAGCAGTTTCTGCAGGTACATCCCCTGCTTGGAGGGGAAACTCAGGCAAATCCTGAATAGACAAAATGCGAGCCACTGGAGTCAATGGTCACTGGCTGAGGCCATCTGCATGGCCCATGTCTCTGCCGGGCTTATGGATCAGCCTGAAGCTGTAAGCCAGTAAGAAGATGGACCATCTTAACATCCTAGGGGATAAGATGTAGGGTATCTGTCTGTCAGTAGTGAATAACCCCAATAGCAGTTTATGGTCTGTGAAGACTGTGAAGTCCCTGCCATACAAGTAGTCATGGAATTTTTTAACCCCAGCTATGATGGCCAATGCCTCTTTATCAATTTGTGTGTAATTACGTTCTTCAGAGGACAATGTCCTCAAGTAATAAGCAATCGGGACTTGACTCCCATTGCTCTCCAAATGGCTTAAAACAGCCCCCACCTCATATGGCGATGTGTCACACACAAGCCACCCTGGCACAGAGTCTTTAAAGTGAGTGATCACTGAACTGGAGGACAGTAGGGCTTTCAATGCCTTAAAACTACTTTCATGTACCTTGGTCCATTTCAAAGCAGTGTTTTTATCCAAGAGCTGGTGTAATGGCTCTGCCACTATGGTCTTGTTAGGAAGCAACGCATGGTAAAGGTTTTAGGAGGCCTAGGAATGCCTGAAGCTCTCCTTTTGTTTTGGGGCTGAGTGCCATCTGAATGGCTTTCAGCTTGGACTCAGCAGGGTGGATGTCATCAGCATTGATATGGAAACCCAAGAACTCATTTATTTTATTTTATTTTTAGTTTAATCCCATTTATATCCCGCCCTTCTTTGAAGACTCAGGGCGGCTTACACTCTAAGCACAAATCAATGTGCTTAGCAATAGCCTTCATTCTATGTATATGCCTGCTTATTAGGGCTTTCGCCCCCCCAAGCGGCATTATTACAAAGTCAGCTTATTGCCCCCAACAATCTGGGTCCTCATTTTACCTACCTCGGAAGGATGGAAGGCTGAGTCAACCTTGAGCCTGGTGGGATGCGAACCTGCACTAATTGCAGGCAGCTGGTGTTACTTAAGGAGGCATTAGCCCACTGCTCCACCAAGGCTTTGAAGGAACTCCTATACTGCACTTGTTTTTCTTAAGTTTAAGGCCTGCTTCACGGAGCCGTTGAAGGATGGCTTTGAGCCTCCTTGCAAGCACCTAAGTGGACTCACCAGCGATGAGCACATCATTGAAGTAGGGGCAGACCCCCAGAATGCCCTTGAGCGTATGCTCCATAATGCTTTGAAAAATGTGCCGTGGCTGTGGCCTTGTCCAGAGGAAGCTGTTGGTAGGCCTGTGCCAAATCTAATTTTGTAAAAACTGTACCCCCTTGCAGTGATGCCAGGATGTGGCTTACTACTGGCACAGGGTACGCATGTTGTTTAAGTGCATGATTAATTGTGCACTTGTAATCAGCACAAATCCTGACCTCTCCATTGGCTTTTAGTGGTGTGACGATTGGGGTTTCCCATTCACCCCCATCTACGGACTGTAGTACCCCCTGTTCGACTAGCTTATCCAATTCAGTGTCTATCTTGTGTTTAAGAGCAAATGGCACTCTACGAGGCTTAATCCTGACAGGCATTACAGTAGGATTGAGTTTAAATGTTATCGGCGGACCCTTATAGGTTCCTAGGCTTGAGTCAAACACATCTGCAAACTCCTCACAAACTGTCACTAAACTCGCAACTTGTGTCCGGTTGATACCAGTGACTTGGATGCCTAATGCATCAAACCAATCGAGCCCGATCAGGCTCGTTAGCTGACCCCCTACTACAACGTCCAAGTGCCCAAAAAACTCCTTGAATTTGATGGCCAATGTGGCCTCGCCCTTGACTGCGACTCTAGCATTCTGGAAGTCAGTCAGTATAATGTCAGATGACCTGAGCTTGGCCCCTCTCTTGCTGAGATCGCAGAAGAAATGGAATGTCTCAAGTGATATAATGGACACAGCTGATTCCATGTCTAGTTCCATTTTGCAAGGGACCCCTTACAACTCGACCTGAAGTCAAAATTTCGGCTTAATGGGGCAGCATGCTCCCGTGCAGCAAACGCTTATGTGGCTGGAGCAAAAACCTATGCTAAATTGCCCCAGGGCCCCGGTACCTCTCCCAATCGGAATGTCCGACTGGTGGTTCGATTGTCGGTCCTTCTGGCGACCTCTGCATATGGATGCAATGTGGCTGGTCTTCCCACAGACTCAGCTCATGGCTGTCTGGAACCAACAGTCCATGTGTTGGTGTTGGCCGATACACCATGGGCACCTAAGGAAGGGACCTGCCTTGTAAGTTGTCCCATGTTGATTGTCACTGCGATGTTGCTGATCATCATTCCGTTGAAGTTTATCGACTTTGAGGTTGTCATCAGAGTCTTCAGCGTGTTTGGCATCCTTGTGGTGGATGGTCTCCTCATGCTGTGCATTTTTGGAGGGCCGCATGGCTTTTACAGCCCCGCCGGTGGCTTCGTCCACCATGATCTGCTTCAACACATCTGGAAATGACCTCTTTGACGAACAGTTTTTGTTGGAACTCTCGATTTCGGAGGCCACAGATGAGCCAGTCCCGAAGTCTCTCCTTTACATTGGAGAACTGGCACAGGCGTGCAGCCTGCCTCAACACCGTGATGAATTCAGACGCTGTTTCACCTGGCTGTTGCACCCTCTGCTCGAACGCGTGCCACCAAGCTATTACCGAAAGCTTGGGCTGGAAATGGTTGCTGAGCCATTTCTTCAAGTCTGTGAACATTACGGACTCCAGCGGTGTCAGAGCAAACAAATTCTCCACGATGTTGATCGTGGCTGGGCCGCAAATGCACAGGAGCATTGCAGCCTTCAGGCTGTCTTCGGTGACTTGATTGGCGTGAAGATAGTTCTCAAACCTGGATAGATATGAAGACCATCTTTCTGGGTGAGTTAGGTCAAATTCTTCCAGCTCTCCAACCTTCACCATTCCGGTGAAATCTTCACGGCTGGGCTCGTCATCTTCTCGTCCTGCTCCTCCGTAGGCCCAGGGACTGGTCCGCAGGGCTCGTGGTCACTAGCGTGGCTTTGCTAGGCCGACCGTAGGGGAGAATTGCTTTCCCACCAGGCACATTCCGGCCTCACCCCTAGTGACTCTCAGCTCTGTGGAAGGAACGGGATCCCACCTTCATTGCCAGTGGTGTATACTGGGTTCGTTGCTTGAATGAAGAGACAAGGTGAGTGAGTTCAGTCAAGAAATTTCTTTATTGGCTTGCAGGAACCAAACTGGGAAACAGGGCTGCAAATGCAGCTATTTATACCCTGGCCTCTAGGTGGCGGCCAATAGGTTTGAAGCAACCTATTGCCACCGTAGAGGCAGCTAATGGCAGTGCTGGAGACAGGTTGTCTGAGGAGCTGGGAGCCGTTAGCCAGCTCCCTGCTTAAGCAACCTTCCAGCATTCAAACCCCACGTGGTACACTTAATAAAACAAAGCCCAATACATTTCATGTACTTCATCACTTTTTTCCTTTTTTTTTTTTGGTCCTCAAGTTTTTGATACCTTGCTAGCTGGTGGTACTCGGATGTTGCCATGTCCTAAAAGTGGTACAATGGGTGAAAAGGTTGAAAAGCCCTGCTCTAGTAGGGACAATTTTATTTGATTTATTAAAATTTATGTTATTTTTCCCAATAGTTGTTTTTACATTATTTGTATTGTTTTTATATTCTGCACTACCCTGAGTTGCAATGAAGTTGTGTGGCCTATAAATTTAAAAAAAACATAAATAAATAGCTTGTTTTTATTTTTTATTTTTTGCAATGAATTACTGAGTGCATTTTACTTCCCACATGTTTAGGTATAACCTGGAAAAATGTTTTAGACAATCTATGTGATTGAAGCAACTCAAATGTATTTTTATTGTCCAGTTATAGTTGCTGAACTATTACTGGCTATTGTTAAAGAATGGGATGTGTGTAGCCAATTTTTTTGAATGTATTAACAGGTAGAGTTATAAGCAATGAAGTTAATGAGAAAGAGAAATTCAAGAAAGACATATAGTGTATTGCATGTTTAACGTATTTGGGTTAAGTACAGGATTCTGCCCTAGACTAAATATAACTTTTTATAGCCAAAACAATATTCTTTTTTTTTTTACAAAAAATTATTGAATATACAGTTAAAAATATAGAAAACACAGTGGACATGATACAACTCTCCTGGCTTAAACAATACTATTAGTATTACCTTGTGAAAAGAAAAAGGTCTCTTTACAATATAACAAAATATACGTATAGAATCTGTGAACTCTCTAGTAAATATTCTTTTGATCATGTACATTATAGTTAAAAAACTTTCAATTCTATCTTATAGAGAATACTGGTATAAAGATTTCTAAGCTATCAGCTTATCAATCAGCATTTGTCCCAGCCTTCCTCCTTAATGCTAGCCATTTATACACTTCATTTCAAATTTCGTTATAGTCTGTTTCAGTTTTGTTCTCAAGCTCTAATGTTAAATTATCAATTTCAGCACAGGGTAGGATTTTATTTATTACTTCTTCTTCGGTGGGGGTTTCTTTTCCCTTCCATTTCTGAGCATAGGCTAGTCTTGCTGCAGTTAGAATGTGCAGTACTAAATATAAAAATCCTTTACTGAATATATCCTTAGTAATACCTAATAAAAAAAGTTTCTGGTTTTAATTTGATTTTTTGTGATAATATCTCTTCCAGCCAATTTTTTATCAGATGCCAAAATTCTTGAGCTTTTGGGCACTCCCACCACATGTGATAGTAGGTCCCTGGTAGTTTTCTACATTTCCAACATATCAAAGAAGTTTTTTTGCTAGTCTTGTGGGTGGGAGATGCCATCTGTAAAACATCTTATATAAATTTTCTTTATAGGTGGTGGCTAACATTAGCCTCCTGTTCCTATCCCATAATAATTGCCAATTATCTAGATCAATACTATAGCCAAAATTTTTGCTCCAAATTAGCATTGTGTCTTTTACTTGTTCTTCGAGCATGTCTTCCTCTAATAAATATTGATATATCTTTTTATCGTTTTATCTTCTGTTCCTAATAGAATTTTATCTAATTCTGTGTGTTCTAATTTTATCCCCAGTTTTTTTTTCTTTTCTGTATCATGATTGTATTTGCAGATATGCCCACCATTCCAGCTCTATGCCATCTTCTAATAATTTTTCCCTTGTTTTCAACTCTCCACTTTCATCTAAAATGTCTTTATATGTAATTACATTTCCTAAGTTCATAAATTTTGGGTGCATAAATATCTCCAATGTCGATATCCAATTGGGAATTTTTTGTAATTAATTTTTTAAATTTTAGTCCACACATCTAATAGTGCCCGTCTAATATAATGCTTCTGAAAATACTGGTGTGCCTTATGTTTCCCGTCCCACAGTATCGCATGCCACCCTATCTGCATGTTGTGGCCTTCTCATGCTAACAGTCTCCTGTTCCTTAGGTGTATCCATTCCTTTATCCAAGCAGATGTTGCCGCCTGATAGTATCTTTTCCAATTTGGGAGGCCGAATTCTCCTCTTTCCTTTGCATCTTCTAATAATTTGAATTTAATTCTCGGTTTCCTCCCTTGCCAAATAAATTTGGATGTAATTTTATTTAAATTTTCAAAGAAGTCTTTGCCTAATTTAATCGGTATGCATTGAAATAGAAAAAGTAATTTAGGGAGTACATTCATCTTAATTGTTGCTATTCTCCCCATAAAAGAGAGTTGCAGGTATTTCCATCTATCTAAATCCACTGTAATTTGATCTATTAGTTTATCATAGTTTTCTCTTTTAAGTGTGATGCATCTTGCCATCAGTTGAATCCCCAGGTACCTTACTTTTTTAGTTATTTGGATATTATTTTTTTCTGCAACCTCGTTTTCTTGTGATTTGGTCATGTTCTTAACTAGCATTTTAGTTTTTTCTTTGTTAATCTTCAACCCCACTACATCTCCATAGTTTTCCAAAACCTATAGTTTTTAATGAGTCAAATCATTAAATCAAATCAAATCATTCTTTAGGGATTAGCGTAATGGTTGCTTCTTTCCATGAATTTGGGATCTTTGCTACTTTTAATACTTCATTAAATGTATCCAGTAAAGTTGGGCTCAAAAGTTCTTGGAGATTTTTATATATTTCAGATGGTAATCCATCAGGGCCGGGTGTTTTATTATTTTGCATGAGTCTTTATTTAATAGACTTTTTTCTCTGCTGGTAAGATCATGCTGATTGTGCAAGCTGATTAATGGAAAAGAAGTAAAAACATCAAACATCAAAACATAACAATATTTCAAAGTTAAAGGGCAACCAGTTAAGCTTTACAGCATTGCAAATGGTTCAATTACAGCTCAGCATAAAAATTCAAAATGCAGTTCAAAATTACAAGCCTGCAGTTAGTTTATTTCTTGTATTGGCTTTTTTTGGAAAAATATTAACACAAGAATTAAAAAAATAAACACAAGAATTTTAATTATTTTTTAAAACAACAACAATGAAGGATTTCAAAAATATGGGCCATAGCTTAAAATACCCTGTATTTGGTATTTAAAAACATAATAGCTTTTCCAAGTGAGCTTAAAGCAGGATTTTTGATAATCATCACAGTATCAAATTGGCTGTTCTCTATTTTCTTTTTTTGTTTTTTAGAAAACTTAATTCTAAATCATTCCATGACAATTTGAATTTTCAAAATGCAAGACCAGGCCTTAAATTATGCTTTCACAAGTATTCTAGCTGTTACATTATCTGCCATCTGCAATTTCTGTAGCCATCTTCAAGACTGTTGCAAGCAGAATGTATAATTATAATCTCACGTTGCACTAAAACTAGATCTTCTTTTGGTCTTGCTATTGCTGTCAAACCAATGTATACCAATTCCTTCCCACAATTAAAGTACTGTTTGTTTAAACTTGCTGTTCCATTTCCAGTCCTAGGGCCTTCTGTATAGAGAAAGTTTGTGATTAGAGTCAGATCTTTTTGGATATTATTCTGACTTCTCTCCTCTGATATTTTTGACTGCTACCAGAACTGCTTTTTGTTACTTATTTGCCCAAATGCTTTAGAGAATTAATCTTTATCCTGATATTATTGTCTCTTTTTCTAACAAGTTTCATTACTTTCCCTTTTTATTTAGATATTGTATTTTTACTTTTACAGCACTACATCATTTCAGTTTTTTGAACACTTAGGCTGAGCACAGCTAATGAACAAGAAACATAATTATTAAAATAGTAAAGGAATAATTATCAGTTTAGAGATGGGAAAAATCCTGGAAAACCTGAAGATTAATTTGATTGGTTAGGTATGCATTACCCAACTCAGTGAAATAACTAGTCCCAGTAAAAATTATTGACTAGTTCGACTACAGTATTTATAGATGTTTTTAAAGTGTTTTTCACTTACTGCTAATAGAAGCTCCTGTGTTCAAGTGTTTCTCACATCTCTCATGGCCCCTGATTTCACTAACAGTGACTCTGTATAGCACATAACAACTTGTGACTAATTCTCTTGAACATGAATATTTCTTGAATATAACATAAGATGGCAAGTATAAAAGAAACAAAGTAGTCTTTGGGGAAAATCCAAACCAGAATAGGTTCTACAGAGCTGTAAGGAACGTAAATTAAGTTTCTTCACGAAATAGAAATGAGTGTCCATGAGATATTTCTGTTTTGTTTTTGCTTTTTAATTAGGTTGGTAAAAATCTTTATTGAGTTTTGTGAGATTAAGTAATTAAAAGCATTTCTTATGTGAAGACTTGTTTAGTTTTATTTTTTAACAACTAGATTCCTCTTTGCAATAAATATCTATTTTTTCAAGATTACAGTGTTGATGCCATTTTGGTGTAAACCTGCTTAAGGCAATAGGCTAGAAGCAAGGAGACTATAAGTTCTAGGCTTCAGATTTAATTTGAAAAAAAAATGACATGGAATGCTTAAGAGGGTGAATGCAATATCTGTCTGTGCCTTGTTGGCATAACAACATAACTTCTTCCAAATAGAATCTAAAGCATTGCATGTTCCAATATATAAACACGCATTCTTTTCAAAACAGCAGACACAACCATTGGATATACAAATTAAACATATGTTTAATACATTGAAGTGACTGCTTGTATTGACAAAAAAAGGAATGAGAAAATCAGAGATTTTCGTAACTTTGCATTTGATTATTTAGATGGACGGCTGGATGCAAATTCAAAATAATTACTAGATTTAAGCAATATGTCTCACTATAGTGAAAAAGATAGGAACAAGGTCCTCTTGATTCATTTTTTCACAAGTTAAGTTCTAAGATATTATTTTTACATTATTTTTTTCTAAAGTAGTAGAAGATGCTTTGAAACTGTGTCCTCTCATAATACTATACTTTTAATTTGAAATGGTTAATGACTGTTCTACACCATATCCATAGAGTCACTGTTGTTTATCTCTGGAATTTATTAATATTTTAATACAATAACATACAAAGTGCAATTTTTGATCACCCTTGCTTGAGGAGAATTTATAGTATGAAATAGAATGAAATATGTGCACATTGGTTTCAAAAAAGCAAGCCTTTGTGAACAGCATACAGACTTGAATGCCACAGTGTGGCTTTATAACCAGAATTAAATATGCTGATTGTTAAATATTCGGTTCTTGAAAGCATTAAGCAAGAGGAGGTGTTCAAACAGCAACAAGTTTATTTTAACTCAGAACAGAACAGAAGCAAGCTAATAGCTGCTGCACAGCTATATGGTTGGCCTCTAGGTGGTGACCAATAGGTTTAAAGTAGCAGTTTTCCCACCCCAAACGTAATAACAGCCTGGAGACAGCAAGTCTACCTCAGCACAGCAACCGTTACATAACAACCAGAAAGTAGGTCAGCCATTAAGCAAGCAGTCAGACATAAAGCAAGTGAATTAAACAAATAAGGCAAATACATTACACCCCTTCTTCCTAGATAGCACAAACTCATTTGTTTTACATAATCTTGCAGATACTTAGGCGGCCTTCATGACCATTCAGAACGTCTAGGGCATTGATGGCGAACCTTTTAAAGACCAAGTGCCCAAACTGCAACCCAAAACCCACTTATGTATCATTGTGTGCCAGGTGGGCGTGGCCCATTGGGTGGGTGTGGCCCATTGGGTAGGTGTGGCCCATTGGCTCGGCATGGCTGTGGTGGTAATGGCAGACTGGCTGGGACTAAAAAGTTCAATGAATCAATTCCAACTTTGCAAGAACTTTTTTTTTCCCCATGAGAAGTTGAAAATGATTGATTGAATTTATTTTTTTTGCACACAGCGGCAGAGGCCTAAAGCGAAAAGGTTTTATAAAACCCAGTTGAAGACCTAGGACTGGGGCGATGGTGTGCATGCCCACAGAGAGAGCTCTGCGTGCCACCTGTGGCACGCATGCCATAGGTTCGCCACCACGGGTCTAGGGGTTACAGGGATCTCCCAGTCTACATGCTTGCCTGCCAGGCTGGGTAGACCAGGGCTCTGAGGTTCAGTGGAGTCGCAGTGACTCAAGTCCCTTTGGCTGGCCAGTCCCGGTCGGCCCAAACCAAAGTCCAATTGTGCAGAGACGTCTGCAGGGCTGTCTCTCAGTTCAGTTTGTCTGTCCAGATCAGCGGAAACATTCTCTGTCTTTGTAAGAGGCTCTTCTACGGCCATCACCATGTACAAGAGTTCTTTTAGAGTGTGCAAACTGCTCTGTTGGACCGCTGTCCTGTGGACCCTGGGAGTCCTGAGCCAGTGACTGATCTGCTAGACACCAACGCAGCTGATCAATGTGCCGGCGAATGACTTGCCCATCTTCTAGGACCACCTATTCCCAGATGGCCTTTGTGCAGAAACTGAAGAACCCTGGGCCATAACAAGCTGGGGACTATGACTCTACTTCCCCAAAGGATGCACCCTTTATGAGCTGAAAGCTCATCCTTTCTCATAAAAAAACTTTGAAATTCTGGCCCTAGACAGTTGTCCACCCAACCTGTGTGAACCCAACTTAGTAGGCAGGTAAGTATTTTGTCAGCTGCTGTCACAGCAGCTATGTCTCCAGCATGGAGAGGAGACTCTGACAAGTCCTGTATGGCTAAAATGTGTGCAGCCAGAGCCAGATCTGGCTCCACGTGTGGCAAGGGCAATCTACTAAGGCCGTCTGCATGGCCCATTTCTTTGCCCAGTTTGTGAATCAGCCTGTAGCTGTAGGCTGAAAGGAATATAGACCACCTCAACATTCGAGGAGACAGAATCTGAGGTGTCTGTCTGTTTATAACAAACAACCCTAAGAGTGGCTTGTCTGTGAAGACCGTGAATTGGTGGTCATGGAACTTTTTAAACTTTTTAACCCTGGTCACAATGGCCAAGGCCTCTTTGTCAATCTGCGCATAATTGTGCTCAGCAGAAGACAGGGTCCTCGAATAATAAGTGAAGGGAGACTGTTTCCCGTCAGTTGACAGATGGCTCAACACAGCCCCAACCCCATATGAGGATGCATCACACGCAATGCACACTGGCAGCTTTTCGTTAAAATGCGTGACCGCCAAGTTTGAGGACAGCAGTGATTTGACTGCCAGGAAACTTCTTTTGTGGACATTGGTCCACTGACACAGTATTTTTGTCTAAGAGCCAGTGTAACGGCTCTGCCACTGTGGCCTTATTTGGGAGGAATGCATGATAAAAATTAAGAAGGCCCAAGAAGGCTTGAAGCTCCCGTTTGGACCTATGGCTTGGTGCCTGCTGAATTGCTTTCAGCTTTAAATCTGCAGGATGGATGCCATCAGCATTGATGCGGAATCCCAGGAACTCAGTTGACTATACCCCAATCTTGCATTACTCTTCTTTTAATTTAAGTCCTGCTGCATGGAACCACTGAAGGACAGCTCTAAGCCGTTCAGCCAGGACTTCTGTAGACTCCCCAGCAATGAGTACATCATCAACGTAGGGGCAGACCCCCGGAATACCCTTGAGCATATGCTCCATCACTTCCTAGAAAATCCCTGGGGCTACACTCACCCCAAACTGTAGGTGCTTGACCTTGAAGGCCCCCTGGTCACAATGGTTTGGGTGGCTGCCATGGCCTTATCCACCGGCAGCTGTTTATAGGCCTGTGCTAAATTTAATTTAACGAGCACGCGGCCTCCCTGCAAAGATGCCAAAATATGGCTGACAACTGGCACTGGGTACGTGTGCTGTTGAAGTGTCTGGTTAATGGTGCACTTATAGTCAGCACATATGCATACTTATCCATTGGCCTTAAATGGCATTACAATGGGGGTCTCCTACACCCCACTGTCTACGGGCTGTAATACCCCCTGATTGACCAGCTTATCCAGCTCTGCATCAATTTTGGGCTTTAAAGTGAAAGGCACTCGATGAGGCTAGACCCGGATTGGCATTACCAAGGGATCAACCTTGAAGGCTTTCGGAGGGCCCTTGGACTGAAAACATCCGCGATCTCTTGGCAGACTGAAGACAAGTTTGTCATCTGTGTCTGTGAATGCCGGTTCTTTGGATGCCCAATGCATCAAACCAATCGAGCCCTATGAGGCTTGTGCATTGGTCTTCCACCACAATAACTGGGCCTGTAAACCCCTTGAACTTCACCGAAAATGTGGCTTCACCCTTGATCGCCACTTGGAAGTTTTGGAAGTCAGTTAGCAAAATGTTAGATGGTCGAAGTTTGACCCATCTGTTGCTGCGGTTGCATATGTTCCAGAAAGTTCGAATGGAGATGATGGACATGGCAGAGCCTGTGTCCAGTTCCATTTTGCATGGAACTCCCTGAAGCTCGACTTGCAGTTGAAGCTTCTGCTTAAGGAGTTGGTGTGCACCAGTGTGGAACACACTCTTTCAGCTGGAGCAGAACCCTACTTGATGTTGCCCCAGGGCCCCAGTACCTCTCCTGAATGAGTCTTCTTGCTGACAGTCTGTCTGGCGACCTCGGCAGACAACAGCAATGTGGCCTGGTTTTCCATACGCCTGGCGCATTGCTGTTCAGAATCGGCATTCCACGTGTTGATGGCAGTCTCCGCAGCCCCTAAGGAATGGAACTGCCTTGTCAGGTGGCCTCAGTCCCTTCTCCTGGTGCCTCTGTAGCTTGTCAACTTCACAGTCAGAGTCGGTGTCTTCCATCCACTCGGCGTCCTTGTGGTGGACGGCTTCAGTGCTTGGCATGCTTTTGGAGGGCTGCAGTGCCTTAATGGTCCCTCCGGCGGCTTTGTCCGCCATGACCTTCTTCAAGGCCTCTTGTAACGAGAGAGTCTCCTTAGCAAAAAGTTTTTGTTGGAGCTCTTGATTCCTGAGTCCGCTCAGCTCTAGAAAGTAATGGAAAATAAATTCTAAAAAGCCTTGCCAAGAAAAAGCCTTGCCAAGCAGTCACCAGGAGTCAAAAAGAAAACTGTTTTGAAAGGCTGCTTGTCTGTATTTGGATTCCAAATTTGAAAAGCTCTAGGTCAAATTGTTGGGGCACATACATTCTGATTCAGTGTGGTTGATGAACAAACAAAAAGTATTAAAGAATACAATAGTATTGTAAATTATTGCTTGCAAGAATTCATTCCAGTGATTACATATGTTGTTAATTTCTTAGACTATGTAATCAGTCAAGAAAATTCCAGATTAATTTGATTATTATCAAGGGCAAGCTAGTCATCTTATTGATTTTAAATGGAAAATAATTTCATCTTCTTTATAGGGAAGTATTATGCATGTTTATTTAAAGTAACTCCAATTTATATTAATGAAATATATTTCCAGATTAATATTTATAATTCTGTAATCTTTCTTTGGATCTAACTCAGCATTTAAATTAGGTACCTTACACTCCCACTCCCATGATACCTCTGTGTGCCTCCCCTGAGAATCCTGCTGCTTCCCACTCAGTGACCCATGCATTTTGGGATTATAGTGGCAACCAAATCTGCTGGGATTGTCATTGCAAAGTGATATGGTTATATAACATTGCATTTTACAACTGTATCCCAGTGTTTCCCTATTCCATTAATTTATTCACTTTATCAGAGAAGGCAATAAGGTTTGTCTGGCATGATCTGTTTTTAACAAACCCATGCTAGCTTCTAATAATCACCTTTTTCATTTCTAGATGCTCACAAATCTACTGTTTGATTGTCTTTTCCAGGATTTTCTTATGTATTGATGTCAAGCTGATTAATCTATAGTTTCTTGGATCCACTTTTTTCCTCTTTTTGAAGACTGAAACCACATTAACTCTTTTCCAGTCCTCTGGTAGCTCCTGCATGTTCCAGGAGCACCGAAAGATTTTGTTCAGTGGTTCCCAGATCAAGACCCTGGGATGTAACCATCTGGTCCCGGTAATTTGAACTCATCTAGAGTGGATAGGTGTTTTCTTACCAATTTCTTACCTATTTTTACCTCCATTCCTGTTCTGTCTCCTATGGTGCTGCTTTGGGATTATTTTTTCCTTTTGCATGAAGACAGAGGCAAAGAATGAATTAAGCCATTCTGTTTTCTCTGTGCTGTCCGTCACCTTCTTGCTCTCTCATTAGTGGACCATCATTTCCTTGACTTTTTTCGTGTTCCTTACATATTGAAAGAAACCATTTTTTGTTATTTTTGGCATTTGTTGCAAGTCTTAATTCAATCTAAACCTTAGCTTTGCTGACTTTTTGCAGATTTGGGCAGTTTGCTGGCATTCTGGTTTGGATATGTGTTCCTTTCCCTATTTTTATACTGGTTTTTTTTCTCCCCTCAGTTTCTTAGAGAGTTCTTTATGCAGCCATAGTGGTTTTGTCTGGGATCTCTTGTTTTTGTTTCTTTATGGTACAGGTAGTACGACCACAGTTGAGCCCCAACTTTATTTTTTCTGAATGAGACATTTGTTAAGTGAATTTTACCCCATTTTTACAACCTTTCGCCACAGTTAAGTGAATCACTGCAGTTGTTAAGTTAGTAACACAATTGTTAAATGAATCTAACTTTGCTCGTCAGAAGGTTACAAAAGTTGATCACATGATCAGCAGACACTGCAACTGTCATAAATATGAACCAATTGTCAAGCATCTGAGTTTTGATCACATGACCATAGAGAGGCTGCAATAGTCGTGTGAAAAATGGTCATAAGTCACTTTTTACAGTGCCATTATAACTTTGAACAGTCACTAAATGAGCTGTTGTAAGAACTGTAATGTTTGATTGGTCTTTTATAATTTCATTTTTCAGAGTTTCCCAAGCATCTTGAAATAATAGAATAGAATAGAATAGAATAGAATAGAATAGAATAGAATAGAATAGAATAGAATAGAATAGAATAGAATAGAATAGAACTGGAAGGGACCTTGGAGGTCTTCTAGTCCAGCCTCCTGCTGAAGCAGGAGAATCTACCTTCTCAGACAAGTGGCTGTCCAGTCTCTTCTTAAAAAAACCCCAGTGATGGAGCACCCACAACATCTGAGGGCAAGTTGTTCCACTGGTTAAATGTCCTCACTGTTAGGAAGTTTCTCCTTAATTCCAGGTTGCTTCTTTCTTTAACCATTGTTTCTTGTCCTGCCCTCTGGTCCTTTGGAGAATAGTTTGATGTCCTTTTCTTTGTGGTAGCCCTTTAAATACTGGAATACTGGTATCATGTCACTCCTGTTTCTTCTTTTCTTTAGACTAGCCAAACCAAAATCCTGCAGCTGTTCTTCATATGTTTTAGTCTCCAGGCCTTTGACCATTTTAGTTGCTCTTCTCTGAACTTTTTCCAAAGTCTCAACATCTTTTTTGTAATATGGTGACCAAAATTGGTTGCAGTATTCCAGGTGTGGTCTTACTAGGGTTTTATAAAGCACTACTAATACTTTGTGTGATCTTCATTCTATGCCTTTGCTTATACAACCCAGGATTGTATTAGCTTTTTTGGCTGCTGCTGCACACTGCTGGCTCATAGTCAAGTGATCATCCACTAGGTCCCTCTCACAGTTACTGTATTTTTTTATTGAAAAGTTTTACAATACATTTTATCTTTAACAATCCCTCCCCCCCTCCCTCCGCCCACCCCTACCTAGCCCTCCCTATCCCTCCCCCCCGACTTCCCAGAGCTAAATACAAGGTATAAAAACAAAAAACAATCATAAACAACCATATGCTAACAACAATAAACTATTAAGTCTATCGCACTCTAGCTCATGTGAAATGACTACAAACAATACTAATATCATATAAAAAAAACTTATACACCAGCTGCCTGCAATTAGTGCAGGTTCGCATCCCACCAGGCTCAAGGTTGACTCAGCCTTCCATCCTTCCGAGGTAGGTAAAAATGAGGACCCAGATTGTTGGGGGCAATTAAGCTGACTTTGTAATAATGCCACTTGGGGGGTGTGTGAAAGCCCTAATAAGCAGGCATATACATAGAATGAAGGCTATTGCTAAGCTTGTAAGCCGCCCTGAGTCTTCGGAGAAGGGCGGGATATAAATGGGATTAAAATAAAAATAAAATAAATAAATATTTGTTCTGGATATAATCAATCCACTTTTTCCACTCCATAATATAACGTTGTTGCGAATGGTCTTTCAAATAGGCCGAAATCTTTGCCATTTCCGCCAGGTCAGAAACTTTTAGAGTCCATTCTTCTATAGTCGGCAGTTCCTCCTTCTTCCAATATTGACCTACTAAAAGTCTTGCTGCCGTAATTAAGTTCAGCATCAACTTGGTATCCACAACATTAGTATCTGTAATTATGCCCAATAAGAACAACTGCGGACAAAACTTTATCCTTTGCTTAAATATCTTCTGCATATTCCACCAGATTTTAATCCAAAAAGCTTTAACCTTTCTACAGGTCCACCATATATGAAAATACATTGCGTCTTCACCACCACATCTCCAACATGTTTCTTACATTCCTGTGCCAAAAAAGCAAAATCTTTCCTTCTCCTTAAAATTCTTGGAGGAATCTCTTTTAAAACCAAAACTTCTTGCTCAGCAACCACAAGCTTAGTATCATAAGCAACTTGGATAACTTCATTCCTAATTGCTCTCGTTGTAAAATAAACCACCACATCTCTAGGTAACTTCCTCTGCCTTGCAATCCATGAATTCACACGAATTCACAGTTACTGTTTTTGATCCAGATCTCGCCTTTGATTTATCCTGCCTTAATGTAAAACTTTGCTTTTCTCCACATTAAAATTCATTTTGCTGGATAGGGCCCATTGTTCAAGTTTGTCAAGATCTTTTTGGATCCTGAGCTTGTCTTCTGGGGTGTTGGCTATTCTTGCCAGTTTAGTGTCATCTGCAAATTTGATGAGTTCCCCTTCTATTCCCTCATCTTAATCATAAGGCAGAGTCTTGTGGTACCCCACTGCTTACTTTTCTCAATGTGGATGTAGTACCATTGCTGAGTACGGTTTGTCAGCCAGCTACAAATCCATCTGGTGGTGATGTTGTCTATCCCACCTTTTTCTAGCTTACTAAGCAGCAGGTTGTGGTCTACTTTGTCAAAGTATAATATGTTCATAGTGTTTCGCTGGTCTACTAATTTAGTCACTTTATCAAAGAATGAAATAAGATTGGTTTGCCATGATCTGTTTTTAATAAAGCCGTGCTGGCTATTAGTTATAATTTTGTTTGCTTCTAGTTGTTCACAGATCTGGTTTTTTTATTATCTTTTCCAGGATCTTCCAGGTATTGATGTTAGGCTGATTGGTCTGTAGTTTCCTGGGTCTATTTTTTTTCCTTTCTTGAAGATGGGAACCACATCAGCCCTTCCCCAATCCTCAGGTACTTCCCCGGTGCTGCAGAATTTTTTAAAGATAAGGTGCAATAGTTCTGACACAACATCTGCCAGCTCCTTTAGAATTCTGGGATGTAGTTTGTCGGGTCCCAGTGATTTATATTCATCAAGGTCACATAGGTGTTCTCTTATCATTTTCTTGCTTATTTTAATTTTTCTTTCTAGTTTGTCCTTTGCAGTAGTTTTTATGGTATGTTGTGCTATAATTTCTTTTTGTGTGAAGTCTGATGCAAAGAATGAGTTAAGCAGCTCTGCTTTCTCCTTACTGCCTGTTACTTCCTTGCTATCTTCTCTCTTTAGTGGACCTACAGTTTCCTTGACTTTTTTCTTGCTATTAATATGTTGAAAGAAACTTTTTTTATTGTCCTTGATTTCTGTTGCAAGTCTTTGTTCATTCTGAGCCTTTGCTTTTCTGACTTCATCTTTGCATCTTTTGGCTGTCTGCTGATAATCAGCCTTAGTTATGTATCCCTCTTTCCATTTTTTGTACTTGTCCTTTTTGTCTTTCAGTTTGTCAGAGAGAGTTTTGGTTTCTTCTTGAATTTCTTGTTTTTCTTTTTCAGTGGTATTGTGCTGGACTGGGCTTTTATGATAACATTTTTCAGAGTTTCCCATGCTTCTTGAGTTGTTTTCCCCTTTAGGATTTTCATCCATGGAATCTTTCCTAGGTTCTCTCTGAGTTTGTTAAAATCAGCTCTTTTGAAGTTTAAGACACTGGTTGGATTATTTTCTATTGCTTGTGTTTGCATTATATTGAATTTCAGTATGATATGGTCACTTTAACCCAAGGTCCCAGCAACTTCAACTCTCTCTATCACTTCTTCTCTATTAGTAAGAATTAGGTCCAGTTTAGCTTTAGTTCCCTCCTCCACCTTTTGGATGACAAAGTTGTTGGCTATGTTGGTTAAGAATCTGTTTGATATCCCACTCGTTGCAGAATTTGTCTCCCAGTTGATATCTGGATAGTTGAAGTCTCCCATTATTACTGTGGTGTGCTTCCTACATACATTTGTTAACTGGTTGACGAAGAGTTCATTTATTTCTTCTAATTGGTTGGGTGGCCTGTAATATATACCTATGGTGTTGTTGTTGTTAGTTGCGAAGTCGTGTCCGACCCATCGCGACCCTATGGACAACGTTCCTCCAGGCTTTCCTGTCCTCTACCATCTTCTGGAGTCCATTTAAGCTCACGCCTACTGCTTCAGTAACTCCATCCAGCCACCTCATTCTCTGTCGTCCCCTTCTTCTATTGCCCTCAATCTTTCCCAGCATTAGGCTCTTCTCCAGTGAGTCCTTCCTTCTCATTAGGTGGCCAAAGTATTTGAGTTTTAGCTTCAGGATCTGGCCTTCTAAAGAGCAGTCAGGGTTGATCTCCTCTAGGACTGAGTGGTTTGATCGCCTTGCAGTCCAAGGGACTCGCAGGAGTCTTCTCCAGCACCAGAGTTCAAAGGCCTCAATTCTTTGGCGCTCAGCCTTTTTTATGGTCCAACTTTCACTGCCATACATTGCAACTGGGAAGACCATAGCCTTGACTATACGCACCTTTGTTGACAGGATGATGTCTCTGCTTTTTAGTGTGCTGTCTAGATTTGCCATGGCTTTCCTCCCGAGGAGCAAGCGTCTTTTAATTTCTTGGCTACAGTCCCCATCTGCAGTGATCTTGGAGCCCAGGAAAATAAAATCTGTCACTACTTCCATTTCTTCCCCATCTATTTGCCAGGAATTGAGAGGGCCGGATGCCATGATCTTGGTTTTCTTAATGTTTAGTTTCAACCCAAGTTTTGCACTCTCCTTCTTCACTTGCAACAAGAGGCTTTTCAGTTCCTCTTCACTTTCTGCCATTAGAGTGGTATCATCTGCATATCTTAGGTTGTTGATATTTCTTCCAGCAATCTTAATTCCAACTTTTGATTCATCTAGCGCTGCCTTTCTCATGATGTGCTCTGCATATAAGTTAAATAGGCAAGGCGACAGTATACAGCCTTGCCGGACTCCTTTCCCAATTTTGAACCAATCAGTGGTTCCATGTCCAGTTCTCACTGTTGCTTCTTGGCCCGCATATAGGTTTCTCAAGAGACAAATAAGATGGTCTGGTACACCCATCTCTTTAAGGACTTGCCACAGTTTGTTATGATCCACACAATCAAAGGCTTTAGCATAGTCAATGAAGCAGAAGTAGATGTTTTTCTGGAACTCTCTAGCTTTCTCCATGATCCAGCGTATGTTGGCAATTTGATCTCTAGTTCCTCTGCCTCTTCGAAATCCTGCCTGTACTTCTGGTAGTTCTCGATCCACATACTGCTGAAGTCTAGCTTGTAGGATTTTAAGCATAACTTTACTAGCATGAGAAATGAGTGCAATGGTGCGATAGTTTGAACATTCTTTGGCACTGCCTTTCTTTGGAATTGGAATGTAAACTGATCTTTTCCAATCCTGTGGCCACTGTTGAGTTTTCCAAATTTGCTGGCAAATTGAGTGTAGCACTTTTACTGCATCGTCTTTTAAAATTTTGAATAGCTCAGCTGGAATACTGTCACCTCCACTAGCTTTGTTGTTGCTCAGCTTTTCTAAGGCCCACTTCACTTCACATTCTAGGATGTCTGGCTCGAGGTCAGTGACCACCTCATTGTGATTATCAGGGACGTTAAGCTCATTCTTGCATAGTTCTTCTGTGTAATTTTGCCACCTCTTCTTAATCTCTTCTGCCTCTGTTAGGTCCCTGCCGTTTTGGTCCTTTATCATGCCCATTTTTGCATCATTTTGCCTTTTGGTACTGTCCATAGGGTTTTCATGGCAAAGATACTGGAGTGGGTTGCCATTTCCTTCTCCAGTGGATCACGTTTTGTCAGAACTCTCTGCTATGACCTGTCTGTCTTGAGTGGCCCTGCACGGCATAGCTCATAGCTTCATTGAATTACGCAAGCCCCTTCGCCACGACAAGGCAGTAATCCATGAAGGGGATACCTATGGTAATGTCACTTTTTTTTCTCTTTTATATTGATCCATATACATTTTGGAGAGATTTTATCTTTGATCACGTGCATTTCTGTAGATATGTAGTGTTCTCTTACATATAGTTCAACTACCCTCCTCTTTTTGTAGATCTCTTTCTTTTGAACAATTTGTGTCCATCCACTAGTACATTCCAGTCATGGGTTTCATCCCACCAGTTTTCTGTGATGCCAACTATGTCATACCTGCCCTCGTGTACTATTGCTTCTAGTTCACCCTGTTTGTTCCCCAAGCTTTGAGCATTTGTATATAAGCATTTAAGACTTTTAGGCCTGTCCGTGCGTATGTTTCCTGCATCTCTTGATTGTTGCTTGAGGGTTTTTTTTCTCATCACTCCCTGCCTCATTGCTTGATTTGTTTTCTTGAGATTTATGATTGGTTTTGTGTTCTAGAGTCTAAAGATTGGTCACCCTTTCCCCTCAGTTTTAGTTTAAATCTCTTCTGATGAGTTGGGCCAGTCTTTTTTCAAGTACATTTTCCCCTGTTTTTGCAAGGTGCAGCCATCTCTTGCCAAGAGTCCTTTGCATACGAAATGCAGTCCATGGTCCAGGAAACCAACATTTTCTTGGTGACACCAACCCTTTAGCCAGTGGTTTATTTTTAGAATTCTTTTTCCCCTCAATGGTGTTGGCCTTTCATTGGGAGTACTGCTGAGAACACTACTTGTGCTCCTAGCTCCTTAACTTTATTGCCTAGTAAGTTGCTTATAGTCTCTCAATATTGTACTCAGGTTCTTTGTTGTATCATTTGTCCCAGTGTGAAGGAGGAGGAAAGGGTAGTAATCTGTGGGCCTAGTGAAGTTGATAGATAATATACATTGTTCTATTGTTCATCATTACTGCTGAACTAAATTTGAAACCATATATATAGATGTGAATAGAATTACTTAACTGAAGTTTAGCTCTACTATTAGTGAATGATAGGATCTTGAAAAAGTGAATGATGTAATGAGCATGTATTATAGAATCATACTTTTCAATAGTCAAGAATGTATATAGATGACCTTGTGCAATTTCACTCCACCAATATGCCAATTCTAATTTATGATTCCTTTTTCTATTTTTATAATAATGAACCCCCACTGCTAGCTCTTGTAAATTACCTTTCTGAAAGCATTTTTATTCCTTGTCAGTGCCTTTGTCAGTGATATGCCATGGGTAATTTTGTTGCTTGGTGTTAAATCTGACTATATTTGCATGGCTGATAGTGTAGTGGTATCTGGGAAAGCCCTTGGAAGATGGACAAATAGATGCTGCTATGTGTTGACAGGCTGCCATGAACTGTGGGGAGAGGGAATGAAGCAGGGAATGCTTGAGGAAATGAAAGTAAGTGCTGTATCTCCTCAAAATGCTGCCTCAAGGTCACCCAGCTAGAAGAAGGAAGGAGCAGCATACCAAACTGTGCTTGGACTGTTATGAAAATATCTTGTCTGAACCTGATTGGTTATACTGGTATGGGCAATGAGAGATAGTTAAGGGAGGGAAAGGTAGAACGTAGGGATTTTAGCATGCAATTCTCATTTCTGGGTTTGCAATACTGCAATAGACTTGATTTCTAATAAACTTTATCTTTCGTAACAAATGGAACCAAAGATCATTTCTATTTAGAGGTTTAAGTTGTGGCAAGTCCAACAATGTCTATAAAACAGTCAGATAAGAGGACTGCATAGTCTACTACTGGATAGTGGCCAAGGCAGGAGGCTCAGAAGGGACTCTCCTAGTTTCTTAGATTGGATAAATCTATTTTTAGCTAGTAAAATTCAATTAATGTAACCTTTCCATAAGGTAAAATTAGCTTACCTGTTCGTGTTACCTCAGAGCTTGATATGACATGTATTGAAAGTGCATCAAACTATGAGCTATTTAATTTTTCTTATCTTGGTTTTAATAACAAAGAAAGAAAAATATATTTGTGGGACTTTTATGATGATTCATTACAGTTTTCACTTAAATACTGTAAAGTAGTCTGTACAGAGACATTTCCATCCATAGGGCTATAATTGCAACAAAACATAATATTAATAACAGGGTATTTAGAACACCTTCCCCAATACTGAATGGTTCTGTAATGGTTTGTGAGAATGTCCTTAAAAAATAGGAGTTGGAAGAGGAGCAGCAATATAGGCAATGGTTAGATAAGCCTAGCCTATAGAAGCAATTGAGGTATGGCAAATGTCTCAGAAGGGACATTCCCTAATTTCTTGGCCTGTAAATGCAAGGTGAGAGAGATGTACCTTCAGATTTTGTTACTGTAACCTTACAATAAAGATAGTGTCAAGATTCCGACTGATGATCCCAACAAAGCAAGCACAGCTGAGACATTCCAATCTCTAATGCAAAACTTTATTGAGTACAGCATATCGGCACTGATGAATAGAAAATCAGCTCTGGCAATTTGGTGCCAGAACAGCAGATCAGAAGTATAGAAACTTCCCTTCCCCCTGATAGTTCAAGTCACATTTTCCAATTAAGCACCATATAATTGTTATGAGAAAAGTCATTTCTTAGTAACAATCTTGAATGACCTTGCTTCCCAGGCTGAACAATTCCACACACATTCAAATCATCCCCCCTCCCACCTGCATCTGTTGGCAAGCTAATAAATAACAATGGCTGAAGCAGAATAAGATTTCTTTGAAGCTTGACAGGCTGGCCCACTAGAAACCTGAAAAATATTAAGCACACATTAGTTCTCATGCAAGGGTCCCAGCTTCCAGGGTTACCTCTTATGGAACTTCTCTACTAAGCGATCCGCCTTAACATTAGATGGCCTTTGTCCATCTAGCCTCTGTGATCAGTTAACCTCTCCACTGGATGAGATACTGCAACTTCCCCTTTTGGATCCTAGAATCTAGGATCTGTTTAACTTCATAGTGTATCTCTCCCTTCCCCCCCCCCCATTATCAGGCCATGAGCTTCTTTCTCAACTAGCCTCATTCTAGAGCTCTGAAAAGGTTTCAGCAGGCTGCAATGGAACACTGGGTGTACTTTACCCAATACAGTTGCAAGAAAAAGTATGTGAACCCTTTGAGATTATGTGGTTTTTTGCATGAATTGGCCATAAAATGCGCTCTAAACGTCATGTAAGTCACAACAATAGAAAAACACAGTCTGCTTAAAATAATACTACACAAACATTAGCTGTTGTCATGTTTTAATTGAAGATAAGATGGAAACATTCACAGTGCAGGGTGGAAAAAGTATGTGAACCTTTGGACATAATAACTGGTTGACCCTCCTTTGGCAGCAATAACCTCAACCAAACGTTTCCTGTAGTTGCAGATCAGACCTGCACAACGATCTGGAGTAATTTTGGACCACTCCTCTGCACAAAACTGTTTCAGTGTAGTAATATTCTTGGGATGTCTGGTGTGAATCGCTCTCTTAAGGTCATGCCACAGCATTTCAATCGGGTTGAGGTCAGGACTCTGACTGGGCCACTCCAGAAGGCGTATTCTGTTCTGTTGAAGCCATTGTTTTGTTGAATTACTTGTATGCTTTGGGTCATTGTCCTGTTGCATCACCCATCCTCTGTGGAGCTTCAGTTGGTGGACAGATGGTCGTACGTTTTCCTGCAAAATGTCCTGATAAACTCTGGAATTCATTTTCCCATCAATGACAACAATCCGTCCAGGCCCTGAGGCAGCAAAGCAGCCCCAAACTATGATGCTCTCTCCACCATGTTTTACAGTGGGGATGAGGTTTTGATGTTGGTGTGCTGTGCCATTTTTTCTCCACACATAGTGTTGTGTGTTTTTCCCAAACAACTCAATTTTGGTTTCATCTGTCCACATTTGAAGTTTGCAAAAGAGCACCTGTATGTTCCACAGCATTACTGGCAAAATATACTGCAAACCCCAAGAAGCTTTGCAGCTGACGATGGGTTCTTGGGGCCTGCCACTCCAACACAGCCCTGACTTTACCTGGGTCCATCTCCACCCCTTCCCCAATATTCAGTACCCTAGGTGATCCAACCGGGTTTGGTGGAACTCACATTTGGACAGCTTCACATATAGTTGGGCCCTCAGCAGTTTTTCCAACACCTGTCTTATGAGTGGGACGTGGTCTGCCATGTTGGAGGAGTAGATCAGGATGTCGTCCAAATACACAAGTACCCCACGGTACAGGTGTTCATGCAAAACCTCATTAATGAGTTGCATGAACACTGCAGGGGCTCCCTGCAAACCAAATGGCATGACTCGAAACTGGTAGCTGCCTAACGGACAGTTGAACACCGTCTTCCACTCGTCTTCTTTTTTGACCTGGACCCTGTAATACGCTTCCCTAAGGTTGAGTTTTGTAAACACCTTCCCCTTGGCCAGATGGGCCAATAAGTCCTTCATCAATGGTAGGGGGTACATGTTCTTGACGCAAACCCCGTTGATGCCATGAAAGTCTACACACAGGCATAGGGATCCATCCTTCTTCTCCTTGAAGAGCACTGGAGCTGCAATCCGTGATCTTGCCGGTTGGATGAAACCCCTTGCCAAGTTCTTATCAATATATTGTCTCAGTTCCTTCATCTCCTTAGGCATCATGGCATACATCCAGGGTTTCAGCAGTTTGGCCCCTAGCAGGATGTCGATGGCACAATCGGTTGGCCAGTGAGGAGGTAGTGCATCACATTCATACTCACTGAACACCTCAGCAAGATCAGCGTACACCTCCGGGAAGGGGACTTTCCCCCTCATGCTCTCCTGTTCTACGGGTGCCTTCCTGGCTCTCTCTCTGCCCTTGTTTGCTTGTTTCTGGGCTGGTGGTCAGGGGCCAACACCAATCCGTGGCTTACGGTAGCCCCCTTCCCACCAAATTGTGGGACCCCACTTGTCTAGCCATGCTAGCCCCAAAATAACAGCCTCAGTAATGGAGGGGGCCATGATGAATCAGAGGACTTCCCAATGGGCCCCCATCTCTAGCCTTACTGGCTGTGTTATAAGGGTAGCCGGTGCACCTCCCAGGAGGGAACCATCCACCTGCTCAAACTGAACAGGTTTGTCCAGCTGCCTTGCTCTGATTCCTACTTCCACCACCACGGATTTGCTGATTAGGGAACGGGTGCAACCGGAATCTATCAGGGCCCTGTACTTCCCACGATGCTGGTCTCGGTCCAAACCAGCCCGGAAGTGGTGGATCAACAAACGTTCAGGCCATGACCATAGCCTACCAGCCACCCTCCAGAACTCATGCACATACTCGACTGTGGACCGGCCCCACTGCTTCAGTGCCAGCAGTTCCCCTTCGGCCTGCTGGGTGCATAAGACGTCTGCAAAACGGGACCACAGAGCATCCAGAAATAAACTGGTGTCAGCCAGCTCTCTGACGTGGTCACTATATAGATCCGCTGCCCATTCTGTGGCTTTGCCTTGTAGCCCTGCTGTTATCGCCACCACCAATGCTCACTGGGATGGGTAAAAGCGGGCATATTGGTCCACATGGCTAATGACCTGGCAGAGAAACATGGCCAACCGATCTGGGTCTCCATCAAAGGTCGCCTTCAACAGTGAAGGACCCCAGGCCATCCCTTGACCCCATGGCCCCAAGGGCCAACCCAGACCTTGCAGAACATCCATCGCAGGCATAGAACGCTGGGCTGAGGATCCATCCACTGGGACTGGTTGCCTGGTAGGGGTTCTGCCTGGAGCCATCGGTGACCTGCCATCCCATGGTGGCCATGATTGTCCTGTCTGTATGCCCTGGTTATGGGCCCCTGCCACCGGGGTGTGAGTAGTGTGGCTGGCTCCTACCCTCAACCTTGGGCTAGCCAATTGGAACTGGGTTGGCCCCACCTGGGTTGGCTGTATTGGCATCTGTGGCCACGAAGCTGTCTCAGATCTTACCTCTACCCTTGGCCATAGGGAGGGATCCTGAACCCCAGCCTCACCAAACCAGTCTCTTAACGCATCCAGCGTGTATCATCCGGGAGCCGTAGAATAGCTCCAATCATTGTTGTCATCCTCAGTCAAACGCCTCTCTCTCCACTCCATCATGGGGCCTACTGCACCCAGTGCTTTTCCTGGGCCAGTAGCCAAGCTGGTGACAGCTGAACTGTGCCACCATTCCCCTGAGGCCCCTGCCTCCTGTGCCACCCCTGCAGATGTCTGGGTATCGCTCACCAGACCTGCAGGTCGAGCCTCACACACTTTGGGCCTTACCACTGGTTCACCACCTTTATTTCCCTCAGCAGGACTTGGTGCTGCCACCTCAGCTGTCTCTCCTCCATCACCCAGAGGTGCCACGTCCTGTGTCCCTTCAGCCATTCCCTAAAGAAACACAAGGGTAATGGGGAGGAACAAATAAAGGAGTGCTGACTTTTCTGTCAGAGTTCTTACCAGCCCTGGTTCCACCAATGATAAATGATGGTCAACAAGGTAGCTGGCTAGGCAGGAACGTTCTGACCAGTGTTTATTGATGGCAATTAACAGTAAATAAAGTCAGCACTGGGAGTGACTTGCTCCCAGTGCCTTATATACAGGCAATCCTCTTAGCTCCACCCCCTATCCAACCAGCCAGCATCCGGCATCCATCCCTAAAACCGACATAGCTGGCCTCCCTCCACCTCCCCCCTCCAGCGTTGTCTCTAGCAGTCCAGCATGCCGCCAGGAGCCTCAGCTGTTGGGCAGCCAGAGAGAGAGCAGTCAGCATGCAGCCAGGAGCCTCAGCTGCTCGGAGGTCAGGCAGAGGGATTCCTCAGGCAAAGGGGAATTCCCCTCCCTTTCCCTTCCCTGAAATGGCAAGCCCACAGGGCTTGACACATGCATCAATATGCTCTTGCACTCTAAAAGTTGCATTGGTTATCAGTCTGCTTACAGGTGTAATTTGAAGTGCTGGCTATTACCTATAAAGCCCTAGATGGCATAAGGTCTGATTATTTGAGAGGCTGTCTATTTTCCTTAGTGTCTACCAACTGATTTCAGCTGACTGGGTTGGTGCATTATAGGTTCCTTTGATTGAACAATGTTACCTGTCAGAGCACAGAAAGCATGTCTTCTCTGTCAAAGCACCTGCCCTCTGCAATGAGGTTCCTACCTGGATCCTATTGGTTTCTGATGACCTGTCTATTCTCCTAGGCCTTGGGTAGTTGGTGCCCCCTTTATTAGATATTGTTGGTGGAATGTTTTGGGATTTTCCAGGTTTTACTGAAAGACTTTGACAGTTGCTATACTGACTATGTTTGCAAATCACACTAATGTAGAAGCAACTTGTATGGTTTTGTTCAGTTTAGTATGCAAAGTGAGTTTCCTAATGAATTTAGAAATAGTTGTGAAGCATAATGTTTTCCTGTTTAAAGTTGCCATCGGTATTCTAATATTTAAGGTCAAACTGGGACATCCCAGTTATTTCAAAAATGAATTTGAAATGTACAAATAAGGAAAGAAAGCAGGCAAGAGGCCAAATATTTTCATAAAGTCTGTTCTGCACTCACAGCTAAAAATGCAGTGAGAGAGCCTCTGATTATTGTTTCACTCTGCTGACACAGTCTGTGTAAAGCTGTTTTGTAAGCTTTTGCCATTTTCCAGAGCCATCAGCTTTGGTAATGAAACACTCCATGTTAGAATATGTCTTATAAATAAGCCATATATGAAAGGTGATGTCTTTCTAAATATCTGTCAGGACCCACCCCAATCCACATCCCAGGAAAGAACGAACTCTTGAAACAGAAATTGTCCAAAAGGAGTTTTTTACTGAAACATGATTGGTAATGGGAATACTAGACAGGATCTGAACTGTGTTACAGTTTGGTGCTTTTTTAAAGAGTGCCTGGGTCGAACACCCCCCTCCAAGCCATCTGGTTTATCCTGGATCAATTTAAATTCAGGTGTCAAATCCTTCCATGGGAAAGAGGGAACTCTCATGTCTTCACAATTGCTCCCTTCCTTTAGAGATTCTAATCTGAGATACAAACCAGATCTCTCCCCCCCCCTTTCCTTTGTTGTTCTCAGTTCAAAGGTTCTTCCCCTGGTCTTTGAAGACAGCCTCCCGGCAGGCTGAATACACATCTTCTCTTCTCCTCCTTGGAGAAATGGCAGAATCCAGGGGGAGGGATAAGATTTTAAAAACATACAGATAGATTTTTATGAATGGGATATAAATGGATTCTGACAATCTGCTCCCCTTAGAAAAAAGACAGGTCCATCTGTAGAGGAAATAAAATATAAATGTTGGCTCGGTTTGTTCGGATATTCTGTATGAAACCTCTTAAGCAACCTTGGTGCTTTAATGTGGTGCTTATTGACCCACTCATTTTCTGAAGAGGGGAGGTGTTTCCAAGGCACTAGATACTGAATTGTTCCATGGTGTTTCCTGGAATCTAGGATTTCCTTCACCTCAAAATGTTGTTCTCCTTCCACCATGATGGGAGGTGGTGGTGGTGGGGGTTTTGTTCGCAGGGGTGACTGTTGTTCTCTTTTTAGTAGACTGCAGTGAAAAATTGGGTGTATTTGTCTAAGATTTTTGGGTAGTCGTAATTCAACTGTTACTGGGTTTATGATTCTTTTAATTGGAAAAGGACCAATATATTTTGGTCCGAGTTTTTACAGGGTTGTAGTTATTTAAGGTATTTTGTGGATAAATATACCATCTCTCCCACCCTGAATGGTATGGGATCTACTCTTTTTTTGTCAGCCTGTGTCTTGTATGCCTGTCTAGCTTCATCTAAAGCTTTCCTAATGATTGGCCAGATGTTTTCCAATTGAGCAATCCACTCCTTCAGTTCAGGAATTACCGGCTCGGTTGGGGTTAGTTCTGCCATGGGGTTGAAACTTTGACTGGAAGCTACTTGAAAAGGAGTGTACCCTGTGCTGGAGTGGACTGCATTATTATATGCCACTTCTGCGAAAGGTAGTAGGTCCATCCAGTTTGTTTGCTGGAAATTAATAAAGCATCTTAAATATTGCTCAAGCACTGAGTTACTTTTCACATTGACCATTCGACTGAGGGTGATGACTAGATGTCAGTCCTTGGGTGGTTCCTAAAAGGGATAAAAATTCTTTCCAAAATGCCAACGTAAATTGCACCCCTATATCAGATATGATGCGTTGTGGTGCCCCGTGCAATCTGTAAATATGCTGTACGGAAAGTTTTGCTAATGCTTTTGCAGTCGGGATTTTTTGGCAAGGTATGAAATGTACTTGCTTAGAGAACAGATCTGTGACAGACCAGACTATGGTGTTTATGTTGCTTTCTGGTAGTTCCACGATAAAATCCATGGCTATTTCTTTCCATGGGGCTGAGGGGTTCACCACCGGTTGTAACAGTCCTGGCGATTTCCCTTGCAGCCTCTTGCCCATCGCACAAATCTGGCAGCTGCCCACATAGCTTTCTATGTCCTTTTTCATGGATGGCCACCAAAATTGCCTTTTAGTTAAGTGTAAGGTTTTTACAAACCCGATATGTCCTGCTGATTTTGTATCATGGGACAGTTGCATGAAATTGATCCTTTGGTTGGCAGGTATGTATAACTTCTCACCCACCCAGGGTAGTCCATCTTTAATTGTGCACACATGTCTATTTTTCTGGAACCATTCATCACTTACCAAAGACTTCCGGAATTCTATTCCAGTTTGGCTATCCACCTTCGGCTTCATTTTTATTTGACCCCTGGTGGTGACTGGTGCTGCCAGTTGTTGTTCAGGCACAAGTAGTTTAGAGTCAGTGGTCCATGTGCTGTTATATTGGGGCATGCGAGATAATGCATCTGCCAGGAAATTCTCCCCCCCCCCCGGCAAGTGTTTGAGAGTGAAATTGAATTGGTGAAAATGTTGGGACCACCAGGCTTGTTTAGGAGTGAGTTTCCTGGGTGTCTTTAATGCTTCCAAGTTTTTGTGGTCTGTCCAGACCTGGAAGGGGATTTTATTTCCTTCTAGGAACTGGCGCCATGTATTTAATGCCCATCTTATAGAATAACCCTCCTTTTCCCATATGGGCCAACGTTGTTCTGTTTCCGTGAGTTTTCTGGATGTATATGCACATGGTTGCAATGCCCCCTCATCATTTTCCTGTAATAATACGGCTCCCACCGCTACATCACTAGCATCTGCCTGTATTACAAAAGGTTTATCGGGATCTGGATGTCTCAGGACAGGTTCAGCAGAAAAAAGTCTCTTTAGCCTTTCAAATGCTGCTTAACATTCCATGGTCCACTTCAGAGGCTGGCTGGGTTTCACAGGGGATCCCCCCCCCCTTCATTTTCAATAAGTTTGTGAGGGGCATGGCTATTTGGCCAAATGAAGGGATGAATTGGCAGTAGAAATTTGCAAATCCCAAGAAGCTTTGCAATTGCTTCCGTGTGCAGGGGGGGGTGCCCATTCTAATACTGCCCTGACTTTTTCAGGGTCCATTTCGATGCCCTCTGGGGATATGCGATATCCCAGATAGTCTATTCTTTCCTGGTGGAACTCACACTTCGATCATTTAGCGTATAGGTGGGCGGCCCGGAACTTTTTCAGGACTGCTCTGACTAGGTTGATATGTTCCTCTTTGGTCTCAGTGAATATCAGGATGTCATCTAGGTAAACCAGGACCCCCTTATATAGGTGCTCTCTTAGCACGTCATTAATTAATTGCATAAAGACTGCGGGGGGCCCTTGCAGTCCAAATGGCAGTACTTTGAACTGGTAGTAACCCAATGGGCAGTTGAATGCACTCTTCCATTCATCTCCTTCCTTAATCCTAATGCGATAATATGCTTCCCTCAGGTCTAGTTTAGTAAAAATCCTTCCTTTCAATAGGTGGGATAGCATATCCTTCATTAGGGGTAGTGGGTACAGTTTACATTCACTAATTGTGTTCAAATTTCTGTAATCTTTTTTTTATTGAAAAGTTTTACAGTAAATTTTAAGTTTAACAATCCCCCCCTCCCCCCACCCCTACCTAACCCTCCCTATCCCTCCCACCCATTCCCCCCTCCCCCCCGACTTCCCAGAGCTAAATACAGGGTATAAAAACAAAAGACAATCATAAGCATCCATATGCTAACAACAATAAACTATTAAATCTATCCCCCTCTAGCTCATATAAAATAATTACATATAAAAAGAAGAAAAAAAAACAGAAAAGGAAACTTACTCAAATGCTAAATGAAATTTCTTAGTCCCATATTTGTTCTGAATATAATCAATCCACTTTTTCCACTCCATAATATAACGTTCTTGCGAATGATCTTTCAGGTAAGCCGAAATCTTTGCCATTTCCGCCAGGTCAGAAACTTTTAGAGTCCATTCTTCTATAGTCGGCAGTTCCTCCTTTTTCCAATATTGACCTATTAAAAGTCTTGCTGCTGTAATTAAGTTCAGCATCAACTTAACGTCCACCACAGTAGCTTCTATAATTATGCCCAACAAAAACAGTTGCGGACAAAACTTTATCCTTTGCTTAAAGATCTTCTGCATATTCCACCAAATTTTTATCCAAAAAGCCTTAACCTTTTTGCAGGTCCACCATATATGAAAATACGTTGCATCTTCACCTCCACACCTCCAACATTTAGGCTGATAATTCGGATACATACTTGCAAGCTTTTTAGGGTCTAGATGCCATCTATAAAACATTTTATAAAAGTTCTCTCTTAGGTTTTGGGCTTGCGTAAATTTTACGTTCCTCACCCAGATCTTTTCCCATGTATCCATTGTAATAACTTCTTGAATATTCTGAGCCCATTTTATCATACAATCTTTAACAAGTTCTGTTTCTGAATCAATTTCTATCAATGCAAGATATATCCCAAATTTCTGTAATCTATACAACAGCGGAAAGAGAAGTACTTCTTCTCCCTGAGCAGGACTGGGGCGGCCACTTTGGGTTTGGCAGGCTCAATAAATCCTCTTTTCTAAGTTTTTCTTTATGAATCTTTCCATTTCTGCCATTTCCTTTGGGCTCGTGGTGTACATCCTGGGCTTTGGGAGCTTTGCCCCGGGTTTGAATTCTTTAGCACAGTCTGTGGGGTGGTGGTGGGGAAGCTCATCTGCCTGTTCCTCACTGAAAACTTCAGCAAGGTCCCTGTATTCCTCCGGTATCTCTGGTAACTCCTTCTCTTCCCTCACTGATGCTGACTCCTTTCTTTGGGTTGAGGGGGTGCTTTTGGGTTTTAAATTTCTAAGTTCCCCCTCTGGGAAGTTGAGTTCTGCTGTCCTCCAATTTACCCAGGGGTTCCATTTCTTCAGCCATTCCAGTCCTAAAATCATTGGGCATTCTATGCCTGGGGTCACTACAAATGCTATGTCTTCCTCGTGGGTTCCCAGGACAGGTGAACTGGTAAGGTGACTAGGGTAGCTGGCACCCCTCCTGCTATTGACCCATCTAACTGGCCAAAGGAGATTGGTTGTTTTAGTCTCCTCACTGGGATGCCGAATCTCCCCACCAGCATTGGGCTGATGAGGCAGCAGGTGCAACCAGTCTATTAGGGCTTTTATTTTGATGGCTTCAGGCATAGTGGAAGCTAATATACGCACTGTCTTAAGAATGGGTGGAATGGATCCACTTACCAATGGTTCTCCCTCTGAGCTGTCTTCTGAGGTATCCACTGCCCCTGTGAAGTAGGCTGGAATCCAATCCCAGTTCTTTACAGTCTCTGTCCCCTTCATGGAAGATTCTTTTGGGATGCCTTGGGGCTTCCCTAGTTTCTTGGGGGGTGATGCCTCTGATTTGTGCTGCGGGGTTTTTGAGCGGCATTCTGCGGCGCGGTGACCCTCTCTCCCGCATTTGAAACAGCCTGTTGATTTTTTAGCTGTGGACGGTGGGTTTTCCCTCTCACGTGTTTGTTCGGTTGCCGGCCAGCCCCATGGTTTCCCCCGACAGTGCTTCTTCAGTAGGTCTATTTCCACTTCCTCTGCCAGGACATACCAGTGGTCGAGATGGTGTGGGTCTCCTCGAGGCAGGCAAGCATCATACAGGTCGTAGTTTAGCCGGTCTTTGAAATGGCTAAGGAGGATATCTTCTGGCCAGTTCAGCTTGCAGGCAATGGCTCAGAATTCTTGGGTATATTCAGCTACCACCTGTCTGTCCTGCCTCACTGTTTTGTTTCTCTCCCAGGCCTTATGATCAGCCAAAGGATCCTCAAACTGCTGCCTCAAGGATGACATGAATCGGTTTAAATCGTTGAGTTCTAGGGAGTTCGAGTCATGTAGGTTCACCACCCAGTCTGCAGCCGGTCCGTCCAGGGAGGATTGCACAATACGGATGCGGGCTTTGTCACTGGGGATGTCCCATCCATACTCTTCCATATAGCTGAGGACTTGGGTTAGGAAAAACCCCAAGTATGATGGCTCCCCCTTGAATTTTGTTTCCAGAGGTAGAAGTTTTTGACTGGACCATTGTCTGCATCACGGGCGGTATTGCCTCTCATCCTGAACCCTGTCTGTGGTTCTGGGGGGGTACTACTAAGGCAGCAAACCCTGTTCCAGCGGACAGCCCCGTTGTTGCAGGTACAGGATCCCCTCCGTTGTCTCTCCAGTTGCGGTCCCAGGAGCTGCTGTGGCTGCGTGTTGTGATTCAGGGTCAGCCTGTGGGTTCGGCAGTTGGGTCGGACAATTCAGAGGAGGAGGAGGGGGGTGTTGGAGAGCCTGCAGAAAAACAGCCCGGAGGCTTCGCAGAGGCCTCAGCCAGGCCCCTCCCATCTGGTCACTACGCAGACCCAGCTGTGTGAGCCTGACAGCGTGGATGAAGATGACCCACAGCTGGCCCTGTTCAAGGACGCCCGATGCAGGAGGCAGTCAATCAGGAGTAAACAGAGGAAGGCAATGGGGCACCTCAGAAGGAGGCAGAGAGAAGCCATGCCTTGAACTGTTTAAAAGGGGAATGTGTGGGAGGGCTGGTTTGCTGAAGGCAACCGTTTGAATAGCTCCTGTTTCATGGTTCATGTTTTTGTTTGGCTCTGTTTGCTCTGTTTCATGTCAATAAATTTGGCAGGCTTAGTTCCAGCCTCTTGCCTTTTTGTAAAGGGGTTGTCCCTGCCTTTTCTGCAGGGCCAATAGTAGGCTGGTACAGAACAGTTTGCCTTCAGGCTCCCATCCCTTACTATTATTATGGAGCAGCTACGTGCTGAGAATGCCCAGCTCGCCCAGCAACTCACTTTGTTGGCAGCTCAGGTGGCTCAATTGCAAGCTCAGGTCCATGCTGTACCCCCACCATCACCACCACCCAGGAGAAAATGCCAAGTTGCGATGCCGGATAAATTTACTGGCAATCCAGAACTGTTTCCTGCTTTCCTGGGACAATGCCAGCTCTTTATCAGCGTGAGAGCAGCTGATTTCCCCACTGACCGGGATAAGGTGGGGTTTGTGTTAAGCCTTCTTTCCGGTGATGCAGCTCGTTGGGGCATGCCTCTGCTGACTCAACCTAGCCCATTGTTGGACAACTTTGTGGGGTTTTGTGATCATATGCGTCTGATGTATGAGGACCCTATTAAGACGCAGACTGCTACTCGACGCCTGAAAGCTCTGAGGCAGGGTCAACGCCCCCTACAGGGCTATATCAGCGATTTTTGGCTGCTTAGCCAGGATTCCGCCTGGAATGAGGCTGCACTTGTGGATGCCTTCCAGGATGGATTGTTGGAAGAGATGTTGGATGAGCTGGCCCGTGTGGATATTCCCTCAGACCTGAATGGGCTGATCCATCTCTGCCTGCAGATCGATGCTCGGTTGCAGCAGCGAAGGAGTCGCCGTGCCACCCCACAGACCCCTGCAGCCCCTGTTGTGCATCAGACCCCAGTTCAAAGGGAGGAGCCGATGGAGCTGGGTGCCGCCAGGTCTCGTCTATCGGTGACTGAAATGAACAGATGACGATCGGGGAGGGGTTGTGTTTTTACTGCGGGGACCCTGGGCATTTGGCTGCTTTTTGCCCAAAGAAGCGACAGCGGGCATCAGTGACCGAGTCTGCCCCGAGAAAGTCCCCTACTTTTCTGTCAGGAAACGCCCTGAGCCCGATCTAGACGGTGTGATAGATCGGGCGTCCTACAACAACACTGAGCGACATCTTTCCAATGCTGCCTGTGGACCTCCACGGCATCTGATATTGGAGGCATGTCTGATCCTTCCTGGCAAGCCAAAGAGGATTCCAGTCCATTCCTTAATTGACTCTGGGGCCACCACAAATTTTATGGACTCAGCATTTGTGGCCAAATGGGCTGTTCCCCAGTGCCCGGTGGAACCGCCCATGTTAGTGGAGACTATCGATGGTCGAGTGCTCCTGTCTGGGCCAATTACGGCCTCCACGCAACCATTATGTATGGCCATCAGTTCCCATGTGGAGGCCATCCAGTTCTATATCACCTCAGATCTGCATTTCCCCATGGTCTTGGGACTGGCGTGGCTCCGGGCGCATGACCCACAGATCTATTGGTCACAGAACTTGGTCACCTTAGCAAGCTTGCAGTGGGTGGACCACACCCGCCATATCTGTGCCGGCCAGCTGGAGGGTTCCCCAGGGGGTTTCTTGCCTCCCGAACTGTCCAACTTTGCTGATGTGTTCAGTGAGACAGAGGCGGATCAATTACCCCCGCACAGGCCCTATGACTGCCCCATTGAATTAGTCCCTGATGCGCCTCTCCCAGTGGGGCGTTTGTACTCCATGTCGGACCCCGAGTTGGCTGCATTGCGGGACTTTCTGGAGAAGAATTTGGCTCACGGTTTCATCCGGCCCTCGTCCTCGCCAGTGTCTGCACCCGTGCTCTTCGTTAAAAACAAGTCCAGGGAATTGCGGCTTTTCTGCGATTATAGGAAACTCAACACCATCACGGTGCGCAATCGTTATCCGCTGCCCCTCATCCCCGAACTCTTGGACCGACTCTGGGAGGCTAAGATCTTCACGAAACTGGACCTGCGTGGAGCTTACAACCTCGTCAGAGTTCGGCCGGGTGATGAGTGGAAGACGGCGTTTGGTACTCGTTATGGACATTTTGAGTACACGGTGATGCCATTTGGCCTGACCAACACCCCTGCCGTGTTTCAGCATTTTATGAACAATATTTTCCGGGATTTGCTGGATCACTTTGTCGTGATCTACTTGGACGACATCCTGATCTACTCCCCGTCGCGTGAGGTGCACCATCAACATCTCCATCAAGTCCTGCAGCGACTCCAAGAACATCGGCTGTTTGCCAAGTTGGAGAAGTGCCAGTTCTACCGAGTGACCATCAATTTTCTGGGTCACTGCATTTCTCCTGAGGGCATCGCCATGAAGCCGAGTAAGGTTGAGTCTTTGCAGAGTTGGCAACCCCCACGTCGTGTGAAGGATGTCCAGCGACCTCTTGGGTTCGCCAACTATTACCGAGCTTTCATCCCTGGGTTTGCTGCCTTGACAGCCCCCCTCATCCGGCTCCTGCAGAAGAAGACTCGGTTTCAGTGGAATGCTCCAGAACAATGGGCTTTCCAGACTCCTTCCTTCCAGACTTCATGAAGGAAGCCTTCATGAAGGAGCCCATCTTGAAGCATCCTGACCCACAACGGCCATTTGTCGTGGAGGCAGATGCCTCCGACATTGCCATTGGGGCGGTGTTACTCCAGGCAATGATGCCCAGTGGTACCCTCTTCCCTTGCGCGTACCATTCACGAAAACTGAACCTGTCGGAGCGCAATTATACAATCTAGGAGAACCCCTTCATGGATTACTGCCTTGTCGTGGCGAAGGGGCTTGCGTAATTCAATGAAGCTATGAGCTATGCCGTGCAGGGCCACCCAAGACGGAAAGGTCATAGCAGAGAGTTCTGACAAAACGTGATCCACTGGAGAAGGAAATGGCAAACCACTCCAGTATCTTTGCCATGAAAACCCTATGGACAGTACCAAAAGGCAAAACGATATGACGCTGGAAGATGAGCCCCTCAGGTCGGAAGGCATCCAATATGCTACTGGGGAAGAGCAGAGGGCTAGTACTAGTAGCGCCAGAAAGAATGAAGCGACTGGGCCAAAGCCGAAAGGACGCTCAGCTGTGGATATGTCTGGTGGTGAAAGGAAAGTCCGATGCTGTAAAGATTTTTTCTCCATAGGAACCTGGAATGCAAGATCCATGAATCAAGGAAAGCTAGACGTGGTCAAACAAGAGATGACAAGACTAAACATTGACATCTTAGGTATCAGCGAACTAAAATGGACAGGAATGGGTGAATTTAATTCAGATGACCATCAGGGCAAGAATCCCTCAAAAGAAATGGAGTAGCCTTCATAGTCAATAAAAAAGTAGGAAAAGCAATACTGGGATACAATCCTCAAAATGACAGAATGGTCTCAGTTCGAATCCAAGGCAAACCATTCAATATCACAGTAGTCCAAGTCTATGCCCCAACCACCAGTGCTGAAGAGGATGAAATTGACCGGTTCTATGAAGCCCTACAGCACCTTATAGAACTAACACCCAAAAATGATGTCCTTATAATCATGGGGGATTGGAATGCTAAAGTAGGAAGCCAAAAGATAACTGGAATAACAGGCAAGTTTGGCCTGTTCATTTTGGAGTACAAAATGAAGCAGGGCACAGGCTGATAGAATTTTGTCAAGAGAATACGATGGTCATAGCAAACACTCTTTTCCAACAACCTAAGAGACGGCTTTACACATGGACATCACCAGACGGTCAACACAGAAATCAGATTGACTATATGCTCTACAGCCAAAGATGGAGAAGCTCTATACAGTCAGTAAAAACAAGACCAGGAGCTGAGTGTGGCTCAGACCATGAGCTTCTTGTGGCAAAGTTTAGGCTTAAATTAAAGAAAGTAGGGAAAAGCGCTAGGCCAGTCAGGTATGAATTAAATCATATCCCTGTTGAATATACAGTAGAGGTGACAAATAGATTTAAGGAATTAGATCTGATAGACAGAGTGCCTGAAGAACTATGGACAGAGGTTCGCAACATTGTACAACAGGTAGCAACCAAAACCATCCCAAAGAAAAAGAAATGCAAGAAAGCAAAATGGCTGTCTGAGGAAGCTTTGCTAATAGCTGAGGAAAGGAGGGAAGCGAAAGGCAAGGGAGAAAAAGAAAGATATGCCCAATTAAATGCAGAATTCCAGAGAATAGCTAGAAGAGATAAGAATGCCTTCTTAAATGAACAATACAAAGAAATAGAAGAAAACAATAGAATAGGGAGGACCAGAGATCTTTTCAAGAAAATTGGAGAGATGAAAGGAACATTTCATGCAAAAATGGGCATGATAAAGGACCAAAATGGCAGGGACCTAACAGAGGCAGAAGAGATTAAGAAGAGGTGGCAAAATTACACAGAAGAACTATACAAGAATGAGCTTAATGTCCCTGATAATCACAATTAGGTGGTCACTGATCTCGAGCCAGACATCCTAGAATGTCAAGTGAAGTGGACCTTAGAAAAGCTGAGCAACAACAAAGCTAGTGAAGGTGACAGTATTCCAGCTGAGCTATTCAAAATCTTAAAAGACGATGCAGTAAAAGTGCTACACTCAATTTGCCAGCAAATTTGGAAAACTCAACAGTGGCCACAGGATTGGAAAAGATCAGTTTACATTCCAATTCCAAAGAAAGGCAGTGCCAAAGAATGTTCAAACTATCGCACCATTGCACTCATTTCTCATGCTAGTAAAGTTATGCTTAAAATTCTACAAGCTAGACTACAGCAGTATGTGGATCGAGAACTACCAGAAGTACAGGCAGGATTTCGAAGAGGCAGAGGAACTAGAGATCAAATTGCTAACATACGCTGGATCATGGAGAAAGCTAGAGAGTTCCAGAAAAACATCTACTTCTGCTTCATTGACTATGCTAAAGTCCTGAAAGAGATGGGCATACCAGACCATCTTATTTGTCTCTTGAGAAACCTATATGCGGGCCAAGAAGCAACAGTGAGAACTGGACACGGAACCACTGATTGGTTCAAAATTGGGAAAGGAGTCCGGCAAGGCTGTATACTGTCGCCTTGCCTATTTAACTTATATGCAGAGCACATCATGAGAAAGGCAGGGCTAGATGAATCAAAAGTTGGAATTAAGATTGCCGGAAGAAACATCAACAACCTAAGATATGCAGATGATACCACTCTAATGGCAGAAAGTGAAGAGGAACTAAAGAGCCTCTTGTTGCGAGTGAAGAAGGAGAGTGCAAAACTTGGGTTGAAACTAAACATTAAGAAAACCAAGATCATGGCATCTGGCCTTCTCAATTCCTGGCAAATAGATGGGGAAGAAATGGAGGTAGTGACAGATTTTACTTTCCTGGGCTCCAAGATCACTGCAGATGGGGACTGTAGCCAAGAAATTAAAAGACGCTTGCTCCTTGGGAGGAAAGCCATGGCAAATCTAGACACACTAAAAAGCAGAGACATCACCCTGTCAACAAAAGTGCGTATAGTCAAGGCTATGGTCTTCCCAGTTGCAATGTATGGCAGTGAAAGCTGGACCATAAGAAAGGTTGAGCGCCAAAGAATTGAAGCCTTTGAACTATGGTGCTGGAGAAGACTCCTGCGAGTCCCTTGGACTGCAAGGCGATCAAACCGGTCAGTCCTAGAGGAGATCAACCCTGACTGCTCTTTAGAAGGCCAGATCCTGAAGCTAAAACTCAAATACTTTGGCCACCTAATGAGAAGGAAGGACTCACTGGAGAAGAGCCTAATGCTGGGAAAGATTGAGGGCAATAGAAGAAGGGGACGACAGAGAATGAGGTGGCTGGATGGAGTCACTGAAGCAGTAGGCATAAGCTTAAATGGACTCCAGAAGATGGTAGAGGACAGGAAGGCCTGGAGGAACATTGTCCATAGGGTCGCGATGGGTCGGACATGACTTCGCAACTAACAACAACAACAACAACAACAGGAGAAGGAGATGCTGGCCATCAAAATGGTGTTTGAGGCCTGGAGGCATCATCTGGAGGGAGCGCGGCATCAAATCGAGGTCCGGACGGACCATAAGAATTTGGAAAGCCTGCAGACCGCTCGGAATTTGAACCAACGCCAGATCCGGTGGTCTCTTCTTTGCGAGGTTTGACTTCCGGGTTCGGTACATACCTAGCGGGCACAATCAAAGAGCGGATGCTCTGTCCAGGAAGCCCGAATATTCCCGAGTGGAAGACAAGCTTCTGCCCAGGACAGTGATCCCCGTCGAGTCTTTTGCTGCCGTGCAGGAGCCAGTTGATATACGGGTTCGGATCTGGGAGGCACAGCAGAAGGAGGTGTGGGTGGCTCAGCGGATGGAAGAGGTGGGGCCAGATTCTCCTTGGATGGTCACGGATGGACTCTTGTATTATCGTGACCGGCTCTACGTTCCAGGAGGGCCACTCAGGGGACTCATCCTCAGCTAGTGTCACGATAACCTGGCGGCAGGGCATTTTGGCCTGTTCAAGACCCTGAACCTGGTCTCCCATATCTTCTGGTGGCCCCGAGTCTGACACGACGTCCAATCCTATGTCACTTCCTGCATCCCATGCAGGCAGGCCAAGTCAGCGATAGGGGCCCCGCCTGGATTACTGCAGCCCTTGCCGACACCCAAAAGACCCTGGGGGGCTGTGTCCATGGACTTTCTGATGGATTTACCCCCGTCCTCTGGTTTTACAACAGTGTATGTGGTGGTGGACATGCTGACCAAGATGGCGCATTTCATCCCCTGTCGTGGCTTACCGTCAGCGCCACTAGTCGTATGTTCATTCAGCAGGTGTTTCGGCTGCATGGCCTCCCTGATAGAGTCATCTCTGATAGGGGGGCCCAGTTTACAGCCCATTTCTGGCAGGAGTTGATGCATGCGTTGGATATCAAGATTTGCCTCTCATCCGCGCATCATCCTCAAACTGATGGGGGAACCGAGAAGGTCATCGGTATTCTGGAACAATATCTGCGATGCTACGTCAATCTGCAGCAAAGCAATTGGCTGGACTATCTGGCCATAGCTGAGTTTGCATTCAACAATTCGCAGCACACCTCCACACAGATGACACCGTTCTTGGCCAATGTGGGATATCACCCCCAGTTTTTCCCCCTTTCTCCCATGGACTCACTGGAGCCGGCAGCAAATGACTACATGGCAGAGTTACAGGCGATCCATCAATTGGTGCGACGTCAGTTAGAGAAGGCCAAGGCCGATTACAAAAGGTTTGCTGATCGGTCAAGGCGGGATACGCCTCCACTATCGGTGGGAGATCGGGTCTGGTTGTCCACCAGGAACCTACCGTCAACACGGCCAGTGAGAAAGTTAGATCACCGATATTTAGGACCGTTCCCAATCGAGGCTGTCATCAATCCGGTCGCCTATTGCTTAACTCTGCCACGTTCCCTGCGCGTGCATCCAGTCTTTCATCGTTCTCTGTTGGTCCCCGAGTAACCGGCGTGTCCACTCCACCGAGCGGAACCTCCCTCATCAGGACCTCGTGATGGAGACAGCACCCCCGAGTACGAGGTCGCCAGCATCAGGGACTCCCGTTGGCTGAAAGGTCATTTCCAGTACCTGATTGAATGGAAAGACTACGGACCAGAGGAGTTCACCTGGGAGGACACGACCGCCGTTCATGCCCCTGCTTTGGTGTCCGCTTTTCATGAACAGTTTCCTTCCCGACCGCATCCGGATCGGCAGACCCGGGGGAAGGGCCCTGCGGTGTGGAATAGTGTTGTGATTCAGGGTCAGCCTGTGGGTTTGGCAGTTGGGTCGGACAATTCAGAGGAGGAGGAGGGGGGTGTTGGAGAGCCTGCAGAGAACAGCCCGGAGGCTTCGCAGAGGCCTCAGCCAGGCCCCTCCCATTTGGTCACTACGCAGACCCAGCTGTGTGAGCCTGACAGCGTGGATGAAGATGACCCACAGCTGGCCCTGTTCAAGGACGCCCAACGCAGGAGGCAGTCAGTCAGGAGTAAACAGAGGAAGGCAATGGGACACCTCGGAAGGAGGCAGAGAGAAGCCATGCCTTGAACTGTTTAAAAGGGGAATGTGTGGGAGGGCTGGTTTGCTGAAGGCAACCATTTGAATAGCTCCTGTTTCATGGTTCATGTTTTTGTTTGGCTCTGTTTGCTCTGTTTCATGTCAATAAATTTGGCAGGCTTAGTTCCAGCCTCTTGCCTTTTTGTAAAGGGGTTGTCCCTGCCTTTTCTGCAGGGACGGTAGTAGGCTGGTACAGAACACTGCGGTGCTCAGCTTTCTTTTCTCTTAGTGAGCTAAGGGTTGTCTTCATCAGGTCAATATGTTTTGCTAGCACCCGCTCTTCTTCACTGACGTGCAGGGAGCTCTCCATCTCTTGCTTCTATCCCAGTTGGTGGCCGTCCCACCTCAGGGTCACTTTTCTTGATGCCTTTTCCCACTCACTTTTCCTTCCGTTGCCCATCGACCACCGCAGTTTGCGGTCGTGCATCTCTGCTGCCTCTTCCCCGGAGGAATCTGATGGTTTGGCTTCTGCCCGTTGGTGTGGTTTCAGTTGAGGGGAAAACTCCCTTTCCATGGGGTTTTCCTCCTCCCTTCTTTCATCATTAGACATTGTATTTTTTGCAAAGTCCCCCGGTAAGGGTTTTCCTTCCAGGTTGACTCTTACTGCAGATCCTGTCTAATGTCAGGACCCACCCCAATCCACATCCCAGGAAAGAACAACCTCTTGAAACAGAAATTGTCCAAAAGGAGTTTTTACTGAAACATGATTGGTAATGGGAATGCTAGATAGGATCTGAACTGTGTTACAGTTTGGTGCTTTTTTAAAGAGTCCCCGGGTCGAAACCCCCCCCCCCCCAAACCATCTGTTTTGTCCTGGATCAATTTAAATTCAGGTGTCAAATCCTTCCATGGGAAAGAGGGAACTCTCATGTCTTCACAATTGCTCCATTCCTTTAGAGATTCTAATCTGAGATACAAACCAGATCTCTTTCCCCCACTTCCTTTGTTGTTCTCAGTTCAAAGGTTCTTCCCATGGTCTTTGAAGACAGCCTCCCGGCAGGCTGAATACACATCCTCTCTTCTCCTCCTCGGAGAAATGGCAGAAACCAGGGGGAGGGATAAGATTTTAAAAACATACAGATAGAGTTTTATGAATGGGATATAAATGGATTCTGACAATATCACTGTGTGACACAATTGGAGATTTGCTCCAATCCAATGGAGTCTGATTGCAATACATCCCTTTGTTATGCTATTTGATTAAAGTGAGCTCCTTCCCCTCCCCTATCTACTACTGATGCAGTGTTGATTAAGAAGCAATTTCTTTGGGAATTGCATGTTAATAGATCGATGGGACTGAAACAAATAGGATGAATCCAGAGCCAAATGTAGATGGGCACTCTTTACCACCACTTCCTCTATGAATAATCTGGAAACAGGGCATACAATTTTATTTTTTTAATATTTAATTATTGCTTTATCATAGAGAATAAAATACAAAACAATAAAACAAACAAACATAATGAAAGAAAAGAAAAGCATACATTCAACCCTAATAACAACAAAAAAGAAAAAAATAGTGTACAAAACAAGAAAAAGTGGTCAATTAAATCTAACATTTAACATGTAGGATCCACCGTAGCTGGGTGCTGAAAGAAAAGAAAAAGTAGTAAATTCTCCTTCTCTCTCTCTCTCTCTCTCTGTGTGTGTGTATGTGTATGTGTATGAATGAAAAAGCAGTCAACAGATTGAGATAAACATTACACTTCAAATCCCTGTTAACAAGATGTTATTATATTTAGCATGTAGAAAGTCTACAAATGATTTTGTCTCTTATAAAGCTGTCTAGTCCATTATCTCTAATCAAAGCAGTTAATTTTGCCAACTCTACTAGTTCAATCAATTTCAAAGTCCATTCTTCAACGTCAGTATCTCTTTTTCTTTCCAGTGTTTGGCAAGTACAATCCTCGCAGCTGCCAAAATGTGAAGGAATAGCACCCCAAATTGTTTTTCAATTGGCTTGTACTGTCAAGTTTCCGATATACATCATGCCTAAAAGAAAAGCTTCGAGTTTCATTAATATTTGTATCTTAAATATTTTTGCATTGTCATTGTTATGTGTATCCAGTATGTTTTCACATATTTGCAAGACCACCAAATATGATAAAATGAATCTGGATTTTGATTACATATCCACCACTTCTTAGAAATCCCTTCATACATTTTTGCTAATCTAGCTGGGGTGAAGCACCAACAATACATCATTTTGTAAAAAAATGTCTTTAAAATTATAATTTAATGTGAATTTTAGTCCATTTGTCCATACATTCTCCCATTTATCTAGTGTTATATTATAGATTTTTAGATGTTATATACTCTTCCATAGTACCTAAAGAGATTTCTTGTTCTTTATATAAATTGGTATAATAATTCCAAAGGTCTTCAAACATTTTTGTTATCCATGTAGGCCTTATTTCCCGCTTGAAGCTTGGTTATCATTTTCTTTTCTGCCTGTTTTCTTAGTTTGTATGCTAACCATCTCCCTGGTTTATTTGTTGGTTCAAAAAAGTGTTGTTTTGTATATTTAAATTTCTTTTCAATATCTGAAACAGTCAACAAAGAGTTGTTGCAATAATTTTAGTTGATTAAGTATGTTAGGATCTTCTGATGAATTCTGGAGTTCCCTCTCCTTCAGTTTAATTTCTGGTAGCAGATTTTGGATTTTTTCATCCAGCTTTCTCTTAACTGCTGTATTGTATTGTATTGTATTGTATTGTATTGTATTGTATTGTATTGTATTGTATTGTATTGTATTGTAATGTATTGTATTGTATTGTATTGTATTGTATTGTATTGTATTGTATTGTATTGTATTGTATTGTATTGTATTGTATTGTATAAAATGTCCTCGTATCACAGCCTTACAAGCATCCCAAACTGTTGTCAGATTGGTTACCTTACCTAAATTATTATTAAAATAGTCTTGAAGTACCTGTTGATATTATTTAACAATCTGTGGTCTCTGCAAAATAGACTCATTTAATCTCCATTTAAAAGATTGAGGACCAAATTTAATATGTAAAGAGACTGGATTAAGGTCATAATTTTTTTTTGGAAGAATAATAGTCTTAGTTGCTATGTGAAGCAGATTCTTTGTAATCCAAATCATATCTGTTCTAGAAAAAGATTTGTGTCTCTCTGAAAAGAAGTAAAATCTTTTGTTAGACGATTTTTACACCTCCAAACATTGATCAAACTTAAAGTATCAGTCAGCTTGAAAAAGGTTTGGGGCAGTTTCCCTTGTGTTTAATTCTTTTATCAGCTAATCTATCCAGTTGTGGGGTTACTAACGCATTGTAGTCTCCAATTACACACCAACACTGAAAAGAATAGGAGAGTAAGTGTTCAGTCAGATATTTTAAAAACTTGTCTTTTTCTTTTTCTTTTTTTTATTTAAAAAGTTTTACAATACATTTTAACTTTAATCCCCCCCACCCCAACCCCCACCCAACCCTCCCTATCCCTTCCCACCATTCCCTCCTCCCCCCCCAACTTCCCAGAGCTAAATACAAGGTATAAAATCAAAAAACAAACATAAGCACCCCTATGTTATCAGCAATAAACTATTAGTTCTATCTCCCTCTAGCTCATGTAAAATGAATACAAACAATATTAATATTACAAATAAAGTAAAAAAGAAAAAGAGAAAAACAAAAAAGAGCTTTACTCAGAATAGATTTTCTTAATCTCAGTCCTTATTCATAGTAATTTCAAAGAAAAAAAAATAAACAAATTCTCAGTTACGCGCCAAAAGCGCCTATCTATTAACCTTAATAATCTCCAACCAAACTAAACCATAATCAAAAATAATTCTTGCATGTATCACACCAAATGTGTTCAACACACACTTTTAGTCCATAACCCTAATAAACTTTTCTAACAAGCAAATAACATCCATCTTAAATTGTGTTAAATATTAAAAAAAACTTTCTCCTCTATGATAAATTTAATCCATTAAGATACTAATTTAAAAATTTAATCAGCAATCTTAACGCCCCAAAACTTTTGGAGCACGTCTGTCATGACCCCCAAAACTTCTTTGGACCGCGCCCCTCCCACATCTTCACTGTAAATACACTTTGGAGATTCCATAACTATCTGCTGGTCTTGCTCTTGCTCTCGTCTCACTCTTCTTAAGGCAGCACGCGTCTTCCTCTGGCCTCCTGCAACATCCAATGAAACTGTATCTTGATCCCCTCCAACACCATTGTCCTCTATCTGTCTGTCTGCAACATCTTGAAGCTTTCCCTCGCCGTATCCCTTAACAGCTTCCAAAAATGATAGGGGGGTTGCTTTTAACACATTGCTATAAAAATCACGTGCCTGGGCCACAGTAACCAGACGATGTCTTTTACCTTCATGCGTCACCACCAGTCCAACTGGAATCTCCCATCTAAACTTAATATCACATTTCTTAAGTTCCTGTACTAAAAATGCAAAATCTTTCCTTCTCCTTAAAATCTTCGGAGGAATCTCTTTTAAAACCAAGACTTCTTGCTCAGCCACTACCAGTTTAGTATCATAGGCAGCTTGAATAACTTCATCTCTAATTACTCTCTTTGTAAAATAGACCACCACATCTCTGGGTAACTTCCTTTGTCTTGCAATCCATGAATTTACACGAAAAATTTTGTCCATATTTCCCTCAATTTCAGATGCTGGCTGGCCCAATACCCCTTCCAGAGCCTCAGAAATCAGCTGCTTTAAATCTTCTTTACAGTTCTCCTTTAAACCCCTGATTCTAATAGCATACTGCATCTGATGATACTGAGCAAGGCTCAATTCTCCGTCCATTTTATCCCTTATATTTTCATTTTCTGATACCTTTGCTTCTAATATAGAGTTCTTTTGACTGAGATCCTTCACTTTTTCATCCAGCTGTTGCACACATTCAGCTACAGATTCAATCATAGACAACATGTCCACCCTCATTGCTCTAAACTTCTCTTCCATCTTCTTCTCCAGTTTCTCCTCCAACTTTTTCAGCTTTTCATCCATCATGTCAGACATCAATTGTGAATGCTTTCCAAGAGCATCTTGTAAATCCTTAAGCGTCAATGCCGGAGGAAGTGCAGGAGGAGGCAAAGCTTGCAATGAGGTCTGTTGCACCAGGGAAGACCCCGCACTCCGAAGAGCTTTAGAAGTTTTAGCCGCCATCTTCCCCCACTTTCACTTATTGCGCACTTTCACTTTAAAGCTATAAAATCCATTGAGCTAGAGAGTAAAGATAAGAGTCCACATCACCTTGACCTCCTGTACCGCTCTGCCTGCATCTTGATAATCAAAAGTATTTCCTTTTGGCAGGGGTGGTTGCTAACGCCTGGCTCTGCTCCATAAATCCCGGAGCAGGGGCGCTGCGCAGCTCGGAGCAACCCAGGCTTCGGGGGGGCTCAATCCTTCAGCCGCCCAAACTCTCAGCTCAGGCGGCCCCGGAGAGCTCAACCCCTACCTGGGGCCTCACCCCCTCCTCTTCTCCCGAGGAGGGGGCTTCAAATCCATCTAAACAGTTGATCGGCGCTGTTTACGATGGAAAAACACAGCTGCGGAGCGGGCAGCCCGAAGACGGCTGTCTTCGGCGTCGCGTCGCCACCGGAAGTCCAAACTTGTCTTTTTCTTGATGTGGGGTGTATAATCCCACAATAGATTTTATTCCCTGTAATTCAATTTGCACAATTACATACCTGCCTTGATCATCAGCAAACAATAAATGTGGACATAGTTGGGTTTTATATACAAAACTACCCCATTAATTTTTTTTCTTTGAGTTAACAGAAATAAATTCTGGACCTACGATGTTATTTGTTAAATACTTTTTATCAGTCTCTTTAATATGAGTTTCTTGCCAACATATCATAGCATGGTTCACTTTTTTGAAATAGTGAAATAATGTTTATCTCTTTTGTGGGGAATTTGACCCATTGACATTCCATACCAAAACCTTGAAGTCCCTCTGTTATGAAGAGGACGTTCCAGGGATTCTAGCTGAGACTCTCATCTCCACAGTCTGTCCTTAATAAGTGTCAAACCTCTTTTTAACATTTTCTTTCTGATCTTTATCTTCTGAAAAATAGTGCAGTTCCAATTCATATTTTTCCAAAAAGTCTTGTGCTTTATGGACTGAATTTAGTCTACACCAGTGAAGATAAGGTAAAGATAACCCCTTCCAGCTTATCCCAGTGAAAGGGAATATTATTTTGTTTCAGGAGATCTGTCAGGAAAAAAAATATTCTTTACATTTCCTTAATATTATATTTGGAATTTCTCTGAATATTTGCACCTCTTTTCCAGAAATATTAAATCTTTGGTGGCAATGTTTCTGAATTAATTGCAGTTTAATTTGTGCTTAGATTGTAAGCCGCCCTGAGTCTTCGGAGAAGGGCGGGATATAAATGGGATTAAAATAAATAAATAAATAAATAATAGATTTTCTTATAAATTGCATTATAACATCTCTTGGCAGTTCATACATGTATGAAGGTAAAAGGTATAGGCTGACTACTGTGAAACAAGCACGTGATTTCTACAATAATGTCTTAAAAGCAACCTCATTAACGCTCTTGGAAGCTGGAAAGGGATCTGGAGAAGAAGAACAACAAGAGAAGGAAACAGAGGAAAATGGTGCTGGAGGAGATCAAGCTACAATCTCTTTGGATGATCCTAGAGAGCAAAGAGTGACGCGTGCTGCTTTAAAACGAGCAAAGAAAATAAAAGAACAAGATCAGCAAAAGTCTTCAGATTCTTCACATCGCATTCATAGCCAAGCTGTGGGAGGAGCACGGCCTAAAGTAACCAGTCCTATCAAAGCTGTGGTCCAAGAGCTTTTCGAGGATATACATGGCAACTAAATTTTTAACCTGGAATGTTAATGGACTAAACTCACCGCAGAAGAGGAAGAAAGTTTTTCAATATTTAAAACAATTTAAGATAGATGTTATATGCCTGCAAGAAACGCATATTAGAGTTTTGGATCAAAAGTATTTATTGAACTCGAGGCTGGGTACGCAATTTGTTGCTTCTGCAGAGAATAAGAAAAATGGAGTGGTTGTTTATGTTAAAAGTGCCTTAACAGCGGACCTAATTGAAGCAGATAAGCATGGAAGATATGTTATGATCGAGCTGTTGTTTGAAGGTAAAAAGACGCTTTTAGTTGGATTATATGCTCCAAATCAACAACAAGCTGACTTTTTTAGTTTACTTCATACAAAGCTTACCCAGTTGGATTATAAATCCTTTATTTTTATGGGGGACTGGAATGGAGTTATGGATGTACAGTTGGATAAGGCTGGAGCCTTTAAACGCATTCCAAGTCACGCTAGACTGCCTAAATCTTTTTTTGAAATGAAGGATGACCTGGAATTGCGAGATATTTGGCGTGAGAGACATTTGCGGGAGAAGGATTATACATTTTATTCTGATAGACACCAATCTTTTTCGAGGATTGATTTTATTTTGTTGACTAATGATCTTCTTTTGAGAACTAAAAAGGTGAAAATCTGCGCAAGAATTATCTCTGATCACAGTCCAGTGTGGTTGGAGATTGATAAGGAAAGAGGAGATAGACGCTCATGGCGCGTAAATGAGAATTTGTTTAGAAATCAGAGAAATGTGGAAGAATGCAAACAGCGGATGAAGGATTTTTTTGAGATGAATATGAATAAGGGTACCTCTATGGATATGGTTTGGGATGCTAGCAAGGCCTATATGAGAGGGGTGTTGATATATATGAATAATAGACATAGACGTGCAGTGGAAACTAGAAGGAAAGAACTGGAGAATGAAATAAAGGAAAAAGAAAAGGCTTTGATTTTGAACCCAGAGGAGGTGAAGATCAAGGAGGCTATTAGACTGTTACGAGGACAATTTGATAAATTAATGGCTGATCAAGTGGCGACCAATCTGCGGTTTGCTAGGCATAATACTTTTTGCAATGCTAATAAGCCAGGCAGATGGTTGGCTTATAGACTGAGGAAAAAACAAAGGGCATCTAATATAGATAAGATTGAGCATAAAGGAAGGGTTGTGTATCAACAGAATCTTATTAAGGATGCCTTTGTGGATTTTTATTCGAAATTATATACTAAAGAGGACATTAATGCAAAAGATATTGATACGTATTTGGAGAAGGCTAGCATCCCGGTTCTTACGCAAGTACAAAAAGAGGGGATTAACCAACTGATTACAGAAGAAGAAATTTTTACAGCTATTAAGGAACTGAAGGTGGATAAAGCACCAGGCACTGATGGCTTGACTGCGGCCTATTATAAAAACTTACAATTAGAGATGATAAAACCGTTAAAGGAACTGTTCCAGACAATCCAGAGGGGGGGAAAGGTGCCCCCGTCTTGGAGAACAGCTTTTATCTCTTTGATTCCGAAGGAAGACCAGGATGCTACTTTAGTTAAAAATTACAGACCGATATCGCTTTTAAATACAGATTATAAGATATTTGCTAAGGTTTTGGCTAATAGACTGATGAGGGTTCTGCAACAGGTGATTCATGGGGACCAAACGGGGTTTATTAGTGGAAGACAAATGAAAACCAATGTGAGACATATAGTTGATGTGTTAGAGTTTTTGGAAAGGCACAACCAGATCTCTGCTGCGCTAATCTTTTTAGATGCTGAAAAGGCTTTTGATCAATTGAACTGGCAATTTTTGTTGAAAGTTTTAGACAAAATGGATTTTGGGGAAAAATTTTTACAACCGATTAGGGCATTATACCAAAAACAAACTGCCCGAATTATAGTTAACAATAGTTTGACAACAGTATGTAATATTGAGAAGGGCACAAGGCAAGGCTGTCCGCTATCGCCCTTGTTATTTATATTAACATTAGAGATACTATTGGTTAAGATTCGGAATTCGGAAAAAATTAAGGGGATACAAGTTGGAGATCAGGATTACAGATTGAGAGCATTTGCAGATGATCTGGTTGTTACAGTGACCCAGCCAGAGAACTCTGTTGTGGACCTGATGGAGATAATAACACAATATGGGAAGGTTTCTGGATTTAAAGTAAATATACAGAAAACTAAAATTTTGGCTAGAAATATGACAGTTTCGCAGAAGGCTCTCTTAGAAGGATTAACTGGATTTGAGATTGTTAAAAGGGTTAAATATTTGGGGGTGATTTTGTCGCCCTCTAATACAAAGCTATATAAAAATAATTATGAAAAGTTATGGGGGAAAATTCAAAAAGAACTGGAGAGTTGGGAAAAATTGCAATTGTCTTTGTTGGGACGGATTGCAGCAGTGAAAATGAATGTCCTGCCCAAATTTTTATTCTTATTTCAAATGATACCGATTCTTAAGAAAGACTCTAACTTGGAGGAATGGCAGCGTGGTATCAATAAATTTGTGTGGGCAGGGAAAAAGCCACGAGTTAAACTTAAGATTATGCAGGATACTCGTGAGAGAGGTGGCCTTAAAATGCCTAATTTTAAATTATATTATGAAGCTGCTGCACTAGTAGGAATAAGTGATTGGATTAATTTGACACAATCGAGGTTATTAAATCTTGAGGGCCATGATCTGTTGTTTGGCTGGCATGCATATTTGTTGTATGATAAGAAGGTAGATACTGTGTTTAGGATGCATATTTTAAGACAGGCATTGCTGAGAGTTTGGAAGAAGTATAGACATAAGTTAAGCAGCAAGATACCATTGTGGGCAATCCCAAAACACGCAATAGAAAATATACATGCTGGTTTCAAACATGATGAGACTACTTACAAGGAAATTTTAAGTTTGGAAAGGAATATTTGGTGCTTGAAATCATATAGTTTCTTGCGAGAAGAGAAGGTTGTTCAGACTTGGTTTCAATATATTCAGTTACAGGCCAGGTGGAAAGAAGACCAAAAAAATGGATTTGCAACGACTGATGAAAATTTGATAAAGCAAATTAGAAATCAAGGACCAGCACATATTAAACGGATATATCTTGCATTGATAGAGATCGATTCAGAAACAGAGCTTGTTAAGGATTGTATGATAAAGTGGGCCCAAAACATTCAGGAAGTTATTACAATGGACACGTGGGAAAAGATCTGGGTGAGGAATGTAAAATTCACTCAAGCTCAAAGTTTAAGAGAGAACTTTTACAAAATGTTTTATAGATGGCATCTAGATCCTAAAAAGCTTGCAAGTATGTATCCGAATTATCAGCCTAAATGTTGGAGGTGTGGTGATGAAGAGGCAACATATTTTCACATATGGTGGACATGTAAAAAGGTCAAGGCTTTTTGGATAAAAGTCTGGTGGAATATGCAGAAGATTTTTAAACGGAGGATAAAGTTTTGTCCGCAATTTTTTTTGTTGGGAATAATTGTTGACGCTACAGTTGTGGACTTTAAGTTGATGTTGAATTTAGTTACGGCAGCAAGACTTTTGATAGGTCAATATTGGAAGAAAGAGGAACTGCCGACTATACAAGAGTGGATTTTAAAGGTTTCCGACTTGGCAGAGATGGCGAAGATTTCGGCCTATTTGAAAGATTACTCGCAAGAACATTATATTATGGAATGGAGAAAATGGATTGAGTTTATCCAGAATAAGTATAGGGTCAAGAAGTTTTATCTAGCATTTGAATAAGTCTTCTTTCGTTTTCTTTTTTCTTTTTTTATTTTGTCTTCTATATATATTTAATAATGCTAAGTTTTGTTTGATCCTATATAAGTTAGAGAGTGATGGATTTTAGAATTTATAGTTGTTAGTATATGGTTGTTTATGATTGCCTTTTTATATATATATACCTTGTATTTAGCTCTGGGAAGTCCGGGGGGGGAGGGGGGTTAGGGGGAGGTGGGGGGGAGGAGGGAGGGGGGGAGGGGGGGGAAGGGGGGAGGTAGGGAGGGGAGGTAGGGAGGGGGAAGGGGGTTTTTTAAAGGAAAACTGTATTTTTAAAACTTTTCAATAAAAAAAAAAAAAACATCTCTTGGCAGTTATCTTCTGGCTGCATATGCTGAATTTATTCTGTAAATCTTGTCTATTTCTTCAAAGAAGTCTACTTTCTCATCATTAAACCATTTAGTCATGTCTGTTTCACTTTCTGTTTCCTTCTGTTTCAAATCCAATAATAGTAAATTTTGGTTAAGAAGGTCTAAACCTGTGTCTGTCTCATCCATTCTAATCTATATATTTTTAACATTTTCTTTAGTTTGTTTTAACTCTGATACTAATAATTCAATTTTTTTTTATCAGATTTTTCATTCATCTCTTTTATTATAGCATAGCATAGCAAACCTTTTCTCAAATATTTCCAGAAGGAGTTTGGTGCTGTAATCTTCCAAGTCACGTTTTAATTCCTTCAATTTCTTCTTAGGAGAAATAACCAGTTGCTGGCAGCAGAAAAGCAGGCAAAAATACACCGTTCTCTTTTCAAGGTCAGATAAGGAGTTCCAAAAGCAAAACTAAGCAGCTGGCAAGAGAAATAGTTTTGATATTCAAACTCACAGAGTAGAGGGGAAAAAGAGGTTTCTAGGCTTTTAACACAGAAAGCCGAGAATTGTATGCAGAGTGCAAAAGAAATAGAATAAAGATATAAAGTCTTTGTTGTGACTCAGGGCCAGCCTGTGGTTTCGGCAGCCGGCTCAGATGTGTCGGATGACTCAGATGAGGGGGAGGAGGACCGTGTGGGAGACGAACCGGTTGATGATGGCGTGGAGGCTTGGCAGAGTTCCCAGCCGGGGCCCTCTTCTCAGCTGCGTGAGCCCGATAGTGCGGAAGATGATGACCCACAGCTGGCCCTGTTCAAGGACGCCCGACGCAGGAGGCAGTCGAGCAGGAACAAACAAAGAAAGAATGTGGGACTCCTCGGGAGGAGGCACAGGGAGACCACGCCCTGAGCTCTCTATAAAAGGAGTGTTTGGGGAGGGGCTGGTTGCTGAAAGCAACTTTTCCGCTTGAGAAGACAAGCTCTAGTGTTTTTGTTAACTGCGTAATTAAATCTTGGCAGATGCCTTTTAGCCTTGGACGCTCTCCAGTCTCTTCTTTCTGAATAGGGGTTGCCTTACTCAAGGCCAGAAGAGGGCTGGTTCAGAACAGTTTGCTTTCAGCCCCCCACCCCTTATTACTACGATGGAGCAGCTTCTTGCCGAAAATGCCCAGCTCACCCAGCAACTCACTTTGCTGGCAGCTCAGGTGGCACAACTGCAAGCTCAGGTACATGCTGCACCCCCACCCAGGAGGAAATGTCAGATAGCTATGCCGGATAAATTTGCTGGTAAACCAGAACTGTTTCCTGCCTTCCTGGGACAATGCCAGCTTTATATCAGCGTGAGAGCAGCTGATTTCCCCACTGACCGAGATAAGGTGGGATTCATGTTGAGCCTTCTGTCGGGAGATGCAGCTCGTTGGGGCACGCCTCTGTTGGCACAGCCTAGCCCTTTGTTGGATAACTTTGGGGGGTTTTGTGACCATATGCGCCTCATGTACGAGGACCCGATTAAGGCGCAGACTGCCACCCGACGCCTGAAAGCTTTGAGGCAGGGTCAGCGCCCTCTACAGGCCTATATCAGCGATTTCCGGCTGCTTAGCCAGGATTCCGCCTGGAATGAGGCTGCGCTCGTTGATGCCTTTCAGGATGGCTTGTCAGAGGAGATGTTGGATGAGCTGGCCCGCGTGGACATTCCCTCAGACCTGAATGGGCTGATCCATCTTTGTCTGCGGATCGATGCCCGGCTGCAGCAGCGTAAGAGTCGCCGTGCCACCCCACAGACCCCTGCCGCCCCTGTTGTGCGTGAGCCCCCAGTCCAGAGGGAGGAGCCAATGGAGCTGGGTGCCGCCAGGTCCCGTCTATCGGTGACGGAAATGGACAGACGACGATCGGAGGGGTTGTGTTTTTACTGTGGGGACCCTGGACATTTGGCTGCTTCTTGCCCGAAGAAGCATCAGCGGGCGTCAGTGACCAAGCCTGCCCCGAGAAAGTCCCCTGCTTTGCTATCGGGAAACGGCCCGAGCCCGATCTAGATGGTGTGAAAGATCGGGCGACCCACAACGACCACGCCGAGCGACGCCATTCCGACGGTGCCTGTGAACCTCCACGGCATTTGATTCTGGAGGCACGACTGATCCTTCCTGGCAAGCCAGAGGGGATTCCGGTCCATGCCTTAATTGACTCTGGGGCTACCACTAACTTTATGGATTCGGCCTTTGTGGCCAAATGGGCTGTTCCCCAGTGTCCAGTGGATCCGCCCATGCTTGTGGAGACCATCGATGGTCGAGTGCTCCTGTCCGGGCCTATTACGGCCGCCACGCAACCCGTGTGTATGGCCATCAGTACCCATGTGGAGGCCATTCAGTTTTACGTCACTTCGGATCTGCACTTCCCCGTGGTCTTGGGACTGGCGTGGCTCCGGGCGCATGATCCACAGATCTATTGGTCTCAGAACTTGGTCACCTTCCCAAGTTTGCAGTGCGTGGACCACACCCGCCATATCTGTGCCGGCCAGGTGGAGGGTTCCTCAGGGGTTTCTTTGCCTCCCGAACTGTCCGACTTTGCTGATGTGTTCAGCGAGTCAGAGGCGGACCAATTACCCCCGCACAGGCCCTATGACTGTTCCATTGATCTAGTTCCTGATGCGCCTCTCCCAGTGGGGCGTTTGTACTCCATGTCGGAGCCCGAGTTGGCTGCATTGCGGGACTTCCTGACAAAGAATTTGGCTCGTGGTTTTATCCGGCCCTCGTCCTCGCCAGTGTCTGCGCCCGTGCTCTTCGTCAAAAAGAAGTCGGGCGAGTTACGGCTTTGCTGTGACTACCAGAAACTCAACGCCATCACGGTGCGTAACCGCTACCCGCTGCCCCTCATCCCCGAGCTCTTGGACCGACTCCGGGAGGCTAAGATCTTCACGAAACTGGACCTGCGTGGAGCTTACAACCTCGTCAGGGTTCGGCCGGGTGATGAGTGGAAGACGGCGTTTGGTACTCGCTATGGACATTTCGAGTACACGGTGATGCCGTTTGGCCTGACCAACGCCCCCGCTGTGTTTCAGCATTTTATGAACGACATCTTTCGAGATCTGTTGGACCAGTTTGTCGTGATTTACCTGGACGACATCCTGATTTACTCCCCGTCGCGTGAAGCGCATCATCAGCATCTCCGTCAGGTCCTGCAGCGCCTCCGGGAACATCGGCTGTTTGCCAAGTTGGAGAAGTGCCAGTTCTACCAGGTGACCATCGATTTCCTGGGTCACCGCATTTCTCCTGAGGGCATCGCCATGGAGCCGAGTAAAGTCGAGTCGTTGCAGAGTTGGCAACCCCCGCGTCGCGTGAAGGACGTTCAGCGACTCCTTGGATTTGCCAACTACTATCGGACATTCATCCCTGGATTTGCTGCCTTGACAGCCCCCCTCACCCGGCTCCTGCAGAAGAAGACTCGGTTCCAGTGGAACGCCCCCGAACAACAGGCGTTCCAGGCTTTGAAGGACGCCTTCATGAAGGAGCCCATCTTGAAACATCCCGACCCGCAACGGCCGTTTGTCGTGGAGGCGGACGCCTCCGACATTGCCATTGGGGCCGTGTTACTCCAGGCAACGACGCCCAGCGGTACCCTTTTCCCTTGCGCGTATCACTCTCGGAAATTGAACCCCTCGGAGCGCAACTATACCATCTGGGAGAAGGAGCTGCTGGCCATCAAGGCGGCGTTCGAGGCTTGGAGGCATCATCTGGAGGGGGCGCGGCATCAGATCGAGGTCCGGACGGACCACAAGAATCTGGAAAGCCTGCAGACCGCTCGGAATTTGAATCAACGCCAGATCCGGTGGTCCCTCTTCTTTGCGAGGTTTGACTTCCGGGTGCGGTACATACCAAGCGGGCACAACCAGAGAGCGGATGCTCTGTCCAGAAAGCCCGAATACACCCGAGCGGAAGACAAGCTTCCGCCCAGGACAGTGATCCCCGTCGAGTCTTTTGCTGCGGTGCGGGAGCCGGTGGATATACGGGCTCGGATCCGGGAGGCGCAGCAGCAGGAGGCGTGGGTGGCTCAGCGGAAGGAAGAGGTGGGGCCAGATTCGCCTTGGTCGGTCGCGGATGGACTCCTGTATTATCGTGACCGGCTCTATGTTCCAGGAGGGCCACTCAGGGGACTCGTCCTCAGCCAGTGTCATGATAACCCGGCTGCGGGGCATTTTGGCCTGTTCAAGACTCTGAACCTGGTCTCCCGTACCTTCTGGTGGCCCCGAGTTCGACACGATGTCCAGTCTTATGTCACCTCCTGCATTCCTTGCAGGCAGGCCAAGTCAGCGACAGGGGCCCCGCCTGGTTTACTGCAGCCCTTGCCAACACCCAAGAGACCCTGGGGGGCTGTGTCCATGGACTTTCTGATGGATCTACCCCCATCCTCCGGCTTCACGACAGTGTTTGTGGTGGTGGACATGTTGACCAAGATGGCGCACTTCATCCCCTGTCGCGGCTTACCGTCAGCTCGCGCCACTAGTCGCATGTTCATCCAACAGGTGTTCCGGCTGCATGGCCTTCCCGATAGAGTCGTCTCCGATAGGGGGGCCCAGTTTACAGCCCGCTTCTGGCAGGAGTTGATGCGGGCGTTGGACATTAAGGTTTGCCTCTCGTCCGCGCATCATCCTCAGACCGACGGGGGTACCGAGAAGGTCATCGGCATCTTAGAGCAGTATCTGCGCTGCTACGTTAACCTGCAGCAGGACAATTGGGTGGACTATTTGGCCATAGCCGAGTTTGCCTTTAACAACTCGCAGCACACCTCCACGCAGATGACACTGTTCTTGGCCAACGTGGGTTATCACCCCCGGTTTTTCCCCCTTTCTCCCGTGGACTCATCGGAGCTGGCAGCGAACGAATTTATGGCGGAGTTACAGGCGATCCATCGGTTGGTGCGATGGCAACTGGAGAAGGCCAAGGCCGACTACAAGAGGTTCGCCGATCGGTCGAGAAGGGATACGCCTCCACTATCGGTGGGGGATCGGGTCTGGCTGTCCACCAGGAACCTACCATCCACTCGGCCGGCGAGGAAGCTGGACCACCGTTACCTTGGACCGTTCCCAGTCGAGGCCGTCATCAATCCGGTCGCCTATCGTTTAACTCTGCCACGTTCCCTGCGCGTGCACCCCGTCTTGCATCGGTCCTTGTTGGTCCCCGAACAACCGGCCTGTCCACTTCGCCAAGCGGAACCTCCCCCATCAGGAACTCGTGATGGAGGCAGCACCCCCGAGTACGAGGTCGCCAGCATCCGGGATTCCCGCTGGCTGAAAGGTCGCTTCCAGTACCTGATCGAGTGGAAAGGGTACGGGCCGGAGGACTTCACATGGGAAGACGCGACCACCGTTCATGCCCCTGCGTTGGTGACTGCGTTTCACGAACAGTTCCCATCCCGACCGCATCCGGATCGGCAGACCCGGGGGAAGGGCCCTGCGGTGCGGGATAGTGTTGTGACTCAGGGCCAGCCTGTGGTTTCGGCAGCCGGCTCAGATGTGTCGGATGACTCAGATGAGGGGGAGGAGGACCGTGTGGGAGACAAACCGGTTGATGATGGCGTGGAGGCTTGGCAGAGTTCCCAGCCGGGGCCCTCTTCTCAGCTGCGTGAGCCCGATAGTGCGGAAGATGATGACCCACAGCTGGCCCTGTTCAAGGACGCCCGACGCAGGAGGCAGTCGAGCAGGAACAAACAAAGAAAGAATGTGGGACTCCTCGGGAGGAGGCACAGGGAGACCACGCCCTGAGCTCTCTATAAAAGGAGTGTTTGGGGAGGGGCTGGTTGCTGAAAGCAACTTTTCCGCTTGAGAAGACAAGCTCTAGTGTTTTTGTTAACTGCGTAATTAAATCTTGGCAGATGCCTTTTAGCCTTGGACGCTCTCCAGTCTCTTCTTTCTGAATAGGGGTTGCCTTACTCAAGGCCAGAAGAGGGCTGGTTCAGAACAGTCTTTTCAAGTTGATAATATATTCAGTCTTTTTGGTAGAAGTTCAATATAGTTAAATCAGTAACTCATTTTCTCAGTAATCTATGAAAAAACCTGTTGCTGTTTGTCTTTTTCATATGGAATGATTAATTATTTCAAATCACTCCTCTGGTGTTATTAAATTGGTTAGAGTCCGTGAAGAGAGAAAATTCCAGCACACAGCCAGCAATTAAAATGCAAAAATTAGAAAAAAAGAAAAATTGCAAAGCATGAAGTTAAAACAGAAACATCTTTGAAGACATCAGCTGTGTGGACATGATGTCAATCCTCTTCTTTAGCAAACTTTCCAGGGAGAAGAAATTCTCTGAATATTCATCCCTTCCCCCTCCCACTCCCAGTCAAGGAATGCCATCCAAGAAGCTTTAGGGTGATTCCATGCCACTCCTTTTCTAATCCAGGAGTGAAATAGGTAGAGAGACCTGCTCTGTAGCTATCAAATCAGCCATATGTCTAGCAGAACAAAAATATGTGCTGGTACTATGTAACCAGTAAATGTGTTATTTGAGGAAATCTCAAACCTCAGAATTCTGATTTATTTGGTCTTGTCTATCGGAACATTGACATTAAACCAAGTCTCATTCAAAATGAGTGCTGAGCTCTGCCTGCCTATCCATCACTTTGGGAGGACAGCGAAGACTCAGTGAAGATCTCGCTGTAGAGAAAAAAGAGGAATCCGCCTCTGGTCGCAGCAGGGATTCAGCTATCAGAGTACAAGCAGCTGCTCTGGCCACCAAAGAGGTCCTGATGACAGGGACCCGGCCAAAGAGCCAGATAATCCAGCCAGGCAGGTTGATGCCTCAGGAAGGAACCATCATCCTGGTGGACCTCTATCAATTAGAACTGATCCCTCAGTGCAGAAGCACCCCTAAGCCTGTTGAAGAGGAGCTGTTGTTAATTTCACTCCAGGGTGCATCTTCCGCAGTTCAGAAGAAAGAGAAGGGATTCTCTGGATGGGACAACTCTGCTGACTGGAAGTACCAGACTGCAGTTCAGAGTCCTTCAGTCAAGCAGCTAAAGGAGAAATTTGACCAACTGGAAGTCAAAGAAGGGGTTCCTGCAGCCCAATGTGAGTGCACAAAGGGGGCTAAGGTGAAGTCTTACTCATCACTTCCACCTTCTTGCTGAAGTCCCAGTCCTGTTGCTGGTGCCCATGCCACTTCGCCCATTCCTCCATCAGCTGCCAGCTCAAGCTCTCCATCCCAGCAAAGCCCTTTGCAGCAGCCTCACTCTGCGAGCCTGGGTGCCAAGCAGAGAGAATTCTGGAGAGTTGTGCAGCCTTGGCCCCAAGATCATCAAGCTGCTCAGCAACCAGTGTGCCTGGTATCACAACACCTGGAGCCACCCCCTATCAAGCCCACTTTTGTTGGAGACCCTGAGAAGTTGCTGTTCCTCCTAAACCAAGTATAGGCCCACCTGGATCATTATATCTAAGCCTACCCTGATGATGCCACAATGATGAATGCAGTGACAGCCAACTTGGAAGGGGAAGCAGTGGAGTGGGTGACCAACCTTCATGATGAAGGAGCTCTGGAATTGCTGGATGCAAATCTATTCATGGAGCAGCTAAGGGCAAGATTTGAGGATGAATCCCAAGCCCTGAAAGCAGAAAAGGAGATCTATTGCTTGAGGCAGAGTGGTTGCTTGGTGAAGGAATATGTCTGAGAGTTCCGGAGAGTTGCTGGTCGCATGGGACAGTGGCCAGAGAGGTCCCTGATCCACTATTTCAAAAAGGGCTGGTCTGCGACCTGCTCCAAGCATGCATCTACTGAGGGATCACAAACCAGCTGCAAGAATGGTACAACATGACAGTAACCTTGGATATTGAACTGGATCATGTCAAGAGACAAACTACCATTGAGCCAAAGCCAAACTGTAACCCAGGCTGTAAAGACATACAAGGAACAGGCTGATAAAAAGTGATCACCCCAGAAGCCATTTCATGTGGGGGAGAAGGTTTATCTTCCCACAAAATATCTAAGATTAAAATTACCAAGTAAGAAATTGGGACCTAAGTTCCTTGGCCCTTTTCCCATAGTCAGAATTATAAATCCTGTCACAGTCCAACTGCAACTGCCATGATTATTAGGGAAAGTTCACCCTGTTTTCCATTGCAGCTTGTTAAAAATGGTCTCGGATCGTCCTTGCAGCTGATTCCGCAAAAAGCATCCGGCCCCATTCTGATAGAGGGAGAGATTCATTATGAGGTCAAATGTATACCTGACTCTAGATTGTATAAGGATAAATTACAATATCTGATTCAGTGGAAGGGCCACCTTTTATCGGAGGCTACCTGGATAAAAAGTGCAGATATGAAAGCAGACAGATTAGTTAAAAAAAATTATGATTGTCATCTGCAGAATCCAAAGGGGATTCTTAACTTGCATTTTTGTTTCATTTTGTTTTCTTCTTATGGGGATCCGACTGTCAACTCTACAATGAATTTGACTGCAGCCATTTTCTTCATTCTAAGTTGTCACAAGATTGGTAGGGGGATGGAGGATTTCTACTAGTCCACAGGTTGGCAACCTGTGGCTCTGGAGCTGCATGCGGCTCTTTCAGCCTTCTCCTGTGGCTCCCAACCAGAGACCGACAGACAGACAGACGCACTTCCACTTCCTTTCTCTCTCTCTCTCTCTCTCTCTCTCTCTCTCTCTCTCTCTCTCTCTCTCTCTCTCTCTCTCTCTCTCTCTTTGTGTGTGTGTGTGTGTGTGTGTGTGTGTGTGTATGTATGTTTGTGTGTAAGGTTGCCGACCACTGTACTAGTCTAAACATTTTACTGTCCCATGGGAACCAAGGTCATTTCTGTCAGTTAGATAGGGGCAGGACCATTTAGTTAGAAAGCTCACCAAACTCTTCTATTGGGGAACATAGCTAATTGCATAGCACTGGGGTGAGACATTTAACTTTGTAATATTGTTGCTTTCTGAAGGGATCTTCAGACTTGGTTTCACTTTTGACCATGCCAATACTATGTAACCAGTAAACATGTTCTTTGAGGAAATCTCAAACCTCGGAGTTCTGATTTATTTGGTCTTGTCTGTCAGAACCTTGACATAATGACTTCTCCAAAATAAAAAATGAGCAGACGGAGAAGATTGAAGGAATTCTTTGGTTAACAACCAGGGGTTATAATGTCAATAGTGTTAAATAGCATGTTTATTTCTTAGCAACAGTTTGACTATATTTCCCACAATTCAACTGATTTAGTCATCCCTTGCTTTTTGTTGCTTGACAAAAAAAAATTCTTTCTGCAGTATTAGTGGCAGCACATCTTTCTCATTTCATCTCCCAAAGAAGACTGCAATTTGTTCTAATAATTTATGTTTTTATAAAGAGAATCAGTTTGGTGTACTGGTTAAGATGCTGTTCTAGTCCAGCCTTGGACACTTGGCAATTAACTGTGATAGTTGCAGTGTCCCGGGGTCATGCAATCTCCTTTTGTGACCTTCTGAGAAGCAAAGTCAATGGGGAAGCTAAAATCACTTAATAATTGTGTTACTAACTTAGCAACCTGAAGGGGAAAGAAATTCAGATGTAGGGACAGGAATTCAGGCGAAGGAAAAAGAATTCAGACCTGAGTCGATAAAGAGCTTTGAACCAGCCAGGCAGCCTCGTCTCCAGAAAAAGAACTCCCCCGAGCACTGCCCGCTGAACCTTTATTCACCTCCATCATTACAAAAAGCTACATCAGTCTCACACAAAATAGTATACATAGAAATAATTGGATTATTCAGGTGCCTATGAGATCACACAAAAACAAGGTAGCATAAGATGTATGTGAAGGCTTTATCATAGCGTTTCCCAAACCTCCCACATGCCAGCCCTCCCATGAGCCAGGAGAGTGTGCTCTCACTGTAACTCAAGTGAAGGCCAAGCTAAGGGGGGGGGCGGAAAAGCAGAAGGGTGAGAAACCAAATTCTTGAGAAGCCAAATTCTGGCCGTTCCCACAGCAACTGCAATGATTCACTTAACAACTGTGGGAAGAAAGGTTATACAATGGGGTAAAATTCACTTAACAACTGTTTCGCTTAGCAACAGAAATTTTGGGCTCAATTATAGTTGTAAGTCGAAGACTACCTGTACATGTTTTTGCCTTATTTTTGTTTCAACCTGTATTGAATTTGTTATCAGTTGTGCATATTGCACAAGTGGTTGAGTTGCTTCCTCAGGAGATAAAAGTTCCATAGTATTCTTTAGCTTCCAATCTATAGTGCCAGCTGGATGACTTTGGGCCACTCACTCCCTTACAGCCTATCCACTTCACAAGGTTATTGTTGTGGGGAAAATAGAAGGTATATTAGACATGTTTGCTGCCCTGAGTTTCTTATAAAGTAATAAAGGTAGAATAAACAAAAACAAAAGAACAGGGAAAAAAGGAAGCAAAGGCATGCAAAAACATAACTGAGACCAGTACTTCTTCAGAATCAGGAAAGGGAGTTTCTCTCTGCTTAGGGATGGATGGAAAAAGAGAGGGGGCAGAGTTCTTAAGCTTCACTTTATGGGTCCTGTCTAGTTTTTCTTTAATTCAGAACTGGAGATAGACAAAGTCTAGTAAATAGTACACAAAACCTGGATGATTGTATGGGTTAACATAATTGTTTGGCTTAGCCATGAGAATGAATTGCTTGTAACTGGATTAGGTTGTTTACACAACAAATTAGCTTCCTCACCACTAAATTAGAGGTGTTATGAAAACAAAATCTATGTGGCAAGGAAAGTGAAATAGCAATATTGTTATTTTGAATAGTTCTGTCAACAGCGAAGAACTAACCATTATTTTTCCCTTAAAAGTATTAATTGTAAATGAATTGATTTAAAGGGAAAACTATTGACTTTATATAAAAGTAAATTAATTTATCTAAAATGCATTAACTTAAAAAGAAAAGAAATATAGTTGAATTGTTTTAAATTATATAATACAATGAGCTTTCATTATAATTTGAAATAACTCAAGTGTATTTTGTAATTAATTATATTAGAGAACAAAATCTTAATAGTTGATAATTTGGGTAGTCTGTCACCATAAACTTTAAACTTTTTCATTGTCCAATACAGGTAGTCCTTGACTTACTGCAATTAATTTAGTGACCTTTCAAAGTTACAACAGCACTGAAAAAAGTGACAAGAACGTTTTTCACACTTACAACCATTGCAGCATCCCCATGATCACGTGATCAAAATTTGGATGCTTGGCAACTGACTCATATTTGTGATGGTTGTAGTGTCCCAGGGTCATGTGATTTCCTTTTGTGACCTTCTGTTCTGTCCTTACTACATATTACTGTGTGCAGCTTGACATGCAGCTAAACCCACCTATCCTCCAATAAAACTGACCATGTGCATAGATATGAATGCTTTATTAAAGGAATAAGATGGGTGAAACTGGGGAAAATATGAATACAATAGGAATCCAAGTACAAAATAAACAGTATTGAGTTACTGGTGGACATAACAATTAACAAATAAAGACAAATCTAAATCTCACCATTTTCCCCTGTTTGTTCTCCTTACTAATTGCTTCTTCCATCTAGAAAACAAACCACTTGATAGATGTGCATCTGAAATGGAAGGAGAATGTGTCCTCTCCATTATGTACAAAATTTGGGAACCTTTATTTACCAACTGGTGGAAGGGAAGAGATGGTAAAATAATAGCTGAGGAGAGGTGCATTAGTTGGAATTAATAAGAATGCTATGTTTGTGAATTTTTAGCCTAGATGCCTATATCAGTGCTTTTCAACCTTTTCACAGATTGTACCACTTTTAGGACATGATACCCCAGTCTCACTCCCCCATGCAGTCACCTATTCGCAGCTGGCCATTGCATACAGCGCTGATCAGCTGGAGCTGTACGTGGGACCTCTGCAGCTCCAGCTGAATCTCTCGTTCCAAGGTCTGTCTGTGCTCCTGATGATAGTAGAGGCTGCCAGAAACGCCAATCAACTGGAGCTGCGCATGCCAATTCTGGGCCCTCAGCAGACCCCCAGCAACACAGCAGCTCCAGCTGACTTTCCCCCAGGCCTGTGTGGCACTGCCACCACTTCAGCTCATCCCCCCAACTACACTTGTCTAGGTTACTTACCACCTGCCTGGTGCCGAAGTAGCACCAGTGGTACATGTACCACTGATTGAACAGTCCTGGCCTATATGATGGTCACTCCATCTCCTTTGTGTATTAAATCTATGGAAAATGATTAAAACTAAAGCAGAAATGTATGTCTACACCATTATCAGTAAAATATAGCTCCTCTATTGCAATCCTAATATCTACCTGTTAAAACAGGGATATCAGGTAAAGGGGGGAAGTTAGGGTTAGAGTTAGGGTTCAACATGTAAAGAATTTTCAAGAGTTAAAACCTTACGTGACCAGAGCTCAAGCTCCTCAGTAAGCTCATTTGCATAAATGATTTCTTGTCATCTGAAGGAATGAATGTCAGAAATAGGATTGGAGAAACTGCAGCCTCGATTTACTGTATCTGCAAATCTTTATAACTATCCTACTTCACTGAGATCTTTAGAGATTTTTTTCCAAAGAATGTGTGTTGATATGTACACCTATGCCCTACACCACATATACACTGCCACTCTCCATACATGTAGATAGAAAATATTACAATACATTTCACTTACAGCTATACTATACTGTAATAAGTACAATCAGCAATTGCATGTACTGTACTGTACTGTACTGTAATAAGTACAATCAGCATTCACTTATAATAGTAAGTACTTAGGAATGGTTTATGAACTATAATTGCTAGCTTCCTTTGGCACGCTAAGCCATAAAAATAGAATGCATTATAACTTAACATATATGTAAACCAAACAATATATAAGAATAGGGCCATTGGCTATTCCACAAGTGGCCTAGTTGTCATCTATGACATATAGGAAGGTTCTTTGCCCAGCATTGTGATCATATTAACACATTATTTAAAACCATGTGTGACGAATAATCAGGTTTATATTTAACTCAGCCTCTTAAGCTTCTTTCTGTGTCTGCTGTTCCTCTATTCTGCAGTTAAGCATCTTCTGATTGCTTCTTGCAAATATAAAATCTGAATATCTAAGATGGGAATACTGGGATTTTAGGAATGAGATTAGTATTATAGCTACATTCAATCCTGAATGACATATTGATGCAAACATCTTACAATACTGATGTCCCAGTGTTAACACAGAATGTTTCCCTTAATCTTCTGCAAAACATACCATTTTAGTGCAGTCATGGTACGATTTTGTGTTGTTTTAAAACAGGGGTCCTCAAACTTTTTAAACAGGGGGCCAGTTCATTGTCCTTCAGACTGATGGGGGGCTGAACTATAGTTTGAAAAAATAATGATTATAGAACAATGTAAAATCAAGTATAAAATGAAAAAAATGAAACAAGAAAAATGAATTGGTTAATTATTTGAATGAGTTTTTAAGTGAAGAAAATATATATTTCCAATGAATCCACACATGTTTTGTTTGGGAATGCAACTTCTGGTTTTTCCGCAAATAGTTTTTGAGTTGTGGGAAGATGGCAGAAGTTTTCCTCCCTCACTTGTTTAATGAGTATTTCCAATTTTACTTCAAATGCTTTCACATGTGAATGCATATCACAGATGAGCTTCCCCTTTCCTTGAAGTTGCACATTGAAACTGTTAAGTAGCTCTGTTACATCTGTCAGAAACGCAAGGTGCCATTTCCATTCAGCATTGCTTGCAGACGTATTATGACCAGTGGTGGGATTCAGCCAGTTTGCACCAGTTCGGCAGAACCAGTAACTAATTTTTTCTTGCCCACGCCCAGAATGGACTTCCAGAAGCAGCATCCACACAGAGAACCGGTTGTTCACATATTTGAATCCCACCACTGCTCATGACCAAAACTAGGTAACATCAGCAAAGCCAGAAGAGAGGGGGTTTGTGGAATGGAGGAGGAGAAGAGGAGAAGGAGGGCAGCTGTGGAGTCCTTGGTACTCTCTGAGTTGGTGGCTTTCTTGCAGACGTCTCATGACCCAAACTAGATAACATCATCTGTTCACTTATTATCCCACTTTGGGTCCTGAAACATCTGGAAGAAAACCACCATCTTCAGAGACCACCCCCAAGGACCCTTCATTTTAACCTTGAGCCAGAAATATTCTCCTTGACTGACATTCCGGACCTTTCATCACCTCAGCTCCATACAACCTCTCGCAATCCTGAAATAACCATTCAGGAGCAAATTCTCCTCCTTTTTTCTCATTCACCCTGGCCACCACTCACAAATACCTCACTCTTTGCCTGCTCCCCTCAGACCCATAACTGGCACTCCACTCCAGCAGCCCCATTCCAACCCTCATGGGGGTCATGCCCACTCACTTGGAGCCATTGCCCTCGCTGCTGCCAGTGGGGCTGGGTCCCTCGGCAATGGTGGGGGTGATGTTGAGGGCCGGCAGCACCAGTTTCCATTTGGCTGGCATGGCGGTGGCAGCAGCAGTGGTTTCATAGTGCCTAGTGAGGGACCCGCCTCAGAAGAAGCAGCGGTGGTGGCACCATCATCATCACCCTTGGCTGCCATAAGTGAGGCCGAGTCTGCAAGTGAGGCCTAAACTTCTCAGCCTGGCCCTGAGGTAAAAACATGAAGATGTGAGAGGAGGAGAGGACGGTGATCTGGCTGAAGCAGGAGCATGCGCTTTGGCATGCGAGGGATAAACGGGGAAAAAACATGTCCTCCCACCAACTCGCCTTCCTGACATTGGCTTGGGCTCTTGCCTCCATCTACCCACCCTCTCCTCATGATTGGATGGCATGCCCGGGAGGTTGAAGCAGGCTGGATAAAAAGACAAGGCATGCGGCCCACAGGCCATAGTTTGAAGACCCTTGTTTTAAAAGCTTGAAATTTCTGCTCTGTGGTGTATGAATTGTACTCATTCTATATTCCCTGACATGAAAAACAAGTAGGATTTGTTAGATCTTGGTCTCATCATAATGTCTTTAAAGTTTTAAAGGCTTAGTTTGTGCCTACATGTATGGATAGAAAGAAGAAACTATTTTCTCTGTCTTTTGTAACTCCAAGAAGGATGCTAGCAAGGCACATTTCAGGAACTATTTGCTCAGTGATTGTCCTAAATTATTAGAATGAAATATGTCCTACCTACACCATCAGTACATTTCCCTGAAAAAAATGTAGAAACATTATGAGATTTATACGTTGTCCAGAGAAGTTGATAAATCTTTGAATACTTACTAGAGTGGGAAGTCAGCCCGCCCCCAAGAAGGAAATATTAAAAGGGTAGACTATATTTCCCTAAAGGATTTTAAAAGCAGAAGCCAAGCCTGTCCCCAAGTCTCTCTGTCCCAAGCAGAAACCAAGTCTGCAGGAATGCAGATGTGATAATGTTGTCAGGAAACTGGGATTAGGAAGAAAGATCAACATCAGCCACAGCCCCAGGGAAGCAGGATATGACCCTTGGGACATAATAGGATTAACCCACCACCATCAGAATACTAGAAAGGCACACCCAGACTCAGGTCAGAATATGTGACACAGGAAATAGAAAGCCTCAAACCGGAACAGGAAACAACCTCAAGAGCCCCAGAGGGTATAAAAACCCACTCCCCACTCCTCTTCAATAAACTACAACCTTCTTTCTAAAGCAGTCACCATGTTGTTTATTCCCGGCTTGGATGAATCATGATTTAAGACTTTTCCTTCAACAATTTGGCACCCCAGGATGGGCCTCCAAGCTAACCTCTCTGATGGACTGAGACTGGTAAGCCCCATCTTGGCAGCAACAGACCCCTTGTGTCTGTGGATGGGTTTCCCAGGTCCTGCCCATGTGGAGCCAGGGTAGTAAAGGGAGTTTTGAGTTTGAGCTCAAGGGCTGATTTGGAAAGAAGGTGAAGGTGAGTAGATTAGAGGGAGGAAGGATTACGCGGAGACAGCAGATTCGGCTTCCCGGTTTATTGAGGTACACCAAGGCAAAAACAGTGGGGTTACAGCTCCCTTATATAGTCCGCTGAATGTTGGTTCTGCCAATCACTGGACCCGCTGCTTTCCCGCTCGTCGGCAGGGCCAATCGTCTGCGTTGATTCCTGACAGCTAGAGTCCGCGTGTGGAGCTGTCAAAGCTGCGCCTGCGTGTTGGCTGCCGGAAATTTGACAGCTGTCAAATTGCCGCATGCTGAACTGTCAAGGGAGATTTACCTCACGAACCTTTTCCAACTTGCTGTAACACAACTAATTAATATGTTATCAACATGTGAACACTTATAACAATAACTGATGAATACATATCACCCCTTACCCCTCCCCTGAACTGGTGCCGTTCCTCTCCTTTTGATGTTGTGTTTTGCCCCCCCACTCGAAGTCTCATAAATATGCTGGCGGTTGTCTTTTTCGGCAGGAGCGTCTTGGGGTTCAGACGTTCTCTTGTTCTCCTTCCCCCGGTGCTGGATGGTAGATTGTGGGGATTTGTCGGGTTTCAGTTTGTATTTGTGGTGTAGTGCGGGGCGGGGTGGGTTGCGGAATGTTTTGGGGTTGTCGTATCCGTAATTGATCTAAATGTCTGCGGATGTGTTCGTTGTGTTGGGTCTGTATAGTATACGAAAGTGGCCCTGTTTGGTCTATTATGGTACCTTGTAACCATTTTGGACCTGCTGCATAGTTACGGGCCCAAACGGTTTGCCCAATGGAAAAAGCTCTTGATGGAAGGGGATTTTCGTGTCCAATGTTGCCTCTGTCAGGGTGCATTCTGTCTAAACGGGTGATTAGTCTTCGTCCCCATCGTAGTTCCGCTGGTGATTTTCCGGTGGTGGTACAAGGCGTGGAGTGCTGGGCGAGCAGGTATTGGGAGAGTCTGCGATGCCAGTTGCCTTGAACAATTTTTCTGAGGGCGTCCTTGGTGGATCTCACCATGACTTCAGCCATCCCGTTGGAGGAGGGGTGGAAGGGCGCCGATGTTACGTGTTTAATAGAGTTGCCCCTCGTGAATATCTGGAATTCGCGGGATGTAAATTGGGGTCCATTGTCAGTGACAAGGGTGTCCGGAAGGCCATGTGTTGCAAAAAACCCTCGTAAAGCCTGAATGGTATTATTAGAGGTGGTGCTATGCATTGGGGCAATTTCCAGCCATTTGGAGTAACTATCTACGGCAATGAGGAATGTTTGCCCTTGGAACGGTCCTGCAAAATCCAGGTGGACCCTGGACCATGGGTTCTTAGTTGGCTCCCATCTGTGTGGTGCGTTTTTCGGTGGGGCAGATCTTGTCAGCTGGCAAGGGTAACAGCCTGCGACATACTCTTCAATGTTTGTATCTAGGTCCGGCCACCACACATAGCTTCTAGCTAGGGCTTTCATTTTTACGATCCCTGGGTGGCCCTCGTGCAGTGTTATTAATGTCCTCTCTCTGTGCTTTTGGGGAACTATCACCCTGTTTCCCCAAAGAAGGCACCCTAAGTGTGCAGAGAGTTCGTGTCGTCTGGCATAGTATGGTTTAAATTCCTCCCCTGGGCATGTGGTTGGCCATCCTGCAGAGACCCATTGGTATATTCTGCTGCAAATTCTGTCAGTGGCTGTGGCTGTGGCAATGTCCTTAGCTGTCAGGGGGGTGTCTGGCAGTTCTGAGATCGCCAGGATCCGCCCTGCCGGAGCTGGGTCTGGGTCAGATTCAGGCAGGGGAAGTCTGCTGAGCCCGTCAGCGTGCCCTAATTCTCTCCCTGGTTTGTGGACTAATTTGAAAGAATATGCTGATAAGAAAGTTGACCAGCGTAATGTCCTGGGTGAGAGTATTTGCGGGGTTAGCTTGTTCCACGTGAATATGCCCAGAAGGGGTTTGTGATCGGTGAATATAGTAAATGTTCTACCGTATAGGTAGTCGTGGAACTTTTTAACCCCCACAACAATGGCAAGCGCCTCTCTATCTATTTGGGCGTAATTTCTTTCTGCTTTAGTTAGAGTCCTTGAATAGAATGCTATGGGTTTTTGTTCTCCCGAGTCCGAAAGATGACTTAATACAGCCCCAATACCGTATGGCGATGCATCACAGGCGATGCAGAGGGGAAGGTCCTCCCTGAATAGTGTCACTGTAGAACTATGGCACAGGGCGTTTTTGAGTTTTTTGAAACTGGCATCGTGTTCTGATGTCCAGAGCCAGGGTCGTCCCTTGTCTAGGAGGCGGTGCAATGGCTCGGCTAGGGTTGCTTTATGTGGTAGAAATGCATGATAAAAGTTCAAGAGTCCTAAGAACGCTTGTAACTCCTGCTTATTTTTTGGTGTCGGGGCTGCTTTGATAGCTTTAATTTTGGCATCGGTGGGGTGTACCCCTTGAGCATCAATTTTATAACCTAAAAATTCTGTTGAGGGGACTCCTATCTGGCATTTTTGTTTGTGCAGTTTGAGACCAGCTGTTCTGAATCTTGTCAGAACAGCTGACAGGCGCGCTGCTAAATTTTCTTCGTTTTCGCCTGCAATTAGGATATCATCAAAATAGGGGCATACCCCAGGAATTCCTTTTAACGTTTTTTCCATTATTTCTTGGAAGATTCCTGGGGCAGCCGAAATGCCAAATTGTAAGCGTTTGACTTTAAAAGCCCCGCGGTGAGTTACAATCGTTTGCGCATCTGCGGTTTCAGGAGTTACTGGCAGCTGCAAATACGCTTGCGCCAAATCAAGTTTGGCAAAGATGGCGCCGGACCTGATCGAAGAGAGGACGTCTTTCACCGCGGGGACCGGGTAAGCATGTGCGTTTAGTGCCCGGTTTAGAGTAGCTTTATAATCCGCGCATAAGCGAATTTGGCCATTAGGTTTTATAGGAGTAACTATAGGGGTTTCCCAGGTCCCTCCGTCGGTGGGTTCTAGGACTCCTATTTTGACGAGGCGGTCCAGCTCGTCCTCAATTTTTTGTTTGAGGGCGAACGGAACCCTTCGGGCTCGTATTCTAATGGGAGGTATGTCTGGCTTTAACTTAAGGTTGATGGGGGGGCCCGTGTAAGTTCCTAGGGAACCGTCAAAGACGTCTGCAAATTGTTTGCAGACGTCTTTGAGGTTTGCGGCCTGTACCCTGTTGATGCCAGTTAGTTGAATGCCAAGTGCCCTGAACCAATCTAGGCCGATTAGGTTCGACCTGTTTTCTTGTGTCACTAGGACTTTGAGGGGGCCCCGGAATTTTTTGAATTCCACTAGAATTTCTGCTTGGCCCCTCAGGGGTATTGGGGACTTCTGGTAATCTGCTAGGTTCACCTGGGGAGGTTTTAAGGGAATTTGCCTCCTGTTTATCCGGCAAATTTCCTTGAAGGTCTGCCCTGAAATGAGGGTGACGGCAGAGCCGGAGTCAACCTCTAGTTCACAAGGTACCCCTTGCAGTTTGGCTTTAATTTTTACTTTAGGGGTTAACTTGTGGCTGCCCCCCCCCACCAACCGTTCTGTTAATCGCCTGTACTAGGTGGCTTGGGGGCCTGATTTTTTCCCAGCTTCGGGGTGTCATACCTGGGGATGTTGTTTCAACTTCGTGAAGCTCCCCACGGTTGCGGCTTCTGCATGCGGTTTTGATGTGCCCCAATTTTCCGCAGTTGTGGCATCTAGCGCTTCTAAATCTGCAGGAGGACCTGATGTGGTTCCCTCCGCAGCTGGCACAAGTGACACGGGCCTCTCGGTTGATATTCTTGGGTCTTGCCCCTTCCTTGTTGTCGGGTTTTCGGCTTTGGAGTTTCTCGAATCGACGGTGGATGGCGTCCACGTCGGTGAGATCTTCTATTTCGTCTTGGTCTCTGGGGACTATTTCCCCATGATTCGCGGCCCTGGTTTGATTTTGTTGAGCCTTGGTGAAGTCTTCGGAGTGGGTGTCTTCGTATGCCTGAATCTCTCTAGTGACTTCAGCTAGATTCAGGGCCGGTTTTGCCATTATTTTCTTTTGGAGGTGCTCGTCTCGGAGGCCGATGACCAGTTGGTCTCTTATCCGGTCCTCCAGGTCCGGGAAGTGACACCATCTGGCGGCCTGTCTCACTCCCGATACGAAGTCTGCTGCCGTTTCCCCGGGTCTTTGGCGACGCCTCGCGAACTGGACCCTCCAGTAGATTTCGGAATGGGTCGGCATGTAGTGTTTGCTGAGCTTCTCTGTTAGCTCCGCGTAGGTCACCTGCGCGACCGGCTCTGGGCTGCACAGACCGACGGCCACGTCGTATACCGCGGTTCCGCTGAGGTACAAGAGTGCAGCCGCCTTAGCTCGGTCGTCTGTTATCTTGCTGACCAGCAGGTAACCTTCAATTTGGCCAAGGTGCGATTCCCAACGCTCGGGAAATCGAGTATTGAACTCGCGTATCTGGCCGAAGGCTGCCATGCTGTCTCGGTTCTCCTTCGGCTTGCTTGAGGTGGAAGTTACAACTTCCCGTGACTTAGCTCAGAGCCTCCAGAAGGAACCCTTCCTAAGCTCAGTGACTTCAGCTAGCAAGCCGATCCCACCCTCGTCGCCAGTAGATTAGAGGGAGGAAGGATTACGCGGAGACAGCAGATTCGGCTTCCCGGTTTATTGAGCTACACCAAGGCAAAAACAGTGGGGTTACAGCTCCCTTATATAGTCCGCTGAATGTTGGTTCTGCCAATCACTGGACCCGCTGCTTTCCCGCTCGTCGGCAGGGCCAATCGTCTGCGTTGATTCCTGACAGCTAGAGTCCGCGTGTGGAGCTGTCAAAGCTGCGCCTGCGTGTTGGCTGCCGGCAATTTGACAGCTGTCAAATTGCCGCATGCTGAACTGTCAAGGGAGATTTACCTCACGAACCTTTTCCAACTTGCTGTAACACAACTAATTAATATGTTATCAACATGTGAACACTTATAACAATAACTGATGAATACATATCAGTGAGTACCTCTAAATTTTAACTTTAAAGTCCAGGGGAGTGAGAGAAATGTGTCTATGTTTCTCTGTGTGAGAGAAGACCCTTTTCCCAAACACAGTTGGATTTTGCTCCCTCTGGCCTTTCCTAGCTGCAGAAAGGATCTGTTCAAGTGGCAGACCCTGGAAAGCATGGGGGTTTGGACAGAGTGCAGGACCTTTTGTTAGGGAAAAGGGAGAGGCTGTGTGTAAAGGGAAGGGAATGAGTGAATGAGAGAATTGGATTTGGGCAATCAGCTGGTTAGGCCCTGTAAGCAAAGCAAAGCAAAGTTTGGAAATTAAGCCCTGGGCTAGAAGATCCTCCCAGACATTCATTTGAAGTCTGCAGACAGTGGCGGTGAAAAGTGAAGGTAAAGCCGGTAAGAGAATGTCATGTACTTTCTGCAGGGGAGCAGAAGAGTCCTCAACAGACCCCTTTTTGTCTGAAATCATGGTGGTAGATCCATAAAGGAGCATCACAGTTCTCTGTGAGGGATCCAGAGTGCTCCGTGGGTCCCTTTTTGACCCCAAATTGTGATGGTAGGCAAAAGTCTCACAAGGGGGCTTCAGTGTGCCAGACCAGATAGAACCAAAGTGAACCCCTGCATCAGGAATAAGGGAATCATGGGGTGTTCTAGTTCAAGGGTCGAGATAGGCTCCCCAGTAAAGTTGGCTTGAGGCCTGGGATGGGAATCAGCTACCCGTTCAGGCAGGTATGTAAAAGAGATAGGTAGATAAACTATTAAAAAAGGACTTTGCTAGGGCTTTGCTGGGAAATCAATTTGGCTAAAAAAAGGTACTCAAAGGGAAATTAAAAAAATAAGAAATAGTGACTCACTCTCTCTCTCTCTCTCTCTCTCTCTCTCTCTCTCTCCCCAACCACATGGTATGTTTAAGATGTGTGGCTTCCCAAATTTGAGTTAACTGAGGTTTATGGTGGGTGTAATGTATTGGGCTTTTATTTTTAATGAGTGTATCACGTGAGTTTGATTGCTGGAAGATTGCTTAAGCAGGGAGCTGGCTAACAGCTCCCAGCTCCTCAGACAACCCATCTCCAGCGCCACCATTGGCTGCTTCTAGGGTGGCAATAGGTTGCTTTAAACCTACTGGCCACCACCTAGAGGCCAGGGTATAAATAGCTGCATTCGTAGCCCTGTTCCCCATTTTGGTTCCTGCAAGCAAATAAAGAATGTTCCTGACTGAACTCACTTGCCTCATCTTTTCTCTCAAGCAACGAACCCAGTACACAACACTGGTGATGAAGGTGGGGTCCTGCTCCTTCAACAGAGCTGAGAGTCACTAGGGGTGAGGCTAGAATGTACCTGGTAGGAAAGCAATTCTTCCCCCTATGGTCAGCCTAGCAAAGCCACGCTAGCGACCACAAGCCCTGAGGATCAGTCACAGGGCATATGGAGGAGCAGGACAAGAAGATGACGAGCCCTAGCCATGAAGACCAACCCAAAATGGCGAAGGTCAGAAAGCTGGAAGATTTTGACATAGCTCACCTGGAAAGATGGTCTTAGTATCTATCCAGGGTCGAGAACTACCTCCGCGCCAACTAGGTCGCCGAGGATGGCCTGAAGGCCACTACGCTCCTGTGTATTTGCAGCCCAGCCATGTTCAACATCGCAGAGAACTTGTTTGGGCCAATGCCATTGGAGTCCATAACATTCACGGACTTGAAGAAACGGATCAGCGACCACTTCCAGCCCAAGCTGTCAGTAATTGCTTGGTGCCACGTGTTTGAACAGAGGGTTCAAAAGCCGGGTGAAACAGCATCCAAATTTATCGTGGCATTGAGGCAGGCCGCACATCTGTGCCAGTTCTCCTACATAGAGGAGAGGCTCCGGGACCAGTTCGTCTGTGGCCTCCGGAATCAAGAGTTGCAACAAAAACTCTTCACCAAGGAGACTCTGTTGTTTCCAGACACACTGAAGGAGATCATGATGGACAAAGCCACTGGCAGGGCCTTAAGAGCCATGCAGCCCGCCAAAACAGCACAGCATGAGGAGACCGTCCACCACGAGGATGCCGAACATGCTGAACACTCCGACAACAACACAGAAGTTGACAAGCTACAAAGGCACGATGACCAACGTCGCAGCGACAAGCAACAAGGGACGACTTACAAGGCAGATCCCTTCCTTAGGTGCCCAGGGTGTGGCAGCAGCCACCAAAGCATGGACTGTAGGTTCCGGACAGCCATGTGCCAGACCTGCGGGAAGACAGGCCGCATAGTGTCCATCTGCAGAGGTCTCTAGAAGGACCGGCAATCGAACCGCCAGTTGGACATTCCAATCAAGCGAGGTACCAGGGCCCCGGGGCAGTTTAGCATAGGGTTTTGCTCCAGCTGCAGAAGCATTTGCTGCACAGGAGCTCGCCACCCCATTAAGCCAAAATTTCGACTTCAGGTCAAGCTGCAAGGGGTCCCTTGCAAGATGGAGCTGGACACAGACTCGGCCATGTCCATTATATCACTTGAAACATTCAACTTCCTCTGCAATTGCAGCAAGAGATGGGCTAAGCTCAGGCCATCTGACATTATACTGACCGACTTCCAGAATTCCAGAGTCACAGTCAAGGGCGAGGCCACATTGGCCGTTAAATTTAAGGGGTTTTCTGGGCACCTGGACATTGTCGTAGTAGGGGGTCCGCGAACGAGCCTGATGAGGCCCGATTGGTTTGATGCATTAGGCATCCAAGTCACTGGTATCAACCGGACACAAGTCGCGGGTTTGTGAGGAGTTTGCAGATGTGTTTGACTCAAGCCTAGGAACCTATAAGGGTCCGCCGATAACATTTAAACTCGATCCTACTGTAATGCCTATCAGGATTAAGCCTCTTAGAGTGCCATTTGCTCTTAAACACAAGATAGATACTGAATTGGATAAGCTAGTCGAACAGGGGGTACTACAGCCCGTAGATGGGGGTGAATGGGAAACTCCAATCATCACACCACTAAAAGCCAATGGAGAGGTCAGGATTTGCGCTGATTACAAGTGCACAATTAATCGTTAACTCAAACAGCATGGGTGCCTGTAGTAAGCCACATCCTGGCATCACTGCAAGGGGGTACAGTTTTCACAAAGTTAGATTTGGCTCAGGCTTTCCAACAGCTTCCTGTGGACAAGGCCACAGCCACGGCACAGACTGTTGTAACTCACAGAGGGGCTTTTAAAGTAATACGCCTGCAATTCGGGGTGAGTGTAGCCCCTGGCATTTTTCAAAGCATTATGGAGTGTACGCTCAAGGGCATTCCGGGGGTCTGCCCCTATTTCGACAATGTGCTCATCACTGGTGAGTCCACTTAGATGCTTGCAAGGAGGCTCAGAGCCGTCCTTCAACAGCTTCGTGAAGCAGGCCTTAAACTTAAGAAAAACAAGTGTAGCATTGGAGTTCCTTCAACTGAGTTCTTGGGTTTCCATATCAATGCTGATGGCATCCACCCTACCGAGTCCAAGCTAAAAGCCATTCAGATAGCACCCAGTCCCAAGACAAAAGGAGAGCTTCAGGCATTCCTAGGCCTCTTAAATTTTTACCATGTGTTCCTTCCTAACAAGGCCACAATGGCAGAGCTGTTACACTGGCTCTTGGATAAAAACACTGTTTGGAAATGGACCAAGGTTCATGAAAGCAGTTTTAAGGCATTAAAGGTCCTACTGTCCTCCATTTCAGTAATCACCCACTTTAAAGAGTCGATGCCGGTGTGCCTTGCATGTGACGCATCCCCATACGGGGTGGGGGTTATTTTAAGCCATTTGGAGAGCGATGGGACTTAAGTCCCAATTGCTTATTATTCCAGGACATTGTCCTTGGCAGAGTGTAATTATGCACAAATTGATAAAGAGGCATTGGCCATTGTAGCTGGGGTAAAAAATTCCACAACTACTTGTATGGCAGGGACTTCACGGTCTTCACAGACCATAAACCGCTATTGGGGTTATTCACTACAGACAGACACCCCACATCTTATTCCCTAGGATGTTAAGATGGTCCATCTTTTTATCGGCCTACAGTTTCAGGCTAATTCACAAACCTGGCAAAGATATGGGCCATGCAGATGGCCTCAGCTGGTGACCATTGCCTCCAGCGGCTTGCATTTTGTCTATTCAGACTTGCCTGAGTTTCCCCTCCACGCTGGGGATGTAGCTGCAGAAACTGCTGTGGACAAGACTCTAAGCAGAGTGCTATCCTGGATTCACATGGGGTGGCAGGAAAACAGTCCTGGACCCAAGTTCCAAAGCTACTTCACACATAGACACGAGCTTTCAGCTCACAAGGGTTGTATTCTATGGGGGAGCAGGGTCATTGTTCCCACTTCATTAAGGGACAGGGTACTGCAATCACTTCATGAAGGTCATCCGGGCATTGTCCGGATGAAGGCTTTGGTATGAAGCTACTTATGGTGGCCAGGATTATATAAAGCCATAAAAGCTCAAATACACTGGTATTACACATGTCAGCAGTCTAGGCCTGAAATGCCACACGCTCCTGTCATAGATGGGAGGAGACACACACTCCCTGGTCAACGATTCATATCAACTTCGCTAGACCCTTTCAGGGACACCTATTTTTGATAGTGGTCGACAGCCACTCTAAATGGCTGGAAGGCATTCCAATCGTGAATATGACTACTGCTAGGACCATCCATGTGCTTAGGAAACTTTGCAATGCATGGGTTGCTGGAAGTCATAGTATCCAATAATGGGGCCCAGTTCACAGTGGCAGAATTTCAAGCCTTCTTGAGGACTAACCTCATTAGGCACACAACATCGGCTCCATTTCATCCGTCTAGCAATGGGCAAGCCGAACAAATGTTGCGCACTACAAAGGAGTCACTGAAGCGCATAGTGACTGGGGATTGGCACCACAGACTGGCTGATTTTTTGCTCTGCCAGCATACCACACCGTGCATGGCAACTGGCAAAAGCCCAGCAGAGCTGCACTGGGGAAGGCGACTAATCACAAAACTGGACAGGTTGAAGCCAGACTAGGTGGCAGCAAACACCTCTCACCCAAGACCTCCAAGGGGGTTGCAAGTGGGTGATGGGGTGTGGGCCCGGAACTCTGGGCATGGGAACTCGTGGGTACCAGACAAGATCGCTAAAATCTCTGGCCCTCTCTCGTATGAAGTAATCCTAGATGGCAGGCGAGTCGTTCGCTGCGATATTAACCAGCTGAGGAAGTGGTTCCCAGACTGGCCACAAAGCAAGGACTTCGTTCCAGGCCCAATTCAAGGATCTCAAACCTGTAGCCAGGCCGAACAATTCACAATCTCTGAGGACCCTAGCAATCAGAGCAACGGGGAGGTGTTTGTAGAGGGGCAAAGCCCAGGAGTGCAACATGGGTCCCCTGATGGGGAAAGTCAAACTGAACAATACAGCCACTGTGCTAACTCTGCTCAAACAATGCACTCTGGGGTAAGCCGACCTGGAATGGCCAACCAGAGAAACTCGAGTGAGCCAGACTCTCATGGACTCAAGAACCCTGGTCTACCCAACCAGGTGGACAAGCTGGTAGACCGGGAGCTGCCGGGATCCCCCAGGCAATCTACAAGGGTTTGCAAACCTCCTGCGTACTTACAGGATTTTGTCCTAAAATAATTGTGCTATAATGTTGTGTGTGTCACTGAAATTGCTGCAAGTTCAGGAAAGCCTCTGTATTATCAAATATTTGGAACAATGCTGTACTCGTGCCTACTACTATTTTGTATTCTTGTAAACTCTGTAATTGCTGTACTTATTTCTTTTGTTGCTATAATGTGTGTACATTCTAGGGGAGAGGGGTGTAATGTATTGGGCTTTGTTTTACTGAGTGTATCACATGGATTTGATTGCTGGGAAATTGCTTAAGCAGGAAACTGGCCAACGGCTCCCAGCTCCTCAGACAACCTGTCTCCAGCGCCACCATTGGCTGCTTCTAGGCCAGCAATAGGTTGCTTTAAGCCTATTGGCCACCACCTAGAGGCCAGGGTATAAATAGCTGCATTCGCAGCCCTGTTCCCCAGTTTGGTTCCTGCAAGCAAATAAAGAATGTTCCTGACTGAGCTCACTCGCCTCATCTCTTCTCTCAAGCAACGAACCCAGTACACAACAGTGGGAATGACTAGGATGTGTAAAACTAAGACTTCTGTTTTCTTTTCTGTTCTCTTGTCTTTGTGTGTATATGGGTGTCAAAGACTTTGTGTGTGAGGTAAATGTGACTGTTAACTGTCTGTAATCCAAAGAGAAAAGAATTTTAAAATTCTGCTAGAAATTCTGCTTAAATTAAGCCACCAAAAGGAAATACCCTCACTCTGTTTCTCTGGCCAACAGAGTGAAGAAAAATGTGTTTCTTTGTTTTTCTTCCTTTCTCTGTACTCTTAACAACAGCCCAAAGTTAGCAGGAGGGAATGTTTTAAGTTCATCTGCTGGAAAAGTTTCACTCTTGCAAATAATAATAATAATAATAATAATAATAATAATAATAATAATAATAATAATAATAATAATAATAATAATAATAATAATAATGAGAAGGAGAAGGAGAAGAAGAAGTTGGAAGGGACCTTGGAGGTCATCTAGTCCAACCCCCTGCTCAGGCAGGAAACCTATACCATTTTGGACAAATGGCTGTCCAGTCTCTTCTTACAAACTTCCAGTGTTGGAGCATTCACCGCTTCTGGAGGCCGGTTGTTCCACTGTTAATTGTTCTAACTATCAGGAAGTTTCTCCTTACTTCTAGGTTGCTTCTTTTCTTGATTAATTTCCATCCGTTGCTTCTTGTCCTGCCTTCAGGCACTTTGGAGAATAGCTTGACTCCCTCTTCTTTGTGGCAGCCCCTGAGATATTGGAACACTGCTATCATGTCCCCCCTCATCCTTCTCTTCATTAAACTACTAGACATACCCAATTCTAGCAACCATTCCTTATATATTTTAGCCTCCAGTCCTCTAATCATCTTTGTTGCTCTTCTCTGTACTCTTTCTAGAGTCTCAACATTTTTTTTTACATCTTGGTGACCAAAACTGGATGCAGTATTCCAAGTGTGGCCTTACCAAGGCATTGTAAAGTGTTATTAATACTTCACCTGATCTTGATTCTATCTCTCTGTTAATGCAGCCTAACACTGTGTTGGCTTTGTTTGGCAGCTGCAGCACACTGCTGGCTCATATCTAAGTGATTGTCCACTAGGACTCCAGGATCCCTCTCACAGTTGCTGCTATTGAGCAGGGTGCCACCTATGCTAGACCTGTGCATTTGGTTTTTCTTGTCTAAATATAGAACTTTACTTTTTTCACCATCGAATTTCATTTTGTTAAATAGCACCCAGTGTTCCAGTTTGTTCAGATCCTCCTGTATCTTAAGTCTATCTTCTGGAGTGTTGACTATTTCTGACATCTTGATGTCGTCTGCAAATTTGATGAGTTCCCCATCTATCCTTTTGTCCAAATTGTTGATGAATATGTTGAAGAGCACCGGGCCTAGAACAGAGCCCTGAGGCACCCCACTACACACTTCCCTCCATGTAGATGCAGTTCCACTGAGGACTACATGCTGAGTATGGCCAGTCAGCCAGCTATGAATCCATTTGGTGGTGATGCTGTCTAACCCACATTTTTCTATCTTATCAATTTAATTTATTTTTCAAGTAGTAGGTTGTGATCTACTTTATCAAATGCCTTACTGAAGTCCAAGTAAATTATATCCACAGCATTCCTCTGGTCCACTAATTTTGTCACTTGATCAAAGAATGCAATAAGATTGTCTGGCATGATCTGTTTTTGACAAACCCATGTTGGCTTTTAGTAATAACTTTGTTTGCCTCTAAGTGTTCGTTGATTTTTGTTTGATAATCTTTTCCAGAATCTTCCCAGGTATTGAGGTCAGGCAGATAGGTTTGTAGTTTCCTGGATCTATTTTCCCCCCCTATTTTTTGAAGTTGGGAATTACATCAGCTCTTTTCCAGTCCTCTGGTAATTCCCCAGTGCTCCAGGATCTTTGAAAAATATAGTTCAGTGGTTCTGAGATCACATCTGCCAGTTCCTTGAGAACCTTGGGGTGTAATCCATCTGGTCCTGGTGATTTGAACTCGTCTAGGGTGGACAAGTGTTCATTTATCATTTTCTTGCATATCTTGTGTTTCTAATCTATTTTTATGGTACTGTTTTTGATAGGTTCGACTGTGTTTTTTTTCTTTTGTGTAAAGACAGATGCAAAAAAAAGGAAAAAATGAGTTAAATAGTTCTGCTTTCTCCCTGTTGCTTGTCACCTTCTTGCCACTTTCACCCACTAATGGACCAATCATTTCCCTAACTTTTTTCTTGTTTTTTACATGTTGAAAGAAGCTTTATTTGTTATTTTTTATTTTGGTCACAAGCCTTAGTTCATTTTGAACCTTAGCTTTCCTCACTTCAACTTGGTAGGCTCGGACTATTTGCTGATAGTCTGCTTTAGTTATGTGCCCCTCTTTCCACTTTTTATACTTATCCTTTTTATCTTTCAATTTATCAGAGAGTTCTTTATGCAGCCATACTGGTTTCTTTTGAGAGCTGTTATTTTTCTTCTTTGTTGGTATTGTGCTAGACTGGGCTTTTATTATCTCACTTTTCAAAATTTCCCAAGCTTCTTGAGTTGTTTTCCCCTTGATGATTCTCATCCATGGAATCCTTCCAAGTCCTCTCTAAGTTTATTTAAATTAACTCTCTTAAAGTCCAAGACTCTAGTTTGACTGTGTTCTATTGCTTGTGCTGCCATAATGTTGAATTCCAATATTGCATGAGCACTCCCCCCAAGGTTCCTGTGGCTTCAACACCTTTTATCATTTCATCTCTGTTAGTGAGAATTAGATGCAATATGGCTAATCCCCTAGTTCCCTTCTCTACTTTTGGGAGACAAAGTTGTCTGCTAGGTTTGTCAGGAATCTGTTTGATCTTCCACTTGGTGCAGAGTTTGTCTCCCAGTTGATGCCAGGGTAATTAAAGTCCCCCATTACTGTTGTGATGTGCTTCCTACATACCTTAGTTTGCTGACTAGCAAAAAGTTCATCTGGGTGGCCTATAGTATACACCTATGGCAATGTCATTCCCCCTCTCCCCGTTTTATATTGACCCAAATGCATTCCAGACAGTTTTCATCATTGTTGTGCTCTATTTCTATAGAGATACAGTTATTTCTTATATAGAGAGCAACTCCACCTCCTCTTTTATTTGGTCTGTTTCTTTTAAATAATTTAAATCCCTCTAGCTGAGTGTTCCATTTGTGGGTTTCATCCCATCATGTTTCCATAATGGCAACGTTATCATATCTGCCCTCATTTACCTGAATTTCTAGTTCCCCCTGTTTACTGTTCATACTCTGTGCATTGGTGTATAGACATTTGAGACCTTTATGACTGACCCTGTGTTTACTTTCTACATAACCTGTGTGGTGCCTGAGTTCCCCTATTTTCTTATCACCTGTTTAGTTAGTGCACTTTGTGTGGCACTCGCTATTAAAAGCTTGATTTTGCTTGACAGCAAGGTTGATATTCTTGTACACACACACATCTATGTTACATGCACTGCTAACCCTGTATTTTTTTTATTGCCAGGGAGAGGGATGTTCTGTATCAGTTAACCCACTGTCCCCATTGTTTAGTTTAAATATTCCTCCAGAAAATCTGTGAGTTTATTGCCAAGTAACACAGTCCCTTTCTTTAATGAATGCAAACCGTCTCTTTTTTTACATTGTTTTATTGGACCAGCTACAGACATTGTGACTAATATAACCAAAGCCTTCCCCTTTACATCACTCCTTTAGCCACATATTGAATTCTGCTATACACTGGCCTTTTCCATTTTGCTCCTTATACACTGGTAAAACCTCTGAAAAAGTAAGCCTACAGCCTAACCTGCCCCAAGCTCTGGAAATCATTCTGCAATGTGTTCTAAATGGGTATGTGTTGTAAATGGGTTTTCTGTCTATCCTTTTCCTGAAACATGACCAGCATTTTTCAAGTTACAAGTCCTTAAGTCCTAACATGTTGCAAATGTTCAGTTCAGAAGTGAAACTTTTCATGTATGTTCTCTTACCAGAATCCAGCCTTTCTTTTGTCCTCATCTGTGATTTCCTCATTTTGTCTGCCTATCTGTTTCTTTTACTACAGCATTAATGCCTTTTCAAACTCTGCCTACAAGCTCCACCCCCCCCCCCATTCTACTGCTCCTTTTCTTATTGTCTGTTCTCCAAGCCTTTGTCTGCCTCTCCTAGGAGAGTCCACCCAGAAAGGGGGGAGGAGTTCTTGCTGTCATGTCTTTCAGCCCTGCATAGATGACCCCTCCCAACCTTTGGAAGCAGAGCACACTGACCCAGATGCTACCTCCATCCATTTGAGCCATGGAATTGGGTTTTGAATACAGCCATCCACTAAAAAGCCACCATGCAACCTGAGTGGAATAGATCTTCCCAAGTCCTACCATTCCCCCAGATGCCTGTGAACGCTGCAGAGGAAGGAAGGAGTCCTGGAGCCATTGGTCCCCATGTGAAGCCTCAGAAGAAAATTAGGAAGACCATGGGGGGAGGGTAGAAAATCATTGTAAAGTTTTCTTTCTTGCCCCATTTGTTTTGTAATAAGCCAGTTGAATGGATTCATGGAGTTATGGCATTTGGGAATAGTTGGCACAGCAAGTACTGAACACCTTGGACTTTTATCTGGTGGGAGGGAAAATTTACCCAGAATGTTTATATTGCCTGTTTTGTATTAGTAGCTGCACATACACACGCACACACACCATTAGAATCACATTGAGTCTATCTCTTTCACTTACCTTCAGAAAGCTCCAGCCTGATTCTTGCCCTGTGTCATTAAAACTTTGTAGGAACAACTTCCTGCAAATTCCAAGGGGGGGAAAACCAGCCCCCCTCAGGTGATTTGCAATTCATATGCCCTGACTAGGGAAGTAGCAGGAAAAGAGATCTCCAAACCTAAGCCCTGAATATCTTGCACTGGTGGACTCAGATTGGGAATCCTAGGGCTCACTATGCGCAATTTTAAAAATAATAGCCTAGCTTGCATACTGGCTAACCTCAATTGGACATTACAAACCTGGATGCACTGAACTAAGAACTAAGGCAGGAAACAACCCTTGAAAATGGGCAGCCAGTGGTTATGTACTGAGGCAAACCATGGCTGTGAAGAATTTTGGGAGGAATGTGCAAATCTGACTGGAAGCTCAAAGTGACATCCAATATTTGAAAATGATTGGCACAGAATATTGGACACTACAAATTTCTTTTCCACCTAACAAAATTTTTGCCCTGACTTTTAGAACTTTATGGGTTGGAAGCTCCCCTTTTGGGAGCCACTGCAGGGATCTTTTTCTGCTTGCTTCTATTAGTGTCTTCCTTTTTTGTGGCTTAACAGTTTAAAGTTTGTTTACCAAGTCTCCTTGACCAGATCAATTTTAATCTTGTGCCAGTAAGTGTGTCATTCACACACTTATGGCACAAAATGGAGATTTTTGGGAAGTCGCCCCCCCAGAAGGAAATATTAAAAGGGCAGACTATATTTCCCTAAAGGATTTTAAAAACAGAAACCAACCCTGCCCCCAAGTCTCTCTGTCCCAAGCAGAAACCAAGTCTGCAGGAATGCAGATGTGATAATCTTGTCAGGAAACTGGGATTAGGAAGAAAGATCAACATCAGCCACAGCCCCAGGGAAGCAGGATATGACCAGAAAGGCACACCCAGACTCAGGTCAGAATATGTGACACAGCCTCAAACAGGAACAAGAAACAACCTCAAGAGCCTCAGAGGGTATAAAAACGCACTCCCCACATGTGCTCAGCCTCTTTCTTGCAGACCCATCTTTCTGTCTGGCTCTCCTCTTCAATAAACTACAACCTTCTTTCTAAAGCAGTCGCCATGTTGTTTATTCCCGGCTTGGATGAATCATGATGAAGACTTTTCCTTCAACAATAGTGCCTGCTTTGGTAGTGGGGGAGGGGAGTTTAAATATACACTAATTAAATTAAAATGTTAAACCCTCCCCCCATTCCTTGATCTCAGCCATTGGTATCAGTTCTGCAGTATATTGAACTGCACAGAGAGAAAAAAACCTGAAGAATATTTGTACACTTCTTATTCTGTGAAAGTTGAAGACATTTTCAATATATTTTCTGGACAGTAAGCCTAAGAGAGTTCAGAATATTTATTTTGAGCAAATGTGCTACACATCATTGCATAAACATGGGAACAGATATGGATAAACTACAAAGAAATAAGTAAAACATGATCCCAAGTTAATATGTGTTTAATCTCTGCTCCCCCTTTGTATAGAGATACATATTGCCCTGGTTTCTCAGCAAAAAGACAGGATTGTGTAAAATAGAAATCTGTGGTTTATGCTAACTTAAGATTTTGGAGCAGAGCAAACACTTTTCCAAACAACTGAAAAATCCCTTTTGCCCTGCTGATTTCCAAAAGGAAAGGTACTCCATAAATGGGCATAATCAGTGTGTGATTGGTTGAGTCAGAGTGACCTGCTTGGAGCCAGACTGAAAGGAGGGGGGGGGGAAGGGTGGAAAGGCTGTGGACTGAGGGGAGGCAAGCAGCTACATCAGAATGTTTGAACAAGACAAAGAACAGCTCCAGCAACCAAATAAGGAAGTTGGAACACTGGTATTTCACAATACAAGCAACTTGAGAATTTGGGACGAGCTCTGGGAGAGATAAATGCATCGGAAAGAGCAGGAAATCTTTCCATCCTTATTCTTATTAATCAACTCTGACAAACTTAAGAGGGCTTCACTTTTTATCACATTAATTGGAAGATTTGGCATAAAACATCAATTGAGAATGTTTATTAAAGACTGAATTAATCATGTTTCTCTTTAGACCTGCAGAATTATGGGCCTATTCACAATGCATTTATTTTTCTCAGTATAACTTATTTTCAAGTGTGAAATGCTTGGAAAAATATCAAGATTCCCAACAATATTTCAAGAAATGTTCAGATCTCTCTCTCTCTCTCTCTCTCTCTCTCTCTCTCTCTCTCTCTCTCTCTCTCTCTCTCTCTCTCTCTCTCTCTCTCTCTGTGTGTGTGTGTGTGTGTGTGTGTGTGTGTGTGTGAGAGAGAGAGAGAGAGAGAGAGAAGGGGGGCAATCCCATGGCTTTTGCTTGGTTTAATTGTTAGTCTAGCCCAGGGGTAGGCAACCTCAGCTCTTTTATGACTCATGGACTTCAACTCCCAGAATTCCTGAGTCAGCTGACTCAGGAATTCTGGGAGTTGAAGTCCATGAGTCATAAAAGAGCCGAGGTTGCCTACCCCTGGACTCTAGCCCATTATGCAATAATGTTTTTGGTAAAGCTTTGAATTATCCTATAGATATTATACCCATGAGATCTGTATTTAAAGTATATCAAAAGATGGAAATCATATATTGAATATGTTAGTGCCCCATGGGAATTGCTTGTTCATTCCTATAAGAAGAAATATTTGATGGGTTTTTATTTTTGAAAATACAAAAGCTGTCTGGGAAAGAACAAAAATAGATGGCTGCTTAATTTCTGTAGATTATTTTATTACATAAATATTCTGTAAATTATTTTCGGTGGCATACTACAGTACTAGGTTTAAGTACTAGGTTTTTTCTTTTGTTTACATTTTGTCAGTTTCTTTGACAAGAGCTTATCATTTGTGTCTTGTAATACACCCTGAGCACTGATGATATTGAAGCCTTTCTCTACTTGGGGGCCTTCAGATGTGTATGCGAACAAAACAAAGATTGTCCTAGCCTTCTCATTGAAGGATGGGTGATAGAAAAATTTGAATCTGCTAATGATTTGAATCTGTTTAGGTAACATATCCCCTTCATGGATTACTGCTTTGTCGTGGCGAAGGGGCTTGTGTAATTCAATGAAGCTATGAGCTATGCCATGCAGGTCCACCCAAGACGGACAGGTCATAGCAGAGAGTTCTGACAAAATGTGATCCACTGGAGAAGGAAGTGGCAACCCACTCCAGTATCTTTGCCATGAAAACCCCATGGACAATACCAAAAGGAAAAAAGATATGATTCTGGAAGATGAGCCCCTCATCAGAAGGTGTCCATTATGCTACCGGGGAAGAGCAGAGTATACTACTGCGGGCAAGAATCCCTCAGAAGAAATGGAGTAGCCATCATAGTCAATAAAATAATAGGAAAAGCAATACTGGGATACATTCCCCAAAATGACAGAATGATCTCAGTTCGAATCCAAGACAAACCATTCAATATCACAGTAGTCCAAGTCTATGCCCCAACCACCGGTGCTGAAGAGGATTAAATTGACCAGTTCTATGAAGCCCTACAGCACCTTATAGAACTAACACCCAAAAATAATGTCCTTATCATCATGGGGGATTGGAATGCTAAAGTAGGAAGCCAACAGTTAAGCAGAATAACAGGCACGTTTGGCCTTGGAGTACAAAATGAATCAGGGCACAGGCTGATAGAATTTTGTCAAGAGAATACGATGGTCATAGCAAACACTCTTTTCCAACAACCCAAGAGACAACTCTACACATGGACATCACCAGACGGTCAACACAGAAATCAGATTGACTATGTGCTCTGCAGCCAAAGATGGAGAAGATCTATACAGTCAGTAAAAACAAGACCAGGAGCTGAGTGTGGCTCAGACCATGAGCTTCTCATTGCAAAATTTAGGCTTAAACTGAAGAAAGTAGGGAAAAGCACTAGGCCACTCAGGTATGAATTAAATCATACCCCTGACGAATATACAGTAGAGGTGAAAAATAGATTTGAGGAATTAGATCTGATAGACAGAGTGCCTGAAGAACTATGGATGGAAGTTTGCAGCATTGTACAAGAAGTAGCAACTAAAACCATCCCAAATTAAAAGAAATGCAAGAAAGCAAAATGGCTGTCTGAGGAAGCTTTGCAAATAGCTGAGGACAGGAGGGAAGAGAAAGGCAAGGGAGAAAAAGAAAGATACACCCAATTGAATGCAGAATTCCAAAGAATAGCTAGAAGAGATAAGAATGCCTTCTTAAATGAACAGTGCAAAGAAATAGAAGAAAACAATAGAATAGGGAGGACTAGAGATCTCTTCAAGAAAATTGGAGAGATGAAGGGAACATTTCATGCAAAAATGGGCATGATTGAGGACCAAAATGGCAGGGACCTAACAGAGGCATAAGAGATTAAGAAGAGGTGGCAAAATTACACAAAAGAACTATACAAGAACGAGCTTAATATTCCTGATAACCACGATGAGGTGGTCACTGACCTCAAGCCAGACATGTGAAGCGAGATGGGCCTTAGGAAAGCTGAGCAACAACAAAGCTAGTGGAGGTGACTGTATTCCAGCTGAGCTTTTCAAAATCTTAAAAAACAATGCTACACTCAATTTGCCAGCAAATTTGAAAAACTCAACAGTGGCCACAGGATCGGAAAAGATCAGTTTACATTCCAATTCCAAAGAAAGGCAGTGCTAAAAAATGTTCAAACTATCACACCACTGCACTCATTTCACATGCTAGTTAAGTTATGCTTAAAATCCTACAAGCTAGTCTCCAGCAGTATGTGGATCGAGAACTACCAGAAGTATAGGCATGATTTTGAAGAGGCAGAAGAACTAGAGATCAAATTGCCAACATACGCTGGATCATGGAGAAAGCTACAGAGTTCCAGAAAAACATCTATTACTGCTTCATTGACTATGCTAAAGCATTTGATTGTGTGAATCACAACAAACTTTGGCAAGTTCTTAAAGAGATGGGAGTACCAGACCATCTTATTTGTCTCTTGAGAAATCTATATGTGGGTCAAGAAGCAACAGTGAGAACTGGACACTGATTGGTTCAAAATTGGGAAAGGAGTGTGGCAAGGCTGTATGCTGTCGCCCTGCCTGTTTAACTTATATGCAGAGCACATGAATGAAACTTAATGAAACTAAACATTAAGAAAACCAAGATCATGGCATCTGGCCCTCTCAATTCCTGGAAAATAGATGGGGAAAAATGGAGGTAGTGACAGATTTTATTTTCCTGGGCTCCAAGATCACTTCAGATGGGGACTGCAGCCAAGAAATTAAAAGACACTTGCTCCTGGGGAGGAAAGCCATGGCAAATCTAGACAGTGCACTAAAAAGCAGAGACATCACTCTGCCAACAAAAGTGCTTATAGTCAAGGCTATGGTCTTCCCAGTTGCAATGTATGGCTGTGAAAACTGGACCATAAGAAGGGCTGAGCGCCAAAGAATTGAAGCCTTTGAATTATGGTGCTGGAGAAGACTCCTGCGAGTCCCTTGGACTGCAAAATGATCAAATCGGTCAGTCCTAGAGGAGATCAACCCTGACTGCTCTTTAGAAGGCCAGATCCTGAAGTGGAAACTCAAATACTTTGGCTATCTAATGCGAAGGAAGGACTCACTGGAGAAGAGCCTGAAGCAGTAGGCATGAGCCTGAATGGACTCCAGAAGATGGTAGAGGACAGGAAGGCCTGGAGGAATGTTGTCCATAGGGTCGCGATGGGTCAGACACAACTTCGCAACTAACAACAAGTAACATATATTTTCAACATTGCCTACTCTGAACTGAAGCAATTTGATTAGCTCCACCTTAGCATCTCCAAGCAAAGTAAATTGATTCAAACTGGCAGTCATTTTGCTCCTGTGAAAATAAAATTAAAAAGCACTTGTGCAGAACCTCCTTTTAGCATTTTGACTGAATCATTGTTGCTGTTCCTAATCTAACACTTTAAAGGAAAGTGCTGCTTTGAAGAGGTGCTTCAGTTAACAATTAAAGTACCCCTTTAAAGTTCAGCACAATTTTTAAAGTGTTATTTTTCTATCGTAAATTGCTTTGCTCTTTCTGCAAAGAATCCAGCACACTATAGTTCTGCATGATCCTGACTCAGATATTTTAATAATTGTTTACCTGTACTGTAATATGAATGAAGGAATAAAATACTTGTTCATGTTGTAATGCTAGAAAATCATTCAAATATCATCGCTATGTTCTTATTTCCCCAAACAATAAGAAAACTATGAGAATAAAATTATGGGCATATAGCAGGCAATTCAGTTCAGGTTTTTGCTTCAAATTCTTTATGAAATTTTTGAAGCTTGGCTCTCATGTAATGTTGAGCTAGTACAGGAGTCTTCAAACTTGGCCCTTTTATGGCTTGTGGACTTCGATGAGGAATTCTGGGAGTCAAAGTCCACAAGCCATAAAAGGGCCAAGTTTGAAGACCCGTGAGCTAGTACCAGCAGTTTCAGATCTCAAACCAAATGTTTGGTGTATGTCTGCAGGCAGGAAGTACAAGTAGTCCTCAAATTATGACCATAATGGAACTATTGTCACTTGTGACCGACCTGATTTTGTGACCTTTTTTGTGGCTCACCATAGGCATGGGTTCTTTGCTGGAAGCAAGAGACGAGGCGAGAGAGTTCAGGCAGGAACATGCTTTATTGAATGCAGGAACTAAACTGAGAACCAAGGCTGCTACGCAGCTATTTGTACTCTGGCCACTAGGCAGCGGCCAATAGGTTTAAAGGAACCTATTGAACCCTAGAGCCAACTAATGGTGGTCCTGGAGACGGTCTGTCTGAGGAGCCAGCGACCGTTACCCAACTCCTTGCTTAAGCAATCTCACAGCATTCAAAACCCATGTGGTACAATTTAAGCAAAAATAGGCCCAATACATTACACCCCTCCCCCCTAGAATGTACACACATTATAATAATAGTAGAAAATAAAATACAGCAGTTTACAATGTTTGCAATAGTACAAAACAATAGTAGGGAATAAGTACAGCAGTGTGCAATGTTTTCAATAGTACAGATACTTTTCCTGAACAGGAGGCAAGTACAGTAGTTACACAAGCACTTACAATAGCACAATTACTTGAGGACAAAATCCTGCAAATAAGCTGGAAGCTTACGTGACCTTGTAGATTGCCTGGGGGAATCCAGGCAGCTCTCGGTCTACCAGCTTGCCCGCTGGGCTGGGTAGACCAGGACCCATGAGTCCACGAAAGTCAGACAGACTCGAGTCCCTCTGGCTGGCCATTCCAGGTCGGCCCAAGCCAAAGTCCATCGTTGGAGCAGAGTTAGCACAGCGGCTGTCTTGGTCGGATTGACTTTCCCCATCAGGAGACCCATGTTGCACTCCTGGGCTTTGCCCATCTACAACCACCTCGCCGTTGTTCTGACTGCTAGAGGCCTCAGGGTATGTGAATTGCCCTGCTTGGCTGCCAATTTCTGGCTCTGGGAATGGACCCGTCATGAGGTCCTCGCTTTGTGGCCGTTCTGGGAACCGCTTCCACAGCTGATCAATATGGTGGTGAACGACTCACCTGCCATCCAAAGCCACCTCATACGAGAGGGGGCCCGAGACTTTAGCAATTTTTCCTGGCACCCACAAGTTCCCATGCCAATAGTTCCAGGCCCACACCCCCTCACCCACTTGCAACTCCCTTGGAGGCTTTGGGCAAGCGGCGTCTGCTGCCACCCAGTCTGGGTGCAGCCTGTCCAGTTTAGTGATGAGCTTTCTTCCCCAGCGAAGCTCTGCTGGGCTCTTGCCTGTTGCTGTGCAAGGCGTGGTGTGCTGGCAAAGGAAGAAATCAGCCAGCCTGTGGTGCCAATCCCCAATCACTATGTACTTGACTGACTCCTTTGTAGTGTGCACCATCTGTTCGGCCTGCCTGTTACTCGAAGGGTGAAAGGGAGCCTATGTAGCATGCCTTATGAGGTTAATCCTCAAGAAGGCTTGAAACTATGCCGCTGTGAACTGGGCCCCGTTGTCGGATACTACAACATCCGGCAGTCCATGTGTTGCAAAAAGCTTTCTAAGCACCTGTATAGTCCTAGCAGTAGTCATACTTGCAATTGGAATAACTTCCAGCCATTTAGAGTGGCTGTCAACCACTATCAAAAATATCTGTCCCTGAAAGGGACCAGCAAAGTCGATATTTATTTATTTATTTATTTATTAAATTTGTATACCGCCCTTCTCCCGAAGGACTCAGGGCGGTGAACAGGGCAATACATATCAAAAACAAGATACAAAAATTAAAAACGATTAAACAAAATGCCCACGAATAAGTTAAAACACATTAAACGTAGGTTAAAACACATTAATAAAACCCAACCCCATCCCATCAGGCCAGGCCAGCTTGTTCGAAAAGGTACGTTTTGAGATCGCGCCGGAAGGAGCGGAGGTCAGGCGCCATCCGGAGCTCGACCGGAAGATGGTTCCATAAATCCGGTGCGCCCACAGAGAACACCGTCCCCCTGGGGGCCACCAGTCGGCATTCTTTGACCGGTGGCACCCTGAAGAGGCCCTCTCTGTGGGAGCATATTGGGCGGAGCGAAGTTGACACCGGCCGCAGGTGCTCCCCAAGGTATTCCGGACCCATGCCATGTAGGGCTTTGTAGGTCATTACCAACACCTTGAATCTCACCCGGAAGACAACTGGAAGCCAATGCAGCTCACGGAGCAGAGGTGTAACATGGGAACTCCCAACACAACTCTCGCGGCTGCATTCTGTACCAGTTGGAGCCTCCGAGTGGTCTTCAAGGGTAGCCCCATGTAGAGAGCGTTGCAGTAGTCCAGACGAGAGGTCACGAGCGTGTGAGTGACCGTACGTAAGGCACAGCTACTATATGGTCTTCTAGAGAAAGCTGTGAATCTAGGAGGACTCCCAAGTTGTGAGCCCTATCTACGGGGGGTAATAACTCACCCCCCATAGAGAGAGATGGGATATCCTGAATATCCCAAGATGCCGGTACGCACAGCCACTCGGTCTTGTCAGGGTTGAGTCGAAGCCTGTTCCTCCCCATCCATACCCGAACCGCCTCCAGGCAGCGGGACATCACGTTGAGGGCATCACTGGGGTGGTTTGGGGTCGAAATGAAAAGCTGGGTATCATCAGCATATTGATGATACCCAACTCCAAAGCCACGAATGATCTCACCCAGCGGTTTCATGTAGATGTTGAACAGGAGAGGCGAGAGGACCGACCCCTGAGGGACTCCACAAGCGAGAGGCCTCGAGGTCGACCTCTGCCCCCCTGCCAACACCAACTGTGAACGTCCCAGGAGATAGGAGGAGAACCACTGAAGAACCATGCCTTCCACTCCCAATCCCCTGAGACGCCGCAGCAAGATACCATGGTCGATGGTATCGAAAGCTGCTGAGAGGTCTAATAGGACTAGGACAGAGGAATATCCCCTGTCCAGAGCCCTCCAGAGATCATTCACCAGAGCGACCAATGCCGTCTCCATGCTGTACCCGGGCCTGAAGCCCAATTGGTACGGGTCTAGATAATCCGCTTCATCCAGAACCAGAGGGAGCTGATGCGCCACCACACTCTCAACAACCTTCGCAAGAAAGCGAAGGTTGGAGACCAGATGAAAGTTATTTAACACAGCTGGGTCCAAGGCAGGCTTCTTGAGGAGAGGTCTCACCACCGCCTCCTTCAAGGCGGCAGGGAAACTACCCTCACTCAAAGAGGCAGATATAACTGCCTGGAACCAGCCTCGTGTCCCCTCCCGGGCTGCATAAGCCAGCCAGGAAGGGCACGGGTCCAATAAACATGTGGTGGAGCTCAGCCTCCCCATAATCCTGTCCACTTCCTCCAGAGTCACAGGATCGAACTCCTCCCAGATAACATTGACAAGACCGCCCGTGTCCTGATCGTCAGACTCTGCCCAGTCGGAGTCCAAACCGGTCCGAATCTGAGCGATTTTGTCCAACAGATGTTGACTAAACTCCTCGGCACGCCCCTGCAAGGGTTCCTCACTCACCTCCTGATTAAGGAGGGAGCGGGTCACCCTAAACAGGGTGGCTGGGCGATTATCTGCGGACGCGATAAGGGTAGCGAAGTAATTAGACCTCGCCACCCTTATCGCTGCGACATAAGACCTAATATGGGTTCTTAGTCGCAATCGGTCGGATTCAGATCGGCTGGACCAACAACCGCTCTCCAGGCCCCGTCTCCGACGCTTCATCTCCCGGAGCTCCGCGGAGAACCATGGAGCCCACTGGGATCTGCGCCGGATCAGGGGCCGCAAGGGTACAACTCGGTCAAGTGCCTCCGTGGCCGTCCTTTCCCAGGCTTCCACTAAGGCATCTGCCGAGCTGTGAGCAGAGGAGGCAGGTGGGGGCCCCAGCGCTGCCTGGAACCTCTCAGGGTCCATTAAGCGCCTGGGGCGGAACCATCTAGTTGGCTCAACACACCCATGGTGGGGAGTGGCAAAACGGAAGACCAGCCGCAGGAGATGATGATCGGTCCATGACAGGGGCATAACAATTGGGGAGCCCCCACCAAGATCATCTAACCACCGTCCAGATAGAAAAACCAAATCCAGGGTGTGACCTCCCACATGAGTCGGTCCATAAATTACTTGCGTCAGGTCCATGGCCGTCATGGAAGCCATGAACTCCCGAGCTAACTCGGATGATCCTCCCAGGGATGGTAGATTGAAGTCACCCAAAACCATGAGTTTGGGGAACTCAATCACCAGCCCCGAGAGGATATCGAGAAGCTCAAGCAGGGCTGCTGCTGCACAACTAGGCGAAAGGTACACCAGCAGCAAGCCCAACTGCGCCCTAGGACCACACCTCAGTAAGAGAGATTCACACCCGACTATCTGAAGAATGGTGGCCTCCTGCGGACATAAGGTCTCCCTCATAACCACAGCCACTCCCCCACCCCTACCCTGAGTCCGAGGCCGGTGTAGCACCCGGAAGCCTGGTGGGCAAAGATCAACCAGAGGGATACCACCCTCTGGGCCCAACCAGGTCTCCGTGATGCAAGCCAGGTCTGCATGCTCACCCTCGACCAGATCCCGGACGAGAGGAGCCTTATTAATGATGGACCTGGCATTCAGGTACACCAGCCGGAGCTCAGGTGGCTGCACATCCTCGCTCCCGGGGCCTTGGGGTGAAGACAGAGGGTCAGAGCGCCTCACTGCTTGTAGATAGCGAGGATGCCCTCCCGGATATCGATACGGCCCTCTGTTCATACACCTGCTGCCATTCCCTAACGTCGTGGGAATAGGTAATCCCACGACCCGCTCCGGAGCTCCGGAGGCAACTAAACCCGGCTCCCCCCCTACGCGATCTGTCCCAGGCCTGGCCTGAACAATGGTTGGTGGATTACCCCCCATTTCCAACCAACCACAACCCTCCCCCCTCCCTAACCCCACAAAAAAATTTGCTAAAAAAGTAACCAGGGGCCTCTTATTAAATTTAAACCTGAGGCCCCTGTTCCTGCCCAGCCATCTCTCAAGGTCCCAACAATCGGGCCCTTCATCAAGAGGCAGAGTGGAAAATGAGGCAGGTCGCACCCAGGATGGGGGGGCACCTATGAGGGCGAACAGAATGGTACTAGGGTAACTAAGGCGCTTAATAATAATTAAATAAATCCAGCGGTCCACATTGGGCTATTTGTAGGCAGCTAGGTAGTTAGAATAAAGTTAGAATAGAGATGTTAAAGAATATTGTTGACCTTGTCAAGTCAGGGCGGCAAAACATAAAAAACCATTAAGCCAAGCCCGTCCAAGCCAAGCCAAGCCAAGCCAGCCAAGCCAGCTCTACTCTCACCCGAGCTGGCAACAGATATAAAGCCATGACAGTTCTCTCACAACAAATGGCGATACATCTGGGCAAAACTTGGCTAAAGACAACCGGGATAAATCCACCTCAGCTGATCTCTCATATCAGAGGGTGGATTGATAGTTAATTGTTCTGTCCTCTCACTGCAGACAAGTCCCAGATCTGTCAGGGCCAATTCTTGGCCAATAACTCTTAAAGTTGCAGCTGATGCTCCATAAGCAAGAGAGAGAGGGGGTGCCGGTCGGCTGCTCCGAAGCATCAGAGTTGGTTCCTAGCCACTGTATCCCACAGTATCTTGCAACTCCGAAAGAGGGGAAGGTCTCCACGGCACAAAACAGCAGTCCAACAGATGATCCAGGGCCTGGAACCATAACCATCTCAGTCGGGGGAAGGAAGGAGAAATCTCTTCGTTGTGGCGTATACTGTGCTAGCTGAAACTCCGCCAGCTGAGACACCAGCTGAGACGCGTAGTAAAACAGCAGGCAAATCATGATCACTGCTCAAAGAGCTCCCTACATCTCCACAACCAGCACTAATCAGCTGTTAATAGGCGGCAATTAGTTCGAATCGCCATATCATTCCCCAGTCTTAAAACTCCAAGAGGGGGGGGAGGTCTTCAGGTGCAAATCAGCACCCCATAGTTGACACAGACCTCAAAATCACCATCTCAGTCAGGGGGGAGGAGGAAGGGAGAAGGGGAGGTTTCCTCGCTGCGGCAACAAGCAAGCTGAAACGCCGCCAGATGGAAGTCGCGGCGAAGTAACAGGAGGTCTTCAGGCGCGAAACAGCAGCCCATAGATGATACAGACCTCAAAAATCACCATCTCAGTCGGGGGGAGGAGGAATGAAGAAGGAGAAGTTTCCTCGCTGCAGCAACGCACAAGCCGAAACGCCGCCAGCTGGAAATCGCGGCGAGGTAGTAAACACATCCTCAATCACCAGCCCAGCTTCGCCAGCGCTACAACCAGTTCGAAGAGAGCCTTCACACCACGAAACGGTGCCCGGCAACCACACTACCCACACTCCATCCAGGAACAGAAAGTTCCTCAGCTGTTCAGCTGCTCAGCTGCTCAAACAAAAGCCCATTGCGGAGCTCACAAACTCAGCTCCCAACCATGGCTGCCATCTTAGTCTGGTTTTTACCCCAACTAAGGAGTGTGTGTCTCCTCCCATCTGTGAACAGGAGTATGTGGCATTTCTGGCCTGGACTGTTGACATGTGTAACACCTGTGTACGTGAGCCTCTATTGCCTTATCTAACCCAGGCCACCCTCATGCAAAGATTGAAGTACCCTGTCTCTTAATGAACTGGGGACAATGACCCTGCTCCCCCATAAAATACAACCCTTGTGAGCTGAAAGCTTGTGTCTACGTATAAAGTAGCTCTGGAACTCGGTGTAAATCCAGGATAGCACCCTGCTTAAAACCTTGTCTGCAGCAGTTTCTGCAACCACATCCCCTGCATGGAAGGGAAACTCAGGCAAATCCTGAATGGACAAAATGCGACCTGCTGGAGCCAGATCTGGCTCAATCTGTGGCAATGGCAACCGGCTGAGGCCATCTGCATGGCCCATGTCTTTGCTGGGTTTGTGAACCAGCCTGAAGCTGTAGGCTGACAAGAAGATGGACCATCTTAACATCCTAAGGGACAGAATTTGGGGTGTCTGCCTATCTGTAGTAAATAACCCCAACAGTGGCTTACGGTCTGTGAAGACCATGAATTCCCTGCCATACAAGTAATCTTGGAATTTCTTCACCCTAGCCACAATGGCCAAGGCCTCTTTGTTAATTTGTGCATAATTGTGCTCAGCAGAGGACAATGTCCTTGAATAATAGGCAATTAGGACTTGAGTCCCATCACTTTCCAAATGACTTAAAACAGCCCCTACCCCTTACAGGCAAAGACTCTTTAAAGTGAGTGAGCACTGAATTGGAAGACAGTAGTGACTTTACTGCCTTAAAACTGCTTTTGTGGACCCTGGACCACTTCCATGGGGTGTTTTTGTCTAAGAGCTGGTGTAACGGCTCTGCCAATGCGGCCTTGTTAGGAAGGAATGTATGGTAAAAATTGAGGAGGCCCAGGAATGCCTGAAGCTCTCTCTTCAACAACGGGCTAGGTGCCAGCTGAATGGCCTTCAGCTTGGACTCGGCAGGGTGGATGCTGTCGGCATCAATACGGAAACCCAGGAACTCACTTGAGGAGACCCCTATGCTACACTTATTCTTTTTAAGTTTGAGGCCCGCTTTGTGGAACCATTGAAGGACGGCCTTGAGCCTCCTTGCAAGCACCTCAGTGGACACACCAGCAATGAGTACATTGTCAAAGTAGGGACAGACCCCCAGAATGCACTTCAGCGTACGCTCCATAATACCTTGAAAAATGCCAGGGACTGTACTAACCCCGAATTGGAGGCACTTTACTTTAAAAAAAACCTGTGTGTTACAATGGTCTGTGCAGCGACTGTGACCTCGTCCACAGGTAGCTGTTGATAAGCCTGTGCCAAATCTAACTTCACAAAAACCGTACCCTCTTGCAGTGATGCCAGGATGTGGCTAACGACTGGCACCGGGTACGCGTGCTGCTTAAGTGCCTGATTAATGGTGCAGTTGTAATCAGCACAAATCCTGACTTCCCCATTGGCCTTAAGTGGCGTGACAATTGGGGTTTCCCATTCACCCCCATCTATGGGCTGTAGTACCCCTTGTTCAACTAGCTTATCCAGCTCAGCATTTATCTTGTGTTTAAGTGCAAATGGCACTCTGCGGGGTTTGATCCTAATAGGCATTATGGCAGGATCAAGTTTAAAGGCTATCGGAGGGCCCTTGTATGTTCCAAGGCTAGTGTCAAAAACATCCGTGAACTCCTTGCATACTGATGCTAAGTTCGCCATTTGTGTCCGGTTGATTCCGGTGACCTGGATGCCCAAAGCATTGAACCAATGAAGTCCTATCAGGCTCATTCGCTGACCCTCCACTACAATAATGTCCAGGGGCCCTGAAAACCCCTTGAATTTAACGGCCAGTGTGGCCTAACCCTTGACGGCGACTCAAGAGTTCTGGAAGTGGGTCAGGAAGATGTCGGATGGCCTAAGCTTGGCCCACCTCTTGCTGTGGTTGCAGATGAACTGGAATGTTTCAAGTGAAATGATGGACACGGCTGACCCAGTGTCCAGTTCCATCCTGCAAGGGATGCCTTGCAGCTCGACCTGAAGTCAGAATTTGGGCTTAAGGGGGCGGCGAGCTCCCATGCAGCAAACGCTTCAGTGGATGTAGCAAAACCCTATGCTAAACTGCCCTGGGGCCCCAGTACCTCTCCTCATTGGAATGTCCGATTGGCGGTCCTTCTGGCGACCTCTGCAGACTGAAGCGATGTGGCCGGTCTTCCCGCAGGCCCAACACGTGACTGTCTGGAACCTGCAGTCCATGCGTTGGTGGCGGCCACCACAACCTGGACATCAAGAGAAGGGACTTGCCTTGTAAGTAGTCCCTTGTTGTTGGTCATTGAGCCATTGTTGGTCGTTGTACTGTTGAAGTTTGTCCATGTTGTGGTTGCTTTTGGTGTCTTCTGTGAGTTCGGCATCCTCGTGGTAGATGGCCTCCTCATGCTGCATGCTTTTGGCGGGCCACATGGCTTTCATGGCCCTGGCGGCGGCTTCATCCGCCATGATCTCCTTCAATGCTTCTTGGAGCAAGAGAGTCTCTTTGGCGAAGAGTTTCTGCTGCAGCTCTCTGCTCTGAAGGCCACAGACGAGTCACTCTTGAAGCCTCTCTTCTAGATCGGTGAACTGGCACAGGCATGAAGCTTGTCTCAAAGCCATGATGAATTCAGTGGCTGTTTCACCCGGCGGCTGAACTCTCTGTTCGAATGCGTGCCTCCAAGCTATTACTGAAAGCTTGGGCTGGAAATGGTCGCCAAGCCATTTCTTCAAGTCCGCGAACGTTACGGACTCCAACTGTGCTGGTACGACCAAATTCTCCGCGATGTTGAATGTTGCAGGCCCGCAGACGCACAGGAGCATTGCAGTCTTCAGGCTGTCTTTGGCGACTTGGTTGGCACGGAGGTAGTTTTCGACCCTCAAGATGTACGACGACCATCTCTCCGGGTGAGTGACATCAAATTCTTCAAGCTTTCTGACCTTCGCCATCTCGGGAAGTCTTTGCAGCTGGGGCTCATCTTCTTCCTTGTCCTGCTCCTTTGTAGGCCCAGGGACTGGTCTGCAGGGCTGGTGGTTGCTAGCGTGGCTGTGCTAGGCCGACTAAGGGGGGGGAATGCTTTCCTTGCCAGGTGCTTGGCTGGCATTACCCCCTAGTGACTTTCAGCTCTTCTGAAGGAGCAGGATCCCACCTTCGTCGCCAGTGTTGTGTACTGGGTTCTTTGCTGGAAGCAGGAGACGAGGCGAGAGAGTTCAGTCAGGAACATGCTTTATTGAATGCAGGAACTGAACTGAGAACCAAGGCTGCTACACAGCTATTTATACTCTGGCCACTAGGCGGTGGCCAATAGGAACCTATTGCCGCCCTAGAGCCAACCAAAGGTGGTCCTGGAAACGGTCTGTCTGAGGAGCCAGCGACCATTACCCAACTCCTTGCTTAAGCAATCTCACAGCATTCAAAACCCACGTGGTACAGTTTAAGAAAAACTAGGCCCAATACATTACACATGGTTTTGCCAAAAACCAGAAGTAAATGCTAGTTTTCAGAAACCTTCATTAAATGCAGTCACATGATCACAGAATGCTGCAAATGGCCATAAAATGCAGCCAGGTTGTCAAACACCAGAAGTGCAATCACATCATGTGGTAGGGGACATCAGAATTTCAAATCTGGATTGTAAGTACCTGCCAGAGAGGTCCATCATAACAGTTGCTAAACTACTAGTTGAGGATACCTGCATTGCTTGTTTAAATTTTCATACAGGAGTTAGAAAATTAAATTGCTTTATTATTACATCAGATTTTTATCCCAGTTTTATTATTTTATAAGTAACTTAAGTGGTGAACATACATAACACTCCCTCCTCCTACTTGCCCTACAACAACCACCCTGTGAGTTAGGTTAAGCTGAGAGATAGTGAGTGGCCCAAAGTTACCCTGCTGGCTTTTATGCCTAAAGCAAAACTAGAACTCACAGTCCTGATTTTTTAGCCAGCATTTCCAACACTACATCAAACTGGCTCTTCTTAAGTCAGGTTGTGAAATTTTCATTGGCTTAAGAGTTCACAAGACTCTATGTGGCAGGTCTGAAGACAAGTAGAAGTAAAATAAAATTGTTTTTTGCTCTTGAGTGTCATTGGCTATGTCACTTTTATTATATGGCTATGTACATTATGATGAAATAAATGTTTATGATTCAGTGAGTTGTTCAAACTTAGGTAATTTTATTATTTCAAACCATGGTTATATATAAACCATGTATTAATACATGTGTGTGTAGCTTGTGTGAAAGATCAATTTTGTGGTTATTACATGCTATTCATAGAATGATGCCATAGGGTGATGACATAATATAGTGTTATCACTAGAATATTCCTTGTTAAGGCTTTTGCAGAATATGGACCCACCCTATGCTATCAATTTTTGGAAATTAAGTTGTGCAATCTAACTTTAAGCAAATTAATTATGGTTTGGCTAAAAGTATCGCTACAGTATTTCCTACAGTCTGGAGATGGTTTTATCCTTCCCTGAAAAGCTCTTAAAAGCTGCTAGAATTCAGAAGGCAGTTTATATTGAGTAAAGCTATTGGCTTATTTCACCATTTTCAGGATTCACTAGCAACAGGAATCTTTCCCAGATATTAGCCTGAGAATTGCTGAATGAAAATCATGCGCTCTACATCCCTTTTGCAACCACAACACTCTGAAAAACATAGTTGTGCTTGTTTTATATTGGAAGTAGCAGATTTTGTGCATATTTAAAATTGTATTTTATTAAAACTTCTTTTGAATTGCATATTTTTAATAGTGATCTGTGGCTTATTTTTAATTTTTTGGATTTTTGTTCTTCATATTGTAAGATTCACAAAGTAGCTCCAAAGACCATGGCATCCAGACTAGAGCTGGAAGGGACCTCGAAGGTCTTCCATTCCAACCCCCTGCTCAAGCAAGAGACCCTACACCATTTCAGACAAGTGGCTGTCCAGTCTTTTCTTAAAAACCTCTAGTGATGAAGCACCCACAATTGAAGGCAAGCCGTTCCACTGATTAATTGTTCTCATTGTTAGAAAGTTTCTCCTTAATTCCAGGTTGCTTCTCTCCTTGATTAGTTTCCATCCATTGTTTCTTGTCTTGCCTTCTGGTGCTTCGGAAAATAAGTTGGCCCCTCATCTTTGTGGCAGCCCCTCAAATACTGGAATTCATCTACAACATTTAAGGAAACTACATTTTGTTACTATCTTTAAACTATAGGGTGTTGTTCCTCTCTTAAGCATTTGCAATGCTTTGAATTCTGTATTTATGAAGAACTTGAACTGTTTCATTTGTACGATTATGAGTTAATCATGAAGAAGTCAATTTTAGATGACATTATATCTCTTTTAATCTAATTTGAGTCAAATGGTTAGATAACAGGTAGAATTATGACCATTAATTCAGTGACCACTGAAAATTAAGATGGTGAATGAAGGAGACTTATGCCCAGCTATGCAAAGTGCAGCCATTGTAGCATCCCTAGTCACATAATTGTAATCTCAATGCTTGGTGCCCAGATCCCGATTACAATATCACATGAGCCACAATCACATGATGATTATTTTCAACATTCTGTGGCAGCTTCCTACAATCTAAGTCAATGGGGAAGCCAGCAGGAAGTTGAGGACTGGAAATAGTAAAGGTAAAGGTAAAGGTTCCCCCACACATGCGTGCTAGTCGTTTCCAACTCTAGGGGCCGGTGCTCATCTCCGTTTCAAAGCCAAAGAGCCAGCGCTTGTCCGCGGACATCTCCGTGGTCATGTGGCCGGCATGACTAGACGCCAAAGGCGCACAGAATGCTGTTACCTTCCCACCGTAGTGGTCCCTATTTTTCTACTTGCATTTTTATGTGCTTTCGAACTGCTAGGTTGGAAGAAGCTGGGACGAGTAACATGCGCTCACTCTGTTACGTGGCACTCGGGATTCGACCCGCCAAACTGCCAACCTTCTGATCGACAAGCTCAGCGTCCTAACCCACTGAGCCACCACGTCAGTACAAAGAAACAATTAGGTCAGGGATAGAATAAGTTAGGCTCAAAATTACAGCACAGGCATGTAGCAGCAGCCCTTCCTATTCCTCTAGGTGTACTCTAGGTTGTATTTGAGAATATTGTATATAGTACATAAAATATAAAGCTAACAATTACAACCACCACATTCTTCTTATTCTTCCACCACTGGGACTGAAATAGCACTTGTAGTTCAGACTGATTGAAGTGAATATTAGGGAGGATGGTAGGTACACTAATATCCAGATTTATCAAATTTCTTTGGATTTAATCTGACCTGTCTAGCTCCCCCACCTGGTTTGTGGGGCCACTAGCAAGATCATACCCTGTCTTACAAAATCTCCATAATGCTTAGAATATTCATTCACACTTAACTACAATTAACAGATTAGGTTAAGAGATTCTAATATTGTCATTTGAAAGCTTTGAAAGATATTCATTTTTATGAGGAATACTCCCATATTATATTTGATAGAAGACTTCAACCTTGATATCTGAAATCTCCATTCCTTCATTTCAATCCTGTATATCACGTTTTTCTGTGATGTGTTTTGGGCTAAGTAAGGGAGCATTTGGAAAATTACAAGAACTGAAATTCAATATATTTTGCGAATAAAGAAGTCTGCTTTAAACTTTTATGAGTTTATACCAGGGAAGATGATTTAACAACTTTTGTATCATCCTGGAAAGCTGTTTGGGTGCTTAAAGTTGTTGTGATGCTGGAGATAGATTCCAGTATAGTCAGATTTTACATTTTTCAAAATATGGATCAGTTATTACTCTATTCCAGGGAAACCTAAAACTGAATATCTATGTCATCTATCACATTTTGTTTAAATTCTACTCATAAAGGTTTTGTGACTTTAAAATTGGTAGTCTTCCCCTGATGAACTAATTTGTTTGATGAAGTAAATACAGTTTTTATATTTAATAACTTTCTAACTTGTCCTAATAAAGTAATACTACTGAGAGTGATTTTGAATTATGTTGTATTCTGATCTACTTAGTTTATTTTGCTTTTCCCAAGACTATACCCCATAGAATTTAATGTGACTTCTGAGTTAATTCAGGTAAGTTGCATTTTGTTTTTTTAACTATTTTTTAACCTCCTTATAATAAAGAGTGCAATGTATTTCTGAAATCTTTGTCCCTCAGGAAAGTAAATTCATAAATATTTCCTATTATATCTTGATCTCTTAATTATTTATGCTATGTGCTGTGAAGATTTATCTTAAGGCATTCATGGCAATTCCTTAAATCTGTTGCCATTTTAAAACAAACACTAAATATAGAGAGTTTAAATTATTTATTTCTCAAGATTCATTTATCAGAGCTCACTCCATAATAACTTATTGAAATGTAAACAAAATGCTACAGAATATTCTGAAGCAAGCTGCTAATGTACAATCTTGAGCACTTTATGAAAATATACAGTATACATATTTAAATATATATTAAAAATCTTGTTTGCTCTTGGGAGACAGTGAAAAAAATAGGATGTACTTTTTAAGAAAAGAAGACCAGAAGAAATAAAACAAGACAGCATATGCCTCCATCCCCACTTAAAATATTTTGCTTTTAGCAAACTGACTGCTTGAATTCCCAGGAACTTTAAGGGACTTTTATTGTGAAATCATTAGAGCTAGAAAGCTTTAGTGAAGAACCACTGAGTCACGAAGTAGAACTCTGTGCTCTGACTAATCTGTATATATTATTGAGTACCTGCACATCTCAACTTCACTTTCCAAATTGCTGCTAACTTCTGCATGTGGAAAAGTTGTTAGCTGGTGTGAAAGAGATTCAAAAAAGGTAAGGGCAGGGTTATGTGCCCAGTTTTCCATATTCATAGTATGCTTTTTGTGTACTTTAGATAAGCTTAAATGTGAGTGGAGGATGGCAAATGAAAGCAATTATATATTCATAGAAGCAGAAATTGTGTGATGTGGTCACACATGTAGCTAGTAACACTGCTAGTTACTGATTCTTAATATTTCGGTAATTGGAGCTCTGCTTTCCAACCTCATCTTATTTGCACTCTCTGGCCTCTTACTTTCTTTTAAATTCATTCAGAATGCTAGTGTGACAATAGCTGTTTTGGTCTGAGTTACATGTGTGATTTTTTCACATATAATCTAGGATTTTGCAATTTTAAAACTGTTCATCATATTCTACGTATAAGAAATAGCATGCAGGCTATTTTTCCTATGTTGGCTCTTTGTGTTTTTTCACTTAATGCGGATTTAAATGCTTCAAATACTGTGAGATTGGGAGAAGAAAGATTAGGGAAAATATAGGTTTTTCTGAGAGGGAAAGAGAAAGAAAAACTTCCAAACAATTAAATAGCTTAACAAATAATGCAGAAAAATGTTGGATATTTTAACAGGGTTATTTAAGATGCCAGGGCTTGAACAATGCTTTGGGGAAAATATTGTTTGTACACGCTGATACTGTTGGTTTCTTTTTGTTCAGCTGAGTGTTGGGAGAAATTTGTGTAAGTGGCCTTCCTATACGTTTTGTGAATTTCAGAGTATTTATAGTCAGTTTTTCTGGCTTCCCTTCTCGCTAGTTGTAAGTAAATATTTTTTAAAAAATGCTAGAATTGGATATAATGTATGAGAATAATTTCTCACAGCTAGCACTTCATTAGAAAGAATGCTGGGAAAAGTAGTGCTGGTCTTTGCCTCATTGTCCTTTTTTCCTCCCACTTTGCTTCTGAAGATGATGCAATTACAAAAGTTTACAGAAAAATGAAAAATAGGCTTTCACAGATATGCCAATGTCTCCTTTTTGAAACATTTAAATCCACATTGTGAAAAAACACAAAGAGCCTTGGTGTAAAAATAGGAATGGGCGGGTTTTGTATTTTGGAAGGCATCTGGATGAAGAAAGAAACCACTTTCCTGAATACTTCATGCTTTGTGTTACAAAAGAAATTGCAAACTTAAAACACTGCAGTGTTTTTTTCTCCATTACAAATATTGCAGGAGTGATTCAGAATGTCTTGGAGTGTGTTTATCTACACATGACTGCATGTTTTATGGATGTGGAGGGGGATTATGGTACATGTCTCATTTGTATTTGGTCTTCTCTGATGGTCTCTGAGAAGATGAAAGCAGCCTGAGATAACTGTGATGATAATGATAATGTCTGAAATGGGCAATTCATGAGGAAATGTTTATCTTTTGGCAGATCTGTTGACCTCAAAAAATTTGACTAAAAGGTTGGGTCCAGGATATTGTGTGAGTCACAGGCTATTGCTTCAGAACAACAAATGGCTAAAAGAATGCGTTAAAAAAGATTTAAATGAAATATATTTTTATACCCCAGATTTTTCCCACAAGGATTGAATTAAGGTGAAAGATATGGAAGGTTTACATTGACCATTGACAGTGATTTTAGTATGGGGAAGTTTATTAGATAAAGATATAATCAAACTGAGTTATATCTAGACTACGTTATGCAAGATTTAGATTCATTGGAATTGGTACTACTTAGCCGTGATTCATTTACTTTTCAATGGTTTTAGCAGATCTAAAACAGAGCTGTCTCTATGATACAGATAGTTATTCAGAAGTATAGGAGATATTGGTAACCAGTACTCATATAGTAGTCATTCTCACATTGATGTGTGAGAGAGAAATAAATAAATACATCTGTTGTGTGCTATACAGATAGTCGGCACTTAGCAACTACCTCATTTAGAGACCAACGTTACAACAATGGTAAAAAAAAAGTGTCTAGTCCTTGCAATTATGATCTTCATAGGATCTCTCTGCTCTTATTTTTACTTGCTTATTTGCCTCATATCAAGATATCCAAAATGAGAAAAAGAACTTCAGCTCAGCTAAAAGAAGTATCAAGAAGCAAAGCAAAACTGAGATAGAACTATAAAACATAATTGTGGTCTCATTTATTTTTCAAATTTATATAGCCCCACCCATCTCACAAAACAAGTGATGCTGGGCAGTGAACAACAAAGTTTAAAAATATAGTTCAGGAATAACAATTATAATGATAAGTTAAAACATTACAAATTATGAAATGCAACTAAAACAAAATAATGGGCAAAGGAATGCTAATAATACTGGAGAATTATTAATTTATTTTGCCAATTCTATATAGAGTCTCTAGACCGGATGGCATAACCAAGTCTTGAGGGATCTTCAAAAAGTCAAGATTTTCACTTAGTGATTGCTTTATTTAACAACCAACTTGCTGGTCGAAGTTGCAGTTGCTAAACAAGAACTACCTGTATGCTTTTTCTGTTGGAGTTGTTTAATTGTTGGGTGGTGATCTGAAATTTTTATTACATTGTGTACTGCCACAGGCTTCTCTGAACAGAAGTGCAATATGTAAATAGTGGTCTATATACACTATTAAAATGTTTAGTAAATGCATTTTGTTGAATAGATATATTATGAGATGAATAGAATGAATAGAATATAATGAATATGTTAATAGAAAATATTAACGTGAGTGTAGTATCATGAAACTGAATAGAATGTCTGTGAATTATAGAAAGTAGCCACATATATAACTGGAAGAGTTTTTAAAACTCATTTGTTATATAGTGGAATGTCTATCATTAAACACCAATCACAAGTTATGGAGATATAAATTAAGGCTGCAGTAAAAATATAATCAAATTTGGGACAAAATTATTAAGAAAAATTGAAATATAAATTCATTCTGGCCCAGATTTCCCTAGCTACTTTAGATCTCTCCTCACTTGATCCCGTAACTTCTCCTGTGATGTATGGGACAGTTGGGAAACAAGAAACATCTATTTACTAGAAGGTAAACTAAGTTGAGATTTGAGTGGGACCAAATAGCATATTGCCATGATTCACTATGTTACTAGAGGTATGGATGCTATGTGCCTAGTAAGTTTTTCTTTTAAAAATATTTTTAAAATATCAGATACATTAGTGAGGTTGATCATCACCTGAGAGAAGATTAATGTCTACAAGTATTATATTGTCTACTCCTGCCTTATATAGTTAAACATTTAATTTTTAAAATATTTGGTATAGGCCTGGTAAATCCCCTAAGATTTGCCAACATTTCCAGGATTGGACTTTGTATATTTAATTATGTGATCTATCATCACATGAAGTTGCTTTCACAAATATTGAAATCTATCCTCATTTTATCACATGACATAACGCACTATCACTTTTTACAAATAGGATTTTGCTATTTGTTGTATTATATATTTTGTTAGAAATGCTGGCATTTTCCCAAATAGGACAGATTAGATAGGTATAATCTTAACTGAGAAAACTGTAACTAATAGGAAGGATTTTGCACAGGTCAGGTGAAAGATGAGAGGGATTATCCATCCAGGATAGTCACATTTTTTTGGAGATAGTGATCGATTCCAAGGTTGATCAGGGGAAACAACTGAATAAAATACAAAGGAGCTATTTTAGGAACTCTTAGGAAGGGGTTAAAAATAAACTTACCAATAAGGTAAAGGTAAAGGTAAAGGTTCCCCCGCACATGCGTGCTAGTCGTTTCCGACTCTAGGGGCCGGTGCTCATCTCCGTTTCAAAGCCGAAGAGCCAGCGCTTGTCCGAGGACAACTCCGTGGTCATGTGGCCAGCATGACTAGACGCCAAAGGCGCACGGAACGCTGTTACCTTCCCACCGGAGTGGTCCCTATTTTTCTACTTGCATTTTTACGTGCTTTCGAACTGCTAGGTGAGCAGAAGCTGGGACGAATAACAGGCGCTCACTCTGTTACGCGGCACTCGGGATTCGACCCGCCAAACTGCCGACCTTCTGATCGACAAGCTCAGCGTCCTAACCCACTGAGCCACCGCGTCCCTTATAAACATACCAATACTATATTGCAATTATAAAAGCAACAGTATAACAACTCTTCTGCTAAGAAAATACTGTGTTTTGAGATTTCCTAGTTAACAAAAAATGTGTAGATACATAAATTATGCAAGATACAATAAATTCTTTTCTCAGTCATAACACTTGAATCAAAGATCATTTAATTTAGTGTTTTTCAAACTTGGCAACTTTTAAGATTGTGACTTCAACTCCTAGAATTCTGGGAACAAAAATAAATTGCCAGGTCTGAAAAACATTGATTTAATTAAAGCCTAATGGTGGGAGGTTCAGAACTATCAAAAAGGAATATTTTTGTATTTTATGATACAATTAACCAATGTATGTGTGCAACCACATATGTGGCTGAAAGCATACCAGATGCTTGTAGTAAGAGTGTCCCAGCCTCTCAAATGCAGGTCTCCAGGTCTCATTAGCTTGCTACCAAAGATGAAGGTAAATATTTACCAAAAAATAATTAAAGCAGGATATAAATAAATATATGATTCTTGTCCAAAGAGTATGATTTCTTCCCTCCATGAAATTTTATATGTCTGTTGGGAATGCATTAAAGACTGCTAACAATTTCAGAACATTCTAACTGGATTCTCAGGATTCATTGGTGGTAAATATGTTAATCAGATACAATTTCTTTATATTCTAGGGATACACTTTAAAACTTCTGCTTTTCTGTTGTATGTGTTGAATGAAGAAACTATCTGAGTGTGTGCACTCTTTGTGTGTATGTGTATTCATTCACTCAATTGAGTTATGGGTAAAGACATCAAATTCTTGGAATACTACAGTATTTACTAGGCTGAGTAGCAACAGTTCCAAGCTACAAGATAGGTAGTTATTGCTTTAGAGTTCCTCTATTTGATGTTGGCTTTAAAATGGATTGTTAAATAATTGTTTACTATTTTAAGTATATTCTGTATTAATTAAGTGTATTAAGTTTATTTTTATAAAAATATAAAAATAAAATAATATCAAAAGGATTGTTTAAAATCAGCAAACGTGTCCACTGAGCATGATCTCCTTTACTGGTTTCATTGCTTATCAGTCAGGAAAATCTTTTGAAAGTAATGTAGTTATGTGTAGAAAAGCTACTCAGCCATGCTGTAAAACTGGAGAAATGAGAATCCATGTATGTGTGTGTGAGTGTGCTCATGTGTGGGTGTGTCGCATACATTCTGTTTTGCATGCCAGAAAGCAGCAATGTGTACTTGTTTTATATAGATCTGTGCCCTTTTTTATTAGGGTGTGTTAAAAATCTTGTAGTCTGACAGGTTATTAAGGAAACATCTGATCAGAGAATGAGTCTGACATGGCTTCCAAATAGGAAATGCAAACTATTTATTGAGGAAGCTAATTAATTATAGGAAATAACTACAGTATAAGTATTTTTCCTTCTTTTCAGAAGTATATGAAAAGATTTGTTCCAGGAAGGTACACCATCTTGGAAAACTTTCAAGATTATTGTTTGGGTTATTGGTATCGCAGTCTTAAATGCATTTTCTTGGAAATAAATCAGATTCATGAGATTTTAATTTAAGGTTTTATGCAATGCTGAATTGTAAGACCCTCTCAAAGTCACTGACATATTTCATCGGTGTTCCAGCTTCTTGGCCTTAAAATTTATTTAGGGGTTGCCCAATACTGAGTATATTTATTTAAAAGTAAACTCTATTAATCTTTAATTATGCATAGTATTTGATCTCAGTTTGTTAAAGAAATTCAAGCTTCAGTTTTTCTAAAAAAACACTTGCTCTTATACCATATATGTTGCATATTCTTATACAATGAGCCAATACCTTTTTGGTTCAGGGAGTTGCATGTATTATTGCTATGCTCTGAATTATCAAAATAAGTTCCTATAAAAAGGTAAAGGTTGCCCCGCACATGCGTGCTAGTCGTTTCCAATTCTAGGGGCCGGTGCTCATTTTTCCCCCCAAAATGATGGCGACCACGGGTGGCGTTTTGTGAGCTCCGTGACGAGCTCTCACAATGGAAAGCTGGGAACTCACTTGAGACCCAGCCAAGGCTTGTATCCGGACGGGGGTTGGAAATATTGGGTGAGCGTCGTTTTTGCGGCGTGGAGCCTTTCCCCCGGAGCCTCTCCCCCCGGAGGGCAGCAGCATCAGCAATTGAGCGGCCTGCATTCTGCCGCTGATCTTCCCGGCGCCCGAGATCAGCTGTCGGGCGCCATTTCTGTTTGAAGCCCTGCAAGGCAGCGGCAAGGCAGTCCTGCAAGGCAGCGGCGGCTTGGGTGGCCCCCAAGCCGGCTGCGGACCATCTGGCGCCCGATTTCAGCTGGCGGGCACCGTTTTCCAGCTGCGTGGACTGTTTTGGAATGTTATTTTCGGCTTTCTGGCCTGCAAAATGACCACGGATCCTCTGGTGCCGGACGCGTTGGCTGTGCGGAGGCTTCTTTCCTTGAAGACGGCAGAGACCTGGCAGCCCGAAAATCGGCCGCGGAATTCTAGATACTTAGGATTAACTGGGTTAGTCTCTGGCAGCATGTTTGTATCATCTTATTTAATTGCTACTGCTGCTTATGGGGTTGGCAGCTTGAAGATTGGCCCTGATTGCAATTGCGATTGCATTTGCATTTGGATTACATCGGATGATGGCTGGAGATTGATGCAGGGTTTGGATGGACTGAGATTTCCCTGCTCTCGTGACTTCCTTTTGATGGTCCGGAACAAACCCGGGACTGGACCGCGGTGAGAGGGCGGCCCTGAACTGTTCATCAACCTCTCTGCTGGTGTGAGAGGCCAGTGGGGGAGGTTCTACCCGGCAATGACGCTTACCCACTCCAGACTGGATCTCACAGCTGTGGTGAGAGGTCAGCTGTGAGCTCATCGTCTGGACCGGCTCAGGTGAGAGCAGAGCCAGATTAGTGGATTAGTGGATGAAGACGTGTTCCGGTCTTAACATTTTATCATCTTAACATTTTTAACATCTTACAACATCTTATAACATCTGACTTTCCATTGTGAACAATGGCTCACACAGATATTTGCTCTATATGGGTTGATTACAATATTCTAGGTCAGACTTGTACGCCCTTAGGGGGGTTTCTCCCTCCTGGTCACAACCAGCCTTTCTGTCTACCATCTCCCTTGATGACGGGCCCAATTTTTGGGATCCCGAGAGGTGGTTGGGTTTACCTAGAGGCCTCTGGGGGAGACGCACTAAGAGGCCCCTGATATTTTTTTTTAGCCGGTTATTTTAAGGGGTTAGGGAGGGGGAGGAATAGTGGGGAGGGGAGGGAACTAATAACCGGCATTCAGTCTGGGTCCGTTATGGGCTCTGGTGGAATGGGGTTGGGGGTAGAGGCTGCTGGCTCTGCGTGTGCTGGGGTGGGGTGTCAAATCCCCACAACGATAGGGAATGGCAGCAGGTGGTTGCACGGAGGGCCACATCAATATCTGGGATCACGCCCTCGCTATCTTCAAGCGGTGGTCCGCTCCGACCCTCCGATTAGCACCCTTTTGCCTGGGGATGAGGGTGATCAGGTCCCTGAGCTTAGGCTGGTGTATTTTAATGCCAGATCCATTGTTAATAAGGCTCCCCTCGTTCGTGATTTGATCAAGGAGGAATGCGCAGATCTGGCATGCACTACCGAAACCTGGTTGGGCTCGTCCGGTCTCCAACCTTTGTTTTCTGGCGAAGGTTGTTGAGAGTGTGGTGGCGCATCAGCTTCCCCTGTTCCTGGAGGAAACTGATTATCTGGACCCGTACCAATCGGGTTTCAGGCCCGGGCACAGCACGGAGACGGCATTGGTCACACTGGTGAATGATCTCTGGCAGGCTCGGGACAGGGGTTATTCCTCTGTCCTAGTCCTATTAGATCTCTCAGCGGCTTTTGATACCATCGACCATGGTATCCTACTGCGGCGTCTCAGGGGGTTGGGAGTGGGAGGCACCGTTTTACGGTGGTTCTCCTATCTCCTGGGCCGCTCGCAGTCGATGTTGACGGGAGGGCAGAGATCTGCCCCAAGGCCTCTCGTTTGTGGAGTCCCTCAGGGGTCAGTTCTCTCTCCCCTCCTGTTCAACATCTATATGAAGCCGCTGGGCGAGATCATTCGTGGTTTTGGGGTGGGGTATCATCAGTACGCTGATGATACCCAACTTTTTTTCTCCACCCCGAACCAACCCAGTGATGCCCTCACCGTGATGTTCCGCTGCCTGGAGGCGGTCCGGGTTTGGATGGGGAGAAACAGGCTTCGTCTCAATCCTGCCAAGACTGAGTGGCTGTGCATACCGGCATCTCGGGTTAACCAGACTATTCCATCATTAACGATGGGGGGTGAGGTGTTACCCCCCCCCGTTGATAGGGCTCGCAACCTGGGCGTCCTCCTGGATTCACGGCTCAGTTTTGAAGACCATATAGGAGCCGTGACCAGGGGAGCTTTTGCCCAGGTTCGCCTGGTGCGCCAGTTGCGACCCTACCTGGAGCGAGATGCCCTACGTACAGTCACTCATGCGCTCGTGACCTCCCGTTTAGACTACTGCAACGCTCTCTACATGGGGCTGCCCTTGAGGGCCACTCGGAGGCTTCAGCTGGTGCAAAATGCAGCCGCGCGAGTTGTGATGGGGGTTTCCCGTTACTGCCATGTAACACCTTTATTCCGTGAGCTGCATTGGCTTCCGGTTGCCCTCCGGGTGAGATTCAAGGTGCTGGTGATGACCTATAAAGCCCTAAATGGCTTGGGTCCAGGATATCTGAAGGAACACCTGCTGCCGGCATCAAGTTCCCTTCGTCCTGTGCGCTCCCACAGGGAGGGCCTTCTCAGGGTGCCGCCGGTAAAAGAATGCCGGCGGATAACACCCAGGGGGAGGGCCTTTTCAGTGGGTGCACCTGCCCTTTGGAACCAGCTGCCCGTGGAGCTTAGGACTGCCCCTGACCTTTGATCATTTCGCCGAGACCTGAAGACCTGGCTCTTTGAGCTTTCCGGCCCAGGCTGAATTTTAATTGGGGTTTTAACTAGGGTTTTATATGTTTTATATTTTTCAGGGATTTAGTTTAATCTTTTTAATTGTTCTTAATTTTTGTATTGACGTTTTTTATGCCCTGTAAACCGCCCTGAGTCCTACGTGAAAGGGCGGTATATAAATTCAATAAAATTAAAATTAAATTAAATTAAATTAAATCTCCATTTCAAAGCTGAAGAGCCAGTGCTTGTCCGAGGAGGTCTCCGTGGTCATGTGGCTGGCATGACTAGACACCAAAGGCACACAGAACGCTGTTACCTTCCTACCACAGTGGTCCCTATTTGCATTTTTACGTGCTTTCGAACTGCTAGGTTGGCAGAAGCTGGGACAAGTAACAGGCACTCTGTTACACGGGCACTCAGGATTTGACCCGCCAAACTGCCGACCTTCTGATCGACAAGCTCAGCGTCCTAACCCACTGAGCCACCGCGTCCCTAAGTTCCTATATGGTCCTTCAATTATAATGATAGGAAAACATTAATGTGATCTGAATACAACTTTGACTGGGTTGTGTTTTACTTGCTTTCTAAAAAACATTTTTGCTTTCAAATAAGAATTTGAAAAATTGAAAAATGACCTAAAATCCCTGAAGCCACATTGACAGTGAACAACTCCAGTTCGTTTGGGATGGAACAAAAGTCATAGGCCATGCCAACACTCGCCACACTTGAATTTATTGAAGTTTGCTATTCTACAAAAGAGGCACTTAACAAGCATTTAGATCTAGCATATGAACACATAAGAAACTGGACCATTCGAAACCAATCAACCACAGAAACAACTAGCTCCTCAGCAGTTAATTATAATAACAAATGAATGGCCCAGAATGCTAACTGAAAAACTGAAGAAACCTCTTGGATGATAAGCAAAATGTTTTCAAAGAAAAAATTAAGAAAGTCCAGTTGTCTTTTGGAAAAAGCACTTTTGGATCAATCATGACCTGGATGATTGAAAATCTCCATAGACAGTCATTACCTTTTATCTCCAAGTTTTTCCAATTTCAGACTTGAGCTATGCTTTTTAGAAATGGCTTTATTATAATTTGTATCAGGGTTCCGAAAGTAACCCTAAATTTTCACATGATTGATTGTTTCGGGAAAGTAGACATAAAGGCATGCAAACAAATTCTTTTGAAACCAAGGAGTAACTAAAGTTTGCAATTTCTTGTATATTTTTGAAAGGCAAAAAAATATTAATTATCCTATTGCTATTACATAATACCAAAGATAAAGTTGAGTTATATGTGCATATAGAAATCTCATATTTAAAACTTGTACATTTAAAATAAAATTGCCAAATAACTAAACCACCAAGACTTTCACACATAAATGCATATAGCAACTATAAATATAATCTTTAAATAAATTCATCCCACTTACAGTTCAGTCTTGTAACTATTGTAGTTTCAGCACTGATCACTTTTGCTGAAATTGGAAAAAAACCTTGGAGATAAAAAGTTGCCACTTGCTGGATTATTTTATAATCTATACCTGACAACAAACAGACTATTTTACTACAGAAATCCAAGAAGCTCTGAGTCATCAGATAAAGAAAAGATAAGGATTTAGTCTTCAACCTGAGACTCTCCACAGAGATATATCAGATTTAGCATCCCTCAGTACCTTCTATCCAAATATACTGAAAGCTTTGATTAAAGCAGCTTAGTAAAAGATTCTGTCAGAGTCTTTAAATATGCGAATATTTTTATACAACTTAAGCAGTTGAAAATTATATCCAATCTTGAAAGAAATCACAAATAGCACTTTAAATTAATTTTGCAGCTTACAATTTATGCTTGCTCCAATGAAAGGGAATGTCATTCAGAACATTATAAGCAATCCCAGATCCGACCAGCATCTTTAAGTTCTTTTAAGCATTATTTAGCTAAGCACAAATCAGGTATTCACATTTGAAAGAAACAAATTGCCTTGACAGGAGAGAAGATCCAATTTCATTCTCAGCAAAGCAGTGAGAATACATGATGGAAGAGGGAAGAGATTTATTCTGAATCTTTTCCTGTTGATCTCTCCTCACTTTTCTACACAATATAGTAACACAACATACAAAGACATTTTTAAAAGCTTGCAGTAAGATGGTGAAGAGAACAGGAGCCTTGGATGATTTGTTCCTGCAGTTGGATGGTTGAATTATTATTATTTTGATGGTACTTATCTGGACTGATGCTGGACTTGAACCATCTCAGTTATTTTCCTCTTTTTGGAGGAGATTATTTTCCATCTTTTGAGGGGCTGTTGCTGCTACTACTGTTGGCCATGCTGGTTGTGTTTATCCATGGTTGTGGTGTTTCTTATGTCAACAAACCTACACTAGCTGTGTTTGGAGCCTGGAAGCGGGAGGTGTGGTCAGAAACGAGCCAGAGGAATAGTCTGGAGGACAGGTAGGAGGACAAGTTGCAGCAGACTGCCTATGGGTCTGCAACTTCTTTAATGCTGGTGTCTCTATCCTTTTGGATAATAATGAGCTTTTCAGCTGCTGCTAGGAACTTTGAAGACTCATATTCTGGCAGATTTTTATCTGGGAGGGATAGCAGTAGAGTGGCAGACTACTGTGGACCCTCTCCCCTACAGAATCTATTTGTCATGGTTCTGACAGACAGCGACAAATAAAGCAGAACTTCAAGGCTTGCAAATTCCTCAAAGAATATGTTTATTAGTTACAAAGTATTGACACGATCAAGAGTGAAACCAAGTCTGGATACCCAAGTAACAATTTCCCAGTACAAACTATAAAACTATGCAAGCAACTACGTTCCCCAGTATGATTATTTGGCAGGCATTTTATGCAATGCCCAATCCCTAGTCTCGGGAGCAGCCAATGACATTGGTTCCCACAGGACAAACCATTATTTTGACTAACAAAGCACCTGGGCAACCTTCCTCGCTCCGTTCTATGTGGCAACCCTAGAATGAGAAGGAAAATGGCTGCCATGCTCATTTGTAGAGTTGACACCATTCACATTTCCCTCTTCTAGTTTCAGAGGGGGGTTGACTCCTCCCTCTGGCTCAGCCTTATCATCTCTTACAGATCCTCTCTGAGAAGTTACATGGCCACGCTGAAGCAAATTGTTAAGCTGGAGAGAAATTTCCTATTAAGGAAGAGTGATGTAATGCCAATGGAATACAGCCAGCTTCACTCTACTAATTTTATTTATATTAGCTGCATACCAAAGAAAAGTTTTCCACAACAACATGAGTTCTTCTCATTATATTTAGTCATGGTACTTTAGTAATTCCAGGAGAATATATTTATTTATAATTAAAATTATTATTAAAAGATAATTTGAGTTTTCAAATCAGTTTTTAGGAGAATGTTTTTAAGAGAAATGTTTTGATATTATTAATAGATATTTCTTGAATCATCTAAAAAGCAATTGTCTTGATTACAACTTTTATGACTTCTGTTGTTTTTATATAGTTTCTGCCTTTCTGTTGGGTGTGTGCATTCATTGGTGGGATTCAGCTGGTTTGCACCGGTTCGGTAGAACCGATACCTAATGTATCTTCAGTTTGGCAAACTGATTGTTAAAATGGCAGTTGAAAAAGCAAAGTCCATGTGCTCATCTACCTTGCGCTTGCCCTGCATCTGCCATGCTCTCCACAGTGCACTGCAGCTAATCTGAGGTAGCCGGCCAGGCACAGAAGTGCTGCCAAAAACAGCTGAGTCTGTGTGCGCACCTGCTACGTGCTCACCTATCATGTTGCGAGGATTATCACACCATTCGTGCCGGTTCCACCACTTGCAGGAGGCCGTGAGGCTCATTGCGCTGATCATGTGCCGAGCCTTGCGGCCTCCTGCAGGAAGCAGTGCTGCCAGTGTGAAAAGCCTTGAGGTGTCCTTCAGCAAGCGGCAGCACTGGCGTGATCAGCACCCAAGAGGAGGTGCCTCTATCCACACCACAGCCCTGCGGCAGCCTGAATCCAGGACCTATGAAAATCCAGGAGGAGCCTGGCAGCAGCTTGCCCTCGCATTCCTTGACCCAAAGGGCTTGGAGCCAGGGTTCCTCTGCCAGTCAGCAAGAAGCTGAGCAGCAAAGCACCGCAGCAGTAGCCTAGCCAAGATTGGTGCCACTGAAGCCAGCCTGGTGCCTAGCAGGAATCTGCACCATCCACCTCCCCCTGTGCCTGTGCATTCAGCCTGCTAAAGCTCATTTCTAGCCAGGTGATCGATTTAGCGAAGGCACGGGGGGAGGGGGGGAGGCAGGCGCTGCAGATTCCCCATGCGTGAGATGTGGGCAAAGGAGGATGCAAGTGGCAGACCCAACAGCAAGAAGGGCTGCCAAAAAGAGCGGAGTCTGTGTTTGCGCCTGCCTTGCCTGAGTCAGCCCTGTTCTCCCTGGCATGCTATAGCTGATCCAAGGCGTGGAAAGCATGGCTGATGGGTGAGCTTGTAGCAGGCGCACACACAGAATCCGCTGTTTTCAGTGGCCCTTCTTGCCGCTGGGGCTGCCGCTTGCTTTCTTCTTCACCAACTTCTCATGCATGAGGAGGAAGGCAAAGGTAAGTGGGGAGCATGGGGCAGCTGCCTCCCTCCCCCAGCTGCCTCATGGCAGTGCACCCCTACCATCCTCCCTACAAAGAACCGGTTGTTAAATTATTTGAATCTCACCAAAGCATTACTTGTCAAAGGCTTTGACTATGCTGTAGAAAAGACCAATATAACTTCATACACACACACACACACACACACACGATAGATAGATAGATAGATAGATATAAATGCATACACATACATACATATATATTTCCTTCACTTGAAACTATTTTTAAATGAAAATCAAAACTATTTTATACAATTTCAATGAACCACAGTTGGAATTAATGAATGTTTATCATGAATATTGTGTAGTGGGTCCGATGCAAGGAAGAGATGCCAGCCGGTGTGTGAGTTCAGCTCTTTATTGGAAGGGGGGTAGTGAACTGGGGAATGAGGGTTACCTGGCCTCCTTAAATACCTAGCCAGGTAAGCTGACAGCCAATGGGGTTGGCCCTAGGTTTCCCGCCGAAACTGGGTTTCCCGCCAAAACCGTTCAGGCCAACGCCCCCTGGTGGCTGTTGCTGTGCAGGTGCCTGCATACATAACACCCCTCCCCCCTTAGAGAAGAACCACATAACAAGGAAACAACTTGCACTAACTATAACTATAAACACTGTATGTCAATAATAATTAAAAAACAATTCAACTGTGTAAGGGTCATTTGCACACGTAGTCCGACAGGTAGGCAGGTGTCCTGTGGGGCCGGGTGGACCGTCTGGGTGTGGCTTGGCTCTGGGCTTGGACAGCTGGTTCCTGGGGCCTCTGTGTTCGGTTGAACAGGACTGGGTTCAGGAGGCCCTCCTGGTTCCTGCTCTGTGTTGTTTCCGGTTGGACTGGCCTCCCCTGGGGTGTGGCTTTCCGGTTGGGCATGTGTGGTGCGCTCAGGGACCCTTCCTCTGAGCTGGTCGATGTGTCGCCTTATGTGCCTGTCCCCCTCCACCCCCACGATTGTAGGAGAGGGGTCCAGTTTTCTCAATCACTGTCCCTGGAACCCATGGATGCCCTGCCCTGTAGTTCCTCGCCCAGACCAGGTCCCCCACGTTGAGAACTCTGTGTGCTGGTGATGATGGCGATGAAGATGATGATGATGATGATGGTGACCTAACCGTCTCGGCTGCTACCCGGTGTGGGTGTAAACGGTCCAGCTTGGTGATGAGGCGCCGTCCCCATCGCAGTTCTGCTGGGCTCTTCCCGGTAGCAACGCATGGTGTAGTGTGCTGGGCGAGTAAGAATTTCGCCAGTCTGTGGTGCCAGTCCCCGCTAACGATGCGCCATAGTGCATCTTTGGTCGTCCTTACCATCCGTTCGGCTTGCCCGTTGGTCGATGGATGGAAGGGCGCGGTGGTGGCGTGCCTAATCCAGTTCGCCTTCAAGAACGCCTGGAAATCAGTAGCGGTAAACTGAGGCCCATTGTCAGACACAATTACGTCGGGGAGGCTGTGTGTGGCAAAGAGAGCTCTGAGCACCTGGATTGCCCTCCCCGAGGTCATGTTGGGCACTGGGACTACGTCCAACCACTTGGAGTGGCTGTCCACCACTATTAAGAATAGTTGGCCCTGGAATGGCGCTGCATAGTCAATGTGGATGCGGGACCAGGGTGTGTGTGTGGCCTCCCACCTGTGCACGGGTGTGTGTGGCATTTCCGGTCTGGATCTCTGGCACGTGTAACAGGCCTTGACCCGTTCCTCAATGTCCTTGTCCAGCCCTGGCCACCAGAGGTAGCTTCTGGCCAGGGCCTTCATCCTAACCAACCCCGGGTGTCCCTCGTGTAAGGAGTCCAATACCCTGCTCCGTACTGCGGTGGGAATGATGACCCTGCTTCCCCAGAGGAGGCAGCCCCTGTGCGTGGAGATCTCGTTGCGCCTGGTGAAATAGGCCTGGAACTCAGGCCCCGGGGACTTGTCCTGCCACCCTGTGCAAACCCAGGAGTATACCCTGCTCATGATGTTGTCTGTGGCTGTGTGGCTGGCAATGTCCTTGGCATGAACTGGGCACTCTGGTAGCTCCTGCAGTGCTAGGATCTGTGTGGCTGGGGCTGGGTCTGAATCAGGGGTGTCTATGGGTAGCCTACTTAGACCCTCTGCGTGGCCCATCTCCTTCCCTGGCTTATGCACCAGCTTGCAATTGTAGGCTGCAAGGAAGATGGACCACCGGAGCATTCTGTGGGACAGGATTTGTGGAGTCTGCCTGTCCATTGTGAACAGGCCCAGGAGTGGTTTGTGGTCCGTGTAGACAGTGAACTCCCTTGCATACAGATAATCGTGGAATTTTTTGATACCTGCCACGATTACCAGGGCTTCTTTGTCAATTTGGGCATAGTTTCTTTCTGCTCCAGACAGCGTCCTGGAATAGTAGGCTATGGGGATTTGCGCCCCATTGGGCTCAAGGTGGCTGAGCACTGCGCCCACACCATAAGGGGATGCATCGCATGCGATAGAGATGGGCTTGGACTCAATGAAATGGGTTACTGTGGACTTACCCGAGAGTAGTGCTTTCAAGGCCCTGAAGCTATGGTCGTGGGCAGCAGTCCAGACCCATGCTGCCTGCTTGTCTAGTAGCCTGTGGAGTGGCTCTGCAATGGCTGCCTTGTGTGGGAGGAATGCATGGTAGAAATTCAACAGGCCCAGGAATGCCTGCAGCTCTGTCTTGTTCTTGGGTATGGGTGCTAGCTTGATGGCCCTCACCTTGGATTCTGTGGGGTGGATTCCCCTGGCATCTACTCTGAACCTCAAGAATTCTGTGGAGGGAACACCTATGCTGCACTTCTCCCTCTTAAGTTTGAGTGCAGCTGTGCGTAGCCTGGACAGCACCTCCCTGAGCCTACCTGCTAGTTCTTCTGCTGACGCTCCTGCAATCAGGATGTCATCGAAATAGGGGCAGACTCCTGGAATGCCCTTGAGTGTCCTCTCCATAACTTCCGGGAAGATGCCAGGAGCAACGCTAACTCCGAACTGCAGCCTGTTCACTCGGAACACCCCCCTGTGTGTTACTATGGTTTGAATGTCAGCTGTTGCCCTAGTAACTGTGAGTTGCTGGTATGCCTGCACAAGATCGAGCCTTGCAAAGATGGCGCCGCCTTGGAGGGAAGCGAGAACGTGGCTGACCGTGGGGACCAAGTAAGCGTGCGGGTTCAGTGCGCGGTTCACCGAGCACTTGTAGTTGGTGCAGATCCTTATTTCCCCATTGGACTTGAGGGGGGTGACGATGGGGGTTTCCCACTAGCCCCCATCTACGGGGTCTAAGATTCCCTGGGCCACCAGCTTATCTAATTCGCGCTCTATTTTTTGTTGGAGCGCGAAGGGGACTCGCCGCGGCCAGACCCTAATGGGGGGTTTGAGTTAAGCTTGAATGCTATGGGGGGGCCTGTGTAACTGCCCAGTGTCCCGTCAAAGACGTCTGCAAACTCCTTGCAGACGGTCTCGACGGGGTCCCCCTGGATCTGGTGGATCCTGGTGACTGCGATTCCCAGGGCCTCGAACCAGTCTAGGCCGACTAGGCTGGCTCTCCGGCCCTCTACTACTACAACCCCCAGGTGCTCTTCGTGACCCTTAAACCCCACCGAGACGGTGGCCTCCCCTCTTACCTTGACCAGTGAGTTCTGGAAATCGGTCAGGGTTAAATTTGTAGGCCGTAATTTAATCCGCTGCTGGCTCCGGCTATTTATGTAGTTAAGGGTCTCGTCCAAAATGATCGAGACCGCTGATCCGGAGTCAAGCTCCATGCTGCAAGGGATGCCTTGCAAGCGGATTGTTAGTCTAATTTTAGGTTTGAGCAGGCGGCGGCTACCCGTGTGATTAATGGCCAGCCGGCTCTCAACATAGCCAATTTGCATTTTGGTTGGGGCCCCAGTACCTTCGAATGGCGATTCCTCCGGCTGCAGCTCATGGATCTCCTCTCGGGGGCGGCGGCTACGACAGACTGCAGCTATGTGGCCTGTTTTCTTGCAGGCCCGATACGTGGCTGACCGGAACTTGCAGAGGCTGCGCACGTGGTTCCCACGACACCCTGTGCACTTCTGAGGGTTGGCGGCGTTGCTGGGAGGCCTGGGCTTGTCTGGGCGTCTGGCTCTCTGGTCGGGGGTCGACTTCCGCTGGAGGAGGTCGATGCTCTGGTCGTGCTCCTCTGTGGCCCCTTGCTGGTGGATGCTGGTCACCTGGTTGCCGGACCTGGTTTCCTGGCATGCTTGGACAGCCCCTACTCTACTCTACTCCGTGAGCTGCATTGGCTTCCGGTTGCCCTCCGGGTGAGATTCAAGGTGCTGGTGATGACCTATAAAGCCCTTAATGGCTTGGGTCCAGGATATCTGAGGGAACACCTGCTGCCGGCATCAAGTTCCCTTCGTCCAGTGCGCTCTCACAGGGAGGGCCTTCTCAGGGTGCCGCCGGTTAAAGATTGCCGGTGAGTAACACCCAGGGGGAGGGCCTTCTCTGGGTGCGCCTGCCCTCTGGAACCAGCTGCCCGTGGAGCTTAGGACTGCCCCCGACCTTCGTTCATTTCGCCGGGACCTGAAGACCTGGCTCTTCGAGCTCCCCGGCCCAGGCTGAGAGTTTTTAATTGGGGTTTTTATATTTTTTCAGGGATTTAATTTAATTCTTTTTAATTGTTTTTAATTTTTGTATCAGTGTTTTAAGTACCCTGTAAACCGCCCTGAGTCCTTCGTGAAAGGGCGGTATATAAATCCAATAAAATAAATAAAATAAATAAATAAATCATGCTTCTTCTGTTCAGTCATTATAGCTATAACAAATAGGAATTTTTGTTATTATTATTAAAATTTATATACCTCACAACTCCCAGCAACTCTGCTAATACTGCCTCTTCTAGCTAGGAGGCAGCTCTTAAGATTTCTTCCTTCTTGAAGGAAATTTTCTCTCCTTCCCCCCTAAACCTAGCTCTGCTTTTTAGAAGAAGCAGTGATATTTTTATTTTGAAATTTAGAACACAGAAAATAATTAAGTTGCACTCAATCAGATGCTGCAAGCAACTAAGGAGTTCTCAACCATAAGCACCATATAATTTGGAGAAGGCAAGACCTTAACTAACAAACCTGTGGATCCCAGAGGAAACAGAGATCTACGGTGTTATAAAAGAACACACATACCAGTTCCCATCCTCAGTTAGCAAACAATTGCAATTGATAACAAATAGCAACTATATTAACCATTGTTTTGGGAAGTTAAGTTAAAATTACCTTATGTAATTTTTCACATTGACTGTTCGATTGAGGGTGATGACTAGATGTCAGTCTTTGGGTGGTTCCTAAAAGGGATAAAAATTCTTTCCAAAATGCCGACGTAAATTGCACCCCTCTATCAGATATGATGCGTTGTGGTACCCCATGCAATCTGTAAATATGCTGCATGAAAAGTTTTGCTAAGGCTTTTGCGGTAGGGATCTTTTGGCAAGGTATGAAATGCACTTGTTTTGAAAACAGATCTGTGACAGTCCAGACTATGGTGTTTCCGTTGCTTTCTGCTAATTCCACTATAAAATCCATGGCTATTTCTTTCCATGGGGCTGAGGGGTTCACCACCGGTTGTAACAGTCCTGGCAATTTCCCTTGCAGCCTCTTGGCCATCGCACAAATTTGACAGCTGCCCACATAGCTTTCTATGTCCTTTTTCATGGATGGCCACCAATATTGCCTTTTAGTTAAGTGTAAGGTTTTTACAAACCCGATATGTCCTGCTGATTTTGTATCATGGCACAGTTGCATGAAATTGATCCTTTGGGTGGCAGGTATGTATAACTTCTCACCCACCCAGGGTAATCCATCTTTAATTGTTCACACATGTCTATTTTTCTGGAACCATTCATCACTTTCCAAAGACTTTCAGAATTCTATTCCAGTTTGGCTATCCACCCTCGGCTTCATTTTAGCTTGGGCCCTGGTGGTGACTGGTGCTGCCAGTTGTTGTTCAGACACAAGTGGTTTAGAGTCAGTGGCCCGTGTGCTGTTATATTGGGGCATGCGAGATAATGCATCCGCCAGGAAATTTTTCCCCCCCCAGTAAGTGTTTGAGAGTGAAATTGAATCGGTGAAAATGTTGGGACCAGCGGGCTTGCTTAGGAGTGAGTTTCGTGGTTGTTTTTAGTGCTTCCAAATTTTTGTGGTCTGTCCAGACCTGGAAGGGGATTTTATTTCCTTCCAGGAACTGGCGCCATGTAAGTAATGACCATCTCACAGAATACGCCTCCTTTTCTCACGCAGGCCAACGTTGTTCTGTCTCTGTGAGTTTCCTGGATGTATATGCACATGGTTGCAATGCCCCCTCATCATTTTCCTGTAATAATACGGCTTCCACCACTACATCGCTAGCATCTGCCTGTATTACATAAGGTTTATTGGGATCTGGGTGTCTCAGGGCAGGTTCAGTAGAAAAAAGTCTCTTTAGTCTCTCAAATGCTGCTTGACATTCCATTGTCCACTTCAGAGGCTGGCTGGGTTTCACTGGGGATCCCCCCTCATTTTCAACAAATTTGTGAGAGGCAGGGCTATTTGGCCAAATGAAGGGATGAATTGGTGGTAGAAATTTGCAAACCCCAGGAAACTTTGCAATTGCTTCCGTGTGCAGGGGGATGCCCATTCTAATACTGCCCTGACTTTTTCAGGGTCTATTTCGATGCCCTCTGCAGATATGCGATATCCCAGATAGTCTATATTTTCCTGGTGGAATTCACATTTTGATAGTTTAGCATATAGGTGGGAAGCCCACGACTTTTTCAGGACTGCTCTGACTAGGTTGATATGTTCCTCTTTGGTCTCAGTGAAGATAAGGATGTCATCTAGGTAAACCAGGACCCCCATATATAGGTGCTCTCTTAGCACATCATTAATTAATTGCATAAAGACTGTGGGGGCCCCTTGCAGTCCAAATGGCAGTACTCTGAACTAGTAGCAACCCATTGAGCAGTTGAATGCAGTCTTCCCTTCGTCTCCTTCCTTACTCCTAATGCAGTAATATGTTTCTCTCAGGTCTAGTTTGGTAAAAATCCTTCCTTTTGATAGGAGGGATAGCATATCCTTCATTAGGGGTAGGGGATACAGATTACATTCACTAATTGTATTAAGAGGGCGGTAATCAACAACCAAACGAAAAGAACCGTCCTTCTTTTCTCTGAACAGAACCAGGGCGGCCACTTTGGGTTTGGCAGGCTCAATAAATCCTCTTTCTAAGTTTTTCTTTATGAATCTCTCCATCTCTGCTGTCTCCTTTGGGCTCATGGCATACATCTTGGGCTTTGGGAGTTTTGCCCCAGGTTTGAATTCTATAGCACAGTCTGTGGGGCGGTGGGGGGGAAGATCATCTGCCTGTTCCTCACTGAAAACTTCAGCAAGGTCCCTGTATTCCTCCGGTATTTCTGCTAACCTCTTCTCTTCCCCCACCTATGCTGACTCTTCTCTTTGGGTTGGGGGGATATTTTGGGGTTTTAAGCTCCTATGCTCCCCCTCTGGGAAGTTGAGTTCTGCTGTCCTCCAATTTATTCCGGGGTTCCATTTCTTTAGCCATTCCAGTCCTAAAATCATTGGGCATTCCATGCCTGGGGCCACTATAAACGTTATGTCTTTCTCATGAGACCCCAGGGACGGGTGAATTGCTAAGGTGGGTAGGGTAGCTGGGCCCACCCTGCTATTGACCCATCTAATTGGCTAAAAGAGATTGGTTTTTTTAGTCTCCTCACTGGGATGCTCAATCTCCCCACCAGCATTGGGCTGATGAGGCAGCGGGTGCAACCAGAGTCTATTAGGGCTTTTACTTTGACGGCTTCAGGCATAGGTAAAGGTAAAGGTTCCCCCGCACATGTGTGCTAGTCATTTCCGACTCTAGGGGCTGGTGCTCATCTCCGTTTCAAAGCCGAAAAGCCAGCACTTGTCCGAGGACATCTCCATGGTCATGTGGCCGGCATGACTAGACGCCAAAGGCGCACGGAACGCTGTTACCTTCCCACCGTAGTGGTCCCTATTTTTCTACTTGCATTTTGACATGCTTTCGAACTGCTAGGTTGGCAGAAGCTGGAACGAGTAACAGGCGCTCACTCTGCTACGTGCCACTTGGGATTCGACCCGCCAAACTGCCAATCTTCTGATCGACAAGCTCAGCGTCCTAACCCACTGAGCCACCGCGTCTCTTGGCTTCAGGCATAGTGGAAGGTAATATAGTCACTGTCTTAAGAATGGGTGGAATGGATCCACTTACCAATGGTTCTCCCTCTGAGGTGTCCACCACCCCTGCAGTGTAGACCGGAATCCAATCCCAGTTCTTGGCAGGGGTTGTGGACTCTACAGCCTCTGTCCCCTTCATGGAAGATTCTTTTGGGTTGCCTTGGGGCTTCCCTAATTTCTTGGAGGGTGATGCCTCTGATTTACGCTGGGGGGCTTTTGAGTGGCATTCTGTGGCGCGGTGACCCTCTCTCCCGCATTTGATTTCTTAGCCAATCACGGTGGCTTTTCTCTCTCGCGTGTTTGCTCGGGTGGCAGGCGGGCCCATGGGTTCCCCCGGCGGTGCCACTTCAGTAGGTCTATCTCCGCCTCCTCTGCCAGGACATACCAGTCGTTGAGATGGTGTGGGTCTCCTCGAGGCAGGCAAGCATCATATAGGTCATAGTTTAGCCCGTCTTTGAAATGGCTAAGGAAGATATCTTCTGGCCAGTTCAGCTTGCTGGCAATGGCTCGGAATTCTTGGGTATATTCAGCCACCGACCGTCTGCCCTGCCTCACCGTTTTGATTCTCTCCCAGGCCTTACCATCAGCCAAAGGATCCTTGAATCGCTGCCTCAAGGATGACATGAATCGGTTGAAGTCGTTGAGTTCTGGGGCGTTTGAGTCATGCAGGTTCACCACCCAGTCTGCAGCCGGTCCACCCAGGGCGGATTGCACGATGGGGATGCGGGCTTTGTCACTGGGGATGTTCCTCCCATATTCTTCCATATAGCTGAGGACTTGGGTTAGGAAAAACCCCAAGCGTGGTGGCTCTCCCCTGAATTTTGCTTCCAGGGGTGGAAGTATTTGAATGGATCGTTGTCTGTGCAGTGGGTGGTATTGCCCCTCATCCTGATCCTCATCTGTGTTTCTAGGGGGTGGTTTCTAGGGGGGTTGCTACTGAGGCAGCAGCTCCTGTTCCAGTGGACGGCCCTGGTGTTGTTGTGACTCAGGGCCAGCCTGTGGGTCCGACAGCCGGCTCCGATGTATCGGATGACTCAGATGAGGGGGAGGGAAACGAACCGGCTGATGATGGTTTGGAGGCTTTGCAGAGCCCTCAGCCGGGGACCTCTTCTCAGCTGCGTGAGCCCGAGAGTGCGGAGGAAGATGACCCACAGCTGGCCCTGTTCAAGGACGCCCGACGCAGGAGGCAGTCGAGCAGGAACAAACAAAGAAAGGCTGTGGGACTCCTCGGGAGGAGGCACAGGGAGACCACGCCCTGAGCTCTCTATAAAAGGAGTGTTTGGGGAGGGGCTGGTTGCTGAAAGCAACTTTTCCGCTTGAGAAGACAAGCTCTAGTGTTTTTGTTAACTGCGTAATAAATCTTGGCAGATGCCTTTTAGCCTTGGACGCTCTCCAGTCTCTTCTTTCTGAATAGGGGTTTGCCTTACTACAAGGCCAGAAGAGGGCTGGTTCAGAACAGTTTGCTTTCAGCCACCCACCCCTTATTACTACGATGGAGCAGCTTCTTGCCGAGAATGCCCAGCTCACCCAGCAACTCACTTTGCTGACAACTCAGGTGGCTCAACTGCAAGCTCAGGTACATGCTGCACCCCCACCCAGGAGGAAATGTCAGATAGCTATGCCGGATAAATTTGCTGGTACTCCAGAACTGTTTCCTGCCTTCTTGGGACAATGCCAGCTCTTTATCAGCGTGAGAGCAGCTGATTTCCCCACTGACCGAGATAAGGTGGGATTCGTGTTGAGCCTTCTGTCGGGAGATGCAGCTCGTTGGGGCACGCCTCTGTTGGCACAGCCTAGCCCTTTGTTGGATAACTTTGGGGGGTTTTGTGACCATATGCGCCTCATGTACGAGGACCCGATTAAGGCGCAGACTGCCACCCGACGCCTGAAAGCTTTGAGGCAGGGTCAGCGCCCTCTACAGGCCTATATCAGCGATTTCCGGCTGCTTAGCCAGGATTCCGCCTGGAATGAGGCTGCGCTCGTGGATGCCTTTCAGGATGGCTTGTCAGAGGAGATGTTGGATGAGCTGGCCCGTGTGGACATTCCCTCAGATCTGAATGGGCTGATCCATCTTTGTCTGCGGATCGATGCCCGGCTGCAGCAGCGAAAGAGTCGCCGTGCCACCCCACAGACCCCTGCCGCCCCTGTTGTGCGTGAGCCCCCAGTCCAGAGGGAGGAGCCAATGGAGCTGGGTGCCGCCAGGTCCCGTCTATCGGTGACGGAAATGGACAGACGACGATCGGAGGGGTTGTGTTTTTACTGTGGGGACCCTGGACATTTGGCTGCTTCTTGTCCAAAGAAGCGTCAGCGGGCATCAGTGACCAAGCCGGCCCCGAGAAAGTCCCCTGCTTTGCTGTCGGGAAACGGCCCGAGCCCGATCTAGACGGTGTGATAGATCGGACGACCCACCACGACCACGCCGAGCGACGCCATTCCGATGGTGCCTGTGAACCTCCACGGCATTTGATTTTGGAGGCACGACTGATCCTTCCTGGCAAGCCAGAGGGGATTCCGGTCCATGCCTTAATTGACTCTGGGGCTACCACTAACTTTATGGACTCGGCCTTCGTGGCCAAATGGGCTGTTCCTCAGTGTCCGGTGAATCCGCCCATGCTAGTGGAGACTATTGATGGTCGAGTGCTCCTGTCCGGGCCTATTACGGCCGCCACGCAACCTGTGAGTATGGCTATCAGTTCCCATGTGGAGGCCATTCAGTTCTACATCACTTCGGATCTGCACTTCCCCGTGGTCCTGGGACTGGCGTGGCTCCGGGCGCATGATCCACAGATCTATTGGTCTCAGAACTTGGTCACCTTCCCAAGTTTGCAGTGCGTGGACCACACCCGTCATATCTGTGCCGGCCAGGTGGAGGGTTCCCCAGGAGTTTCTTTGCCTCCCGAACTGTCCGACTTTGCTGATGTGTTCAGCGAGTCAGAGGCGGACCAATTACCCCCGCACAGGCCCTATGACTGTTCCATTGATCTAGTTCCTGATGCGCCTCTCCCAGTGGGGCGTTTGTATTCCATGTCGGAGCCCGAGTTGGCTGCATTGCGGGACTTCCTGACAAAGAATTTGGCTCGTGGTTTCATCCGGCCCTCGTCCTCGCCAGTGTCTGCGCCCGTGCTCTTCGTCAAAAAGAAGTCGGGCGAGTTACGGCTCTGCTGTGACTACCGGAAACTCAACGCCATCACGGTGCGTAACCACTACCCACTGCCCCTCATCCCCGAGCTCTTGGACCGACTCCGGGAGGCTAAGATCTTCACGAAACTGGACCTGCGTGGAGCTTACAACCTCGTCAGGGTTCGGCCGGGTGATGAGTGGAAGACGGCGTTTGGTACTCGCTATGGACATTTCGAGTACACGGTGATGCCGTTTGGCCTGACCAACGCCCCCGCTGTGTTTCAGCATTTTATGAACGACATCTTTCGGGATCTGTTGGACCAGTTTGTCGTGATTTACCTGGACGACATCCTGATTTACTCCCCGTCGCGTGAAGCGCATCATCAGCATCTCCGTCAGGTCCTGCAGCGCCTCCGGAAACATCGGCTGTTTGCCAAGTTGGAGAAGTGCCAGTTCTACCAGGTGACCATCGATTTCCTGGGTCACCGCATTTCTCCTGAGGGCATCGCCATGGAACCGAGTAAAGTTGAGTCGTTGCAGAGTTGGCAACCCCCGCGTCGCGTGAAGGACGTTCAGCGACTTCTTGGATTTGCCAACTACTATCGGACATTCATCCCTGGCTTTGCCGCCTTGACAGCCCCCCTCACCCGGCTCCTGCAGAAGAAGACTCGGTTCCAGTGGAACGCCCCCGAACAACAGGCGTTCCAAGCTTTGAAGGACGCCTTCATGAAGGAGCCCATCTTGAAGCATCCTGACCCGCAACGGCCGTTTGTCGTGGAGGCGGACGCCTCCGACATTGCCATTGGGGCCGTGTTACTCCAGGCAGCGACGCCCAACGGTACCCTTTTCCCTTGCGCGTATCACTCTCGGAAATTGAAACCCTCGGAGCGCAACTATACCATCTGGGAGAAGGAGCTGCTGGCCATCAAGGCGGCGTTCGAGGCTTGGAGGCATCATTTGGAGGGGGCGCGGCATCAAATCGAGGTCCGGACGGACCACAAGAATCTGGAAAGCCTGCAGACCGCTCGGAATTTGAACCAACGCCAGATCCGGTGGTCCCTCTTCTTTGCGAGGTTTGACTTCCGGGTGCGGTACATACCAAGCGGGCACAACCAGAGAGCGGATGCTCTGTCCAGGAAGCCCGAGTACACCCGAGTGGAAGACAAGCTTCCGCCCAGGACAGTGATCCCCGTCGAGTCTTTTGCTGCGGTGCGGGAGCCGGTGGATATACGGGCTCGGATCCGGGAGGCGCAGCAGCAGGAGGCGTGGGTGGCTCAGCGGAAGGAAGAGGTGGGGCCAGATTCGCCTTGGTCGGTCACGGATGGACTCCTGTATTATCGTGACCGGCTCTATGTTCCAGGAGGGCCACTCAGGGGACTCGTCCTCAGCCAGTGTCATGATAACCCGGCTGCGGGGCATTTTGGCCTGTTCAAGACTCTGAACCTGGTCTCCCGTACCTTCTGGTGGCCCCGAGTCCGACACGATGTCCAGTCTTATGTCACCTCCTGCGTCCCATGCAGGCAGGCCAAGTCAGTGACAGGGGCCCCGCCTGGTTTACTGCAGCCTTTGCCAACGCCCAAGAGACCCTGGGGGGCTGTGTCCATGGACTTTCTGACGGATCTACCCCCATCCTCCGGCTTCACGACAGTGTTTGTGGTGGTGGACATGCTGACCAAGATGGCGCACTTCATCCCCTGTCGCGGCTTACCGTCAGCTCGCGCCACTAGTCGCATGTTCATCCAACAGGTGTTCCGGCTGCACGGTCTTCCCGATAGGGTCGTCTCCGATAGGGGGGCCCAGTTTACAGCCCGCTTCTGGCAGGAGTTGATGCGGGCGTTGGACATTAAGGTTTGCCTCTCGTCCGCGCATCATCCTCAGACCGACGGGGGTACCGAGAAGGTCATCGGCATCTTAGAGCAGTATCTGCGCTGCTATGTTAACCTGCAGCAGGACAATTGGGTGGACTATTTAGCCATAGCCGAGTTTGCCTTTAACAACTCGCAGCACACCTCCACGCAGATGACACCATTCTTGGCCAACGTGGGTTATCACCCCAGGTTTTTCCCCCTTTCTCCCGTGGACTCACCGGAGCCGGCAGCGAACGAATTCATGGCGGAATTACAGGCGATCCATCGGTTGGTGCGACGGCAGCTGGAGAAGGCCAAGGCCGACTACAAGAGGTTCGCCGATCGGTCGAGAAGGGATACGCCTCCATTATCGGTGGGGGATCGGGTCTGGCTGTCCACCAGAAACCTACCATCCACTCGGCCGGCGAGGAAGCTGGACCACCGTTACCTTGGACCGTTCCCAGTCGAGGCCGTCATCAACCCGGTCGCCTATCGTTTAACTCTGCCACGTTCCCTGCGCGTGCACCCCGTCTTCCATCGGTCCTTGTTGGTCCCCGAACAACCGGCTTGTCCACTTCGCCAAGCGGAACCTCCCCCATCAGGACCTCGTGATGGCGACAGCACCCCCGAGTACGAGGTCGCCAGCATCAGGGATTCCCGCTGGCTGAAAGGTCGCTTCCAGTACCTGATCGAGTGGAAAGGGTACGGGCCGGAGGACTTCACATGGGAAGACGCGACCGCCGTTCATGCCCCTGCGTTGGTGACTGCTTTTCACGAACAGTTCCCATCCCGACCGCATCCGGATCGGCAGACCCGGGGGAAGGGCCCTGCGGTGCGGGATAGTGTTGTGACTCAGGGCCAGCCTGTGGGTCCGACAGCCGGCTCCGATGTATCTGATGACTCAGATGAGGGGGAGGGAAACGAACCGGCTGATGATGGTTTGGAGGCTTTGCAGAGCCCTCAGCCGGGGACCTCTTCTCAGCTGCGTGAGCCCGAGAGTGCGGAGGAAGATGACCCACAGCTGGCCCTGTTCAAGGACGCCCGACGCAGGAGGCAGTCGAGCAGGAACAAACAAAGAAAGGCTGTGGGACTCCTCGGGAGGAGGCACAGGGAGACCACGCCCTGAGCTCTCTATAAAAGGAGTGTTTGGGGAGGGGCTGGTTGCTGAAAGCAACTTTTCCGCTTGAGAAGACAAGCTCTAGTGTTTTTGTTAACTGCGTAATAAATCTTGGCAGATGCCTTTTAGCCTTGGACGCTCTCCAGTCTCTTCTTTCTGAATAGGGGTTTGCCTTACTACAAGGCCAGAAGAGGGCTGGTTCAGAACAGGTGTTGCAGGTACCAGATCCCCCCCACTGTCTCTCCAGTTGCGGCCCCAGGTGCTGCTGCAGCTGCGGTACTCAGCTTTCTCCTCTCTTAGTGAGCTGTTTTCTTCATCAAGTCAATAGCTCTCTCTAGGATCCACTCCTCTTCACTGACGTGCAGGGAGCTCTCCATCTCTTGCCTCCATTCAGGTTGGTGGCCACCCCACCTCAGGGTCACTTTCCTGGATGCCTTTTCCCACTCACTTTTCTTTCCAACACCCATCGACCACCGTGGTTTGCAGTCATGCGTCTCCACCATCTCTTCCCCAGAGGAATATGATGCTTCAGCTTCCGACCGTTGGTGGGGTTTCGGTTGGGGGGAAAACTCCCTTTTCATGGGGCATTCCTCCTGCCTTGTTTTGTCGTTAGACATTGTATTTTTGGCAAAGTCCCCCGGTAAGGTTTTCCCTTCCAGGTTGACTCTTACTGCAGAACCTGTCTAATGTCAGGGCCCACCCCAATCCACTTTTTAGGAAAGAAGAACTCTTGGAGACAGGATTGTCCAAGCAGGAGCTTTTACTAAAACATGATTGTCAGTGGAAAATTTAGGCATGATCTGGAAACTGTGTTGCCGATTGACACTTTTAAAGTGTTCCCAAGTAAAGCCCCCTCCCTTCAGTCCATTTGGTCAGTCCAGGATGAATTAAGGTTCAGGTGTCAAAACCTTCCATGGGAAGAGGGATCTTCCATGCCTTTACGACATTGACTTCCTCCTCTTCAAATTCTAATCGGAAATACAAACCAGAATCCCCCCTTTCTTTGTTCTTCTCAGTTTAAAGGTTCTTTCCCTGGTCTTTGATGATGGCCTCCAGGCAGGCTGAATAAACAACCTTGCATCTAATGGATAGGGATGGCCAATTAACATCTTCTCTTCTCCTCCTTGGGAATGGCAGAATCCAGTGAGGGGTGTGAGATTTGGGAGTATACAGATAGGGATTTAGGAATGGGATATAAATGGATTCTGACAATAACAATGTATGGGGTTTTGCCTGGGTTACCTATATTATAGATGTAGTACAATCATTTCCTTTACAAAAATATCATCCATTTGAACTAAGAAACAAATAACTTACAGTTCTGTTAAATTGGTTCAACATTTATTTAAAATATAGTTCAGCACCTTGTATTTCAGTGTGATAAGCTATAAAACTTTAGAACACCTAACTACACTAAATTATGCCTTGTGCACCTCCTGCTCGACAATTTCTGAAGGCACAGAAATAAGAGAGATAATGTCCTATGTATATAAAAATAGCAGCTATCTTTGTACATCAGGCTGAGTCAGGGATCAGCATCCCTTCTGGCCTCCTGGTGCTATAGTATATTGACATTCAATTGTGATGGTTTAATCCCCTTCTCATTAAAAGCTGAAATTTTGCAAAAATTTGTGTGACTGCCAAACTGTTAAGGAAATTTAGTAATTTTTATTATTCATTTTTATGTATCATGTTAAGAGGAAAACAAATAAAGGACATTAGCATGATGTGATCCAGATATTAAGAATGTGATGCCTGCTCATTTAAGACAGGGCATGTTATTCTTATTGCAGCTCAGATAAATATATACAGTATATCATCTTTGAAAATGGATATTAACAACAAAAACAAAATAGGCATATCCTTGTGAAGGCCAAAAAGAGATTCTGAAAGAACTCTTTCTTCATCAACTGAATAGATTTATCCTCATTTCTGTTAAAGGTAGCCTGCTGTAGTAAACATTAGCTACTGGACTCTTGCTGCAGAGTACAGTCTTATTTTGTTATTCATTAGTAGAACATTCCACTGTTCCTTTTCCTCTCCAAGAGAGAGGCTGGGACATGTTTGTGACTACAATATTTACTCTGAAACAATCAAACAAACAAAAAAACCCCTCCCTCTCTTGGTCATTACACAGAGTGTCTAAGGCAAGGGTGTCAATCTCAATTGCATTGAGGGCCGCATCAGCATTGTGGTTGCCATTGGGGGGCCGGGTGGGTGTGGCCAGCATGGGCGTGGCTTACTGAGTGGGGCGTGGCCATCTTGAAATTACTCATGTTGGGGGCACCTGTGTGGGCCTGTGCAGGACTGGGGCAGATCCAAAGGTCTCCAGGGGAAGGTGGGGTGGGACTGGGGTGAGCACCGGGGCATGGTCCATTGGAGGAGCTCACTGAGCCTCAGGCTGTGCATGGGGCCCCTGGATGGTGGCATGGACTTCCCGGAGCCCTGGGCAGTGAAGGTCAAGAGCCCAGCCCAAACCTTGAGCTCCTACAGCACCAGGACCCCACAGCCCTGCCTTGCCTAGCCACACTTCCCCAAGGGGGCACCCACCTGTGCTTACCTCCTCCTCAAGCTTGCTGCTGCTGTGCTCCCTTTCCTTGGCTAGGTTGCTCATGGTGGGTACAGGAGGACAAAGTGCATGGGTCAAAGGGAGGTCCACTCCCTCTCCATGTGAGGAGACCTGGCTTTGTAACCAAAGCATCCTCAGCAATAGGATGGGAGACCACCAGGGTATGGTGAAAAGGGCAACAGTGCTGCTGGTGGCCAAGTGCTAAAGCAGGAATTCCCTCAGACCCTCCCTCCCTCTTATTCTAATCTCCTTCCTTCCTTCCTTCCCTTCCTTTTCTTCCTTCCTTCTTTCCTCCCTCCCCTCCTTCCCTGCCTCCCTCCTTTTCATTCCCATCTCCTTCCTTCCCTTTCTTTCTTCCTGTTTCCCTCCCCTCATTCCTTCCCTCCCTCCCTCCTTCTCTCTGTGCCCAGGAAGGGATGAGGGGAGAGGGAGAGGTTGGCAGCACTTCTCTCAAAGAAAAAGAGTTGAAAGAGACCTTTGAGGTCTTTAGTCCAAGCCCCTGCTCATTACCATTCCAGACGATGGAATATCCAATCTCTACTTAAAAGCCTCCAGTGATGGACCATCCATAACTTCTGAAGGCAAGCCTTTTCACTGGTTAGTTGTTTTCACAAGTCCTTATTTCTAGGCTGCTTTTCTTCTTGATTAGTTTCCATTTATTATTGCTTTCTGATGCTTTGGAAAATACGTTGACCCCTTCTTCTCTGTGGCAGCCCATCAAATATTGGAATATTGCTATCATGTCACCACCCCTAGTCCTTTACACTAAGCTAGACATACCTAATTCCCACAAACATTTGTCATGTTTTAGCCTGCAGCTCCCTAATCATCTTTGTTTACCATCCATTTAGACAGATGGTCCCCCTGGTTTGGTTTATAGAACAGTGGCCACAAGCAGAGCCTTCTCAGAGACAGCACCCCAATTATAGAACTTTCTCCCAAGGACAATATGAACAGTACATCCCTCACCTGCTTAGAGGTAACTCCAAACACAGTTCAGCCAGGCATATGTAGAATAACAACACATTTTATGGTCAAACAGCACTACATTCATTACTACTAATATTTTTCTTTCTTTATATACACATTTTTAATATTGTTTTAAGCAGTGCTAGTGATGCTTTACAATAGTTGTCTTTGAGAGTTTTCTTTTAAACCACCCTGGATTTCTCAGAAACTTTAATTTCAAATTAGATGTAGATTTAATAAATTAGGCAGAAGAAACAAATGTTTACATACATCTAAATCCCACAGACCTACAGCCTCCTAGGTGCATACTACAGAAAAAATAAGGCATTGCATTTCTAGCCAGCATAGCCACAGGATGGGAACTGTGGTCCATGACACCCAAAAGATATTAGTTTGGGCAAGGCTGGATTAAATTATAAAAGAGAAGATGAGGGGAAGTAGAAGAAACACTTTCCAGTCTCTGACAAAATAATTGGGGGTGGGGAGTTGACTCGGCCTTTTAATTTCAGCTCACACCAATTCCTTTTAACTTCCTATTCAATCCAAAGAGTTCTATTATTGCCTGGATTTTAGGGAAGGAAAGAGGCAGGAATAGACCACAAAGCCAATCTGTGAGTTTGCTCTCTCCACTGTCTGCACACCACCTTCCCCATGCAGCACGTGTATGAGAGACAGAGAGAGATCCCCTCTTTTTGTAAGTTTGCTTACTCTGCAACACTCCCCTTCTCCACACTTTCGCTTCCCTGCAGGCTCTCAAACTCTCTCTCTCTCTCTCTCTCTCTCTCTCTCTCTCTCTCTCTCTCTCTCTCTCTCTCTCTCTCTCTCTCTCTCTCTCTCTCTCTCTCTCTCACACACACACACACACACACAGAGAGAGAGAGAGAGAGAGAGAGAGAGAGAGAGAGAGAGGAGGGGGAGAGAGAGAGAGAGAGAGAAACCCTGAACAGAGCAGAAGGAGATTTAAAAAAGAGAGAAGGGGGGAGAAGAAAGGTGGAAGATCCCCTTTTTTGTAACACGGCTTTCTCCTCCTCCTCCTCCCCTCTTGGTTGTCTCTCTCTCTCTCTCACACACACACACACACACACACACACAGAGAGAGAGAGAGAGAGAGAGAGAGAGAGAGAGAGAGAGAGAGAGAGAGAGAGACCCTTCCTGAATGGAGCAGGAAGCGATTTAAACAAGAGAGGGGGGGAGAAGAAAGGTGGAAGATCCCCTTTTTTGTAACACGGCTTTCTCCTCCTCCTCCTCCTCCTCCTCCTCCTCCCCTCTTGGCTCTCTGCTGTTGCTGTCTCTCTCTCACATACACACAAACACACACACACACAAACACACACACACACAGAGAAACCCTTCCTGTTTTCTCCTTCTTCTCACCCTCTCTCTCCAGCCACCACAGAGTTCCAGGCTGCAGCTCTGCATGACTGCTGCGTTTCCCTCTCCAGCCCTACCATGTGGTGGAGAGGGCGACTGGGAGCTGACAGCTGTGTGCTCACATCTCTGCGCCTTTCATCCCACAGGCTGCGCATGCCCTGGGGTGCTAGGCAAGCAAGGAAAGGCCCTGCAAAATGGGGCCAGGCATGGGGAGGCTGCCTGGCAAAGCAGAGTGACTGGAGGAGAAGCCCAGCAAAGTGGAGTGTGGCTGGGTTTGACGGGGTTAAGCTGGAAGGGGCGGGGCGGGCTGAGGCAAATGAGCTGTAGCTGCTGCTGCACACCACCAGCCCCTGACCACTCGCCATTTCTGTGTACATGTTTCAGGGCGCCCAGTTGGGTTGCGGTGGGCCAGGGCTGGGGCAGCGTGGGCTGGTTCCTTGCCATTTCTGGGACAGCCCCTGGGGGCCAAATCTGGGCCCTCCCCAGGCTGCATCCGGCCCACGGGCCTTGTGTTTGACATGTTTGGTCTAAGGAGTTCTATTCCAGCTTAGTTACAAAAAAGACCCATAGATCACCATTTTTGCTAATAATGAGTTTCTTGTCCCCCTCTTTCAGTCTTTTTTTTTGGGGGGGGTTATAGTTTCCTAGGGCTGTCACACTAACAACAATTATCCATTTCAACCCCATCTCACATATTCCTCCTCCCTTCATCTCCTCCATTATGGCCCATCTCATAAATTGGATCCACATTAAATAAGCTATATTTTAGTTTGATATTCCATACTTGAAAAATCAGGCATAGGCTCCTAACAAATAGCCTGAAATAATGGTATCAAAGCCTGTCTTTCTAGCTTTTCCCATTGCTATTAATGATATTGTTTCTGTCTGATTTCTTTTCTAAATATTTTACTGAAACATGGATACATAGCATGCAGCAGAGCAAAATGTCAGATATCTTTATTTCTAAGAATGCTTTGCTGAGACAAGGGGGCACGCAGATGGGATTAGCAACATTGTTAGAATATACAAATGGTGCCGAGCTGCATCCTAGTGCTCTGTTTAGAAGTGTTCCTGCTAGCCTAGAAGAAAAAGTAAGCTAGAGCTTGTAGGAAGTTATCCAGAGAAGATGGCAGAGCACATTATTATCTATTATGCTTTCTGGTAAAGAGTAATTTATGCTTGCCTCGCATCCACCAAGTGAAGGCAGCTAAAATACTTTTAAAATTGTTGATATGCCCATTGACTTCTCAAAGTCAAGAAACTCTGTTCCATAAGTTATAGGTGCTCATGTTCTACAGGTGAAACTTGAAAAATTAGAATATCGTACAAAAGTTCATTTATTTCAGTAATGCAACTTAAAAGGGGAAACTAATATATGAGATAGACTCATTACGTGCAAAGCAAGATAGTTCAAGCCGTGATTTGTCATACTTCTGATGATTATGGCATACAGCTCATGAAAACCCCAAATCCACAATCTCAGAAAATTAGAATATTGTGAAAAGGTACAATATTCTAGGCTCAAAGTGTCCCACTCTAATCAGCTAATTAAGCCATAACACCTGCAAAGGGTTCCTGAGCCTTTCATTGGTCTCTCAGTCTGGTTCAGTAGGAATCACAATCATGGGGAAGACTGCTGACCTGACAGTTGTGCAGAAAACCATCATTGACACCCTCCATAAGGAGGGAAAGCCTCAAAAGGATATTGCAAAAGAAGTTGGATATTCCCAAAGTGCTGTATCAAAGCACATTAATAGAAAGTTATGTGGAAGGGAAAAGTGTGGAAGAAAAAGGTGCACAAGCAGCAGGGATGACCGCAGCCTGGAGAGGATTGTCAGGAAAAGGCCATTCAAAAGTGTTGGGGACTTTCACAAGGAGTGGACTGAGGCTGGAGTCAGTGCATCAAGAGCCACCACACACAGACGGATCCTGGACATGGGCTTCAAATGTCATATTCCTCTTGTCAAGCCACTCCTGAACAACAAACAACGTCGGAAGCATCTTACCTGTGCTAAAGAAAAACAGACCTGGTCTGTTGCTCAGCGGTCCAAAGTCCTCTTTTCTGATGAGAGCAACCTTTGCATCTCATTTGGAAACCAAGGACCCAGAGTCTGGAGGAAGAATAGAGAGGCACACACTGCAAGATGCTTGAAGTCCAGTGTGAAGTTTCCACAGTCTGTGTTGATTTGGGGAGCCATGTCATCTGCCAGTGTTGGTCCACTGTGCTTCATTAAGTCCAGGGTCAATGCAGCCATCTACCAGGAGATTTTGGAGCACTTCATGCTTCCTTCTGCAGATGAGCTTTATGGGGATCCTGACTTCATTTTCCAGCAGGACCTGACACCTGCCCACACTGCCAAAAGCACCAAAACCTGGTTCAATGACCGTGGGATTACTGTGCTTGATTGGCCAGCAAACTCACCTGACCTGAACCCCATAGAGAATCTATGGGGCATTGCCAAGAGAAAGATGAGACACATGAGATGGCTTCCATGCCACACCGCACTGAGGCAGTAATTGCTGCAAAACGGGCCCAAACCAAGTACTGAGTACATATGTATGCTTATACTTTTCAGAGGTCCAATATCGTTCTATGTACACTCCTTGTTTTATTGATTGCATGTAATATTCTAATTTTCTGAGATTGTGGATATGAGCTGTACGCCATAATCATCACAATTATGACAAATCACGGTACTACCTTGCTTTGCATGTAATGAGTCTATCTCATATATTAGTTTCCCCTTTTAAGTTGCATTACTGAAATAAATGAACTTTTGCACGATATTCTAATTTTTCGAGTTTCACCTGTATATTCCTATCTCATTTCCAAACCTTTGTTTAAAAAAAATACTAAAAATACTAATAAATTTCCTGGTTGGTTTAAGAAAGTAAATGAAACAACCATATACTGTATTTGCCTGAATTTGTACACTCTTCTGACTTGCGGTGTTTTTTTGTTTTTGGTTTTTTTGAGAGAGCAGCATTTTTAGATTACTGCATAAATCAGTGAATTCTAGTCTAGGTGATAATGAAGTATTAAAACAACAGCCTCTCTTCTGCTCACTTTTTTACAATGTATTTAATGGATGATCTTTCCTAGCTACAATTTTATCTACCAGTTGAACTCATTGTGAATGATGTTGTTTATTGCTATGGTCCACAGTGAAACTGTGATGGCAGCTGTCACATCAGAGAAAATTTGAGTCTAGATGCCTAAACTGGATTGAAGCATTAAGCAAGGGAAGAGTTGGCTCCTGATGCAAAGAGCTAATCAAGCAATTTGCACTGAAGCATCTGTCTCAGAGTGGTACCCATCAGTTGTTTCCTAGGTATCTTACTAGCTCCTGAAGCATATCTTGCTGGCTGTAACTCTTCTGAGACAATTCATCACTTTGCTTATTTGAAATATCAGACTGGTTAGGTAGCACATTAGAAAGCTTGCATTTCCTGGGTAACAGTTGACTTCTGTTCTGGAAATTATTGAGTTTTTATTATTTTTAAGCATTGCTTCCAGAATGGATTAAACCCAGTTGTTTTCTATTAAATGTTGTTATAGAAGAAATATTTTCTTTAGCCCTTCCAAGATTTGTGATGGCCAATTGTAACTGCTGCTTATCATCAGTCACTAAGTTATAACCCATGAGTTGGTTCAACGTCATTACAGATTATACCAACTGGTCAATAAATTGTCAGCTTATTTGATCCATATTGTCATACATCCCATGTTCCATTAGTCTGTTTTTAATAAGGCCTTTTCCCTCCTGAGCCTGATTTATGAGCCTGGTATGCATCACTGGAACCATCATCCAGATTTGAAGCAGCGTCACGCAAAATTTTTTGGATGAGTGACAAAAGGATACCTGATATACTTGTCCTTGGTGGTTCATTCGAAAGAGGTTCTTGTGTCCCACTGGTTCCTGGAGTGCATTTGGGTCTTTGGCTTTCCGTAGCCAAATCATTAGCTGGATCTTTCTGAGTGTAGTTAGGTGTCCTGGCATTTATCTTACAAGAAGCTTCTCTTGTTTTTTCTAGTATGTGCTGCTGCATCATTTTCAGAGCCATTCCAAAAATGTCTTTTGCATGCAAGTCCAGAAACCAGGGCTTTTCTGAAACACTATCAGACCCTGAAGTTGCAGTCTTGTTTTCACCACTGATGGGAGTGCGTACATCGCTTTTGCTACCTTCCAATTTGTCCTTGATCTCCTGGCATGCCTTTTGAACAAGTAGGGAGCAAAGTTTATTGACATAAGAAGGATTTTCTGAGCTTCTTTCGTGGCTGGTGGTCAACCTATCAGCTGATATGGTATAAGCCTGATTTTTACAAGTTCCACTTGCTGGTGTCAATCCATATTGAAATCCAGTTGCATATTTTTGAAGATCATTACTTATCCAGCTCACAACATTGAGTTGTTCAGAAGAACCTTGCTTGAAAAGGCAAACTGCACCTTCTATATTGTTGGAATTACTCCTGTCATTATTTTTTATTACAATAACCTCTCTTTCCTCCAGATTACCCAAATCAAGTTGGTTGTATCCTCTTTGATTTTTATCCTTTATATTTAAACTGGGCACATCAATAAAACTGACCATTTTACAATGTAGCTCTTTGTGTCCTTTAGGGCTGTAGTGACTTACTTTACAGACTTCTGCCTTACTGTGTAACCAGTCGATGTTTTGAGCCATCTTTGATGTGTTAAGATGGAGCTGCACTCAGGGCCATAGAGTGGTAGTGTTCTAAGCAGCTTTGATCTTGTCAGATTCAAAGTATTACCTCTTCTCTTAGCTTCCCATGCTTTTCTACAGGCAGATGAGATCTTCATTTGTGTGGACAAAAGGGTTTCCATGGGAGCAGTGACATCATAAAGTGTAAGATATCAGCAAGCAAATGTACATTTAAGGGGTACTTTAAGTTCTCAGGGACGCGGTGGCTCAGTGGGTTAGGACGCTGAGCTTGTTGATCAGAAGGTCGGCAGTTTGGCAGGTCGAATCCCGAGTGCCGCGTAACAGAGTGAGCGCCTGTTACTCGTCCCAGCTTCTGCCAACCTAGCAGTTCAAAAGCACGTAAAAATGCAAGTAGAAAAATAGGGACCACTGCGGTGGGAAGGTAACAGCGTTCCGTGCGCCTTTGGTGTCTAGTCATGCCGGCCACATGACCACGGACACGTCCTCGGACAAGCGCTGGCTCTTCGGCTTTGAAACAGAGATGAGCACCGGCCCCTAGAGTCGGAAACGACTAGCACGCATGTGCGGGGGAACCTTTACCTTTACCTTTACCTTAAGTTCTTGAAAAAAGAAAGGCATATTTTTTCCCATAGACAAATATTAAATTTCTTTCAGAGGATTATTTATCATTCCACATTTCAGAACCACAACTAGAACCATATTTTTGGGCAATTCAAAAGACTTAATTCTGCCATAGGTTTATTGTACAGAAAAGCCTGTTCAAAATTGTACTAGGATGGAGGCGATCCACAATATAAAGCTGAAAATTACATGCTTCTATTCTGAATTCATTATTTAGCCAGACCTGTCATTACTGATTCTTTATTGGGAAAACTGGATTACATGTAAAGATTTTAGCTAATTAAGTTTGACTGATACTGTTTTAGTTCCCAGGATAGCAATTCTTTGGAAAGGTTCTATTTATTTATAATGATTGCATCATGTCATGAAATTTAAATGATCGTCATTACATCTGTAAACATTGTTATATGAAACTGGAGAAAGAATACTATTAGTCTTTGCTAAGTAAACATGAATATTTCCTACAACATTGGTTTCTTGAGCTAAAATTTTACCTAAAAGGGAAAACGTGTTAGGTGTGGCCTCTTCCATCTCAAGAAAATTGCTGTTTCTCCCGTTCTCTTTTCTTCCACTTGTTACAGCAGCATAAATCTATTACGGTAATCTTTCTCATTAATTTGACCATTTCTTTAGTATTCTTAATGAACTGGATGTCCTTCAGGTATATTAAGACTACAATCTCTATATTTGATTTTTGGCTGTGATGATAGGAAATATGGAATTTGTAGTCCAAGCCACCTGAAATTGCCTAAAAATATATTAAAACATAGCCCTAGGATTAAAAATTGTCTTAATATATGTGTTTTAAGACAGCTGTCCCCAACCTTTGTGGCTTGGAGGCCCAGCTGGGGAGGGGGAGAGGGGCATCAGATCGCATGAGCAATGGGCCGGCACACGTGTGCACAGCTCAATTTGTGCGAGCAGCAGGCTGCCATGTACGTGCATACGTGCCCAGCTGAACCTGTGCATATTGAGCTGCATGCACATGTGTATGTGCATCAGCCTGCCGCTTGCGCATATCAAGGTGTGCATGGGTGTGTACTAGCCCACCAGTCATGTGGCCCAGTTCCAAATAGGCCACAGCCCAGTAGTGGGCTTAGGGGTTGGGGACTCTTAAGATATATTTACATTCCTTTATTTCAAAAACCTCTTGTTTAGGGGTTGTTGTTTGAAAAACTCACTTTTGTTCTTTATTTTGGTCATTTAAGTTTATCATACAAATAGTACCGCTAAACGCATGATCTTTTGCATTCACATAAAAAATAGAGAAATTGAATTGCCTTTTTAAAATAAATTTATATGTACTGTTTAATTTAGATTTTTTATTAGAATATATATTTTTGTACAGTTTTTCTTGGTTTTGCTGTTTAATTTCCAATTGCAAAGCTAGTTATAAGCAAACTTTTTATCTTTATGAACCTCTTTCAGACTTTGCCCTTTTTCAAGTTTATCTCTTTTTCCCCAAGAAAATATGGTAACCATAGATACAATATTATGAAATATATGTCAGAACTCACCCCAATCCACGTCTTAGGAAAGAAGAACTCAGAGACGAGATTGTCCAAACAGGAACTTTTACTAAAACATGGTTGACCGTGGATAATATAGACAGGTTCTGGAAACTGTCTCACAGGTCAATACTTTTAAAGTGTCCCTGAGTAAAACCCCTCCCCTCAGTCCATTTGGTCAGTACCGGATCAGTCAAGTTTCAGGTGTCAAACTCCTTGTGGAAAAGGAGAGCCCCAGTACATTTGCAACATTATTACTTCCTCCCCTTCACATTCCATTCGGAGATACAAACCAGAATTCCGCCCACCCTCTTTCTTTGCTCTTCTTAGTTCAAAGGGTTTCTTCCCTGGTCTTTTGTGATGGCCTCCAGGCAGGCTGAATAAACAAACCTTACATCTAAGGCATAGAGATGGCTCTTAACAACCCTGCCTTCTCTTTCCCTCCTTGGAAATAGCAGAATCCAGTAAGGGGGTGAGATTTAGATTTGCACAGATAAAGGAGTTAGAAATGAAATATAAATGGATTCTGACAGTATAGATGAATGAAAGTATAGAGTTAGAGTTGAAAAGGAGTTTAAAGGTCACAGTCTAATCTCTTTTGGTTCCACTAGACTAGAGCCTCTCTGACAGATGATTATCCAGACTCTATTGCAAAACAACTCTGGTCAAAAAGAACTCATTGCTTCATGTAGTAGCTTGTTACACCGTCTGACAGCTCATACTGCTGAAGTTTCTTTACATGTCTAGCTTGTTGTACTTTGACAATAAAGGTTTATTATTATTGAAGTTGTTTCCTTGTAGATTTAATCCCTTGGTTCTGATCCTACCCTCTGAATATAGATCCTTTCCCACTTCTTTCTGAGAAAAGGGTATTTGAAGACTGCTCTCTTCTCTCTCCTCTATGAAAATTATGAGTGGATTCTGTCAGCATTCCTCAAAGGTGTTGTTTTTTAAATCCCTTAACAATTCTCATAGCTCTCCTCTAAATACTCTCCAATTTGTCATTTCCAGACTTATTGCATTTCAAGCAAGGTCTGACCAAAGATCTAACGAAGTAGAACAGCTACTCTTCACCCACTCTCCCTTTTTTTTCGACTTTGTGTTCCTGTTAATTCACTCAAAAATAAAATTTGCCCTTTTTAGCAGCTGCATCATATTGCCAGCTCATGTGTAGTATGGTTGATAGACTTCTGGGTAGATATAACACTTGCATGGGTGCTACTGATAATCTCCCATCCTCTAGGCCTACGATTTTTCCTATGTAGATGTATAACCTCTTCATTTCTCCCTGTTAAATTCCACCCCATTCTTTTTGATCTGTAGTTCAGATCTTTTTTAATCCCCCCTTCCACAAAATACTTTCTCTTTTTCTTTTTCCCCTCTTCTATTTTCTTATTCAGCTCACACACCCCAACTCCCATAGCTTTCTTCCTTTGTTATCTAAATGGCATATGTTTTGAAAAAAAATCCTCAGCATTATGGCAATATGAAAAATACTTCCTGTAAATGGAAAAATTGCTTGGAGATACCAGTGCATTCTCACAAGTTTCTGGCTTATCACTGCTTCTGGTTTCCTGTGTGCAAACATTAGCTGGAAGCCTCAATGGCAGATAACAGCAACAAAAAAAATAATGGAAAGCAGACTTGAATACAGTTGTAGGCTTCATGATCACAAGGCAGGAAAATTGGTATCAGAAATAGCATTGGAGCAAAATGTTCTTATCATGGCTGTTCATTGGCTGAAATGCCATTTTCACTTGATTAAAAATATGGCTCACTTTCATAACATTATAATGAATTCTTCTCTAGCACAGAACAAAATGAAACTAGAACATTGAGATGGATGGTTGATGGCACTTGGCTTTGGATTGTGACCATATACTCATTATTGTGAAAAAGGAAAAAAAAACCACTCATATATTCTTTTATTTCACTTTGGATTGTTATCAACAGATATGGCCTGGAAGGATGATAATATGGGTTCATGAGGTACCATTTTTATGTGGAGTTTGTTAATTAAATGGCAGAATGGATTCTGCCATTCCCAAGGAGGAGAGGGAACAAGCATGGGTTTTTATTGCTTTCACTTCCTTCCTCAAATGTAACCTGCCTGCTATTCATTACAATAAGATCAATTACTGCCTCACTAGGCATTTTCCCTCTCATCTTATGAAAGGGGGTGGAATGAAACCCTCCGGAATCTGGTTTGTTTCTCCAGATGGAATGTGAGGGGGTGGAAATGATTCTGCTACAAATGGACTGATGTTTCTCCTCTTCCCATGAGGGGCTTACCACCTGGAACTTGGCTGATCTGGAACTGACCAAATGAACTGTGGGGTGGGGCTTGCTTGGGGACATTTAAAAATATCGATCTGTGAAGGGATTTCTCAGATACTGTCTATTATACTCGCTATCTTCTATTTCTTAATAAAAGTTCCTGCTTGGACAACCTTGTCTCCAAGAGTCCTTCTTTCTTAAGATGTAGATTGAAGTGGATTCTGGAAGGAAGAACCTTACCAGGGGACTTTGCACAAAATACAATGTCTAATGATGAGTCAGGGAAGGACGGAAGCCCCATGGAAAGGGAACTTTCCCCCCAACCGAAATCCCCCCAACTATCAGAAGCTAAAGCATCATATTCCTCCAGGGAAGAGATGGTGGAGACGTGCAACCACAAATCGCAGTGGTTGATGGGTGTTGGAAGGAAAAGCGAGTGGGAAAAGGCATCAAGGAAAGTGACCCTGAGATGGGGTGGCCACCAACATGGATGGAAGCAAGAGATGAAGAGCTCCCTGCACGTCAGCGAAGAGGAGTGGATCCTAGAGAAAGCTATTGTCCTGATGAAAAAAATCCTTGGCTCTCTAAGGGAAGAGAAACCTGAGTCCTGCAGCTGCACCAGCGCCTGGAGCTGCAGCTGGAGAAACAGTGGATGGGATCCAGAACCTGTAGCACCAATGGTGTCCACTAAACCCAGAGCTACCACCTCAGCAGCACCCACCCCCCGCCAACCCACAGATGGGGTTCAGGATGGGGGGCAATACCACCAGCGGCGTAGGCACCAATCCATTGAAAAACTCCCACTTCTGGAAGCGAAATTCATGGGGGAGGCGCCACGCTTGGGGTTTTTCCAGTTATATGGAAGAATACAGACAGGACATCCCCAGCAACAAAGCCCGCATCCGCATCGTGCAATCTGCCCTGGACAGACCGGCCACAGACCGGATGGTGAACCTGCATGACTCCAACGCCCCAGAACTCAATGACTTCAACCGGTTCATGTCATCCTTGAGGCGATTTGAGGACCCCTTGGCTGATTGTAAGGCCCAGGAGAAAATCAAAATGGTGAGGCAGGTCAGACAGCCGGTGGCTGAATATACACAAGAATTCCAGGCCATTGCCAACAAGCTGAACTGGCAGGAAGACATCCTCCTTAGCCACTTCAACGATGGGCTAAACTACAACCTGTATGATGCTTGCCTGCCTCGAGGAGACCCACACCACCTCGATGACTGGTATGTCCTGGCAGAGGAGGTGAAGATAGACCTACTGAAGAGGCACCGCCGAGGAAAACCATGGGCCCACCCGCCTCCCAAGCAAACACGCGAGCCAGTGAAACCACTGGCTATGGCTAAGAAATCAACGGGCTGTTTCAAATGCAGGAGAGAGGGCCACCATGCTGCAGAATGCCACTCAAAAGCCCCTCAGCACAAATCAGATGCATCACCAACCAGAAGATCAGGGAAGTCCCCAGCCGAACCAAAAGAAGCCACCATGGAGGGGATAGAGGCTGTAGAATCCCAAAACCCTGCAAAGGAATGGGAGAGAACTCCAGCCTACAGCGCAGGGGCAGGGGACACCTCAGAGGACAGCTTGGAGGGTGAAACCCTGGTAAGTGGATCCATTCCACCCATCCTCAAGAAAGTGACTATATTAGCCCCTTCCTTGCCTGAAGCTGTCAAAGTGAAAGCCTTGATAGACTCTGGGTGCACCCGTTGCCTCATTAGCCTGACCCTATTGGGGAACTTGGACTAAAGCAATCTTTCTCCTTTTGCCAGTTAGATGGGTCCATAAGCACGGGTGGGAGGGTACCAGCTACCCTAGCCACCTTACCAGTTCACCTGTAATTGGGGACCCATGAGGAAGATATAACAGTTGTAGTGACCCCAGGCATGGAATGCCCAATGATTTTAGGGCTGGAATGGTTAAAGAAATGGAACCCCTGGGTAAATTGGAGGACAGCAGAACTCAACTTCCCAGAGGGGGAGCGTGTGAACTCAGAACCCCAAAGGCCCCCCCAAACCTGAGGAGCAGAGACAGCATCAGTGGGAGAAGAGAAGGGGTTACCAGAAATACCGGAAGAATACTGGGACTTTGCTGAAGTTTTCAGTGAGGAACGGGTGGATGAGCTCCCTTTTCACCAACCCACAGACTGCTATAGAAATCAAACCTGGGGCAAAACTCCCAATGCCCAGGATGTACTCCATGAGCCCTAAAGAGATGGAGGAGATGGAAAGATTCCTAAGTAAAAACTTAGAAAGGAGATTTATTGAACCTGCCAAACCCAAAGTGACCACTCCAGTCCTGTTCAGGGAGAAGAAGGATGGTACTATGCATTTGTGCGTGGATTACTGGGCCCTTAATGCAATTAGTGAAAGTAACCTGTACCCCCTACCTCTAATAAAGGATATGCTATCCACCTATCAAAAGGAAGGATTTTCACCAAACTAGACCTAAGAGAAGCATACTAGGATCAAGGAAGGAGATGAATGGAAGACCACATTTAATTGTCCAATGGGTTGCTACCAGTTCAAAGTTCTGCCATTTGGACTGCAAGGGGCCCCTGCAGTTTTTATGCAATTAATCAATGAAGTGCTAAGACAGCACCTATTTAAGGGGGTTCTGGTTTACCTAGATGACATCCTTACCTTACCTGAGACCAAGGAGGAGCATATTAATCTAGTCAGAGCAGTTCTAAAAAACTTCTGGGCCACCCACCTATATGCAAAATTATCGAAATGCGAATTCCACCAGGAAAGAATAGACTACCTGGGGTATCACATATGCTTGCAGGGCATTGAAATGGACCCTGAGAAAGTCAGGGCATTATTAGAATGGGCACCACCCCACACAAGGAAGAAATTGCAAAGTTTCCTGGGTTTTGCAAATTTCTACCACCAATTCATCCCTTCATTCGCCCAAATATCCCTGCCACTCACAAACTTGTTGAAAACGAGGGGGGGCAGTGAAACCCAGCAAGCCCCTAAAATGGACAATAGAATGTCAAGCGACATTTGAGAGGCTAAAGAGGCTTTTCTCTGCCAAGCCCGTACTGAGACACCTGGATCCCACTAAACCTTTTGTAATACAGGCAGATGCAAGTGATGTGGTGGTGGGAGCTGTATTATTACAGGAAAATGACGAGGGGGTGCTGCAACCATGTGCATATACATCCAGGAAACTCTTTTATTGAAAAGTTTTAAAATACATTTTTAGAACATATACCCCACCTCCCCCACCCCCTCCCCATCCCTCCCATCCCAACACACACACACCGACTTCCCAGAGCTGAATACAGGGTATTACATCATACAATCTTACTCTAAAATATTCTAATTACTATAATTACTCTTTAAACCATATTGCCCTTTAACTCTCCTTAGCCATAGAAAAGAAAAATAATATAGCCTCTAATTATAATAACTAATAAATATTCATATGCTAAATGATACTTTATAGTCCCATATTTATTCTGAATATAATCAATCCATCTTCTCCATTCCACTATATATCTCTGTTCTGAGTGATCTTTCACATATGCCGAGATTTTGGCCATTTCTGCCAAGTTCGAAACTTTCAAAGTCCATTCTTCAATAGTTAGGCAGATCCTCCTTCTTCCAGTATTGCGCTACCAAAAGTCTTGCAGCTGTTATTAAATTCAGCATCAATTTAGTTTCTATAGCAGTACAATCAGTGATAATACCCAACAAAAACAATTCTGTTAAAAATCTTATCTTTTTCTTAAAGATCTTCTGCATATTCCACCAAGTTTTAATCCAAAAAGCTTTAACTTTTTTACAAGTCCACCATACATGATAATATGTTGCATCATCACAACCACATCTCCAACATTTTGGCTGACAATTTGGATACATACATGCTAATTTTTTGGGATCTAAATGCCACCTATAAAACATTTTGTAAAAATTCTGCCTTAAGTTTTGTGCCTGTGTAAATTTAACATTCCTAACCCATATTTTCTCCCAAGTATCCATTATTATTGGTTCTTGAAAATTCTGGGCCCATTTTATCATGCAATCCTTAACCAATTCTGCTTCTGAGTCAATTTCTATCAATGCATTATATATCCTTCTTATATGCGCTCGACTTTGATCTCTAATTTGCTTTACCAAATTCCCATCTGATATTGAAATACCAATTTTCTGATCTTCTTTCCATCTAGCCTGTAACTGCCCATACTGAAACCAAGTTTGTACTGTTTTCTCTTCTTTTAAAATATTGAAAGACTTCAATTGCCATTCATTCTTTTCCAATCTAAGAATTTCTTTATATGTTATCACATCATGTTTAAATCCCACATTTATGTTTTCTATTGCATGTTTAGGTATTGCCCAAATAGGAATTTTATAATTCAACTTGTGTCGATATTTTTTCCAAACTCTCAACAAGGCAGACCTTAATATATGTGTTTTAAAAACTTTGTCCACTTTTTTTTATCATTCAATAAATAAGCATGCCACCCATATAACAAATCACACCCTTCAATATTCAATAAACTCCTTTGTGTTAAATTAAACCAATCACTAATTGACGATAGTGCTGCCGCCTCATAATATAATTTAAGATTGGGCACTTTGAGACCACCTCTTTCACGTACATCTTGCATTATCTTAAATTTAACTCTTCGTCTCTTCCCTGCCCAAATAAATTTATTAATACCTCTCTGCCATTTTTCCAAATTTGAATCTTTTTTAAGTATAGGTATCATTTGAAATAAAAATAAAAATTTAGGTAAAACATTCATTTTCACAGCTGCAATTCTTCCCAATAAAGACAATTGTAATTTTCTCCAACTATCAAGCTCTTTTTGTATTTTTAAACATTAAAAAAATCATAATTATTTTTATATAATTTCGCATTTGAAGCTGAAAGATATACCCCCAAATATTTAACCTTTTTAACTATTTCAAATCCCGTTAATTTTTCTAAAGCAACCTTTTGTTCTATAGTCATATTTTTAGACAATATCTTAGTTTTTTGTCTATTTACCTTAAATCCAGAAACTTGTCCATATTATTCGGTTTAAACAGCAACGAAGGACCGGCGGTCGATTCCAACCGTCCGCGATGCTGGAGAGCCACCCGGAAGTCCCCAGGAAACTCACGGAGACAGAACAACGTTGGGCCGTGTGGGAGAAGGAAGCGTACGCTGTGAGATGGTCAATAGTTACATGGCATCATTTCCTTGAAGGAAATAAAATTCCCTTCCAGGTCTGGACAAACCACAAAAATTTGGAAGTGCTAAAAACACCCAGGAAACTCACTCCTAAGCAAGCCCTCTGGTCTCAGCATTTTTACTGATTCTGTTTCACACTTAAACACTTACTGGGGAGAAAGAATTTCCTGGCAGATACACTGTCTCACATGCCCCAATATAACATCACATGGGCCACTGACTCTAAACCACTTATGCCCAGACAACTGGCAGCACCAGTCCACTCCAGCACAGGCTACACTCCTTTTCAAATAGCCACCAGTCAAAGTTTCAACCCTATCCCAGAACTAATCACAACCGAACCAGAAATCCCATCACTGAAATAATGGATTGCACAATTGCAAAGCACCTGGCCAATTGTTAGGAAAGCTTTAGATGAAGCTAGGCAAGCATACAAAGCACAGGCAGACAAAAAGAGAGTCTATCCCACACTATTCAGGGTAGCAGACATGGTATATCTATCTACAAAATACCTAAAATCCCTACAGCCCTGCAAAAAAACTTGGACCAAAATATATTGGACCTTTTCCAATTAAAAGAATCATAAACCCAGTAACAGTAGAATTAGAACTACCCAAAAACCTTAGGCAAATACATCCAATCTTTCACTGCAGTTTGCTAAAAAGGGAAACACAGTCACCCTTGCAGCCAAAAACCCCACCACCACCACCTCCAATCATGGTTGAAGGAGAACAACACTTCGAAGTAAAAGAAATCCTAGATTCTAGAAAGTATCATGGGGGAATTCAATACTTAGTAGCTTGGAAAAACCTTCCCTCCTTGGAAAATGAGTGGGTCAGTAAACACCACATCAGAGCACCGAAGCTGTTAAGGAAGTTTCATACAGAATACCCCAACAAGCCAGGCTAACATTTATAATTTTGTCTCCTCTACAGGTGGATCTCTCCCATTTTTAAGGGCAGCAGGATATCAGAATCCATTTATATTTCATTTCTAAATATCTTTTCTGTGCAAACCCAAATCTCACACCCACCCACCCTTGTTTCTGCCATTCCCAAGGAGGAGAGGGAACAAGCTTGGGGTTTTATTGCTTTCGCTTCCTTCCTCAAATGTAACCTTTTGTTTATTCTGCCTGCCTGCTATTCATTACAATAAGATCAATTACTGTCTCACTAGGCATTTTCCCTCTCATCTTATGAAAACGGGTGGAATGAAACCCTCCGGAATCTGGTTTGTTTCTCTGGACGGAATGTGAGGGGGTGGAAATGATTCTGCTATGAATGGACTGGTGTTTCCCCTCTTCCCACGAGGGGCTTACCACCTGGAACTTGGCTGATCTGGAACTGAATGAATGAACTGTGGGGTGGGGCTTGCTTGGGGACATTTAAAAATATATATCTGTGAAGAGATTTTTCAGATCCTGTCTATTATACCCTCTATCTTCTATTTCTTAGTAAAAGTTCCTGCTTGGACAACCTTGTCTCCAAGAGTCCTTCTTTCTTAAGATGTGGATTGAAGTGGGTTCTGACAGATTCTTACAAAATTTATTATCAAAGGCTCTGTTTTGGGGGATCCAACAGACATTTGATTATTATCTTTAAAATATAGGGAACATAGCATACCACAACTATGTCTAATGTTGTTTTATGACTGACTGTCTTTAGTAATAAAGTTTAGCCTGTGAAATCTGGTCAAATTCTTTATGCAGTATTTTAAGCCCACTTCACATAAATATCCTTCCTTTTCAAAAAGCTGTTTTTAAGTAGGACCAACTCTGGCTTTGAGTTATCTAAATATCTTGTGGTGGCCGTCTCGTCCAGTGATGAGTCTTGTTGGATTTGCTTAATGGTGATGGGCAACAATTCATTTAGCAGCACTAGATTTCTAGTTTTAGCAATCCTTATCTTCTTGGGACTCTTTTTTTATTGAAAAGTTTTACAATACATTTTTAAAATAAAAAAGAAAGAAAAAACCCCTCCTCTCCCTCCCCTCTCCCCAACCCACCCCTCCCCACCCCTCCCCCCTCCCCGACTTCCAAGAGCTGAATACAGGGTATAGTATTACAAACATAAGCTAAAATATGCTAACAACCCAATAATAGAACATTAAATTCTGTCGCACTTTAACTCTCCATAATCATCATATTGCTAACAAATAACAAATAACTAATTATACATCATATAAAACCACTACTTATTCAAATGCTAAATGAAACTTTTTAGTCCCATATTTATTCTGAATATATTCAATCCATCTTCTCCATTCCACAATATATGTCTGATGCGATTGTTCTTTCAAATATGCTGAAATCTTTGCCATTTCCGCCAAGTTAGAAACTTTCAAAGTCCACTCTTCTATAGTCGGCAGTTCCTCCTTCTCCCAATATTGCGCTACTAAAAGTCTCGCTGCCGTGATTAGATTCAACATCAATTTAGTGTCTATGACAGTAAAATCTGTAATAATACCCAACAAAAACAACTGTGGAGAAAACTTTATCCTTTTCTTAAATATCTTTTGCATATTCCACCAAATTTTAATCCAAAAAGCTTTGACTTTTTTACAAGTCCACCATATATGAAAATACGTTGCATCCTCGCAACCACACCTCCAGCATTTGGGCTGACAGTTCGGATACATACTTGCTAGTTTTTTAGGATCTAAATGCCACCTATAAAACATTTTATAAAAATTCTCTCTTAAATTTTGTGCCTGTGTAAATTTTACATTTCTAACCCAAATCTTTTCCCAAGTATCCATTGTTATAACCTCCTGAAAATTCTGGGCCCACTTTATCATACAATCTTTAACAAGTTCTGTTTCTGAGTCAATTTCTATCAATGCATTATATATCCTTCTTATATGTGCTTGACCTTGATCTCTAATTTGTTTTACCAAATTTTCATCAGTTATCGAGAAACCAACTTTCTGATCCTCTTTCCATCTTGCCTGTAACTGCCCATACTGGAACCAAGTTTGTACAATCTTTTCTTCTTTTAAAATATTATATGGCTTTAATTGCCATACATTCCTTTCTAATCTCAAAATTTCCTTATATTTAGTCTCATCATGTTTAAATCCAACATTTATATTTTCTATTGCATGTTTAGGTATTGTCCAAATTGGTATCTTATAATTTAGCTTATGTCTATATTTTTTCCAGACTCGCAACAGAGCATACCTTAATATATGTATCTTAAACACACTATCCACTTTCTTATCATACAATAAATATGCATGCCAGCCAAATAACAAATCATAACCCTCAAGATTTAATAATCTCCCTTGTGTTCTATATCCACCATAATATCTTCTGCTGAACGCCCCAGAATCTGTTCAAGAGCTTCTGAGAGTACTTTTTTCAAATTTTCCTTACGATCTTCTTTCAAACCTCTGATTCTCACAGCGAACTCCATCTCGCGGTACTGCACCAATGTTAAATCATCATCAATCTTATCCATCACAGTTTCAGCATCCATCATTTTGGTATCTAATCTCATATTATTTTGGCTAAGTTCTTCCACTCTGTCATCCAAACGTTCAATGCAAACAGCGAGCCCTTGAAATGCAACCAAAATATCTGCCCTTATTTCTGTATTCTTCTCAATAAGCTCAGCTATTTGTTGAGATTGTTTTTTCAAAGCCTCTTGCAAAGCATCCTGCAAATCTTTTATTGTTAAAGCTGGTGCGGGTGTGGGTGCTGGGGGAGGAGGCATCAAAGCCTGTAATGAAGATTGCTGAACTGGCGAGGCCCCCGCACTTCTAGGAACTTTAATTGATTCGGTAGCCATTTTGGCACCACTTAGTTCTATTGCGCACTTTCACTTTTCGCACCATTTGCAACTTCTCCACAAAGTAGTCTAGGTTAAAGTTCAAATACTTGCTATTACAGCATTCTCCTGCACAGCTCTGCCTGCATCCAAGTAATCCCCAATTCCCTCTCGATGGCAGGGATGGTTGCAGCGTCCTGCTCTGCTCCAAAGCCTTGGAGCAGAGGCGTCCCGGAGTCCGGAGCAAACTCAGGCTTCGGGGGGGCTCACACCCTTCAACCACCAGAGTTTAAACTCTGGCGGTCTAGGGGAGCTCTACCCCTGCCTGGTCGCTCACCCCCTCCTCTTCTCCCGAGGAGTGGGTTTCCGAGCCGCCAAACAGCTGATCGTCGCTGGTTTTGGCGGCTCTACGGAAACAACGGGGCTGACAGCCGAAATGGCTGCCGTCAACGGAGCCTTGCCACCCGGAAGTCCTTCTTGGGACTCTTAACTGTAAAATGCTAAATATTTGTGGCCTGGTTGCAGCAATTTCTCAATAACTTATCTGGGTTATGTGGTCAGAGCAAATAAACCAGAACAGTCCTAAACCAAGTTACATACATAATTCTTTATGGCAATTTGTTTATTTGTCATATTTATACTCACCATAACCATAAGACATTCCCTTTTTTTAATCGTTTGAATCCTTGCTCATTTCCTGGGGTTAAGATTCTCTTCTTCTTTTGCTGAACTACTGTGATGGATAACAGAACTATTTTTTTGTTGTGTACATGTTCGAATTACTTGACTGCCATCTCTTGGTCTTTTCCCCACTCCAGATGCTAGAAATCATCTGAGTGGAATCTTCATAGGCCAGATACCGGCATCAGTTTCTGGGTCTTACATTTCTACTTTACGTTCTCTGGCTTGAATTCTTTAATTTTCTTTCCACGTTCTCTGTGGTTTAGCATGGCATCCACCCTAATACTGACTTGTGTCTCATTTAACTGACACGAGGAAGTCAGCAGTAGAATTGTAAAGCTAGTTTAGTTTATTTCAGGTCTGAATTATACTTTCTAGAAGGTTGATCAACTCCAATATCAAACCATAGTTGGGAAGCTGGCTTGCAAAAAAAAACCTGGTGGTAAAATTGTTGCTTTTTATTAAATTTGTATTCATATTAACATAAAGCATATCAAGGATTTTGGATTGATCTCAAGAGTTTATTATAACATAGATTTAATTAGCTAAGTTGTGAAATAAGTAAAAGGGAAATAAAAATGAGTCATCTATGATCTGTACAGGTAGTCCCCAACTTATGACCATTCATTCAGTGACTGTTCAAAGTTACTGCGGCACTGAACAAACATGCTTAAGACCAGTCTTCAAAGTTCCAGCCATTGTAGCAGTCCTGTGAACAAAATTTGGGACTGTAGTAGCCCACCCACACTTACAATCACATGGTCACTTCAACTCGCTCCTTTCTCTCAACTGTACGTCCTTTTGGCCCTACCTGACCTTTGCTATCTCTTTGTTCCTGTTGCTAATCAATTATGCCCTTTGCACAAAACTTTCTTCCCAACACCTGATTTGCTCATAAGACCTGCGGAAGATGGCTTCATGGGTCCATCAGCTTCCTTGCAAAGGGACAGGGCAGGCACACCTCTTCAGCAGTTGGGAGCAAGAAGGTCAGCTGGAGTGGCAGAGCACAGGGAGGCAGGGGGCCTTAGAATGCAGAGCAGGCATGTCAAACTGCCGGCCCATGGGCCAGATGCATCACACTGAAACTGTGCCCACCCTATTGCCAGCAATGGGGAAAAAGTCCCGATACGTCGCACAATGTCATGTGACATCACGAGTTCGACATGCCTGGTTAGAGTGATGAGGGTGGCTGGGACTGGGACACAGTGACTGGGACTTACTGCCCACACCTGGCATAAATTAACTACCTGGTATTTTGGATTATTAAATAAAGCTCATTTAGAGATAAAGATCCAGAAACATTTTTCCAAGGAAATATTCAGGCTAAGATTTAAGACTGGCCATTTCAGTGTATTAGTGCTATGTAGGCATGATATTATAAAATGTTTATATGCCAAAAATATTTGCAAATGTATTATGAGGATGTAATAAAAATTATAATAACAGTTATTATTGAAATGGGAGGATTTGGAAGAAAAATTCAACTATACCACCAATAATAATCAAAACTTTTGGAGCCAAAGCACTTTACCAGACATGGCAATGGCTGACTTTATTTTAAAAAAAAACTACCTTGCTTGATAAGATGCAAAGTATGAATAGAAGTCAAAGCTTTGGCTCTCTAAGTAGGTCATCAAAGAAGACACAAGCAAAGACTTTGTCTGGACCCACTTCAATCCCACATCTTAAGAAAGCAGAACTCTTGGAAACAATTTCTTCCAACAGGAACTTTTATTAAGAGTAGTTGATAGCAGGCATAATAGACAGGATCTGAGATTTCCCATGCAGAGCGATAGATTAAAGTATCCCTAAACAAGACCCCACCCCATAGTCCACCCGGTATGGGACAGCCAATCCCCAGATGTTAAGTCCATCATGGGAAAAGGGGAGATAACATCGGCCTGTCTCCAGCTCACGCAGCAATGGGCATTGGCTTCTTCACACCTTCCTCTGAGAGTGTAGAAATAAACCAGGCACTGAAGTTACGTTCCTTATTTTCCTCCCTTGTTCTAGCTGACAATTTAGGGAGATAAAGTTCAGAGAGAGAGATAAGCAGATTGTTACATTGTACCAGGTAGAGGACACAGAGGCAAAAGGTTACATTGTAGTGGATAGAGGAAGCAAAAGCAATAAACCCCCCAGCAGGCACATGCCCCCTCCCCCTTGGGGAATGGCAGAACCCAGGGAAAGGTGAGATTTGATTTTGGTTTAGAGGGAATAGATAGAAATGACATAGGAATGGGTTCTGACAGACTTGTTGATCTAGTGTTTATAGTTTAGCATTCTATTAGAGGCCACTGTGCATAGAAAACACTTAAAAGGGCTATGCTCATCTCAGTGATGCCCTCGATGTGATGTCCCGTTGCCTGGAGGCGGTTTGGGTCTGGATGGGGAGGAACAGACTTCAGCTCAACCCTGACAAGACCGAGTGGCTGTACATTCCGGCATCCCGGGACATTCAAAATGTTCCATCTCTTTCTATGGGGGGTGAGTTTTTATCCCCCCGTGGATAGGGCTCGCAACTTGGGAGTCCTCCTAGATTCACGGCTTACTCTAGAAGATCACATAGTAGCCGTGACTAGGGGGGCTTTCGCTCAGGTTCGCCTGGTGTGTCAGTTGCGGCCCTATCTGGACCGGGATGCCCTGTGTACGGTCACTCATGCGCTCGTGACCTCTCGTCTGGACTACTGCAATGCTCTTTACATGGGGCTTCCCTTGAAGACCACTCGGAGGCTCCAACTGGTACAGAATGCGGCCGCGAGAGTTGTCTTGGGAGTTTCCCGGTACTCCCATGTTATACCTTTGCTCCGCGAGCTGCATTGGTTACCAGTTGTCTTCCGGGTGAGGTTCAAGGTCTTGGTGATGGTTTTTAAGTCTTTACATGGCATGGGTCCGGAATACCTCGGGGACCACCTGCTGCCGGCGTCGACTCCCCTCCGCCCTGTGCGTTCCCACAGAGAGGGCCTCCTCAGGGTGCCTCCGGTCAGAGAATGCCGGCTGGTGGCCCCCAGGGGGAGGGCCTTCTCTGTGGGCGCCCCGGCTTTATGGAACCAACTGCCGGTTGAGCTCCGGACGGCACCGGATCTTCGCTCCTTCCGGCGCGGGTTAAAGACCCATTTATTCGAACAAGCTGGCCTGGCCTGATGGGGGAACGTTAGGGTTTTAATGGGTTTTATACTCTGATTGTTTTAATTGGGCAATTATTTAATCCTTTTTTTTAACTTTTGTATTTCTATTTATATGCCCTGTTCACCGCCCTGAGTCCTCCGGGAGAAGGGCGGTATAAAAATTTAATAAATAATAATAATAATAATAAAAACAAATTATAAATATTTCATTATAGAAGCAAAAGTATCAAAATCCCAAACAGCCAGATTCTTGGCTTAGAATATTTGCTGAATCTAAAGGGCCACAAAGAAGTAAACCAAAAATAAGGGATACAAATGTTTTCTTTTTTAAAAAAATCCACATTTCTGTGCTTGTTAAAGCTAAATCTACCCATTAAAACAACCTAATTAGTTTCAAGTATATGCAGGCATCCTTTTAGTGTTCTATTTCATTTTAATATGGAAAGTCATGTAAGATAATGTATACTAGTAAAACACCGTTACTGTTATGAAAAGTACAACTTGATGCTTGTTTTTAAATCTTCGATGGTTTTATTCAAAATCCTATCCCTTGTTTAAATGGCAGCTATAAAACTGTTCTTTAAAGAAAAAAATAAAAACATTCTATGGTAGATTGACATTTTACTTTTGACATGTAATTTCTCATAGTCTGCTGGGACAAATGTGAAAAAAACTGAGAAGCAGCCAATCTATGTTCTACTTCCAGTTTACTAATTATGTTTATATATTGTATATTTCATAAAATTATGGCTTTTTAAGTGTCTGTATAAGACAAAAATTGCATATTTATTCATTAACCTCCTCCAGATTTTTTTTCTCATACACAGTGTGCTCTTTATCTTTTCCGTTTATTAATATAGGGATCCTTTAAAAATTCAGCAGCTACAGAACCAAATCCAGCTGGAGAAAGAAGTAGACCAGTGGTGTCATCAGAAGCAAGCTGGTTTCCTCCAGAATCTTCCCTTGTCCCCAACTTTTCTCCCTCCATCTTCATTCCCAGAACTTGAGTCCAGCCATTCTCCTTCTCCCGTGCAAATGAGTATTTTGAATTCTCATTCTGCTCCTGCCATGCAGACATCCAGTTCTTTCAACTATGCCCGTCCTAAACAATTTATTGCTGCACAAAATATTAGCCCTGCTTCAAGCTATGTAACACCATCACCTGGCTCTTCCACATCTAGTCTCCCATCTCCAATGTCTCCAACTGCTTCTGAAAAGCAGTTTGGTAAAACATCTGTCCCCATTTTCTCTCAAACATTTGCTCCTGAGGAAGAATATCCCTGGTCTCCTTCCCCACCTCCTCCCCCTCCCCCTCCCCCTGCTTTTAGTCCTACATCTACTTTTTTAGTGGCAGATTCCTTCCCACTGCCACCACCTCCACCTCCTCTCCCAGCTTCTGTCCCCTCGCCTTCCCACAGTTTTTCTCCAACACCCAGATTATCCAGCTCTAGTCAGTCTCCAGCAGCCTTCCTCAGCTCCATGCTACCATCTCAGCCACCTCCAACATCAGTTAATGCACTAGGACTTCCCAAAAGTGTTACATCATCGTAAGTATGAACATTTGATGAACTTCTCAAAAAGTAATTTTTAAAAATGTATTCTTAATTTTGATAGGCATGAATTCATTGTATAAACAGTGAGGGGGGGGGGAATTATTTGATCCCCTGCTGATTTTGTACATTTGCCTACTGACAAAGAAATAATCAGTCTATAATTTTAACAATAGGTTTGTTTTAACTTATTTCACTCATTAAAATGCAAATCATTTATAACTTTTTTGAAATGCATTTTTCTGGATTTTTTTGTTATTCTGTCTCTCACTGTTAAAATAAGCCTACCATTAAAATTATGGACTGATCATTTCTTTGTCAAGTGAGCAAATGTACAAAATCAGCAGGGGAATCAAATAATTTTTCCCTCACTGTACAAAATCTAAATAACTATATTTTTACTGTAGAAGAGTGAGAAATGTTTTTCATAATTTTTCATTAGGAAAATTCTGCTGTTGTTTGTTTGATTTACAACATTGATAAAAATGATACTTTTCTTATACAGGCCTGATTTTATCTCATTTTCAATTATCCAAAATAAAATAGTCAAGGTTTCTAATAATTTAATATTCTGTATTTTGTGCATCAAGAATCTATATGCAAGTTTCATTTGAAGGGGACAGAAATTTTTATTATTGCGAACTGAGCTCTGATGATGATTAATTCAGCATCATTCCTTGAAACCCCCTTTTTCAAAAAGTTCTTATGTATAGAATATATAAATTATTTCAATACAGATATTTTGGCAGAATAAATCTACATGGAAACATTTGCCTTAGTTTGTTCTTTTTCTCTATTGCTAAATTTATTCCTAAATCTGTCTCTCATATTTCCTATCACCTTAAAGATCCTCATATTACACATTAACTAACGTTTTATGACTTATTCATGTTAAGATGACTTTTGTTTTTAAGTTACTTAATTTTAATTATTTGAAATTTATTTAAATTCTTGGTTCCTGCACCTATTTTAATTTTTTAATTAAAAGGGAGCAAGAAAAGTAATTCCTTGCATTATAACCAAAAAGGTCTTTTGTTTCTTAAAAAAGTCCTCAGTTGTTTTTTAAAAAAACAAAACAAAACTCTGTTTACTTCCATTTATTCTGCAGTCTCCAAATAATAATAATAATAATAATAATAATAATTAATAATAATAATAATAATAATAATAATAATAATAATAATAATAATAATAATTGGAAGGGACCTTGGAGGTCATCTAGTCCAACCCCCTGCTCAGGCAGGAAACCCTATACCATTTCAGACTAATGGCTGTCCACTCTCTTCTTAAAAACTTCCAGTTTTGGAGCATTCACCGCTTCTGCAGGCAGGTTGTTCCACAAATTAATTGTTCTGTCAGGAAGTTTCTCCTTACTTCTAGGTTGCATCTTTTCTTGATTAATTTCCATCCATTGCTTCTTGTCCTGCCTTCAGGCACTTTGGAGAATAGCTTGACTCCCTCTTCTTTGTGGCAGCCCCTGAGATATTGGAACACTGCTATCATGTCCCCCCTCGTCCTTCTCTTCATTAAACTAGACATACCCAATTCTAGCAACCATTCCTTATATATTTTAGCCTCCAGTCCTCTAATCATCTTTGTTGCTCTTCTCTGTACTCTTTCTAGAGTCTCAACATTTTTTTACATCGTGGTGACCAAAACTGGATGCAGTATTCCAAGTGTGGCCTTACCAAGGCATTGTAAAGTGGTATTAATACTTCACCTGATCTTGATTCTATCCCTTTCTTAATGCAGCCTAACACTGTGTTGGCTTTGTTTGGCAGCTGCAGCACACTGCTGGCTCATATCTAAGTGATTATCCACTAGGACTCCAGGATCCCTCTCACAGTTGCTGCTATTGAGCAGGGTGCCACCTATGCTATACCGGTGCATTTGGTTTTTCTTGCCTAAATATAGAACTTTACTTTTTTTACCATCGAATTTCATTTTGTTAGATAGCACCCAGTGTTCCAGTTTGTTCAGATCCTCCTGTATCTTAAGTCTATCTTCTGGAGTGTTGGCTATTCCTGCCAGCTTGGTATCGTCTGCATATTTGATGAGTTCCCCATCTATCCCCTTGTCCAAATTGTTGAAGATGTTGAAGAGCACTGGGCCTAGAACAGAGCCCTGGGGCACCCCACTACACACTTCCCTCCATGTAGATGCAGTTCCATTGAGGACTACATGCTGAGTATGGCCAGTCAGCCAGCTATGAATCCATCTGGTGGTGATGCTGTCTGACCCACATTTTTCTATCTTATCAAGTAGTAGGTTGTGATCTACTTTATCAAATGCCTTACTGAAGTCCAAGTAAATTATATCCACAGCATTCCTCTGACACACTAATTTTGTCACTTGGTCAAAGAATGCAATTAGATTTGTCTGGCATGATCTGTTTTTGACAAAACCATGTTGGCTTTTAGTAATGACTTTGTTTGCCTCTAGGTGTTCGCTGATTTGTTATTTGATTATCTTTTCCAGAATCGTCCCAGGTATTGAGGTCAGGCAGATAGGTTTGTAGTTTGCTGGATCTATTTTTCCCCCTTTTTTTGAAGATGGGAATTACATCAGCTCTTTTCCAGTCCTCTGGTAGTTCTCCAGTGCTCCAGGATCTTTGAAAAATATAGTTCAGTGGTTCTGAGATCATATCTGCCAGTTCCTTGAGAACCTTGGGGTGTAATCCATCTGGTCCTGGTGATTTGAACTCGTCTAGGGTGGACAGGTGCTCACTTACCATTTTCTTGCCTATCTTAACTTGTGTTTGTATTCTGTTTTTATGCATTATTTTTGATAGGTTGGTCTGTTTTTTCCCTTTGTGTAAAGACAGATGCAAAAAATGAGTTAAATAGTTCAGCTTTCTCCCTGTTCCTTGTCACCTTCTTGCCACTTTCCCCCACTAATGGACCAATCATTTCCTTCACTTTTTTCTTCTTTTTTACATGTTGAAAGAAGCTTGTTTTTGTTATTTTTAACTTTTGTCACAAGCCTTAGTTCATTTTGAGCCTTAGCTTTTCTCACTTCATCTTTGCAGGTCGGGCTATTTGCTGATATTCTGATTAGTTACGTGCCCCTCTTTCCACTTTCTATACTTGTCCTTTTTATCTTTCAATTTATCAGAGAGTTCTTTATGCAGCCATGTTGGTTTCTTTTGAGAGCTGTTATTTTTCCTCTTTGTTGGTATTGTGCTAGACCAGGCTTTTATTATCTCACTTTTCAAAATTTCCCAAGCTTCTTGAATTGATTTCCCCTTGAAGATTCTCATCCATGGAATCCTTCCCAAGCCCTGTCTAAATTTATTGAAATTAGCTGTCTTACAGTCCAACACTCTAGTTTGACTGTGTTCTGTTGCTTGTGCTTCCATAATGTTGAATTCCAATATTGCATGATCACTTCCCCCCAAAGTTCCTGTGGCTTCAACACCTTTTATCATTTCTTCTCTGTTAGTGAGAATTAGATCCAAAATGGCTAATCCCCTAGTTCCCTTCTCTACTTTTTGTCTGCTAGGTTTGTCAGGAATCTGTTTGAACTTCCATTTGGTGCAGAGTTTGTCTCCCAGTTGATGTCAGGGTAGTTAAAGTCCCCCATTACTATTGTGATGTGCTTCCTACATAACTTAGTTAGCTGACTAGCAAAAAGTTCATCTATTTCCTCTGTTTGGTTGGGTGGCCTATAGAATACACCTATGGGAAGGTCATTTCCCCCCCTTTTATATTGACCCAAATGCATACTAACTGCAAGGAGGCATGAGAAAAGGAATATATTTTATGCAGTTTTGAACAAGAATATTTTTATGCCTAATATAGGTAATCCCCAAGTTACGAACGTTCACTTAACGCTCATTCAAAGTTATTCAATCAGCGCCCCCTAGTGTTTACGAGGAAGTCCAAAAATTACAAATATTGCAGCACCATGGCAGTTGTTCGTACTTACGAATGACTGCAGAGGCTCTGCAACATTCACTCTATTCCACCCCACACTTCACAACTGCTTCCCCCTCCCTTCCTGCTGTGCCAGATTCACTTACCTCTTGCCACAGTTTCTTTCCTTTGAGGGAGAGAAGAAAAGCTTGCAAAAGTTTTCTTTTCATGCTGACAATGGAAACTCCTGTGCGCTATAATATTGTGTGCTTTCAAAAACCCATTCTCTGCAAAAGAGATCATGGCCCCCAGAAGCTTCCATTCTTGGGGGGGGGAGTATTTGCTTCATTTGCACATCTGTTGGGCAAAGCATGGAATCGGAGTTGGCCAAGCACAGTAATCAATAGTGTCCGTGGCCCAGCTGAGCGACTTGCTTGCGTGCGCCAGCCTTAGTTTGAGGGCAGGAACAAAACCTTCAACTGAGCGGGGAGGCATTGTGGGGCCAGGTCCCTTGCACACGCATTCAAGCCGGCAGTGGTGGCTGTAGTGTATCCCTCGCAGGAATGACAGCTGTCAAAGGCCGCTCCATGTGGCCGCACTGACAGCTGTCAAAAGGCCGCCAGCCCCAACACGCATGCGCAACCCTCCGTTGACACTGACAGCTGTCAAAAGCCGCACATGCGTAGTAGCAGCCGCGAGCTGTCAAAACGGCAGCAGCCGCAAGCTGTCAAAGCGGCAGTAGCCGCGAGTTGTCAAAGTCGCGCAGGCGCAGGTCCACCAGCCAACTGACAGCCGCTAGCTGTCAAAACGCCGGCTAGGTTTACCCGGGTTCCCAGCTGAAGCACCAGCCAGCTGACAGGGTTCCCCAGCTCAGCGGCGCATGCGCTATCACTGGGAAAATGTCAAAGACTGCCAGCTGATTATTGGGCACGGCCCCTCGGCGGGAAAACACCCGTCCCTGATTTGTTAACCCGTTTGACAGTTGCCTATATAAAGGCTCGTTGTACCGTTTTTGCCCCGTCCGGGCTGAGTTAAATAAATGTTTGAGCTGAAGCCATCGTCTCCCTCTTCATTGCTCAAGATTTTGCACCTGGCGATGAGGATGGGATCGCGGTACAACTGAGCTGAAGTCACAGCCAAGAAGGAAAACCGTCCCAGCCGCTCGATATCGCTGAAGTCACGAGCTAAGTCACTGGCTCAGGGCAGGTCAACCTTCTTAGTGCCACGGTACCGCTGACCCAACATGGCAAATCTCGGGCACGTTAGAGAATTCGACGTCCGCCACCCTGAAGGCTGGGAGTCGCATTGGGGCCAAGTCGAAGGGTACCTCGTTGTGAATAAAATCACCGAGGACCGCCACAAGGCCACCGCGCTCCTATGCCTCAGCGGGCTGGCAGTATATGACATCGCCGTGGGACTCTGCAGCCCGGACCCGGTCGCTACAGTGCCGTACGCTGAGCTAACAGATCGCCTCAGCAAACATTTCATGCCCAGGCGATCAGAGCTGTATTGGCGACTCCATTTCGCCCGCCGTCGCCAGCAACCGGGGGAACCTTCCACCGCCTTCATCGCCGGGGTCCGACACGCCGCTCGGAAATGCCATTTCCCGGACCTGGAGGACCGCATCCGGGATCAGGTCATCGCCGGCCTCCAGAACGAACGCCTACAGAGGAAACTTGTGGCAAGACCCACAATGGACCTCGCGGAGCTCACGTTAGAGATAATGGCATATGAGGACAGCCACCGAGAAGATCCCCTGGCGTTCAGCGAGAACCCCGGTGCCTCGGTCCATCAAGCCCGGGAAGCTGACCAAGGACCCCCGGAGACCGGCTCCAGAGTAGACGCAATCCTCTCCTGATTCAACTGGATGGCCACCGGTCGAGAAGGAAACCGCGGACAGAACAGACCAGCAGGTCCCAGCACGAAAAAACCGGCAGGCAACAGGGCCAGATGCGCAAGCTGTGGCGGGGGCCACGCGAGAGCCACCTGTCGCTTCAGGAACGCGAAATGCCACGGTTGTGGGAAGACCGGCCACATCCGTTCAGCATGCCGCAGTCAAAACCGGGAGACCCTCCATGAGCTTGATGAGATCCCCGCAGGTAGGACCAAGTCCCCCCGCCATCCCCAAGGGTCTGTAGGGTCCGTACTTTCCCAACCCAAACTCACTGCCACACACCTCATTTGTGCCAAGGCCTGGGTCAACACCTCATTTGTGTCAAGGCCTGGGTCAAAATTCAGGGGGTCCCTTGCGAGATGGAGGTCGACTCAGGGTCTTCCGTCTCCATCCTATCATGGGACACGGTCCAAAAAATAGCATCTAAAAGCAAACACTGTATTCCCTTGCAACCTTCCAAGGTCCTGCTAGCAGATTTCCAGGGTGCCCCCATAGAATTAAAGGGACAGGCCAACCTAAAGATTGAATTCAAAAAATTCAAAGGGAACCTTTTAGCCCAGATAACCGAGCACCCCCGGACCAGCCTTATCTGGTTGGACTGGTTTGAAGCTTTAGACATTCGCCTAGAAGGGACAAACCGCATCCAACCTCAGTCGTTAGAGGACATTTGCAAAATCTTTGCAGATGTTTTCGACGGAACATTAGGTAGGTACAACGGCCCACCCATCGACCTTAAACTCAAACCAGAGGTCGGGCCAATCAGAATTAAAGCTAGAAGGGTCCCCTTTGCGCTGAAGCAAAAAATAGATAAGGAATTAGATCGCTTAGTCGCCCTAGGAGTCTTAGAGCCCACCAACAGCGGAACTTGGGAGACTCCCATAGTGACGCCTGTCAAACCAAACGGGGACGTGAGGATCTGCGCGGATTATAAAGCCACCCTCAACCGTGCACTGAACCCCCACGCGTACCCCGTCCCCGCTGTCAGGGATGTCCTGTCAGAAATTGGTTCCGGCTCCATTTTCGCGAAATTAGACCTAGTGCATGCATTCCTGCAGCTCCCTGTCAGCAGAGAGACTGCAGACGCCCAAACTATAGTCACTTATCGCGGGGCGTTCAGAGTAAACCGCCTCCAATTTGGCATTTCCGTGGCACCTGGAATTTTCCAGGTCATGGAACGAACCTTAAAGGGGATTCCCGGAGTATGCCCGTACTTCGATGACGTGCTCATCACGGATGACTCCAAATGTATGCTGGCAGCCAGGCTGCACGAAGTTCTGAGTAGGTTCCGTGCAGCCGGATTAAAGCTAAAACGGGAAAAATGTTCTATCGGGGTCCCCTCTACTGAATTTTTAGGATATAGGATAGATTGCAAAGGCATTCACCCTACAAATTCGAAAATCCAAGCCATCAGGGCCGCCCCCGCACCCAAGAATAAAACAGAGCTCCAGGCATTCCTGGGGCTCCTGAACTTTTATCACGCTTTCCTGCCCGGAAAGGCGACAATCGCAGAGCCCCTCCATAGATTGCTGGACAAGGGAGCGCCCTGGCAGTGGACCGCCGCTCACAATGACAGTTTTACAAAACTTAAACAATTACTGTCTAGCAATACCACCATTTCGCACTACAATGAGAACAAACCCCATACGGAATCGAAGCGGTTCTAAGCCACACATTTGGCGATGGTACTCAAGCCCCAGTAGCGTATTATTCAAGGACCCTCTCGAAGGCAGAGCGCAACTATGCCCAAATAGATAAAGAGGCACTGGCCATAGTAGCTGGAATTAAAAAGTTCCACGATTATCTCTACGGCAGACCCTTCACCATTTACACGGACCACAAGCCTCTCCTTGGGTTGTTCACGTGGGACCGTCAAACACCCCAAATATTGTCCCCTCGCATGCTGCGATGGACTACCTTCCTCTCCACATACTCTTACCAATTAATCTATAAACCAGGCAAAGAGATGTCCAATGCAGACGGCCTCAGCAGGCTGCCCCTGCCCCAAATAGACCCAGACCCAGCCCCAGCAGGTCGCATACTAGCCATTCAGGAACTCTCAGAATGCCCGGTGACAGCCAAGGACATCGCGTCCGCCACCGTCAGGGACCCGATACTCAGCAGAATTCTAGCATGGGCATCGTCAGGCTGGCAATCTACTTGCCCCGGCCCCACCTTCCTGTTGTGATTCAGGGTCAGCCTGTGGGTTCGGCAGTTGGGTCAGACGAATCAGAGGAGGAGGGGGGTGTTGAAGACCTTGCTGAGGGGGTTGAAGATCTTGCTGATGATAGCCCTCAGGCAGGCCCCTCCCACTTGGTCACCATGGAGACCCAGCTGTGTGAGCCTGACAGTGTGGATGAAGATGACCCACAGCTGGCCCTGTTCAAGGACGCCCGACGCAGGAGGCAGTCAAGTAGGAGTAAACAGAGGAAGGCTGTGGGGCTTCTCGGAAGGAGGCAGAGAGAGGCCACGCCCTGAACTCTTTATAAAGGGAATGTTTGGGGAGGGCTGGTTTGCTTAAAGGAACCGCTCAGATAGTGTTTCAAAGCTCCTGTATCTTGGTTCGAGTCTTGTTTGTTTTTTGTAGTAATAAATTTGGCAGACGTCATTCCAGCCTCTTGCCGTTTATAAAGGGGTTGCCTTTTCTGCAGGGCCGGTAGCAGGCTGGTACAGAACAGTTTGCTTTCAGCCTCCCACCCCTTACTAATATTATGGAGCAGCTACGTGCTGAGAATGCCCAGCTCACCCAGCAACTCACTTGGCTGTCAGCTCAGGTGGCTCAACTGCAAGCTCAGGTTCATGCTGCACCCCCACCATCACCCCCACCCAGGAGAAAATGCCAAGTTGCAATGCCGGATAAATTTACAGGCACTCCAGAACTGTTTCCTGCTTTCCTGGGACAATGCCAGCTCTTTATCAGCGTGAGAGCAGCTGATTTCCCCACTGACCGGGATAAGGTGGGGTTTGTGTTAAGCCTTCTTTCGGGTGATGCAGCTCGTTGGGGCACGCCTCTGCTGGCTCAACCTAGCCCATTGTTGGACAACTTTGTGGGGTTTTGTGATCATATGCGTCTGATGTATGAGGACCCTATTAAGACGCAGACTGCTACTCGACGCCTGAAAGCTCTGAGGCAGGGTCAACAGGGCTATATCAGCGATTTTCGGCTGGTTAGCCAAGATTCCGCCTGGAATGAGGCTGCGCTTGTGGATGCCTTCCAGGATGGATTGTCGGAGGAGATGTTGGATGAGCTGGCCCGTGTGGATATTCCCTCAGACCTGAATGGGCTGATCCATCTCTGCCTGCGGATCGATGCTCGGTTGCAGCAGCGAAGGAGTCGCCGTGCCACCCCACAGACCCCTGCAGCCCCTGTTGTGCGTGAGCCCCCAGTTCAAAGGGAGGAGCCAATGGAGCTGGGTGCCGCCAGGTCTCGTCTATCGGTGACTGAAATGAACAGACGACGATCGGGGGGGTTGTGTTTTTACTGTGGGGACCCTGGGCATTTGGCTGCTTTTTGCCCAAAGAAGCGACAGCGGGCATCAGTGACCGAGCCTGCCCCGAGAAAGTCCCCTACTTTTCTGTCGGGAAACGCCCCGAGCCCAATCTAGACGGTGTGATAGATCGGGCGTCCCACAACAACACTGAGCGACGTCTTTCCGATGCTGCCTGTGGACCTCCACGGCATTTGATTTTGGAGGCACGTCTGATCCTTCCTGGCAAGCCAGAGGGGATTCCAGTCCATGCCTTAATTGACTATGGGGCCACCACAAATTTTATGGACTCAGCATTTGTGGCCAAATGGGCTGTTCCCCAGTGCCCGGTGGATCCGCCCATGTTAGTGGAGACTATCGATGGTCGAGTGCTCCTGTCTGGGCCTATTACGGCCGCCACGCAACCATTATGTATGGCCATCAGTTCCCATGTGGAGGCCATCCAGTTCTATATCACCTCAGATCTGCATTTCCCCGTGGTCCTGGGACTGGCGTGGCTCCGGGCGCATGACCCACAGATCTATTGGTCACAGAACTTGGTCACCTTCCCAAGCTTGCAGTGTGTGGACCACTCCCGCCATATCTGTGCCGGCCAGGTGGAGGGTTCCCCAGGGGTTTCCTTGCCTCCTGAACTGTCCGACTTTGCTGATGTGTTCAGCGAGACAGAGGTGGATCAATTACCCCCGCACAGGCCCTATGACTGCCCCATTGATTTAGTCCCTGATGCGCCTCTCCCAGTGGGGCGTTTGTACTCCATGTCGGACCCCGAGTTGGCTGCATTGCGGGACTTTCTGGAGAAGAATTTGGCTCGCGGTTTCATCCGGCCCTCATCCTCGCCAGTGTCTGCACCCGTGCTCTTCGTCAAGAAGAAGTCGGACGAATTACGGCTTTGCTGCGATTATAGGAAACTTAACGCCATCACGGTGTGCAATTGTTACCCGCTGCCCCTCATCCCCGAACTCTTGGACCGACTCCGGGAGGCTAAGATCATCACGAAACTGGACCTGCGTGGAGCTTACAACCTCGTCAGGGTTCGGCCGGGTGATTAGTGGAAGACGGCGTTTGGTACTCGCTATGGACATTTTGAGTACACGGTGATGCCGTTTGGCCTGACCAATGCCCCTGCCATGTTTCAGCATTTCATGAATGACATTTTCCGGGATTTGTTGGATCAGTTTGTCGTGATCTACTTGGATGCCATCCTGATCTACTCCCCGTCGCATGAGGTGCACCATCAGCATCTCCATCAGGTCCTGCAGCGTCTCCGAGAACATCGGCTGTTTGCCAAGTTGGAGAAGTGCCAGTTCTACCGGGTGACCATCGATTTCCTGGGTCACCGCATTTCTCCTGAGGGCATCGCCATGGAGCCGAGTAAGGTTGAGTCTTTGCAGAGTTGGCAACCCCCGCGTCGCGTGAAGGATGTTCAGCGACTTCTTGGGTTCGCCAACTATTACTGAACTTTCATCCCTGGGTTTGCTGCCTTGACAGCCCCCCTCACCCGGCTCCTGCAGAAGAAGACTCGGTTCCAGTGGAACGCTCCAGAACAACAGGCTTTCCAGATTTTGAAGGAAGCCTTCATGAAGGAGCCCATCTTGAAGCATCGTGACCCGCAACGGCCGTTTGTCGTGGAGGCGGACGCCTCCGACATTGCCATTGGGGCGGTGTTACTCCAGGCAACGACGCCCAGCGGTACCCTCTTCCCTTGCGCGTACCATTCACGAAAACTGAACCCTTTGGAGCGCAATTATACAATCTGGGAGAAGGAGCTGCTGGCCATTAAAGCGGCATTCGAGGCCTGGAGGCATCATCTGGAGGGAGCGCGGCATCAAATCGAGGTCCGGACGGACCATAAGAATTTGGAAAGCCTGCAGACCGCTCGGAATTTGAACCAACGCCAGATCCGGTGGTCTCTTTTCTTTGCGAGGTTTGACTTCCGGGTTCGGTACATACCTAGCGGGCACAATCAAAGAGCGGATGCTCTGTCCAGGAAGCCCGAATATTCCCGAGTGGAAGACAGGCTTCTGCCCAGGACAGTGATCCCCGTCGAGTCTTTTGCTGCGGTGCGGGAGTCGGTTGATATACGGGCTCGGATCCGGGAGGCACAGCAGCAGGAGGTGTGGGTGGCTCAGCGGAAGGAGGAGGTGGGGCCAGATTCTCCTTGGACGGTCACGGATGGACTCTTGTATTATCGTGACCGGCTCTACGTTCCAGGAGGGCCACTCAGGGGACTCATCCTCAGCCAGTGTCACGATAACCCGGCGGCGGGGCATTTTGGCCTGTTCAAGACCCTGAACCTGGTCTCCCGTACCTTCTGGTGGCCCCGAGTCCGACACGACGTCCAGTCCTATGTTACCTCCTGCATCCCATGCAGGCAGGCCAAGTCAGCGACAGGGGCCCCGCCTGGATTACTGCAGCCTTTGCCAACACCCAAAAGACCCTGGGGGGCTGTGTCCATGGACTTTCTGACGGAGTTACCCCCATCCTCTGGTTTTACGACAGTGTATGTGGTGGTGGACATGCTGACCAAGATGGCGCACTTCATCCCCTGTCGCGGCTTACCGTCAGCCCGCGCCACTAGTCGTATGTTCATTCAGCAGGTGTTTCGGCTGCACGGCCTCCCTGATAGAGTCGTCTCTGATAGGGGGGCCCAGTTTACAGCCCGCTTCTGGCAGGAGTTGATGCATGCGTTGGATATCATGATTTGCCTCTCGTCCGCGCATCATCCTCAAACTGACGGGGGAACCGAGAAGGTCATTGGTATCCTGGAACAATATCTGCGCTGCTACGTCAATCTGCAGCAAAACAATTGGGTGGACTATCTGGCCATAGCTGAGTTTGCATTTAACAATTCGCAGCATACCTCCACACAGATGACACCGTTCTTGGCCAATGTGGGATATCACCCCTGGTTTTTGCCCCTTTCTCCCGTGGACTCACCGGAGCCGGCAGCGAACGACTTCATGGCAGAGTTACAGGCAATCCATCGATTGGTGCGACGTCAGTTAGAGAAGGCCAAGGCCGATTACAAAAGATTTGCTGATCGGTCAAGACGGGATACGCCTCCACTATCGGTGGGAGATCGGGTCTGGTTGTCCACCAGGAACCTACCGTCAACACGGCCGGTGAGAAAGTTAGATCACCGATATTTAGGACCGTTCCCAGTCGAGGCTGTCATCAATCCGGTCGCCTATCGCTTAACTCTGCCACGTTCCCTGCGCGTGCACCCAGTCTTTCATCGGTCTCTGTTGGTCCCCGAGCAACCGGCCTGTCCACTCCGCCGAGCGGAACCTCCCCCATCAGGACCTCATGATGGAGGCAGCACCCCCGAGTACGAGGTCGCCAGCATCAGTGATTCCCGTTGGATGAACGGTCGTTTCCAGTACCTGATTGAATGGAAAGGTTACGGACCAGAGGACTTCACCTGGGAAGATGCGACCGCCGTTCATGCCCCTGCATTGGTGACCGCTTTTCATGAACAATTTCCATCCCGACCGCATCCGGATCGGCAGACCCAGGGGAAGGGCCCTGCGGTGCGGGATAGTGTTGTGATTCAGGGTCAGCCTGTGGGTTCGGCAGTTGGGTCAGACGAATCAGAGGAGGAGGGGGGTGTTGAAGACCTTGCTGAGGGGGTTGAAGATCTTGCTGATGATAGCCCTCAGGCAGGCCCCTCCCACTTGGTCACCATGGTGACCCAGCTGTGTGAGCCTGACAGTGTGGATGAAGATGACCCACAGCTGGCCCTGTTCAAGGACGCCCGACGCAGGAGGCAGTCAAGTAGGAGTAAACAGAGGAAGGCTGTGGGGCTTCTCAGAAGGAGGCAGAGAGAGGCCACGCCCTGAACTCTTTATAAAGGGAATGTTTGGGGAGGGCTGGTTTGCTGAAAGCAACCGCTCAGATAGTGTTTCAAAGCTCCTGAATCTTGGTTCGAGTCTTGTTTGTTTTTTGTAGTAATAAATTTGGCAGACGTCATTCCAGCCTCTTGCCGTTTATAAAGGGGTTGCCTTTTCTGCAGGGCCAGTAGCAGGCTGGTACAGAACACTTCCAACCTTATTTTGTAAAACGTCACGAGCTAACCACCCATTTAGGCTGCATACTATGGGGTTGCAGGGTGATAGTTCCTCCATGTCACAGACCCAAGGTCCTCCAAACCTTGCACGACGGACACCCGGGCATCATAAAAATGAAAGCCTTGGCACGAAGCTACGTTTGGTGGCCTTCAATTGACAAAGACATCGAGGCACACGTAGCTGGCTGCTACCTGTGCCAGCAAACCAGGCCAGCGCCTCCCCATTCCCCTATTCACAAATGGGAAACTACAAAAAAAACCCTGATCCCGCATCCACGTCGACTTCGCTGGCCCCTTCCAGGGACAAATCTTTTTCATTATTGTAGACAGCTTCTCTAAGTGGTTGGAGGTTCTCCCGGTTTCTAGCACCACAACAAGTGCCACCATCCAGGCTCTAAGGGGTTTTTTCATGATGCACGGTCTTCCCAACGTAATAATCACTGACAACGGGCCTCAATTTACCTCCCGTGAATTTCAGTTCTTCACGACGAGCAATTGTATTAGACACGCCACGTTGGCCCCCTTTCACCCGTCGACCAATGGCCTTGCAGAGGTCATGGTGAAGACCACCAAAGACTCCCTCCGCAGACTCGTCACCGGAGACTGGCACCTCCAACCCGCCCGTTTCCTCCTCGCCCACCACACCACGCCCGTATCTACCACCGGTAAATCCCCCGCCGAACTCCGCTGGGGTCACCGTCTGGTGACTCGACTCGACAGGCTCCACCCCGACAGACCTGCAGCCGAAAAAACCATCTACCCGCCTTCAAGGACTTTCACTCAGGGACAAAATGTCTGGGCCCGCAACTATGGGGGAAGGGATAAATGGACTCAGGGGGTTATACTAGAACAAACCGGCCCCCTCTCCTACACCATAAACATCGGAGGAGGGCTCACCCTTCGAAGACACACAGACCAACTGCGCCCCAGGGCACCCCTCAACACCCCTCCAAGGCCAACGCCAGAAGATACCGACCAACCTGGCACCGATGACCCTGTTAACCCCCAAACACCCCCCGATCCACAAACCCTGCCCCCTGAGGAGAATTCCACAGCAGACGAAGAGCCACCACTCCGTCGCTCCACAAGGACCAGACGACTCCCTGCATACCTGACGGACTTTGAGTGGGCCGGAGGCACGCCGACAAACATTCGGCCGTAGTTAAACCTGTTCCAGTTCCACTGTTTGATCAAGGGGGGGAAAGGGGTGTAGTGTATCCCTCGCAGGAATGACAGGTGTCAAAGGCCGCTCCACGTGGCCGCACTGACAGCTGTCAAAAGGCCGCCAGCCCCAACACGCATGCGCAACCCTCCGTTGACACTGACAGCTGTCAAAAGCCGTGCATGCGTAGTAGCAGCCGCGAGCTGTCAAAAAGGCAGCAGCCGCGAGCTATCAAAGCGGCAGCAGCCGCGAGCTGTCAAAGTCGCACAGGCGCAGGTCCACCAGCCAACTGACAGCCGCTAGCTGTCAAAACGCCGGCTAGGTTTACCCGGGTTCCCAGCTGAAGCACCAGCCAGCTGACAGGGTTCCCTGGCTCAGCGGCGCATGCGCTATCACTGGGGAAATGTCAAAGACTGCCAGCTGATTATTGGGCACGGCCCCTCGGCGGGAAAACACCCATCCCTGATTTGTTAACCCGTTTGACAGTTGCCTATATAAAGGCTCGTTGTACCGTTTTTGCCCCGTCCGGGCTGAGTTAAATAAATGTTTGAGCTGAAGCCATCGTCTCCCTCTTCATTGCTCAAGATTTTGCAGTGGCAACCACCTGACCGGCCAGGATCCCTCTCCCCAGCCAGCCACCCACCCGCCCGATCTACTCCTTGCCTGACCAGCTGGCTGGCACAAATCCTCACCGCTCTTCTCCCCCTCCACATTCTCTTCACTCAAGCGGCAGCAACAGCTTGGGTTTCTCAGCTCCATCTGAATGGAAGAAAGTGGAGGCGCAGCAGCAGGATTCCTCTCAAATAATAAGACCCGGATGCACTGCTTGCTTGTGTGCACTGGCCTTATTGAGAGCAATCCCACTGCTGCACCTCCGCTCTCTTCCACTCAGAGCCAAAACCCCAAGCTGCTGCTGCTCATAAAGTTTTTATCAGAAGGGAGGCCTGGGGGAAACTGGATTCTCCCTCTGTGAGCAAATGGGGCAGTTCAAAACAAAGCAAATTGCTTCATTTTCAAAGGCCACATAGGTGCACATAAACTTTTTATCGGGAGAGAGACCTTGAGGCAACTAGATACCCCATCTGTGAGCAAACGGGGCTGTTCAAAATGAAGCAAATTTGCTGTGTTTTCAAGCATTGCAATTGCACACAGAACTCCCCAAGTTCTCTGTTCAGATAAAAGGTGTATGGGAGCCTTGGATATGCAGCTATTCGCTGCATTTTCAAGTGTTGCATTCATACACAGAAGGAGCTCCCCATCTCCCCAAGGTCTCGATTCAGATGAAAGGTGTTTGAGCAGCATCAGCAGTGGTTTGAGTTTCTCCACTCCATCTGAGTGGAAGGAAATGGAGCGAGCAATGCATCCATGTCTTCTTGAGAACAATCCTACTCTGTCCCTCCAATTTCTTCCTTAAGGACAAAGTGGAGAAACTCAAGTTGCTGCCACCACTTGAGTTGGGAGGATGGCAAGGAGAAGAGCGGTTAGGATTTGGGCTACCGGCAGGTCAGGCAAGGAGTAGGTCAGGAGGGCTGGGTGGCTGGTGGGGGAAGGGAGATCGTGGCCACTCAGGTGGCTGCTGCCAGCAGCGTGGATGCAGGTGCATGGTGACTCACCCCATGATGCCTCCCCACTTAGTTGAAGGCTTTATTCCTGCCCTCAAATTAAGGTTGGTGCACATGACCAAGAAGTTTCCTCGGGCATTGGTTCCTGTGCCCGGCCAATTCCGAGTCCACACTTTGCTCCATAGGCAAGCAAACGAAGCAAACACCTCCCCTCACAGAATGGAAGCTTCTGGGAACCATGATCTCTTTTGAACTCACGTGATATTACAGCATCTAGGAGCTTCCATTGTCAGCACAAAAAGCATTTCCAAGCCGACTCTACTCTCCCTCAAAGGGAAAGAAGCTGCAGCAGAGAGGAGACAGATTTTGCAAGGTAAGTGAGGTCAGTGTGGGAGGGGGAAGCATGAGGGAGGCCTTGGGGGTCAGGGAGGCCTTGGTGGCCTGTTCCATCACTAGGCCCTCCATGGCCTTCCCCACCCTGAGATACCTCATGTGCATTTAACGAGCCGTGCGCATCTTAATGCGCATTTAAAATTTCCTTTTAAAAGTCCACTTTTATTAAACATACTGTACAAAACTGTTTATTGCTATATGGTCCATCTCTCTGTTACTATTTATTCTTATATTCTTTTCCATATTTTTTCCATTTGTCTTGAGATATATTCATATGGCTATGATTTAATCAAAAGGACAGCACATTACAAAGTATAAGCTTTGAAAAATGTATCATTTTCACCACTTTTATTCTGCTACTGTACTTCAATACAATATACATTTTTTCACCATTTGGTAGTCCTATAGGATAACATCCTAAACTGAAATATATTTTGAAACAATTTAATCAGGTTCTTTGTAACTGTATTTTTATTTCATTTTAATCATATTGTTGAATTACCATCTTGCAATTGCCTAGTTCCATGGTGGTGAACCTATGGCATGCATGCCACAGGCGGCAGAGCCCTCTCTGTGGGCACGCGCGCTGTCGCCCCAGTCCTAGGCCTTCAGTCCCATCCATGAGCAACCTGTATCAAAATCTCCTTGGACAAGTGGCTTTTTAAGCTGGGTTTTATAAAACCTTCTCACTTTAGGCTTCCGCCTCTGTGTGCAAAAAAAAAAAATTCAATCAATCAATTTCAACTTCTTGCAGGGAAAAAAACATCTTGCGAAGTTGTAATTGATTGATTGAACTTTATTTTTAGTCCCACACAAGGGCGGAGGAAGTGACGCGTCAGAGCTGGGGAGCGGCGATAGCAGGGCACTCCATGTGAGGGGTGGAGCAGGGCCTGTGCATGGGGTGGAGAAGCAACATGGTGGCACTAGCATGGTGGTAGCCCAGTTGCTTCCCTCCCCTTGCCAGACACCTGCCAAAGCCACACAGGGTAAGGTTGCCATGCCCACCCCTGCCCAGATGCCCTCACTTTCCCCAAGTGTTTTTTTTACTAACATGCCTTTCAGCTGCATTCCGTTTCTCTGTTCGCTTCTTAGCCTTTGTTGCGTGTTTGTGGGACTATCAGTAAAAAAGTTCCATCAGACTTTCTAACTTCTTGAGGTCTCATGAAAAAAGGTCAATCAATCAATTCCAACTTCGTGATCTTTCACAAGAAGTTGGAATTGATTGATTGACTGTCATGGTTCCGATTAAAAAAACACATCAAAGTATTGCATGCTTATTTATTCTAAAAAGTGTTTTTTTTACTAACATGCCTTTCAGCTGCATTCCGTTTCTCTGTTCGCTTCTTAGCCTTTGTTGCGTGTTTGTGGGACTATCAGTAAAAAAGTTCCATCAGACTTTCTAACTTCTTGAGGTCTCATGAAAAAAGGTCAATCAATCAATTCCAACTTCGTGATCTTTCACAAGAAGTTGGAATTGATTGATTGACTGTCATGGTTCCGATTAAAAAAACACATCAAAGTATTGCATGCTTATTTATTCTAAAAAGTCTATAATGAGGGACTTCCGGGTGGCAAGGCTCCGTTGCCGGCAGCCATTTAGGCTGTCAGCCCTGTCGCTCCGTAGAACTGCCGAAAACAGCGCCGATCAGCTGTTTTGGCGGCTCAGAAGCCCGCTCCTCGGGAGAAGAGGAGGGGGTGAGTGCCCAGGCAGGGGTAGAGCTCTCCCAGACCGCCAGAGTTGAAACTCTGGTGGTTGAAGGATTGAGCCCCCCCGAAGCCTGAGTTTGCTACGGACCTTGGGACGCCTCTGCTCCAGGGCTTTGGAGCAGAGCAGGACGCAGCAACCATCCCTGCCAGCGAGAGTGAACTTTGGATTACTTGGATGCAGGCAGAGCTGTACAGGAGAATCATGTCAGAGCAAGTATATGATCTTTAACTCAGTGGATTTCGTGGAGATTTTTAAAAAGTGAAAGTGCGCAACAGAATTGAGTGGGTGAAAATGGCTGCCAAATCATCTAAAGTTCCTAGAAGCACAGGGGCTTCCCCGGTGCAGCAATCCTCGTTACAGGCTTTAATGCCCCCTCCCCCTGCACCTGCACCAGCTTTGACAGTAAAAGATTTGCAGGATGTTTTGCAAGAGGCTATGAAAAAGCAATCCCAACAATTAGTTGAACTTATGGATGAGAAGCTTACAGAACTTATGGATGAGAAGCTTACAGAAATGAGGGCAGTCATCTTACTTGCATTTCAAGGCATGGCCGTTTGCATTGAACGTTTGGACGAGAGAGTGGAAGAACTTAGTCAAAATAATATCAGATTAGATGCTAAAATGATGGAAGCTGAAACTGTGATGGATAAGATTGACGACGATTTAACCATGGTGCAGTACCATGAGATGGAGTTTGCTGTGAGAATTAGGGGCTTAAAAGAGGATTCTAAGGAAAATTTGAAAAAAGGAGTTTCAGAAGCCCTATTTGTTAAGGAAGAAGCAAAGGGCTTCTAATATAGATAGAATAGAGTATAAGGGTAAAGTAGTGTACCAGCAGAGTCTTATTAAAAAGACTTTTGCTGATTTTTATTCTAGGTTGTATGCTAGAGATAAGATTAGAGATGTAGATATAGATGATTATTTGATAAAAGCTAAGATTCCTGTTCTTATGCAAGAACAAAAAGAAGGGATGAATCAATTGATAACTGATGAAGAAATTCTTTTAGCAATCAAACAATTAAAAGTGGGTAAAGCCCCGGGTACTGACGGTTTGACTGCCGTGTATTATAAAAATTTACAGTTAGAAATGGTGAAACCTTTAAGGAAATTGTTTAAGACAATTCAAATGGGAGGAGGGATACCTCCATCTTGGAAGACTGCTTTTATTTCATTGATTCCGAAGGAAGATCAGGATGCTACTCAAACTAAAAATTATAGGCCAATATCGCTTTTGAATACTGATTACAAGATATTTGCAAAAATTTTAGCTAATAGATTAATGAGGGTATTACAACAAGTGATTCATGGTGATCAAACTGGATTTATAAGTGGTAGACAAATGAAGAATAACGTGAGACATATTGTAGATTTATTGGAATTTTTGAAAAGAAACAATCAGATCCCCGCAGCTTTGATCTTTTTGGATGCTGAAAAAGCCTTTGATCAATTGGATTGGCAATTTTTGATCAAAGTACTAGAGAAAATGGAATTTGGGGACAAATTTCTACAACCAATTAGGGCAATATATCAAAAGCAAACAGCCCGTATAATAGTGAATAATAGTTTGACTGAACTATGTAATATTGAAAAGGGCACAAGGCAGGGGTGCCCATTGTCACCTCTATTATTTGTTTTAACATTGGAAATATTACTGATTAAAATACGTGATTCGGGAAAAATTAGGGGAATTCAAATAAGAGATCAGGATTATAGATTGAGGGCGTTTGCAGATGATTTGGTTGTTACAGTAACTCAGCCGGATTATTCAGCTGTAGAATTGATGGAGATAATAATGCTATATGGGAAAGTTTCTGGATTTAAGATCAACATACAAAAAACTAAAATATTGTCTAAAAATATGACAGTATCACAAAAGGCTGTTTTAGAAGAACTAACGGGATTTGAAATAGTTAAAAAGATTAAATATTTGGGGATATATTTGTCAGCCTTAAATGTGAAGTTATATAAAAATAATTATGAAATGTTATGGGGAAAAATACAAAAAGAATTAGATAGTTGGAAAAAATTACAATTATCCTTATTGGGAAGAATCGCAGCAGTGAAAATGAGTGTTTTGCCAAAATTTCTATTTTTATTTCAAATGATACCTATACTCAAAAAGGACTTAAATCTGGAGGAATGGCAAAAAGGAATTAATAAATTTGTCTGGGCAGGGAAAAAGCCACGAGTTAAATTTAAGATAATGCAAGATACGCGTGAAAGAGGTGGTCTTAAAATGCCTAATTTTAAATTATATTATGAGGCTGCTGCTTTGTCATGGATAAGTGACTGGTTTAATTTAACGCAAGGGAGATTATTAAATCTTGAGGGTCATGATTTGTTATTTGGTTGGCATGCATATTTATTGTATGATAAGAAGGTGGATAATGTGTTTAAGATACATATTTTAAGGTATGCTCTGTTGCGGGTTTGGAAAAAGTATAGACATAAGTTAAATTATAAGATACCCATTTGGGCAATACCTAAACATGCAATAGAAAATATAAATGTGGGATTTAAACATGATGTGACTACATATAAGGAAATTTTAAGTTTAGAGAGGAATGTATGGAAATTAAAGTCATATAAAATTTTAAAAGAAGAAAAAATTGTACAAACTTGGTTTCAGTATGGGCAATTACAGGCTAGATGGAAAGAGGACCAGAAAGTTGGTTTTTCGATGATTGATGAAAATTTGGTAAAACAAATTAGAGATCAAGGTCAAGCACATATAAAAAGGATATATTGAAATTGATTCAGAAACGGAACTTGTCAAAGACTGTATGATAAAGTCGGCTCAGAATTTTCAAGAAGTTATAACAATGGATACTTGGGAAAAGATCTGGGTTAGAAATGTAAAATTTACACAAGCCCAAAATTTAAGAGAGAATTTTTATAAAATGTTTTATAGGTGGCACCTAGACCCTAAAAAATTAGCAAGTATGTATCCGAATTGCCAGCCCAAATGTTGGAGGTGTGGTTGTGAGGATGCAACGTACTTTCATATATGGTGGACTTGTAAAAAAATTAAAGCTTTTTGGATTAAAATTTGGTGGAATATGCAAAAGATATTTAAGAAAAGGATAAAGTTTTCTCCGCAATTGTTTTTATTGGGTATTATTACAGATACTACTGTTATAGATGTTAAGTTGATGTTGAATTTAATTATGGCAGTGAGACTTTTAGTAGCTCAATATTGGAAGAAGGAAGAACTGCCAACTATAGAAGAATGGACTTTAAAAGTTTCTAACTTGGCGGAAATGGCAAAGATTTCAGCGTATTTGAAAGATCAATCACAACAGAGATACATTGTGGAATGGAGGAGATGGATTGAATATAGTCAGAATAAATATGGGACTAAAAAGTTTCATTTAGCATTTGAATAAGTAGTGGATCTATATGATGTAATAATTAATAATTAATAATTATTTTATTAATTGACGATGGAGAGTTAAAGTACGATAGAACTTAATGTTTTATTGTTGTTAGCATATTTTAGATTATGTTTGTCTGTATTTTTATACCCTGTATTCAGCTCTGGGAAGTCGGGGAGGGGGGAGGGGAGGGGAGGGAGGGGTTGGGAGAGGGGAGGGGGAGGAGGGGGGCTTTTTTGTATTTAAAAATGTATTGTAAAACTTTTCAATAAAAAAAATAAAAAAAGTCTATAATGAGCAGAAACAGAACATCGGCACTTATGGATAGATGCCAGAATCTGAATTCTCCCCTTGACTCACCACATAATACTGTCATGGTTCCGATTAATGAGACAATTCAAACAACTTTCAAGCATTTTTTTTATCTAAGTCTATAATCATGAAATAAAACATCGGCACTCATGGATGGATGCCAGAATCTGAAATCTCCTCCCCTAAGCCCATCGTATCATACACTATTGCCACCCTTATTTACACGTCATTGGTTGCTGGGGCGCCCATTGCTTCTGGCCCCACCCTGTTTGCTGGGGGCCCCACTGCTGTTGTTGTGTCTCCATTTGCTGCTGGCCCCATCCTGGTTGTTGATTCAGCGACTGCCAGGGCCCCCATTGCTGCTGGCCCCACTGGTCCTGCTGTATGTTCAGGGGTTGCATGTTCGGGCCCTGCTGCTGCCACCCTTGCTGTTGTCCTCCCACCAGCTTCTGATCTCCAGGCTTCTGCACCACCCCCAGCTGTTGCAAGGCCTCTATTAGCTGTGGTAAGTTCAGAGGTTGTTGACCTTTCACTTGTGGGGGTTCCCCAACCTCCCATTTCTGCAGAGGTCCCAGGCTGGGGTCCTCTGTGGGTCTGGAGGGCCTGGTAGGGGACTCCTGGGGCTGGTAGGCTGTCTTGTCTGCAGACAGGATTTTCCACTCACCCAAATTATCAGTGGCAGATGGTATGGCAGCTCTCCACCATTCTGCTTTTGGGGCCTCTGGTAGTGCAGTCTCAAGGCCTCCGTAGTCTCCACTAGAGTGGTTTCAGCCTGATGACCAGATAAGCTAACTTAGCTGCTGAGGGTTGGAGATCTGCTCAAACTCATCCTCCCACAGCAAGGTGTCTATTACTCCCTCTTCAGAAGTTTCACCAGCAGCCAGGCTTTCTCTTTCCATCATGAGGATTCTTTCCTGAATCTTTGCCAGCTTATCTCCCTGACTGGAGACAGCGGTGGGGGCTCAGGACTCCCCAGGAAGTTTGAAAAAAAGTAGATTCTGGCATGATGTCATGGTTCTGATTTTAAAAAACACAACAGAGTACTGCATGATTATTTATTCTAAAAGGTTTATAATGAGCAAAAACAGAGCATCGGCACTCATGGATGGATGCCAGAATCTGAATTCTCCTGCCCTTGGCACACCACATCATACAGAATTTCCCTCCCTTATTTACACGTCATGAGTCACATTTACCAATTAATTTAACACACAAAGTTTCACTTCCCTTTCACTTCCCTTTTGAAGCGGCTATCCCTTATCTTGTCAAAACATCCGGTTGCATTCCACCCGGGCTTTTGTGATTCAAAACCAAACAGTTAAGGCAAAAGGCTGCCTCTTATATTGTCAGTACAAAAACATATCACTTTTTGCAGCATTGACATTGACCTGGCACCCGATGATAAATAAGTGGGGTTTGGTTTGCAGTTTGGGCACTTGGTCTCTAAAAGGTTTGCCATCACTGGCCTAGTTTATACAATGTGCATTTCAATTAATTTTATTCTATATAGTTCATTCAAATTATATTTTAGTGTATTTTATTTTAAACCACCCATAAAGTTTTGCTTACTTTTTAAAATAATTTTTTATTTAATTAGAATAAAAATGTTCTAGAATGTATGTATTAAATATAAATTTTGAATGATAAGAGTGAGAAAGATGATCTTCACAGGTATATGCAAGAATATTAGCTAGAAAAAAAAGCCCAGGATAAGATAACTTTCAGAAGCAGCTCAGGCTGACTAGAATATAAGAAGAGGCAGGAGGCAGAATGCAGAAGAGGCCTGTCCCTTTTTGCTTGAAGAATAGTGGTTGGCCTATGGCAGGATGCCATAGGAAGCATTGTATAATCTTATAAATGGTCACCCAGATGGCTCAAGGCAAGGCTTATTTCAAGAAAAAAAGTATTTTTTTTCCTAAAGAAAAGAAGAGAAAACATTAAGAATCTTCTTCATTGCATCCTATCTAAAGCATGTTCAAATGCTGGAAGTTAATTCAAATCATCCCCCTCCTTTATAGTGACTTCTTTTATAAATGGTTTATATTTTTAATGCTACTTACAGTTTACCAATGTAGAAAGTGGGTAGATGTAAGGGATAAGAGCAAGAGCCTGACATACTCTCCATTTTTGAATATAATGCTCCTCTAGGGAATCTTCCTGGATTTTTAGTTTAGTTTAGTTTAGTTTTATTAAATTTTTATACCGCCCTTCTCCCGAAGGACTCAGGGCGGTGAACAGGGCATATAATAAAAATACAAAAATACAAAAGTTAAAATAGAATTAAATTAATGCCCAAAATAAAACAATAAAATATACAAATATTTAAAACCCTAAATTAACTCCCCATCAGGCCAGGCCAGCTTGTTCAAATAAGTGGGTCTTTAACCCGCGCCGGAAGGAGCGGAGATCCGGTGCCATCCGGAGCTCAACCGGCAGTTGATTCCACAGAGCCGGGGCGCCCACAGAGAAGGCCCTCCCCCTGGGGGCCACCAGATGCTAGATGAGAGAAATTCTTCATATGTTCTGGGTAATGTGATTATTTTATATGCTTAGGGTATTGAGATACTACCTCTTTCACTTATTTTTTGCTAAGTGAAGTGGGTGTTTTGTTGTTCTGTTGCAATCAAGCAGAGGATTAGGAGGAGCTCCTTGCTTACTTGGAAGGCAGCCATAAAGCTAAGAAAAGAAACAGACCACATGCAAAAGGGGGACAAATGAACAGAGAGGACTTGAAATGTTTTTGTTTCTAAAAACTGAAAAGGTGACCGTAATGTCCTTCATGATAAGCCAAGCATTTTCTTTAAAACTAAGAACTACTGTCATTTTATTGAGCTAATTTTTAAAGAAAAATGTTTCTCTTCTGCAATTCATTAATAACGAGCTATTATTATAAAAAAATGTTATAGTCAATTTGTCCTTTGTGTAAATAGGTGATAGAATATAGTAACTTCAAAGTATGTCTAAAACTACCACCAAGGGGGGGAAAAACATGAAAGACAACATTATCAGTGTAAAATCAAACTTTGGAGTATGAGGTTTAACTTGATCCAGTTTGGGATGATAATTGCAGCAATTTTAAAAATATTTATAATGAAAATAAACTTGTATTAAATTATTCCATAGCTTTCCAAATATTTATTTACATTTATTAGATTTTTATCCTGCGATCATTACTATATATAACTAACTCAAGGTAGCCAACATACCTATTACTTCTTCCTTTTCTGTTCCCCACAACAACAATCTTGTGAGATGGGTTTGGCAGAGAGAGAGAGACTGGCCCAAGGTTACCCAGTGGCTTTCATGCCTAAAGTGGGATTAGAATTCACAATTTCTGGTTTCTTGGCCAGCATCTTAACTATTACACAAGACTGGTTCTTGAATAGAAGATTAATATAATCAAATATTGATTTCAGTCTGTTCCAAATCCTGCCTTCGGTCTGTTCCAAATCCTGTTGTTTGTTTCCTCCCTTTTTTCTAATGCATTAAATTAGAACATGCAGTGAGGGGTGAGAAATGTTATCATGTAGACAATTGCTACAGAAACTCAACAGCTGCCAAGTCATGACAACAACAACAATAATAATGCTGACTCCTACAGACTGAATGTCTTACCATACAAATATAAAACAACAAAACCAGTTAAGAACATACTACCCCACAGGCAGTTTGGATTAAAATAATCATAACAATAACAAACTTAACAGAGGTCCCACAAATCCATCAACCCCAGGCCTGGGACCAAAGCTTTAAATCCTTTTTGGAACCCCAGGAGAGAGGCTGGGTTTTTTTTGTATCTCTGGGGAGGGGGGGAGGGGGGCGGATACTGTTTCAGTGGGCAGAAGCTGCAGTTCAGAAGACATAATTCCTCAGTCCCATAACATTTAATGAACCTGGAACATACCCACTTTGCCAGAGTAGCACAGTTGATGAACACACAAGCCTTGGCACAATTGGATTGTCTGGGCAGGGGGCAGACTTGACAAGCAGTGATAGATCTGTGAAAAGCTATCCAGACTGGCAAGTGGACAAGTTTTCTTCAGGAAACAGTTCCCATACATACCTTTTTGAAACTCCAGAAACAGCTTGCACAGAATTTGAGTCATTTAAAAGCACTAGTTGTAAAGTCGCGTGCTTCACATAGAGACGGACACAGAGCTGGGGTAAAGATGAGTTTATTCTGAACAGAACGAACTGGGGAAACAGGGAAGCCTGGCGTCTATTTGTACCTGCCCAGGTGGATGGCATCCAATCAGTTCAAACCTGGGCTTCCTGCCAGTGCAGGTGACAATGGGTGTAGATCCTGGCTTCCCACCAGGCTGACCATGCCTGGGGCTGTCAACAGCTTAAGTCATTAGGCTTATCCTGAGTGAGCAGTCATCGCCCGGAGCTGTCCAGCCCCTCTGCTGATCTGCACCATCAGCCTCCTGCTGTGCTGTCCTTTGTGTATGCTGGGAGGCATACACTGCACCCCTTCCCCCATAGTGAGGATGATCCTCTGTTGTTCCTTCTTAACTATATACAGCTTATTTACAATTTTTACATTTAACCCTCCAGATTCCTCCTCCCCCCAGGCTTAAGAGCGAACATAATCACTGAGGTAGCTGGGGGCTCTGTGTATCCTGTTTGATCTTCTCAGGCTTGGCTCTGTAGTGGTTTCGGTTCTGCTTCCTGTTCCTTGGTCTGGTTGTGTTGGTCTGATTTGTGTGTGTGCATGTGTTTCTGTGTTGGCTCTTTGTGACCTGCTGCCCTCAGGCTCTTGCCTACTTTCGTTGTCAGCTCCCTGCCAGGCAGATGGATGCCCCAAAACCCTTCCTGCTGTTCTTCTGGGTGACTGTGACTGTGGCTGTGTGTGTGTTTGTGTTTGCTCTGCCTCCTCCCTTGCTGTTTCCATTGATTCTCCACCCGTCCTCTCAGGGGCTCTCTTCCTTAGTTGATCTAAGTGTCTCCTCCACAGGAGTCCCTGCTCCACCCTTACTCTATAGGAGAGGGGGCCTGTCCGTTCCACCACTTCACCTGGCACCCATGGATGGCCTGTGCTGTAATTTCTGGCCCAGATCTGCTCCCCTATGTTGAAATTGGTTTTGAGGGTTGGGGGTTCTGTGTCTGCTGATACCCTGTCTGGGTGGAGTCTGTCTAACGTAGATATGAGGCGTCTGCCCCACCTGAGCTCCGCTGGGCTCTTTCCTGTGGCTGTGCAGGGTGTTGCGTGTTGATGGAGGAGGAACGTGGCCAGTCTCTGTTTCCAGTCCCCTTGTACTATTCGTTTGAGTGCATCCTTGGTAGTCCGCACGAACCTCTCTGCCAACCCGTTACTGGCAGGGTGAAAGGGCGCTGAAGTGGCATGCCTAATCCCCAAGGTCCTCAGGAACACTTGGAAATCCGAGGAGGTAAATTGCGCTCCGTTATCAGATACTACTACATCTGGTAGCCCATGTGTGGCAAACACGCCCCTTAGTGCCTGTATTGTGCCCGCTGATGTCATGTTGGACACAGGTACCACCTCTAACCACTTGGAGTGACTATCCACGATGACTAAGAAGGTGTGTCCCTGAAATGGCTCCGCATAATCTATATGGACCCTGGACCAGGGGGTGTGAGTTTGTTCCCACTTGTGGACTGGAGCGTGTGCCTGCTCTGGGCGAGACCTTTGGCATGTGTAACATCCTGCTACCAACCCCTCTATCTCTTTATCCAACCCAGGCCACCACAGGTAACTCCTGGCCAGAGCCTTCATCCTTACCACTCCCGGGTGACCCTCGTGAAGGGACTGAAGGACTTTCTCCCTAAGTTTTGTGGGGATGATGACCCTGCTCCCCCACAGCAGGCAGCCTTTATGGGTTGAGAGCTCGTGCCGCCGCGTAAAAAATGCTGTGAACTCAGGTCCCGGTGACTTGTCCTGCCACCCGCTGCTAACCCAGGACTGAATTCTGCTAAGAATCTTATCCCTGGGAGTTTCGGCTGCTATGTCGCTAGCGTCTAATGGGCACTCAGCCAGCTCCTGTATTGCTAATATCTGATTAGCAGGAGCGGGATCCGGTCCAGCCTCCCTTAGGGGAAGTCTGCTGAGTCCGTCGGCGTGTCCCATTTCCTTTCCTGGTCTATGGATTAGCTTACAGGAGTATGCTGAAAGAAAAATGGACCAATGGAGCATCCTTGGTGAAAGGATCTGTGGCGTTTGCTTCTCCGTGGTGAATAATCCCAGCAGGGGCTTGTGATCTGTGTAAATGAGGAACTCCCTCCCGTACAGGTAGTTGTGGAACTTTTTTACCCCCGCGACCACTGCCAGCGCCTCCTTATCTATCTGTGCGTAGTTTCTCTCCGCCGCTGACAGGGTCCGGGAATAGTATGCTATGGGAGCCTGCGAGCCGTCCTCCCTTAAGTGGCTGAGGACTGCCCCTATCCCATAAGGGGATGCATCGCACACTAGGCAGGTGGGCTGGTCCTCCCTGAAGTGAGTGACTGTTGCGTCCCCGGCTAGCATGTTCTTAAGGGTCCTGAACGCACTTGTGTGTGTGGCAGTCCAGTCCCAGCGTGTTTGTTTGTCCAGGAGACTGTGCAAGGGCTCCGCGATGGTCGCCTTGTGCGGCAGGAATGTATGATAAAATTTAAGAGACCAAGGAACGCTTGCAGCTCCGCTTTGTTTTTGGGAATTGGGGCTTCCTTGATAGCCCTCACCTTGGAGGCTGACGGGTGGATGCCCTGCGCGTCTATCCTGAATCCCAGAAACTCCGTCTCCATAACCCCAATTTTACACTTGTCCCTTTTCAGTCTTAGACCCACATCCCTAAAACAACTGAGTACCGCTCTTAGCCATGATGCCAGGACGTCCTCCGAGCTGGCCGCTATAAGGACGTCGTCAAAATACGGGCAAACCCCGGGGATCCCCTTTAGCATTTTTTCCATGACTTCCTGGAAAATCCCCGGAGCTACGCTCACCCCGAATTGCAGTCGGTTTACCCGGAACGCCCCTTTGTGGGTGATGATGGTCTGGGCCCTTGCTGCCTTGGGGTCTACCAGCAGCTGCTGATAAGCCTGGGCAAGATCTAATTTCGCGAATACCGCCCCACCTTGCAGGGATGCCAGGATGCTGCTTACGTCGGGAACCGGGTACGAATGCGCACTTAACGCCTGGTTAATTGTCCCCTTATAATCTGCGCAGATTCTAATGTCCCCATTTGCCTTTAACGGGGTAACTATGGGGGTCTCCCAATCCACCCCATCTACCGGCGTCAGCACCCCCTGTTCCACTAACTTATCCAGTTCTTGCTCAATTTTGTGTTTGAGTGCAAAGGGGACTCTCCTCGCCTTCATCCTCACTGGTGGGACTAGGGGGTTTAATTTAAAAGAAATCGGGGGGCCGGTGTACTTCCCCAACCGTTCGTCGAAGACATCCGCGAACTCCCTGCAGATGCCCTCCAGGGAGGTGTGGCTCTGCGTTTGGTGGATCCCGGTGATCCCAATGCCCAACGCCCTGAACCACCCTAGCCCCACGAGGCTGGTCCATTGCCCTTCAACAACCAACACGCTCAACTTCCCCTTAAACCCTTTGTAGTGGACCGTCACCGACGCCTCCCCCCTGACTTTAATCGGCGAATTCTGGAAGTCTGAGAGGGTCAGTTTGGATGGCCTCAGGGGAACCCGCTGGCCGCTCCGCTTGCAGATCTCGCTGAAAGTCCGCGCGGAGATAATGGATACGGCTGACCCAGAGTCAAGTTCCATTACGCAGGGAACCCCTTGAATTTTGACCCTCAGTTTGATTTTTGGGATAAGGGGTGGGTGTTCCCCGGTTTCGCAAACAGCCGACCGTCCCGCCATGTGGCTAACCGTAAGCCTCGGCGACCTGTGGCCAGCTGGAAATCCGCCTCCACCTCGTGCAGACTGTCCCTTGGCCGGCTTCGACAGACCACCACGATGTGGCCGGTCTTCCTGCACACTCTGCACTTCGCCGATTTGAAACGGCAGGTAGACCGGGGGTGCTGTCCTCCGTAGCTGGCGCAATGGGTAGACCGGTTGGAGTTTCCTGCTTCACAGCCGATGCACGGAGTAGACCGGTGTTGTCCAAGTGAGCCAGGCTGGGTAGACCTGGGGCCGCCACCTCACTGCTGGGTAGATCGGGAGTGATGGGTGCTGCAGCCGGAGAACTGGGTAGACCAGGGGCCACTTGTTCCGCATCCGCACTCCTGGTACCGCTGCTCGGCCGTCGCTGGGCGTTGCTCCTTCACGCGGTCCCGGGAATAGGTGGTTGATCGCTGCTGGCGGTGGATGGCGTCCACCTCGAAGTCTCCCCCTTCTGCGTCGTCGTGGCCAGACAGCTGATGGATGGCCCCGTTCTCCCTTGCATCGGACTCCTCCGCTATGTCCCAGGCTAAGAACTCCTGGACATCCCGAAGGGTCAGCTTCGGCTTGGCAAACATCTTCTGCCGCAGCTTCCGGTCCCTTAGCCCGCAGACAATCCGATCCCGCAGACGGACTTCGAGGTTGTCGAAGTTGCAGAGTCTCGCCGCTTGTCGCAGGGCAGCCATGTAGTGCTTCGCGGTCTCGCCTGGACGCTGGTCCCGTTTCTCAAAACGGTACCGCCAAGCTATCTGATATTTCGGGCTTAAAGTGTTCCGTTAGCTTGGATATCAGTTCGCTGTACCCGACGGCGTGAATGTCGTCGGGCGTGCACAGTCCGACCGCCAGCTGGTACGTCTCCGTGCCATAGCTGCAGAGTAGCACCGCCGCTCTCTGTCGGTCGTCCTTGACCCCATTCGCCCGTAGGTAGCACTCGAGCTGACCTACGAACGCCTCCCACTCCTCAGGGCGGTTGCTGTTGAAGATGGGGTATTGTCCCAGTTGTGCCATTACCTCGGTTGGGGTTGTCCTGCGTCGGGTCCGGAGCTGCCGATGGGGGTTCGTCCGCGGCTAGCATTTTCCGGAGCAGGATCCCACCTTCGTCGCCAGTGTAAAGTCGCGTGCTTCACATAGAGACGGACACAGAGCTGGGGTAAAGATGAGTTTATTCTGAACAGAACGAACTGGGGAAACAGGGAAGCCTGGCGTCTATTTGTACCTGCCCAGGTGGATGGCATCCAATCAGTTCAAACCTGGGCTTCCTGCCAGTGCAGGTGACAATGGGTGTAGATCCTGGCTTCCCACCAGGCTGACCATGCCTGGGGCTGTCAACAGCTTAAGTCATTAGGCTTATCCTGAGTGAGCAGTCATCGCCCGGAGCTGTCCAGCCCCTCTGCTGATCTGCACCATCAGCCTCCTGCTGTGCTGTCCTTTGTGTATGCTGGGAGGCATACACTGCACTAGTAATCAATTGCTTTGATACATATTAAAAGAGAGAGGATTTGGATTAGTTCTTCTGTTTCAGGTTTGTTTTTCTTATTGCAAGATATTCTTAATTACTGACATTTGGGGGGGGGGTTGCACTTCTTTCCTTCAAGTTAATAATTAACTAGTAATACAGTTTGCATTTAAGTTCTGATTTTTTGTTCCACAGTTAACCTGCTCAGTGAATCTGGATATACCTCATTAGAAAATATAACATGTTTTTTTAAAGATTATCTCCAAACACAAAAAGTTTATTATCAGCCCATAATTTTGCCAGATTTCAAGATTTTATAATTACCCTTTCCCTTTTAAATTATATCTATTCTAGTTTTAGCTATTACCTAGTCAAATTCAGATAATTAAAAACCTTGCAAGCAAAATGACAGCTAGCCGATTTCAGCTGCAAAAATCCAGATGAGTACAGGATAGGAATAAAGAATTAGGGTTGTTTAGCTTCAAACTAAAACTGATTTTGATTTTATTATTATATATACAGTATATTTCATTGTTTATAACCTTTTTTTATTGAAAAGTTTTACAATACATTTTTGAAACAATTCCCTTAAAGGCTTCACCATTTCTAACTGTAATTTTTTATAATACACAGCAGTCAATCCATCCATACCCGGCGCTTTACCCACTTTCAGTTGTTTGATTGCTAAAAAAATTTCTTCATCAGTTATCAATTGATTCATCCCTTCCTTTTGTTCTTGCGTAAGAACAGGAATATTAGCTCTTGTCAGATAATTATCTATATCTACATCTCTAATCTTATCTCTAGCATACAACTTAGAATAAAAATCAACAAAAGTCTTTTTAATAAGACTCTGCTGGTACACTACTTTACCCTTATGTTCTATTCTATCTATATTAGAAGCCCTTTGCTTCTTCCTTAACAAATAAGCTAACCATCTACCTGGTTTATTAGCATTACAAAAAATATTATGTCTAGCATACCATAAATTAGTTGCCACTTGATCTGCCATTAACTTATCAAACTGACCCCTTAATAAAGTAATTACCTCTTTAATCTTCCCATCAGATGGATTCAAAGTTAAAGCCTTTTCTTTTTCCTTAATTTCATCCTCTAATTCTTTCCTCCTAAATTCCAATTTACGTCTATATTTATTGTTCAAATATATTAATACGCCTCTCATATAAGCTTTACTTGCATCCCAAACCATCTCAATAGAGGTACCTTTATGCATGTTAATTTTAAAAAATTCCTTCATCTGTTTTTTACACTCTTCCACATTTTCCTGATATCTAAACAAATTTTCATTTAAGCGCCAGGACCGTCTGTCCCTATTATCTTTTTCTATCTCTAACCATACTGGACTATGATCAGATATAGTTCTTGAACAAATCTTGATCTTCTTAATCCTAGAAAAAAAATCATTAGTAATTAATACAAAATCAAGCCTAGAAAAAGATTTATGCCTGTCGGAGAAAAAAGTAAAGTCTTTTTCTTGCAAATTCCTTTCTCTCCAAACGTCTCTCAATTCCAAGTCATCCTTCATTTCAAAAAAAGATTTAGGCAGTTTAGCATGACTTGGGGTGCTTTTAAAAAAAAACCTTGTCCATTTGTACATCCAAAATGCCGTTCCAGTCTCCCATCAAGATGCAAGATTTATAATCCCACTGAATAATCTTGCTGTGTAGTAAACTGTAAAAATCTCCTTGTTGTTGATTAGGAGCATATAGTCCAACCAAAAGCCTTTTCTTGCCTTCTATTAACAGTTCAATTATAACATATCTTCCTTGTTTATCTGCTTCAATTAAAGCCACTGTCAAAGTGTTCTTAACGTAAATGACCACTCCATTTTTCTTATCAGTTGCAGAAGCAATAAACTGTGTACCCAACCTCGAGTTTAACAAATACTTTTGATCCGTGGCTCTAATATGTGTTTCTTTTTTTTATTGAAAAGTTTTACAATACATTTTATCTTTAACAAAACAAAACAAAACCCCTCCCAACCCCCTCCCCTCCCACCCCCTTCCCACTCCCCAACCCTCCCCAGCCCCTCCCTCCCTTCCCCCTCCCCCCTCCCCGACTTCCCAGAGCTAAGTACAGGGTATAAGAATACAAACAATCATAATCTACCTTATGCAAACAATCATAAACTATTAAAACTATCACACTTTAACTCATATAAATTAACTCCAAACAGTATAAATATCACATCAATAATTATTCAAATGCTGGATAATACTTTTTAGTCCCATATTTACTCCATAGTATCTCTCTGTTGCAAATAGTCTTTCAGGTACACTAAAGTCTTTGCCATATCCTCCAAATTGAAAACTTTACAGTCCATTCTTCTATAATCGGTAGTTCTTCCATTTTACTAAAAGTCTTACTGCCGTAGTTAAATTCAACATCCACTTGATATCCACAACAATAGTGTCAACAAAAATACCCCATAAAAACAATTACAGACAAAACAAATTTACATCAATCATTAAAAAAACCAATTTTCTATTCTTCTTTCCAGCTGGGCTTTAAATTTCCATACTAAAACCAAGTTTATGCAATCTTTCCTTCTCTTAATATATTATACAGCTTCAAGTACCATACATTACTTTCCAAACTTAAAAATTTTTATATGTAATCACATCATTTTTATATTTTCTATTACGTATTTCATTATTGCCCATAAAAGTAGCTTACAAGTTAGCTTTCATCTATAGTTTTTCCCAAACTTGCAACAGAGCATGTCACAAAGTATATACCTTAAACACATTATCCACCTTCTTATAACACAATAGATATACATACCAACCAAATAGCAAATCATAACCTTCAAAATTTCAGTAAGCACTACTACAATTCTTCCCAATTAAGTTTTCATAATTATCTTAAAATTAAAACAACATAAAATATTACAAAACATAATTATTTTATATAACTCTACATTTGAGGGTGAAAAATATATCCCCAAATATTTAACCCTTTTAACAATTTCAATTCCCGTTTACTCTTCTAAAACCACCCTTTATAATCCTTATTGCATTATTATCTCCTTCAGTTCTGCAACTAAATCTTCAGGCTTGTCTCGTTCGTCTAGAAGCAGCACGCCTCTTCCAATTTCTGGCCTCCTCCAGTGACACTGAAATTTGATCCACTCCTGTAACTTTCTCATCTGTCTGCATTGTTCCTTCAGCACCTTGTAGATTCTCTCTGTGTCATTGAGACTCTCTCACCTTTCTTCTTTGTAGATTCCAAAAGTGGTATGGGGGCTGCTTTTAAAACATTACTGTAAAAATCACGTGCCTGAATCACCGTAGTAAGACGATGCCTCATACCTTCATAGGTCACCACCATACCCACTGGTATCTCCCATCTAAACTTGATATCACGTCGTCTCAATTCTTGTGTCAAAAAAGCAAATTCCTTCCTTTTTCTTAAAATTCTTGGAGGGATCTCTTTTAAAATCAAGACTTCTTGCTTAGCAATTACAAATTCAATGTTGTAGGAGGCTTGAATAACTTCATTTCTAATCACTCTCTTTGTAAAATAAACCACCACATCTCTGGGTAATTTCCTTTGTCTTGCAATCCACGGAATTGCAAGACAAACACGGAAAATTTTATCTATATCTTCCATTATTTCATCTGCTGGTCGCCCCAGCACCCCTTCCAGAGCCTCAGAAACTATTTTCTTCAAATTTTCTTTAGGATCTTCTTTTAAGCCTCTAATCCTTACAGCAAACTCCATCTGATAATACTGTACCGAGGTCAAATCACAATCAATTTTCTCTACCACATTTTCAGTTTCTGTCATTTTTACTTCCAGTCTAGTATCATTTTGACTGAGATCTTCCACTCTTTCATCCAAATTCTCAATACATATAGCCATGCCTTGAAATGCAGATAAAATGTCTGCTCTTATTTCTGTTAGTTTCTCTGTAATCTTTTCATCCATAACCTCAGCTAGTTTTTCTGTTAACTTCTCCTCCAGATTTTTATCCTTTATCTCAGCAAATTGTTGCAATTGCTTTTCCATAATCTCTTGCATCACATTCTGCAAATCTTTAACTGTAAGGGCTGATGCAAATACGGGTGCAGGGGGCAATAAGGCTTGCAACAAAGACTGCTGCACCAGAGCAGGAACTTTAGAAGATATAGCCGCCATTTTCACCCACTATTGTCTGCTACGCACTTCCACTTTCAAGCTCAGCAAAGTCCATTGAGTTAAAGATCAAAAGACCATTTTCACCTAAATCTCCTGTATCGCTCTGCCTGCGTCCTCGTTCTCCAAAGTTCTTTCTTGCTAGCAGGGATGGTTGCGGACGCCCTGTTCTGCTCCAAAAAGCCTGGAGCAGAAGCGCCTCACAGTCCGGAGCATGCCCAGGCTTCGGGGGGGCTCAATCCTTCAGCCGCCAAAACTTTAAGTTCTGGCGGCCCCGGAGAGCTCTACCCCTACCTGGGCGCTCGCCCCCTCCTCTTCTCCCGAGGAGGGGGCTTCTGAGCCACCGAAACAGCTGATCGGCGCTATTTTCGGCGGCTCTACGGAGCCGCGGGGCTGACAGCCTAAGAATGGCTGCCTCCGGCGACGCCTTGCCATCCGGAAGTCCTCTAATATGTGTTTCTTGTAGACAAATAACATCATTCTTAAATTGCTTTAAATATTGAAATACTTTCTTTCTCTTCTGTGGTGAATTTAAACCATTAACATTCCAGGTTAGAAGCTTTGTCGCCATCTTTCGCGACCTGAAGCTTTTGGAGCGCTTCTTCCAAAATCACCTGCACTCTCTTTGGTTGCGCTCCTCCCACTGCTTCACTGTAAGTAAGTTTTTGAGGTGCCGTCATAACTCTCTGCTGTTCTTGCTCTTGCTCTTGTCTCATTCGTCTAGCAGCAGCACGTGTCATTCTTTGGTCTCTAACCTCCGATGATACTGAAATTTGATCCACTCCTGTAACTTTCTGAAATTCTCCATCTTTCATCTGCGTAGCTCCTTCAGCACCTTGTGCATTCTTACTTTGTGATTGACGCTCTCCCTCACCATTCTTCTTTTTGGATTCCAAAAGTGGTATAGGGACTGCCTTTAAAACATTGGTATAAAAATCACATGCCTGTAACACTGTAAGAAGACAATGTCTCGTGCCTGCATACATCACCACCATACCCACTGGAATCTCCCATCTGAACTGAATATCCTGTCTTCTTAATTCTTCTGCCAAAAAAGCAAACTCCTTTCTTCTTCTTAAAATCTTTGGAGGGATCTCTTTTAAAAACAATACTTCTTGCTCTGCAATTGCAAATTTACTATTATAAAAAGCTTGAATGACCTCATTTCTAATTGTTCTCTTTGTAAAATAAACCACCACATCTCTAGGTAATTTCCTTTGTCTTGCAATCCATGAATTAACACGAAATATTTTGTCTATATCCACCATAATGTCTTCTGCTGAACGCCCCAAAACGCCTTCCAGGGCTTCTGAAACTACTTTTTTCAAATTTTCCTTAGAATCCTCTTTTAAGCCCCTAATTCTCACAGCAAACTCCATCTCATGGTATTGGACCATGGTTAAATCGTCGTCAATCTTATCCATCACAGTTTCAGCATCCGTCATTTTAGCATCTAATCTGATGTTATTTTGACTAAGTTCTTCTACTCTCTCGTCCAAGCGCTCAATGCAAACGGCCATGCCTTGAAATGCAAGTAAGATGTCTGCCCTCATTTCTGCAAGCTTCTCATCCATAAGTTCTGTAAGCTTCTCATCCATAAGTTCAACTAATTGTTGAGATTGCTTTTTCATAGCCTCTTGCAAAACATCCTGCAGATCTTTTACTGTCAAAGCTGGTGCAGGGGGAGGGGGCATTAAAGCCTGTAACGAGGATTGCTGCACCGGGGAAGCCCCCAAACTTCTAGGAACGTTAGATGATTTGGCAGCCATTTTCACCCACTCAATTCTGTTACGCACTTTCACTTTTTAAAAATCTCCACAAAGTCCACTGAGTTAAAGATCATATACTTGCTCTGACATGATTCTCCTGTACAGCTCTGCCTGCATCCAAGTAATCCAAAGTTCACTCTCGCTGGCAGGGATGGTTGCTGCACCCTGCTCTGCTCCAAAGCCCTGGAGCAGAGGTGTCCCGAAGTCCGGAGCAAACTCAGGCTGCGGGGGGGGCTCAATCCTTCAACCACCAGAGTTTTAACTCTGGCGGTCTGGGAGAGCTCTACCCCTGCCTGGGCGCTCACCCCTCCTCTTCTCCAAGGCGCGGGCTTCCGAGCCGCCAAAACAGCTGATCGGCGCTGTTTTCGGCGGTTCCACGTAAACAACGGGGCTGACAGCCTGAATGGCTGCCGGCGGCGGAGCCTTGCCACCCGGAAGTCCATTGTTTATAATCTTTTTATAAACCATGAGTATGGTATATCATCTATTGTTTCTTTTGCTTCTTTATATAGTCTCACTTGAATGATTTGGGATTTTTCAGTTCTGACCTTGATTGCATTAGTTTGACTAGCTTGTTCTTGAGTAGCCAAAATATAATAGTGATTAAAATAAAACATTAGCACTCATTAAACTTAGAATTTCTCTATACAGACCTGTCGTGTTTGTAAACTATTAGTGATTTATTTGTAGGGGATTTCCAAAAAAATCAGGCAGAACTGCCCGGATTGCATCTGATGACGAAATTCAGGGCACAAAAGATGCTGTTATCCAGGACCTGGAAAGAAAACTTCGCTTCAAGGAAGATCTCTTGAACAATGGCCAACCAGTAAGTAATTTGCAGCAATACTCTAAACAGTTTTCTTACTTTATATACGTTTGGAGAGAATTTAACTTTGCATTCATGTGGATTTCAATTTTATATGGTACTGTATTCTATTATAGTAGGAGAAGGAGGCAGATTTTCAAATAACAGAACTGAGTTGCAAGATCCAAACGGAAATATTCTCAATTGTGGTTTTTCATCATGCACTGAGATTCAGTAAGATATATGGGGCCCCAATCCTCATTTTGTACTTGGAAGTTTCCTCCACTTATATAATGGAATCTTTCCTTCCAACTTTATAATTACCAGATCTGGTAAATGTTGCCTCTGATTGGTCTATTTATGGTTTCTTGGAATACAGTATGGCTCTGGTCTGTCTTTTTATATTGCCCCAGGATTCTTACAATATATTTATCATTTTTATTTAATCAATTTATATTACATTATTACTTTTCAGCATAAAGATGTAGGCTACTAAGGAAATTTACTTTTGCAATTAGCAGCATAAAGTGGGAAAAAGATTAATGAATACCAAAGAACATTTAAGTTTCAGGTCCATTCCTATTTTCTTAAAAGTGAAAGATTACTTCATGGGCTTTCAACAAAAATGCAATAAATATGTTTAACACATATTGGAGACTGCACGAGTCAGGCATGCCTGTTGTGTAAGGAAAAAAAACAGTAAATTATATAGCCAGGACATGGCTGGAATCCCTGCATGGTTCACTAGCCAGGACATGGCTGGAATCCCTGCATGATTCATAGGTCAGTACTATTGAGTGAGTTTCTAGGATCACTTCCAGCAATTAGAATTTCATGTTCTAAATTATAGCTGTAAATGTTGACTATAGTTAATTAATCATCTGAAAATTCATCTGAAATACTCATACTTGTTTTAGTTTATATCTTGTATTTTCAAAGTTCTATAAAGGGGAAATAAACTTATGCTCCTTCCTGTCCTGCATGCCTCTTTTGGTGTCAATGCTTTTGCAAAATTAAGACACTGTCAGTAAAAATCTCTAAACAAGGGAATTGTTTCTATGGTATACTTGGATTAGTGCACATACTATATAAAGTAATATAGAATTATTATACTGGAGTTTTATATTTTGTCAGGATAGTTAATAGCTAAACAGCTTATGTAAAGATGGAATATGGATGATGCAATGATAGGATAATGCAATATTAGGAATGACTCAGCAGGGTCTGTGTCTGTGCCTTTAAGGGCTGAGTATAAAAGGGGAGTTTTTACTGAAGTTTTTTTTTCTCTCATCCATATGACTGCTGTAATTGCTGTGTGTTGGAGTTTGCTGTTTCACCACATGTATGTATTTTGTTTCTAGTATATTTGTAGATATTGTAATATAAACCACCATTTAATTACAAACCACTGTTTACTGTATTTACTCCTGGGTTACCTCAGCGCAATAAGACTGTGCATGCTTAGACAGGTTATGGGCCCAGAGTGAGGAGAAACCAGTGAGAGTTTGACCCAGAGCCAAAGGAGTTGAGGCTTGTGGTTTGTTGTGGTTTAAAGAAGCAGACAACATGGCTTCCATCAATGTAATAGGAGGAGGTTTTGCAGTATCTCGTTTGAATGAGACAAACTACCTCTCCTGGAGTCTGAAAATGGAGATGTACCTGAGAAGGGAGGAGTTGTGGATGATAGTTACTGATCCACCTGCAGTCCTGGATGATGGGGACCACAGAAAGAATGAGAAAGCATTGGCCAGCATTATCCTGAGTTTGGAGGATAGCCAGCTGATACACGTGAGGGGTCTCCAGTCTGGTAAGGAGTGCTTGGAAGCTTTGTGCAGTGTGTACTTGAGAGAGACTGCAAGCAGCAATGTTATGCTGAGAAGAAAGCTATATAAAGCACAGCTGAAGCCAGGCGTTCTGTCCCAGACTACTTGAGTCCTTGTTAAACTCACAAGGAGAAACCCCTCTTCCAACAAGTAGCCTGGAGCCACAGGAAAAACAAACCCCTTTTATTATTATTTACAGACCTGCAAAATGTCCAAAGGCAAAAGCAAACAAAACACAATTCAGTGAAACTTGATTCCTTCACAAACGAAAGATTGTCCAAAGGCAAACAAAACACAATTCAATGAAACTTTCCCTTCACAAATGGAAGATTGTCCAAAGGCAAAGGCAAACAAAACATGATTCAATGAAACTTGATTCCTTCACAAATGGTTGCCTTCAGCAACCAGCACCTCCCAGTAAATAAAAAACAGAGCTAAAACTCTCACAGCTGGTGTTCAAGGTCACATGAATTTTATCTTATTTTCTGAATTGTCAGCCAAGTCTCTTTTCTTTAATAATAATAAATTGCAAATTCAGGTTTAGCCACAAGATGTCAATCTGCAGTTTAAGGAAATATTTATTTACTGGGGGGAAAAAACTGTAAAAGTTTTCAATTCAACTCATCACTACAGAAGACCAGGAACAGACCTTTTCTATGGAAGAAATGCAAAAACATATTTCCACTATATTGAAAATAACTTACCAAACTTGCCAAATTCTTCTTACAGCTGGTGATGAAATAAGAGCTTTCGGGAAAAAATCAGAAAGCATCTTAGATATGAAAACTCAAACTTTGACTATAATTAAAAATCTTATCTATACAGAATACAACAGAAAAAATTGAACAATTAAATATTATCACAGAAGACCTGACTGTCCAACAAGTACAAACAATACTTGGATGGGGGGAAAAAACCTGATGTCAACCCACGACCCTGAGATTAAGAGTCTCATGTGCTACTGACTGAGCTAGCCGGGCTTTCTCTTTCCATCCTGAGGATTCTTCTCTGAATATTTGCCAGCTTATCTCTCTTACCGGAGACAGCGGTGGGGGCTCAGGACTCACCTTTGAAAGAAAGTAGATCTGGCATGATGTCATGGTTCCAATTAATGAGACAGTCCAAACAAAATTCAGGCATTTTTTATCTAAAAAGTCTTAATAATGAAATGCAGCATCGGGACTCATAGATGGATGCCAGAATCTGAAATCTCCTCCCCTAAGCCCATCATATCATACACAATTCCCACCCTTGTTTACACGTCATTAATCACATTTTCCAATTAGTTTTACATATGAAGTTTCACTTCCCTTTCTGTGCATGGCTATTTCTTATTTTCTCAAAATAGCCGTTTGACATTTCCCTCCCTTCTGTGATTCAGAGCGAAGCAGTTTAAACAAAAGGCTGCCTCTTATATTGTCAGTGCAAAAACATGTCAATGTTTGCAGCATTGACACCTGCTATATAAATCAGAAGGAATTTGAAGATCAAGAAGAGAGGCAGATGGAAGGAAAGATGAATGGTTCAGGACAACTATGTCAAGAGGAGAGAATATAGAGACGATCTGGTGGTCCTGCCAGACCTCTCAGTCTTTCAAGGGTGGTGACTGGATGGTCATCTCAATATGACATAATATATACAATAATACAAGAATTCTTTAAGGACATGGAAGATGATTTGGCAAAGAAATTTTTTTTCTTTGCCACAACAGTTAAATTGAAATATTGAGTTGTGTATAAAGATAAGATAAAGGTGATACATACATACATACATACATACATACATACATACAGAGAGAGAGAGAGAGAGAGAGAGAGAGAGATGTAATGTAATTAACATGTTTTGATGTAGTGATAAGAATAAAAATTATAAGCTTAGATATGAGAAAGTGGACATAAGGAAGAATGCTGAAATGGGAGAAATTTTGGCTATTGAATCTATAATATTTGGAAATTATAATGAAAACAAGAATATATTGTATTACTAATCTGTTGATATAGAAATGAGATAGATAAGATATGTATCTGGAATATTAGATGGGGGAATTGTAACAAAGGGAATTGGGATCATTTAAAAATTTGGAAATGATAAATATTAAACGATTAATTTAAATACCAATGCAAAATTAAAGCTGGGAAAATTTATAAGGTTATTGATGGTCCAAAAGATGGAATGTCAAAATAAGTAAGACATATAAAATTATTAAGTAGCTGGTAGATAGAATAAGAAATTTAATTTAAACAAGAGACAATATGTATAAGGGAAAAAAGAGAGGAAATATTGGCTGTAATAGTTGGAGATTTGTATTAATATTTGTATGTAATGGAATTATTGTAACTCAGACACCACGTTGCTTTTTAAAGATTGTAATATTGGAAAATTAATAAAAAGTTTTTTTTTTAAAAAGCAACCAGCACCTCCCACACCTTTCCTTTCATTATGCAGCCCAAGGTGTGGCTTCCTAATGCCTTCTCCTTTGCCTTTGGAGCCACCCCATTGCATTCTTCTGTCCAACTTTCATTACCTGTCAGTGTTTTGAGCATCTATAATGTCTTCCAGCTGTGAGTCCTCACAGTCTGACTCAGCCTTCCAGCAGTTATGTCTCAGCCTGAGCATGAGTGGAGGGGACAGGCTCCTTGTCAGATTGTAAATCTTGGAGCTCATCAGAGCCTTCCTCTGACTCTGATGGTACTCCAGGCCCCTCCTCCTCTGATTCCCAGACTCAGCTTCTGGGTCCACTGGCTAATGAGGAATCACAACACTGGGAGAGAGCATGTCTATGCATTTACAGTCTATGAGGAGGACATTCCTAGAATCAGAGGAAAGAGGAATGACTTTCACTGAGTGACATAAGGTGTATCTCATGCTCAGTTTGTTGGACGTCCTAGTGACCAGTTTAGAGTCCATCCAGGAGAAGGACCTAACCGTGACTGGCCTGTTGCTGGAAGAGGAACAAAAATGTCTGGAAAGGCAGCAGAGAGGGGGTGGCGACAATGTACAGCCCAAGCCTAGAGCTGCTACGTCCCAGGGTGCTGGCAGAGCAGCTGAAAAAGTTTGCACAGTGAAATGCTGCTTCAAGTGTGGTTCTACACAGCATCTCCAGAGATGCTGCCCTGAGAGGAGAAACAGAGGAGCAGCGAGACAACTGATATTTTCCCTGGCAGCAACATTAACTGAAAAAAATGCTTAGCTGTTGGACAGTGGGCCAATCAGCATATTACAAATGATCCACAAATGTTTTCTAACTTGAGACTAGCTAAGCAATCATTTGTTAGCTTGGCTAAAGGACAACAGTCTGCTGTTAAAGGGGAAGGTAAAATGTATGTGCCTGGTATAGGAGAAATGGATAATGACATATTTTTATTTTGAACAATTGCTATAGCACTTAGAGTTATATATCGCTTCACAGTGCATTAGAGCTCTCTCTAAGCGGTTTACATAGTCGGCATATTGCCCCCAACAATCAGGGTCCTCATTTTACCCACCTCAGAAGGATGAAAAGCTGAGTCAGCCTTGAGCCAGTGAGACTTGAACTGCCGAACTGTTGGCAGACGGTAGTCAGCAGAATTATCCTGTAATACTGCGCTCTAACCACTGTGCCACCACGGCTCTTTATTTTGTAGCAAGGAGGCAGAATACAAATCTCTTCAATATATATATAAACTATAAATATATAAAGCAAATATAAACCAACAAAATGAGACTTCATTGCAGGGTCTGAAACAATATAAGTTGTTCAGATCTGCGCATTACAACTGTCGTGATTCTAAACCAGCATAGACAAAGCCTGCAATACAGCCTGCCCCGACTTGTAATCTTCTAGATGTCTTGAATTTCCAGCCAGAATGGCCAAAGCCAACCCTGGATATTTCTAGGTTAAGGAAGATTGTTATAACAAATCAGCTTCTTTGTCTAAGCTTAGAACAGGTTTGATAGAGAGGTTTCATTCCTCAGACAGAAAAGCCTTCTCTAGCAAAAGGGGCTTGTGGATTCATTGAATTGCCAACATGGATTTTAATTGTACGGAAAGCTCTGGAGTCATTGAATGTGCACTGATTTGGTGTAAATGGATTTCCTATTTGCTCTGGGCTGTAAGAATAAACTCTGCCTCCTATCTTTATTCCAGAAAAAAACCTGGCAGATTTCCAAGAAACATTGTAAAACTGGCAGCTCTGGAATCTTTTTTTTGTCCCCAGATCTCTATTGTAACTGGTAAAAATTGATGGCACTGTTTCCAGCTAGTTTAACCTCACAAAACTCACAACAACTGTATTAGAAGTCCTAAAATAACAACAGCCCCCTTCTTCAAAGAAGTTATGGAGATGCTAGTCCCATGCCATTTATTATTTTACCTCACCCACTTTATATAATCATTCTGCCTATTATGACCTTTCGCAGCCTCCAAAAATGTTGACTGGCTTATGACTAGTAAAATTTTGTCTACCTCTGACAGAAATGTTTAATTACTTTGAAGTATGAGTTGAAATTTGGAGAACATTGTTCTTGTACTTATTGGTAGGAGATGCAAATGTCTCATTTTTCTGATTTAGAAGTTAACATATGAGGAAAAGATGGCTCGGCGATTGCTGGGGGCTGACAATGCTGCAACAGTCTTCAGTATTCAAGAACCAGAAGAGGAACTTGCAGAACAGGTACTGCAATTTATCTTTCTACTCACATCATAAAATAGCAATTTTCTTCTTAAAATAGGTTGTTTTTTTAGGAGTGATGACAATATTGTCTGCTTTTGAACATAATCTTTAATCCAGATAAGTTGATAAACTTTTTACGGTCTTTGACCAGCATGTAATCTGGTATTATTAAACAATGACCCGAACAAGCTAATCTAAGGTGGTTCATGTAAAAAAACCCTAAACCATAACAGCTAAGTTCACACATAATTAACACCCTCTTTACATTATTGTTTAATTATGCAAGCCAATGTTTTTTTTCTTAAAGAGATTCATACTACATTGCATATTTATAGGCCAGCTTCATATTTCTTTTCCACCAAGCCTAGCTACCTAAATGGAGTTGAATTCAAGAAATTGTGGATTCAGTCTAAAATGAATTCAGTCTTCAGGATTTAATCTTTTGATCTAAGTTATTTGCTGTACCAGTTATAGGTAAATTTCACAGTATCATGATATCAAGTCTGCATACATGTTTTGTGTATGGGCTTTATTAGTCCTTGATTCTGCTTTTTAATAACATTCCAGCCTTAGAGAGGGAAACATTGGTTTGGGTTATGCTTATAGCTATATGTTGAATACCCAATAGTTCTTCAATAAGTGATGTGCTAGTAACCCACCCAAACTGAGTTTGTATAGACTGAAATATGTTGTCCAAATACAGAAACAGTCTCTTTTTGGTGAAAACTATCCTAAGAACATAGTTGTGTCTTCTTTTATATTTCCTTATGCCTATGTTTTGCATGTTGTTCTGATCAAATAAAGAGTGCATCCTGAATTTGGAAAACATATTTAATGAAACATGGATAGCTATACTTATAGCTGTGCCAAATCACAAAACAGTCAAGACTAAACCATAAATTTGATTAAAATGCTGTGTTAACTTGTCCTGTATTTTTGTCATGACAACCAAATGGTATATTAATGTAAGAGTTTTGAAATAAAGAATTGCTAATAATAATGTTTTAGTAATATATATATGAGGGATGTGGTGGCTCAGTGGGTTAGGACGCTGAACTTGTCGATCGGAAGGTCGGCAGTTTGGCGGGTCAAATCCCGAGTGCTGCGTAGCAGAGTGAGCGCCTGTTACTCATCCCAGCTTCTGCCAACCTAGCAGTTCGAAAGCACGTAAAAATGCAAGTAGAAAAATAGGGACCACTACGGTGGGAAGGTAACAGCATTCCGTGTGCCTTTGGCATCTAGTCATGCTGGCCACATGACCACGGAGACGTCCTCGGACAAGCGCTGGCTCTTCAGCTTTGAAACGGAGATGAGCACCAGCCCCTAGAGTCGGAAACGACTAGCACGCATGTGCGGGGGAACCTTTACCTTTACCTTTATATATATATATATATATCCCTTGTTCATTCTCTAGTCTTTGATGCAGATGTGAAAAACATCATACAGTACTCTCTCTCTCTCTCTCTCTCTCTCTCTCTCTCTCTCTCTATATATATATATATATATATATATATATATATATATATATATATATATATATATATATATATTTATATATATTTATATATATATATATATATATATATATATATATATATATTTTCTGAGGTTTTCGCGGGTGTTTGTATGTGGATGTTTGGTCATTCGGGTTTTTTCCCGCGTAGAACTAAAGGTGTAGGAGCAACGTTTCGACAAAATCCCATCCGTCATCATCAGGCTAGTGGCTTCAGCTTCCTTCTTCTGGGAGAAGCATGTGGCTGTTTGTTCCTCTTTTTTAAACTGCCAGAGGGGGTGTGTTCTGTGGAGGTGTGCTCTGATTGGGTGGGGGACCAAGTGTGTTCTGATTGGGTGGGAGTGTGTTTTGAATGGTGGGTGTGTTCTGATTGGGTGGGGGTGTGTTCTGAGTGGATGGGCTGGTCTCAGCTGCCAGCTCCAGACCTGAGCTGGTGAGTTGTGCTGCTTTTGTTCGGCTTCGTGTTTGTGGTGGTGCCATGTTTTTATAGTGGGTGTCAGTTTGCTTATTGTGTGGTTTGGAGGGTTTTAAAGTGGCTGATGTTGCAGCTGTAGTTAGGTTTCTGTTTTGTGGTTGTGCGTCGTTATCATTGTGGGTTCGGATTTGCTTTTTGAATGGTTGTGTGGTGGTGATGTCATGTGATGTTATCATGAGTTTGGGTCTGGTATCATTCTTGGTGGTTGGGACTCGTCTGTCAATCAAGGCGGGTTTCCAAATAGCTGGTAGGCAAGAGGTATCATCTCGTTTGTTCATGCTGTGGGGGCGTTTTTCTATCTCAATGGCTTCTCTGATTATTCTGTTGTTAAAATGTTCAATTTTGGCGATAGTTTTGGTTTTTTTAAAATCAATTTCATGTCCCGTGGCTTCAAAGTGTTGGACCAGGGATGAAGTTTGTTCTCCCTTTCTGAGTGAGTTTTTGTGCTCTTCAATGCGTGCACTTATTCTTCTGTTGGTCTGTCCGATGTATGTGGTGGGGCAGGTGGTGCATGGGATTTCTTATACTCCTTGGTTTTCTAACCCAATTATGTCCTTGGGGTTTCTTAGGATGGTGGATACTTTTCTGTCTGTGTAGAATGCTGTTTTGATGTTGTGTTTTTGGAGGACCTTGCTGATTCTGTCTGTGGTCCCTTTTAAGTATGGGAGGAGGGCTTTGCCATTTTCTTGTTCTCTGTCTTGGGTTTTTGTGGGTGTCTCTCTTCGGATTAAGTTGGTAATCATGTTTCTTTGGAATCCATTGGCTGTTAGTACATTAGTGAGAGTGTGTAGTTCGGTTTTTAGGTGTTGTTCGTCAGCTAGTTGTTTTGTTCTGGAGATGAGTGTCTTGGCTACGGAGTTGATCTGTGCTGGGTGGTGGTGTGA